>NC_138969.1:24907500-26379375 GCF_055761805.1 Camellia sinensis | reverse complement strand
CTCTGTTCCGAACTGTAAATAGTCTTATTTTCACCCCCTATTCATGTTTGATCAAGGGTATTTTGCTGTTTTAGGCTCCCTTTTTACTCTTTGTGTTTAAACCTCTTTTTAGGCCCTATTTTGCATAGTATTTTAAGCTTGCATGTGCACTGTTTTGGGTTTTGTCACTAACTGTAAAACACCTTGTTTTGGGCCCCTCTTCAACTTTGTTGAAGGGCCCTCCTCTGTTTGAGGCCAGAAACCATCACTTGCTTCTTTGTCTCCCTTTTGGCTCATTTCTTGCACAATGTTTTAGGCCTGTTTGTGTTTAGATCTGTGGCTTGTTGTAAACTGTAAAGTGCTTCATTTTGAGCCATTCTTCAACTTTGTTGAAGGGCTCTTGGCCATTTAGGGCCAGCAGCTGCTACTTGCTTCATTACCTCTCTTACGGGGCCATTTTTGCATGCTAGCTTAGTCCTATTTGTGTCCATTGTTTGACCTTGCTTAAAACTGTAAATATATTTGTTTTGGGACTGTCTTGATTCTGTCTTCACACTTCATATTCAAATAATGCATGCTTTGCATAGCCATAGGTCATTCCATGTACCTAATTTCATGTTTCGAGTCTCATTCCATGCATCGGGTGCCATATTGCCATGTTTCGAGGCTGTTTAGCATCATATTCCAGGGCTAAAATTTGTATGTTTGCATACCATATTTCATGCCTTGCCATGCCTAATTAGAGTTGCATGTTGTGCCTTAGGTTCGGTCCTCGGTTTGCGTGCATGTGTGCACGCATCTCGAGTGTCTCATTTTCACCTAATGGCCTCTTATGTGAGTGTGGCTAAGGTTCACTCATGTTGGTGTAAGTCCATTATGCATTGTGTATGCCATTTCAATTCATAGCATTGCGTATGCTAGGTTGTATGTTAGAGCATCGTGTATGCCATGTTACATCGTGCATTGTGTATGTCATTTCATAGCATTGTGCATGCTAGGTTGTATATTAGTTGCATTCATGCATGTCATGCATATTGCATTGTGTTTGGGATAGGAGTTAGCCCGAGCACGAAAAACGAGGTACGTTTCGTACTCCGAGTGACGGAACGTATCTCAATTCCTGGTCGCCGACACTCCGGATTATCCATGATGGAGTCTAGGCCTTGTTGTGTCCATATGTGCATTCATTTCATATATAGTTGCACAATTCGACTCCTCAGCCATCATGCATCGAGATGCGTGATTGGTGGCACGAGGATCGAGGCATACATACATTTGTGAAAATACATTGCCATGCCCTTTTCTTGCTCTCTGTTGTAGCAAATCAAGAATCAGTAGCCTTTCAAAAGCCTTGCACAGCATTCCGGCATCAATCGCAAACAAAGGCTAATTGGGACATCGCAGTGGATTTCCGTGCCAAGCAACCCGAGCATGCATCATTCATCATCCGGAGCGGAGTCGAGGCAGTCCCTAGCTTGCATGCTAGTTTACAGCTTTCTTAGTTAAATTTGTAAATTAATTAGGATTTTGTAATTATTTGGACTGTAATATTCATTTGGGACTGTATTATTCTTTCGGACCCTCTGCGCGAGGGCAATATTGTAATAAGTGTGCGTGTGTGTGATGTATGTCTTCCAACCCCACGCCTTTCTCTCTTTTATTTACCAGCTTGTGATGGTTAAATTAGGGCATATTTCAATTAGCATACAGTATGATAGCATGTTTGCATTCATTCATCTGTTTTGCATGCACAGGGCTCGGCGCATCATACTAACTGCATTGTATTTTCAATTCCAAGTTGAATACATGTTAGCTGTAGCATTTCATATGCCATGTCTAGAATAGCCGAGCCTGCTATAGTTGCACTTTTGCATGTGTTGCATTAGGCATTTCTGTATAATTAGGATCATGCATGGATTTCTAATTAGTTTCTGTTTTGGCTTGGAGTACCCGGTAAGTTTTTATGCTTTAGCATCCTTGCATGCGTGTGAGTGACTGCCATGAATAGCATGCTTACCATGAGGATATATGCTTATGTGATATAACTGCCTGAATGCCTGTGGGTGAAGGTTGGGTTATTTGAATTGGAACAATTCATCAAATGTGTGTTTTAAGCCCACTGAATAGTGGCAAAATCATGTTTTCTAAAGCCCACCTGAGGGTGGCAAATCCACGTCTTAGCCTACTTGCGGGTAGCACCATCAAACCATTTTCAAATAAACAAACATGAAATGTTTTGCTCCAATTCAGGTGACCCAGTCTATACTTGTATGCTGTGCGCATCACATAGTAAATCTAAGCTAATAATTGGAATAAGAACGTATAATGTTTTCAAAAATAGATATCATGGTTAGTAGAGGCCGATCTTTGATCGGGCGAACGGGGGTACTCACGAAGTGACCTTCCCCAATTGTACCCAACTTCCCGAGCCAAGGCAACTTTGGTGATGACGGACACGTGGCCTTAGGCAACGAGTCAGGGTTTCCTAAATTTCCCCAAAATAAAATATTTAGGTGGCGACTCTGTATCTGGCAAAGCAGTCCATGTTTGGCACTTCTTTCAAAAATTTGTTTTCTCAAAATGATTTGCCGGATTTGGACTCTTTGGTTCAGACTTAGAACCGTGACAATTTTAGAGTCCTGAATTGTAGTGAGCCCAATATCGAACGGAACGGGGGACCTCGTTCCTCCCGGGGGCGTTCGGGGACGTCTATAGAGCAGCGGGCAAATTTTACACTCCTATCAATGTTAATGTTAACATGTCAATGTGAATATTCACAATGTCACGGGTCGGGCTGCGGTCGGGTTTCGGGCCGCCCACGGGCTGCAGGCCAATTTTACACTCTTATCAATGTGAATGTTAACATGTCAATGTGAATATTCACATTGTCAACGGGCCGGGTCGGGCTCACCCTAGGCCGCTGGCCAATTTTATACTCTTATCAATGTGAATGTTAACATGTCAATGTGAATATTCACATTGTTAACAGGCTGGGGCGGGCCCGTCCCTGGCTGGCCACGGGCCGTGGGCAGGTTTCGGGCAGCCACGGGGTGCGGGCTAATTTTAAACTCCTATCAATGTGAATGTTAACATGTCAATGTGAATATTCACATTGTCGACGGGCCAGGTCAGGCCGGGCCGCGGGGGGGGCTTTTGGCCGCCCATGGGCCGTGAGCCAATTTTATACTCTTATCAATGTGAATGTTAACATGTCAATGTGAATATTCACATTGTCAACAGGCCGGACCGGGCTCGCCCCGGGCCGCCGGCGGGTTTCGCGCTGCCACGGGATGCAGGCCAATTTTATACTCCTATTAATGTGAATGTTAACATGTCAATGTGAATATTCACATTGTCAACGGGCCGGGCCCACCCCAGCTCGCAGGCGGGTTTCGGGCCGCTCACGGGCCAATTTTACATACCTACCAATGTGAATTTTAAAATATGAATGTTCACATCATAAAATTGCTAACCGTTCAAAAAATATTTATAAGGGTACCAAAATTAAATATAAGGGCACAAGTGTCCAAGAAAATAGTGTAAATCAAGAAAAAAGACTTTATGGAATAAAACTATACATACATAGGATTAAATGGGTTAAAAAATTCTTTCATGGACTTTTTGGGTTAAAACACTTCTAAATAGGATTTATCAATAAAAATCCCTATTAAGAATACGTATTACTGTTATGTTGGCTACACATTTTGTACTAAGCCAGTGACAATCCGACGCGTGGCGAAGTGAGGGTAATATAGGGAGACTAGGTAGGTCTTCGATCCTGATCATACACGTGGCAATTAATATTGGTTGTTATAAGATCTGAGTAGTAGCAGATCAACAAAGAGACATACAGTGACGTGGCTTCAACGGTTGCTCACATTTCAAATTCGAATATAAGGGGGAAGCCTAACTGCAAGTGAAGGCGTAGTGGAACTACTTATAAGGTAGCATGATCAGTAACTACGGAGGAGCAGTTCGACGGTTTGAAGTACAATTCGATGGTTACCTTCGGAGAGTATAAATAGCAGGAAGGACTTCAGAGAAAGGGACGAAGAAAAATCTAACGAATCACTTTACATATTCTAGTGTTATTTCCTGTCCTTTATATTCCTATATTTTAAGTTTCTGCGCTGCACTTCATTTGTAGGAGTAGTTGTCGAGTATATTGCCGCTGTAATTCTCTACGGAACTGAGATCATTGTAAGTTCTTTTACTACTAATAAAATACTCCAGTTTAGTTAACTGTTCTTATGTTCAAATTTTCTGAAGTTAAATTACCAATAAGCCACCAGTAAAAGTCCTCTTTATTGAGGCCGAAAGAACCATAACACAATCGTCTGAATAATTGTTTGGCAATTCTGTAAGGACTGATTGATCCTTGCTGGCACGCTCATAATTACGAAAGTAACCTTCGAAAGCCAAAAAAGCCAACATATATTTTTGGCACGCCCAGTGGGACCTTTTAAAAACAAAATGGCTAGACGTAGGAGACAAGGAGAAAATGAACGTTTGGAAGAAGGTGTGGAAGGAGAGGTGGAGACATCCAATCCAGAGGATAATGTGATAACACATCCTGTGGAAACTCCTATCCTATCAGAACCCATGGTCGAACAGACCAATACCTCAGAGCAAATACCATTTGTTCGTAATAGTGGACGAGACCAAGGAATTGGACTATCCAGTGTCCCATCTACTCAGCCAGTCAATCCGTGGGGCGGCTTGGTAGATGCCATGGGACAACAATTAATAAACACAATGGAAAGGTGGGCAGTATCCTTTTTGGATCGAATGAATAACCACCAACCAACGAATGTAAGACACATAGAGGAGGTGAATGTCTCTCAGCCAAGATTGGCTAGAGACAAACAGCCTATGCAAGCTAATGGACATTCTAATGGTCAAACTAGTAATCAGATTCATGAAAGATTACCACCTCAGTCTTGGTACGAACCCATTTCGACGCCTGTAGCAGGCCAGAATGCCTCAATGTTCAACAGTGAAGCCATGCAGATTGGTGGATCTGGCCCGGTACAAGAAAATGGCATAAGAATGATTCCAAATCCCACATTCGAAGCCATACCTGGTACCAGGGGGGGTACAATAATCCTGTATTCGAATTTATACCCGAGGGGTTGGAAGGTTTTCCTACAAGTGGAAGGGATACAATACCTGTTCCAGCACCTTTCGTGGGTCCTTTCGCAGGACAGGCTCAAAGAGGTTACCTACACCCCCAACAGCACCCTCTACCACAGGGACAGCCAGTCCCAAATGAACCACCTTATGGACCAAGAGGATCACAAGCACAAGTGTGTCCACCAAATCCTGTGTTTGTTCCCCCAGTGGTGGTTCAGCAGGCACAAAATATGGTCCCTAGGGACCAGATCACTGAGATAGTTAGGGAGTTGTGTGGACCAATGGCTCGGGGGGTCCAAACCCCTGTGTATAGAAAACCATACCCAGAATGGGTCGATAGGGTACATGAATATCCAAGAGGTTTCAGGATACCAGATTTTGTCCTCTTTCATGGGAATGGAAACCAATCCACAGTAGAACATATTGCTAGGTTTGCCGCCCAATGTGGTGAATTTACCAACCATGACTATATAAAGTTGAGACTATTCCCAAATTCTCTGACCGGAGGAGCATTTGTATGGTATATTAACCTTCCACCTAGCTCCATCCAGACTTGGCAGCAAATGGAAGAGGCATTTCATGCCCAGTTCTTCCAATCAGAGGCAGAAGTTTCCATGGCAGACTTGGCCAGATTGAGTCAAAGGCCTGAAGAGAAGGCCACTCAGTTTATTTCCAGATTTAAGAGGGCTCGAAATAAATGTAGAGTAATCTTGCTAGAAACTGAATTTGTAAGATTGGCCCAAAATGGCCTAGAGTTCAGGCTTCGAAAGAAGTTTGATTCAACAGAGTTTAGAGATTTAGTGGAACTGACTTATAAAGTATCTAGATATGAAGCATTACTAGAAGAGGAACAGGATCGAAATAATGCATCATATAGGACATACTACAAAGATCCTAATTATGAGATTGATGCGGCAGAGATTGTGGGAAAAGAGCCTATGATCTGTGAAGCATTAATCCATAAATATACAACAATTGACCAGCAGTTTAAAAAGAAAGATCTCCACAGGAAATATTCTTTCGACTTAACTAAGGCAGATGACATTTTTGATCATTTGCTTGCGGCCAACTTCCTTAAGTTACCAAAGGGTGTTAAAATTCCATCTCTTGATGAACTTAAAGGAAAAATATATTGTAAATGGCATAATTCTTGGTCTCACTCGACTAAAAACTGTGTTGTTTTTCGAGACAGGATCCAAGAACAAATTCGGAAGGGGAGTTTGAAGCTCCCAGCCAAAGCTGAAAAAGCCATGGGGATCGATAGCAATCCATTTCCAGAAATTGGAGAGGTGGCAGCCAATGTCATTATGTCAGACTTTCAGAACTTGTCTCTGAAAGAATTGGAGGAAGTCAATGTACAGATGCATGTGGCCAACCAGACAGCAACCAAAAAAGACCTTAGAAGTCCACCAGCCATGGGACGAGATTTCCCACATCAGAGGGAAGACTCTGATGACGAAGCACTGGATGATGACTCCCTAGAGGCAGCCGTAATGCAACGAATGTGAGTTATAAGTGGTTGAAAGGCCTTCCAGTCGATGGGAAGCAGTACTACAAGGATGTGCAGAGGCGTCCCAAACCAACCAATGCTTATAACAAAAGGCCGTATCCGGCTAATGTTAGGCAGCAGCCATTAGTGGTCGAACCTGCAGTTAACAGAATATATGCTGAAGGCAAGAGGCCCTTCTATGAGTCCAGATCACCTAACTATTACAGATTGGAGAGTAGTCACTCTGAAAGAAGGTTGGAGAAGAGTTCAGGTTTTGGTATCAAAGCCAGGAATTGGCCCCTTGGGCCAGCTTCACGAAAAACAGAAAATGATCACCATCATCGAGAACCTGAATTAGGCTCAAAGCTTGGAGACAGGGCCAAACAATTGTCTTCACAGCCAGCTTCGAAGGGGACCTCGAAACAAGAAAGAGGCGGTTCAACGTCTGAGTCAGTAAGTTCGTGGGTACCCGGAGTCCCAGATTGGTTTGTGATGCAAAACAAACCTAGGGAACTGCCTTCCCAAAGGAATTTTGGAAATCAAAGTAGGATGGTTAAGCCTCCTCTGGTGACCCCCAATAACTGGGTATTGCTGAAACACCCAAGAACGAGGGAACCAGATATGGTCCCCGTTATTTCCAGATCACAAAGGAGAAAAATTCAGCGTAGGTACACCCAATACCAGAGAGACCTGAAAGAAAGTGGAGAAAGTTCTTCGATGATCCATATAGGAGAAAAGAAGAATCAAAAGTCAGACTATAATTCAAAGCCAGTTACACAAAACGAGGTGGACTGCAGCAGAGAACAGTTGGCCAAGGTTCATTCTGAACTAAAGGCCAGAGAGAAGGAAAGTCTAGCAGGGATGGAGAAAGCTCTGATGGAGAGTGGCAGCGAAACGGAAGGAGATAGTGGCGTTAGCCAGAAGAAAGAAATGGTGGAAGAAGAAATGTTCGAAGCCTTCATGGCTGAGCAAACATTTCTGGTTGGAAAGCCAGCTGAGGAAAATCATTCGAGGGGACCCGTTAGTAACGAAACACCGGAATGCATCATGCAGGATGTTTCTGAAGAAATTGACCAAGGTGACCAAGAGGGAAAACAGGTACAACCAGCTATCCAGTTTGGCTCGTTTCCCCCGGTATCAGTAAACATGGTACACATACTACCACAGGAATTCCAAGCTGGAGATGAGAATCAAGAGGGGCAGGAAGCTGATCCAATTCCGGTCTCTAGTGAAGATTCACAAGCGAGTATGGTGCAAGATAATTTCGAAATGGTTACCCCAATGGAAGCTGAATATGAGAGCGAGGAAGTGGTAAGCATTAACCTCTCGTATCCATTCAAATATCCCTCGAATTCCATGACGCAGCATGTTAAGCCTTTGTACATTAAGGCTTTCTTCGATGGGGTTCAGTTAAACCGAGTCTTGGTGGATAATGGAGCGGCGGTGAACTTATTACCGAAATCTTCCTTGAAGAAATTAGGAAAGAGGAATCCCAGGTTGATTCCAACCAGTACGACCATCGCTGGTTTTGCTGGAGACAAGCAGATGGCCCAGGGAATTCTACCCATCAACCTGAGTGTGGGAACCAAGGACTGCATGACGGCGTTTTTCGTCATCGATAGCAATGCGAAGTACAATGCTTTACTTGGTAGAGATTGGATCCACACTAATAAATGTGTGCCTTCCTCTTTGCATCAGAAAATGATAATAGCTCTAGGCAATGGAAAGACGGAGGAAATTAATGCAGATCCTCAACCTTTCATAGCCTGTGCAGATTTCGCAGAAGCCAAGTTGTATATTGATGGCGTGGCACCGCTTAGTTTACTGATGGAATTCGATGGCTCAGCCGAAGTAACGGCTGATAAGGAGGTAGCACACCTGAAGCAACTAGTCCAGGAGAGTGCTGATGAAGAGCTAGTGGTTAAAGATGACAATGATGCCTGGTTATAGGCAGCGAGATGAAGCACCAGAAGCCAGGTCTTTGGCTTTAATCAAGTTTTCAATATTGGACATAAAGTCAATAGTCCAGAAAGTTCGAGAGCAGGAGAAAGAAGTCATGACGATTGGCTGCAAGTGGGAGCAGCAACAAGCCAGAGTTTTAACTCTTGATAAATACTGTGCATTGGACATAGAAACAAAGGTCCAAGAGATACAGGAAGAAGAATCCTTTTGGACAGATTTTGTCCATGAGGAGGAAAATAAAGAGGAGGAATCAAAGAGCCTGGAAGCAAGACACAGCAAGGAGATTCCTGCGGAGTCAGAGAAGATCAAAGAAGGGGTTTCAGTAGGTACTCAGATACAAGACCCCTTAGAAGAAATAAATTTGGGGGAAGATTCTGTACAACAACCCATTTATATAAGTGCTAGGTTGAGTTCTCCCGATAAGGACAAGTTGTTGGTTATTCTAAGAAGATATAAAGATTGTTTTGCATGGTCATACAATGAACTACCAGGATTGGATAGGTCATTAGTGGAACATAGGCTTCCCATGAAGCCTAACTTCAAGCCATACAAACAAAAAACCAAGAAGAATGGGTTCAGAGGTGATCCAGAAAGTCAAGGAAGAAATTCTTAGACTACTCAAGGCAGGCTTTATCAGAACAGCCAGGTATGTTGAGTGGCTATCTAATATTGTACCTGTAGTCAAGAAAAATGGCAAAATGAGAGTATGCATTGATTTTAGAAACTTAAATCTGGCAACTCCAAAAGATGAATATCCTATGCCTATAGTAGATTTGTTGGTAGATAGCTCAGCAGGACATCACATTTTATCAATGATGGATGGACACTCAGGCTATAACCAAATCTGCATTGCGGAGGAAGATGTTCACAAGACAGCATTTAGGTTCCCTGGGAATATTGGGACCTTCGAATGGATTAAAATGCCGTTTGGCCTGAAGAATGCTGGGGCCACATATCAGAGGGCTATGAACACTATCTTTCATGACCTTATTGGTGGGTATTTGGAATGTTATATTGATGACATTGTGGTTAAATCCCAATCCATGGAGGAACATTTGTTTCACTTAGAGGCAGCCTTTGAAAGGATGAGAAGGTTCAAATTGAAGCTTAATCCTCTTAAGTGTGCTTTTGGCGTATCATCTGGAAACTTCTTGGGCTATGTAGTACACAAGAAAGGAATACAGATCGACCAGAATAAAGCCAAAGCCATCATTGAAGCCAGACCTCCATCAAGTAAGAAAGAATTGCAAAAGTTCCTTGGTCGGGTTAATTTTCTTCGAAGATTCATTTCTAACACTGCAGGGAAAACTAAAATTTTTTCTTCTTTATTAAGGCTGAAAGATGAAGAGGAATTTGTGTGGACAACGGAGCATCAAAGTGCTTTCGATGGAATCAAAGCCTACTTGGCCAACCCTCCGGTACTGATGCCACCAAATGGCGTTAAGCCTTTGAAGTTGTACATAGCCGCAGCAGAAGATTCATTGGGAGCTTTTTTGGCCCAAGACAATGAGGAAGGCAAGGAGCAAGCTGTGTATTACCTTAGTAGGTTTTTAAATTCTTGCGAATGTAAATATTTAGCTGTAGAAAAGCTTTGCCTTGCATTGTATTTTGCTGTAATGAAATTAAGATATTACCTTTTGCCTACAACTGTCTTGGTAATTGCAACCACAGATTTGGTTAAATACATGTTATCTAGACCTATGTTGAGGGGAAGAATTGGCAAATGGGTATTAGCCTTGTCAGAATTTCACTTAGAATATGTGCCCGAAAGGGCAGTGAAAGGACAAGGTTTAGCCAATTTTTTGGCAGACCATCCATCTCAAACAGAGAGTCAAGAAATAATGGAACTCAGTATGGCTAGTGTCGAACCATGGCAAATGTGGTTCGATGGATTGAAAGCCAATGGCCTAATTGGAATTGGTATAGTAATCAAGTCACCACAAGGAATTGAAACCACACATGGTTTCAGAATAGATGGAACTGCTTGTTCTAATAATCAAGCTGAATATGAAGCTTTGATAGTAGGATTGGAAATTCTTATTGGATTACAAGTACATGCAGTTGACGTATTTGGAGATTCCCAATTGGTCGTTAACCAAGTAAAAGGGATTTTCAAATGTCAAAGTATAAGTATGCTGCCTTATTATGTCGTCGCATTACATTTGCTCTCTCAGTTTGAAATAGTAAATGTAACTTATGTCCCAAGATTCTTGAATAATAGAGCTAACGATGTGGCGCAGAAAGCTTCGAATTTCAAGAGTAAAGATGGTACCCATTGGGACGTAAGCCAAACGACATATCAAAAACCTATACCTCCTTTGTGTGAGAGGAATATAGTCTTGGAAATCAACTATAATGATCTGCAAGAACAGGATTGGAGACATCCAATAATACAATACTTGGCTGGCCTATCCTCGAAAGCTAGCAGAAGAATTAAATTGCAATCTATGCAATATATCATATACAACAATGATCTCTACAAAAGAGGGGGAGATGGTCTATTGTTAGAATGTTTAGGGCCAAAAGAAGCATTAATAGCTATGGCTAAAGTTCACGAAGGTATCTGTGGTGCACATCAGCCTGGTGTAAAAATGAGATGGCTGCTTCGAAGACATTCCTATTATTGGCCGACTATCCTTAAAGATTGCATAGAATATGCAAAGGGCTGCTAGGCATGTCAAAGGCATGGTACAATAAGGCATGTGCCCATAACTGATCTACATGCAGTAGTAAAGCCTTGGCCATTTAGAGGATGGGCCATGGATATGATGGGGAAAATACACCCTCACTCTTCGAAGCATCATTGTTTTATCTTGGTGGCTACTGATTATTTCACCAAATGGGTCGAAGCCAAACCATATAAAGCTGTAGATCAGACAGAGGTTATTGGGTTCATTAAAGATTTGATTCATAGATTTGGCATCCCACAAACGATAACGGTCGATAATGGGACTGTTTTTGATGGGAAAATGGTGAAGTCTTTTGTGGCTGAGTTCGGGATTAGCCTTGTGAATTCCACTCCATACTACGCACAAGCCAATGGTCAAGCTGAGTCATCCAACAAGTCCTTAAAAAAGGGAATACAAAAAGTTGTGGAAGATAATCCGAGAGATTGGCATAACTTATTATTAGATGTATTGTGGGCTTATAGAACTTCCCCAAGGTCAAGCACAGGAGTCACTCCTTATGCCTTAGTTTATGGGCATGACGCAGTGTTACCAGTGGATATTAATGTTAAATCCTTAAGGGTAAGATGTCAAGACCAGTTGGATCCTGAGCAGTACTATCAAAGTATGTGCTTGGAATTAGAAGATATAGATGAGGCTAGAATTTTGGCATTAAATAGCATTCTCTTTCAGAAGAAGAAAGCAGCCAAAAATTATAACAAGAAAGTCAAACACATTGGCTTTGATGAAGGTGATTTGGTGTGGAAAACAATACTCCCAATAGGGATTAGAAGCCATAGATTTGGCAAATGGTCACCTAACTGGGAAGGACCATATCAAATTTATAGAGTTTTTCCTTTTGGGGCATACCATTTGAAAGATCTGAGTGGTTATGTGCATCCCAAAAAGATTAATGGCAGATATTTAAAACCTTATTTTCCAACTATTTGGGAAACACAGGGAACAAAATAAACAGTGAGCACAAGAACATAAACAAGGAAATACTTTATAAAGAGTCGAGTACATTGTGCCACAAGTTGGCCCAAAAATCATTACAATGTTTTAGCTGTTTTTGTACAACAGATTTCCTATTTGTAAATGATGCAAACAGTTGAATAGCTGCAGTCATATCTTTCTTTTGATCAGCCAGTCCTTGATTGGTGATTTGCAGCTTGAGGTCAGTTCGGAGTAAGGCTTGATTCACTGCAGAAAGCTCCTCTTCGAGTTGAGCCTTCCTCTCCAGCAATTGAGTTCGGAAGTGAGAGGCAGAGGAGTGTTGTTCCTTAAGCGTTGATACTTCAGTATGCACTTGAGAAACAAAACTTTGATCTCTGGCCAATTTCTCATCTGCGGCCTTGGCAGCATGACAGATGCTGATGTAAAAATCAATGGTAGCTACTGCCTGGGATAGGTGGTTAGAGACATCCATACCAGACTGCTCAGCAAGTTTGCAGCATTGAAGAAACCCGTTTTTTATTATAGGCCTTTGTAGAGCTTCGAAGGGAATCCTCGAAAAAGAAAGTAGCAGGTCTAGACAGGTGTCCAAGTCTATCGAAGGCACAGAAGGTTGGCTGCTAGAGGAAGGAGAACTCTCAAAGATTTCCAGCAAAGAATCAGCTAAAACTAATGGCTCAGTCTCCTTATCGAATGTTGGAGAAGTAGAAGTGATGTCAAAAAGACTAGCTAATCTTCCTTCAAAAATATCAATCTCATCAGTAAACATGAGGGGAGCAGAAAGAGTTGTCTTGGGAGACACAGAAGATTACACAGCAACAGGAGAAATGGGTGGAGCATCTTTGATGGTCTCCATGGTCCTGGTCACCAATGAATCAAGAGAAGGAGGGCTGGAGCTAGGTAAAGATGGTGAGTCACGGATTGGAGAACTGTCAGCACTCATCAAAGACAAGGTAGCACTTGGAGCCTCCTTGGAAGGGGAGAGAGGAGCAAGGCTCAGTAAAGAAGTAGATTGAGGAAAGTTAAGAGTCGAGTTAGAAAGATAGGGAGCCAAACCAAGAGGAAAAGGTACAGGAATGCTTGGCCTCAGGAAAAGGGTAGAAAATCTAAAGCCCAAAAATGGAAGTATGGTCTGAGTAGTCCCTGTATCCTGCGTCTGATTTGCCTCGAATGAAACTGAGAGAGGTTCCATCGGGAAAATGAGCTCAGAAGTTGCTGCTGCATGAGGAAAAAATGTAAGGCAATGTCAAATCTTGATACCAAGGGCTAACAGAGGGAAAAATCGCAAAAAGCATAAAATTACCTGCTCCAGAAGTATCGGCGATAATGGGGGAACTGTGAAGGGTATAAGCTCTGGCAGTCTGTTGTCTTCTTACAGTTTCCCTTTGTAGTGTGTCAGCAGCAGCAGGTTCATCTCTCATAAACTGTTGCTGCCGCCTCTTCTCAGCTCTTTCAAAGACAATCATGGCTTTAGGATGTTCTTGCTCTATTGTCTTGATGACTGCTTTTTCGATGGTATCTTCGACTGAGATAGGAACAGGAGCAGACACCTTTTTTCTCTTCTCTATGGCCTTGGCGATTGTCTCAGAATCAGAGTCTTCGACCATATCGGAAGGAGAAACAGTCATCTTTCTTTTCCTTTTCCTCTGTATTGGCAGGGTCTGTTTTTTCTCAATTTCTTTCTCAACTTTTCCCTCAAGTTCTTCAAGCGGCGATCTAGATTCCAGAGTAATGAATTCATCTTCTGACTCTCTGGCAGTTACCGAGTCGGATGAAAAGACGATCACCTTTTTCTTTCTTTTTAAAAGTAACTCTTCCTCTTCATCTGATCCGTCCTTTTCTTCCCCTTGAACATTGGATGTTCCTTTCTCGAGTTCAAAAAGGCTCCTTTTCTTTTGTGATGGGCCACCTCCACAAAAGAAGAATTAAAGATAAGGCAAAATGCATTATGAAAGACGAAAGGAGAAGAGACAAGAGTATACCTTTCTTCGAGGCAGCCCGAGTGACTCTGGGAGGAATTGAAGCAGCAGGAGCAGCATGTGCCAATTCTGAAACAGTGGAAGAAGTGACTTCCCCGGTTTCTTTGGGCTTGGTCACATCTAACACTGTTAGTAGGCTTAAAGGTGGAATGGCCAGATAAATCTCCATGTTAGTCACCCACCAGTTTTGGTACCTCTTCAACATGGTACCTTGGGGAATGAAAGGAGTGTATTCAAAGTTGGCCAAGTCATCTACAAATTTCAAAGTTGCTTCTTCTAGCCTGGTTTTCCGGACTTTCAAGTCCCTTCTGGTGAGGCTGAGATTTGTGTTGCTGCAGAGGGGTATTGGGACTCCTTGTGAAAGGCCAAATTGTCTAGCAAACTAGGCTGGACAGTAAGGTTCAGCAATACATTTATAGGCCTTCGGGTTTAAAGTCCCGATAAATAGCTCTATGGGAATTAGAATGGAAGCCCATATATCCATGTGAGCAAGCAAAGTACAAGACTGGTCACTCAGAAAATTCCTCAACCAAGATGGACCAATGGAAGGTTCGAAGGGGCAAAAGCGGTAAGCAGGAAGGGAGGCTGGAAGCTGGTGAAAGAAAGAGAAGTAAAAAGCAAAGGTAGAAGGGTAAAGTGAAGCATTGGCTATCTTTATGCCATGAGTAAGAGGGTTTGGCTCGGAAAATTTAAGGCATTTGGATTGTAATTCAGTAAAATAGACGAAAAGCCAAAACTGAAGGATCCAGAATGGCCCCCCTTGATTAGCATCTAAGGGTTTCTCACAAAAAAGAGAGCAGACTCTATATACATGCCCTAGAACATGTGGGGCTAAGGCCACCTTTTTCTGTAAAACAAAGGCTTTGGCAAGAGGGGCAAATTCAGGCATAATTCTCTGAGAAGAAGTGCAAAAAAGGAATTTACAAAGCCAATACAATAAGAAAGAAAAAAATTCCCTATCAGTTACAGGGCCCTGTTTTTTATTCTCAGCCCTAGCAAAATCACTATAAGATGAGTTAAAGGAGGGGAGAGAGAAGGGGACCGCTAAATCAGGATAATCTGGTCCGAAAGGGGTGCCAATAGGAGATAGTCCCAGTAAATGGCAAATATCAAGAGCAGTAGGGGCCATCATCCCACATCTAAATTGGAAAAAGTTAAAGACAGGATTCCAAAAACATAGAGCAGCGGGAACAAGGAAAGGGTCTTCTGAAATAGTTACCCTAGACAGTCTGAGAGCATCGAGAAGGCAGAGTTCTTGAAGGTCCAGGGTCCTAGCAGGAATAACCCGATCATACCACTCTTGCCACTCTGGTCTCACCGTGGGCCAGCATCAGTGGGGGCGATTCGTCCTCCAGTTCCTCCAGTCAAGACCACCTTCATAGAGAAGACATTGGTTTTCCAATCGGGGGTACAGGGCTGGAAGCTCAGTGAGGACTTCTTTGAATATGGGCCCGAGCACATAGTCTGACTGCACATGGCGACGAGGGACAAAGATGCGTCCATCAATAGCGCTCTTCTCCCCAGCTTTGTACTTTTCGCATTCCGCGTCAATAATTCTCTTCAGGGCCACAGATGGGCTCATACGCTCTACGACTGATACTGAAGGAGAAGCCATTGACGGTATGTTCTTCTTCGGGAAAGGAAGTAAAGAGAAGCCGACGATTGATAATAAAAGGGGTTTGTGCGATTAGAAGAGCAGGTGATTTCAGAACACGAAACAAAAGGGTTTTTAAAGCCCTCGTATTTGAAAATATATTACATGAGCTGTTAAGTATTAAAAGTACGAGTACAAAAGCTTCCTTCAACGTTGATGCTTTTGGAGGGAAAAACAAAGCCCGGTTGTTAAGGCTAGCTTCGAAGTAAGATATTTTGCTTCGAAGCCAAGTCAAACGGCTTCGAAAACAGAGAAGCCAGCTTCGAAATGGGTTGCCCTACCCAAGAAATAAAAATACTCGAGTATTTATTTTGAAAAGGGCTTAAAGACCTGTTTCTTGAGTTTCTTTAATAAAAGTAATGTCCTTCGAAGCAAAACTTGAGTTTCTTTAAGGATGGGATTTGGCGTTCGAAACATCAAAAGCAATAATGACAATGACTAGATGTTGACTATGGTCAAAACAGGTTTTGAATGTAAGATTGTTAGATTCGAAGCATTGTTTCCAATTGAAAATCAGCCAAAACTCAACTCCACAAATTGGAAAGGTTACAATTGGCTCATTTAGTGTTTTATTTAAAACAATTAAGTCCAAATTTAAAGGATGAAATTGTTCGAAAGCTCTGAGTTGACTTTTAAAACACAAGTAAAAAAAATACAAGTGAAGACAGAGTCAAACAGAGACAAATTTTGTCTATATTAAGATCAGAGTGATTACATCAGCTGACCCTATCTCGGTATGAACTCGAGCTCATAAAAATAAGGAATGGAATAAATAACAAGATCATGAAACTTGGTCCAACAATGATCAATGAACTTTTGTTCTTTCCTTATTCTATCTTCTAAATTTTCTACCATTGGTTGCATAAGTTGATGTGCTCTCACTTCATAGTAGAGCTCTTCAGCCTTTATTTCGAAGGCCACTTCTCTTAACCCTTGTTCCAATTCATCAATGTCTAAATCATCCCAATAGGCAGAGTCTTTATTCTTGAAATCATTGAATTCTTCCATAAAGTTCTCTGCTTCGTATTGAGTATGAATTCGAAGGGACGAAAGCTGGTCTAACGATTGTGTAGTAGCCATAGAATTGCGATGCCAGTGAAGGAGTAATGGAAGTTGGTCTAGAAACATGTGAAGTTCTGCCTGAGCAAGGGGATTAAGGACATGACCCCTAGTCAGAATATCACAAGCCCATTGAAGGTTTGTGAGAGGGACTCCATCCTCGAGTACATTGAAAGGCAAGTGAGAAAAGGCTGCAAGCAGGAGTAGAGCCTGTTTCCGCTCAGCTGAGGTAGGAGGAGGTGGAGGTTTATAAGGGGGAAAGACTTTCTCCATGGATAGAGCAATCTTTAGTTTCTCTGTCCAGGAAAGAATTGGTGGGGGAGAAGGTGTGCATACTTCAACTTCGGGGGACGAAGAAGAAGATGTGGACGCTTCTGTTTCCGGGGATGATACGGGGGCAGAAGGAACAAAGGCATTAATATAATCAAGCCAGTCAGAAGAACAGAGCTTCGCCTTCTGGGCTAAGAATGATGGGTTATACCCTTGGGCTTCTTCTGGGCGTGGGGCAGTGTGCACTATCTTTGTAGGCATGGAAGATGTATACCATGCTACAAGAAGATTCTCCTCCAGACTACGCCGATGGTCAATGGGCACATAAGGATAAACAACTGAACTTCGAGCATAGGAGGGAAACTCTAAAGGGTCAGTGAACTCAACAAAATGGTGGTGGATTCGCTCCCTTAAATCAGCAGTCTCAGGTACTGACCAGTTTGTCCAGTCAGAACTTCCAGAAGAGCCAGAAGAGGAAGCAGCTGCAGCTTTATCCCATACAGTAATTTGCGAAGAAGAGTTGTTCAAATCCATATTTGTAATTTTACGAATCAGAGGTTTGAGAGCGGATTGTTTGAACTGTAAAGGTAGGTCAGAAGGGAAAATTCTTATGTCTTTGATTTTAGCCTCCTGAATCAAAGGATTAAGAGCAATGTGTTCGTAATCCAAAGGTTGGTAGTTTGCAAAGGCGTCCATGACCTGAATATAGAAAGGTGGGTAAAGGTGGCTAATAAATGCATGCTTTCGACGAGGAATAACATCGACATATGACTCTTCGTATGCTTCATCATTGGAAGAAAGAATTAATTTGGCCATGAAATGTATCAGTCTGTTCGAATAATAAGACAGTGAAAGTACTTAAGGATCAAGACGAGAGTATTAATACAGATGGTGTGTGACAGTTGCATTTCTAGGAAGATGCAAAACCCATGCACGTTCTAAGACGTGGGAAAAAGGGACT
The DNA here is from genome assembly GCF_055761805.1 of Camellia sinensis. Taxonomy (NCBI): domain Eukaryota; kingdom Viridiplantae; phylum Streptophyta; class Magnoliopsida; order Ericales; family Theaceae; genus Camellia; species Camellia sinensis. Next base: position 26,361,269 of record NC_138969.1, on the reverse strand, counting down.
CTGATCCACTAATATCACCAAGTCTTGGGTATATTAGTGCGGGGGGTAATGTTGGCTACACATTTTGTACTAAGCCAGTGACAATCCGACGCGTGGCGAAGTGAGGGTAATATGGGGAGACCAGGTAGGTCTTCGATCCTGATCATACACGTGGCAATTAATATTGGTTGTTATAAGATCTGAGTAGTAGCAGATCAACAAAGAGACGTACAGTGACGTGGCTTCAATGGTTGCTCACATTTCAAATTCGAATATAAGGGGGAAGCCTAACTGCAAGTGAAGGCGTAGTGGAACTACTTATAAGGTAGCATGATCAGCAACTACGGAGGAGCAGTTCGACGGTTTGAAGTACAATTCGATGGTTACCTTCGGAGAGTATAAATAGCAGGAAGGACTTCAGAGAAAGGGACGAAGAAAAATCTAACGAATCACTTTACATATTCCAGTGTTATTTCCTGTCCTTTATATTCCTGTATTTTAAGTTTCTGCGTTGCACTTCATTTGTAGGAGTAGTTGTCGAGTATATTGCCGCTGTAATTCTCTACGGAACTGAGATCATTGTAAGTTCTTTTACTACTAATAAAATCCTCCAGTTTAGTTAACTGTTCTTATGTTCAAATTTTCTGAAGTTAAATTACCAGTAAGCCACCAGTAAAAGTCCTCTTTATTGAGGCCGAAAGAACCATAACACAATCGTCTGAATAATTGTTTGGCAATTTTGTAAGGACTGATTGATCCTTGCTGGCACGCTCATAATTACGAAAGTAACCTTCGAAAGCCAAAAAAGCCAGCATGTTATCAAAATATTAAATTTCAAAATAATATAACTTTTAATATAAATATTGATTTTTAATAAAATTAATATTTTTAAAATTCTCTCATCAAGATTTATCAAATAAGATCTATATTGATTGTGAAATTTTTTTTAAAAAAAATTATTACCATTAAAATTAATATAAACAATAACATTAACATGTTACTCTATTAAAAAAAAATTCCTTGAAAGTTCAACAAATATTACTATTATCAAAATATTAAATTTTAAAATATTATAACTTTTAATGTAGATGTTAGTTTTTAATAAAATTAATATTTTTAAAATTCTCTCATCAAGATCTATTAAATATGGTCGATATTGACTATGAAATTCTTTTTTTAAAAAAATTATTACCGTTGAAATTAATGTAAACAATAACAGTAACATGTTACTCTATTTAACAGTAACATGTTACTCTGTCTCATAATAACATGTTACTCTATTTGACAATTACTCTATTTAACAGTAGCATGCTACGATGTCTCACAGTAACATGTTACTCTATTTGACAGTTACATGTTACTCTGGTTCACAGTAACATGTTACTTTCGAAATATTGTCCAAGAAATGAGAGGGGGGGGAAAATATTTTACTTTGTCCTTACTCAATTATGTGTTTTCTCCTTAGAGGGGTTTATGAAGAAAAATAAATTGGACTATCCTTTTCACCAAATAAGAGTCCAATAGAGGGATTTTGACTAAATTTCCTTAAAAAATATACTAGATAATTAAATTGTATTTTGATTTTTGTTTTTTCGGCAGTGATTCGTAGCTCGAATCTTGTGGCTCGAGAGTGGCTCGATTTTTGTTTTCAGCAGGAGAAGGAAGAGGGAGGAGGGAGGAGGAGGAGGAGGAGAAGGAAGGAGGAGGGAGGGGAGGGGGCCATAAAAATGGCTGGAGGAGGAGTCGGGGTCGGAGTCGGGGCTGCGACGATCCCAGCTTCTGCGACGGGCGAAGGCGGCGGAGGCTCCTCGCTCCTCGCGACGAGGACGGCGGGCGGAGGCGGCGGAGGCTCCCTCTCTCCTCTTCCCCTCTGTTCTTCTTCTGGTTTCAACGAAGAAGAAGAAGAAGAAAATGAAGAAAGAAAAAGAAAAAAAAAATCGAATTGCAAAACGATGTCGTTTTGCAATTCGAGCCGATTTCGAGCCACGATTTTCGAGCTACCAGTTTTTATCCTTGTTTTTTTGTGTTTTTTGGCTGGATGATATCTTTTATTATTTGGCAAATGCAAATAAATCAAAGAAACAAAATAATGTGATTGGAAATTGAGAGTTAGTAAAATTGCAAATAAATTGTGTAAATGCGTATATGAAACAGCAAATATAGATTACAGTAATGCTGGGTTATGTTTCCATTTTTTGTTTTTATTTTGATGATCTGGTTTAAAAAATTTAATTTTGACAATTAGAAATAACCAATTTTAAGAAATATCAAAAGTTTTATTTTTGAACAAAAACGACGAAAGAGATGTCATGTAAAAAGTTTCAAAAAAAAAATCACCTTATAAATAGAATCAACTAATATATTAGTAAGTTAAAAATTAATTTTTTTAACTTTTTTTATTGTTTTAAAAAATATATATATATATAAAAAATAGAGAAGTGATATAATTGAAAAGAAATTAAAAGTTAAAAATTGACCTGCGAAAATCCAACCTACTCTAAATAGGGTTGGGTATAGGGTTATTTGACCTGCGAAAATCGTCCAATCTGAACCGCCCTCACCTATATGGGCGGTTTCGCAAAATTATTAAGGTCGGATGCGGTTTAAGATTTTCCTATTTTGCTGTTCGCGGGTTTTATCAGCACTCACCCACCCGCATTTGTATACAATTTTTATTTTTATTTTTTAAATCTAGACCATCAGATTTTCTTATAAGTTTTGTAAATATATAACCCTAATCTTCTCTTTTCTTACTCACTTTAATCTGATTATCAAACTGGTAAGTTTTAATATTATAACATTATAATAATTTCGCACACTGTCTTGTTTGAAATATTTATTATTTAATTGATTTTTTTTTAACTTTTTGTAAATCTAGTTATGTGATTTTTTTTTTTTCTTTCTATATTAGTTTTTTGACATGATGGATATAAGTGCACTAATTTAGGCTAAGTTTGGCATAACACAAAAAGTCAAAAAGTCACTATCATAGTTAAGGGGTTGTTTGGGATGATCTAAATAAGTATACTTTTTAACTTTTTACGAAAAAACGTGAAATGTGAGTTGTGTTTGAAGTGATGTGGTAGACGGACACATTACCTTTCTACCACATCACTTTAAACCCAACCCATATTTCATAAAAAGTCAAAAAGTGCACTTATTTAGATCATCCCAAACAACTCCTTAGATAAGTACATTTTATTTGAGTCATATCACCTCTTTACTTTTCTGTACATCTTTTCGTAAAAAGTTAAAAATTATACCTATTTAGATCATCCCAAATAACCATAATTTTTTGTAATCCAATTTTAATGGAGAATAGTGTTGAATCTCCCGCAATCAAAAATATTTTAAAAAATTAAAAAAAAATTAAAAAAAATTTTAAAAAAAGAATAAATAAATAAAAATTTAAAGGTAAAAACTCAATTTGCAAACCGTCCTTACATTCGCGAACCCTATTCATACAAACCACAACTCACATTGCGGCCGATTATAGATTCAATTTTTCCTAAACCACAAACATACAAACAGGTCTAAATCATAAATCGAATCGTTAAAAACCGATCTACGAACACCCCTAACTCTATGTACGTGATAAGGGATAAAATCAAACCCCTTTCCCGCTCTCTCTAAATTATTCAATATCACTTTGTTAGTACCTTTCTCTCTCATACCCACTCACACTTTCATATAGGTCTAGAACAATTAAATATAAAAAAAAATATATTTGACATTATTCCGTCAATGCAAAGGGGTGGCCCAATTATTTTTGAGGCCTTAGCCAAGGTTTCAAATCGAGGCCAAGTGACATTCAAATGGCGCCAAGTGACATTTAAATAGGAGGCAGCTGCCAGTGACAATGGTTAGAAGAAGCAATTGACAACAATGGTTGGAGGTGAGAGTCGCCGAGGTGAGATAGTAAAAAGGAGGTGGGAGAAAAAGAAAACTTATTTTCAAAACAAATGAAAACCTTTTTTTTTAGTTACAAAAATTTTATGATATGTCTATAATGTTTTGAAAACGGAAATTGGTACCCAACAAAATTTTATTCACAATTTAAAATTTTTTATAAACATGAAACGAAAAATAATCATAAGAAACAACATCCAAACTTAGTGAAGAAGTCTCAGCAGTATTTTATTCTGGCTAATATTAAAAAAAATTTAAAAAAAAAAAAAAAAAAAAAAAAACCACAGCTCTTGAGTACCAGGTGCAATATATAAAAGTATAAGAGGTAATGATATGGCTGTAATTCAGAGTTCCTATGATGAATCATAGGAGTTTCGGCCGCACCGTTCACATACATCTGAGGTTGTTGGGGGAACTGTTTTCGGCTTTGACTTCTGCATCTCTGGCAGATCGATTTACAAAACGTCGTGCAGTGCCTTTGAGCCCTCTTGGAGCTCCTCCAAACTGAAAGTTCCGAATTAGGTCAGAAAATCACATGATATCAAATATGTAAAAACGAAGTACAAATAGGAAGCTATGGACACTAATTTCTCGTCATACAGTCCATTAATTGTATCTATCTCAGAAATTCAGTTATAGACCGTGCAAAATATAAGTCAGAAGTATTAACAGTTAAAACATGTGAATTCTGCACGGGTGTACGACAAGTTCAGAAATTTAGGAAACATTCAGTGCTGGTAAACTGGAAACACACAAGATATATATCAGTAAAACAAAGTCACTGCGCAAAACAAAGTCAACAAACTTTTATATTTACCTCATTTGGTATTATCTCGGGTCTCATATGTATGCTTTTTAATCTAACTCTACACGCCACTCATGCAATACAGCATTCTCATTTAAAATTTGCTCCTTTTGTCATGTATTTTTTTATGCGAAGTATTTAGTTCCATAAAACAAAGTCACATTTTTGCCGCCAAGTCAAAATCCCTTTTTTTTTAAATTGTGTGTTCGGGAGCAAGGGGAATTACAACATCCAGGGAAAAGTGGAGAACATAAAGGGTTATCATGGTCAATCCAAATACTTAGTATGACGCTTCACTGAGTTGAGCTCAATGCATCACTTCAAAAGTGGCATGAACAATTGAAAACTTCGGAATGACACAGTTGTCAACAGGGTATGCCCGGTGAAGACGTCACTAAACCATGATGATCCTGTGAATAAATATAAGATTTTAACATATTGAAACCATAAAACATTCATCAAGCATCGATCCTTACCTCATGCAAAGGGGAGGAGTGAGTCGAACAATGGTATCGTGAGTAGGCTTTGCGAGAATTCCTCTTTCCTTCAACTTTATACATATATCATAAGCAGAGACGGGGAACAAATTCTTGGTGTTAAGCTCCACAGCATTAAACAGGCCTTTTCCCCGCACTTCCTTTATAACATTAGGGAATTGCTGTTGAACCTTGTTTAGCTGATGCCTAAACTCCTCTCCCATTTTTGCTGATCTGCAGAGTAACAAGTAGTGAAGAGAGAGAGAGAGAGAGAGAGAGACAACAGTAACAAATTTACATTATTGAACAGGGAAGACCAAGTTAGATTCCCAGATGACGGGGCTAGGAGTGATAATATCACAAACTCAAGGGGTTAAGTGTATCTAAGTAGTTTAACAACTTTTCATAGATTGAAGCCTGTAGAGCTGCAAATGAACCAAGTTGTTCATGACAGCATGGCTGTGGCTTGCTAAAAAGCTCATTCATGTGTTGTTCATTAGTGAAATGAGCCGAGCTTGAACATTAGACTAGAGCTCATTAGCTAAATGAGCTGAGTGAAGCTAAATGCCAGCGCAACCATTGCAAGCCCAATAATAAGCCAAGCAAATCGAGTAAAGCACAAGATAAACAATTGATGACAAAACTCAACTTATGAATGCCAAGCACAAGAAATTCACCTTTTGTTCCGCCAACTAGAAGAACTGACATTTAAAATATTAGGGAGTTCACTCAATGTACTAATAGTATATATAATAGAAAATCAAACTTAAAAATAAAAAATAAATCAAATCAAATGAACACTCTCTGAATTTAGTTTCTTCCAAGTGCCCCGTGTCTGATGATTATAGCATAAGTCTTGCTATCCTAAACACCAGGGAATAGGATTAATACCTCTCAGCGAGTCGCTCATCTCTGATAACCTCTAGTGAAGCAGCAGCAACTGCACTAGCCAAAGGATTTCCGCCAAAGGTGCTGATAACAATGTAAAATCAAAACCATGTCAGCTTCTGCAAAATGTAGCCTCATAGCAATATTATGAATGACAGAGTGAAAAAGATAATACAGATCGGACATAAACGGGAGCTTCTATTTCACACACACATTATCTCAGTTCAGAAATCACCTTCCGAACAAAACTTTATGATTCAGCTATATCTCTGGTTGATTTTGGAACTATTGGTTTTCATTTGGAAGTTGATTTCGGAACCATGTAGTTTTGTTTAGAAATCAACCTCCTAATGAAAAATGGTATGTGAACTGAGAGAAAGTTGTATGTGAAAACAAAGCCTCCCCACATAAGCTGATGAACATACCAGTGTAACCTTATAATCTCCTAAATATCATATCAGTTTCGAGTTGGTCAGGAAGAGCTACTACAAGCCTAATGTTTTGAATCAAGTGACAGTTATATTAGAAGCTAAAATGAGTCCATTCATGATGTTCAAGTAAAGCACAATTCAATTGGGAATTCATGTATTAGAACCAGAACTTTATCCCTACTTAGCATCAAAATTGAGATGGAAAACTAAAAAAATTAAAAGAAAAAGAGCAGCTTGTTCTTTTTTAGCTAACTGGGGGAATGTAATGTTCTAGCTATAAATCATAGCCATTATTTCCTTCAACAAGAAAAGTAGACAATGTATGCTCGACATCCATAAACTCGTTCTTTCATTTGTTGAGTTCTCTTCCTATGACTTCTCAAAATTCAATTGTGCGGCAGCCAAACTAGACCTGGCCCACCACCCCCACCAAGTTATATTCCAGAGGTGGCATGACATATTGAACCAGTCAAACACATCATGCAGAGAAATGAACCCCAAAGATTTATTCCAAGTTTCTATGTACCAATAGACTATGCTTACGACACAGTAATAACCCAAAATAAATGGAATAATAACCACGCCTAACTCAAACAAAAGTTGTAACCAGTCTATCTGTGATTGAACTGCATTTGGGGTTTGGGTACTTGGCTACTTTTCAAAATCAAGATAGCTCTTGGTAGCTTAACGCTGTAATTTGTTAAGTACGCAACATTCAAATTCAGTGGCAGGGAAACGAAAATGGACCCAACAAATTTATCAATAAAAGTGAGGCAGTCATAAGTCTGACCTTCCATGCTCTCCTGGCCTGATACAAAGCATAACATCTTTGTCTGCAAGCACTGCACTTACAGGAACCACTCCACCACCCAATGCTTTTCCTAGTATCTGAACAATGTAACCATAAAATAAGTTATCTTACAGCATGGAAGCAAATTTAAGCTGTTAATAAAATATTCACAGATACTTTAGACAATCCAGGGTTTCATATAGTATTACTAACACAAAGTTTGAAAGAATATTGCCTCACACACACTGAGAAAATAGGCATTTTTCTTGAGATGTCAATACATGTATAAAAGAATGAAAGTTCTTCATACCAGCGTAATTGGCGGGCCGAGCTTGAGGATAGTTACATCCTAGATTGATTTCATCACTTGGTTTGGATCAAGTTACATAGTTGCCACAACAACCTCTCGAAAACAAGTGTTTTAGACTTTAAATTTATGAAACATGATGACAGAACTGAAAATAAAATAAAAAATGTAGATCTTGCACATTGAAATTTCTCTCTTCCTGTAACTAAGCCCTTTTCTTGGTGCTGGAGAGAAGATCCATGCCTTGAGATGTAGAAAAGGAATAAATAAAACATCTACAGAGAAGAACCAACTTGCAAACCAAATTCATGAAGCAAATATCTTACCAAAGAAAATTTCTAAAGCAAAGAGTTAAAATATATTTACCGATAGATTTAGTTGACTTGGTTGATATGGTTTCAGATATAATATAAACAATAGGGTTAAAACTTAAAAGTTAGCCACATTCAAATCAAATAGTGGGGTGTATGAATCTAATATGATAAAAGGCCTTACTACAACATCTGCGCGAACTTCTTCCCAATCGCAAGCTAGCATTCTTCCTGTCCGTGCCAAGCCAGTTTGTATCTCATCAGCAACCATTAAAATATTGTATTTTGAGCAAAGATCTCTGACAGCTTTTAGATAACCATCTGGAGGAATTATAACCTAACAACAAAGTATGTGAAACAAAATTATCTAAAGGTAAAGAAATTAAGAAACAGAAAATAAATCACTAAATTATACATCCATGCCCCAGCTAGGGCAGGCCAAACTACCATAGAACTTGTTTCAAACAGTATATCACAAAAAATAAAAATAAATAATATATATGTTCCATTGAGATTGAAGAAAATGGCTACGACTTAGCCTAAAATAATGTGCCAGTTTGGCTAGAAGCGACAAATTATAATATATAAATTATTATCCTATCATTGCTTGTTGCTCTGATTGAATGAAAATATAAAATAAAAGCACATTTCCAAATTGATCATATTTTAAGTTACCAAGGACACATACCCCAGCCTCTCCTTGGATAGGTTCAAAAAGAAATCCGGCTATCCGATCTCCTTTTTCTGCATACCATGAAAGAGAAATAATATATTTGCATCATTCATATTCTAATCTGCCAAAGTTGACATAACATGGCATTTCATAAGAACAAGATTTCTTAGGCCCAAAGTTGTGAGCAAAATATTTCATTGTAATTTAAAAATATCATCATAATTGATAAAATTCCCATGTTTAGAAACCTTTAAATATCTTCTCAAGACCAACTTCATCACCAAAATCAACTTTGAAGTGGCCAGGCAACAAGGGCCCAAAACCACGAGTAGCCTCATTGTCACAGCTCATAGAAATAACAGCCAATGTACGACCATGGAAGCAGCCACAACACGAGACAATGATAGCCTGCGAAAAGACATTATTTGAATAAAAAAATCGAAAGCGCAAATAGGATGTTATACTACTTGGCAACAAGCCAACAAAAAACATTAAATGCTAAAATGTTAAAAAAGTAATTGCCATAATAAACCGGGAAATTTATTAGAAAATCCTCTTTCAAGTACTTGTATCCCAATTAGTTCATAAGATATTATTGTATTCCAATAAGTCCTATTATTTTGGACATTTGATCCACCAAATCCTAATTCTCATATTTAAGGTATTTTATGGACAATTTTACCCTTACAAATATTTTTTGTACCCTCAGCAATTTGATGATATGAACATTCACATTAAATAAATTTTACAGTGTGAATGTTTACATCATGGAACATACACACTATCAATGTGAACATTAATGCACGCTTTACCTTATTATTATTAGGGGTATTTTGGTAACTATATCAACCATAGGACTTATTAGAATATAAGAAAATAATTTGGACTAAGTGGAACATAAGTAGGTAAAAAGGGATTTATGAATAAATACCCCTAATAAACCAGGCAAATGCTAACGAATGCCCTCGAGGCATTGTTTAATATTGGAATTGGGGTGAAAAGTGTCTTGAAAATTGGTGAAAAGATTGAAAAGCGTATTGATTTCAATGAAAAGTGTATTCAATTTAATAAAGGCGCATCGTGTTCTTCTCCTTTTTTGTCTTTCCTTGTGCCCTATGGGCACTTGTTTTGCAAGACCCAATAAACAATGCAATAATAAATGCAGACTGCTATCTGGATTAATGAACCCCAGAAATTTGTAGAAAGGGATGAAAATAAAGAAAAAAATACATTGCTAAATGAAATTAAAAATTCCACCAACATGACTCCAGAAATTTTAGGTATGTTTAAAACAGACATTTGGAGTCTAAGATAAAGAAGGAGACGGATCGAGGAATTTTCTATAAATGATTATCATAACTAGTACACCTAAATCAAGTATGTGAGTTCCTTTTCCAAAATAAATAAATAAATAATAAAAATTTGAAGAAGCACTGTTTTTAAGCATAAGACATTGGGATGAAGACGTATTTGGTACCTCATCTTTGGGAATCTTTTTCTTCTCATAGCCCCATTTCCTTGCCAACTTCAGAGCTGTTTCTACACCTTCGGCACCAGTATTCATTGGTAAGACCATTTCATAACCAAACATGCTGGTTAGATGCTCTGCAAATATTGGAAATCTGTCATTATAGAAGGCTCTAGAGCTAAGAGTGAGCCTTTCTGCCTGTTCTAGTAATGCTTTAACAATCTTTGGATGACAATGTCCCTGCAGAAAGAAGCTATTAAGTTAGAACTTAACCTCCGTTTGCTATGCAATGCAATAAAAAGAAAGTGAAGTGAACCAATACAATAAGTCCATTCAAGTGTAGGCTATAAATGTTTATAGATGGATCTCTTCATCGCCTTTGGGCTCTATCAACATGTTGGTGTCAAGACAGATGTAAAGAACAAATAATCCCTTCAGAAGTATTCATTTCCTATAACAAACTTCTATATTATCCCATAGGCTGCCCTCTCTGATGCAAATGTATACATCTCCATAAAGCATGTGGAAATGCAATGCAGATACACAAGACACAAGCACTCTTCAATTTCTTCTCTTTTTTTTTTGGAAATTTTAAGAAAAAATTAGCGCTAAAGAGAGTTTTTATCAAAATATTACTATAGAGAACAATTCAATGGCAAGTTGTGATCATGCTACTTAATCCTTCACTCTTGCAAGACACTTCTGATTTGTATATATAATTGTTCTCTACCTATTTTAAAGATGGTAAAAAAAATCTTAAAAGTACATAATAAATAAGTCGAGGTACATGATATGGAGAGATATGAAAACAACACACAACACATATCATGAATCAACAACTACAGCCCCAGCGCCACAGCTATTGTGTAAGAAGATTTGCTAGTGCTTTTGCTTTAGAATACAACATGAGTATTATGTGTTTATCGATACAGAAACCTTGTTTAAGCTTTTTACAATCTTTGGACTAACCTTACAAGAATTTTCTTTCTTTCTTTCTTTTTTATGGATACCCATTAAAAAAAATAAAATAAAAAAATGGGAATGCACAAAATGTAATCATGGTGTCTAAATGGTTGACAGTTCATACCTCATTCAAGTATGATAGAAACATTTCATAGTTGAGATTATTTATTTGAAAATTTGATCACACAATTATAACCTTTGAATTGCATCTAGTAGGCATGGCTTACAAATTCAGTTTCCCCTCAGCTGCAAACTTGTTTTAAAATAAAAACCTGTATGTCTCATTTTTTTAATCTCATACATATATATATATATATATATATATATATTCAAATTTCTTCATTGTCATTTAACTTATTTGAAAATTTCTACAAATTTTAAGCTTTAGAGTCCAATGGCCAATTTTCTCAGAAAATTGTAGAAGTTTGACAATTTAAGTGAAATTTCAATGTCATATGTATCCACTTTTTCAGTTGGGCAGTATAGCTTACTCAAGTAGGTAAGTGTCTTTAGCATGCATATAATTTTAAAAACACTTCATCTTCTTTTTTCTTTTTTCAATTTTACCTTCCTATTTACATTGGCCTCCCAAGATGAACTTGTTAAACCCTCCCCTGGCAGGCAAAAGGATACATCCAGTACAATGTTGGTTCTCTGACAAGGTATATATGAAGATATAACTAACTAAAATAAACAGCCCCTAAATCTCACCTGATTAACCGCAGAGTAGGCTGAGAGAAAATCAAGATATTTGTTGCCTTCAGGATCCCATATAGATGATCCCTTCGCTTGAGAGAATACAATCGGAACGGGGTGATAACTGTGATTCAGCCAGAAAAGTGACTTGGATAAGTAAAAATCCACCAAGACACATTAAATAACCCACATCAATGATGGATGTTATACAACATGGCAAATGCCTAAGAAGCACGGATATGGACACATGACATGACACGGACATGATACAGACACGTAAATTTTCAAAAAGTGCAGGACACGACACGTTGGGAACACATTCAAAATATATATTTTTATTATATGAATATTTTTAAATATTTAATATGTATTTTATGTTAAATATTTAATTTTCATCAAATTTATCAACTTTAGGTATGCTGTTTTAGCAAACAAATTAAAAATTATAATTTTTTTTGAAAAAAATAATACTCAGCGTGTTCCTAAAGTGTCCCCGGCGTGTCCTCAACGTGTCCCTAGCGTGTCCTCAGCGTGTCCCGAAGTGTCCGCAGCGTGTCCAAAGTGTCCCAGCATGTCCAACTCTTTCCAGCGTGTCTGACACGTGTTTGGAGTGTGTCCATGTCCAACATGTGTCGGACACCTGTACGCAACCTGCGAAGAGGTGTCCATGCTTCATAGGCAAATGCTAACAAGTGCCTTGGGGCAAGCTTCAATATTGGAATTTGTGTAAAACGCATTTTGGAAATGGTGAAAATGTTTTTAAAAAAAAAAATTAAATCAATGAAAAGTGTTTTGAAATTGGTGACAAGTGCTTTTTGTTTTTTAATTTTTGTCTTTTTCTTTGTTAGCAAGACGCATGCAATATATACAAGACACAATGAGCTTGGCCTATCTATAGCAATAAATCGTTCTTTCTTTTTGGTATGGAAAGCTGTTATTCTTCTATCAAATTATCGCTTGTGGTAGTATACTACATATATTTGATACGTTTGTGGTAGTATACCATATTATGCATTTCTTCCAGTATTTTCTTCTAATACAAAAGCTAACTACTGTACATGATCTTTTAGAAAAAAATTATTAAAATGATAACTGAAGGGGAAACTTGGCACCATTTGAACTTTTTTGTACAAGAAAATTGCTTCAGCATAAAAGTTACACTGTTCTAGGGAATGAGGAAGAGGTCATTCAAATGAGCTAAGGGGTGTTTCAATCATGTTTCTTCCTTCACAATTTAACAGAGAAAGCAAATGACAACAAATCAGAATGACAAGTACTCCATTGAAGTTGCAAGCTCAAGTACAATGGATCCTCTATCTGTCTTCATGGTGGTTTTTCCCAATGGTTTTTTTGGCCTCTTGTTTATTGATCTTGTTTCAGAAAATATACACAATAAAGGAACTTTAGACTGGTAAGTAAGTATTATAATTCTGGATTCTTTGTCCTGTAGCAGCCTTATTCTGCAATTTGGGTTCTAAGCACGAATGCATCCAACCGAACTTCAAAACAAATGTGAGTAGGCAATTGTATATTTTATATTTCACAACTCTCTGAAACAAGTGATGCAGGTTCAAAAGATAGAACTCAACATAAGCAACTATACATAATAGTTTCTTAGCCACGGTTTCTTAGAAAGAGTAGAAATACTTTATCAGCTTAACATTATGTAAACCTTTTTCAATTTTATATCTTTGCAATTAAGCAAAACTTAGATCTCTGAAGTTGCAATGGGGAAGGGCCAGACATACAGCACTGGCCCTTTTGATGAGATATAAAACCAATCAGCCTGTTCCTCACTAAATCTCACCACCAAATATCCGTTTGTTTCCCACAAAATCTCTCACCACTTTCGATGAGAAATAAAACCTATAAAATAAAATAGGACAAATTTTGACCGTAGTCCTGTATTTTAGCCCTTGTGTCATTTTGATCCTATAATTTCATTTGGCTCAATTTTGACCTTGAATTTATAATTTTGTCTCAATTTGGTCCAACTGATTACAACTCTTAGTATTTTTTATGGAAAATATTCACATAAGTGGCATATGTCATGTTTTTTATGGTAAAATTATAAAGTTACTCAACTCAGTGATTAACCTTAACCAATTCAGTAATAATTTTGTATCAAAAACACTAACGAGGTTATCAATCGGATTAAATTGACACAAAATCTAAAATTAAGCTCAAAATTGAGCCAATGGAAGGTATAGGGACCAAAATGACCACTAAAATAGCTCTCTTTGTCGCAAATTTTTACCATTTCTCACTTCACTTATATAAGAAAAGAGTTCTCTTTCACTTAATTTCTTACTCAAATCACTCAATCCAAGCACCACTAAAATAGAAGTATCCTAAGCCATCAATAATTCTATCCAAACCAAACATCATATCCAATATGAGATGCCAAAAAGAAAATACAAATTTACAAACACAAACATAAACATAAAAATAAAATTGTGTATCCAGATACAGACTATATGGAAAGGATCTCAGAGAGAGAGAGATTACTTGTGGGCACTGCATTCATATTCCAAATTAATGAGGTGTTGAGAAGAGGAAGGCATGGTTTTTTCAGAGAGAGCACCAAAACTCCTAATAAATCTACTTTCCCTGCAAATTCTGTTGAACAAACTCTGCAAATGCCTCTTGGAAGCCATTGTCGATGACGATTTTTATGCTTCAACCACTTCTATTTCTGTACATCCGATTGCTCAACTTTCTTCGATGAAATTCCACTTCTCCTTCTCTCTCTCTCTCTCTCTCTCTCTCTCTCTCTCTCTCTCTCTCTCTCTCTCTCTCTCGAGTAATTATCCTTTTTTTGTTGATCGTTGTTTTTATGCGATGAAAGGCAAATGTCAGCTACATTTCCCAAAGTTCTCGTCGACTACACAATATGTCAATATCCAACAGAAAGTATCCGCGGCCAAAATCTTGAGTCTTGGGAAGTGAGTTTTTTTAATTGTAGGATTTTATTGGAGTAGAAATTTTTAATAAATACACAAAAATACGAAACATGTATTGAATTGTTGTATTTTTTTAATATATTTTTTGATATTTTATGTATTTTTTAAAGATTTTTTTTCACAAATATTATATTTTTAAATTATATTTATGTTAAGTGTGTCTAAAAATTGAAAATAATTACTTAAAATATTAAAAAAATTGATTGAAAACATTAAAATAAAAAAAAATAAAAAACTAAAATTTTTTGAAAACTATTTTTTAAAAATTAGAATCAAACAAGCTGTATAGTTTTATATAATTCTACAAAGTTTCTCCACGATTTGATTTTGAAAATTTTTTGATTGAAGAGTTTACAGTGGAGTACACGTATGAAATCCAATAGATGATAGGATAGGATAGAATTGGATACACTACTACGGCGTACGTCACCTCTGCTAAAAGTTATGAAAAATGATAAAGACCACTAATTAGTGGTTGCACTAGGACCTACTGTCACATGTGTTTTGTGTCTTAATTTTTTTTTTTTTACTTGTCACATCATTAATGGTGGTGTTAGTAATAAAAATTTAATGATACATAGCATTGTTGAAAAGTTATTGGTTGATCATCACTACATGACGCATTTATTGTAATGGAGAAAGTGAAGAATCATAGTTTTATATTAAGTAATTAAAAAAAATGAGAGATAAAAATTTGTGATTGAGATTCCCAGAATCAACTAATAAATAATTTTTCCACGAATGCACTACATAGCCTCTAATTTGTCATCATCTGATTGGGCCGATTCAAGAGCCCCGGCTGCACATTATCGTTCCCCAGGATAAGGTTGAGTTTGGTGTGATTTAATTGATGAAAACTTTGTCCTTGTGAGTATTGGAAGGATAATTTTGCCATCATATCTCATCTCTTTAAACAGAAAAGGGCCAGCCCTGAGTTTTCGGGGCCCTAACCGAAGTCCTTACAAAATATGTCAAACCAATTGCGTTGAATCCTTCGAGAACAACATCCTTAAAAAATTAATAAAAAAATAAAAATTGACAAGTGGATTATAATTGATAGATAAAAAAGCATTCAAAAAAAACAAACTGAACATCCGCATACATTAAACATACTTGGTTTGAAAAATTAAAAACAAAATTTTGGTAAACATAAAGCCCATTGTCAATATCCCCATCATATTAAAAATCATAAAATTAGAATAGAATAAGCGAATCTCAATTCACTCATAATCACTACAATTACTTTGCTCCATCTCATCCAACTATCTTCATAATTCAACTGGTTCACAAAAGAGAGTAACAACATAAGGTAGTATAATTACATTTACAATATAAACAAATAGCTGTAAATTAGACACTGGAAGTGAAAAAATCTCAGCTTGGTCTATTAAAATTTTGACTTCAATTTTATTTGTTAAGCTAGAAAATTGCAGAACTAATTCATGTACACTTCACATATTATTCTCTTTCATAAGATAATTCTTATCAATTTTAATCCAATTTCATAACAAAAACAATACTTGAAAGGAATGTATTTTAATATGGGTTTCCACAGCTAAATTTCATAATAAAAAACAAGACTTTAATCAAATTTCTTATCTCTCGATTAGCATCAAACCCATTACTATACTCTCAAAACTTAGAACTAAAGTAGAAAAAAAATCCTCAATCTACTACTACTATACTGAAGGAATAAAATCAAATAGAAAACAATGATTAACCTTTTTTTGGAAATATTGATTGATATGATCTTGTCTTTGCAATACCCTAGCGATGACAATGGGGCTGTAGAATGGAAGCTTCGCGATGGCGGTGAGAGGGATCAATCGGACACTATCTCCGTCGGTGCTGGGGGCTCGATCGGAGTTGGTGTCAAACCTAGGGCTTGGAGAGGGGATGAAAATGAAAAGCAACTAATTCTAAAGAGTTCCTATTCTTCAACAAGTTTATTTTTTTCAAAGAGTTCCTATTCTTTAACAAGTTTAGGCGTATTTGGCAAAATTTATAAGTCGCTTATTTTACATTTTAGCTTAATTTAAATTAAAATGTTGTGTTTGGTGTAGTTTAAGTTAATCAGTTTATAATTTAAATTAGTTATTTCTCAGCTTATCTCAAAAGCTGGTTAGGGGTGCTTAAATTTTCGACTTAAGCGCACAGTTGGTGTGAGAGACTAAAATTACTTAAATACCCTCGTCAATATTAATTATTAATAAATTCAAATTTAATATTTTTATATTAATTAAAAATAAAAAATTGTATATTTTTTAAGAAAAAGAAACAAATCAATATTAATTAAAAAAATCAATATTAATTGGTATTAATTATTAATAAATTAATATTGTATACTTTTGTAATGAATTAATTATTAATATTAATTTATACTAATTAATAATTTTAGAATTAATTGAGACTAATTAAGCCATTAATTGATACTAATTAATAATTTTATTATTAATTGATACTAATTAAGCAATTAATTGATACTAATTAATTTATAATGGAAAAAAATTGTAACAATAATACTTCCATTACATTTTTATCAAAGGTATCAATTTTTATATTAATTGATACTAATTAATACAAATTATATTAACTTTTATTAATGAAATAATTTTTTTAAAATGAAAACTGAAAAAAATGATAAAATAATCATTTTTATATCATATAAGGGCAGAAAGGACAATTATACAGTAAAAAGGTATTTTACAGCTTATTAACCAAATACTACTATACTGCTTAAATCAACAATCCCACAGCTGCACCAAACAGATTAACAGCTTATGTTCACAGCTATAAGCCATAATCTGTTAAGTTATAATTTATAATTATTTTTCCACAGTTCTACCTAACGGGGCCTTTATCTTTTTAGGGTATTGTATGAAATTATTCTATCTAGGGTTTAAGCTATTTATTTTTTACTTTTAAATATTTTATGTTAAAATTAGTCTTAGTTTCTATCTCATATATTTATAGTTTAAGTTCTCTTACTTATATCTCTAATTCTCCAATTGTTAGTTGTAATTATTTGTTTTCTATACTATGATCTTCTCACATCTCAACGTTACTTTCTAGTGTTATCTTGTGTGTCATATTTAATTTTTCTAGACAAATTATATAATAGGTTATACTGCATAATAAATATTGAGCTCTTTTACATTTAGCAGGAAATCAATTACAATAACTGCATCTAGTAGTATCAAATCCTAATCTATCTGAAAATTATGTTGACATTCAGTATCTGCATTGCATTCCATCATAAAAAAATTATCATGAGAATGGGGTATTCATATTTCTTGGTTAAGTTGTCCTAAAAGATTGTCTATGTCTGTATCACTTTTTGAATCACTATCTGAACTTATGGCTTCTATTTGATATCCTGACTTCTATTTAATATCCATAATCACTGACTATGCTATAGACTTCTGAATCATCACTATTTATGCTAACTATATATTCTTCTAAATCTTCTATAATATGTAGTCTTTTTATCTGTTTATTAGTATTAGGCCTCTGTCTTTTTGGGTAGTTTTTTGCAAAATGATTAGATTCTCCACCTATAAAACAATTGCATTTGTTACTATTAGGTTTTCTAACATGTCTCTGTTTTCTTTTATCTTTCTCTTCTTTAGGTGGTCGCTTATAATTTATCCTGTTAAAAGTTCTACTCTTCCTAATGAATTTTTGTTTTTTCTATGGTTTTCTATATTTTTTCTTCCAATATTTTTCTTTTCTATATTTTTTATATTTTTTTCTTATTATATTTATCTTCATATTGTTGAGGAGTATATATTATGTTGCTACAAAAATCATAGTTTTGTTTTTTCAAATCTTTCTGTATTTTAACTTCTATACATTTTTCTCTAAGCTTTCAAAATTTGAAAACTATTATAAGTCCTATTCCTAAAACTCCTCTTATGCTTACTTCTCCTGATGCTATTCTTGCTGGTAAGTTGGCATAATAAATTGTTCATTTATTTTCTATCTCTCTTCCTAATTCTTCTGGTAATTTCCTAAAATATTTATTTCCTATTTCTTCATCAAAACTTGTCTCAGTTTTGGCTGCTATGGCTAAATATTCTTTGGTAAAGGGTACAACATATTTCCAACTTCTTAATGTTATCTGATCCAACTCAGTTAATGCTATATTTTGAGTATAATCATTTCTTCTAGAAGGGTCATATCCTATAAGCATTTCATTTATAAAACTGGTAAAATTCCATGGGTTATCTCCTAGTCCTTTAAGCTGTCTAATTGTCTCCTTATATTTTCCTTTAAAAGTTAAATATATATTAAAAACTGAATCTCCTAAAAGTATTTCCATATATTCTCACATATCAGTTGATTCAAAGGGATTATTCATCCATGCCTGTCACGACCCAAACCCGGCCCTATGGGTTTAGCACCGTAACCGGCCAGTAATCCGAGATTACCGAAGGCCTGCAGGACAGTAATACAGTAAAACAGAGTACAGGGCCTGGCGGAAGCCAAAACAGTAAATAAACAATGCCCAATGAGCTGCGACAGTCTATATGCAAAAAGACTTTTCACACATTATACGTAACCAGTACAGAACAGTATGCACAATATTTACAATCATTCCGACCAGGGACTCAACCCTATTAAACAGTACGGTAAACATTCAGTCTATACAAAATAGTGAGACGGTGCAGAAGGGGGAATTGCAAAAACACCCCTAAGCCTTAACACGATAGGCTCGGAACCTCGCAGTGAGGCACATAGGCTGGCTTGACAAAACTGGAGTTACTCTGACGCTCCTAGCTCCGACCGGACGAACATATAGACGGTGGTAGTGCGCGTGTGTGATTTTTGTTTTGGGTCCAATAGGTCTAGCCCATTTTACCCATAACCTCATTCTACAAACTTGGGTATCCCTTGGGGCCCATCTCAAGTATCTCAAGCTAGAGTTTATATACCCATATAAATCCTTAAGCTTTTCCAATGTAGGACAAGTAAATTTTACAAATGTGTGGGAAACCCACCTAAAGCCATATCCACGAACCCAAAAATGCACGTTGAATTTTCATTCATCCGGAAATGGTTTTAAGCAACCAAATGCACGATGTTGTTCACTACGCGGCATTAAACATGAACCCAATAGAAACATTAAAAATAACGCTTGGGTCCTACCTTAATTAATGCTCAAAGTTAGCAAAAATTAAGGTTTATACAAAGCCATTTTCCAACAATCCCCCACATGAATGAAATTCATGATACAGACATGTAACAAAATGCAGACAAAGAAAGAATACATTAAGAAGATACACCACATCGAGATAGGTAGCTTTTGGCTTTGAACCTCCTCTAGTGAAAGCTTATCGGACTTACTAGCTAACTAGTGGACGCGATGCCTTGAACTATTCAGCTGTTTGTGTAAGCCAATACAATAGACTACACATAGTGTATCTACAAACACAGTTTGGTTCTTACGGTTGTGTTCATTTTGGCCCTGAACAACACCTGGTAATTCATGAGTGCTCTAGAAAATTTAGCCTTCTCAATTCTCATAGAACCGGCCTAGGTCGCACTTATATAGGTGACTTCTTATTAAGAGTATCCTGCCATACTCCACTTGGATGTCCAAGCTATAAGAATCATTAAAAGCAAAGCTTATCCTACTAACGTTGCAGGTATCACTCTTCTTATCATAGAAATGGGTAGGAGAAAAACCTCCTTACTGATACATGAAGTCATCCATAATTCAGTTGTCCCTTTGAACCTAGATCTTGGGATCTCCAGTCAACTAGGTTGGGTTGCCATTATGGCGACTTTTAAGCAATAGGTTTTAATCATATTCTCCTCGATAAATGGTACACTTGCTATTTGGCCAGCCCTTTAGTCAATAGATCCGCAATATTCTCCCTTGACTTTACATATTCTATGGAAATTATTCTATGTGAGAGCAAATGCCGAACAGTATTATGTCTTCGACGAATGTGTCAAGACTTATCGTTATACATATGATTATGTGCCCGTCTTATTGCTGCTTCACTATCACAGTAAATGCATATGGCTGGCACAGGTTTAGACAACATTGGAATGTCTTCTAAGAAATTACGAAGCCATTCTGCTTCTTTTCCTATTTTATCTAATGCAATAAACTCATATTCCATTGTCGACCTTGCTATGCATGTCTGCTTGGAGGATTTTCAAGAGACTGCAGCACCTCCTAAGGTAAAGATGTATCCATTAATGGATTTTGAGTCTTTCGTATCCGATATCCAATTTGCATCGATGTACCCCTCAAGTACTGCTGGATATTTGGTATAATGTAAGCCATAATTCTGGGTATGCCTTAGATAGCTAAGTACCCTAATTATCGCTTTCCAATGATCGGACCCTAGATTACTTGTGTACTTATTCAATTTGCTTACAACATAGGCTATATCTGGCCTAGTGCAATTCATTAAGTACATCAAGTTTCCGATTATCCAAGAGTATTCTAATTATGATATGCTTGCACTTGTATTTTTTTGACAAATAAAGACTAATGTCAATAGGTGTTTTAGCAAAACGGTCGTCATACTTTCTAAATTTCTACAGAATCTTCTCAATATAATGAGACTGAGATAAAGCATATCATTTAGATGTTTTAGTAATTTTTATTCCTATAATTACATCTGTTACTCCCAGATCTTTCATGTCAAACTTTTTGTTCAACATTTTCTTTGTGAATTTAATCATGTCATTATTGCTCCAATAATTAGCATGTCATCCACATAAAGACAAACTATGACATAGCCTTTGTTTGTGCTTTTAACATAGACACATTTGTCACATTCGTTTATCTTAAACCATCCGAAAGCATAGGGTGATCAAATTTTTTATGCCATTTTTTCGAAGCTTGTTTTAATCCATAAAAGGGATTTGACAAGTTTACGAACTTTTTTCTCTTGGCCGGGAACTTGAAACCCTTCCAGTTGTTCCATATAGATTTCCTCATCTAACTCGCCATTCAAAAAGGTTGTTTTAACATCCATTTGATGTATCTCCAGATTGTACGAAGTTGCAATCGCAATTAGCATGCAAATATATTTTATTCTTGTCACTGGTGAATAGATATAAAAAATCAAGGCCTTCATTTTGCTTGTATCCTTTAACAACAAGCCTCGTATTCTATTTATCTATTGAACCATCTGTTTTCGTTTTTCTCTTGAATATCCACTTATATCCAAAGGTTTACACCCTAGTAGAATATCTACCAGTTCCCAAGTATGATTTTGTAGAATTGATTCAATTTCACTATTTACAGCCTCTTTCCCAAGTATCCACTTATATCCACATTGCTTTCTTGAAGTTTCGAGGCTCATTTTCTAACAGGCATGTCAGAAAATCTGGAGCAAATGATTTAGAGATCCTAGCCCTCTTGCTACGTCTAGGTTCATCTGCATCATTATCATTTTGGTCTTCACTACTACTTATAGCAGTATCAAAAGTTCTTTTATTTGAACTTCTCTCTTCAGCTTTGAGAGTTTTAACCTCTTCAGTCTTCTTATAAGGAAAATGTGTTCGAAAAACAACGCATTCTTTGACTCAATAATAGTGTTTACATGCATATTAGGATTTAAAGATCTATGAACTAAAAATCTGTATGCACTACTATTATTTGCATAACTAATGAACACATAATCAATGATTTTTGGTCCTGTCTTAGTCGTTTTCGAACTAGGGATTGCCACATTAGCCAAACACCCCTATACTTTGAGGTAATTGTAGGTAGGTCGTCGACTTTTCCATACTTCATAAGGCGTTTTGATTGATTTTTTTGTGGGGTACCCTGTTAAGGATAAAGTTAGCATACAAAATCGTCTCCCCCCACAAGTTCTGAAGTTACCCTGAACTAATCAACATGACATTCATCATCTCTTTAAGAGTTCAATTCTTTTTCTCAGCAACTGTAGTTGATTGATGAGAATAAGGTGCAGTGGTTTGATGAATAATACCATATTCAGAACAAAATTTCTTAAATGGTACATCATACTCACCACCTTTGTCATTCCTCACTACCTTAATAGTTTTACCAAGTTGATTTTCAACCTCAAGTTTATATTGCTTAAAAGCTTCTAAAGCTTCATCTTTACTTCTCAATGAGTAAACATAGCAATATCAAGTGCAATCGTCAATAAAAGTAATAAAATACTTTTTACCTCCTCTAGTTTAAACAAATTTTAAATCACAGATATCTATGTGAATTAAACTTAGAGGTTCAATACTTCTTTCTACTTTAAATGATGCCTTAGTGAGTTTTGCCTCAACACAAATCTCACATTTATGATTAGGATTAAATTCTAAGTTTGGTAAACATTCTAAAGAAACAAGTCTACGCAAATAATTAAAATTAACATGTCCTAATCTACTATGTCATAAAAAAGAAGACTCAGCAATATAAACAAAATATATGTTCTTATTATTAATAGCCAAATTTGGTACAATAGTTAATACATTGAGCTTAAAAAGCCCATCACTCATGTAACCTCGCCCCACATACATTCCACTCTTGGAGAGTACATCCTTATCAAATTCAAAGACTAATCTAAACCCATTCTTGATCAACAATGACCCAAAAATCAAATTCTTGAGAATCTCCGGCACATGGAGTACATTGTTAAGAGTGAGTTCCTTCCCTGAGGTCATTTTTAACATAATCTTTCCTCGTCTTTCTACAGTTGATGTAGATGAGTTTTCTATAAAAAGTTGTTCCCCATTTTTCACCACTTTATAGGTTGTGAACATCTTCTTATCTGTACAGATATGACGGGTTGCTTCAGTATCCATCCACCACTCCTTGGGATTGTCCACCAAATTTGCCTCAGAGACTACTGCAGCAAGATTGATGTCTGTCATTCCATCGGAAAGATAAAAATCTTCAGCTATGTTGGCTTGTGTTGGCTTTCTGCTTGAACTCCCTCCGTTCTTGCGAACATGACAATCCTTAGTGCGATGTCCATATTTGCCACACACAAAACACTTGCCTTTGAATCTTTTGTTGAACCCGTTATTGATTCCTTTGTTGATCTTTTTAGTGGATCCTTGTTTGGGACCCTTGTCCATGTTCCACAACATTTGCTTTAGCCTGCATGACATGGTTTCTTGACTTTTTTTCGGAACCACGGTTGTCCTCCTCAATTCTGAGTCGCACTATTAGTTCTTTTAATTTCATCTCCTTGCGCTTATACTTTAGATAATTCTTGAATTCTTTCCAGGATGGTGGCAATTTTTCAATGATTGTCGATACTTGGAAGATTCACTGAGAACTATCTCTTCCGCATGTATGTCATAGAGAATTAATTAGAGATTTTGAACTTGGCTAATAACTGTTTTGGAATCTATCATTTTAAAATCTAAAAAACGACCGACAACAAATTTCTTTGTACCGACATCCTTTGTCTTATATTTATGATCTAAAGATTCCCACAATTCTTTTGCAGTGCTTTTGACACTATGCACATTGTACAGTGTATTGTCTAACCCATTGAGGATATAATTCCGACACAGAAAATCACCATGTTTCCATGCATTGACTACGACAACCACTTGCCAGTCAGTTTCTCCCTCGTTTAGTGCCGAAGCTTCATAAAACATTATCTTTTATTGCCATCTTTTAAAATCATTTCCATTGAATTTTTCTGGCTTCTCCCCATGATTTACTAGTACTGCCGGAGTCATCATTGGCACAACGGGTATGGGGGTCGAAGTACGAACAGTCTCAGTACTGTTTGTTTCAATATTCATATTTTTGACGAAATAATAATGTATCAATCACAAATTCATACAGAATAGAATTTACACACAAAATATACAGAATAATATTTTGTAACAAAATTCCAATGATAAACAGTATATGACTACTATGTTATCAAAGAAATTATTAAATAGCATATTACTACTATTTAAGAAATTAAACAGTATATGACTACTATTTAATTTCCCAAAACAAAATATTCGTCTATCTAATACACAAATAATAAAAAAAAGAAATCTACTTTAAGATTGTTATTCCCACAGTGGATGTGTGTATGTGTAAATAAATGTATAAATAAAAATAAACAATAAAATAAAAAATAAAAAATTCAAAAAATAATTATATAAACTAAATTCCAAATCAATTGCTTACAGAAAATATAAGTCAAGTCTTGTGTTGGATACAATCTCTTTAAAATAGATTTTGCCCTCGCTTCTGTGCTTCGAGATTTAACGGTGTCTACTTTCCCGGATGCAACAACTATCTACTTGATTTGCAGCACTACAAGACCAAGTCTGGCGAACCAAACAATGTTGTAATTCTTTCTTCATTTTTCTTAGAAACTAAAATGGTAGATAGATATAGGAGCACAAAGACGAACTTGAAGAAGAAAGATGAAATGCTAAGGAAAAATTGGATGCCCATAATTGCTGGAATGGCAGGGTGTATTTAGGAGAACATGTGGCTTTTCCGAATAGGTGCCAACAGATAGGAAACCTGTTCAGACAAATTCAACAGGTAGAAAAACCTGTTCGGAGTGGATTCAATAGGTATGAACTTGTTCGGGATCTGTTTAGGTGAAGGAAAAAAACTTGACCAATTTATTTTAAATTTTGAAATCAAAATTAAAAATAAATAAATAAAATACAAATGGTTTTTGCCCAAAAAGATAAGTATTGGGTCGAATAAGCCCAACCCAAATGGACAGCGGCGCGCGTATGGTTTTTGTTTTGGGTCCAATGGATCTAGCTTACTTTTCCCATAACCTCACATTTTTACAAACTTGGGTACCCCTTGGGACCTATCCCAAGTATCCCAAGCTAGAGTTTATATACCCATATAAATCGTTAAGCTTTTCCAATGTGGGACAAGCACATTTTACAAATGTGTAAGAAACTCACCTAAAGCTATATCCACGAATCCGAAATTGCACGTTGAATTTTTATTCATCCGGAAATGATTTTGAGTAATCAAATATATGATGTTATTCACTGCGTGGCATTAAACACGACTACAATTACAAACGTTTAAAATAACGCTTGAATCCTACTTTAATTAATGCTAAAAGTTAACAAAAAATAAGATTTATATAAAGCCATTTTCCAACATGTTTGGCTGAGTTAACTCTCCCATAATGTGTTCTCCTTATGCACGAAACATGACAAATACAGTCATAAACTCTTCCACTTAATTGAGCTCAATGTCGTTAATTGGCATTTATCCCTCTCTTAGAGTTGCACCACATTTTCCCTTTCACATTTCCCCTCCCCAATCTATAACAATCTTAATATTTATCATCGTCTTAAAATATTGTATTACATGTTTTCTTTAACCATTTAAAATCTTATTGATTTGACTATAACTCATATGGACGTATGTAATTTTATTTTATTCTATTTTTTTAGGTCAAAATATATGATTAGATAAAATTAAAATCAATTTAAGAAATTAAGATGCACTTTGTCCTAATTAAAACTATGTTTGGTTTTGATTTTTTGGTTAAAAAAACACAAAAGACAAAATTAGCTACATAAATTAATAAGATAAAATGTCACATTCAAACCATAATCATTACATTTTTTTTCACAAAATTCAAAAACAAAAACCAAACGAGGGTAAAAAGGCCAGGCTAAAATAGCCAAAAAGCCAGACTATTTTAGCTATTCCCAAACGAAGACTAAAATTACATGAGTTAATTGGAGTGCTTGAGAAAATGGTTGAGTTAAAATAACCCACTAAAAAATAAAATAGACTAAAATAATTAATAAGATAAAATATTACATCTAATTTATAATTATTTCATTTTTTCTCTTACTTAAATAAACTACAAAAAAAAACGCAATTATTTTAACTAAATTAAAATAGTTCAAAAAATTAAATAACTAACTAAAGTAGTTAATTTCCCAAGGTCTTTACTAATTTAACAAAAAAATATATAAAGAAAGGAGATGGCCCGGTCCAACTACAGGCCCACTCGATTCAAAAAAAAACTACAGGCCCACTATCCACAGATCAAAAAGCAAACATACTAAAAAACCCGAAGGTTACCGGATTGAACCGGTTCGAAAATCTCAAACCCTAGATAGTACCTCGAATTTACCAATGCTTTCGCAATCTATAACTTCATCGCTCAGCGCCCTCTCTCTCTCTCTCTCTCTCTCTCTCTAAGCATCTTCGTGTTTCCTTCGCCTAGGGTTTTTGTTCAATTGGATTCTCTCATCAGCAGGTACGATCGTTTCCTAGGTTTTCCAACAGTATATCAGCGTTAGCGAATTAGGGTTATAATAAGTTCTTATAATTTGTATTTTTTGTTTATTGAAAGACTCTTCGCTCTTTGGATTTGTATCCGATAAACTATTTACTAGATTTATTTTATTTTATTTTATTTTTTTCAATTTTTTTATGTGTTGTAACCTTGTTTGTCTGAAACTGTTGTCTTCTCACAGTTCTCTTTCTGTCTCTCTCAAGAATTCTTGTTTTGTTTAACTGAGTTAACCATCTATCTCTATTAAAGTTCTAATTTTTTTTTTCAGTTTCATTAATGGGTCTTATGAATTTTATACAAATTCAGATCCTCTCTTTTCTACCTCTCTTGACTCTGAATTTTTCTGTTTCATTGATAAGAATTTGTGGGATTTGTTGTTTGGGGTGACTGAACTGAGACTAATACAATTAGCATTCAATTCTATAAGATATTTATTATTATACAAAAGATTATAAGTCAAACTTCGGTTTTTTTCTTTCCTTTTCATTGATTTTGATGGATGGCTAGTTTTGAAACTTATTTCTGGTGTCATCAGGAGGCAATTATTGATATAGAAGAATGGGTGAGACTGGGAAGCGATATCGTTCCCATAGGGTGTACAGAAATAGAAGTGGTTGAAGCATAAAAATCGTCATCGACAATGGCTTCCAAGAGGCATTTGCAGAGTTTGTTCAACAGAATTTGCAGGGAAAGTAGAATTATTAGGAGTTTTGGTGCTCTCTCTGAAAAAACCATGCCTTCCTCTTCTCAACACCTCATTAATTTGGAATATGAATGCAGTGCCCACAAGTAATCTCTCTCTCTCTGAGATCCTTTCCATATAGTCTGTATCTGGATACACAATTTTATTTTTATTTTTATGTTTATGTTTGTGTTTGTAAATTTGTATTTTCTTTTTGGCATCTCCTATTGGATATGATGTTTGGTTTGGATAGAATTATTGATGGCTTAGGATACTTCTATTTTAGTGGTGCTTGGATTGAGTGATTTGAGTAAGAAATTAAGTGAAAGAGAACTCTTTTCTTATATAAGTGAAGTGAGAAATGGTAAAAATTTGCGACAAAGAGAGCTATTTTAGTGGTCATTTTGGTCCCTATACCTTCCATTGGCTCAATTTTGAGCTTAATTTTAAATTTTGTGTCAATTTAATCCGATTGATAACCTCGTTAGTGTTTTTGATACAAAACTATTACTGAATTGGTTAAGGTTAATCACTGAGTTGAGTAACTTTATAATTTTACCCTAAAAAACATGACATATGCCACTTATGTGAATATTTTCCATAAAAAAATACTAAGAGTTGTAATCAGTTGGACTAAATTGAGACAAAATTATAAATTCAAGGTCAAAATTGAGCCAAATGAAATTATAGGATCAAAATGACACAAGGGCTAAATACAGGACTACGGTCAAAATTTGTCCTATTTTATTTTATAGGTTTTATTTCTCATCGAAAGTGGTGAGAGATTTTGTGGGAAACAAACGGATATTTGGTGGTGAGATTTAGTGAGGAATAGGCTGATTGGTTTTATATCTCATCAAAAGGGCCAGTGCTGTATGTCTGGCCCTTCCCCATTGCAACTTCAGAGATCTAAGTTTTGCTTAATTGCAAAGATATAAAATTGAAAAAGGTTTACATAATGTTAAGCTGATAAAGTATTTCTACTCTTTCTAAGAAACCGTGGCTAAGAAACTATTATGTATAGTTGCTTATGTTGAGTTCTATCTTTTGAACCTGCATCACTTGTTTCAGAGAGTTGTGAAATATAAAATATACAATTGCCTACTCACATTTGTTTTGAAGTTCGGTTGGATGCATTCGTGCTTAGAACCCAAATTGCAGAATAAGGCTGCTACAGGACAAAGAATCCAGAATTATAATACTTACTTACCAGTCTAAAGTTCCTTTATCGTGTATATTTTCTGAAACAAGATCAATAAACATGAGGCCAAAAAAACCATTGGGAAAAACCACCATGAAGACAGATAGAGGATCCATTGTACTTGAGCTTGCAACTTCAATGGAGTACTTGTCATTCTGATTTGTTGTCATCTGCTTTCTCTGTTAAATTGTGAAGGAAGAAACATGATTGAAACACCCCTTAGCTCATTTGAATGACCTCTTCCTTGTTCCCTAGAACAGTGTAACTTTTATGCTGAAGCAATTTTCTTGTACAAAAAAGTTCAAATGGTGCCAAGTTTCCCCTTCAGTTATCATTTTAATAATTTTTTTCTAAAAGATCATGTACAGTAGTTAGCTTTTGTATTAGAAGAAAATACTGGAAGAAATGCATAATATGGTATACTACCACAAACGTATCAAATATATGTAGTATACTACCACAAGCGATAATTTGATAGAAGAATAACAGCTTTCCATACCAAAAAGAAAGAACGATTTATTGTTATAGATAGGCCAAGCTCATTGTGTCTTGTATATATTGCATGCGTCTTGCTAACAAAGAAAAAGACAAAAATTAAAAAACAAAAAGCACTTGTCACCAATTTCAAAACACTTTTCATTGATTTAATTTTTTTTTTTTTAAAAACATTTTCACCATTTCCAAAATGCGTTTTACACAAATTCCAATATTGAAGCTTGCCCCAAGGCACTTGTTAGTTAGCATTTGCCTATGAAGCACGGACACCTCTTCGCAGGTTGCGTACAGGTGTCCGACACATGTTGGACATGGACACACTCCAAACACGTGTCAGACACGCTGGAAAGAGTTGGACATGCTGGGACACTTTGGACACGCTGCGGACACTTTGGGACACGCTGAGGACACGTTGAGGACACGCCGGGGACACTTTAGGAACACGCTGAGTATTATTTTTTTCAAAAAAAATTATAATTTTTAATTTGTTTGCTAAAACAGCATACCTAAAGTTGATAAATTTGATGAAAATTAAATATTTAACATAAAATACATATTAAATATTTAAAAATATTCATATAATAAAAAAATATATTTTGAACGTGTTCCCAACGTGTCGTGTCCTGCACTTTTTGAAAATTTACGTGTCTGTATCATGTCCGTGTCATGTCATGTGTCCATATCCGTGCTTCTTAGGCATTTGCCATGTTGTATAACATCCATCATTGATGTGGGTTATTTAATGTGTCTTGGTGGATTTTTACTTATCCAAGTCACTTTTCTGGCTGAATCACAGTTATCACCCCGTTCCGATTGTATTCTCTCAAGCGAAGGGATCATCTATATGGGATCCTGAAGGCAACAAATATCTTGATTTTCTCTCAGCCTACTCTGCGGTTAATCAGGTGAGATTTAGGGGCTGTTTATTTTAGTTAGTTATATCTTCATATATACCTTGTCAGAGAACCAACATTGTACTGGATGTATCCTTTTGCCTGCCAGGGGAGGGTTTAACAAGTTCATCTTGGGAGGCCAATGTAAATAGGAAGGTAAAATTGAAAAAAGAAAAAAGAAGATGAAGTGTTTTTAAAATTATATGCATGCTAAAGACACTTACCTACTTGAGTAAGCTATACTGCCCAACTGAAAAAGTGGTTACATATGACATTGAAATTTCACTTAAATTGTCAAACTTCTACAATTTTCTGAGAAAATTGGCCATTGGACTCTAAAGCTTAAAATTTGTAGAAATTTTCAAATAAGTTAAATGACAATGAAGAAATTTGAATATATATATATATATGTATGAGATTAAAAAAATGAGACATACAGGTTTTTATTTTAAAACAAGTTTGCAGCTGAGGGGAAACTGAATTTGTAAGCCATGCCTACTAGATGCAATTCAAAGGTTATGATTGTGTGATCAAATTTTCAAATAAATAATCTCAACTATGAAATGTTTCTATTATACTTGAATGAGGTATGAACTGTCAACCATTTAGACACCATGATTACATTTTGTGCATTCCCATTTTTTTATTTTTTATTTTTATTTTTTTTAATGGGTATCCATAAAAAAGAAAGAAAGAAAGAAAGAAAATTCTTGTAAGGTTAGTCCAAAGATTGTAAAAAGCTTAAACAAGGTTTCTGTATCGATAAACACATAATACTCATGTTGTATTCTAAAGCAAAAGCACTAGCAAATCTTCTTACACAATAGCTGTGGCGCTGGGGCCGTAGTTGTTCATTCATGATATGTGTTGTGTGTTGTTTTCATATCTCTCCATATCATGTACCTCGACTTATTTATTATGTACTTTTAAGATTTTTTTTTACCATCTTTAAAATAGGTAGAGAACAATTATATATACAAATCAGAAGTATCTTGCAAGAGTGAAGGATTAAGTAGCATGATCACAACTTGCCATTGAATTGTTCTCTATAGTAATATTTTGATAAAAACTCTCTTTAGCGCTACTTTTTTCTTAAAATTTCCAAAAAAAAAAAAAAGAGAAGAAATTGAAGAGTGCTTGTGTCTTGTGTATCTGCATTGCATTTGCACATGCTTTATGGAGATGTATACATTTGCATCAGAGAGGGCAGCCTATAGGATAATATAGAAGTTTGTTGTAGGAAATGAATACTTCTGAAGGGATTATTTGTTCTTTACATCTGTCTTGACACCAACATGTTGATAGAGCCCAAAGGCGATGAAGAGATCCGTCTATAAACATTTATAGCCTACACTTGAATGGACTTATTGTATTGGTTCACTTCACTTTCTTTTTATTGCATTGCATAGCAAACGGAGGTTAAGTTCTAACTTAATAGCTTCTTTCTGCAGGGACATTGTCATCCAAAGATTGTTAAAGCATTACTAGAACAGGCAGAAAGGCTCACTCTTAGCTCTAGAGCCTTCTATAATGACAGATTTCCAATATTTGCAGAGCATCTAACCAGCATGTTTGGTTATGAAATGGTCTTACCAATGAATACTGGTGCCGAAGGTGTAGAAACAGCTCTGAAGTTGGCAAGGAAATGGGGCTATGAGAAGAAAAAGATTCCCAAAGATGAGGTACTAAATACGTCTTCATCCCGATGTCTTATGCTTAAAAACAGTGCTTCTTCAAATTTTTATTATTTATTTATTTATTTTAGAAAAGGAACTCACATACTTGATTTAGGTGTACTAGTTATGATAATCATTTATAGAAAATTCCTCGATCCGTCTCCTTCTTTATCTTAGACTCCAAATGTCTGTTTTAAACATACCTAAAATTTCTGGAGTCATGTTGGTGGAATTTTTAATTTCATTTAGCAATGTATTTTTTTCTTTATTTTCATCCCTTTCTACAAATTTCTGGGGTTCATTAATCCAGATAGCAGTCTGCATTTATTATTGCATTGTTTATTGGGTCTTGCAAAACAAGTGCCCATAGGGCACAAGGAAAGACAAAAAAGGAGAAGAACACGATGCGCCTTTATTAAATTGAATACACTTTTCATTGAAATCAATACGCTTTTTAATCTTTTCACCTATTTTCAAGACACTTTTCACCCCAATTCCAATATTAAACAATGCCTCGAGGGCATTCGTTAGCATTTGCCTGGTTTATTAGGGGTATTTATTCATAAATCCCTCTTTACCTACTTATGTTCCACTTAGTCCAAATTATTTTCTTATATTCTATTAAGTCCTATGGTTGACATAGTTACCAAAATACCCCTAATAATAATAAGGTAAAGCGTGCATTAATGTTCACATTGATAGTGTGTATGTTCCATGATGTAAACATTCACACTGTAAAATTTATTTAATGTGAATGTTCATATCATCAAATTGCTGAGGGTACAAAAAATATTTGTAAGGGTAAAATTGTCCATAAAATACCTTAAATATGAGAATTAGGATTTGGTGGATCAAATGTCCAAAATAATAGGACTTATTGGAATACAATAATATCTTATGAACTAATTGGGATACAAGTACTTGAAAGAGGATTTTCTAATAAATTTCCCGGTTTATTATGGCAATTACTTTTTTAACATTTTAGCATTTAATGTTTTTTGTTGGCTTGTTGCCAAGTAGTATAACATCCTATTTGCGCTTTCGATTTTTTTATTCAAATAATGTCTTTTCGCAGGCTATCATTGTCTCGTGTTGTGGCTGCTTCCATGGTCGTACATTGGCTGTTATTTCTATGAGCTGTGACAATGAGGCTACTCGTGGTTTTGGGCCCTTGTTGCCTGGCCACCTCAAAGTTGATTTTGGTGATGAAGTTGGTCTTGAGAAGATATTTAAAGGTTTCTAAACATGGGAATTTTGTCAATTATGATGATATTTTTAAATTACAATGAAATATTTTGCTCACAACTTTGGGCCTAAGAAATCTTGTTCTTATGAAATGCCATGTTATGTCAACTTTGGCAGATTAGAATATGAATGATGCAAATATATTATTTCTCTTTCATGGTATGCAGAAAAAGGAGATCGGATAGTCGGATTTCTTTTTGAACCTATCCAAGGAGAGGCTGGGGTATGTGTCCTTGGTAACTTAAAATATGATCAATTTGGAAATGTGCTTTTATTTTATATTTTCATTCAATCAGAGCAACAAGCAATGATAGGATAATAATTTATATATTATAATTTGTCGCTTCTAGCCAAACTGGCTCATTATTTTAGGCTAAGTCGTAGCCATTTTCTTCAATCTCAATGGAAGATATATATTATTTATTTTTATTTTTTGTGATATACTGTTTGAAACAAGTTCTATGGTAGTTTGGCCTGCCCTAGCTGGGGCATGGATGTATAATTTAGTGATTTATTTTCTGTTTCTTAATTTCTTTACCTTTAGATAATTTTGTTTCACATACTTTGTTGTTAGGTTATAATTCCTCCAGATGGTTATCTAAAAGCTGTCAGAGATCTTTGCTCAAAATACAATATTTTAATGGTTGCTGATGAGATACAAACTGGCTTGGCACGGACAGGAAGAATGCTAGCTTGCGATTGGGAAGAAGTTCGCCCAGATGTTGTAGTAAGGCCTTTTATCATATTAGATTCATACACCCCACTATTTGATTTGAATGTGGCTAACTTTTAAGTTTTAACCCTATTGTTTATATTATATCTGAAACCATATCAACCAAGTCAACTAAATCTATCGGTAAATGTATTTTAACTCTTTGCTTTAGAAATTTTCTTTGGTAAGATATTTGCTTCATGAATTTGGTTTGCAAGTTGGTTCTTCTCTGTAGATGTTTTATTTATTCCTTTTCTACATCTCAAGGCATGGATCTTCTCTCCAGCACTAAGAAAAGGGCTTAGTTACAGGAAGAGAGAAATTTCAATGTGCAAGATCTACATTTTTTATTTTATTTTCAGTTCTGTCATCATGTTTCATAAATTTAAAGTCTAAAACACTTGTTTTCGAGAGGTTGTTGTGGCAACTATGTAACTTGATCCAAACCAAGTGATGAAATCAATCTAGGATGTAACTATCCTCAAGCTCGGCCCGCCAATTACGCTAGTATGAAGAACTTTCATTCTTTTATACATGTATTGACATCTCAAGAAAAATGCCTATTTTCTCAGTGTGTGTGAGGCAATATTCTTTCAAACTTTGTGTTACTAATACTATATGAAACCCTGTATTGTCTAAAGTATCTGTGAATATTTTATTAACAGCTTAAATTTGCTTCCATGCTGTAAGATAACTTATTTTATGGTTACATTGTTCAGATACTAGGAAAAGCATTGGGTGGTGGAGTGGTTCCTGTAAGTGCAGTGCTTGCAGACAAAGATGTTATGCTTTGTATTAGGCCAGGAGAGCATGGAAGGTCAGACTTATGACTGCCTCACTTTTATTGATAAATTTGTTGGGTCCATTTTCGTTTCCCTGCTACTGAATTTGAATGTTGCTTACTTAACAAATTACAGCGTTAAGCTACCAAGAGCTATCTTGATTTTGAAAAGTAGCCAAGTACCCAAACCCCAAATGCAGTTCAATCACAGATAGACTGGTTACAGCTTTTGTTTGAGTTAGGCGTGGTTATTATTCCATTTATTTTGGGTTATTACTGTGTCGTAAGCATAGTCTATTGGTACATAGAAACTTGGAATAAATCTTTGGGGTTCATTTCTCTGCATGATGTGTTTGACTGGTTCAATATGTCATGCCACCTCTGGAATATAACTTGGTGGGGGTGGTGGGCCAGGTCTAGTTTGGCTGCCGCACAATTGAATTTTGAGAAGTCATAGGAAGAGAACTCAACAAATGAAAGAACGAGTTTATGGATGTCGAGCATACATTGTCTACTTTTCTTGTTGAAGGAAATAATGGCTATGATTTATAGCTAGAACATTACATTCCCCCAGTTAGCTAAAAATGAACAAGCTGCTCTTTTTCTTTTAATTTTTTTAGTTTTCCATCTCAATTTTGATGCTAAGTAGGGATAAAGTTCTGGTTTTAATACATGAATTCCCTATTGAATTGTGCTTTACTTGAACATCATGAATGGACTCATTTTAGCTTCTAATATAACTGTCACTTGATTCAAAACATTAGGCTTGTAGTAGCTCTTCCTGACCAACTCGAAACTGTTCAAATATGATATTTTGGAGATTATAAGGTTACACTGGTATGTTCATCAGCTTATGTGGGGAGGCTTTGTTTTCACATACAACTTTCTCTCAGTTCACATACCATTTTTCATTCGGAGGTTGATTTCTAAACAAAACTACATGGTTCCGAAATCAACTTCCAAATGAAAACCAATAGTTCCAAAATCAACCAGAGATATAGCTGAATCATAAAGTTTTGTTCGGAAGGTGATTTCTGAACTGAGATAATGTGTGTGTGAAATAAAAGCTCCCGTTTATGTCCGATCTGTATTATCTTTTTCACTCTGTCATTCATAATATTGCTATGAGGCTGCATTTAGCAGAAGCTGACATGGTTTTGATTTTACATTGTTATCAGCACCTTTGGCGGAAATCCTTTGGCTAGTGCAGTTGCTGCTGCTTCACTAGAGGTTATCAGAGATGAGCGACTCGCTGAGAGGTATTAATCCTATTCCCTGGTGTTTAGGATAGCAAGACTTATGCTATAATCATCAGACACGGGGCACTTGGAAGAAACTAAATTCAAAGAGTGTTCATTTGATTTGATTTATTTTTTATTTTTAAGTTTGATTTTCTATTATATATACTATTAGTACATTGAGTGAACTCCCTAATATTTTAAATGTCAGTTCTTCTAGTTGGCGGAACAAAAGGTGAATTTCTTGTGCTTGGCATTCGTAAGTTGAGTTTTGTCATCAATTGTTTATCTTGTGCTTTACTCGATTTGCTTGGCTTATTATTGGGCTTGCAATGGTTGCGCTGGCATTTAGCTTCACTCAGCTCATTTAGCTAATGAGCTCTAGTCTAATGTTCAAGCTCGGCTCATTTCACTAATGAACAACACATGAATGAGCTTTTTAGCAAGCCACACCCATGCTGTCATGAACAACTTGGTTCATTTGCAGCTCTACAGGCTTCAATCTATGAAAAGTTGTTAAACTACTTAGATACACTTAACCCCTTGAGTTTGTGATATTATCACTCCTAGCCCCGTCATCTGGGAATCTGACTTGGTCTTCCCTGTTCAATAATGTAAATTCGTTACTGTTGTCTCTCTCTCTCTCTCTCTCTCTCTCTCTCTTCACTACTTGTTACTCTGCAGATCGGCAAAAATGGGAGAGGAGTTTAGGCATCAGCTAAACAAGGTTCAACAGCAATTCCCTAATGTTATAAAGGAAGTGCGGGGAAAAGGCCTGTTTAATGCTGTGGAGCTTAACACCAAGAATTTGTTCCCCATCTCTGCTTATGATATATGTATAAAGTTGAAGGAAAGAGGAATTCTCGCAAAGCCTACTCACGATACCATTGTTCGACTCACTCCTCCCCTTTGCATGAGGTAAGGATCGATGCTTGATGAATGTTTTATGGTTTCAATATGTTAAAATCTTATATTTATTCACAGGATCATCATGGTTTAGTGACGTCTTCACCGGGCATACCCTGTTGACAACTGTGTCAATCCGAAGTTTTCAATTGTTCATGCCACTTTTGAAGTGATGCATTGAGCTCAACTCAATGAAGCGTCATACTAAGTATTTGGATTGACCATGATAACCCTTTATGTTCTCCACTTTTCCCTGGATGTTGTAATTCCCCTTGCTCCCGAACACACAATTTAAAAAAAAAAGGGATTTTGACTTGGCGGCAAAAATGTGACTTTGTTTTATGGAACTAAATACTTCGCATAAAAAAATACATGACAAAAGGAGCAAATTTTAAATGAGAATGCTGTATTGCATGAGTGGCGTGTAGAGTTAGATTAAAAAGCATACATACGAGACCCGAGATAATACCAAATGAGGTAAATATAAAAGTTTGTTGACTTTGTTTTGCGCAGTGACTTTGTTTTACTGATATATATCTTGTGTGTTTCCAGTTTACCAGTACTGAATGTTTCCTAAATTTCTGAACTTGTCGTACACCCGTGCAGAATTCACATGTTTTAACTGTTAATACTTCTGACTTATATTTTGCACGGTCTGTAACTGAATTTCTGAGATAGATACAATTAATGGACTGTATGACGAGAAATTAGTGTCCATAGCTTCCTATTTGTACTTCGTTTTTACATATTTGATATCATGTGATTTTCTGACCTAATTCGGAACTTTCAGTTTGGAGGAGCTCCAAGAGGGCTCAAAGGCACTGCACGACGTTTTGCAAATCGATCTGCCAGAGATGCAGAAGTCAAAGCCGAAAACAGTTCCCCCAACAACCTCAGATGTATGTGACCGGTGCGGCCGAAACTCCTATGATTCATCATAGGAACTCTGAATTACAGCCATATCGTTACCTCTTATACTTTTATATATTGCACCTGGTACTCAAGAGCTGTGGTTTTTTTTTTTTTTTTTTAATTTTATTTTAATATTAGCCAGAATAAAATAATGCTGAGACTTCTTCACTAAGTTTGGATGTTGTTTCTTATGATTATTTTTCGTTTCATGTTTATAAAAAATTTTAAATTGTGAATAAAATTTTGTTGGGTACCAATTTTCGTTTTCAAAACATTATAGACATATCATAAAATGGGAATGCACAAAATGTAATCATGGTGTCTAAATGGTTGACAGTTCATACCTCATTCAAGTATAATAGAAACATTTCATAGTTGAGATTATTGTTGGAAATGGTAGAAAAATTCTGGGTAAAATCAGAATTTTTTCTCAAGTTTGGTCTATTTTTTAGGTGGGCCCCGAGTGTCGATTTACTCGGGTCAAAGTGGTAACGCGTTCTATGCCGCGTTGTGATTCACGTGGTATATTTGGTTGCTCAAAACCATTACCGAGTGAATGGGAAATTGAAGCCAAAGTGTGCTCCATGGAAATGGAGTTTTGGTGGAAATTCCTTAAGGTTGTAAATTGGCTTGTCCCACATTGATTTGGTGGGAAGTTATCAAAGGGTTTATAAGGCTTGGGTTAGATACTTGGGGTGTGCCCCAAGGGGTACCCAAGTGTTTTAGAGGGAGAGGTTATGGGCAAAATGGTCTAGACCCATTGGACCCAAAATTACCACACGCGCGCGCAGCCGCCGCCGCCGGCCGTCTGGTCGGGCGGGCTGTTTCTTGGAAATCCACGAAACAAACTTGCATCGCACGATCCACAATAGAATCCGAGTTCATTGCTTTAGACAAAGCAGGTGAAGAAGCAGAATGGCTTCGTCACTTCTTAGAAGACATTTCAATGTGGCCAAAACCTGTGCCAGCTATTTGCATTCATTGTGATAGTCAATCTGCAATAGGCAGGGCACAGAATCACATGTATAACGGTAAGTCACGACATATTCGTCGTCGACATAATACCGTAAGGCAATTGTTGTCAAACGGAATAATCTCAATAGATTATATAAAATCTAAAGAGAATATTGCGGATCCGTTAACAAAAGGTTTGACAAAAGAGCTAGTGTATAGTTCATCAAAGGGGATGGGATTAAAGCCTATTACATAAGAGTCGTCATAATGGTAACCTTACTTATATGACTGGAGATCCCAAGAAGTAAGTTCAAAGGGACAACTAAGTTATGTATGGTTCGCCAGAAATCACCAAGGGATTAAAATTCCTACCCATTCCTATAGTGAGAGTGATATCTGCAACATATGTTGTCTGCAGGGGTATAAGGATAAGCTTTGCTTTTAATGATTACTTATATCTTGATTAAGGCATAAAATCAAGACGAGTATAAGGAGATACTCACAATAAGAATCACCTATATGAGTGTTGAACTGGGGCCGGTTCTATGAGAATGAAAAAGGCTATATTCTTTAGAAATACTCATGAAAACCAGGTGCGTTCAAGGCCAAAATGAACACAACAGTGAGAACCACGATGTGTTAGAAGATATTTTGTGTGAAATCTATTGTCTTGGCTTACACAAACGGCTGAACAATTCAAGGCATCGCGTCCATTGGTTAGCCAGTAAGTCCGATAGGTTATCACTAGGGAAGGTTCAAGGCCGAAAACTACCTATCCTGATGCAAGATATTTTCGACTTATACTCTTTCGTTAAGTCTGCATATTGTTGCATTTCCGTTGTCATCAAATTTCATTCATGTGGGGGATTGTTGGAAATGGTAGAAAAATTCTGGGTAAAAACCAGAATTTTTTCTCAAGTTTGGTCTATTTTTTAGGTGGGCCCCGAGTGTCGATTTACTCGGGTCAAAGTGGTAACGCGTTCTATGCCGCGTTGTGATTCACGTGGTATATTTGGTTGCTCAAAACCATTACCGAGTGAATGGGAAATTGAAGCCAAAGTGTGCTCCATGGAAATGGAGTTTTGGTGGAAATTCCTTAAGGTTGTAAATTGGCTTGTCCCACATTGATTTGGTGGGAAGTTTTGAAAGGGTTTATAAGGCTTGGGTTAGATACTTGGGGTGTGCCCCAAGGGGTACCCAAGTGTTTTAGAGGGAGAGGTTATGGGCAAAATGGGCTAGACCCATTGGACCCAAAATCACCACACGCGCGCCGCCGCCGCCGTCTGTCCGGTCGGGCGGCCTGGGCTGGGTTGGGCCTGGGCTTGGGCGCGGGTGCGGGGTGTGTGGTTGGGCTTTTAATCTTTTTGGGCCAAAAACATTTGAATTTAATTTTATTTTTTATTAAAATAAAATCCAGAATTCAAATTAAATTGGTTTGGATTTTATGTTCATCCAAACAGGGGCCCTTCCCGTTTTCAAACAGAATTAAACTGATTTGGATTTATTGCTCATCCAAACAGAGCCCTTCCCGTTTTTATCTGTTTGAATAAATTAACCCAACAGATTCAAATCTGTTCAAATTTGAAACTAACAGGTTTCATACCTGTTCAATTCAAAACCAAGAGCCACCTTTACCTCTATAAATAGACTAGCCTCCTATTTGGATTTGACTCCAATTTTTCGTACTCCATCCTCTGCAAATTATATTCTTCATCTTGCTGCATTTTATTTCCGAAAGAAAGAGTGTAAACACTTAGTGTGTTCGTAAGGCAAACAATTTGTAGTGCTGCTATTGTTTGTGGTAAGATCATTTCATCCTGGGAGATAGACGTCCAAATTCTGAAAGCACCGTGGAGAAGACGAATCTGTCTTAAGGACACAGTGTTAAACACTGGACTTGATCAGAAAAGTTATTCAAATAAATTAACCAAGTAAGTTGTTTAATTTTATTCTGTTTTTATTTGTTTATTTAATCAGATTTTAATTTTGTTTTTGTAACAAAATAAAATCTGTGGTTTTATTTATTTATTTATTATTTCGAGTTTGATTTTTGTAATCAAACAAATTCTCTCCTTTTCTTTATTTCTTTATATTCTTGTTGTTGTTTTGTACACAACAGAATTTAATCTATTTAAATACAGTGAAGATTGTCCAACAATTATTTATTTGAAAATTTGATCACACAATCATAACCTTTGAATTGCATCTAGTAGGCATGGCTTACAAATTCAGTTTCCCCTCAGCTGCAAACTTGTTTTAAAATAAAAACCTGTATGTCTCATTTTTTTAATCTCATACATATATATATATATATATATATTCAAATTTCTTCATTGTCATTTAACTTATTTGAAAATTTCTACAAATTTTAAGCTTTAGAGTCCAATGGCCAATTTTCTCAGAAAATTGTAGAAGTTTGACAATTTAAGTGAAATTTCAATGTCATATGTAACCACTTTTTCAGTTGGGCAGTATAGCTTACTCAAGTAGGTAAGTGTCTTTAGCATGCATATAATTTTAAAAACACTTCATCTTCTTTTTTCTTTTTTCAATTTTACCTTCCTATTTACATTGGCCTCCCAAGATGAACTTGTTAAACCCTCCCCTGGCAGGCAAAAGGATACATCCAGTACAATGTTGGTTCTCTGACAAGGTATATATGAAGATATAACTAACTAAAATAAACAGCCCCTAAATCTCACCTGATTAACCGCAGAGTAGGCTGAGAGAAAATCAAGATATTTGTTGCCTTCAGGATCCCATATAGATGATCCCTTCGCTTGAGAGAATACAATCGGAACGGGGTGATAACTGTGATTCAGCCAGAAAAGTGACTTGGATAAGTAAAAATCCACCAAGACACGTTAAATAACCCACATCAATGATGGATGTTATACAACATGGCAAATGCCTAAGAAGCACGGATATGGTCACATGACATGACACGGACATGATACAGACACGTAAATTTTCAAAAAGTGCAGGACACGACACGTTGGGAACACGTTCAAAATATATATTTTTATTATATGAATATTTTTAAATATTTAATATGTATTTTATGTTAAATATTTAATTTTCATCAAATTTATCAACTTTAGGTATGCTGTTTTAGCAAACAAATTTAAAATTATAATTTTTTTTGAAAAAAATAGTACTCAGCGTGTTCCTAAAGTGTCCCCGGCGTGTCCCAAAGTGTCCGCAGCGTGTCCAAAGTGTCCCAGCATGTCCAACTCTTTCCAGCGTGTCTGACATGTGTTTGGAGTGTGTCCATGTCCAACATGTGTCGGACAACTGTACGCAACCTGCGAAGAGGTGTCCGTGCTTCATAGGCAAATGCTAACAAGTGCCTTGGGGCAAGCTTCAATATTGGAATTTGTGTAAAACGCATTTTGGAAATGGTGAAAATGTTTTTAAAAAAAAAAAAATTAAATCAATGAAAAGTGTTTTGAAATTGGTGACAAGTGCTTTTTGTTTTTTAATTTTTGTCTTTTTCTTTGTTAGCAAGACGCATGCAATATATACAAGACACAATGAGCTTGGCCTATCTATAGCAATAAATCGTTCTTTCTTTTTGGTATGGAAAGCTGTTATTCTTCTATCAAATTATCGCTTGTGGTAGTATACTACATATATTTGATACGTTTGTGGTAGTATACCATATTATGCATTTCTTCCAGTATTTTCTTCTAATACAAAAGCTAACTACTGTACATGATCTTTTAGAAAAAAATTATTAAAATGATAACTGAAGGGGAAACTTGGCACCATTTGAACTTTTTTGTACAAGAAAATTGCTTCAGCATAAAAGTTACACTGTTCTAGGGAATAAGGAAGAGGTCATTCAAATGAGCTAAGGGGTGTTTCAATCATGTTTCTTCCTTCACAATTTAACAGAGAAAGCAGATGACAACAAATCAGAATGACAAGTACTCCATTGAAGTTGCAAGCTCAAGTACAATGGATCCTCTATCTGTCTTCATGGTGGTTTTTCCCAATGGTTTTTTTGGCCTCTTGTTTATTGATCTTGTTTCAGAAAATATACACGATAAAGGAACTTTAGACTGGTAAGTAAGTATTATAATTCTGGATTCTTTGTCCTGTAGCAGCCTTATTCTGCAATTTGGGTTCTAAGCACGAATGCATCCAACTGAACTTCAAAACAAATGTGAGTAGGCAATTGTATATTTTATATTTCACAACTCTCTGAAACAAGTGATGCAGGTTCAAAAGATAGAACTCAACATAAGCAACTATACATAATAGTTTCTTAGCCACGGTTTCTTAGAAAGAGTAGAAATACTTTATCAGCTTAACATTATGTAAACCTTTTTCAATTTTATATCTTTGCAATTAAGCAAAACTTAGATCTCTGAAGTTGCAACGGGGAAGGGCCAGACATACAGCACTGGCCCTTTTGATGAGATATAAAACCAATCAGCCTGTTCCTCACTAAATCTCACCACCAAATATCCGTTTGTTTCCCACAAAATCTCTCACCACTTTCGATGAGAAATAAAACCTATAAAATAAAATAGGACAAATTTTGACCGTAGTCCTGTATTTTAGCCCTTGTGTCATTTTGATCCTATAATTTCATTTGGCTCAATTTTGACCTTGAATTTATAATTTTGTCTCAATTTGGTCCAACTGATTACAACACTTAGTATTTTTTTATGGAAAATATTCACATAAGTGGCATATGTCATGTTTTTTAGGGTAAAATTATAAAGTTACTCAACTCAGTGATTAACCTTAACCAATTCAGTAATAATTTTGTATCAAAAACACTAACGAGGTTATCAATCGGATTAAATTGACACAAAATCTAAAATTAAGCTCAAAATTGAGCCAATGGAAGGTATAGGGACCAAAATGACCACTAAAATAGCTCTCTTTGTCGCAAATTTTTACCATTTCTCACTTCACTTATATAAGAAAAGAGTTCTCTTTCACTTAATTTCTTACTCAAATCACTCAATCCAAGCACCACTAAAATAGAAGTATCCTAAGCCATCAATAATTCTATCCAAACCAAACATCATATCCAATATGAGATGCCAAAAAGAAAATACAAATTTACAAACGCAAACATAAACATAAACATAAAAATAAAATTGTGTATCCAGATATAGACTATATGGAAAGGATCTCAGAGAGAGAGAGATTACTTGTGGGCACTGCATTCATATTCCAAATTAATGAGGTGTTGAGAAGAGGAAGGCATGGTTTTTTCAGAGAGAGCACCAAAACTCTTAATAATTCTACTTTCCCTGCAAATTCTGTTGAACAAACTCTGCAAATGCCTCTTGGAAGCCATTGTCGATGACGATTTTTATGCTTCAACCACTTCTATTTCTGTACATCCGATTACTCAACTTTCTTCGATGAAATTCCACTTCTCCGTCTCTCTCTCTCTCTCTCTCTCTCTCTCTCTCTCTC
The DNA here is from genome assembly GCF_055761805.1 of Camellia sinensis. NCBI lineage: Eukaryota > Viridiplantae > Streptophyta > Magnoliopsida > Ericales > Theaceae > Camellia > Camellia sinensis. The sequence goes on along the minus strand of NC_138969.1, from coordinate 26,317,228 downwards.
TCTCTCTCTCTCTCTCTCTCTCGAGTAATTATCCTTTTTTTGTCGATCGTTGTTTTTATGCGATGAAAGGCAAATGTCAGCTACATTTCCCAAAGTTCTCATCGACTAGACAATATGTCAATATCCAACAGAAAGTATCCACGGCCAAAATCTTGAGTCTTGGGAAGTGAGTTTTTTTAATTGTAGGATTTTATTGGAGTAGAAATTGTGTGTTTAAAAAGGTAGTTGGATTTTTTTTTAGTTGAGTATGATGTTTGTTAAAAGAAAAATGAAATGATTATAGAATTTAATGTGATATTTTTGTTTTGATTTGTTTTTTTTAATTTTGTAAAACATTTGTTTTGTAATGAAAAAAAACAAAAAAAAAAAAACCAAAAACCAAGTTTCTAAAGTCGAAATTCTTTTTTTTAAGGTTTTAATTTTTTTGATAGGATAATTATTACATTTTAAAAAATTAATTTTTTAAAATTATCTTTTGATGAAAATATAATTGTACTTCATATATTATTAATGAATTAAAAAGAAGAGTAAAATGAAAAATTTATATTATTTTTATGCTTAATTTTTGAAAATAAACTAATATTTTGGGATAATAAAAAATAGAATAAAGAATTAATATTTTGGGATGGAGGGAGTACTATTATTCGTCACAAACTAGAGTAATAAAATATTTCTGTGACTTTGGTTATAATATTTTTTTGTTATATTAATTTATGATTAAATTATTCATTTTGTGATTAACGTTATAAAATTTTATGATTAAATTATACATTTTATGATAAAATACAAATGCCATAGTGACATACACTCACAAAAAATACTCAGGGTGTCTGGTTTTAATTTTTTGAAAATTGAGTTTTTTTATTTTTTTATTTCTAGTCAATATTTTTAAAATTTAAAAAAAAATTATTTTTTTTAGATACACCTTCCTTAGATATATCTAAAAAGTAAAATTTTTGTGAAAAAATATTTTAAAAAATTAATAAATAAATAAAAATGCGAAAATTATATTAAATTTTAATATTGTTTGTATTTAGTAAATTTTTTAAAGATTTTTTTCACAAATTATATTTTTTAAGTATATTTATCTTAGGTGTGTCTAAATTTTTTTTTAAAAAAAAATTACTTAAAATATTAAAAAAAATCAATGGAAAAAAAGGAAAAATAAAAAAAAAATCTGAAAAAATGAATTCTAAAAACCAAAACCAAGTAGAGTGACTACTATTTTTGGTTTAAATATAGATTGAAAATTCATAAAATTATTTTTGAAAATTTCAAACCAAAAAAAAAAAGAAAAAAGAAAAGGAGTGATCCCATTTGGAAATTTGACTCTTTTAGTGATTTTTTTTTATCAAATAAAAAAGTTATTTCTGAATAATTTTTTGTGTGAATAAATAATTGTGAAAAAAAATAATTAATTGATATATATATAATGTGGCAATTTAATTTTTTTGCTTTTTCGACCAACAAACCTAATGCCCAATGAGCCTACATTTAGTCCCACGTTTTTAACATAATTATATTTGTTTCTCTTGAATTTTTAATTCAATAACAGTTAGGCCCTTTTCAACACTAATTTAAAAATATTATTGTTATCACTTTTTTACTAACATATGCATTTGTCTTTGTTTATTACAATTGCATTAATTTCGATCGATTTAGTCTTACGAAAAGAACAGTGTACTTTTGTCAAAAATGTTAAATTAACTATGTTTTTTTTTTCCCCCAAATCTTAAGAGAAATGAGTGTAATTCATCCTATTTATTTCTAAAATGTAAGTAAATTTGAATTTATTTTTAAGCTTTTTTCTAAAATTTTAATTTGAAATTTTGTTTTAAAACTATGATTTTAAAAAAATCATAACAAATTAATTAAAATATATTTTCAGAATTTAACTTCAAACATGATTTTTCAAACCAACTATTTAGATTTTAAAAAATCCTATCTCAAAACTAGTATAATAATAACCGTATTGTTTTTTGTTGCCCAAAATGGACTACTTTTTTTTTTCTTTTTTTTTTTTTTTTTCATTTCAGTGAAATTGGCTAATAGAATTGCCATAACTATATATTATAGTAGTTGGGTGCACCAATAAAATTATTATTGAAATTGTCAAATTTTGATATTATTATCCATGAAATTTGGGCAGAGAGATGATGATTGTATCAAAAAAAAAAAAGCCAATATTAAAATAAGATCTTATAGTATAGTTAAAATTTGACAATAAAATTTAAATTTGATATTTACCATTAAAAATGATCTTACTCTGCATTGAATTGAGATAAAATAATATTGAAGAAATTTTTTTTTAAAAATAAAATCCTGAACATTTTATGTTTCAATGATAATAATTTAAAATAAATACCGTTTCAATAAAGGTCCAGTAAAAATTATAAAGTAAAATATAATTTTTGTGTTCACCCACTTGCACTGCTATGAAAAATCAAATTATTTTAAATTATTTTCAATAAAATATATTTTTTTGAAAAAAAACTTCGTAAAATGACCCCTATTCATAATCCTTGCATTAAATGCAATTTATTTTATCCATTTGGCAAATATAGTCAAAAAAATTATATAATAAAATTAAAATTCTTTTTTCATTCTTTTTTATCTTTTTTACATATTTTTTCTTAAAAAATAAAAAAAATTTGCATTCCGAACAAAACTATGCAAATTTTGTTTTATAAAACAAAAATGTAATTTATTCTCAAATTTATAATTGTCCAATAAAATTAATTTTTTACATGAATAACTTTTATTACAAAGTTTATGAAACAAACATTTTGAATCACCAATGCAAATCTAAATTAAAACCTATAAAAAGTGTATAAAGAAATATTAAAAGATGAGGCATGAAAAAAAACTAGCATGATACAAATTATTATTTTAAATTTTATATTTTTTTATCATTATTTCCTTTATAAAAAAAAAAAAAAAAGAGAAGATTGTTAACATTAAATATATTAAAAAAAAAAGAAAAAAGATTGAAGTTATATTTAACTTTTGTTGTGAACCTTATAAATAAAAAAAAAAAAAAAAAAAATTGTTAACATTAAATATATTTTAAAAAAAAGAAAAAAAATTGAAGATATATTTAATTTTTGTTGTGAACCTTAAAATAAATAAAATAAAATAAAAAAATGGTTGTTAACATTAAATATAAAAAATAAAAATGGGGATTAGAGTGGGTGGAGAAAAATCCATACCTATTAAGAAATGGGGAGGATGGTACCCATGGGAAATAGAGAATGAGAAAAATTTATTATAAAGGAATGAAAATGGGGAAAATATGAAAGAATGACAACAAACTAAGCAAAGCCATAACTGACAAATACGTATAAACTGGTTCAGAAAATGCTAGAGATTTCTACTTAAATGTCTCACATGTGTGGGACCCACACCATGCGGGTCCCGCATGAGACCCACGCTTAGGTGAGATATTTGATAAAAATTTTAATAAATCTTTTGAGATTTGATTTTCCAACCTTATAAATTCATATAAATCAAACCAAACAAAACTTAAGTCCCATCAAATAGAGTCGGCTACATGAATCATTCTTCTCCACTCAACAACCTTATAAATCCATATGAAACAGCTAAAATAAAATAAATTTCTCTAATAATTCTACATAGCTCAAAGATAATTAATCATATCCCTACACATCCTCAAATAAACAAAAACAAAAGCAAAATTTTTTTTCCAAAATACTTCCAACTCCAAATACACTTTATAACCCCTCTCAACCTCAGCACTCAAACCACCAAGGCTTGAAACCAGAGCAACCAAAAATAATGAAATCCAAGTGTACAAGAAAAGCTTTACACAACCCGAACGTAAGGCCACACATAAATCAATCTTTCCAGTCACCTTTTTCCCAGAAGAAGCCACAGCTGCCACTACCTCTGTGCTTATCACTACATAAAACTATATTGTAACCAATTCCGTCCCCCCACCCAAAACTGTGGCACAAACACCCCACCACCCAAAAAGAAAAACCTACCACACCCACTGCATTACTACAATGTTCCCAAACACACCCACTTAAGTTCTGAAACGATAAACTGATACAGGCATATGCCACAGGGAAAATGGTGCAAGAAGAAAGATACGAACGCGCTAAACAGACTACAAGAGTAGATAGAAACAGAGTATCATTTGATGCCTTGATACATATTAAAGGCAAGCATAACTTTTCTGGAGTAGAAAGATGTCATCACCAACATTTCACTACAAAAACAATATCTGTCTGGTAGACTACAGCTAAGTTCAGATGTAACACTAAAAGGATGGGGTTATGGGTCTGTAACTGATCTTTCTAACAGCTGTTCATTAAGAAAATGAATGAAGATAGATTATATTCAGCTTGATTTCTTAGAGATACGCTATAGATTCTAGGTCAGAGTGGAAATACTACTACTAAATGTAGAAGACAGGCTGCAAACTTATATCCTTAGTTCAAAAAAGTCAACAGACTCGTACCCAGTATACAGGACATTAAGCTTTAAAGCGGTAAGTTAGAGAGCTACTGCAAAACCCCGCAGAAGAATCCCTCCAAAACGGCCATATACCCAATTGAAGAGACAATAGATAGAGGAATCACGGATATCATATAAAAAGTCCAAATAACTTTCAAGGCCAAAGTTATCCTATAGATGTATTCATGCCTATTTGAAATGCAAATCATAGTATTCAGTCTGATGGGAATGGGAACGAAACACGAGATATTTTTCATGAAATATGGAAAAAAGTCTAGAGTAGTTCATAACAGAGTAATACAGTTGTCAGGTTACGCAGGAGTGCAAGTCAGATGGGTATTTTTTGTTATCTTAATTAAATAGGAAGTATAGAACAATGGCAACTAAGCTATCTCCTGCAAGGCAAGTATATAGCAAGGTCCAAAGAGTAGAAACACACCAAAACGATGCATTGATAAGTAGCAATATGATAGAAGAAAACACACGAAGTACAGTGAAACAGAGAATTGGACTGGGTTGGGTGGGTTGGATATTTATCCCAGAGCTTCTACTTACACAACAAAATGATCTCCTTACACATTTTTTAATTAAACCCCCATCAAAAATTCAAAATTCTTCATGTTATCTCCTTTCACCTCTCATAATTTCAAACATACCCTCATTACTAACCTCCATTCATCTCTTTACACCCCTGCACCTTTCAAACCTCACACCCACCTCAACCATAACTGCCAACCACCACAGCCGCCACCACCTCCAAGCCCTCTCCCACCCCCGACCTCCTTCCCCTACCCCAGTGACCACCAACCCGCAGCCTCGACCCACAGCAGCTCTATCCAATCCCAGTGACCTACCCCCTCTGCAGCTCTCGCCCACCCCAGTGGCAACCACCCTGCAGCCCCCCAACGCACCCCAAACTTCAAATATAGAATTTTCAGAGGGGAGAGAGAAAATCTAGGATTTTCAAAAAAGAAGAAAAAGTTCAGATAACAAGAGCCAACCCATGGCTTCTGTGTGGCTTCATGGAACCAATTCAATGCCAATGTTCAGGTCCAGACAACCGAAGCTGAACCAATGGCCTTCGTTTGGTTTCTTCATGCCAAATCAATGGTGTTCATTCAACGACCGACCACCAAATGGAGGGGGAGGGGTTGGGGATGGGTGGGACGTTAAAAAGGACAGGGGAGGAGAGAAGGGTAGGGAGGAGAGAGTTGCAGGGGGGTTTGCAGTTGGGAAGGGGGGTTGCAGTGGGAGAGGGGGATCGCCAGTAGGGGAACGGGCATTGCAGTCATCGGAGGTGGCAGCAGTCGCTGTTGGTAGTCAGAGGTGGTGGCAGTAGCTGCGCCGAGGGTGGTGGTTGGTGGTGCAATAGAGTTACGGTTTGAAAGGAGAGGGGTGTAAAAGATGGTTGTGCAGACAAATTGGGTTTCAAGTGTTTGTGGGTTTAATGGTAGTTTTAGAAAGGGATAGAAAATTGTAATTAAAAAATACACACTTAGGGATGAATAGGAGATAATTTTGTTGTGTCAATAGAAGCTCCCACAAACCAGACTGGCTACTTGAAAACCCAAGAAAACTTTTATGCTTCTAGGGTTTTTTTTTTTTCTTTGGTCCTAATACCAAAGCAATAGAGATTTATGAATCAAAGAACTAAGCCATACGAAGGCATTGGGAACCCAATCACTTGAAAATATAAGAGTGGTGGCTATATAAAAAAAGGAAGAGCTCCAATGCTGAATCCAGAAGGCAGCAGTGAGGTTCATTCAGAGAGGTGTAATAAATTAGGTGGAAAGCTCCTTTGCACAAAATAACCAAGGACTATTAAGTATATTCTTGTGAGCCACAATTTCTATTGAACAGTCAACTAAGAATGGAAAAGGTTGGCAGGATTAATAGACAAATTCTAAAAGACCATTAGAAGGCCATCAATCCTGACAAGTTTTTAGATAAAAAGCATTTATTGATTTTTCTGGAATCACAGAATTAGATTTCCAAAAAAGATTCATGATGGCATAAGTTATAAAGGAATCCCAACAAAGACAAAGCATCAGCTGGAATTTGAAGAAACGACAATTCTCGTGACTTAATTTTAGCTGAAGATTCTTCATATAAACAGGTCAAGCACAGAACTCAAATTAGAAGAAAGACGGGGGAAAGGACAATGCCATATAGCATGCATAAGTCATTAGTTCAAGAAATTGAGGTGTACCTTTTCTGTGAAACTAATCTGTAATTGTCAACCAAGTCAGGGAAGTAAAAAGAAAAAGAGTTTAGAACCAAGTTCATTTCATTGTGCATCAGACAGGATATCTTCTCAAGAAGATGAGAATAAGAGGATTGTATGGCAACACTAATTAAAACATCCATGTATTATGAATCCGACAATTATGGTTATTACTGAAAGTACTCTGGCACGAACATCAAAGTTATAGAGCAAAACAGTATCTGCAAATAAGATGGAATCCACACTAACCAAGGATAAGAATTAATAAAACACTTTGAAAGGAGAGAAGATCCTATCAGTTCTAAGACAGCCGCAGATGAAGAATCGATTAAGCAACATAGACAACCTATATCCACAGAAAATAGAGCCTGCAGTGAATCTTCCGGCACAATCTTGATAGGCTTTGTTACGAAAAAAAACAGGATTGCAACAGACAAAACCTAGAAATGAAGCCCTCTCCAAGAAATGACCTAAAGGAACTAGAGAGAGTAAACATTTGAGGGAGAATGCTCCATGATCTAAACCAGAATTCACCTTCAAATACCAAGAAGCATCCTCGTATTTTAGGTAGACATTATAAATGCCTGAATCAAGTTTTCAGCTGCACGCTTCTGCTCAGATGTGCCAGATATTAGAGCCACACGATCACCCCGGGAAGATTTGGATTCAGAGATCTCTACAACTGCTCCAGATATCTGGAAGAGAAACAAGTGCAAGTGAGAATGTCATTTGATCAAAGTGTGAGTTCAAGGTTAGTTATGGGCCCAAGTAACCTCCCCAACAGATAGATAATCAGTCGCCAAGAAGCAATTATGTATCTCAGATTGAAATCTGATGGACGGTTAAAAAACAATAGTTGAAGCAGACTAAAGTATTGGCCATCAACTGTATCTCAGGATGAAATCTGATGGACAGTTAAAAAACAAGAGTTGAAGCAGACTAAAGTATTGGGCATCGAACACGAAAAAGGCTGAGACATTTTATAGGGTTCAATCTATGACTCTATGCCCTAAATCAACCAAATTAGATGTCGAGCACATTAGTCCACCTCCCCTCTTTGATGCTAATGGCACCACTATTAAATTGTATGATATTTGCCTCAATGATATAGTGATTTAATCCTCAAGTTTACGATCCCCATGAATGTTAGTCATGGACCGCCAAACAAAATGTGAGCTCCCTCCGTATGAAAGATAATCAACCAAAATTTAAGTGGATTAAGAAAAGAAGAAAGAAAGAACCAACCTTACGGATGTTAGCTATATTAGCCCCGCCTTTACCCATCACTTTACCCACTGCATGAGCAGGAACCACCATCTCAAAAGTTGATGGAGGCGGCAATCTGTTTACAATATATGGTATAAAGACATCAGGATCAAATTAGAAGGGAAATATAGTAAGAAACTCGTGGCCATAATAATACTAACCCTCCATACATCTTTGACGAGTATGAAGACAAAGATCCATAGCCATTGTCTCCCATCTATCAAAAGAGAAACAGCCACTCAAATAAGAACCACAAGAACAGGGGTGGAGTTAAAAAATTAATTAAGTGGACAAAACAGTGAAAAAATTAAATAATAAAATACTGAGATAAACACCAATGCAGGAAAAAGAGCAAACAATAAATCCCACAAAAAAATAACTTGAAATTTGAAAAACTAGACAATAGGCCACACATCGATGAAATAATTAACAATATGTTTCAGAGGTGAGACATTGACAAGTTAATTAACATGTTTCCCTAAAAATGCATCTAATCGTCAAGAATTACAATCAACAGGTTTCATAGGTGAGACAAACAATATCTTTCACCATCAACACAATCACCACTGCCGCCATTGTCACCACTATAGCACCACCACTATATAACCACCATATACCACCAACACTATCACAACATCGCCGCCATCACTGTCACTCCACTATTACCGCCGCAGCCACCCCTTTACCTCCGCCATCACTTCATCACTAGCACCACCATCAATACCATCACACAACCGCCACTGCCGCCATCACTCACTCCACTACCACCATCTTCACCAACTCTATCCTACCTCACACCACTTCCTTATAACCACAACCGTCATGCCAACACTACCACTGTCATTGCCGCAACTATCTTACTACACAAACACTGTCTCGCAACACCACCACCACGACGCTGCTACCAAATCACCACCACGATATGAAGTGTAAAGGAAAAATTAATAAATTTCAAAGTATTACTTTTTTTACATATCAAATAATTTGATTAAATTTATTTAGCACATAAATTGCAGTAGATACCAGACAGTTTTTCAAATTAAAAAATTCAACTTTTAAAGTTTTCAGTTTTGTATATTTCAATTTTCAGTTTTAGGAAACAATGCCTAAGTAACAATATTAAAACAATATAGAAAAATAAGCAAGCACATTGCCATTAATGTACCAAAGAAAACTTGCAACTGGAAAAAAAATGAATAACAAGATCTAAAAATATCAAATGACCATAACACTAAGGAAATAACAAAGAAATCAAATGCCACAGCATTGACATACTGATAAAGATCCATATCCATAAAGGCTGCCTGAAGAAAGCATGCCTAAACCACTCCCAGATTCAGCTCTCTGTTCATAACCCATTGGAGCAACTGGGGGAACACTAGGCAAAACTGAAGGCATAGAAAAACCAGTACCACCAGAATACATAGAATCGGCACCAGCAGAAGTATTATGACCACCTTCCCTGTCTTTTAAGACGTCATCTCGAAGCCGCAGAACGATTTGAATAAGTGCATCCCTCACCCTACTAACTTCCCCAACCACCTATGCAGAACAAAACACGTGAACGGAAAGCAAGGTAAAGCTACACAAAAATACCAATTATACTAAAAAGCTTATCGAAACAGCATGAAATATACCTCAACAAGTTCATCGTTGGAATCAGCGCACTTAGGCTTCTCGCCTTTGGAGATACGGACATCAGCTTTAGTTCTCTTTCGGATCTCATTTATGATTGAACCACTTTTTCCAATTATACAACCAATAACTTTAGATGGAACAAGAAGCCGGATAGTTACAGTGTCATCATCTTCGTCATTTATCTTCCCTTGCAGCAATAAAACCGCTTCAACTGCTATGGATTTCATGTCATCCATGGACTGCCAAAAAAAGTGGTGCAAAAATATCAATACACATGGAATGAAGAATACCCTCAACAGCAGGTTTCCCAACCCAACAACTCAGAACATGATCCAACATTAAATAAATGGATACAGATAAATGATGGTATTTAGATGCCATTACATACAGTCATCAAAATAAAAATAAATGGGGCACAATAAATGAAGTCAAAAACAATTCTTCAAAAAATAAAGGTATTTTACAAACCCATGATAGCACGTAGAGATGATCCAAATGTACATATATATGTGTGTGTGTGTGTGCGCGTGTGTAGTAACTTGATCTGGGTTACAATTCCCCAATCAAAGTTAAAAACAGTGAGGAAATCAAGCGGCAGAGCAGTTTCTCCCTGTCCTCCTGCTAACTTTTGGGCACTTGACAAAGAAGTCAGAATATAAATAAAAAGGAAGCAGAAAGAAAGCTATACCTCTGTTGAGGTGATGGAGATGATACATTCATCACGATCAGCCTTATCATCAACCTCAATACGAGCACCACTGGCCTGTCTCACACTTTTTATTGAACCCCCTCCCTTGCCAATAACGCGCCCAATCATGTCAGAGGGGCACAGCACTCTCACAATTAACTCCTCTGATCTTGATGTACCACCATAACCAGAAACTACAGGAAGGGCAGAAGAATAAACAGGCCAAGTGCTCCCTGCATCAGCATACCCTGAAAGTTCCGGAACATGTGTAGCACCTAGGACAGGAGGAACAGATCTGGATGGGACAATAGGATCTACACTTGGATAGAGTCCACCAGCATGATAAATAGGAACGTCTGAAGGGATAATGATGCTTGGAGGGGCTTCAGGCACATTGGTGTCAAGAGGAATCTCTTCCTTTGGACTGAACTTGTACATGATTGCTGAAATTGCAAACAATGCTCTCTTCACTGCATCGGGCTCACCAGTTACCTATTTACATTGCAACAGAAATTTCATAAACCACACAAATCTTACCAATATCAGGCCATTTCCAAAACAAATAAGTCCAAATAATTGGAAAACAATGTAAATAGTGACTGAAAGGCCACATCTGTGTTGCAAACACAATTGTGCACAAGTATTGCGCATGGAATAAAATATATGGCAACATATCGAGATTTTTAAGAGTAGAATTGCAGTCTATTAATGTTTTCTTCTTCTTTTTTTTTTTCTTTTTTTTTGGGTAGAACAGAAGTACTTCAGGTAACATCGCAGTGCTTAAGGCGAGGTGGGGAATGGAACCCGACCAGTGAGTATGGGAGTACGGTGACCCATCCACTAGGCCAGGTCAGCTGCTCATGTATAAATGTGATTGAATCACAAAAGATTGCGAAATATGATGGATCGCAAATGGCTTTCCACATAATTCATATGAAATTCACTATATGATAAAAACTGCAATATATCCCACAATATTGCACAATGTACATAGCAGTTATGGCAGAAATTATTTTGTTCTATTCACTTACCTTAAATCCATGCAGCAAAAAATATAAGTATGAACATCAATAACCAATTTCTAAATTCCATTGGGTGAAAAAATCTACTAGTATTTATGCTGTTTGAGTGAGGAAGGCATCTATTAAGAAAGCGCATCTAACAACCTAATATCAATTCCATCAGTAGGACCAACAGAGTGTTAGTAATGAAAAAGTTGAAAAACATTTAAACAGGTCATCCTTCTCTCTTCTCCAATAGTATGCAAATTATATATCCTTTGTAGTTTGTATTGACATTTATTCATTGGTAATGGCAAAATTTACATCACAGTAAACAATTACCCATACAAAAAAATAAATCCATGCTACCAAAAAACCAAAAAATATATATATATATGGTTCTTCAGATACTATAACATCTGGCCGCATTACAAGAGATAGCATGTAAAATGATTTTATTTTTAGACATCATCTTTCAAAATTCAGCATTCTACTATCCAAATCCATTAAAGCAACTGAATGCAAATAAATATATACACATACCACATAATTTTCAAGTTAAAAAAATAACTAACCACAACAAAGTTGTCAAACTCCATTCCACATGAATGAGTGGGATCGCTAGCATCCTTTGCAGTAATCTTAATGTTTGTCCTTGTCATGCTTCTCAGTCTTTTTATAGTGGACCCAGACTTCCCAATAATGTTGGCAGCCTGGCTGGCGGGAACAAGAATGTGACACTCTTCCTTGTCTTTCCACTTCTTGTCCGAATCACCAACTGAAGCCACTGCATTTGCAATTGCAGCTTGCACCTTCAGAAGAGCATCTTGGGCAGGACAAAGAGGCTCTCCGTCATCGAATTCGTCATCCACCTCTACTTCATCTTTATCCTTCACGTAGGAATAGATTAATATAACTCTATCCTTACACCAGGGAACGGGTCAACAACCTTAACCCTGGCCTTTGTCTCTTGCCGTATCGAGTTTATCACTTTCCCACTCTTTCCAATCACACTCCCAATAAACCCATCTGGGCATAGAATCCAATAAATGATCAGTTCATCATTACCCTTGTCATCTCTATCATTTACCCGTCTCTTCTGATTCTTTCTATCTCCATCATTGTCCCTATGGGAACGATATCGCTTCCCAGTCTCACCCATTCTTCTATATCAATAATTGCCTCCTGATGACACCAGAAATAAGTTTCAAAACTAGCCATCCATCAAAATCAATGAAAAGGAAAGAAAAAAACCGAAGTTTGACTTATAATCTTTTGTATAATAATAAATATCTTATAGAATTGAATGCTAATTGTATTAGTCTCAGTTCAGTCACCCCAAACAACAAATCCCACAAATTCTTATCAATGAAACAGAAAAATTCAGAGTCAAGAGAGGTAGAAAAGAGAGGATCTGAATTTGTATAAAATTCATAAGACCCATTAATGAAACTGAAAAAAAAAAATTAGAACTTTAATAGAGATAGATGGTTAACTCAGTTAAACAAAACAAGAATTCTTGAGAGAGACAGAAAGAGAACTGTGAGAAGACAACAGTTTCAGACAAACAAGGTTACAACACATTAAAAAATTGAAAAAAATAAAATAAAATAAAATAAATCTAGTAAATAGTTTATCGGATACAAATCCAAAGAGCGAAGAGTCTTTCAATAAACAAAAAATACAAATTATAAGAACTTATTATAACCCTAATTCGCTAACGCTGAAATACTGTTGGAAAACCTAGGAAACGATCGTACCTGCAGATGAGAGAATCCAATTGAACAAAAACCCTAGGCGAAGGAAACACGAAGATGCTTAGAGAGAGAGAGAGAGAGAGAGAGGGAGGGCGCTGAGCGATGAAGTTATAGATTGCGAAAGCATTGGTAAATTCGAGGTACTATCTAGGGTTTGAGATTTTCGAACCGGTTCAATCCGGTAACCTTCGGGTTTTTTTAGTATGTTTGCTTTTTGATCTGTGGATAGTGGGCCTGTAGTTTTTTTTTGAATCGAGTGGGCCTGTAGTTGGACCGGGCCATCTCCTTTCTTTATATATTTTTTGTTAAATTAATAAAGACCTTGGGAAATTAACTACTTTAGTTAGTTATTTAATTTTTTAAACTATTTTAATTTGGTTAAAATAATTGTGTTTTTTTTTGTAGTTTATTTAAGTAAGAGAAAAAATGAAATAATTATAAATTAGATGTAATATTTTATCTTATTAATTATTTTAGTCTATTTTATTTTTTAGTGGGCTATTTTAACTCAACCATTTTCTCAAGCACTCCAATTAACTCATGTAATTTTAGTCTTCGTTTGGGAATAGCTAAAATAGCCTAGCTTTTTGGCTATTTTAGCCTGGCCTTTTTACCCTCGTTTGGTTTTGTTTTTGACTTTTGTGAAAAAAAATGTAATGATTATGGTTTGAATGTGACATTTTATCTTATTAATTTATGTAGCTAATTTTGTCTTTTGTGTTTTTTTAACCAAAAAATCAAAACCAAACATAGCTTTAATTAGGACAAAGAGCATCTTAATTTCTTAAATTGATTTTAATTTTATCTAATTATATATTTTGACCTAAAAAATAGAATAAAATAAAATTACATTCGTCCATATGAGTTATAGTCAAATCAATAAGATTTTAAATGGTTAAAGAAAACATGTAATACAATATTTTAAGACGATGATAAATATTAAGATAGTTATAGATTGGGGAGGGGAAATGTGAAAGGGAAAATGTGGTGCAACTCTAAGAGATGGATAAATGCCAATTAACGACATTGAGCTCAATTAAGTGGAAGAGTTTATGACTGTATTTGTCATGTTTCGTGCATAAGGAGAACACATTATGGGAGAGTTAACTCAGCCAAACATGTTGGAAAATGGCTTTATATAAATCTTATTTTTTGTTAACTTTTAGCATTAATTAAAGTAGGATTCAAGCGTTATTTTAAACGTTTGTAATTGTAGTCGTGTTTAATGCCACGCAGTGAATAACATCATATATTTGGTTACTCAAAATCATTTCCGGATGAATGAAAATTCAACGTGCATTTTCGGATTCGTGGATATAGCTTTATGTGAGTTTCTTACACATTTGTAAAATGTGCTTGTCCCACATTGGAAAAGCTTAACGATTTATATGGGTATATAAACTCTAGCTTGGGATACTTCGGATAGGCCCCAAGGGGTACCCAAGTTTGTAAAAATGTGAGGTTATGGGTAAAGTAAGCTAGATCCATTGGACCCAAAACAAAAACCATATGCGCACCGCTGTCCATTTGGGTTGGGCTTATTCGACCCAATACTTATCTTTTTGGGCAAAAACCATTTGTATTTTATTTATTTATTTTTAATTTTGATTTCAAAATTTAAAATAAGTTGGTCAAGTTTTTTTCCTTCACCTAAACAGATCCCGAACAAGTTCATACCTATTGAATCCACCCCGAATAGGTTTTTCTACCTGTTGAATTTGTCTGAACAGGTTTCCTATCTGTTGGCACCTATTCGGAAAAGCCACATGTTCTCCTAAATACACCCTGCCATTCCAGCAATTATGGGCATCCAATTTTTCCTTAGCATTTCATCTTTCTTCTTCAAGTTCGTCTTTGTGCTCCTATATCTATCTATCATTTTAGTTTCTAAGAAAAATGAAGAAAGAATTACAACATTGTTTGGCTCGCCAGACTTGGTCTTGTAGTGCTGCAAATCAAGTAGATAGTTGTTGCATCCGGGAAAGTAGACACCGTTAAATCTCGAAGCACAGGAGCGAGGGCAAAATCTATTTTAAAGAGATTGTATCCAACACAAGACTTGACTTAAATTTTCTGTAAGCAATTGATTTGGAATTTAGTTTATAAAATTATTTTTTGAATTTTTTATTTTTTATTTTATTGTTTATTTTTATTTATACATTTATTTACACATACACACATCTACTGTGGGAATAACAATCTTAAAGTAGATTTCTTTTTTTTATTATTTGTGTATTAGATAGACGAATATTTTGTTTTGGAAAATTAAATAGTAGTCATATACTGTTTAATTTCTTAAATAGTAGTAATATGCTATTTAATAATTTCTTTGATAACATAGTAGTCATATACTGTTTATCATTGGAATTTTGTTACAAAATATTATTCTGTATATTTTGTGTGTAAATTCTATTCTGTATGAATTTGTGATTGACACATTATGATTTCGTCAAAAATATGAATATTGAAACAAACAGTACTGAGACTGTTCGTACTTCGACCCCCATACTCGTTGTGCCAATGATGACTCCGGCAGTACTAGTAAATCATGGGGAGAAGCCAGAAAAATTCAATGGAAATGATTTTAAAAGATGGCAATAAAAGATAATGTTTTATGAAGCTTCGGCACTGAACGAGGGAGAAACCGACTGGCAAGTGGTTGTCGTAGTCAATGCATGGAAACATGGTGATTTTCTGTGTCGAAATTATATCCTCAATGGGTTAGACAATACACTGTACAATGTGCATAGTGTCAAAAGCACTGCAAAAGAATTGTGGGAATATTTAGATCATAAATATAAGACAAAGGATGCCGGTACAAAGAAATTTGTTGTCGGTCGTTTTTTAGATTTTAAAATGATAGATTCCAAAACAGTTATTAGCCAAGTTCAAAATCTCTAATTAATTCTCTATGACATACATGCGGAAGAGACAGTTCTCAGTAAATCTTCCAAGTATCGACAATCATTGAAAAATTGCCACCATCCTAGAAAGAATTCAAGAATTATCTGAAGTATAAGCGCAAGGAGATGAAATTAAAAGAACTAATAATGTGACTCAGAATTGAGGAGGACAACCGTGGTTCCGACAAAAAGTCAAGAAACCATGTCATGCAGGCTAAAGCAAATGTTGTGGAACATGGACAAGGGTCCCAAACAAGGATCCACTAAAAAGATCAACAAAGGAATCAATAACGGGTTCAACAAAAGATTCAAAGGCAAGTGTTTTGTGTGCGGCAAATATGGACATCGCACTAAGGATTGTCACGTTCGCAAGAACGGAGGGAGTTCAAGCAGAAAGCCAACACAAGCCAACATAGCCGAAGATTTTTATCTTTCCGATGGAATGACAGACATCAATCTTGCTGCAGTAGTCTCTGAGGCAAATTTGGTGGACAATCCCAAGGAGTGGTGGATGGATACTGAAGCAACCCGTCATATCTGTACAGATAAGAAGATGTTCACAACCTATAAAATGGTGAAAAATTGGGAACAACTTTTTATGGAAAACTCATCTACATCAACTGTAGAAAGACGAGGAAAGATTATGTTAAAAATGACCTCAGGAAAGAAACTCACTCTTAACAATGTACTCCATGTGTCGGAGATTCTCAAGAATTTGATTTTTGGGTCATTGTTGATCAAGAATGGGTTTAGATTAGTCTTTGAATTTGATAAGGCTGTACTCTCCAAGAGTGGAATGTATGTGGGGCGAGGTTACATGAGTGATGGGCTTTTTAAGCTCAATGTATTAACTATTGTACCAAATTTGGCTATTAATAATAAGAACACATATTTTGTTTATATTGCTGAGTCTTCTTTTTTATGACATAGTAGATTAGGACATGTTAATTTTAATTATTTGCGTAGACTTGTTTTTTTAGAATGTTTACCAAACTTAGAATTTAATCCTAATCATAAATGTGAGATTTGTGTTGAGGCAAAACTCACTAAGGCATCATTTAAAGTAGAAAGAAGTATTGAACCTCTAAGTTTAATTCACATAGATATCTGTGATTTAAAATTTGTTTAAACTAGAGGAGGTAAAAAGTATTTTATTACTTTTATTGACGATTGCACTCGATATTGCTATGTTTACTCATTGAGAAGTAAAGATGAAGCTTTAGAAGCTTTTAAGCAATAGAAACTTGAGGTTGAAAATCAACTTGGTAAAACTATTAAGGTAGTGAGGAATGACAAAGGTGGTGAGTATGATGTACCATTTAAGAAATTTTGTTCTGAACATGGTATTATTCATCAAACCACTGCACCCTATTCTCATCAGTCAACTACAGTTGCTGAGAAAAAGAATTGAACTCTTAAAGAGATGATGAATGTCATGTTGATTAGTTCAGGGTAACTTCAGAACTTGTGGGGGGAGGCGATTTTGTATGCTAACTTATCCTTAACAGGGTACCCCACAAGAAAATCAATCAAACACCTTATGAAGTATGGAAAAGTCGACGACCTACCTACAATTACCTCAAAGTATAGGGGTGTTTGGCTAATGTGGCAATCCCTAGTTCGAAAACGACTAAGATAGGACCAAAAATCATTGATTATGTGTTCATTGGTTATGCAAATAATAGTAGTGCATACAGATTTTTAGTTCATAGATCTTTAAATCCTAATATGCATGTAAACACTATTATTGAGTCAAAGAATACGTTGTTTTTCGAACACATTTTCCTTATAAGAAGACTGAAGAGTTTAAAACTCTCAAAGCTGAAGAGAGAAGTTCAAATAAAAGAACTTTTGATACTGCTATAAGTAGTAGTGAAGACCAAAATGATAATGATGCAGATGAACCTAGACGTAGCAAGAGGGCTAGGATCTCTAAATCATTTGC
This sequence comes from Camellia sinensis, assembly GCF_055761805.1. Classification (NCBI taxonomy): domain Eukaryota; kingdom Viridiplantae; phylum Streptophyta; class Magnoliopsida; order Ericales; family Theaceae; genus Camellia; species Camellia sinensis. Next base: position 26,299,327 of record NC_138969.1, on the reverse strand, counting down.
TCCAGATTTTCTGACATGCCTGTTAGAAAATGAGCCTCGAAACTTCAAGGAAGCAATGTCAAGTCTTGAAGCTCTATTGTGGAAAGAGGCTGTAAATAGTGAAATTGAATCAATTCTACAAAATCATACTTGGGAACTGGTAGATATTCTACTAGGGTGTAAACCTTTGGATATAAGTGGATATTCAAGAGAAAAACGAAAACAGATGGTTCAATAGATAAATAGAATACGAGGCTTGTTGTTAAAGGATACAAGCAAAATGAAGGCCTTGATTATTTTGATATCTATTCACCAGTGACAAGAATAAAATCTATTTGCATGCTAATTGCGATTGCAACTTCATATAATCTGGAGATACATCAAATGGATGTTAAAACAACCTTTTTGAATAGCGAGTCAGATGAGGAAATCTATATGGAACAACCGGAAGGGTTTCAAGTTCCCGGCCAAGAGAAAAAAGTTCGTAAACTTGTCAAATCCCTTTTATGGATTAAAACAAGCTTCGAAAAAATGGCATAAAAAATTTGATCACCCTATGCTTTCGGATGGTTTAAGATAAACGAATGTGACAAATGTGTCTATGTTAAAAGCACAAACAAAGGCTATGTCATAGTTTGTCTTTATGTGGATGACATGCTAATTATTGGAGCAATAATGACATGATTAAATTCACAAAGAAAATGTTGAACAAAAAGTTTGACATGAAAGATCTGGGAGTAGCAGATGTAATTATAGGAATAAAAATTACTAAAACATCTAAATGATATGCTTTATCTCAGTCTCATTATATTGAGAAGATTCTGGAGAAATTTAGAAAGTATGACGACCGTTTTGCTAAAACACCTATTGACATTAGTCTTTATTTGTCAAAAAAATACAAGTGCAAGCATATCATAATTAGAATACTCTTGGATAATCGGAAACTTGATGCACTTAATGAATTGCACTAGGTCAGATATAGCCTATGTTGTAAGCAAATTGAACAAGTACACAAGTAATCTAGGGTCCGATCATTGGAAAGCGATAATTAGAGTACTTAGCTATCTAAGACATACCCAGAATTATGACTTACATTATACCAAATATCCAGCAGTACTTGAGGGGTACATCGATGCAAATTGGATATCGGATACGAAAGACTCAAAATCCATTAATGGATACATCTTTACCTTAGGAGGTGCTGCAGTCTCTTGGAAATCCTCCAAGCAGACATGCATAGCAAGGTCGACAATGGAATATGAGTTTATTGCATTAGATAAAATAGGAAAAGAAGCAGAATGGCTTCGTAATTTCTTAGAAGAATTACAATGTTGTCTAAACCTGTGCCAGCTATATGCATTCACTGTGATAGTGAAGCAGCAATAAGACGGGCACATAATCATATGTATAACGATAAGTCTTGACACATTCGTCGAAGACATAATACTGTTCGGCATTTGCTCTCACATAGAATAATTTCCATAGAATATGTAAAGTCAAGGGAGAATATTGCGGATCTATTGACTAAAGGGCTGGCCAAATAGCAAGTGTACCATTTATCGAGGAGAATATGATTAAAACCTATTGCTTAAAAGTCGCCATAATGGCAACCCAACCTAGTTGACTGGAGATCCCAAGATCTAGGTTCAAAGGGACAACTGAATTATGGATGACTTCATGTATCAGTAAGGAGGTTTTTCTCCTACCCATTTCTATGATAGGAAAAGTGATACCTGCAACGTTAGTAGGATAAGCTTTGCTTTTAATGATTCTTATAGCTTGGACATCCAAGTGGAGTATGGCAGGATACTCTTAATAAGAAGTCACCTATATAAGTGCGACCTAGGCCGGTTTTATGAGAATTGAGAAGGCTAAATTTTCTAGAGCACTCATGAATTACCAGGTGTTGTTCAGGGCCAAAATGAACACAACCGTAAGAACCACACTGTGTTTGTAGATACACTATGTGTAGTCTATTGTATTGGCTTACACAAACAGCTGAATAGTTCAAGGCATCGCGTCCACTAGTTAGCTAGTAAGTCCGATAAGCTTTCACTAGAGGAGGTTCAAAGCCAAAAGCTACCTATCTCGATGTGGTGTATCTTCTTAATGTATTCTTTCTTTTTCTGCATTTTTTTACATGTCTGTATCATGAATTTCATTCATGTGGGGGATTGTTGGAAAATGGCTTTGTATAAACCTTAATTTTTGCTAACTTTGAGCATTAATTAAGGTAGGACCCAAGCGTTATTTTTAATGTTTCTATTGGGTTCGTGTTTAATGCAGCGTAGTGAACAACATCGTGCATTTGGTTGCTTAAAACCATTTCCGGATGAATGAAAATTCAACGTGCATTTTCGGGTTCGTGGATATGGCTTTAGGTGGGTTTCCCACACATTTGTAAAATTTGCTTGTCCTACATTGGAAAAGCTTAAGAATTTATATGGGTATATAAACTCTAGCTTGAGATACTTGAGATGGGCCCCAAGGGATATCCAAGTTTGTAGAATGAGGTTATGGGTAAAATGGGCTAGACCTATTTGACCCAAAACAAAAACCACACACGCGCGCTACCACCGTCTATATGTTCGTCCGGTCGAGCGGGCTGGACTGGGCTTGGACGCGAGCATGGGTGCGTGGTACGAGGTGTGAGATTGGGTTGGGCTTGTCTGACCCAATACTTATCTTTTTTGGCCAAAAACATCTGTATTTTATTTATTTATTTTTAATTTTGGTTTCAAAATTCAAAATAAATTGGTCCAGTTTTTTTTCCTTTACCTAAATAGATCCCGAACAGGTTCATACTTGTTGAATCTACCCGAATAGGTTTTTTCTACCTTTTGAATCTGTCGGAACAGGTTTCCTATCTGTTAGCACCTGTTTGGAAAAGTAACCTATTCTCCTATATATACCCTGTCATTCCAGCAATTCTAGGTATCCAATTTTTCCTTAGCATTTCATATTTCTTCTGCAAGTTCGTTTCTGTGCTCTTACATCTGTATACCATTTTAGTTTCTAAGAAAAATGAAGAAAGAGTTACAGTCTTGTTTGGTTCGCCAGACTTGATTTTGTAGTGCTGCAAATCAAGTAGATAGTCATTGTATCTTGAAAAGTAGACGTCGTTAAATCTCGAAACACCGGAGCGAGGGCGAAATTTATTTTAAGGAGATTGTGTCCAACACAAACCTTGACTTATATTTTTTGTAAGCAATTGATTCGGAATTTAATTTATATAATTATTTTCTGAATTAATTATTTTTTAATTTGTTGTTTGTTTTTATTTATACATTTATTTACACATACACACATCCACTATAGGAATAACAAAACATAGTAGCTTAACATTCTTAATTCAACAATTGAATTTTTTTTAATCAATCTATCTCATCATCAGAAATATTAATAGTTGTATTATGGAGTGTCAAAAGGTACGTATGTTCAACATTGAAAAAAAAGGCATATTGTCAAGTATGATACACTATTTGAAGTGCAAATTTTTTGTCACCACGTGTGTCTTCTTATGCTTGTCTCTGTTTAAAATTAGTTAAGGTATGCACAATCTCCCACAATTAAGTTTTGACGTTATCTTAAATTATGGTAAGAAATATTTGATACAATATATAAATTATTGACAAATTCTATTAGTATTAATATACTTAGAGTTATTCAAATAAGTCATGTTTTGGCAAGTAGAGTTGAGATACGCAACTGAAGTTAAAAGGACTTTTTGAATGTTGAACTTAGGTGCTACATTACAATAGACATCACTCGTTGTTGGAATCTCTTTTTCCTTTTTGAACTGTTTTAGCCAAGCATTTAGTCGTATGGATTTTCTATTTTGCTATAATTAGTTGATTGTTATATATACAGAGTTCAAACTCAAGAAAAGCCTTATGTTATGCACGAGTGAGCTCTAAATGAAAAAGGGCCTAAAATGGAAAGTGGCACCACAATTGTATGCATAATGAAGGAAGTATTATTGTTATGCAATTGGTATAGAATCACAAACGAATGCCCTATTTACTATCTCGCTCTCACTATAAAAAGTAACTTTCACTCTATTTCAAGTTGTAGGCTGATGAAAGAATGCATGGCATTTATTCTAGCCTTCTATTGATAAAGAATAACAATATATGATTTTATATATATATATAGAGAGAGAGAGAGAGAGATTTTATGAAAATTCCTTCATCAGCCATTGTCAAATATGGCATTGTGAATAACAATATTTATAATTTTAACATAATTAATCACATTTCTATGTTTACATATACTTGAACAAATTGTGGTGTTTTATGGTAGTAGAGTGGTAAGGGATGGCAAGAGAGATGATTGGTGGTGAGGAAGAAAGGTGTTTGGTGGTGGTGGGAAGGTGACCCGATGGCAAAAGCGGTTAATGTTAGGTTTGAAAATAAAAATGATTAAGGTTATAGTTAGGATTTTCAAGAAATAATTTGAAAAAAATGTATATTCATCATTTTATACTGTGTTTTGTTATCGACTAATGTTTTTTCATTTTAGCTGTCAAATTGAGCATATGCTATATAAACAATGTTAATTTTAATGGAATTAATGACGATAAAGAAGTAAAACACAAAATAATCCAAGTTATTCGAGTTCTTTGAATATTTTTAAATTTAAGAGGAATATTAGGAATTCCAACTAAATTATTAAATATTATCCTAAACACTCACATTATATAAGATGCCATATGAATATTTTGTAAAATATTTAATAATTCATTTGAAAACTCTAATATTTTATAAATTTAAATACATTTGATAAAGTGCTAAATTGAGTGGAATATGAGGATTGATTATTCATCGTTTTGAAGGCAAAACTGAAAAAATAAAATAAAATACAAAAAAAGATTTTAGAATCTTAACTTTGTTTTGTTTAGTTTGATTTTCTGAAAATTAAATTTTTTATTTGTCGTGTATTTTTAATTTTAGTAAATTTTGTAAATATTTTATACAATTTTTTACCTTTTAGATAGACTTAATTTAGATATATTTTAAAAAATATAATTGTTATATATATATATATTTTAAAAATTATTAAATACATAAAAATCTATAAAAAAAAATTCAGTACATTTTTATATTATTATGTATTTATTAAAATTACATATATATTTTTAATAAATATTAAACTTTCTATATATGTACATTTTGAAATTAAAAAAAAAATCATTAAAAATAAATAAATAAATCATTTTCAGAAAATCAATCAGTGGTATTATAGTCACAAATTAAACTTATCTTAAAAGTATTATAGTCATAAAGTCCATATTTCATTTACTATTTTGAACTTTTGGGATTTAGACCTTTTTAACTCTTTGAATTTTTGTTTTGTATCCACGGAAGATTAGCGTTGAAGATTCATTCCATCATCCAAGTATCCATATGTCCATATCAATTATTGGCATCAAGATACTTAGAAGATAAAGACAAAATCTGTAGAAGATAAGGCCCCTCTTCAACGATCAGCAAAATTCACGCCAAAAAAGACAACAACTACTGTAATTATTTGTGTCTGTCAGTAGTAAGGCTTCTCTTTCACTCACTACTTTAATAAAGCAGTTCTCCTAAGAAGTAAGCATAAGTCCTATTCCTAAAACTCCTCTTATGCTTACTTCTCCTGATGCTATTCTTGCTGGTAAGTTGGCATAATAAATTGTTCATTTATTTTCTATCTCTCTTCCTAATTCTTCTGGTAATTCCCTAAAATATTTATTTCCTATTTCTTCATCAAAACTTTTCTCAGTTTTGGCTGCTATGGCTAAATATTCTTTGGTAAAGGGTACAACGTATTTCCAACTTCTTAATGTTATCTGATCCAACTCAGTTAATGCTATATTTTGAGTATAATCATTTCTTATAGAAGGGTCATATCCTATAAGCATTTCTTTTATAAAACTGGTAAAATTCCATGGGTTATCTCCTAGTCCTTTAAGCTGTCTAATTGTCTCCTTATATTTTCCTTTAAAAGTTAAATATATATTAAAAATTGAATCTCCTAAAAGTATTTCCATATATTCTCACATATCAGTTGATTCAAAGGGATTATTCATCCATGCCTTTACCACATCTTTTTCCCATTTTTCTATCACTTCTTGCCATATCTGAAGGTCGAATCTTACTAAGTCTAAAAGGGTTCCTTGGTTAGTTGCTGGCTGTAATTGTATACTCATATCTAGTTGTCTTCGCTTTCCATGAAACCTATATTTTTTATTCGGATCTGCTCTACTACGTCATGTATTAGTTAATGGTCTTCTTCCTCCTACTTCATAATGCATTGGTTCTGCTAAATCTTCTATCGTATGTTGTGGGTTGCTAATTCATGTGCTTTCTGTTGTTTGAGTGTTCATATAAAAAGTGTCTTCTAAGTTAGATTGTTTTGGTATTTTAAATATTTTGCTTAGATGTGTTTTATCTTCTAAAATATCATCTACATATTCGGTATGAAATTCTTGGTCTAAAAATGAAACTGCTTCATCATAGGTATCTCCCCTAGCTATATATTCATAGTATCTAATGTCTAATATTTTATTCATATCACTTAGGGTGAAATTTTCTAAATCTATCTCATTAATATTATATATCTTATTTTGTGATATTGTTTTTTCTTCTATCATTACATAAAAGCTGATTTATGTCACTATGATTATCTTGATTTTCTTCCCTATCTATACTACTACATTCATCATCTTCGGATTTTTCTGGTGCTACATATGTGTATTGAGCAAATCTTACTGCATAGCTTCCATCTGCTTTTCATATAATAAATTATCTTGACAGGTTAACCTCTTTTGTCATAGGAAATCTCTTAAATTTCAATATAGTGCCGCATTATCTTTAGAATTATATTTTTTAGCTGGTAGTGCCTTTATTCCTTTCGCGCCTAATATCTTAACTATTTGATCATTTGTAAGTCTATAATGGATATGGTTTTCTGAGACTGCTAAGCGTAAAAATTCTGTGCAAACTAATAGATTCTTTTCTCCTTTTTTTCATTTTATTTCCTCTACTTTTTATTCCTATTTTTATCTTTTTATGAAAGGTCGAGGTTGGTAAAAGGAAATATAGTGTAAAATAAACTATTCCTCATTTTGAATTCATATCTAATTCATAACTGCCTAAGATACTTTGTCTTACATCATTAAACCTATCATCATAAAGACATATAAAAACTTTTAACTCCTAAATTTTCTTTAGTTAAAGCCTTAACTCCTATCACAACTAATCCTTAGTGAGTCATTTTGAGGTGCTCATTTATAGCATATTTACAACTTTCTTTATTTATTAAATTTAGCTCTATTTTTACATCTTCTTGAGTTACACTAATCATTTGTTCACCATAATGTTTAAATAAATATTATTTTTTTTGAATTTTTCCTAGCTTATATACATATTTAGCTGGAATTATGTTCGCTATGGAGCTGATGTGTAAAAGTACCTTCAAAATTACAACGAAATTTATTTTTATCTATATTAAGACGATGGTTATGATTGTTGAGTTCTAAATCTAAATATTCTATTCTTTTCATACACAAAATTAAATCCTACTTTAAAATTATTAAAAGCTACTATTATATGAAATTTATACCTAAATTGTCCAAAAATAAAAACTACTTTATTTCCATAAGCAAAATGCATAGTCTAACTTAAACTGTCCTAAAATAAAACACTGCTCTGATACCATTTTTTGGGGTGAGTTAGTGGTTTACCACTATTTTGAAGTTCGGCTGAGAATTATCTAATTAATTATACAGTTACGCTAATAAATCTTCAAACTGTTGTATGGCTAGCTGTAAAGCTTCTTGTTTTATAGTTATCTATTTATTTATTTGTGTAATTTTCAAACTATAATGTGCTAGAGATCTATCGGAGGCTAATGATAATAGAAATTGATATCTTAGTTTTTGATCTTCTAATTCTTGTATAAGCTCAGTACTGGATCTGATTTTAATTCTAAGTTCTTTTTTTAAAAGCATAAAATTTTGATTTCAAAATTTTTATATGAAAAATATTTCCTTGATATTTCTACTCATGTTGCTCTCCTTATATTCTAAAATTCTTTTTCTTATTTGGTAAAACTATTTTGAAGCAATGTTTGCTTTCATTACATGTACTCCCACCTTGAAGCTAAGTCTCGTTGAACATAGTATATTTTTATTTTTCATTCCTTACATTTCCTTTTCTGCCTACAATTTACCCTCAATGCCAAACCAAGGCTCACACGGGTCTTTCAGCTAAGGTCATTCAGTAACAAAATAGAAAACAATTGATACTATGAAGGTTCAAAACATGTAATATTAATAAGCAAGCAAGCATTCCATAAACTTAGTTTTTCTAAAAAGAAAATAAATTTTACAACATAAGAGTTACCCTTTTTGAAATATCTAAGGAAAAAGAAAGACTACTCACACTTCAAATTAATATGTAGTATACTTACAAAGATTAAGCTACAAACTTTGAGATTCTGGAATACCTTGAACGGTTTGAACACTTAGTATTTTTTAGACAAAGGCTAAAGTAAAGGAGTTGGAGAAAAAAATTTGCAACGAAGAGTGTGGAGAATTTTTTTCGTTGCTTCTTCCGTTGGCATGAATGCCAATTTATACAATACAATAGAATGATAAAAACAAAAACCCAAGACCTAGACTTAATGCTTATCTCAAACTTACGACCAAACTTTTTACAAAAGTCTAAAGACCTAGTCAAGCCTAGTCATAGGCTTTTTCAAAAATTTCTACATATAATGACATATAATAAATACAAGGACTTTGTGCACAATTATATGTATATTTTTGACAAACTTCCTACTACTCTAAACACAGATAAAAACAAATAAAGGGTTAGGATAATGATGCTGGGTATTCCTTTGGGCCCCATCGCACATCATTCAATCCTTCCATCTTGATAAAATTTTGATAGATTTAAGGATTCTCACAGCTTTTCTTTAATGGAGCAGGGTGGGGTTATCTGCTTTATTAAAGTAGTGAGTGAAAGAGAAGCCTTACTACTGACAGACACAAATAATTACAGTAGTTGTTGTCTTTTTTGGCGTGAATTTTGCTGATCGTTGAAGAGGGGCCTTATCTTCTACAGATTTTGTCTTTTTCTTCTAAGTATCTTGATGCCAATAATTGATATGGACATATGGATACTTGGATGATGGAATGAATCTTCAACGCTAATCTTCCGTGGATACAAAACAAAAATTCAAAGAGTTAAAAAGGTCTAAATCCCAAAAGTTCAAAATAGTAAATGAAATATGGACTTTATGACTATAATACTTTTAAGATAAGTCTAATTTGTGACTATAATACCACTGATTGGTTTTCTGAAAATGATTTATTTATTTATTTTTAATGATTTTTTTTTTTAATTTCAAAATGTACATATATAGAAAGTTTAATATTTATTAAAAATATATATGTAATTTTAATAAATACATAATAATATAAAAATGTACTGAATTTTTTATAGATTTTTATGTATTTAATAATTTTTAAAATATATATATATATATAACAATTATATTTTTTAAAATATATCTAAATTAAGTCTATCTAAAAGGTAAAAAATTGTATAAAATATTTACAAAATTTACTAAAATTAAAAATACACGACAAATAAAAAATTTAATTTTCAGAAAATCAAACTAAACAAAACAAAGTTAAGATTCTAAAATCTTTTTTTGTATTTTATTTTATTTTTTCAGTTTTGCCTTCAAAACGATGAATAATCAATCCTCATATTCCACTCAATTTAGCACTTTATCAAATGTATTTAAATTTGTAAAATATTAGAGTTTTCAAATGAATTATTAAATATTTTACAAAATATTCATATGGCATCTTATATAATGTGAGTGTTTAGGATAATATTTAATAATTTAGTTGGAATTCCTAATATTCCTCTTAAATTTAAAAATATTCAAAGAACTCGAATAACTTGGATTATTTTGTGTTTTACTTCTTTATCGTCATTAATTCCATTAAAATTAACATTGTTTATATAGCATATGCTCAATTTGACAGCTAAAATGAAAAAACATTAGTCGATAACAAAACACAGTATAAAATGATGAATACACATTTTTTTCATATTATTTCTTGAAAATCCTAACTATAACCTTAATCATTTTTATTTTCAAACCTAACATTAACCGCTTTTGCCATCGGGTCACCTTCCCACCACCACCAAACACCTTTCTTCCTCACCACCAATCATCTCTCTTGCCATCCCTTACCACTCTACTACCATAAAACACCACAATTTGTTCAAGTATATGTAAACATAGAAATGTGATTAATTATGTTAAAATTATAAATATTGTTATTCACAATGCCATATTTGACAATGGCTGATGAAGGAATTTTCATAAAATCTCTCTCTCTCTCTCTCTCTCTCTATATATATATATAAAATCATATATTGTTATTCTTTATCAATAGAAGGCTAGAATAAATGCCATGCATTCTTTCATCAGCCTACAACTTGAAATAGAGTGAAAGTTACTTTTTATAGTGAGAGCGAGATAGTAAATAAGGCATTCGTTTGTGATTCTATACCAATTGCATAACAATAATACTTCCTTCATTATGCATACAATTATGGTGCCACTTTCCATTTTAGGCCCTTTTTCATTTAGAGCTCACTCGTGCATAACATAAGGCTTTTCTTGAGTTTGAACTCTGTATATATAACAATCAACTAATTATAGCAAAATAGAAAATCCATACGACTAAATGCTTGGCTAAAACAGTTCAAAAAGGAAAAAGAGATTCCAACAACGAGTGATGTCTATTGTAATGTAGCACCTAAGTTCAACATTCAAAAAGTCCTTTTAACTTCAGTTGCGTATCTCAACTCTACTTGCCAAAACATGACTTATTTGAATAACTCTAAGTATATTAATACTAATAGAATTTGTCAATAATTTATATATTGTATCAAATATTTCTTACCATAATTTAAGATAACGTCAAAACTTAATTGTGGGAGATTGTGCATACCTTAACTAATTTTAAACAGAGACAAGCATAAGAAGACACACGTGGTGACAAAAAATTTGCACTTCAAATAGTGTATCATACTTGACAATATGCCTTTTTTTTCAATGTTGAACATACGTACCTTTTGACACTCCATAATACAACTATTAATATTTCTGATGATGAGATAGATTGATTAAAAAAAAATTCAATTGTTGAATTAAGAATGTTAAGCTACTATGTTTTGTTATTCCTATAGTGGATGTGTGTATGTGTAAATAAATGTATAAATAAAAACAAACAACAAATTAAAAAATAATTAATTCAGAAAATAATTATATAAATTAAATTCCGAATCAATTGCTTACAAAAAATATAAGTCAAGGTTTGTGTTGGACACAATCTCCTTAAAATAAATTTCGCCCTCGCTCCGGTGTTTCGAGATTTAACGACGTCTACTTTTCAAGATACAATGACTATCTACTTGATTTGCAGCACTACAAAATCAAGTCTGGCGAACCAAACAAGACTGTAACTCTTTCTTCATTTTTCTTAGAAACTAAAATGGTATACAGATGTAAGAGCACAGAAACGAACTTGAAGAAGAAAGATGAAATGCTAAGGAAAAATTGGATACCTAGAATTGCTGGAATAACAGGGTATATATAAGAGAATAGGTTACTTTTCCAAACAGGTGCTAACAGATAGGAAACCTATTCCGACAGATTCAAAAGGTAGAAAAAACCTATTCGGGTAGATTCAACAAGTATGAACCTGTTCGGGATCTGTTTAGGTAAAGGAAAAAAAACTGGACCAATTTATTTTGAATTTTGAAACCAAAATTAAAAATAAATAAATAAAATACAGATGTTTTTGGCCAAAAAAGATAAGTATTGGGTCAGACAAGCCCAACTCAATCTCACACCTCGTACCACGCACCCATGCTCGCGTCCAAGCCCAGTCCAGCCCGCTCGACCGGACGAACATATAGACGGTGGCAGCGCGCGTGTGTGGTTTTTGTTTTGGGTCCAATAGGTCTAACCCATTTTACTCATAACCTCATTCTACAAACTTGGGTATCCCTTGGGGCCCATCTCAAGTATCTCAAGCTAGAGTTTATATACCCATATAAATTCTTAAGCTTTTCCAATGTAGGACAAGCAAATTTTACAAATGTGTGGGAAACCCACCTAAAGCCATATCCACGAACCCGAAAATGCACGTTGAATTTTCATTCATCCGGAAATGGTTTTAAGCAACCAAATGCACGATGTTGTTCACTACGCGGCATTAAACACGAACCCAATAGAAACATTAAAAATAAGGCTTGGGTCCTACCTTAATTAATGCTCAAAGTTAGCAAAAATTAAGGTTTATACAAAGCCATTTTCCAACAATCCCCCACATGAATGAAATTCATGATACAGACATGTAACCAAATGCAGAAAAAGAAAGAATACATTAAGAAGATACACCACATCGAGATAGGTAGCTTTTGTGTAACAACCCTCATACTGTTTACCGATTAATGACTGATGATTGAACTGATTAAAAGTATTGAACCGACTGAGTGAAATTGAAACTGAATTAGCCAAGTATATCTATTGTGTTGCATTCTATCTGTCGATTGTTTATTTGATCTGTTCGTATTTTAGTGTTTAAACTGCTAATTGAAGGCCTTACCGGCGGCCGAATCCGGAATTGATTAACGTTTTATGATCGTCATAATTAATGTGATTTTATAGTAAAGTTATCTGAAAAATGATTAGGTATGATTAAATTAGATTAAAACGAGTTAATTGCGAAGTTGCCATAATTACCAACTTGCCACCCTTAGTGGCCCGCTCAATATATATATTTGAGCCTCATTACACCTTGAATCAAAACACATTTTGCTCAGCCCTTCTCCTTGCTCAACCGACCTAGATAGAGAGTGAGAGAGAATTGAGTTGATCTTGAGTTCTACTTTGTGAATTGTTTGGAGAGATTGAAGAATTGATGTATAGACTCCATAATTGAACCTCTAGACTTGCATTCAAGGGACCTAGGTATGAATTTCATCCTTTTGGTTTGTCTTTAAGTTGATTGTCGCGTGGTCCATGTTTAATTGTAGAGATAAGCCTTGTTTTAGTTCATACATGTTGATATAGAGCATAATTCATGCTTGCATGTGTTCTTGGAGTTGAATTCATGGTAAATGGCGCATGCATGTTCATAATTTTGTAATGGTCCATGTTTTCAACTTATTTTTGGAACAATTGGCTCCTTAGAGCATCAAATTGAAGCTTTGAAATGATTTGAATTCATGCATGTTTGCATGTTCATATTGTTCATGAAATTGGTTTGAAAATTGGGTTTGAATTAAACACCCTTGGGCCTTGATTTCTCAAAATTGAGCTTGAACTAGGATATTCTATGTGTTTATAAATGTTTTCCAGAAAATGGGCCCAAGGGGATTGGTTTTGATGCATTTGAATGTGAGTTTGAGCTTAGAGGTGCAATCTGGAATTCCCAGATTCTGCACTTCCGCTCGAGCGGGGGGAAGTGCCGCTCGAGCGTGGAATCCGAGCATCCAGTATCTCTGCACTGTTTTACAGTCCGCTCGAGCGGAGTCATGTCTCAAGCTCGAGCGGGCGTCAAGCGGAAATTTCACCCATCCAGTACTTTTACAGTACGCTCGAGCGGGAAAGTTGACGCTCGAGCTTGTACCTTTGTTGCATGACTGCTCGAGCGGGTAAACCTGCGCTCGAGCGGGACTCTGTTTTTCTGAAAATGCTTTTTAAATGTGCATCTTTGCATCCTCATCCCATTCTAGGCATTCTTAGGCCTAGTTTTAGACATCTTTTGAGGATATAGATGTAGAACACACCGAGGCATTAGGGATTAAGTTATTATCTTTCCCAACTGTGTAGCTTAGTGTGTTCAATCTGTTAACTGTGTAGGGTTGGCGACTGGAGAGACACGCTCTAGCATACTGTAGCCCGAACTCTGTGAGTAACAATTGTGTAAAGACATGTTCAAATGATTATCTTCTGAATACTGAACTGCACTGTTTACTGAACTGATATTGTTTACTGAATGAATGTATGTCCTATCTTCTGAACTGTACTGTGGCATCCTTAGCACCTACTGTTTACTGTTACTGTTACAGAGATCTCTGTCGGTTCCCTCGTGGAACCACTACTGTTTACTGATTGATGGCCATCATTACTGCTCGGTCTTTAAGACCTACTGTTTACTGCTATGCTAATGGATGTACCACATATAACTGAATAACTGTTCTGACTGAAAGACTGAAGTATTGATTAATGAACTGATTTCATTACTGTAAGGACATTTCATTCATAACCCCTTTACGCATTATGTTATTCACTGGGCTCTAGCTCACTGTTTATATATATATGTAGGTGCTCAGCCACCAGATCGGAGCTAGGAGCGTGGGTTAGACTCCAGTTTTGCCAAGCCAGCCTTTGTGCCTCACTGCGAGGTTCCGAGCCTATCGTGTTATGGCTTAGGGGTGTTTTACAACTCCCCCTTCTGTACCGTCTATTGTTCTGTATAGACTGAATGTTTACTGTACTGTTATCAAGGGATTAGGTCCCTGTACTGTGTGACTGTAAATTTTGTATAGACTGTACTGTTTGTATATGTGAATACATGAAAAATCTTTTTGGCATACAGACTGACACAGCTCAATGGACATTATTCATTTACTGTATTGGCTTCCGCCAGGCCCTGTACTCTATTTTATTGTACTACTGTTTGCAGGCCTTCGGTAATCTCGGATTACTGGCCGGTTACGGTGCTAAACCTATAGGGCCGAGTTTGGGTCGTGACATTTTGGCTTTGAACCTCCTCTAGTGAAAGCTTATCGGACTTACTAGCTAACTAGTGGACGCGATGCCTTGAACTATTCAGCTGTTTGTGTAAGCCAATACAATAGACTACACATAGTGTATCTACAAACACAGTGTGGTTCTTACGGTTGTGTTCATTTTGGCCCTGAACAACACCTGGTAATTCATGAGTGCTCTAGAAAATTTAGCCTTCCCAATTCTCATAGAACCGGCCTAGGTCGCACTTATATAGGTGACTTCTTATTAAGAGTATCCTGCCATACTCCACTTGGATGCCCAAGCTATAAGAATCATTAAAAGCAAAGCTTATCCTACTAACGTTGCAGGTATCACTTTTCTTATCATAGAAATGGGTAGGAGAAAAACCTCCTTACTGATACATGAAGTCATCCATAATTCAGTTGTCCCTTTGAACCTAGATCTTGGGATCTCCAGTCAACTAGGTTGGGTTGCCATTATGACGACTTTTAAGCAATAGGTTTTAATCATATTCTCCTCGATAAATGGTACACTTGCTATTTGGCCAGCCCTTTAGTCAATAGATCCGCAATATTCTCCCTTGACTTTACATATTCTATGGAAATTATTCTATGTGAGAGCAAATGCCGAACAGTATTATGTCTTCGACGAATGTGTCAAAACTTATCATTATACATATGATTATGTGCCCGTCTTATTGCTGCTTCACTATCACAGCGAATGCATATAGCTGGCACAGGTTTAGACAACATTGGAATTCTTCTAAGAAATTACGAAGCCATTCTGCTTCTTTTCCTATTTTATCTAATGCAATAAACTCATATTCCATTGTCGACCTTGCTATGCATGTCTGCTTGGAGGATTTCCAAGAGACTGCAGCACCTCCTAAGGTAAAGATGTATCCATTAATGGATTTTGAGTCTTTCGTATCCGATATCCAATTTGCATCGATGTACCCCTCAAGTACTGCTGGATATTTGGTATAATGTAAGTCATAATTCTGGGTATGTCTTAGATAGCTAAGTACCCTAATTATCGCTTTCCAATGATCGGACCCTAGATTACTTGTGTACTTGTTCAATTTGCTTACAACATAGGCTATATCTGGCCTAGTGCAATTCATTAAGTGCATCAAGTTTCCGATTATCCAAGAGTATTCTAATTATGATATGCTTGCACTTGTATTTTTTTGACAAATAAAGACTAATGTCAATAGGTGTTTTAGCAAAACGGTCGTCATACTTTCTAAATTTCTCCATAATCTTCTCAATATAATGAGACTGAGATAAAGCATATCATTTAGATGTTTTAGTAATTTTTATTCCTATAATTACATCTGCTACTCCCAGATCTTTCATGTCAAACTTTTTGTTCAACATTTTCTTTGTGAATTTAATCATGTCATTATTGCTCCAATAATTAGCATGTCATCCACATAAAGACAAACTATGACATAGCCTTTGTTTGTGCTTTTAACATAGACACATTTGTCACATTCGTTTATCTTAAACCATCCGAAAGCATAGGGTGATCAAATTTTTTATGCCATTTTTTCGAAGCTTGTTTTAATCCATAAAAGGGATTTGACAAGTTTACGAACTTTTTTCTCTTGGCCGGGAACTTGAAACCCTTCCGGTTGTTCCATATAGATTTCCTCATCTGACTCGCCATTCAAAAAGGTTGTTTTAACATCCATTTGATGTATCTCCAGATTATATGAAGTTGCAATCGCAATTAGCATGCAAATAGATTTTATTCTTGTCACTGGTGAATAGATATCAAAATAATCAAGGCCTTCATTTTGCTTGTATCCTTTAACAACAAGCCTCGTATTCTATTTATCTATTGAACCATCTGTTTTCGTTTTTCTCTTGAATATCCACTTATATCCAAAGGTTTACACCCTAGTAGAATATCTACCAGTTCCCAAGTATGATTTTGTAGAATTGATTCAATTTCACTATTTACAGCCTCTTTCCACAATAGAGCTTCAAGACTTGACATTGCTTCCTTGAAGTTTCGAGGCTCATTTTCTAACAGGCATGTCAGAAAATCTGGAGCAAATGATTTAGAGATCCTAGCCCTCTTGCTACGTCTAGGTTCATCTGCATCATTATCATTTTGGTCTTCACTACTACTTATAGCAGTATCAAAAGTTCTTTTATTTGAACTTCTCTCTTCAGCTTTGAGAGTTTTAAACTCTTCAGTCTTCTTATAAGGAAAATGTGTTCGAAAAACAACGTATTCTTTGACTCAATAATAGTGTTTACATGCATATTAGGATTTAAAGATCTATGAACTAAAAATCTGTATGCACTACTATTATTTGCATAACCAATGAACACATAATCAATGATTTTTGGTCCTATCTTAGTCGTTTTCGAACTAGGGATTGCCACATTAGCCAAACACCCCTATACTTTGAGGTAATTGTAGGTAGGTCGTCGACTTTTCCATACTTCATAAGGTGTTTGATTGATTTTCTTGTGGGGTACCCTGTTAAGGATAAGTTAGCATACAAAATCGCCTCCCCCCACAAGTTCTGAAGTTACCCTGAACTAATCAACATGACATTCATCATCTCTTTAAGAGTTCAATTCTTTTTCTCAGCAACTGTAGTTGACTGATGAGAATAGGGTGCAGTGGTTTGATGAATAATACCATGTTCAGAACAAAATTTCTTAAATGGTACATCATACTCACCACCTTTGTCATTCCTCACTACCTTAATAGTTTTACCAAGTTGATTTTCAACCTCAAGTTTCTATTGCTTAAAAGCTTCTAAAGCTTCATCTTTACTTCTCAATGAGTAAACATAGCAATATCGAGTGCAATCGTCAATAAAAGTAATAAAATACTTTTTACCTCCTCTAGTTTAAACAAATTTTAAATCACAGATATCTATGTGAATTAAACTTAGAGGTTCAATACTTCTTTCTACTTTAAATGATGCCTTAGTGAGTTTTGCCTCAACACAAATCTCACATTTATGATTAGGATTAAATTCTAAGTTTGGTAAACATTCTAAAAAAACAAGTCTACGCAAATAATTAAAATTAACATGTCCTAATCTACTATGTCATAAAAAAGAAGACTCAGCAATATAAACAAAATATGTGTTCTTATTATTAATAGCCAAATTTGGTACAATAGTTAATACATTGAGCTTAAAAAGCCCATCACTCATGTAACCTCGCCCCACATACATTCCACTCTTGGAGAGTACAGCCTTATCAAATTCAAAGACTAATCTAAACCCATTCTTGATCAACAATGACCCAAAAATCAAATTCTTGAGAATCTCCGACACATGGAGTACATTGTTAAGAGTGAGTTCCTTCCCTGAGGTCATTTTTAACATAATCTTTCCTCGTCTTTCTACAGTTGATGTAGATGAGTTTTCCATAAAAAGTTGTTCCCAATTTTTCACCACTTTATAGGTTGTGAACAACTTCTTATCTGTACAAATATGACGGGTTGCTTCAGTATCCATCCACCACTCCTTGGGATTGTCCACCAAATTTGCCTCAGAGACTACTGCACAAGATTGATGTCTGTCATTCCATCGGAAAGATAAAAATCTTCAGCTATGTTGGCTTGTGTTGGCTTTCTGCTTGAACTCCCTCCGTTCTTGCGAACGTGACAATCCTTAGTGCGATGTCCATATTTGCCGCACACAAAACACTTGCCTTTGAATCTTTTGTTGAACCCGTTATTGATTCCTTTGTTGATCTTTTTAGTGGATCCTTGTTTGGGACCCTTGTCCATGTTCCACAACATTTGCTTTAGCCTGCATGACATGGTTTCTTGACTTTTTGTCGGAACCACGGTTGTCCTCCTCAATTATGAGTCGCACTATTAGTTCTTTTAATTTCATCTCCTTGCGCTTATACTTCAGATAATTCTTGAATTCTTTCCAGGATGGTGGCAATTTTTCAATGATTGTCGATACTTGGAAGATTCACTGAGAACTGTCTCTTCCGCATGTATGTCATAGAGAATTAATTAGAGATTTTGAACTTGGCTAATAACTGTTTTGGAATCTATCATTTTAAAATCTAAAAAACGACCGACAACAAATTTCTTTGTACCGGCATCCTTTGTCTTATATTTATGATCTAAAGATTCCCACAATTCTTTTGCAGTGCTTTTGACACTATGCACATTGTACAGTGTATTGTCTAACCCATTGAGGATATAATTCCGACACAGAAAATCACCATGTTTCCATGCATTGACTACGACAACCACTTGCCAGTCAGTTTCTCCCTCGTTCAGTGTCGAAGCTTCATAAAACATTATCTTATTGCCATCTTTTAAAATCATTTCCATTGAATTTTTCTGGCTTCTCCCCATGATTTACTAGTACTGCCGGAGTCATCATTGGCACAACGAGTATGGGGGTCGAAGTACGAACAGTCTCAGTACTGTTTGTTTCAATATTCATATTTTTGACGAAATAATAATGTATCAATCACAAATTCGTACAGAATAGAATTTACACACAAAATATACAGAATAATATTTTGTAACAAAATTCCAATGATAAACAGTATATGACTACTATGTTATCAAAGAAATTATTAAATAGCATATTACTACTATTTAAGAAATTAAACAGTATATGACTACTATTTAATTTTCCAAAACAAAATATTCGTCTATCTAATACACAAATAATAAAAAAAAGAAATCTACTTTAAGATTGTTATTCCCACAGTGGATGTGTGTATGTGTAAATAAATGTATAAATAAAAATAAACAATAAAATAATAAATAATAAATTCAAAAAATAATTATATAAACTAAATTCCAAATCAATTGCTTACAGAAAATATAAGTCAAGTCTTGTGTTGGATACAATCTCTTTAAAATAGATTTTGCCCTCGCTCCTGTGCTTCGAGATTTAACGGTGTCTACTTTCCCGGATGCAACAACTATCTACTTGATTTGCAGCACTACAAGACCAAGTCTGGCGAACCAAACAATGTTGTAATTCTTTCTCCATTTTTCTTAGAAACTAAAATGGTAGATAGATATAGGAGCACAAAGACGAACTTGAAGAAGAAAGATGAAATGCTAAGGAAAAATTGGATGCCCATAATTGCTGGAATGGCAGGGTGTATTTAGGAGAACATGTGGCTTTTCCGAATAGGTGCCAACAGATAGGAAACCTGTTCAGACAAATTCAACAGGTAGAAAAACCTATTCGGGGTGGATTCAATAGGTATGAACTTGTTCGGGATCTGTTTAGGTGAAGGAAAAAAACTTGACCAATTTATTTTAAATTTTGAAATCAAAATTAAAAATAAATAAATAAAATACAAATGGTTTTTGCCCAAAAAGATAAGTATTGGGTCGAATAAGCCCAACCCAAATGGACAGCGGTGCGCATATGGTTTTTGTTTTGGGTCCAATGGATCTAGCTTACTTTACCCATAACCTCACATTTTTACAAACTTGGGTACCCCTTGGGGCCTATCCGAAGTATCCCAAGCTAGAGTTTATATACCCATATAAATCGTTAAGCTTTTCCAATGTGGGACAAGCACATTTTACAAATGTGTAAGAAACTCACCTAAAGCTATATCCACGAATCCGAAAATGCACGTTGAATTTTCATTCATCCGGAAATGATTTTGAGTAACCAAATATATGATGTTATTCACTGCGTGGCATTAAACACGACTACAATTACAAACGTTTAAAATAACGCTTGAATCCTACTTTAATTAATGCTAAAAGTTAACAAAAAATAAGATTTATATAAAGCCATTTTCCAACATGTTTGGCTGAGTTAACTCTCCCATAATGTGTTCTCCTTATGCACGAAACATGACAAATACAGTCATAAACTCTTCCACTTAATTGAGCTCAATGTCGTTAATTGGCATTTATCCCTCTCTTAGAGTTGCACCACATTTTCCCTTTCACATTTCCCCTCCCCAATCTATAACTATCTTAATATTTATCATCGTCTTAAAATATTGTATTACATGTTTTCTTTAACCATTTAAAATCTTATTGATTTGACTATAACTCATATGGACGTATGTAATTTTATTTTATTCTATTTTTTTAGGTCAAAATATATAATTAGATAAAATTAAAATCAATTTAAGAAATTAAGATGCACTTTGTCCTAATTAAAGCTATGTTTGGTTTTGATTTTTTGGTTAAAAAAACACAAAAGACAAAATTAGCTACATAAATTAATAAGATAAAATGTCACATTCAAACCATAATCATTACATTTTTTTTCACAAAAGTCAAAAACAAAAACCAAACGAGGGTAAAAAGGCCAGGCTAAAATAGCCAAAAAGCCAGGCTATTTTAGCTATTCCCAAACGAAGACTAAAATTACATGAGTTAATTGGAGTGCTTGAGAAAATGGTTGAGTTAAAATAGCCCACTAAAAAATAAAATAGACTAAAATAATTAATAAGATAAAATATTACATCTAATTTATAATCATTTCATTTTTTCTCTTACTTGAATAAACTACAAAAAAAATTAATTCACTTACCAAACAATTATTTTAACCAAATTAAAATAGTTCAAAAAATTAAATAACTAACTAAAGTAGTTAATTTCCCAAGGCCTTTATTAATTTAACAAAAAATATATATAAAGAAAGGAGATGGCCCGGTCCAACTACAGGCCCACTCGATTCAAAAAAAACTACAGGCCCACTATCCACAGATCAAAAAGCAATCATACTAAAAAAAAACCCGAAGGTTACCGGATTGAACCGGTTCAAAAATCTCAAACCCTAGATGGTACCTCGAATTTACCGATGCTTTCGCAATCTATAACTTTATCGCTCAGCGCCCTCTCTCTCTCTCTCTCTCTCTCTAAGCATCTTCGTGTTTCCTTCGCCTAGGGTTTTTGTTCAATTGGATTCTCTCATCTGCAGGTACGATCGTTTCCTAGGTTTTCCAACAGTATATCAGCGTTCGCGAATTAGGTTTATAATAAGTTCTTATAATTTGTATTTTTTGTTTATAAGACTCTTCGCTCTTTGGATTTGTATCCGATAAACTATTTACTAGATTTTTTTATTTTATTTTTATTTTTTTAAAATTTTTTATGTGTTGTAACCTTGTTTGTCTGAAACTGTTGTCTTCTCACAGTTCTCTTTCTGTCTCTCTCAAGAATTCTTGTTTTGTTTAACTGAGTTAACCATCTATCTCTATTAAAGTTCTAATTTTTTTTTTCAGTTTCATTAATGGGTCTTATGAATTTTATACAAATTCAGATCCTCTCTTTTCTACCTCTCTTGACTCTGAATTTTTCTGTTTCATTGATAAGAATTTGTGGGATTTGTTGTTTGGGGTGACTGAACTGAGACTAATACAATTAGCATTCAATTCTATAAGATATTTATTATTATACAAAAGATTATAAGTCAAACTTCTGTTTTTTTCTTTCCTTTTCATTGATTTTGATGGATGGCTAGTTTTGAAACTTATTTCTGGTGTCATCAGGAGGCAATTATTGATATAGAAGAATGGGTGAGACTGGGAAGCGATATCGTTCCCATAGGGACAATGATGGAGATAGAAAGAATCAGAAGAGACGGGGAAATGATAGAGATGACAAGGGTAATGATGAACTGATCATTTATAGGATTCTATGCCCAGATGGGTTTATTGGGAGTGTGATTGGAAAGAGTGGGAAAGTGATAAACTCGATACGGCAAGAGACAAAGGCCAGGGTTAAGGTTGTTGACCCGTTCCCTGGTGCTAAGGATAGAGTTATATTAATCTATTCCTACGTGAAGGATAAAGATGAAGTAGAGGTGGATGACGAATTCGATGACGGAGAGCCTCTTTGTCCTGCCCAAGATGCTCTTCTGAAGGTGCAAGCTGCAATTGCAAATGCAGTGGCTTCAGTTGGTGATTCGGACAAGAAGTGGAAAGACAAGGAAGAGTGTCACATTCTTGTTCCCGCCAGCCAGGCTGCCAACATTATTGGGAAGTCTGGGTCCACTATAAAAAGACTGAGAAGCAAGACAAGGACAAACATTAAGATTACTGCAAAGGATGCTAGCGATCCCACTCATTCATGTGGAATGGAGTTTGACAACTTTGTTGTGGTTAGTTATTTTTTTAAATTGAAAATTATGTGGTATGTGTATATATTTATTTGCATTCAGTTGCTTTAATGGATTTGGATAGTAGAATGCTGAATTTTGAAAGATGATGTCTAAAAATAAAATCATTTTACATGCTATCTCTTGTAATGCGGCCAGATGTTATAGTATCTGAAGAACCATATATATATATATATATATATATATATTTTTTTTTTGGTTTTTTGGTAGCCTGGATTTATTTTTTTGTATGGGTAATTGTTTACTGTGATGTAAATTTTGCCATTACCAATGAATAAATGTCAATACAAACTACAAAGGATATATAATTTGCACATACTATTGGAGAAGAGAGAAGGATGACCTTTTTAAATGTTTTTCAACTTTTTCATTACTAACACTCTGTTGGTCATACTGATGGAATTGATAGTAGGTTGTTAGATGCGCTTTCTTAATAGATGCCTTCCTCACTCAAACAACATAAATATTAGTAGATTTTTTCACCCAATGGAATTTAGAAATTGGTTATTGATGTTCGTACTTATATATTTTGCTGCATGGATTTAAGGTAAGTGAATAGAACAAAATAATTTCTGCCATAACTGCTATGTACATTTTGCAATATTGTGGGATATATTGCAATTTTTATCATGTAGTGAATTTCATATGAATTATGTGGAAAGCCATTTGCGATCCATCATATTTTGCAATCTTTTGTGATTCAATCACATTTATACATGAGCAGCTGACCTGGCCTAGTGGATGGGTCACCGTACTCCCATACTCACTGGTCGGGTTCCATTCCCCACCTCTCCTTAAGCACTGCGATGTTACCTGAAGTACTTCTGTTCTACCCAAAAAAAAAGAAAAAAAAAGAAGAAGAAAACATTAATAGACTGCAATTCTACTCTTAAAAATCTCGATATGTTGCCATATATTTTATTCCATGCTCAATACTTGTGCACAATTGTGTTTGCAACACAGATGTGGCCTTTCAGTCACTATTTACATTGTTTTCCAATTATTTGGACTTATTTGTTTTGGAAATGGCCTGATATTGGTAAAATTTGTGTGGTTTATGAAATTTCTGTCGCAATGTAAATAGGTAACTGGTGAGCCCGATGCAGTGAAGAGAGCATTGTTTGCAATTTCAGCAATCATGTACAAGTTCAGTCCAAAGGAAGAGATTCCTCTTGACACCAATGTGCCTGAAGCCCCTCCAAGCATCATTATCCCTTCAGACGTTCCTATTTATCATGCTGGTGGACTCTATCCAAGTGTAGATCCTATTGTCCCATCCAGATCTGTTCCTCCTGTCCTAGGTGCTACACATGTTCCGGAACTTTCAGGGTATGCTGATGCAGGGAGCACTTGGCCTGTTTATTCTTCTGCCCTTCCTGTAGTTTCTGGTTATGGTGGTACATCAAGATCAGAGGAGTTAATTGTGAGAGTGCTGTGCCCCTCTGACATGATTGGGCGCGTTATTGGCAAGGGAGGGGGTTCAATAAAAAGTGTGAGACAGGCCAGTGGTGCTCGTATTGAGGTTGATGATAAGGCTGATCGTGATGAATGTATCATCTCCATCACCTCAACAGAGGTATAGCTTTCTTTCTGCTTCCTTTTTATTTATATTCTGACTTCTTTGTCAAGTGCCCAAAAGTTAGCATGAGGACAGGGAGAAACTGCTCTGCCGCTTGATTTCCTCACTGTTTTTAACTTTGATTGGGGAATTGTAACCCAGATCAAGTTACTGCACACACACACACACGTATATATATGTACATTTGGATCATCTCTACGTGCTATCATGGGTTTGTAAAATACCTTTATTTTTTGAAGAATTGTTTTTGACTTCATTTATTGTGCCCCATTTATTTTTATTTTGATGACTGTATGTAATGGCATCTAAATACCATCATTTATCTGCATCCATTTATTTAATGTTGGATCATGTTCTGAGTTGTTGGGTTGGGAAACCTGCTGTTGAGGGTATTCTTCATTCCATGTGTAATGATATTTTTGCACCACTTTTTTTGGCAGTCCATGGATGACATGAAATCCATAGCAGTTGAAGCTGTTTTATTGCTGCAAGGGAAGATAAATGATGAAGATGATGAGACTGTAACTATCCGGCTTCTTGTTCCATCTAAAGTTATTGGTTGTATAATTGGAAAAAGTGGTTCAATCATAAATGAGATCCGAAAGAGAACTAAAGCTGATGTCCGTATCTCCAAAGGCGAGAAGCCCAAGTGTGCTGATTCCAACGATGAACTTGTTGAGGTATATTTCATGCTGTTTTGATAAGCTTTTTAGTATAATTGGTATTTTTGTGTAGTTTTACCTTGCTTTCCATTGACGTGTTTTGTTCTGCATAGGTGGTTGGGGAAGTTAGTAGGGTGAGGGATGCACTTATTCAAATCGTTCTGCGGCTTCGAGATGACGTCTTAAAAGACAGGGAAGGTGGTCATAATACTTCTGCTGGTGCCGATTCTATGTATTCTGGTGGTACTGGTTTTTCTATGCCTTCAGTTTTGCCTAGTGTTCCCCCAGTTGCTCCAATGGGTTATGAACAGAGAGCTGAATCTGGGAGTGGCTTAGGCATGCTTTCTTCAGGCAGCCTTTATGGATTTGGATCTTTATCAGTATGTCAATGTTGTGGCATTTGATTTCTTTGTTATTTCCTTAGTGTTACGGTCATTTGATATTTTTAGATCTTGTTATTCATTTTTTTTCCAGTTGCAAGTTTTCTTTGGTACATTAATGGCAATGTGCTTGCTTATTTTTCTATTTTGTTTTAATATTTACTTAGGCATTGTTTCCTAAAACTGAAAATTGAAATATAAAAAACTGAAAACTTTAAAAGTTGAATTTTTTAATTTGAAAAACTGTTTGGTATCTACTGAAATTTATGTGCTAAATAAATTTAATCAAATTGTTTGATATGTAAAAAAAGTAATACTTTGAAATTTATTAATTTTTCCTTTACACTTCATGTCGTGGTGGTGGTTTGGTAGCAGCGTCGTGGTGGTGGTGTTGCGAGACAGTGTTTGTGTAGTGAGATAGTTGCGGCAATGACAGTGGTAGTGTTGGCATGACGGTTGTGGTTATAAGGAAGTGGTGTGAGGTAGGATAGAGTTGGTGAAGATGGTGGTAGTGGAGTGAGTGATGGTGGCAGTGGCGGTTGTGTGATGGTATTGATGGTGGTGCTAGTGATGAAGTGATGGCGGAGGTAAAGGGGTGGCTGCGGCGGTAATAGTAGAGTGACAGTGATGGCGGCGATGTTGTGATAGTTTTGGTGGTATATGGTGGTTATATAGTGGTGGTGCTATAGTGGTGACAATGGCGGCAGTGGTGATTGTGTTGATGGTGAAAGATATTGTTTGTCTCACCTATGAAACATGTTGATTGTAATTCTTGACGATTAGATGCATTTTTAGGGAAACATGTTAATTAACTTGTCAATGTCCCACCTCTGAAACATATTGTTAATTATTTCATCGATGTGTGGCCTATTGTCTAGTTTTTCAAATTTCAAGTTATTTTTTTGTGGGATTTATTGTTTGCTCTTTTTCCTGCACTGGTGTTTATCTCAGTATTTTATTATTTAATTTTTTCACTGTTTTGTCCACTTAATTAATTTTTTAACGCCACCCCTGTTCTTGTGGTTCTTATTTGAGTGGCTGTTTCTCTTTTGATAGATGGGAGACAATGGCTATGGATCTTTGTCTTCATACTCGTCAAAGATGTATGGAGGGTTAGTATTATTATGGCCACGAGTTTCTTACTATATTTCCCTTCTAATTTGATCCTGATGTCTTTATACCATATGTTGTAAACAGATTGCCGCCTCCATCAACTTTTGAGATGGTGGTTCCTGCTCATGCAGTGGGTAAAGTGATGGGTAAGGGCGGGGCTAATATAGCTAACATCCGTAAGGTTGGTTCTTTCTTTCTTCTTTTCTTAATCCACTTAAATTTTGGTTGATTATCTTTCATACGGAGGGAGCTCACATTTTGTTTGGCGGTCCATGACTGACATTCATGGGGATCGTAAACTTGAGGATTAAATCACTATATCATTGAGGCAAATATCATACAATATAATAGTGGTGCCATTAGCATCAAAGAGGGGAGGTGGACTAATGTGCTCAACATCTAATTTGGTTGATTTAGGGCATAGAGTCATAGATTGAACCCTATAAAATGTCTCGGCCTTTTTCGTGTTCGATGCCCAATACTTTAGTCTGCTTCAACTCTTGTTTTTTAACTGTCCATCAGATTTCATCCTGAGATACATTTGATGGCCAATACTTTAGTCTGCTTCAACTATTGTTTTTTAACCGTCCATCAGATTTCAATCTGAGATACATAATTGCTTCTTGGCGACTGATTATCTATCTGTTGGGGAGGTTACTTGGGCCCATAACTAACCTTGAACTCTCACTTTGATCAAATGACATTCTCACTTGCACTTGTTTCTCTTCCAGATATCTGGAGCAGTTGTAGAGATCTCTGAATCCAAATCTTCCCGGGGTGATCGTGTGGCTCTAATATCTGGCACATCTGAGCAGAAGCGTGCAGCTGAAAACTTGATTCAGGCATTTATAATGTCTACCTAAAATATGAGGATGCTTCTTGGTATTTGAAGGTGAATTCTGGTTTAGATCATGGAGCATTCTCCCTCAAATGTTTACTCTCTCTAGTTCCTTTAGGTCATGTCTTGGAGAGGGCTTCATTTCTAGGTTTTGTCTGTTGCAATCCTGTTTTTTTTCATAACAAAGCCTATCAAGATTGTGCCGGAAGATTCACTGCAGGCTCTATTTTCTGTGGATATAGGTTGTCTATGTTGCTTAATCGATTCTTCATCTGCGGCTGTCTTAGAACTGATAGGATCTTCTCTCCTTTCAAAGTGTTTTATTAATTCTTATCCTTGGTTAGTGTGGATTCCATCTTATTTGCAAATACTGTTTTGCTCTATAACTTTGATGTTCGTGCCAGAGTACTTTCAGTAATAACCATAATTGTCGGATTCATAATACATGGATGTTTTAATTAGTGTTGCCATACAATCCTCTTATTCTCATCTTCTTGAGAAGATATCCTGTCTGATGCACAATGAAATGAACTTGGTTCTAAACTCTTTTTCTTTTTACTTCCCTGACTTGGTTGACAATTACAGATTAGTTTCACAGAAAAGGTACACCTCAATTTCTTGAACTAATGACTTATGCATGCTATATGGCATTGTCCTTTCCCCCGTCTTTCTTCTAATTTGAGTTCTGTGCTTGACCTGTTTATATGAAGAATCTACAGCTAAAATTAAGTCACGAGAATTGTCGTTTCTTCAAATTCCAGCTGATGCTTTGTCTTTGTTGGGATTCCTTTATAACTTATGCCATCATGAATCTTTTTTGGAAATCTAATTCTGTGATTCCAGAAAAATCAATAAATGCTTTTTATCTAAAAACTTGTCAGGATTGATGGCCTTCTAATGGTCTTTTAGAATTTGTCTATTAATCCTGCCAACCTTTTCCATTCTTAGTTGACTGTTCAATAGAAATTGTGGCTCACAAGAATATACTTAATAGTCCTTGGTTATTTTGTGCAAAGGAGCTTTCCACCTAATTTATTACACCACTCTGAATGAACCTCACTGCTGCCTTCTGGATTCAGCATTGGAGCTCTTCCTTTTTTTATATAGCCACCACTCTTATATTTTCAAGTGATTGGGTTCCCAATGCCTTCGTATGGCTTAGTTCTTTGATTCATAAATCTCTATTGCTTTGGTATTAGGACCAAAGAAAAAAAAAAAACCCTAGAAGCATAAAAGTTTTCTTGGGTTTTCAAGTAGCCAGTCTGGTTTGTGGGAGCTTCTATTGACACAACAAAATTATCTCCTATTCATCCCTAAGTGTGTATTTTTTAATTACAATTTTCTATCCCTTTCTAAAACTACCATTAAACCCACAAACACTTGAAACCCAATTTGTCTGCACAACCATCTTTTACACCCTTCTCCTTTCAAACCCTAACTCTATTGCACCACCAACCACCACCCTCGGCGCAGCTACTGCCACCACCTCTGACTACCAACAGCGACTGCTGCCACCTCCGACGACTGCAATGCCCGTTCCCCTACTGGCGATCCCCCTCTCCCACTGCAACCCCCCTTCCCAACTGCAAACCCCCCTGCAACTCTCTCCTCCCTACCCTTCTCCCCTCCCGTCCTTTTTAACGTCCCACCCATCCCCAACCCCTCCCCCTCCATTTGGTGGTCGGTCTTTGAATGAACACCATTGATTTGGCATGAAGAAACCAAATGAAGGCCATTGGTTCAGCTTCGGTTGTCTGGACCTGAACATTGGAATTGAATTGGTTCCATGAAGCCACACAGAAGCCATGGTTCGGCTCTTGTTATCTGAACTTTTTCTTCTTTTTTGAAAATCCTAGATTTTCTCTCTCCCCTCTGAAAATTCTATATATGAAATTTGGGGTGCGTTGGGGGGCTGCAGGGTGGTTGCCACTGGGGTGGGCGAGAGCTGCAGAGGGGGTAGGTCTCTTGGATTGGATAGAGCTGCTGTGGGTCGAGGCTGCGGGTTGGTGGTCACTGGGGTAGGGGAAGGAGGTCGGGGGTGGGAGAGGGCTTGAAGGTGGTGGCGGCTGTGGTGGTTGGCAGTGATGGTTGAGGTGGGTGTGAGGTTTGAAAGGTGCAGGGTGTAAAGAGATGAATGGAGCTTAGTAATGAGGGTATGTTTGAAATTATGAGAGGTGAAAGGAGATAACAGGAAGAATTTTGAATTTTTGATGGGGATTTAATTAAAAAATGTGTAAGGAGATCATTTTGTTGTGTAAGTAGAAGCTCTGGGATAAATATCCAACACACCCAACCCAGTCCAATTCTCTGTTTCACTATACTTCGCGTGTTTTCTTCTGTCATATTGATACTTATCAATGCATCGTTTTGGTGTGTTTCTACTCTTTGGACCTTGCTATATACTTGCCTTGCAGGAGGTAGCTTAGATGCCATTGTTCTATACTTCCTATTTAATTAAGATAACAAAAAATACCCATCGGACTTGCACTACTGCTTAACCCGACAACTCTATTACTCTGTTATGAACTACTCTAGACTTTTTTCCATATTTCATGAAAAATATCTCGTGTTTCGTTCCCATTCCCATCAGACTGAATACTATGATTTGCATTTCAAATAGGCATGAATACATCTATAGGATAACTTTGGCCTTAAAAGTTATTTGGACTTTTTATACGATATCCGCAATTCCTCTATCTATTTTCTCTTCAAGTGGGTATATGGCCGTTTTGGAGGGATTCTTCTGCGGGGTTTTGCAGTAGCTCTCTAACTTACCGCTTTAAAGTTTAATGTCCTGTATACTGGGTACGAGTCTGTTGACTTTTTTGAACTAAGGATATAAGTTTGCAGCCTGTCTTGTACATTTGGTAGTAGTATTTCCACTCCCTGACCTAGTATCTATAGCGTATCTCTAAGAAATCAAGCTGAATATAATCTATCTTCATTCATTTTCTTAATGAACAGCTGTTAGAAAGATCAGTTACAGACCCATAACCCCATCCTTTTAGTGTTACATCTGAACTTAGCTGTAGTCTACCAGACAGATATTGTTTGTGTAGTGAAATGTTGGTGATGACATCTTTCTACTCCAGAAAAGTTATGCTTGCCTTTAATATGTATCAAGGCATCAAATGATACTCTGTTTCTATCTACTCTTGTAGTCTGTTTAGCGCGTTCGTATCTTTCTTGTTGCACCATTTTCCCTGTGGCATATGCCTGTATCAGTTTATCGTTTCAGAACTTAAGTGGGTGTGTTTGGGAACATTGTAGTAATGCAGTGGGTGTGGTAGGTTTTTCTTTTTGGGTGGTGGGGTGTTTGTGCCACAGTTTTGGGTGGGGGGACGGAAATGGTTACAATATAGTTTTATATGTAGTGATAAGCACAGAGGTAGTGGCAGATGTGGCTTCTTCTGGGAAAAAGGTGACTGGAAAGATTGATTTATGTGTGGCCTTACGTGTTCGGGTTGTGTAAAGCTTTTCTTGTACACTTGGATTTCATTATTTTTGGTTGCTCTGGTTTCAAGCCTTGGTGGTTTGAGTGATGAGGTTGAGAGGGGTTATAAAGTGTATTTGGAGTTGGAAGCATTTTGGAAATAATTTTTGCTTTTGTTTTTGTTTATTTGAGGATGTGTAGGGATATGATTAATTATCTTTGAGCTATGTAGAATATGAAAGATGGTAACAATAATATATATTTCTGGTGTTATTTTTGGTTTTGCGTCAGTTCTTGGGTAGATGATCCTCTGTTTTGTTATAAAAATCAAAACACGCTAGTGCAAATTAAGTGGTTTTAAATGCTTTGTGGAGAATTATTAGAGAAATTTATTTTATTTTAGCTGTTTCATTTGGATTTATAAGGTTGTTGAGTGGAGAAGAATAATTCATGTAGCCGACTCTACTTGATGGGACTTAAGTTTTGTTTGGTTTGATGTATATGAATTTATAAGGTTTGGAAAATCAAATCTCAAAAAATTTATTAAAATTTTTATCAAATATTTGACTTAAGTGTGGGTCTCATGCGGGACCTGCATGGTGTGGGTCCCACACATGTGAGACATTTAAGTAGAATTCTCTAGCATTTTCAGAACCAGTTTATATTTGTCAGTTATGGCTTTGTTTAGTTTGTTGTCATTCTTTCATATTTTCCCTTTTTTGTTTGGTTCTTTTGTCTTTTCCATTATCTTTTTGGGAAAATTGTAAATAAGTGGTATTTTTACAAAATATTTACAAATTTATGGAAAAACTGTAACTTTAATTATTAAAATTGATAAACTGTTCAATCTATTTGTAATTTATTTTGAAAACTTATTTTTTCTCTCTTCTCTGCTTTTTCTTTCTTTGGTCAGTGGAGAAAAATATTTGATGCAAATATGTGATACTGTGTTGTCATCAACCAATAAGAAGTCCCATATAGTTGCATCAAATATTTCTGTGATGTCATTTTATGATACTGTGTTGTCATTTTAGTGTTGACACCACGTATTCGTTACACCCAACCCAATGTTTGTTAGAGGTTGGGCAGCGGGTGGGGTATAGCGACGCGCGCTCTCTCTCTCTCTCTTTATATCTATATATATATATATATATATATGGGATTCGTTTAGAAAGTGATTCTGTTTTTTAGTTATTTTAGTCTAAGGGTAAAAAATCTTGTTGGAAAAGGATTTTTTGATTTTTTTGACTTTTTATAAGAAAAAGAATGTAATGATTATGGATTTGATGCGATATTTTGTCTTATTAAATTAAAAAATTTATTTTGTCTTTTTGTGATTAAAATAGTCTCAAATTTAACTCGAGCATTCTTTTCAAATGAAGGCATACGTATTTTGTTAGTTGGTATAGCATGAGGTTCATATATATAATATTCTTTGGTTTGTTTAAGGGAAAAGCATGGAAGGTATAAAGGAAATGTGCTTTTCTTTGTAATGCATTTTTTTGTGGACTTTTCTTTGTAACGTTACGATTGCATTTCTAATTTACTTTTGAAGTGTGTCAAGGGTTTTTTTTTTTTTTTTTTTGGTTCGAAGGATGACTATAGTTTGAAAGATTATTCAGTATTGTTTGGTTTGAGTTTGTTGGATTAAGTCTTTTAAAAATTGAGTTTTTTGATTTTCGTATTTTTTGTTTTTAGAGAATATTTTTAAAATTTTAAATATTTTTTTTTTATTTTTTAGATGTACTTTATTTAGATGTATTTAAAGTAAAAAATTTGTAAAAAAATATTTTAAAAAATTAATAAATATATGAAAATATAAAAAAATATATCGAATTTTCGTATTTTTTTTTCTATTTTTGATATTTAGTGAATTTTTAAAAAGTTTTTTTTTACAAATTTTTTATTTTTTAAGTATATTTATGTTAGGTATGTCTAAAACGTAAAAAAAAAAAATTGTTTAAAATATTTTAAAAATTCAGTAAAAATAAAAAAAATATATAAAAAATAAAAAAATAAAATTTCTTGAAAAGTATTTTTTAAAAAGTGTAGTCAAGCAATGTGAATATTTTGTGGTATTGGGAAGCTGGTAAAACTTTCAACTTTTTACTAATTTTAAGTCACATCACTTCTCACATAATTTATTCATAAAAAGATAAAAAAAATTAAAAAATTAATTTTTTACCAATTTTCTAAAGCACCCCATTATCTGTTAACCTTTCTATCTACGGGTTTACACGCTGTTTATCAGTAACTTTTCCATTGAGTTGCAGATGGTGACGGGGTGTGGTGATTAGAGTAGCGTGTAAAACGAGAAAGTAGAAACAGGGGGGGAAAAAAATAATGATAAAAAAATATAAATTTTAAAATAATAATTTGTATCATGTTAGTTTTTTTTCATTCCTCATCTTTTAATATTTCTTTCTACTCTTTTTATAGGTTTTAATTTAGATTTGCACCGGTGATTGGAAATGTTTGTTTCATAAACTTTGTAATAAATGTTATTCATGTAAAAAATTAGTTTTATTGAACAATTATAAATTTGAGAATAAATTACATTTTTGTTTTATAAAACAAAATTTGCATAGATTTGAGGCTATGAGATAAATGGTTTGAATCATCAATATAAATTTGAATTGATACCTATAAAAAAAGAGTATGAAAATGTTTGAAGAGATGAGATATGATGGCAAAATTATCCTCCCAATACTCACAAGGATAAAGTTTTCATCAATTAAATCACACCAAACTCAACCTTATCCTGGGGAATGATAATGTGCAGCCGGGGGTCTTGAATCGGCCCAATCAGATGATGACAAATTAGAGGCTATGTAGTGCAAAGGTGGAAAAATTATTTATTAGTTGATTCTGGGAAATCTCAATCACAAATTTTTTTGTCTCTCATTTTTTTTTAATTACTTAATATAAAATTATGATTCTTCACTTTCTCCATTACAATGCATGCATCATGTAGTGTTGATCAACCAATAACTTTTCAACAATTAAATTCCTACCACTAATACCATCACTAATGATGTGATAAGGAAAAAAAAAAAAAAAAAAAGTAAGACACAAAACACACATCCTTAGTACAATCACTAATTAGTGATCTCTATCATTTTGCATAACTTTTAGCAGAGGTGACGTACGCCGTGGTAGTGTATCCAATTCTATCCTATCCTATCCTATCATCCATTGGATTTCATACGTGTACTCCACTGTAAACTCTTCAATCAAAAAAATTTCAAAATCAAATCAAGGAGAAACTTTGTAGAATTATATAAAACTATACAGCTTGTTTGATTCTAATTTTTAAAAAACAGTTTTTAAAAAATTTTAGTTTTTTATTTTTTTTTATTTTAATATTTTTAATGAATTTTTTTAATATTTTAAGTAATTATTTTCAATTTTTAGACACACTTAACATAATATATTTAAAAAGTATAATATTTGTGAAATTTTTTTTTTAAAAAATACATAAAATATCGAAAAATATATTAAAAAAATACGACAATTTAGTACATGTTTTGTATTTTTGTGTATTTATTAGTTTTTTAAAATATTTTTTCACAAATATTTTACTATTTAAATACATCTAAGTAAGTTGTATCTAAAAAAATATAAAAAATTACTTAAAATTAAGAAAATACTCACTAAAAATATGAAAAACAAAAAGCTCAGTTTTTAAAAAACTGAATTCAGAAAATTAAAATCACACACACTGATAAGTATTATTGATCTCAGTGATTCTGTGACATAGATCTTATCCACATTTTTTCAAAAAATAAAAAATAAATGCAGCCAAGTCTATATTATTTTTTGTTTCTTTATTTTTTTTAGCTTCTGCATTTAATTTAATTAAGTTTTGTTCGGAATGCAATTTTTTTTTTATTTTTTAAGAAAAAATATGTAAAAAAGAATGAAAAAAGAATTTTAATTTTATTATATAATTTTTTTGACTATATTTGCCAAATGGATAAAATAAATTGCATTTAATGCAAGGATTATGAATAGGGGTCATTTTACGAAGTTTTTTTTTCAAAAAAATATATTTTATTGAAAATAATTTAAAATAATTTGATTTTTCATAGCAGTGCAAGTGGGCAAACATAAAAATTATATTTTACTTTATAATTTTTACTGGACCTTTATTGAAAGGGCATTTATTTTAAATTATTATCATTGAAACATAAAATGTTCAGGATTTTATTTTTTTAAAAAAATTTCTTCAATATTATTTTATCTCAATTCAATGCAGAGTAAGATAATTTTTAATGGTAAATATCAAATTTAAATTTTATTGTCAAATTTTAACTATACTATAAGATCTTATTTTAATATTGGCTTTTTTTTTTTTGATACAATCATCATCTCTGCCCAAATTTCATGGATAATAATATCAAATTTGACAATTTCAATAATAATTTTATTGGTGCACCCAACTACTATAATATATAGTTATGGTAGTTCTATTAGCCAATTTCACTGAAATGAAAAAAAAAAAAAAGGTAGTCCATTTTGGGCAACAAAAAACAATACGGTTATTATTATACTATTTTTGAGATAGGATTTTTTAAAATCTAAATAGCTGGTTTGAAAAATCATGTTTGAAGTTAAATTCTGAAAATATATTTTAATTAATTTGTTATGATTTTTTTAAAATCATAGTTTTAAAACAAAATTTCAAATTAAAATTTTAGAAAAAAGCTTAAAAATAAATTCAAATTTACTTACATTTTAGAAATAAATAGGATGAATTACACTCATTTCTCTTAAGATTTGGAAAAAAAAAACATAGTTAATTTAACATTTTTGACAAAAGTACACTGTTCTTTTCGTAAGACTAAATCGATCGAAATTAATGCAATTGTAATAAACAAAGACAAATACATATGTTAGTAAAAAAGTGATAACAATAATATTTTTAAATTAGTGTTGAAAGGGCTTAACTGTTATTGAATTAAAAATTCAAGAGAAACAAATATAATTATGTTAAAAACGTGGGACTAAGGCCTCATTTGGGAACATGCTAATTTAGTAACTTTTTGGTTATTTGGCTAAAATATGAGCTAAAAAAATTAGTATATTTTGGATAATTTTTTGACTTTTTACGAAAAGATGTGCAAAAAGTAGAGAGAAAAGAGAATATTTGACTTTAGTAACTTTTTGACTTTTTAGCTAAAAATAAGAGTTCCCAAACGAGGCCTAAATGTAGGCTCATTTGGCATTAGGTTTGTTGGTCGAAAAAGCAACAAAATTAAATTGCCACATTATATATATATATATATCAATTAATTATTTTTTTTCACAATTATTTATTCACACAAAAAATTATTCAGAAATAACTTTTTTATTTGATAAAAAAAAATCACTAAAAGAGTCAAATTTCCAAATGGGATCACTCTTTTTCTTTTTTCTTTTTTTTTTATTTGAAATTTTCAAAAATAATTTTATGAATACCAAAAAGAGTAGTCACTCTACTTGGTTTCGATTTTTAGAATTCATTTTTTCAGATTTTTTTTTTATTTTTCCTTTTTTTCCATTGAATTTTTTTAATATTTTAAGTAATTTTTTTTAAAAAAAATTTAGACACACCTAAGATAAATATACTTAAAAAATATAATTTGTGAAAAAAATCTTTAAAAAATTTACTAAATACAAACAATATTAAAATTTAATATAATTTTCGTATTTTTATTTATTTATTAATTTTTTAAAATATTTTTCACAAAAATTTTACTTTTTAGATATATCTAAGGAAGGTGTATCTAAAAAAAATAATTTTTTTTTAAATTTTAAAAATATTGACTAGAAATAAAAAAATAAAAAAACTCAATTTTCAAAAAATTAAAACCAGACACCCTAAGTATTTTTTGTGAGTGTATGTCACTATGGTATTTGTATTTTATCATAAAATGTATAATTTAATCATAAAATTTTATAACGTTAATCACAAAATACATAATTTAATCATAAATTAATATAACAAAAAAATATTATAACCAAAGTCACAAAAATATTTTATTACTCTAGTTTGTGACAAATAATAGTACTCCTTGCATCCCAAAATATTAATTCTTTGTTCTATTTTTTATTGTTTCAAAATATTAGTTTATTTTCAAAAATTAAGTATAAAAATAATATAAATTTCTCATTTTACTCTTCTTTTTAATTCATTAATAATATATAAAGTACAATTATATTTTCATCAAAATTTTAAAAAATTAATTTTTTAAAATGTAATAATTATACTATCAAAAAAATTAATACCTTAAAAAAAAGAATGTCGACTTTAGAAACTGGTTTTTGGTTTTTTTTTTTTATTTTTTTCATTACAAAACAAATGTTTTACAAAATTAAAAAAAACAAATCAAAACAAAAATATCAGATTAAATTCTATAATCATTTCACTTTTCTTTTAACAACCATCACGTCCAATTAAAAAAAATTCAACTACCTTTTTAAACACAAAAAATTTTCTACTCCAATAAAATCCAACAATTAAAAAAACTCACTTCCGAAGACTCAAGATTTTGGCCGCGGATACTTTCTGACATATTGTGTAGTCGATGAGAACTTTGGGAAATGTAGCTGACATTTGCCTTTCATCGCATAAAAAC
The DNA here is from genome assembly GCF_055761805.1 of Camellia sinensis. NCBI lineage: Eukaryota > Viridiplantae > Streptophyta > Magnoliopsida > Ericales > Theaceae > Camellia > Camellia sinensis. The sequence continues at coordinate 26,261,766 of NC_138969.1, read as the reverse complement.
AACGATCGACAAAAAAAGGATAATTACTCGCGAGAGAGAGAGAGAAGGAGAAGTGGAATTTCATCGAAGAAAGTTGAGCAATCGGATGTACAGAAATAGAAGTGGTTGAAGCATAAAAATCGTCATCAACAATGGCTTCCAAGAGGCATTTGCAGAGTTTGTTCAACAGAATTTGCAGGGAAAGTAGAATTATTAGGAGTTTTGGTGCTCTCTCTGAAAAAACCATGCCTTCCTCTTCTCAACACCTCATTAATTTGGAATATGAATGCAGTGCCCACAAGTAATCTCTCTCTCTCTCTCTGAGATCCTTTCCATATAGTCTGTATATGGATACACAATTTTATTTTTATGTTTATGTTTATGTTTGTGTTTGTAAATTTGTATTTTCTTTTTGGCATCTCATATTGGATATGATGTTTGGTTTGGATAGAATTATTGATAGCTTAGGATACTTCTATTTTACTGGTGCTTGGATTGAGTGATTTGAGTAAGAAATTAAGTGAAAGAGAACTCTTTTCTTATATAAGTGAAGTGAGAAATGGTAAGAATTTGCGACAAAGAGAGCTATTTTAGTGGTCATTTTGGTCCCTATACCTTCCATTGGCTCAATTTTGAGCTTAATTTTAGATTTTGTGTCAATTTAATCCAATTGATAACCTCGTTAGTGTTTTTGATACAAAATTATTACTGAATTGGTTAAGGTTAATCACTGAGTTGAGTAACTTTATAATTTTACCCTAAAAAACATGACATATGCCACTTATGTGAATATTTTCCATAAAAAAATACTAAGAGTTGTAATTAGTTGGACCAAGTTGAGACAAAATTTTAAATTCAAGGTCAAAATTGAGCCAAATGAAATTATAGGATCAAAATGACACAAGGACTAAAATACAGGACTACGGTCAAAATTTGTCCTATTTTATTTTATAGGTTTTATTTCTCATCGAAAGTGGTGAGAGATTTTGTGGGAAACAAACGGATATTTGGTGGTGAGATTTAGTGAGGAACAGGCTGATTGGTTTTATATCTCATCAAAAGGGCCAGTGCTGTATGTCAGGCCCTTCCCCATTGCAACTTCAGAGATCTAAGTTTTGCTTAATTGCAAAGATATAAAATTGAAAAAAGTTTACATAATGTTAAGCTGATAAAGTATTTCTACTCTTTCTAAGAAACCGTGGCTAAGAAACTGTTATGTATGGTTGCTTACGTTGAGTTCTATCTTTTGAACCTGCATCACTTGTTTCAGAGAGTTGTGAAATATAAAATATACAATTGCCTACTCACATTTGTTTTGAAGTTCGGTTGGATGCATTCGTGCTTAGAACCCAAATTGCAGAATAAGGCTGCTACAGGACAAAGAATCCAGAATTATAATACGTACTTACCAGTCTAAAGTTCCTTTATCATGTATATTTTCTGAAACAAGATCAATAAACAAGAGGCCAAAAAAACCATTGGGAAAAACCACCATGAAGACAGATAGAGGATCCATTGTACTTGAGCTTGCAACTTCAATAGAGTACTTGTCATTCTGATTTGTTGTCATCTGCTTTCTCTGTTAAATTGTGAAGGAAGAAACATGATTGAAACACCCCTTAGCTCATTTGAATGACCTCTTCCTTATTCCCTAGAACAGTGTAACTTTTATGCTGTAGCAATTTTCTTGGACAAAAAAGTTCAAATGGTGCCAAGTTTCCCCTTCAGTTATCATTTTAATAATTTTTTTCTAAAAGATCAAGTACAGTAGTTAGCTTTTGTATTAGAAGAAAATACTGGAAGAAATGCATAATATGGTACACTACCACAAACTTATCAAATATATGTAGTATACTACCACAAGCGATAATTTGATAGAAGAATAACAGCTTTCCATACCAAAAAGAAAGAACGATTTATTGCTATAGATAGGCCAAGCTCATTGTGTCTTGTATATATTGCATGCGTCTTGCTAACAAAGAAAAAGACAAAAATTAAAAAACAAAAAGCACTTTTCACCAATTTCAAAACACTTTTCATTGATTTAAATTTTTTTTTTTTAAAAACATTTTCACCATTTCCAAAATGCATTTTACACAAATTCCAATATTGAAGCTTGCCCCAAGGCACTTGTTAGCATTTGCCTATGAAGCATGGACACCTTTTCGGAGGTTGCGTACAGGTGTTCGACACATGTTGGACATGGACACGCTCCAAACACGTGTCAGACACGCTGGAAAGAGTTGGACATGCTGGGACACTTTGGACACGCTGAGGACACGCTAGGGACACGTTGAGGACACGCCGGAGACACTTTAGGAACACGCTGAGTATTATTTTTTTCAAAAAAAATTATAATTTTTAATTTGTTTGCTAAAACAGCATACCTAAAGTTGATAAATTTGATGAAAATTAAATATTTAACATAAAATACATATTAAATATTTAAAAATATCCATATAATAAAAATATAAAAATATATATTTTGAACGTGTTCCTAACGTGTCGTGTCCTGCACTTTTTGAAAATTTACGTGTCCGTATCATGTCCGTGTCATGTCATGTGTCCATATCTGTACTTCTTAGGCATTTGCCATGTTGTATAACATCCATCATTGATGTGGGTTATTTAATGTGTCTTGGTGGATTTTTACTTATCTAAGCCACTTTTCTGGCTGAATTGCAGTTATCACCCCGTTCCGATTGTATTCTCTCAAGCGAAGGGATCATCTATATGGGATCCTGAAGGCAACAAATATCTTGATTTTCTCTCAGCCTACTCTGCGGTTAATCAGGTGAGATTCAGGGGCTGTTTATTTTAGTTAGTTATATCTTCATATATACCTTGTCAGAGAACCAACATTGTACTGGATGTATTCTTTTGCCTGCCAGGGGAGGGTTTAACAAGTTCATCTTGGGAGGCCAATGTAAATAGGAAGGTATAATTGAAAAAAGAAAAAAGAAGATGAAGTGTTTTTAAAATTATATGCATGCTAAAGACACTTACCTACTTGAGTAAGCTATACTGCCCAACTGAAAAAGTGGTTACATATGACATTGAAATTTCACTTAAATTGTCAAACTTCTACAATTTTCTGAGAAAATTGGCCATTGGACTCTAAAGCTTAAAATTTGTAGAAATTTTCAAATAAGTTAAATGACAATGAAGAAACTTGAATATATATATATATATATATATATATATATATATATATATATATATATGTATGAGATTAAAAAAATGAGAAATACAGGTTTTTATTTTAAAACAAGTTTGCAGCTGAGGGGAAATTGAATTCGTAAGCCATGCCTACTAGATGCAATTCAAAGGTTATGATTGTGTGATCAAATTTTCAAATAAATAATCTCAACTATGAAATGTTTCTATTATACTTGAATGAGGTATGAACTGTCAACCATTTAGACACCATGATTACATTTTGTGCATTCCCATTTTTTTTTTTTTTTTAATGGGTATCCATAAAAAAGAAAGAAAGAAAATTCTTGTAAGGTTAGTCCAAAGATTGTAAAAAGCTTAAACAGGGTTTCTGAATCGATAAACACATAATACTCATGTTGTATTCTAAAGCAAAAGCACTAGCAAATCTTCTTACACAATAGCTGTGGCGCGGGGGCCGTAGTTGTTGATTCATGATATGTGTTGTGTGTTGTTTTCATATCTCTCCATATCATGTACCTCGACTTATTTATTATGTACTTTTAAGATTTTTTTTTACCATCTTTAAAATAGGTAGAGAACAATTATATATACAAATCAGAAGTATCTTGCAAGAGTGAAGGATTAAGTAGCATGATCACAACTTGCCATTGAATTGTTCTCTATAGTAATATTTTGATAAAAACTCTCTTTAGCGCTACTTTTTTCTTAAAATTTCCAAAAAAAAAAAAAAGAGAAGAAATTGAAGAGTGCTTGTGTCTTGTGTATCTGCATTGCATTTCCACATGCTTTATGGAGATGTATACATTTGCATCAGAGAGGGCAGCCTATGGAATAATATAGAAGTTTGTTGTAGGAAATGAATACTTCTGAAGGGATTATTTGTTCTTTACATCTGTCTTGATACCAACATGTTGATAGAGCCCAAAGGCGATGAAGAGATCCGTCTATAAACATTTATAGCCTACACTTGAATGGACTTATTGTATTGGTTCACTTCACTTTCTTTTTATTGCATTGCATAGCAAACGGAGGTTAAGTTTTAACTTAATAGCTTCTTTCTGCAGGGACATTGTCATCCAAAGATTGTTAAAGCATTACTAGAACAGGCAGAAAGGCTCACTCTTAGCTCTAGAGCCTTCTATAATGACAGATTTCCAATATTTGCAGAGCATCTAACCAGCATGTTTGGTTATGAAATGGTCTTACCAATGAATACTGGTGCCGAAGGTGTAGAAACAGCTCTGAAGTTGGCAAGGAAATGGGGCTATGAGAAGAAAAAGATTCCCAAAGATGAGGTACCAAATACGTCTTCATCCCGATGTCTTATGCTTAAAAACAGACAAAGAATATTCAAACTTTTTGGCTTGTGCTTCTTCAAAGTTTTATTATTTATTTATTTATTTTGGAAAAGGAACTCACATACTTGATTTAGGTGTACTAGTTATGATAATCATTTATAGAAAATTCCTCGATCCGTCTCCTTCTTTATCTTAGACTCCAACTGTCTATTTTAAACATACCTAAAATTTCTGGAGTCATGTTGGTGGAATCTTTAATTTCATTTAGCAATGTATTTTTTTCTTTATTTTCATCCCTTTCTACAAATTTCTGGGGTTCATTAATCCAGATAGCAGTCTGCATTTATTATTGCATTGTTTATTGGGTCTTGCAAAACAAGTGCCCATAGGGCACAAGGAAAGTCAAAAAAGGAGAAGAACACGATGCGCCTTTATTAAATTGAATACACTTTTCATTGAAATCAATACGCTTTTAATCTTTTCACCTATTTTCAAGACACTTTTCACCCCAATTCCAATATTAAACAATGCCTCAAGGGCATTTGTTAGCATTTGCCTGGTTTATTAGGGGTATTTATTCATAAATCCCTCTTTACGTACTTATGTTCCACTTAGTCCAAATTATTTTCTTATATTCTAATAAGTTCTATGGTTAACATAGTTATCAAAATACCCCTGATAATAATAAGGTAAAGCGTGCATTAATGTTCACATTGATAGTGTGTATGTTCCATGATGTAAACATTCACACTGTAAAATTTATTTAATGTGAATGCTCATATCACCAAGTTGCTAAGGGTACAAAAAATATTTGTAAGGGTAAAATTGTCCATAAAATACCTTAAATATGAGAATTAGGATTTGGTAGATCAAATGTCCTAAATAATAGGACTTATTAGAATACAATAATATCTTATGAACTAATTGGGATACAAGTACTTGAAAGAGGATTTTCTAATAAATTTCCCGGTTTATTATGGCAATTACTTTTTTAACATTTTAGCATTTAATGTTTTATGTTGGCTTGTTTCCAACTAGTATAACATCCTATTGCGCTTTCGATTTTTTTATTCAAATAATGTCTTTCGCAGGCTATCATTGTCTCGTGTTGTGGCTGCTTCCATGGTCGTACATTGGCTGTTATTTCTATGAGCTGTGACAATGAGGCTACTCGTGGTTTTGGGCCCTTGTTGCCTGGCCACCTCAAAGTTGATTTTGGTGATGAAGTTGCTCTTGAGAAGATATTTAAAGGTTTCTAAACATGGGAATTTTGTCAATTATGATGATATTTTTAAATTACAATGAAATATTTTGCTCACAACTTTGGGCCTAAGAAATCTTGTTCTTATGAAATGCCATGTTATGTCAACTTTGGCAGATTAGAATATGTATGATGCAAATATATTATTTCTCTTTCATGGTATGCAGAAAAAGGAGATCGGATAGCCGGATTTCTTTTTGAACCTATCCAAGGAGAGGCTGGGGTATGTGTGCTTGGTAACTTAAAATATGACCAATTTGGAAATGTGCTTTTATTTTATATTTTCATTCAATCAGAGCAACAAGCAATGATAGGATAATAATTTATATATTATAATTTTTCGCTTCTAGCCAAACTGACTCATTATTTTAGGCTAAGTCGTAGCCATTTTCTTCAATCTCAATGGAACATATATATTATTTATTTTTATTTTTTGTGATATACTGTTTGAAACAAGTTCTATGGTAGTTTGGCCTGCCCTAGCTGGGGCATGGATGTATAATTTAGTGATTTATTTACTGTTTCTTAATTTCTTTACCTTAAATAATTTTATTTCACATACTTTGTTGTTAGGTTATAATTCCTCCAGATGGTTATCTAAAAGCTGTCAGAGATCTTTGCTCAAAATACAATATTTTAATGGTTGCTGATGAGATACAAACTGGCTTGGCACGGACAGGAAGAATGCTAGCTTGCGATTGGGAAGAAGTTCGCCCAGATGTTGTAGTAAGGCCTTTTATCATATTAGATTCGTACACCCCACTACTTGATTTGAATGTGGCTAACTTTTAAGTTTTAACCCTATTGTTTATATTATATCTGAAACCATATCAACCAAGTCAACTAAATCTATCGGTAAATATATTTTAACTCTTTGCTTTAGAAATTTTCTTTGGTAAGATATTTGCTTCATGAATTTGGTTTGCAAGTTGGTTCTTCTCTGTAGATGTTTTATTTATTCCTTTTCTACATCTCAAGGTATGGATCTTCTCTCCAGCACCAAGAAAAGGGCTTAGTTACAGGAAGAGAGAAATTTCAATGTGGCCAAGATCTACATTTTTTATTTTATTTTCAGTTCTGTCATCATGTTTCATAAATTTAAAGTCTAAAACACTTGTTTTCGAGAGGTTGTTGTGGTAACTGTGTAACTTGATCCAAACCAAGTGATGAAATCAATCTAGGATGTAACTATCCTCAAGTTCGGCCCGCCAATTACGCTAGTATGAAGAACTTTCATTCTTTTATACATGTATTGACATCTCAAGAAAAATGCCTATTTTCTCAGTGTGTGCGAGGCAATATTCTTTCAAACTTTGTGTTACTAATACTATATGAAACCCTGGATTGTCTAAAGTATCTGTGAATATTTTATTAACAGCTTAAATTTGCTTCCATGCTGTAAGATAACTTATTTTATGGTTACATTGTTCAGATACTAGGAAAAGCATTGGGTGGTGGAGTGGTTCCTGTAAGTGCAGTGCTTGCAGACAAAGATGTTATGCTTTGTATCAGGCCAGGAGAGCATGGAAGGTCAGACTTATGACTGCCTCACTTTTATTGATAAATTTGTTGGGTCCATTTTTGTTTCCCTGCCACTGAATTTGAATGTTGCTTACTTAACAAATTACAGCATTAAGCTGCCAAGACCTATCTTGATTTTGAAAAGTAGCCAAGTACCCAAACCCCAAATGCAGTTCAATCACAGATAGACTGGTTACAGCTTTTGTTTGAGTTAGGCGTGGTTATTATTCCATTTATTTTGGGTTATTACTGTGTTGTAAGCATAGTCTATTGGTACATAGAAACTTGGAATAAATCTTTGGGGTTCATTTCTCTGCATGATGTGTTTGACTGGTTCGATATGTCATGCCACCTCTGGAATATAACTTGGTGGGGGTGGTGGGCCAGGTCTAGTTTGGCTGCCGCACAATTGAATTTTGAGAAGTCATACGAACAGAACTCAACAAATGAAAGAACGAGTTTATGGATGTCAAGCATACATTGTCTACTTTTCTTGTTGAAGGAAATAATGGCTATGATTTAGCTAGAACATTACATTCCCCCAGTTAGCTAAAAAAGAACAAGCTGTTCTTTTTCTTTTAATTTTTTTAGTTTCCCATCTCAATTTTGATGCTAAGTAGGGATAAAGTTCTGGTTCTAATACATGAATTCCCTATTGAATCGTGCTTTACTTGAACATCATGAATGGACTCATTTTAGCTTCTAATATAACTGTCACTTGATTCAAAACATTAGGCTTGTAGTAGCTCTTCCTGACCAACTCGAAACTGTTCAAATATGATATTTAGGAGATTATAAGGTTACACTGGTATGTTCATCAGCTTATGTGGGGAGGCTCTGTTTTCACATACAACTTTCTCTCAGTTCACATACCATTTTTCATTAGGAGGTTGATTTCTAAACAAAACTACATGGTTCCGAAATCAACTTCCAAATGAAAACCAATAGTTCCAAAATCAACCAGAGATATAGCTGAATCATAAAGTTTTGTTCGGAAGGTGATTTCTGAACTGAGATAATGTGTGTGTGAAATAGAAGCTCCCGTTTATGTCCGATCTGTATTATCTTATTCACTCTGTCATTCATAATATTGCTACGAGGCTGCATTTTGCAGAAGCTGACATGGTTTTGATTTTACATTGTTATCAGCACCTTTGGCGGAAATCCTTTGGCTAGTGCAGTTGCTGCTGCTTCACTAGAGGTTATCAGAGATGAGCAACTCGCTGAGAGGTATTAATCCTATTCCCTGGTGTTTAGGATAGCAAGACTTAATGCTATAATCATCAGACACGGGGCACTTGGAAGAAACTAAATTCAGAGAGTGTTCATTTGATTTGATTTATTTTTTATTTTTAAGTTTGATTTTCTATTATATATACTATTAGTACATTGAGTGAACTCCCTAATATTTTAAATGTCAGTTCTTCTAGTTGGCGGAACAAAAGTAAATTTCTTGTGCTTGGCATTCGTAAGTTGAGTTTTGTCATCAATTGTTTATCTTGTGCTTTACTTGATTTGCTTGGCTTATTATTGGGCTTGCAATGGTTGCGCTGGCATTTAGCTTCACTCAGCTCATTTAGCTAATGAGCTCTAGTCTGATGTTCAAGCTCGGCTCATTTTACTAATGAACAACACATGAATGAGCTTTTTAGCAAGCCACACCCATGCTGTCATGAAGAACTTGGTTCATTTGCAGCTCTACAGGCTTCAATCTATGAAAAGTTGTTAAACTACTTAGATACACTTAACCCCTTGAGTTTGTGATATTATCACTCCTAGCCCCTTCATCTGGGAATCTGACTTGGTCTTCCCTGTTCAATAATGTAAATTTGTTACTGTGGTCTCTCTCTCTCTTCACTACTTGTTACTCTGCAGATCGGCAAAAATGGGAGAGGAGCTTAGGCATCAGCTAAACAAGGTTCAACAGCAATTCCCTAATGTTATAAAGGAAGTGCGGGGAAAAGGCCTGTTTAATGCTGTGGAGCTTAACACCAAGAATTTGTTCCCCGTCTCTGCTTATGATATATGTATAAAGTTGAAGGAAAGAGGAATTCTTGCAAAGCCTACTCACGATACCATTGTTCGACTCACTCCTCCCCTTTGCATGAGGTAAGGATCGATGCTTGATGAATGTTTTATGGTTTCAATATGTTAAAATCTTATATTTATTCACAGGATCATCATGGTTTAGTGACGTCTTCACCGGGCATACCCTGTTGACAACTGTGTCAGTCCGAAGTTTTCAATTGTTCATGCCAAGCGTCATAATAAGTATTTGGATTGACCATGATAACCCTTTATGTTCTTCACTTTTCCCTGGATGTTGTAATTCCCCTTGCTCCCGAACACGGAATACAACAATTTAAAAAAAAAGGGATTTTGACTTGGCGACAAAAATGTGACTTTGTTTTATGGAACTAAATACTTCGCATAAAAAAATACGTGACAAAAGGAGCAAATTTTAAATGAGAATGCTGTATTGCACGAGTGGCGTGTAGAGTTAGATTAAAAAGCATACATACGAGACCCGAGATAATACCAAATGAGGTAAATATAAAAGTTTGTTGACTTTGTTTTGCGCAGTGACTTTGTTTTACTGATATATATCTTGTGTGTTTCCAGTTTCCCAGTACTGAATGTTTCCTAAATTTCTGAATTTGTCGTACACCCGTGCAGAATTCACATGTTTTAACTGTTAACACTTCTCTGACTTATATTTTGCACGGTCTATAACCGAATTTCTGAGATAGATACAATTAATGGACTGTATGATGAGAAATTAGTGTCCATAGCTTCCTATTTGTACTTCGTTTTACATATTTGATATCATGTGATTTTCTGACCTAATTCGGAACTTTCAGTTTGGAGGAGCTCCAAGAGGGCTCAAAGGCACTGCACGACGTTTTGCAAATCGATCTGCCAGAGATGCAGAAGTCAAAGCCGAAAACAGTTCCCCCAACAACCTCAGATGTATGTGACCGGTGCGGCCGAAACTCCTATGATTCATCATAGGAACTCTGAATTACAGCCATATCGTTACCTCTTATACTTTTATATATTGCACCTGGTGCTCAAGAGCTGTGGTTTTTTTTTTTTTTTTTTTTTTTTTAATATTAGCCAGAATAAAATTATGCTGAGACTTCGTCACTAAATTTGGATGTTATTTCTTTTGATTATTTTTCGTTTCATGTTTATAAAAAATTTTAAATTGTGAATAAAATTTTGTTGGGTACCAATTTCCGTTTTCAAAACATTATACACATCATAAAATTTTTGTAACTAAAAAAAAAGGTTTTCATTTGTTTTGAAAATAAGTTTTCTTTTTCTCCCACCTCCTTTTTACTATCTCACCTCGGCGACTCCCACCTCCAACCATTGTTGTCAATTGCTTCTTCTAACCATTGTCACAGGCTGCTGCCTCCTATTTAAATGTCACTTGGCGCCATTTGAATGTCACTTGGCCTCGATTTGAAACCTTGGCTAAGGCCTCAAAAATAATTGGGCCATCTCTTTGCATTGACGGGATAATGTCATAAATATATTTTTTTTATATTTAATTGTTCTAGACCTATATGAAAGTGTGAGTGGGTATGAGAGAGAAAGGTACTAACAAAGTGATATCGAATAATTTAGAGAGAGCGGGATAGGGGTTTGATTTTATCCCTATCAAGTACATAGAGTTAGGGGTGTTTGCAGATCGGTTTTTAACGATTTGATTTATGATTTAGACTTGTTCGTATGTTTGTGGTTTAGGAAAAATTGAATCTATAACCGGCTGTAATGTGAGTTGTGGTTTGTACGAATAGGGTTCGCGAATGTAAGCACGGTTTGCAAATTGAGTTTTTACCTTTAAAATTTTTTTTTTTTTTGCTTTTTTTTTAATTTTTTTAAATTTTTTAAAATATTTTTGATTGCAAGAGATTCAACACTATTCTCCATTAAAATTGGATTATAAAAAATTATGGTTATTTGGGATGATCTAAATAGGTATAATCTTTAATTTTTTACGAAAAGATGTATAGAAAAGTAAAGAGGTGATATGACCCAAATAAAATGTACTATCTAAGTGATTGTTTGGGATGATCTAAATAAGTGCACTTTTTGACTTTTTATAAAATATGGATTGGGTTTGAAGTGATGTTGTAGAGAGATAATTTAAACCCAACCCATATTTCACGTTTTTTCGTAAAAAGTTAAAAAGTACACTTTATTTAGATCATCCCAAACAATCCCTTAAATAGGATAATGATTTTTTGACTTTTTGATTTTTTTGTGTTATACCAAACTTAGCCTGAATTAGTGCACTTATATCCATCATGTCAAAAAACTAATATAGAAAGAAAAAAAAAAATCACCTAACTAGATTTACAAAAATTAAAAAAAAAAAATCAATTAAGAGGTTATTTTGGGTGTCTTAAATAAGTGTATTTTTTGTCTTTTTGAACTAAAAAATTGAGGAAGAAAATATAGATGTTTGGGTTAACTTTTTGACTTTTTATGGAAAAATGTGTAATAAAAATTGTAAAAATTGATTTGTAAGAGAAAATTAGAGTTGAGAGTTGTGCAGTCGTAATTGTTGACTTTTGGTAAATAGTATTAACTTTTTGACTTTTTGAATAACTTTTGACTTTTTAACTTATTCTGAACTTACCAAACTTGGCCTAAATAATAAATATTTCAAACAAGACAGTGTGCGATATTATTATAATGTTATAATATTAAAACTTACAAGTTTGATAATCAGATTAAAGTGAGTAAGAAAAAAGAAGATTAGGGTTATATATTTACAAAACTTTTAAGAAAATCTGATGGTCCAGATTTAAAAAATAAAAACAAAAATTGTATACAAATGCTGGCGGGTGAGTGCGGATAAAACTCGCAAACCGCAAAATAGAAAAATCTTAAACCGCATCCGACCTTAATAATTTTGTGAAACCGCCCAAATAGGTGAGGGCAGTTCAGATTGGACGGTTTTCGTAGGTCAAATAACCCTATGCCCAACCCTATTTAGAGTAGGTTGGATTTTCGCAGGTCACTTTTTAACTTTTAATCTCTTTTCAATTATATCACTTTTCTTTATATGTATATAGTTTTTAAAACAATAAAAAAAGTTAAAAAAAATAATTTTTAACTTACTAATATATTAGTTGATTCTATTTATAAGGTGATTTTTTTTTTAAAAACTTTTTACATGACATCTGTTTCGTCGTTTTTGTTTTTATACAGACATGGTTTTTGGAAGTTCAAAAATAAAACTTTTGATATTTCTTAAAATTGGTTATTTCTAATTGTCAAAATTAATTTTTTTAAAACAGATCATCAAAATAAAAACAAAAAATGGAAACATAACCCAGCATTACTGTAATCTATATTTGCTGTTTCATATACGTATTTACACAATTTATTTGCAATTTTACTAACTCTCAATTTCCAATCACATTATTTTGTTTCTTTGATTTATTTGCATTTGCCAAATAATAAAAGATATCATCCAGCCAAAAAAAAAAACAAAAAACAAAAATCAAAGTACAATTTAATTATCTAGTATATTTTTTAAGGAAACTTAGTCAAAATCCCTCTATTGGACTCTTATTTGGTGAAAAGGACAGTCCAGTTTATTTTTCTTCATAAACCCCTCTAAGGAGAAAATACATAATTGAGTAAGGACAAAGTAAAATATTTCCCCCCCCTCTCATTTCTTGGACAATATTTCGAAAGTAACATGTTACTGTGAACCAGAGTAACATGTCACTGTCAAATAGAGTAACATGTTACTGTTAAATAGAGTAATTGTCAAATAGAGTAACATGTTATTATGAGACAGAGTAACATGTTACTGTTATTGTTTACATTAATTTCAACTGTAATAATTTTAAAAAAAAAGAATTTCATAGTCAATATCGACCATATTTGATAGATCTTGATGAGAGAATTTTAAAAATATTAATTTTATTAAAAACTAACATCTACATTAAAAGTTATATTATTTTAAAATTTAATATTTTGATAATAGTAATATTTGTTGAACTTTTAAGGAATTTTTTTTGAATAGAGCAACATGTATATTAATTTTAATGGTAATAATTTTTTTTAAAAAAAAATTTCACAATCAATATAGATCTTATTTGATAAATCTTGATGAGAGAATTTTAAAAATATTTATTTCATTAAAAATCAATATTTACATTAAAAGTTATATTATTTTAAAATTTAATATTTTAATAACAGTAATATATATTGATTTTTTTTTTTAAAAAAAAATTCACGTATACTTAATACATTAAAATTTTATTATAGAGAAGTTTTTGATTAAATCTCCTTGTTTTTTAAAGTGTTGAGGAGGGACACGTGAGTCTACAACGCGCATTGCAAGTTATATAAATGAATATAAACAATAAATGCTGTCATCGTCTTTGATCCTTCTAACTGGCGTGTAATTAGGGGTGTAATTTGGGCAAGTTTGGGTGGTTCGGAGCACGTTTAAATTCAATTTAAATTGTATTGGGATTTGTTTAGACCTGTCTAAGCGTCAATTGTAACACGAGATTGCTTGTCTAAGTCTGATTCGAGTTAAACTCGAGTTGCCTGAATTGTACATAAATTTTAGTATTTTTTTTGTGTGTGTGCGCACGCGCGCGTGCGCAATTGCATTACTAAATTATTAAAATTTGACTTTATTTATATTTTTTTATTATAGAAAATCATTAATACCACCAAAACAAATAATTTATATAATGTAAGAGAGATACCACTATAGTAATCTTTATAATTTATAAGTGAAAATAATAAAAATAAGATTTTATATTATTTGTATATATAATATATATTCAATATAATTTAATAACTTAAATTATTTTAATATCATGTAATGACTAATAATTTATATGTATATTAATATTTTTATATATCTATATATGTATAATTTAGGTTTCGAGTTGCTCGGATTGTTTGACGTTTTTGCCCAAACCCGTCTAAATTTAATTCGGGCTTCTGAACTTTTGTCAAAGCCCGTACTGAATTTGAAAATATCTTGTCTAAATCTTAAAAAAATTCAAGTTAGGTTCGGATTGCTCGGATTGAGCCCGCCCAAATTGCACCTCTACTCCTAACGCTTCTAAATAAGTCTACTTTTGGCAATACTGTTAAAAGTTAATTTTTTGTTTATTTTGAATCACATTATCTCTTATATTTTTTAAAAAAATTTAAAAAGTTAATTTTTAACTATCTTTTCAAAACAAATCTAAATGTTACCATCTAAGCTAAATAAATGCTGCTCAAACTCCCTAACGTCTCTAAACACTCGTTTGGGATGTAGGGTAGGGTAGGGTTGGATTGAATTAAAATAATCACAAAAAGATTTTTATCCTTAAATTAAAAGTTGTCACATTAATCTATAATTATTTTATTCTATTATAAAAATTAAAAAACTCATCCCAATCAATATTATTTTAATCTAAATTCAAATAACTAAAAAATCAAAAAAAAAATTAAAAAAAATGTTTGGTGACCTGAATTTATGTGGCCCAAATAGTTCAAATATGTCAAAACGACGTCATTTTACACTAAAAAAATGTCATTTTAAGACATTCAAATCATTCGAGCCAAGAAAATTTAAACCACCTAATATTATTGAAAAATTAAAAAGCCAACTTTATATTCTAAACGAAATATAAATAAATGTTGCCTTCTTCAAATAAATGTTGTCATCTTCTTGGTGTCTGACAATAGTGGAACCTCTTAAGATCTCTTCAGAAATGCAACCAGAGTTATGTTAAGAATTTTAAATATTTTATCAAATATTTTTATCAAACTTTTTATATGGGTGTGTGATTCACACACATATAAATTTGTGTGAATCTCACCTCATATAAGAAATTTGATAAAATATTTGATAGGTTGTTTGATACATGGCTTCGTTTGGGAAGTGGGTTAGTTTTTTGGTTTTTTTTACCTAGGCTAAAAAGCTTGATTTGAGAAGAGTTTTTTGACTTTTTGACTTTTTTAGTTTTTTTGTGAGAGAATAGTGTAATGATTACGAGTTAAATATGATGTTTTATTTGTTGTAGTTAAAATAGTCTATTTTATCTTTTATGAATAAAATAACCAAAAAAGTCCATAAACCATCTTCCCAAACGGAGCCACTTGAAACCTTGTCCCAAAAAAAAAAAAGGTTTAATTACATTAACATCCTCTCAGTTGTTAACAAATATTATTTTACACCCACTTTCTATCAATTAGTACTTTTTGAACCCAAAAAATAAAAAATAAAAAACCCCCCCTTCTCTCTCTCTCTCTCTCTCTCTCTCTGATTGCCTCGAACTCAAGCTCTGCTTCGATCAATACCAGTTCAAAGGCATGTGTATCTTCTCTTGTGATTCCATTCTTTTGTGACTTTGAATTTGATAATAATCGTATGCTT
This sequence comes from Camellia sinensis, assembly GCF_055761805.1. NCBI lineage: Eukaryota > Viridiplantae > Streptophyta > Magnoliopsida > Ericales > Theaceae > Camellia > Camellia sinensis. Next base: position 26,246,108 of record NC_138969.1, on the reverse strand, counting down.
ATCCCCAATCATCACTTAATCATGGTTATTGTGCTATCTTTCAGTGTTTTACAATCTCTTATAGCAATTCAGTTGGTTAGAAATGATTTACTCGATTCAAATTTTGATCTTTTAACTTTTGATTTGTACTCGTTTGAATTCTGCATCTGTCTGTATACGCATTTCGGTTGTTGTATTCGAAATTGGGCTTAGGGTTTTACATGGGTTCTCAGTGCTTTTGTGTGTTGTTGATTAATTAACTAAGTTTTTGTTGCCTTAATGCATTGTTTGAATCTGAGATTTGTTGAGGGAAATTTGCTTGTACTTGTTCAATTTTATGTGGGTAACCAAACAAAAATATGATTTTTTAAATTGTTTTTTAGGAATGTCTATTTGTTTTCTTCTCATTTTCTTAGTCCAACCAAACAAAAGCAAAGAATTTAGATCATTTTTTTCATTTTCCTTCCCTTTTCGCTTTCTTTCTCTTTTTCCCTCAACAAATTCTAAAACCAAACAGAGCATAAACGAGTAAGAGAGAAAAGAAGAGATAATGCTATGAAAAGGGTTGCTATATTTGTCAAGGAACTAAATCCTTTTGGAAGTGCGTATGTGTTCTTTTAGATCTTAATTTGGTGCAGAAAAAGTGCTCATATCCTTCTCTCTCTCTCTCTCTCTCTCTCTCTCTGTTATCTTCCATCTTTGCTCTCTCTCCATCTCTATCTCCACCCGATCATCCCTGCCTCTCTATATCTCTCGCGCAGATCCCTCCATCTATATCTTGATGATTGTCCCTGCCTCTCTCTTCCCTTTGTTTTATCTCTCTCTAAACCCTGACAAAACAAGCAGATGAACAAGACGAAGCTTGAGATTCTTGAAATCGTCTGAAATCCTCCACGCATCTTGAAGTCTAGGTATTTATTTTTCTAAAATTGTCTTTCTAATGATGGAGAATTGCTTAAAAGTTGATTCAAACTGCTTGAGATTAGTTGAGATTGCTTGAAATTTGTTTGATATTGGTTGAAATATGTTTGAAATTGCTTGATTATTGTTGTGGTTGTTTTTAGTTTGTTTGTCTTTTTGGTGAATTGTTAAAAAATATTATTTTCTGTTTGGGGGAGTTTTTGTTGGGAAAGGATGAGGGAGGGAGGGAAGGAGGGAAGGAAAACAGTCGGGGATGATGATCTGGCAGATTTGGCATCGCCAAAGCTTATGCTAAATTTGGCACAAGCTTTGGTGTTGCTATAATTTGGCAGCCAATATAGCATGCCACTGGAGACCTGTTTTTGCCAACTGTTGCCAAAATTTGGCAATGGCAGCCCACTGTGGATGCTCTAAGTCACATTATAAAGCTTTCTTTTATTTTCTTTTCTCACATTTGTTTCCCAAACAAGAGGATAGAATAACCCACTATTTTCTCTTCATATCTCTCCTAAATTATTCAAACAAGGAGAGATCACCATCCTTTCTTTTCGCCTATCCTAGTTTGGCAAATGCATTAGCATGCTCTTCACTAAGGATCACTCTTTCTCAACCAAAATGACTCAGATACAGCTCATTTCTTATCATTCAAAGCCCTTGCATTGTTTACTACCCTTTTACCCTTTGTCACTGGCACAAAGAAAAAATGAAGAAGAAGAAGAAATAGAGAGTAGAAACTTATTGTTAATTACATTTATGCATCATTTGTGTATATTATTTTCTAATTTTTCTTATAGGGTTTCAACGGTTTGTTAAAGATCACTTTGAAGGTAAAGGCTCCCAAGATGGACAACATTGTAGATGCTTTAAATAATGCATACCAGGAGTTTGTTGCTGCAGCAGCTGGCGTGCTTGAAGCTAAGGAGAGTTCCGGTGGCCAGAAAACAGCAGTTACTGTTGCTGCTCTAGAAAACTTTAAGCAGTGTCAAGAACTGTTCAGAGTGGCTTGTGATCAAGCGGAAGAGTTCGTGGAGTCTGTGAAGCAAAGGGTAGGGTCGGAGTGCCTGGTTGATGAAGCCACTGGCTCGGTGACTGGAAAGCCAGGGCAGGCTGTCACAACTGGTCTTCCGCCTATCAGTGCAGTTAGGTTGGAACAGATGAGTAAAGCGGTCCGGTGGCTGGTGATTGAACTTCAGCAGGGTTCTGGAACTGCTGGAGGTTCATCGCATCCCCATCCTTCTGCACCTTTTGATGCTAGATTTTCTGAGGATGCAGCTCAATAGGTATACAGACAATTAAGGTCATCTTTGTTCTAGATCTTTTTGGAAGTAGATGATATTTTTATTGCATCATTGCAAGATATTATAGTTACGAGTCATGACCATACATTTTGTGCAAACACTTGCATTGTCAAAGTGCATTTAATTTTTAAGTGAACAAGGGTTAACTGCTATTGCTTGTTTCTGAATTTCTTGATGTTTCTAATTTTCTGTTTAACTCTGGCGTGCTGCGTTATCCATTACATATTTTTTTAAGATCTTTCTTACGTTGCTTGCATGCCTTTTTATGGTTATTGTTTGTGTTGGGGTTTTCTTACTATTTGATTTTCATGGTGCTATGATTTAAAGTGCTGATCCACTGTATTGTTAATTTTATCATTCACAATATACTTTTTTTGCCTATTCTAATTTCCCTTTTTGTTTTCAACCTCTTTACGTATATGGTGAAAAGGTCAACCAGGCTCATTAGATATTGGTTTTAAAATGCTATTACCCACTGTCATGACCCATTATTGGGCTTATAAATGAGGGGTGCTGGGAGTGTGTAGTGGATTTGGATTTGAGTGCTTTAACGTAAGAAGCACGGGTATGAACACAGACATGGGGAGAGATTAAGTATCTTTAAGATAGTCACTTGTTGATGTTGTCTGGGTCTGGCCCTTGGTCAACACTGGGTGTGATCATGATGGAATCATCCCTCATTGAGATTGTCGACTAAGTACCTTGGAGATTGTTGCTCTTTGTGGTGGAATCAATTGATGACCAGTGATTTAGGGCGGCAAGATCAACACTTCTCTTCTCCTTGAGATCGTCTCTTCTTTGTTTGATTTAGAGCAAGATCGATCGATCGATCAAATGGCTGTATGTAGTTACAATTTGACTCACCCTGTCCCTAGTTGTTTCTGAATTTGGACACGTGTGTCCATGGCACATGGGTGTCCAGTGAAAAGCAAATTAATTAAATAAATAAACACACCAGCTGGTGTGTTTGTTTCCTATTGAAGATCTATCAGATTATCCACCATTCAATTTCTTCTTCCCCAGTTTCTTTTTCTTTGTGTTTCCACAAATTGGCTGTCAGTATTCTTACCAAGCTGCTATGGTGTTTTGTGGTTTTGCTACAAGCATTGACAATCATCATACCAAATGTGACATATTGTGATTCTAGTAAACTCCTGCTGCATACATGAAAAATTTTCTCCTTTTTTCTGGGTAAATTTTAACTGCATTTTTTTTGTTCGGTTTTTTGATTTGATGCATGTCATATTGTGCAGATATCTGTTTCCAGGGCAAGAGGATGCTGGGGGAATTGTTCATGGATGGTCTGTAAAATGAAGGTTGTAGGTCCCACGTAAACTTAAGCTTGCGAGTCCCATCTTTTGAGCTTAACAGACAGTTGAGTTCAGTCATTTTGTTTGTTTTAATTGTTGAAGATAAACTGATGTATAATGGGAGTTTTTTTGAGCCAATTTATAACTTTTAGCTTTCGAAAAGTTATTTTGGATTGTTTTGTTAAACTTATTTCAAACAACTTCTGATTCTAACAATTTATTTTAACTCAAAAAAGCTGATTCTGAGAAACTGCTCACCCCTTACTTTTGATTATCAATTTCTGCTGTGGACATGTTAATTTACGGTTATACTCTTAGATTTTTTTATTTTTTTAAAAATAGAAAAAGACTGAAATGGATTATAGATTATTATTATTATTATCTTTTATGAGAAATGTACACAAGTAGTGAATAACAAAAAATAAAAGTTAATTAAAAAAGTTATTTCACAGCTTATTAACAAATATTACTTAGCAATTTAAATCTATAATTCAACAACTACATCAAACAGATTAACAACTTCTGATTAAAGTCATAATGTATAATCTATTAAGTTATAATTTATAATTTGTTTTAACAATTACACTAAATGGGGCTAATGTAGTGGTGACAGTTTTAAGAGGTCAGGAAATGCAGCTCAACTGGTTTATCAAAATTATGGATACCATTATTTTGAAGGGTTTAGAAAGGGTCTTCTTCTGTTTTTTTTCTAATCCCAATATTTTGAAGCCAATGGTGCAATTGTTAGGTTATTGATCATTGGATTGTCATAATCATCTACCATCCAAACAAATCAAAGTAAAAATGAGAGATTTTAATGATAATATTGCTTTGTTTGGCGGTTTTACCATTTTTTTTTAATTTTATTTATATAAAAATCTTTAATCAATTTTAAAATTATATTTTTTTGGTGTTCTAAATTTTTTTTGATCCACATACAACACACCTCTCCTTCCTTTGTTTTTAATTGCAAATTTGGGGTATGGTTTTTGTGGCGAGCAAATGAATAACTGCCTCAAATTGAAGTTGGGTTTGGGACACATATTTCAATACCAGCTCTTTTATGTACCATGAAAATAAGATTATAAAAATTATTATCAAAACACAAATCAAGTAGGGTTCACCTCACTTTAAAATATATATAATAAAAAAAAAATCAATATTGATGACAACTTTTAAGACAACATTTTTGTTATCTCAAATTTTTTGCTTCAACAAAGAGGCACATGCTTTTTTTTTGTGTAAAATTAAATAAGGTAGGGCTAGAATCAAGTTTTATACGTACACAAATGTAAAGGTTTTTCATTTTTTTTTTCTTCTATATATATATATATATTTTAAATATTTTAAACATATAATATAAGTTTTGAGGGAGACATGGTGGAGACACAATAATGCTAAAACTTTAGGTTGTCATGCAATTATTTATTAAGAGACAAATTCTCTTTACAATTTCAAGAATATTTTAGAAACTTGGAAGATCTCAAAGGGTTAATCTCAAAATAGTAATGTCAAAAATTAAATTTTAGTATCTTATAGTGTTAAAAATATTTTAATTTGACAATTCTATTCTAATGGTGCAAATAATCTTTCTTTTATTATTTTTTTTAAAATTTAAATTTCCTAACAAAGTGTCAAATGAAATGTCATTGTCAGTCCATTATGAGAGGGAAAAAAAAAAGCTTTGTCAACTGTGGATAATTAATTGTTAAATTTTGTGTCAAATTTAGTACAAATTTTTCTCATGCTGCTAAATTTGACAAGAGAAATTGTAGACTAATAGGAAAAAATTATTAGATACTCCTGAAATACAATATGACATTATCTATATGCAGGGACGGAACCGGAATTTCATCACCGGAGGGACCAAAAGACAAATAAATTTTTTGTACTATATACATATGCACGCATGTATGTACAATATGATATATAAATTATGTATATACACAAAAAAAATTCGAATACTACAGAAGTAATTTCTAATAGGATAAAGTTTTTTTGGTACAAAATAAAAAGAGAGCGCAAGGTAAGAGAAAAATGAGATATATATTTTTTTATATTGGGGTCATTTTATGTATAAAATGAAATATATTTTTAAAATACTATGACAAACCATATTTTTCACAGAAACTGGGAGCCATGGCCTCCCATAGTCTTCTCCTAGTTCCGTCCCTGTCTATATGGTATCCCTGAGCAATGAAAAACAATAATATATACTAAATGCAAGTCATGTTCCACCGTAAAATTTTCTATTACGTGATTGGTTTAGAGTCCTATGTAAACAATGTTACATGGTGTTTTAGAACTACTAAATAATCACTTGATTAGGGATGATTTTTAGAAAAATATTGTCAAATTTTAACTTAGGCAGATATTTTAGTGCATTTATTGATAAAGGAGGTGGTATTTTGTGTCATGCTAATGTATTACTCCCAAACTCTCACAAATATGTGGATCTCATAAAAATGAATTCCACTTACTTGCAACAGAATAGAATATATTAAAATGATGTAACCGTTATATAAAATACTTTTCATCCAAGAAAGATGCTCCTATTTGTTTAATAAATTGGGAGATAGTCTTGGCATTATTCAAGGACCTTAGCTGGGATTCATTATTGTATTGTGACAAAATAATAATAATAATAATAATAATAATAATAATAATAATAATTTGGCAATGGCTTAGCTGTTTTGTATGGTTAATTAGCACATCTGAAGATGACTTGTTGCTCATATAAATCAGACTTGTAATATAATATTGGTTTATGTCATGCCAAATTCTTGGTTAACAACTTCGCTTAGAATGTTAAGGTAATCAATAAACTTATAATCTATGGATTCAAATTATTGTTTGTGTGTTCCAAAAACACTGTCAAAAAACTGGCATGGGATGTGGACTTGATCTTGTGAAATGGCGACTTGATACCTTGTTGTGACTATGACTTATGGCAACACTAGAAAATAACATATAGAATAGAAGACTGCATATATTGTGTGTTATATTCCGGTTATCATTTGATCCAAAGACCTGTGGTCTATTCTAGACTCACGAGGACCGATAGATTTTTACTCAACTTGAATGAGATTTGCAGTAGGCCTAGGGTTTGAAGCTTGGCCCGTCAATCGGCCTATGAGAGGCACCCTTTTTGGTCCACCCAACAAAAAATATGAAAAAGAAAGGGAGGAAATCCAAAAATATAAGCATTAATCTTAGTTCATTGGGTTAAACCTGCAAATCAGTCCATGGAACCCGTAAGAAGTCGCTCGTTAGCTCAACCCACAATTGGGCAGGGCTTAGGCCTACAATTTTGGTTCGTGGGCCAGCTTATATAAAATAAAGCCTGTTAGTTAGGTCGAGATTATTAGTTTAAGCAGTAATTATTAGTTTTGATATACATAGTAAAAAGTATATAATTATGTGTGAAAATATTAAAAAAAAAAATTAAAATTATTTAGGAATGTTTAAAAATACATTGAAATTTTCAATATTTTCATATTCTCTCTACTTATGATGTATACACAAAATAGGCACATTATTTCATCCAAAAGTCATGAATGACAATGTTAACATTCAAATGCTACAATCTTCCTAAGCTTTTGTGAGAATTACGATTAAGTGAAAAATAGAATGAACAATTACAAAGTAATGAAAGGCCAAATAGTTCTATGGTGTAAGCAAAAGTTATAGTCTAGAACACATCTCTCACTTGAATTTGTTTATGCCTTCATGAATTTTTAATTATTTTCCCTATTTTCTATTGATTTATAATTCCCCTACATTTTTCTGCCTCAAGACATAATTAGATATGATTACATAGAGACAAAAATTCCTAAGATTCAATACTATGGATGGGTTTTCTTCTAACAATGCATTGGCTAGCTTAGTGTCTGTGTTCATCCACTTAATTTGCTTTTTGTCACTTCACTCAATTAATAATTAATTACAAACCCATGCGACATGGTAGTTAGTAGGTGCACGCATCAAATTATCCATGTTATCAATTGATGAGACAAAGTATTCATGATCTCATTCTCATTGAAGGCTATAAATTTGTGGGAAAAATAAGTGTACCTTCCAAAATAGATTGGGAACCATGACCTAGAGTGGTTATGTGGATCATATTTTGGTGGCAAACAATTGGTCATGGGCACTAGCTAGTTGTTCCAAGGACAATTTACCCTTTGGATTCCCATGCCATGGCAAAGTTTTGCATTCTTTGCCTTGCTTGACAAAGATTTTTTATTGCCTAAATGTTTGTACCATTAACTAAATTCTTTTTGTCGATATGTCAAGTAATATTTAATTAGTAGTATTAGTACCTCAATTGTAGAGGTTTTGAGTTTAAAACCTGTTAAGAAAAAGATAAGTGGCCAGTTTAATATATTTCTCGCCATATTAGTATTACAAAAAGAAAATTTTAATTCCTTTCCACTAATGTACTTTGTTTATGTATTAGTCCATCTTCTCTCTTGCATTCATTTAACTAGGGAGGGGAGAGAGAGAGTGTGTGAGTATGTGTGGGGTATGAAATGGGACTTTGTCTTCCTTTGGTTTGCTTTAAAAAAGGACATGGGTTTGGTATATTTGTCTTTATACTTCAAATTTAAAAAGAAAATAATTTACAAATAAAATTTTTACATGGAAAAAAACACGCACTACATAACGTGACAATAATATATTCAAAATAATAAATCATTTTGACAGATTTTTTTGTTTGAAATGAAGGGATATAAATATGTCACATTATTTTATGTATTTTTTTTTTATTGGTATAACTTCGCTCAATTGCTAAATTCCTTTCTTGTCAAACTAGGTGTGTGAGCCGAGGAATTTTTCTGCACAATTGGCAAACAAGACATCTAAGCCCATCCATCCTAAAGCCCAAACCCAATCAGGCCCATTGGGTTTGTCGAGATCTTAACACCATATAGCACATTCGCCGATCAAGAGGTATGTCGATAGAATCAGCTTATATCGGTGTCGAGAGCTATAGTGGGCTCAGGTTGTCCCTTTCCGAATGTGTAGTAGGAAACTAGGCCTTGATATTCAAGTAATGATGACAAACAAGTCAAGTTACGTAAGAAATATCTACATCAAATAACTATAAAAGGAAGTAGAGTTGAACAAGAAAGGTATGCATTATAAACCCACAAAAACTTTCTCTCTCACTATTGACGCACCCCTTCTCATACATGAGCTAACTTACCTGTCGGAGTGTTAATTCTGGCACCCCCGACTGAAATGTTTATTGTTTCAGGCATCAAAATGAGGATCAAGTGGAGGACTATTTGGGCAGAAGGAATATTTTAGAACCACTCCTCACACTAGGCATGACAAATTGGCAATGGGAAATAGTGAACATTTCTTTATCCTAAATCAACCATCTTAAAAAAAAGAAGAAGAAGCTTACATTCACAATTAATACCTGCTTTATTCCTTCACTATGAAGTGGAAAAGTAGGAAAGTTAAGAAAAAAAAATCGGTGTATGCTGTGGTCTTAGGTTCGAGTTAATAGAGTGGTATCAACTTATTTTAATCTAACCCTATTGACTTCTACCATCTTTCCATGTGACAAAAAACAATATTAAAAATGAAAAACATTTTGCTTTCTAATATGAGAAATGTGAAATTTACCATTAGAAGATGACTAAAACATGTCAAGACTTTGGAACTATATATCCTATGAAATTGAGATATTGCCATATATGTAAAATTAATAGATAACTCCCACATGAAAGAAACAAAATTGAGAATACATTTCATATTTTTTTAGTAATAATATATAAATTCATAAATTTGTCAAAATTTTCTTTACTTATTAATGTGGGACCTATCATATTATTGAAGTCATTCCTGTTTCTGATTTCAAAATTTCATTAATGCATGACATATCAGTTAGTAAAATATTTTCCTATTTTAAAAAAAATTGTCTCACCTTCCTATACGTTTAGCGTGACAACTCTTATTTCATTATGAGTAATGCTATCTAAACAAAAATATTTTATATTATTTTTCTTTACTAACTATTGTAATACTTATCATATTATTGCAGTGAGTTCTATTTCAATTTCCAAAAGTTCATTACTACATGCGCATTAGTAATGAAGAAAAATTTATCACTAGTTTGCATGACGTTTTTTCTTTCATTATTCAAAAATGTAATTAACATTACATAAAACTAATGATTTTTTTGTGTTATTATTGACCACGTTGAGTTAAAGGGTGTGTGTACCATAAAATTAGTCATTTTAATAGATAGAAACACAAGAATTGCATTTGATCACTGCCCAATTGTGCTCCTGGAGGATGAGACGAATTGGGGGTCTAAACCTTTCAAGTTTTTGAATGCTTGGCTTTTGCATCCTAACTTTGCTTCTTTTGTGGGAAAAACTTGGCAAGAATCTCAGTGTTTTGGGACTGCTGGTTTTGTTTTACACAGAAAACTGTATAATCTGAAGCTGGCATTGAAAAAATGGAGTAAAAGAGATGTCTGGTAATGTAGCATCCAAACTCCAAGAGTCTGAATATGAACTTAATAAGCTGGATCTGATAGCTGAATCCAGGCCTTGGGAGAAGGAGGAATTGAAGTTGAAAAGAGAGACCAAAAATGAAATGTGGAGGCTGAGCAGGAAGTTGGAATGGGAATGGTTTCAAAAATCAAGGCTTGACTCAAATATGAAAGGAGATAGAAACACAAGATACTTCCATGTCATGGCCACCAATAGGCAAAATAGGAACACACTTAACTCTATCACAAAAGGAGACTTAGTTTTTGAAGAGCCAAGTCAAGTTAAGAATGAGGTGTGGACCCATTTTTCAAAGCATTTCAAAGAAGACTGGATGAACAGACCAGTGCATGTTGGGGATTTCAAAAGTGTAAGGCTCAGTGACTCATTCCATAGGCTTGAAGAAGAATTTACTGAAGTGGAGGTAAGGGCAGCTATTAGAGAATATAATGGGAATTAAGCTCCAGGGCCAGATGGATTCAACCTAATGTTTTTCCAAAAAAATTGGGAGGTTATTAAGGAGGAAATACTCAACTTTATAAAGGAATTTCATGCAAATGGCAGATTAACTACAGGTCTGAATAGCACTTTTATCTCTCTCATCCCAAAGAAAGAGAAAGCTTTCAATCTGAATATTAGCTTGGTTAGGTCAATTTACAAACTTCTCTCGAAAGTCCTTGCTTCTAGACTAAAAAGAGTCTTGCCCATGATTATTGGAAATACACAGTCAGCTTTTTTGGGAGAAAGTAATATACTTGATGGTATCCTGATTGCAAATGAGGTGATGGATAGTTGGACCAAATCTAACAAAAAAGGACTGTTGCTTAAGTTAGACTTTGAAAAGGCTTTTGACTCCATTAATTGGGATTTCCTATTCTCAATGTTAGCAAATTTTGAGTTTGGTACAAACTGGATTTCATGGATGAAAGAATGTGTCTCTACTGCAAGACTCTCAGTCCTTGTTAATGGCTCACTAACCATGGAGTTTAAACCTCAAAAGGGCCTTAGGCAAGGTGATCCCCTATCACCTTTCCTTTTTATTTTGGTCGTAGAAGCACTGAATATACTTCTGCAGAGAGCTAGAGAACTGAGATTGCTATAAGGGGTTGTTGTTGGAACCAATCGTGTAGTGATCTCTCATTTACAATTTGCAGATGACTCCTTACCATTCTGTGAAGCTGAGCTATTGGAAGTACTCTGTTTGAAACGGATCCTTAGGTGCTTTGAAATAGCTTCAGGGCTTAAAATCAACTATCATAAAAGTGTGCTTTGTGGGATTGGTCTTTCTGATCCGGTCCTTCATGATTTTGCCTCCTTATTTAACTGCAAGACTCAAAGATTGCCACTAAATTATCTAGGCTTGCCTTTGGGTGCTAGCCCTAGGAGAAAGAAGACTTGGAAACCTATTATTGACAAGTTTAAAATGAGACTTGTTGGCTGGAAAAGGAGATTCCTATCTTTTGTAGGAAGATTAACATTGGTGAAGGCAGTGCTGTCTAGTCTACCAGTGTATTTTTTGTCTTTGTTCAAACTACCTGAAGGAATAGCAAAGGAGATAGATAAAATTCAAGCTTCGTTCTTATGGGGTGGATCAAATTTGAAGAGGAAAATTCATCTAGTGAAATGGTCAGAAGTAACTAAAAGTATCAAGCAAGGTGGGCTAGGCACACGAAGAATTAGAGATATGAATGTGTGCTTGCTTCTCAAATGGTGGTGGAGATTCGCTTCTAAACATAATTCATTATAGAAGAGGGTCCTCTGTAGTAAATACAGATTTCAAGGAGGGAAATGGTTACCACATCTCAACAAAGGCATTATCTTCTCTAGAATTTGGAGTGATATTGTAACAGTGGTTGAGCAGAAAGTATCTTTACTCAAGTATTATGTCCCACTTACAATTAAGAGTGGGCAATGGTTGTAGAATAAGGTTCTGGCATGACAAATAGTGTGGAGATATCTCCCTTAAAGATGAGTTCCCAAGACTATTTCGGTTGTCTATTGATAAAGAGGGATCAATTAAGGACCTAGTGGAGATCATAGGCAACTCTTACTATTGGCCACGTACTTTTAGGAGACCCCTATTTGAATGGGAAAAATAAGAGCTACTCAGACTCAATGGAATGTTATGAGAAGCACCTGCATTTAATCTGCAGGTCAATGATATGGCAATATGGTCTGCTGTTAATCCAGGCCAGTCCCTTGTATCTGTTTTCTATAATCATACCAATCTTGCTTTTGAGGGCAATGCCAGCTTCAGTAGAAGGGTGTGGATAAATTATCTCCCTTCCAAAGTGCAATTCTTTAGTTGGCTTGCATGGAAAAATAAGGTTAAAACATTAGTATTTTTATAGCAGCTTGGAATTTTGGGTAGGGACTCATCTACCCTATGTATTTTCTACAAGGCTCAGCAAGAATCAATTGAACATGTGTTAATTTTCTACCCTATGGTGTGGAGAGTTTGGTCTAGGCTGTTGCAGTGATGGGGGTTAGTTTGGGTGGTTCCTGGGTTTGTACAAGGACTGATTCAGTGGTGGGCAGGGTACTGACGTAGAACATAAGAAAGGAGGATTTGGAGTACAATACCTCTGGTGGCTCTTTGGTCCTTGTGGAAACACAGAAATTGAGTGTCTCTTCCAAGACTCTCAACCTTAGCTTCAGGAGCTTCAAGAGCTCATTATCACCAGGTTAGCATTCTGGTATAAAGCTTCATCCAAGAGGTCTCAATTCTCAATTAATGACTTCCTCTTCAACATTCCATAAATCAGGTATTGCTTAAGTGGAAGGGCCTAGGGGGTATGTTATGTATTAAGAAAGTTCAGTTGCTGTCAACGCTGGTTTGGGTGCTAGTTTTGTGGTTGTTCTGTTTTTGTTTTTCCTTCACAGCAGCAACTTCCACTGGTATATCAGCAACTGTTATTTCTCTGGAACTCAGCTTTGTCTTGATTTGAAGGCAACACAGTTTTGTCTTGGTGGTTTTAAGCAGCACAAGATGATTTGGGTGACGTTCTGGTGAAGTTTTCGTGCCTGTTTTGGTGTTAGTTTTGTTTTTATCTTTCCTTCACATCAGCAACTTCCATTGCACAATAGGTTTTAAGCATCATGAGATGAACTCGGTGAAGTTCTAGTGCCTGTCTTGGTGTTAGTCTTCGTGACATTCTGTTTTGCTCATCTGGGGCTGCTACTATTGGTTGTTATGTTGGTTGCTTTTGTTGCTTTAGCTTTGTTTGTTGGTTGCTCACCAACTGGAGCTTGGAGCTTGAGCTAGCTCCAAGCTCTTCTTTATTGATACAATTCTCGTACTTTGTATGTTCTTATCAATAGAGATCTCTTTTGTCGTTCAAAAAAAAAAAGTTAATAGATACACATGCACATATATATAATCAATTGGGTACACACAATGTGCAATGATTTTTGGTAATGGCTAGAACGAAACTTTATTTAAAAACTCTTAAAAACTAAAGTTGTTGTGACGAAGAATTTACATAAATATTCTATTGATAACTAGGCTAAAAAGATCACATCAAACTTTGATGTGTCAACGTGACAGCAACAAATGAGAGTAAAAAAATACTAAGAATTACTAAAACTTTTGTGAAAGTAAATTTGCCATTTTTCTTTTGGTGCAACCACAAATGCTATTTCTAATGCGAACAAAGTTAGATACATATATATATTTTTTGTCAACACACTTTGTTGTATTAAATAATACTTTTGCACCGACAATTTTTTTGTTTCTAATATTATTTACATTAGCAAATTTGCCATCGTAAAAAATGTTACTTTTAAAAAAATAAATAAAATAAAATAGTTATTCGTTATGCTTGATTTGGGTTGTCCAAGAAGACCAAAAAGAAGCATTGACGGTTGGTGGCAAGAATCAAAATTTGGGTATTTTGCTAAAACATTTCAGAAACATAAAGCAAAATTATATAAAAATTTAAAACATTTGAAAACGTTTAGACACAAAAACTGAAACCAATATAAAAGTTAATATACTTTAAATATTTCAATAATTGAGCATGCTGAGGTTTAAGAATATTAGAAGAGCCTAAACAAATAATTTAAATGACTTGTTGGAGAATAAGTTTGCCACTGTAAGAAAAAAAAAATGCAAAAATCTAGTAATGGTAGTTGGGATGGAAAGAAAGTGACTTACTCATGTTTGTTATGTTTCTTCTCTCTCTATCCCTTCTCTTTTCGTATCCAGTTTCTCAAAATTCTTAATAAATTTAATATGTATTTTTTATTTCACAATTTCTGTTAACAATAAGAGGAAAATTAAAACGAGTATAGTTAAATAGTTTTTTTTTCATGACTTGAAACAACTCATTGTTTCGATATATTTTGTAGAGTTTCAATGCATTTTGATATATTTTGATAGGAAAAATTAAGGCGTCTTTTGGCAATCCAAAAAAAAGTCATTTGTCTTTAGTGATTTTATTTTTCAAAGTTATGTCAAAATTTTTTACATTTTTGGTCTATCTTGTCGAGACGAATCTAAAAACTAGTTATTTTTGAAAAATTTCAAAAAAAAATTAAATTAAAAAACCCAAATAAGCCAAAAAAGATTCCTTATTTTTGTCTTTTCATTTTTTTTTTAAATTATAAATTTCTTATCCGTTGAGCTAAATCTAGAAATCTAATTTTTTTTTAAATTTTTTTTTACTAAAAACGAAAATAAGTCAAAAAATAAACAAACCTCAAAACAAGCCTAAATAAGAAATTGAAACATTACAACATTTCAATTGAATTATTTTTTGAGATTTTGATCCTCAACTAGCAAAAAAGAGTTTGGAGGGGCAGCAAAGGCAATTTTTTACTTTTATTTTTTATATGCATATTCAGGCCTGTCAGTCAGTCAATTTTGCAACTAATATATGAACAACAATGCAAAATTCAATGCCTAAATATCAGGGAGATGGTTGTTCTTGTTCAACAAAAAAATATCAGGGAGATGGAGTGACATAGCAGTAGGTGTACGATAACTGCAATATGACGCAAAAATATCTAATTTATATAAATTATATTATATTACACATAGTTGGATTTGATGCTAACTCAAAATTTTTAGTTTTAAATGGTAAATTATACCAAATTCATCATTCAAAAAAATCAAATCAAACAACACCGTTTGATTTGGTCTGAACTAATTTATGACTTTTGTAGGTTTTTTTTGGTTCACCCGTAATAATTTTACAGTCGGGCTATGCCTCGAATCTATTTTATTTTATTTATTTTTATTTTTTTTGTTAAAAAAAGTTGATTATGTGTAGGGGTGTGTTAAAAAATTAGGCATCTTACACTAACTCAGTTTGTGTAGTTTGATAAGGTGAGTGAGTTGGATTGGACTGGTTTGGTGATAAAATTGACTGACCAGTTACAAAACTGTATGAATTAACAAAAACTGATTAGTCAATTTTATCACCAAATCAATCAAACCCAACTCACTCCCCTTATCAAACTACACAGGCTAAGTTAGTGTAGGATATTTATTTTTTTAACACACTCCTACATATAACCACCCTTGCAAAAAAAAAAATCAAATCAATATAATCCCCAAAAAAAAAAAAAAACATCGGGACATTCGAGCCTCAAAATTAGGGCTGAGCAAGGAATCCGTGAAATTCGTAATCCGATCCAGTCCAGTCCAATCCGATAGGTTTGGATTGATTTTTTGAATCCGTGGTTCGGTTCCGGATTGAAAAATTAAAAATCCGTAGTACACGGATTGGTTCCGGATTGAATCTCACGGTTCCGGATTGGAACCGATCCGTACCGTATACAAATAGTATATATTTTTGTTATACATCTTCCCCCATAGTATCTTCTCTTATTCTATATAAAATCTAAACTCAAACCTAAAACCGTATAATATTTTCTTTTATTACTTTTGTTTGTTAGTTTTTAATTTTAATTTGTAATGGTCTAAATACTTATGGTGAAACCAGTTTTCTTATGGTTGTTTAAATTCTAGCATAGTATGTCGCTATTATAGAAATAGATGTTGCTATTGTGGAACTAATATAGCGCTATGTTTATATTTTTATGAAATTAAAGTGTTATATATATTTTTTTGTTATTTAATTATGTGAATCCGTGGTCCTAAACCGATCCAATCCGTATTTAAATAGATTGGTTCGGATTAGTTCCATGATTTAAACGGATTGGATTAGTTCCAATTTTTCAAGAACCGTAAATAGCGGATTGGTCCTGGTTTTATCCCAATCCGATCTAATCCGAACCATGCTCACCCCTACTCAAAATTTTGAGACCTTAAGCATCTTTGATAATTTTATATGTTTTTTGTTAGTTATATTTGTTTTTTTTTTTTTTTTTTTTGGAGCACGGTTAGCCGTATTTATTAACAATGTTAAAAGATAACTTCTTACGGATATTTATAATTTTCAAAATGTAAAAATTTACATTTTTATTAAATTTGAGTGAACATGTTTGTAATTTATGTTTTTTATTTTTTTATAAAAATTTTTGACCCACCAACAAATTTCAAATTTTGTAATATTCTTTTGAACACCTGATTTAATACTAAAGAGATTGTTTAGGATTTACTTATTTGGTACATTCTTTAACTTTTTACAAAATAATTGTAAAAGAATAAAAATAAAAATAAAAAAAAGCAGAAAAAAAAAAAGAAGGGTTGATATGATCCAAATAAATTCATTTATTTAGGCTTGTTTTGGAAAGTTGGTTTTTAGTCACTTTTTTTAGTTTGTAGCAAAAGTCAAAAGTTAACTTTTTTGAAAAAAAAATTCGTTTGAAAAGTTGATTTTTAGTCAATGGTGAAATTACAATTCTACTCCTCATAGGTCAAAATGTATTACATGAGTAAAATTGTAAATATTTTAAACTAAATGAGGGTAATTTAGTCATTTTATTATGATTTGATATCATAAACAAATATTAATAAAAAAAAGCTAAAATCTATTTTTGTCAACTTTCCAAATCATTTATCTAAAAAACCAAAACTTAATTAAGGCCTCGTTTGGGAACAGGCTAATTTAGTAACTTTTTGGCTATTTGGCTAAAAAAGTAGGTAAAAAAAACTTATATGTTTATGATGACTTTTTGACTAATTACGAAAAGATGTACAAAAAGTAAAAAGAAAAGGGAATCTTTGACTTTTTGGTATGAATTATTGACTTTTTAACTAAAAAGATATTTTTTTAACTTTTTAACTAAAAAAGTAAGTCTCTAAACGGGGCCTAAAAACTAAAAAAATCACTTTTTACCAATTTTTTAAAAATAGGCCTTCGCATATTCTCAAACAATTCCTAAAATTTATACTCACTTTATCAAATTTAAGTCTTATCCTTACCTGACACATCATTTACAACACCAGCTTCCAATCGTTATCTCCAGCTTTGGCCACCCTCTTCATCCCCTACCCTCTCCAGTTTTGACTGCCACCATGGTAGATCATTGTTTTGAGTTCGATATTTTTTTGCAATTAACCTCTTTTACACTACTTGGTATTGGAAATGGTTTAGAAATTCTGAGTTAATAACAGAATTTTTTTTTAAGTTTAGCCTATTTTTTAGGTGGATTCCGTGCATCGATTTTCG
The DNA here is from genome assembly GCF_055761805.1 of Camellia sinensis. NCBI lineage: Eukaryota > Viridiplantae > Streptophyta > Magnoliopsida > Ericales > Theaceae > Camellia > Camellia sinensis. The sequence continues at coordinate 26,228,511 of NC_138969.1, read as the reverse complement.
CGAGTTAAAGTTGTAACGTGTTCTATGCTGCGTTGTGATTCACGTGGTATATTTGGTTGCTCAAAATCATTACCAAGTGAATGGAAAATTGAAGCCAAAGTATGCTCCATGAAAATGAAGTTTTGGTGAAAAATCCTTAAAGGTTTGAATAAGGTTTGTCCCACATTGGTTTGGTAGGAAGTTTTGAATGGATTTATAAGGCATAGGATTGGAACTTAGAGTGTACCCCAAGGGGTACCCAAATGTTTTAGAGAGGGAGGTTATGGGTAAAATGGGCTACATCCATTAGACCAAAAAATCACCACATGCGCATGCCGTCGCCATCCGTTCGGTCAGGCTGGGCTTGGTCGCGGGTGCGTGGTGTGAGGATGGGCTTGTTCAATCCAATACCTACCTTTTTGGGCAAAAAAACATTTGAATTAATTCTGGAAATAAACTGATCCGGTTTTACTGTACACCCAAACAGGGCTCTTCCCGTTTTTTATCTGTTTAAATTTTTGAACAGATTTAATCATACTTGTTCAAACAGGTTTTGCACCTATTTAATTCAAAACTTGCAGCTACCACTACATCTATAAATAAGACAATCCTCATTTGATGTTAAACACATTCAGAAATTTCGTACTTCACCTCTGCAAATTTATTCTTCATTTTGCTGCATTTAATTTTTGTAAGAAAGAGTATAAACACTTAGTGTGTTCGTTAGGCAAACAATTTGTAGTGCTGCTATTGTTTGTAGTTGATCATTTCATCTTGGGAGATAGACGTCCATATTCTGAAAGTACCGAGGAGAGGACGAATTTGTCTTAAAGACACAATGTCAAACACTGGACTTGATCAGATATTTATTAGAAGAAATTAATCAAGTAAGTTGTTTAATTTATTATTCTGTTTTATTTGTTTATTAAATCAGATTTTAATTTTGTTTTTGTAACAAAATAAAATATGTTTTTATTTATTTATTTCTAGTTTGATTTTTGTAATCAAACAAATTTTCTCATTTCCTTTATTTCTTTATATTCTTGTTGTTGTTTAGTACACAATAGAATTTAATCTATTTAAATACAGTGAAGATTGTCCAACAATCTTAAGACAGATTCATTTTTGGTATCTTCATTGTATTTAATTTTCTGTGATTTTATAAAGACATATTCTGGTTGGAAAAATAAATAGTGGTTTATGCTATTTGACATATAGTAGTAATATACTGTCTCTTTTCTTTGACAACTAGTAGTAATATACTGGTGTCATTAACAATTGTAGAATATTAATTTGTGTTACAGAAAATTATTGTGGTATTTTATTTTTCTAATTTTAGTAACAAGGAAAATAAAATTATTTTGTGTAATAATTTATTTTCTGGTTTTAGTAACTAGAAAATTAATTTGCGTTTTAAATTTTTTTTCTGATTTTTGTAATCAGAGATTATGGCTACTGCTACTGAAACAGCAACTGCAAGTGGTACTCCAATTGTTACACCAACACCGGTCCCTATCCAGAACCATGTTCATGTACCAATAAATCATGGAGAAAAATCGAAAAAATTTAACGGTACAGAGTTTAAGAGATGGCAGCAGAAGATGCTGTTTTATCTTACAACTCTTAATTTGGCCCGGTTTTTCCATGAAGAGGCTCCAGCACTTAAAGAGGGTGAAAGTGATCGGCAAGTTGTTGCCGTTGTAGATGCTTGGAAACATTCAGATTTCCTATGCAGAAACTACATCCTCAATGGCCTTGACAACATACTGTATAATGTTTACAGTCTTTTGAAGTCAGCAAAAGAATTGTGAGATTCTTTGGAGAAGAAATACAAGATAGAGGATGCCGGCACGAAAAAATTTGTCGTCGGTAAATTTCTGGACTTCGTTATGATAGACTCCAAAACAGTAATTTCTCAAGTTCAAAGTTTTTAATTAATTTTACATGAGATTCATTCTGAGGTTATGTCTCTAAACGAGTCTTTCCAAGTCGCTGCTTTAGAGGAAAAATTACCACCGGCTTAGATGTCACGCCCCAAAATTTGGACAATTAAATATTAAATTAGGACTAAACCCCAATTAATATTCCATCATCCAAATCCTAGGGGTGAAACAAAAAAAACTAAACACAAACTAAACCATCCACCATAAATTCATAACTAACAAATACCTCAACATTAAAGTAACAATACAAAGTCAAAATAACTTAAATAAAGTATGGTTACAAACCATGCCAAATTATTCCAATACTAAAGTCATAAAAATAAATAAATACATAAACTATTACAACCTTAAGCTCAAGAAAACAAAAGAAATCTAAGAGATATGCCCAAAAACTATAGTTACTTCTCGTCACCACCGTAGCCTCAACTAATCCTGCAAAAGAAGCTCAGCTGCGCTCAAACAGAACGCACCCGAGTTGCCAAGAGACAAAACGAGTCAGTATACAGGTATACTGGTATGAGTACAATATTTAACACCTACGTGTCCACCAGACACAGACAAAAATACATTTAATTCTTATCACGGGACAAGACAAGTAGTTCCAAACGTACCGAGACGAATGGGTAGTTTCCCGAGATACGATGGCATTTAGTTTCTTATCCGTACACAACGAAATATAAATTGATTATAGAATTGACAAAATAGAAATAAAAATATATGGTGGGTCAGCCCTGCATAAAAAGTTAGTAAGACCCACCATCCTGCAAAACAAATAAAGTTAGTATAATTTAATCATAAGTAACTTAAAAAAAAATACAAAATTACACCGTTTCATACTTAAATAATTCGAATTGATCAAAACTCAAAGAATGAAAGTTGTACAGAATCAAATTTCCTATAAGACAACGCGAACAAATTTAATAGAAACTGAACAGGTTAAGAGAAAAACTTGGTATAAAAATCTAGACAGAACTCAATCGAAAAATCTGAAGCTGAAAACGATCCAAAACTGCCCTAAGATGATTTTTTTCGAAAAAATTCAAAACACGAAAAGTGTGCAGAATAATGTTTTACTTCAGTTTACATGAAACCAATAAAACTGAGCTCGTTTCGTGGGTTAAAACAGCCTCTAAAATCTGCCTTGCTGAAATGAATCAAACCGACAATAATCAAGATTATCTGATTATAACTTCTAATCGATCTTTTTAATAAAAAGATAAAACACAAAAGTTGTCTGGAATCACGTATACATGCTTATGCTCAAATTTTATAATTTATCAAGATTGTTTTCTATATATATATTTTTTATCACGTACATAACAGTACCATTCACACTATACTAATAAATTCATAATTAAATTCTTTGTTCCTCAACTCCACCACTTCGGCCCTCCCCTTCCGGCCTACACATATATCCCATGTGCCTCCCGTATACCTAACACCGCTCCGAAGCCAAACTTGCACGGGGATATCGTCCCGAGTTTGACTCATACTCCCCGAATGGTTAGCATATACGTATGCGCACAAATCAAAGCACTCGTCTACTCATGAGAACGAGGCAACAATATATATATACACAACATCTCACACATGAGAATAAACATAACAATGCCGAGCCTAAGGCATTCAAATAAATCTCATAATCCTCACTTTTTTTTTTTATACACTCTTTCTCCCATCACTCAAATAAAATAACAATCCATGGAGTCATGGTGGAGTATAAGGAATTTATCTATAGGTTCATAATTAATTTTAATTTCATATGACCATGAGTGTAATTACCACCATAAAATAAATCCATATAAAAATCATAAACATGGCATACACAACTAATCCAAATAAGTAAAATCAATCCTTCATTTACATGCAAATACAAAATCAATCCAACATCAAATAAAAATAAATAAATAAAAACAACAAATCAATCCATCCTCTAACCAATATCTATGGATTCTAAGTTTATTTTAATTTTATATAATCATGAGTGTGATTACAATCATAAAATCAATCCATATAAAAACCCTAAACCTTGCATATACAACTAATCAAAACAATTAAAATCAAGCAATTATCTAAAAACCTTGAACCTTACATACAAACTAAACAAAATAATTAAATTTAATCAATCATCTAAAAATTCTAAACTTTACCTACACAACTAATCAAAGTAATTAAAATTAATCAATCATCTAAAAACCCTAAAGTTTACCTACACAACTAATCAAAGTAATTAAAATCAATCACTTATCTAAGAACCCTAAACTTTACATATACTACTAGTCAAAATAATTAAAATCAATTTATCATCTATAAACCCTAAATCTTATATCCACAACTAATCAAAATAATTAAAATTAATCTATCATCTTTATGTAAAAGCAAAATCAAACTAACATCAAATAAATAAAAATAAATAAATAAATGAAAACAACGAATTAAACATAAATTAAAGGAAGTGGAGTTTGTACTCACAATTATTTTTGAAGATCAAAGAATCACTTAAAGAATTAATAAAGTCACCCAAAATAAAACCCTAAACCTTGCATACCCAACTAATGCAAATAATTAAAATCAATCAATCATCCAAAAACTCTAAACCTTATATACACGTCTAATCAAAATAATTAAAAATTAGTCAATCCTTTAAAAATTCTAAACCTTACATATCCAACTAATTAAAATAATTACAATCAATTAATTATCTAAAATCTTAGACCTTACATATACATCTAATCAACATAATTAAAATTAATCAATCATCTAAAAATCTTAAACCTTACATATACATCTAATCAACATAGTTAAAATTAATCAATCATCTAAAAATCCTAAACCTTCCATACTCAATTAATTAAAATTATTACAATCAATTAATCACCTAAAACCTTAAACCTTACATATACATCTAATCAACATAATTAAAATTAATCAATCACCTAAAAAAAAATCCCAAACCTTACATACCCAACTAATTAAAACTATTACAATCAATTAATCATCTAAAAATCCTAAACCTTACATATACATCTAATCAACATAATTAAAATTAATCAATCATCTAAAAAAATTCCAAACCTTACATACCCAACTAATTAAAATTATTACAATCTATTAATCATCTAAAAATCCTAAACCTTACATATACGTCTAATCAACATAATTAAAATTAATCAATCATTTAAAAAGAATCCCAAACCTTACATACCCAACTAATTGAAATTATTACAATCTATTAATCATCTAAAAATCCTAAACCTTACATATACGTCTAATCAACATAATTAAAATTAATCAATCATCTAAAAAAATCATAAACCTTACGGACCCAATTAATCAAAACAATTAAAATCAATCTGTCATCTTCATATCAATACAAAAATCAAATCAATATTAAATAAATACAAATAAATAAATATAACGAATCAAATGTAAACAAAGAAAAATGGATTTTGTACTCACAATATTATTTTGAAGGTCAATAAAATATTTAGAGAACTAAATAAGCCACCAAAACAAACCCTAATCTTTTTTTTTCTTTTTTCTTTTTTTTTCTTCTCTTTCCACGCCACACACACAGCACAGCACCCTTTTTGTTCTTCTTGGATGATCAATCAACCTCTCTCTCTCTCGGGCTTGCCGCTGCATAATACGTTTCTTTTCTTTCTTTTGTTTGTAACCTAATTGACTACCTATTATATATATATAAACCTAAATCTCATACATAACACCTAATAAAGTATCATATAATATTATACAACAAATTATAATATAAATAAATATAAATATATAATAATATATATATATATATATATAAATAACAAATATAAATACACATTTCTTTTTTATGTATAAATGAATATATAAATATAAAGATTCTGGTTAATTATAAATAATTACATACCACATTAAACAAATTAAACATCACATTAAATTAACAGAATAACACATTTAATTTTCATGTAACCACACCATTAATAAAACCAATAATAAAATAAAATCATAATAATAATAAATAAATAACTAAAGACTTACAAAAAAATTAGGGTCGCTACATTAGAAAGATTTCAAAAATTATTTAAAACATAAACGCAAAGAGATGACCATGGATGAACTTATTGTAAGACTGAGAATTGAAGAAGATAACCGAAAGGCTGAAAAGAGAAATGAGAAAAATCCCATTGAGTCCAAGGCTAATGTGGTTGAACAAGTTCATAAACCACATAACAAAAAGAGGAAATTTACTGGAGATGGTTCTAAACAAGGCGACAACAATGGCAACAAGAAGTTTAAAGAAAAATGCTAAAACTGTGGCAAGACTGGACATCGAGCTTCTGACTGCCGCCGCCCTAAGAAGGATCATGGAAGTACAAGTAAGAAGACTACCAATCAGGCTAATGTAACTGAACTAGATTACATCTCTGACGGGGTGAATGACATCAACCTCTCTACTTTGGTGTTTGAGGCTAACTTGGTTGAAAATCCCAAAGAGTGGTGGGTTGACACTGGAGCAACTCGTCACATACGTGCGGACAAGAAGATGTTCGCTACCTACAATGAGGTTGCAAATAGTGAACAACTTTTCATGGAAAATTCTTCTACTTCTACAGTGGCTAGACAAGGAAAAGTGATCTTGAAGATGACATCAGGGAAAGAATTGACCCTCAACAACGTACTGCATGTACCTGACATCCAGAAGAATTTAGTTCCTGGTTCTTGTTAAGTAAAATGGTTTTAGGCTTGTTTTTGAGTCTGATAAATTTGTATTAACAAAGAGTGGTATGTATATTGGTAAGGCATACATGAGTGATGGTCTCTTTAAGTTGAATATAATGACAGTTGTACCGAAAGTTGCTATGAATAAGAATAACACATCTTTTGTTTATATTCTTGAGTCGAATTTATGGCATGGTAGATTAGGACATGTAAATTATGATGCTTTGCGTAGATTAATTGGTTTGGATTATATACCAAAGTTTAAAATTAATCTTAATCATAAATGTGAAGTTTGTGTAGAAGCGAAACTAACTAAGGCTCTATTTAAATCGGTTGAAAGGAAAACCGAACCTTTAGAATTAATTCATACTGATGTATGTGATCTAAAATTTATTCAAACTAGAGAGACAAAAAGTATTTCATAACATTTATCGATGATTGCACAATATATTGTTATGTTTATTTACTTAGAAGTAAAGATGAAACCTTGGAATTGTTTAAACTCTACAAAACAGAAGTTGAAAATCAACTTGGTAAAATCATTAAAATGGTTAGAAGTGATAGGAGTGGTGAATATGATGCACCATTAAATGAATTTTGTGCACAACATGACATTATTCACCAAACTACAGCACCCTATTCTCCTCAGCAAAATGGAATTACTGAAAGAAAGAATAGAACCCTAAAAGAAATGATGAATGCCATGTTACTAAGTTCAGGCTTACCACAGAATACTGTCTGCTAATTATGTTCTTAACAGAATACCCCACAAGAAAACTAACAGCACTCCTTATGAATTGTGGAAAGGTCGACCACCTTCCTACAAATACTTAAAAGTGTGGGGGTGTTTGGCAAAAGTTGAAGTTTCTATTCCTAAAAAAACTAAGATTTGATCAAAAACAGTAGATTGTGTGTTTATTGGTTATGCTCAGAATAGTAGTGCATATCGGTTTCTGACTTATAAATCAGAAATACCTGATATAAATGTGAACATTATTATAGAGTCAAGGAATGCTGTGTTTTTTGAACATGTCTTTCCTTACATGAAAGGACAGGAATTAAGTTCACAGAAAAGAACTTACGATTGTACACAAAGTCAAGAGATTAATGACAATCAAACACAAGAGACTATTAATGGTCTCGACCAGCAGGATTTAACTGATGATGAACCAAGAAAAAGTAAGAGAGCGAGAACATCAAAATCCCGTGGTCTAGATTTTCTGACATACCTGTTAGAAAATGAACCTCAAAGCTTTAAGGTAGCAATGACAGGTCTTGAAGCACATTTGTAGAAAGAGGCTGTTAATAATGAAATTGAATCCATTATGCAAAATCATACTTGGGAATTGGTGGATCTTCCACCAGGTTCTAAACCTCTTGGATATAAATGGATATTCAAGAGAAAAATGAAAGCAGATGGTTCAATAGACAAGTATAAAGCAAGACTTGTAGTAAAAGGTTACAGACAAAAGGAAGGTCTGGACTATTTTGACACATATTTTCATGTGACAAGAATAACATCCATTCGCGTGCTTATTTCTATAGCATCGTTGTTTTATTTAGAAATACATCAAATAGATGTTAAGACAACTTTCTTAAACGGTGATCTAAATGAAGAGATCTATATGGAGCAACCCGAAGGCTTTGTAGTGTCGGGGCAAGAAAAGAAAGTTTGTCGGCTTGTAAAGTCTCTTTATGGATTAAAACAAGCACCTAAGAAATGGCATGAAAAATTTGATCATGCAATGCTTACTAATGGGTTTAAGATAAACGAATGTGACAAATGCGTCTATGTTAAAAACACTGACCAAGGATATGTTATAGTTTGTCTTTATGTGAATGACATGCTTATCATTGGAAGTAGTCAAAATATGATCAAATCAACTAAGCAAATGCTTAACAAAAGATTTGATATGAAAGATATGAGGGTTGCAGATGTTATATTAGGAATGAAAATTACTAAAACATCTGACGGATATAAATTATCTTAATCTCATTATATTGAGAAAATTCTTGATAAATTTATCAAGGATGATACGAATTTAGCTAGAACACCTGTAGACATCAGTCTTTATTTATCGAAAAATAGAGGTGATATAGTGTGTAACAAGTCCGCGGGGGACCTCGCTACAGCTCGGACTCAATTTGTGTCACGGTTCTAAGTCTGAACCAAAGAGTCCAAATCTGGCAAATCATTTTGAGAAAACAGATTTTAGGAAAGAAGTGCCAAACATGGACTGCTTTGCCAGATACAGAGTTGCCACCTAAATATTTTTTAATGGGGAAATTTAGGAAACCCTGACTCGGTGCCGAAGGCCACATGTCCGTCATCACCGGAGTTGTCTCGGCTCGGGAGCTTGGGTACGATCGGGGAAGGTCAGCTATGAGCACCCCCTTTCGCCCGGTCCAAAGACCGGCCTCTACTAACCATGATATCCGATTTTGAAAACGTTATGTGTTCTTATCCCAGTTATTAGCCTAGAATTACTATGTTATGCGCACGACAAACAAGTATAGACTAGATTGCCTAATTTGGAAACAAGCATTGCATATCCGTTTGTTTTGAAAAACGCTTTGGAATTTGCTACTCGCAAGTAGGCTAAAACACGGATTTCAACGAGTTTTTCCAACTCAAACAATCCAACCTTCACCCACAGGCATTCAAACAGTTTATCTCACATAAGCATCTAGTCACATGGTAAGCATGCTGTCATGATAGCATTCACACTCATGCGAGATGCTAAAGCGAAAATACTTACATCGTACTCTGTGCCAAAACAATAAACTAGTTAGCGAACATGCATGTCCTAGCTCATGTTAATTTGCCTAATGCAACACACACAGGATGCAATCGAAGTAGGCTTGGCTAACCTAAGCATGGCATGTGAAATGCGGTCAATTGATGCACGTATTCAATTTGGAATTGAAGTTCGAATGCAGTTAGCATGATGTACCGAGCCCGGTGCATGCAATACGAATGCATGAATGCACACATGCATAGCATAAGGTATGCTAATTCGAAAAATGTCCTAATCTACCATTATAAGCAGCTAAATAAAAGGGAAGAAAGACGTGAGGTTAGAAGACATACACACACTCACGCACACTTATTACATAACCGCCCTCACTTGGAGGGACCAAATAAATATTACAGTCCGAATGATAAGCAAATAAAATTATTACAGAATTTCTAATTTACTTAGCAGAATGAATGTAAACAAAAGAGAAGGTGGCCACAGCCTCCGCTTCGGGATGCGCGAATGATGCATGCTCGAATTCGTCTCGCCCGGAAAGCCCGCACCATACCATTGCTGCCTCTGTTTTACTGCCTTGCTTTTCTGAAAAATGCCAAAATTCTGGGACAGATTCCTTGCACACTGCAGAATACCACCGGCTGGGGGAAATTCCCACCGGCAGTGTATAATTCCCATCGGCTGCTGATTTAGTCACCGGCTATTCACCAACGGCCGGTCGGCAATGTATTATGCCGGCCGGCAGAAATTTCCTGCAGGAGACAGTTTTGACAGCAACAGAGGACAGACAGCATATGGCATGGGATTTCAAGCACATGTATGCATGGACACACTCCCTATCATGTAATGGACTCAAGGGAGCATGGCCCTCGACCCTCGGGCCACCAATCACGCATTTCGATACATGATGGCCAAAGAGTCAAGTGTGCATTTCAATGTCAAATGCAATGCACACAAAACATACAAGGGACCCAACCTCAATCATGGTTGGTCAAGAGGCGAGGCAATGCACAGCAATGCACATGCGACCTAAGCATGCAAGCAAACATACAAACATGCAATATAACTACATGGCACACACAATGCTAACAACATAACATGCACAATGCATTGAAACATGGCATACACAATGCAAGATGGACTTACACCAATGTGAGTGGACCTCAGCCACACCCACATCAGTGGCCATCAGATGAAAACAAGACAACTCGAAATGCGTGCACGCGTGCACGCAAACCGAGGACCGACCCTCAGGCACCAAAATGCCACTCTAATGAGACATGGCAAAGACATGGAATATGATATGCAAACATGTAAAAATCAGTAGCAAAATGAGGGGCAAAACAGCCCCGAAACGAGGCGAAATGACACCCGATGCATGGAATTTCTCCCGAAATGCAAAACTAAGTACATGAAATGGCTTACAGCTATACAAAGCATGCATAATTGGTACATGGAACGAAAAGACAGAAGTAAGGCAGCCCCAAAATAAGCATTTTTACAGTTCAAAGCATGGCCAAACAGTAAGCACAAGTGGGACTAAATTATCATACAAAAATGGCTCCGCAAGGGAGGCAATGAAGCAAGTGGTAGATGCAAAGCCCAAACGGAAAAAGACTCTTCTACAACCCTGAAGAGGGACCAAAAATATTACTACTTACAGTTTATGGAAAACCCCAAAACAATATACAGGTATGCTCAAAATGCCATGCAAGGTAGGGCCCAAAAGAGGTCAAAACACAAAGTATACAAAAAATTCATCAAAAAGACAAAGACCCTTAATGAAACATGACAAGGGGGTCAAAATATGACTATTTTCAGTTCTGAAAAGAGCCCAAAAACAGAAGCATCCGAGGCTAATAAATCATGCGAAAATGAGGCAAAAACATGGATTTCAAAGCAAGTAGCACATGGTGTATCTAAACAGTGATGAGCCCTTCTTCAATGTTGAAGAAGGGCTCGAAACAAGCTCACTTACAGTTTATGACATGCCCCAAAACAGATTACACATAGTCCAAAAATAACATGCAAGATTGGGGCCTAAAGGAGAGATAAAGAAGGAAGTGCAAGATGGGGACCTCAAATGACAAAATTCCCTTAATGAAACATGAAATAGAGCTTAAATAAAGGTTACTTTCAGTTTTGGTCGGAGCTCAAAAATGCAAGAAACTATGGCTTAGATATGAAGCAAGAAAAGACTAGAAAAGGGAAGAGGAGTACTCACCCTTGAGGACCAGCAAACCAGCACCTCTTGGACCAAGTTTAGGTGCTCCTAAGCTCTGAAGAACAGCCTCAAGTTGCTGCAATGGAGTAAGGATGCCTTGTGTTATGAGTTGATGAAGAAATGGGCCAAGAACAAAGGTGTTTGATGGTTGAATGGGAGAGATATAGTGAGAGATGAAGGGATATATGTCTGTATATATCAGATATATCTATATATCTCTGGTTTTTTGTTTCAAACATCCAACCAAAACAATGGAGGAGGAGAGGCCCCTTATATAGGCAAGACTAAGCTTCTAAGACAAGCTACAAAGGGTCAAAGGGGTCTAAGGGGAGGTCAAGGCTTATTGGAGAAGCTAGGATAGCTGGTAAGCTTCTTGGGGAAGCCAAGACAAGGGGTCAAGGATTCCTCAAGAAGCCTTGAGCAAAAGGTGCAAGAAAAGGGGTCAAAGGGTGTGCAAAGGGTGCAAAACAGCCACACACGTGCATGGGGAGCAGGGTCTGTGCATTCCAGCTGCCACAGCTGGCATCCATTCAATCTGTAGAATACTCCGGAAGGTCATCGGCTAGCAAACTTGGTCGGTCAGCCATCTTTTTTGGCCGGTCGGCAATCTATTTGGCCGGTCGGCCATCTATTTGGTCGGTCGGCCATTTGTTTTGGCCGGTCGGCAGGAAAAATCTACTCTGCAGGTCCAACTTCAAATGGGCATAAATTCTTCATATGAACTCCTTTTCAGGTCATTCTTGTGTCAAAATTGAAGCCCCGAAAGTAAGCTTTCCAATGGCACCAGCCTTGCATCAAAATTCCAACTGTGAAGAAAGTTATTCTTGTTTTAGTGAAGGCTGCTCAGTTTCGGTCCAACCGGGATGATGCCCAACTTCAACCAATCATATCTCCCCCCTCCGGTCTCGAATTTAAGAGATTCTTGAGTGCAAAATGAAGCCCAGGAAGTCTTCTTTCCAACGGTGGTGACCTCATAACTAAACTCCAAGTGTACAGATAAATAAGCCCGATTCAGCGAGGGCTGCTCGACTCGCTTCTACCCGGATTTATGCCGAACTTCTCCCAAACTGGTTTTCTCCTCTCCTTTCCTCTCTTCTTCAACTCCAAACCCCTAAGCAAAGTGCTTTGAAGGATTTGCCTCTCTCCTTGCTGAAGAAACTGAACATTTGCCCTGCACACCTTTCTCCGCCAAGCAAAACATCAGTGGTGCCCGAGTCTTAAGGGCGGTAAAAAATGGGGTGTCTACATAGTGTCTCAGTTAAAATACTCTCAAATCATTGGAAGCCTAATGTACCTAATGAATTGTACTCGTCCTGACATAACTTATGCAGTCAGTAAATTGAGTAGGTACACTAGTAACCCCGGAGAAGACCATTGGAAAGCGTCATTCGGGTTCTTAGGTATCTAAGATTCACCCGTGATCATGGTTTGAACTTTACTCGATATCCAGCAGTACTTGAAGGTTATTGTGATGCCAATTGGATATCGGATACTAAAGATTCAAAATCCACTAGTGGATATGTCTTTACTCTGGGAGGTGCTGCTGTTTCTTGGAAATCCACGAAACAAACATGCATCGCACGATCCACAATGGAATCCGAGTTCATTGCTTTAGACAAAGTAGGAGAAGAAGTAGAATGGCTTCGTCACTTCTTGGAAGACATTTCAATGTGGCCAAAACCTGTGCCAGCTATTTGCATTCATTGTGATAGTCAATCTGCAATAGGCAGGGCACTGAATCATATGTATAACGGTAAGTCACGACATATTCGTCGTCGACATAATACCGTTAGGCAATTGTTGACAAATGGAATAATCTTAATAGATTATATAAAATCTAAAGAGAATATTGTGGATCCGTTAACAAAAGGTTTGACAAAAGAGCTAGTGTATAGTTCATCGAAGGGGATGAGATTAAAGCATATTACATAAAAGTCGTCATAATGGTAACCCTACTTATATGACTGGAGATCCTAAGAACTAAGTTCAAAAGGACGACTAAGTTATGTATGGCTCGCCAGAAATCACCAAGGGATTAAAATTCCTTACCCATTCCTATGGTGAGAGTGATATCTGCAACATGTGTTGTCTGCAGGGGTATAAGGATAAGCTTTGCTTTTAATGATTACTTATATCTTGATTAAGGCATAAAATCAAGACGAGTATAAGGAGATACTCACAATAAGAATCATCTATATGAGTGTTGAACTGGGGCCGGTTCTATGAGAAGATAAGAGGCTAAATTCTCTAGAAACACTTATGAAAACCAGGAGCGTTCAAGGCCAAAATGAACACAACAGTGAGAACCACGATGTGTTAGAAGATATTTTGTGTGAAATCTATTGTCTTGGCTTACACAAACGGCTGAACAATTCAAGGCATCGTGTCCATTGGTTAGCCAGTAAGTCCGATAGGTTATCACTAGGGAAGGTTCAAGGCCGAAAGCTACTATCCTGATGCAAAATATTTTCGACTTATACTCTTTTGATAAAGTCTGCATATTGTTGTATTTCCGTTGCCATCAAATTCTATTCATGTGGGGGATTGTTGGAAATGGTTTAGAAATTCTAGGTTAATAATAGAATTTTTTCCTAAGTTTGGTATATTTTTTAGGTGGGCCCCGTGCGTTGATTTTCGCGGGTCAAAGTGGTAACGCGTTCTATGTCGCGTTGTGATTCACGTGGTATATTTGGTTGCTCAAAACCATTACCAAGTGAATGGAAAATTGAAGCCAAAGTATGCTCCATGGAAATGGAGTTTTGGTGGAAAATCCTTAAAGGTTTGAATAAGGCTTGTCCCACATTGGTTTAGTAAGAAGTTTCGAATGGACTTATAAGGCATGGGATTGGAACTTGGGGTGTGCCCCAAGGGGTACCCAAGTGTTTTAGAGAGGGAGGTTATGGGCAAAATGGGCTAGACCCATTGGACCCAAAAATCACTACACACGCGCGCCTGCGCCGCCGTCATTCCGGTCGATCGGGCGGGCTGGGCTGGGCTTGGGCTTGGGTGCGGGTGCGTGGTGTGAGGCTGGGTTGGGCTTGTTCGGCCCAATACCTATCTTTTTTGGCCAAAAATATTTTGAATTTAATTTTATTTTTTGGTAAAATAAAATCCAGAATTTAAATTAATTCCGGAAATAAACTGGTCCGGTTTTACTGTACACCCAAACAGGGCCCTTTCTATTTTTTGTCTGTTTGAATTTTTGAACAGATTCAAATCTGTTTAAATTCAAAATCAATCATACCTGTTCAAACAGGTTTGTACCTGTTTAATTCAAAACCTGCAGCCACCACTACATCTATAAATAGGACAACCCTCATTTGATGTTAAACACATTCAGAAATTTTGTACTTCACCTCTACAAGTTTATTCTTTATTTTGCTGCATTTATTTTTTGTAAGAAAGAGTATAAACACTTAGTGTGTTCGTTAGGCAAACAATTTGTAGTGCTGCTATTGTTTGTAGTTGATCATTTCATTATGAGAGATAGACGTCCATATTCTGAAAGCACCGAGGAGAGGACGAATCTGTCTTAAGGACACAGTGTCAAACACTAGACTTGATCAGATATTTATTAGAAGAAATTAATCGAATAAGTTGTTTAATTTATGTTTTGTTTTATTTGTTTATTAAATCAGATTTTAATTTTATTTTTGTAACAACATAAAATCTGTTTTTATTTATTTATTTATTTCTAGTTTGATTTTTGTAATCAAACAAATTCTCTCATTTCCTTTATTTCTTTATATTCTTGTTGTTGTTTAGTACACAACAGAATTTAATCTATTTAAATACAGTGAAGATTGTTTAACACTTGGTTCACGTGGGTTGCATAAGTAAGGACACTGAACGTAGGGATTGTCGAGGTAATGCTTGTAGAAAGTGGAAGGCTGTCGGAGGTGTGGGATCAAGGGTAGAGAAGCACCACTGAGGTGACAGAGAAAGACTGTAAAAGGACGATGAAGAGATGTTAAGGATTAGGTAATGGTGGAGAGAGGTAAGAGAGGGGCTAGGGGTGAAGATTAGGTAATGGTAGATAGAGGCAAGGAGGGGCTAGGGGTGACGATGGGGGTCAAAATGTAACCGTGGGGGCGATGGTTAAAGTTGGGAATGGATTAAGAATATGTAAAACATCGTCTAATTTGTTAAAATTGTATCGATTTGTATCAACCAGTATCATTCTATTTGCTAATCACAGATTAAACTTTAAAATTTAGAATCTGCCTTCGAAATCGCTCCGCTCTACTATAGTTAATATGTATATATTTTTTAACCTCTAATGAAATATCAAAGTAAAAATGAGTGTAAAAAATATTTCAGATTTGGAATTTATTACAAATTAGTAGTTATATATATGAAAAACATTATATAAAATTAATTTGTATTATATATATGAAAAAATTATGAAAATTAGTGTTATACATTGTGTAAATGCTTGATAATTTATTAGAATATTTTTCAATCAACCAATCTGTTCAAAATCGCTCAAACCGCAATTTGCCAACTCGCGAATCTATTAATCCGCCATTCGATTTATAATTTTACTCTCAAACCACCCCAACTACACCATGTGCACCTTTAGAATGGATGGGATAGGATGGGCTAAAGTGGTTGGGTTTGGTAAGGTTAAAATTAAGATTTAGAAAGGGGCAAAGGCAAAATAAAAATTTTGTGAGGTTTTTCTTTTATTTTTAGATCGGGAAGAAAGTATTTATTGCAAAATTAATTTTAAAAAAAATCAGATCAATCTCGTACAACAGTAATAAAAGATCTCATAAAGAAATAACAAATTTTTATAGGAGGAAGAATCCTAACCTCCATAGAGTAGGAGAAAAAACCCTTGCAAAGGAGGGACACATCGTTGACATATCCTCTACACAATGAGGATTATTACAACAAACAAATAAAAAAAAAAAGAAAGTAAATCGAAAGCAACTAGATCCAAGTCGCCAAATGCATCCAAAGCTCCATTACAACGTAATCTTCAACTTAAAATTTGAAGACCCCACGTCCGCTGGTTAAGATAGAACATTGAGCTTGAGGCGAAGCGTTAAACAACATCGGTCTTCGGATTGTGAGAAGATCTGAAACCAGATCTTAAAGTTTTGGGTGCAAGGATGAAAGTTGGCGTAAGCCAAACATCATATTCAGAAGATCAGAAAAAGGAGAGGCGACGAGAACACCAGTGGTCAAAAGCAGATTTGAACGAGATAAGACAAATCTAGTGAAGGTGTATAACAACCCTCATCTTGTCTTAGTCATAGTCATGAACATTTATATGATTTTACCTTGTTAAGTTTGTACATGCAGACTTAGACTTGTTTTGCCTAGGTAAAGGTCCTTGTCTTGTCTTGATGCTATCATGTTTTGCCTAAGTATTGTATGCATGCTTTGTTCCTTGCTTGGTGCTGCCTCAAGCCTAGGTCAAGTGTTATCCTTCCTAGCCAAGATCATTGAAACCTTCTTATCCGAAGCCTATGTCTTGATCCGGGATCATTGCCTTCTCAGAGTACCCATGCCATCTTACTTGTTGTACACACTTTGTCATATCCTTGTCTTTTCACTCTGGTATCTTTTTGAAGAGAGCTAATTAGATGATGCCACGTGTCCTAGGAGTGGTTTAAGCCAGCTAGCAGTGAGGGAACCCATATCATTTTGTCATATCTTTGTTTTTGAAAGGAGAGAAGCTCTAGGAAGAAGAAGAAGGAGTTCTTGAGAGAGAACTAGATTTCCAAGCTTGATCCTTAGAGTTTGAGCCGTTTGATCCGTGTTTTGAGGTCAGATTCTTGATCTACTCTTGTTGTTCTTTATGTTGATCTAATCACATTGCATGATCTAGCATGATTCATGAGCCATGCATTGATTTAAATTTTTGTTTTAGAAAAAGAAAATGATGTTCTTGTGTTTTTGAAGAAAAGCCTTGTTTTGATCCAAAAGTTTGTAACAAGTTCCATGTTTTTGTGTTTGTTTTCATGGAATCTTCAAGTATGGGTACCTAGGTCCATGTTTTTGAACTCATATCACGAAATCTCAGATTTTGAATAAAGAAGTTATGATTTTAGCATTCATATTCTTCATGTTCATGTTCTTGAAGGGGGAAACTCAAATTTCCAGACTTCATTTCCCTAAGTGTGGTCACTGAGACTACTTTTGCCTAGATCTCACACCTAGGCCAAGCATCGTATCTCACCTTGGCCTAGCTTGCATGATCACTTGCACCTTAGTCTATCTGGCATGGACACGTAGGCCGACCACTGCACACCTAGACCGACCATGGTACACCTTTGCCGGCACCTCGTAACATCTCGTCAGACAGCCGCACACCTAGGCCTAGGAGAGCACACCTCAGCCAATAAGTGTGGGACCTCGGCCATGACCCTCGGAGTTTACCCAGCTAGGCCATTTTTGCTTAGATCATCTCTGTGCATCCATTCCAAGACCTGGTTGGTACCCAACATGCTTTTCCAAGAAGAAAAAGAGTATTTTGACTCCCAGCACATGTTTTACTTTATCTTGACTTGGTTTTGGAAAGAAGTGCCGGGATCTTATTTACCCATTTAAAGATTGTTTTGAGAGTGCATTCCATACCCATCTTTGAGCATCTATTCATGTCTTTTGGAAATACATTAAGTAGAATTATTATGTGATTGTAGGTCTTGGATTTTTGCCCTAATTCCTTACATCCGAAGAGCTAGTGTGAGTGGTATTTTTAATAAAGCTATGTTATAAAGTTTTGATAAAACTTTGTTTCGTTTTGGAAAATTATTTGATCAAGCATGAATGATTATCATTTAGTTTTTGTATCAAGTATTATGTTTGTTTTGATGACATTCTTGGAAAGTCCTTAGTGCTAGGGAACTATAATGCAACTAGTACCCTTATTTGAGATATCTCCCTTGCCACCAACAGTCTTGTACGGGTGGGTTTGTCTAATCGATTCTGGGTCAATTATTCCCTTGTTTTGTCAGGAATGTCATCCCTTGTATTATGTTGATGCTAGTAAGCATCCCTTGAAGTTTTGAAAGACTTTGATAGATGAACTTGGTTCATCCCTTGATTTTGTACAAGCTATGATATGTATTATTTTGATAAAGACCTCAGATATCATTCATTCAAACCTTTATTATTTATACCATTCACTGAGTATCCAAGCTCACCATCTCCCTTATATATATGTAGGTGATGAGCAAGAAGGCGATGTCGCCTAAGTTTTGTTTGCAGCTTGTTTTGGATTCTCGCTTTGCTAGCATCTTGAAGATTATGCTTCTTAGCTTTTGATTCATGTCTTTTGCATATTTCGGCTTGAGAAGCCTTTTGATCCAGATGCAATATGTACTTTACTTTGTCTTGTATTCGAGGTGTAAAACCATGATTAAGATGTATGATATTTCATTAGATCTATGCACAGCTCTTCTGGACTATTTAGATTTAAATTTATTGCTTCTGCACATGTAAGCCCCATATGTATACTTTGATTGTGTGAAACTTTGTAAGTTAGCGTTTGGTAATCTCGGATTACTGGCCATCATGGCACCATTTTACTAGGGGCAAAATGGGGTCGTGACAGATTGGTGTCAAAGCACCGGTTCCTTATAGTACGTCATTCACACACTTTTAGTCCCAAAGAGCATAGGATTTCCCTTAGAATGATGTTAGGATTTCATCATATTGCTTGCTATTTGACAAGGTGTGCATTATCTTAGCATACTTATTTGTTATTTGCCTAATTGTCTATTTGTTCATATTGTTTAAGAGTCATATTTTGCATACATCTAGCATCATGAGAAGGGGAAGACCTCCAGTTAGACAAGATCATTCTGAGGACAGGTTGGATAGATTAGAAAGGTTAGTCGAAGGTTTGGCCCGTGAGTTGAGGCAAACAAGGCAACAGAACACTAGTATTACCTCTACTCAGGCCGAGTAGACAAACAGCCGAAATGCAGTTCCGCCTCCACCCCCTCTGGCACCGCAAGTGCCCTAATAGCCAGCTTTATATGGGGACGACACAATAAATTTGATCAAAGAATTTAAGAAAATGAATCCGCCGAGATTCCATGAAGGTATAGAGCCGTTGAAAGCTGAGGCGTGGGTTTTGGAAATGGAGAAGTTGTTTGAGATCTTTTCTAGCACCGACGCTCAGAAGGTGTCATTGACAGCATTCACATTGGACGACGATGCTCGTAGGTGGTGGATGATGATCCGAGAAGGTAATCCAGGTCTGACTTGGGCTAGATTTTTGAAGTTATTCTATGACAAGCATTTTTCCCTTAGTGTCCGAGATCGCAAGACCACCGAATTCCAGACTTTGACACAAGGCAACAGAATAGTGGCTGAATATGACCGTACTTTCATCGAGTTGGCTAGATATGCGCCTCGCATGGTCAATGATGAATATAGAAAAGCTAAAAAGTTTGAAAGTGGGCTTAGTGGACCGATACAAGATCAGGTTAATATGCTCAACATACCAACTTACGCCGGAGTATTGGACAAAGTCATATTGGCAGAAGCTAACTTAAACAGATATCAGAGTTCAGGAGGGAGCTAGAGAAAGAGACAAAATTATGACAACCGCCGAACATCGTTTGATGCCAAGAAGAAGGCAAATGTGGGCAGTTCAAGCAACTCAAATATGGAAAGTGGTACTAGGCCGACATGTTCAAGTTGTGGGAAGCCACATTTTGGAGTTGTTGTTAGGCGTCTGGAGCTTGTTTTGAATGCGGTGAGATGGGTCATTGTGTCAAGGACTGTTTCAAGACAAAGGCTAATGATGGCAAGAAAAACGAGAGTACCTCGGGTTTTGCACAGAAAGGCAATGTCGGGAAAGGACAAATGAGGCAGGGTAGAGTCTTTGCATTAGTGCCAGGAGACACTCAGAGTGCCGAGACAGTAGTGTCAAGTACCCTTCCAATTTGCTCTCAAGATGCTTATATATTGATTGATTCGGGTTCTACACATTCCTTTATATCTGTTAAGTTTGCTAAGAAGTTGAATAGGGAACTAGAACCCTTTGGTTATTTGTTATTTGTGTTTACTCCATCTGGAAGAACTATGACTGTTGCATCCATTCATAGAGCATGTGCTGTTGTGATTGAGAATGTCGAATTACTAGTTGATTTGATGCCGTTGAACATGACTTATTTTGATGTTATATTGGGAATGGATTGGTTAGTAGTTAATCGTGCATCCATTAATTGTGTTTCTAAAAGTGTCACATTGAAATCTCCAAACCAAGCCGAGGTTACATTTCAGGGTAAATGAGTAGTATCCCCACCTTACTTGATCTCATCTATGAAGGCTTATAAGTTGATCCAAAAAGGGTGTCAAGGTTATTTGTGTAGTGTACTAAGTAATCTAAATGGAAACATTGAACTGGCCGATATCCCAGTTGTAAATGAATTCCTCGACGTCTTTCCAAATGATTTGCCTAGCCATTTAGTCGATAGGGAAATAGAATTTACTATTGACATTATACTGGGAACCCAGCTTATCCCCAAAACACCCTATAGGATGGCCCCAGCCGAGCTTAAAGAATTGAAAGTGCAATTACAAGAGTTGTTGGATAAGGGTTTTATTAGGCCGAGCACTTCACCTTGGGGAGCGCTAGTTTTATTTGTTAAGAAAAAGGATGGTGCACTTCGTCTTTGTATTGATTACCGAGAACTGAATAAGGTAACCATTAAGAATAAGTATCCATTGCCGATGATTGATGATTTATTTGATCAGTTACAGGGAGCAGAGTCTTTTCTAAAATTGATCTCAGGTTGGGCTACCATCAGCTCAAAGTTAAGGCTAAGGATGTGGAGAATACTGCTTTTCGGAAAAGGTATGGCCACTATGAATTTTTGGTAATGCTTTTTGGAGTCACAAATGCTCCTCCAGCATTTATGGATTTGATGAACAGAGTCTTTAGGCCATACTTAGATAAGTTTGTAGTTGTTTTCATTGATGATATATTGATCTATTCCAAGAGTAGTCGTGAGCATGAGAAGCATTTGAGACTTGCCCTACAAATTTTGAGAGATAGAAAATTGTATGCTAAGTTTAGTAAGTGCGAAGTTTGGCTCCCTAGTATCTCATTTTTGGGGCATGTGATTAATGAAGAGGGTATTTCAGTTGATCCTAGTAAAATTGAAGCCATTGTAAACTGGCCGAGGCCGACTAATGTGTCTGAGGTTCATAGTTTTCTAGGTTTGGCAGGTTATTACAGAAAGTTTGTGAAGGACTTTTTAAAGATTGCAGTACCATTGACACAATTGACTCAGAAGGGAGTGGCATATGAATGGACCGAGGATAGAGAATCAGCTTTCCAGGAGCTAAAGACGAGGCTAGTCACAACACCGATTCTTGTACTACCGTCAGGTAATGAGGAATTTCAGATTTATAGTGGTGTTTCGCATAAGGGTTTGGGTTGTGTAATATGTACTTTACTTTGTCTTGTATTTGAGGTGTAAAACCATGATTAAGATGCATGACATTTCATTAGATCTATGTACAGCTCTTATGGACTACTTAGATTTAAATTTATTACTTCCGCACATGTAAGCTCCATATGTATACTCTGATTGTGTGAAACTTTGTAAGTTGGCATTTGGTAATCTCAGATTACTAGCCATCGTGGCACCATTCTACTATGGGCGTAATGGGGGCGTGACAAGGTGGATCCATGAAGGTAGGTAGATGGCAAATCTGGTGGTGACGTGGTGTAGTGATGGTGGTGTCGAAAAGGGTTGAAAGAACAAGCTTCCAATATTATTAAAAAATAAAAATAAAAAATAAAAGTGAAAGGAGGAGAGAAAAGGCCAACGGTCAGAACCCCTTCCCATCCTTGGCGACACACCTCGTAAAAGACTTAGGGAGGGACGTTAGAGAGAGATGTCCTGAACTTAGCGAGAGTGGCACTGTTTGGCAAGTTATTTTTTTAGTTTTTTTGGTTAAAATCGTCTATAAAGACAAAATATATTAAAATAGTTAATAAAATAAAATGTCATATCCAACTCATAATTATTTTATTTTTTCTCTCACAATTATCAAATCAACTAAAAAAAAAAAAATCAACTATGAAGTTGGCTATTTTAGTGGGCTAAAATAGTTGTGTTAGGGAAGGGTATTTGATTTTTTTGTAATTGGATGTGATGTTTGTGAGAGAAAAAGTAAAATAATTATGAATTTGATGTGATATTTTGTCTTATTAACTATTTTAATATATTTTATCTTTTAGTATGCTATTTTAACCCAAAAAAGCAAAAAAATCTCTTCCCAAACACCCTTTATTTTAGCAAAGCTATATAACCAATAAAAATAGTTAACTTTCCAAGTAAGGTGAGAGTTAAAACCCTGGTCCAATTAATTTCAATTTTGTGGGGGTTCACACAATAAATTTAGGCCCATTTTGGCCCCCCAAAAAACCACATCTTTTTCTTTTTTTTGTTTTTGTTTTTTGTTTTTAGTTATTTTTTAAAAAAAATTATGACAATTTTTTTAAATTTTTTTCTTATATGTCTTGTCGAGACGAATCTAAAAAATATATTTTTTTTGAAAAATTTCATAAAAAAATCATTAAAGGCAAAAATAAGTCAAAAAAATTACTTATTTTAGCTTATTTTTGTCTTTTCTATTTTTTTTAATTTTTTTTTAAAAAATTATAATTTTCTGATTCTTATCGGGCTGAATTTAGAAACCTAATTTTTTTTAAAAAAAAAGTTAAAAAAATTTACTAAAAACAAAAATTAATTAAAAAAAAGTCAAAAAAATATACTTCTCAAAATACCACTTAAGCAGCGTCAAAAAAATAAAAAATAAAAAAATACTAAAAATCTCAAATATTTTACTAATATTTATACTAAATATCTCATATAAATGTGAAACTCACACCATCTAAATCTCATATTGATAAAAATATTCAACTTGTATGGTTTTGATTTCCAAAAAATATTTTTTAGAAAATTTTACTTTTTTATTTTCCTTGTTTTTTTGTTTTCAATGATTTTTTAAAACATTTTAAGTAATTTTTTTAATTTTTAGATACATCTAACATAAATACACTTAAAAATTATAATATTTGTGAAAAAAATCTTTAAAAAATTTACTAAATACCAAAAATGTAAAAAAATATGAAAATTTAGTATATTTTTTATATTTATATTTTTTATATTTTTTTGTATTTATTAATTTTTTAAAATATTTATTTACAAATATTTTACTATTTAGATATATCTAAGTAAGGTGTATCTAAAAAAGTAAAAAAATTTCTTAAAATTTTAAAAATGTTCACTAAAATTTTTCAAAAAATTGAATTTCCAAAATTGAAACCAAACACAATGATTAGTACTCACACCATGTGAATGGTCTATCTTGTCAGACGTGAGTACTAATATTTTTACTAAGGCTTCGTTTGGAAACCTTCCATTTTAGTTAAAAAGTCAAAAAGTTACTAAATTAGCCAAAAAGCCAACAACCCATACCAAAAAGTCAAAGATTCTCTTTTCTCTCTACTTTTTGCACATCTTTTCGTAAAAAGCTAAAAAGTCATCCCAAACATACTAGTTTTTTCTATCTCATATTTTAGCCAAATAGCTAAAAAGTTACCAAATTAGCATGTTCCCAAACGAGTCCTAAGGCCACGTTTATTTGGCAAATTAGGTTGAGTGTGATTATTAGTGAAGAGATAGTTAGTGAGGAGATTGTTAGTGAGAGGATTAAGTGATAAATGATAACCAACTAGGCTTAGCCTAGTTGGCCACCATGTCTTCCTTAGAACTTTAGTCTCAAGGAGGTCATGGGTTCAATTCTCTTTAGGGGGTTGAATTAAGGGAGTGCAAGCACCAAGGGTGGAGAGATTTTCTTAACAACTAACATTTATCGGTCAAAAAATAAATAAAAATAAAAAAGTAGTAAAGGATAAACTATCCATAGGTCCTAATAATTGGACTAATTCCCATCAAATCCTATTGAAAATAAGTATTGGCAAAATTATTACTAAAAATAATTTTTTTTGACAATTTTTTATTTTTATATATATTGCTAAAAATGAATAATTAATGACTTTTTTTCTCACGATTTTTATAAATTGTCGCTAAAACTTACAATTAGTGACTTTTTTTATGACAAATTTTTCACATAGAACCTATTAGACAATAAGTCTACTAATTAGGATCTATACGTAAGTACCGCTTAAGTAAAAGTGTGTTTGTCTTGATGATAGTGAGAGAGATGATTAGTGATGAAATTATTAAATTATTTTTATATAAAATAAAAATATATATTTTTATATTTTTACAAATAATAGACTACACTTGAATTTAAGAAAAAAAAAAAAACATAACAAAAAAAAATATTTATTTTTTCAATTCTCTCAATATTTTTGTAATCTCATATTTTTTTCCAGCTTTGTTAATTCGATTGGACAATGAGATTACCAATCCAGCTGGACAAAGAATGTACTCACAAATTTCCGTAGCCGAATATGTTTTCAAAGTTGCAACCTCTCTATCTGTCCAATACCGCTGATGGGGATAACAAACATGGCCTAAATGTGTTAATTATTTTTCAGAAAAATCAACATACAAATCCCGTTTCATCTCGAACGCTCATCTCTCTCTCTCTCTCTCTCTACACACACACACACACACACACGACACCACCTCTTTATTATCCCTTCGTACGGGCATAAAATCCTCTCTCTCATCTCTGTAAGACAAAACCGTGGATCCATCTCATCCCACCATTCCTTCTCTCTCTCTCTCTCTCTCTCTCTCTCTCCATAGCTCAAACTCCATCGCCAGAGTCCTCTTCGCTAACCTCCTTTCCTCTTTTGTCTATCTCAAATTATCTCTCTCTCTCTCTCTCTCTCTCTCCTCCTTTTCCCTAACACCCATCTCTCTCCAATCCATATTAGGCTTCAATCTCTCTCCTCTCTCACTCACCTACCCACTATATCCTCATCTCTCTCTCTCTGTCTCTCTCTCATCAGATCTAATCCCAACAAACGCTTCTTTGCCTCTTCTCCAAACTCTCCCTTCCAATTCCCATCTCTGAAATTCCCCAATTTAGGGTTTCCCTCACTCCATCTCGATCTCAAATCCCATCACTTTCTCTCTATATAGTTGTGTATACATAATTATCTATATATATATATATATATTGGTTCAGATGTCTTCTGTTCGTCCAGATCTGACCACCAAAGTCTACCCAGAACCCTACACTTCATCATCATCGGACGAGATCGACCATTTCGATCTCTTGCCCGATTCGATCCTCCTCCTGATCTTCAACAAGATCGGCGATGTCAAAGCCCTAGGTCGCTGCTGCGTCATTTCTCGCCGCTTCTACACCCTCGTCCCTCAGGTCGAAAACGTCGTTGTTCGTGTCGACTGTGTGATCTCCGACGACGATGCTTCTTCCACCTCTGGATCCTCCGACAAGTCTCGCGGAGCTTTCTCGAACCTGTTTCGGTTCGTTTTCGGTGGAATCGTCAAGCCACTCCAAGCTCTAGGCCAGTTCTTGGGTCCCAAGAGATCGAACTCGGCTTCTTCTTCTTCTTCGCTTTCGGTTGGTACCGGAGCTTCGGCTGATGATGAACTAGATCAGGGTGGTGTGACCCATCATTCGCCTACTCAAGTTTTGAAGAATTTCAATGAAATTCGGTGTCTCCGAATCGAGCTTCCCAGTGGTGAATTGGGTATCGATGAAGGTGTGTTGTTGAAATGGAGGGCTGATTTCGGATCGACCCTCGATAATTGCGTGATTCTCGGAGCTTCCTCGGTGATTTACCCTAACCCAAGTAAGAATTTGGATAACAATGGAGATGGGTTTTGTGGTAATGCTATTGCTATTGCTGGTGGAGATGAAAATGGAAGTATTCCTGAATCGTTTTACACGAATGGAGGATTGAAATTGAGAGTGGTGTGGACAATCAGTTCGTTGATTGCTGCTTCGGCGAGGCATTATTTGCTTCAGCCCATAATTTCGGAGCATAAGACTTTAGATAGCTTGGTTTTGACTGATGCCGATGGGCAGGGAGTGTTGTGTATGAATAGGGATCAATTGGAGGAGTTGAGAGTAAAGCCCTTATCAGCTTCATCAGCCTCGAAGCGGACACTTGTGCCGGCATTGAATATGAGGCTGTGGTATGCTCCGCACCTGGAATTGCCTGATGGAACTGTGCTGAAAGGGGCGACATTGGTCGCAATTAGGCCTAGTGAGCAGTCGGCTGTGAAGAAGGAGGTGTCGGAGGGGTGTTGGGTTTCGGCTGCCTTTGAGGAGCCGTTTGGGATGGCTGCGAAGATGCTGGTGAAAAGGAGAACTTATTGTCTTGAGATGAACTCCTTTTAAGAGCAATGCATTGCTGAGGTAGTTTTAACTTTGGTTGTTTTGATGCATTATGGATAAACATATGATTGCTATGTTTTGGATCAATAAACATGTTACTTATGGTTGCCACAAGCCATTTAATTAATAAGATTTGGATGAATAGTGTGCATGGTATAGATGGGTCTTCAAGACTTTTTTTTTTTTTTTTTTTTTTTGTGTGTACATCTATTGTTTCAAGATGCCTCGTTAATTAGTTACTCTTGATAACAAATGTTTTGTTGAATTTGCTATGGAGCTTGCATATAAGGCAGAAGTATCTTTATGAATGTGTATTATATTTACATCATTTGGACACATTTGCTTATAATATTGTGGTAATAGAAGAACTACATGCCTTATATGATCCAGTAGAACTTTCTGAAACGTGTAGCATATGATTGTAGGAGAAATTGTGAGTTCCATTTTAAGCCTTTTATTTGAAAATTTTCCATTTGAGTGAACCTTTCTGTGGAAAGTTAGTGGGCATTTTTTGGTTAAATGGAATCTAGAGATGTAGGTAGAAACCAAAAAAGAGCATAGACACAATTTTGTTGCCATTCCTGATTGCTACTCCATTAGTCATGTTCATTTTATCTTACTGTTATTAGGCCTGAATGAGCACTTTGTCCCTCTGATGTTTGGATCTCTGTGAGTCATGCGATTTGTTGATTTATCGATCTTAATTTTTTTGAATTGTACTTTGATTTCCAGGGAAAGTGCAATTTCTGAGGAGAAGAGAGATGCACATGTTTTGGAAGGCATACAATAAATACTTTTGTTTTGCACGTAGCTTAATGCGAGTGCAGTTTTTCATCAAGCCTAATCATGCTTCATAAATGCAATGGAATTGCTGTTCCTTGGTTGATTATGCACTGTGGAATCTGTCCCTTTCTGTGCTTAAACTGATGGATGGATGAAATGCATCTGCAGTTTGTTTTTATATTGGGCATATGCTGTAAGAGTGCGCACGATGCAACTAGATTAATGTTGTAAGAGCTTTGAGCGTTTGAGTTGTAGTCTTTTACATTTGTTAATCATCTCTTATGTGAATATTGTAGGTTTGAATGAATATTTTATGCCTATGTGAGCAGTGTACGTTGCATCTAGCTTTATATCTAAAGTGGCTAGCTTACTGGTTCTAGCAAAGGTTTTCTTGTCATAATGTCATTGCTGCACCATTATTATTTATACTTTTAATAATTTGCTGCAAAGGACTTGTGGCATAATGCAGATGCTATGGATGTGTGAACTGTGCTAGAGTGTTTGCAGGGCAGGATGCTCAACTCTGGACTTACAGTGATCATAGTCCTCTAGACAACTTGGTGTAGAGCAGGTTTTGGTGTCTCAAGTTCACGACGCTTTATTGAGGGTAGAGCAGTGATGATTAAGAACAGTGATTATTTCTTGGATTACACGAACTAACAAATCTGAGATTCAAAATACTTGGCTAATTGACTGAAACTTAGAAAGCTATAAGAGTTCAACTATACTTATTTGGATTCTGATAATTTTTTGTGCAATTAGTTCAGACTTTGGACTTACATCTTGTTGCATAATTTGTCAGATTAGTTATTGACATTTTCATGTATTGAGCTATATCTTGATTTTAGGAAGAGAGCATGTTAGTGCTAAGAAGTAGACTTGTACGTTTTTATGTTGTGTTCTTGGATTGTTCCGGTCATTGCTAGTGTTTAGTTAAGAGAGCCTTGTTTATGAGGTTATGCAGTTGCAAAAGTCTTCTGTTGAAAGTTGGTCATGTGGTGGGTGAAGTGGAGGCCTTGTGGGAAGATGGTAAGTACTGAGATGGCAGGGGACCACTGAAGGTGGAAGAGGGGAGAAGAACTGCATTTATTATTCCTTGTAGAAGTCCTCTCCCTCTCCCTCTCTCTCTCTCTCTCTCTCTCGCACACGCTTGCACTGACTGGTCAAAGTGTAGGAGCAAGGGGATGATGACGCATTTTGATTAACCCTTGACTCTAGCATCAATCCTAATCTCGAGTGGGGTCATGTGGCCACTCAGTTGCTTTATGACTGAGGCACCTACTACCCCACGGGAGTTTCTAGGCACTTCTCCAACTTAGGTAAGTTTTGATAGCATTAGGATGTCTTTTGGGACTCGTATAATTTAGAGGAGGTTGCTCAGAATAAGGTACTAGGTGGAGCCAGCTGGGCAAGCCAAGGTGAAGTCAAGCAAGTGTCGTAGAATGGGCATGCTATGCCGGAGAGTGAGCAGGGCTTAGTTGTGCCTTAGTATTGGATGGATGAGGATAGGCCATAGGAGTGAACACACTCGGTTATGAAGACATCGAGCTTCTCATCCACTGGTGGAAAGGGCAATGATCGAGCAGCGGATCCATGGCCGACCCAAGTGAGTGCTACGAGCAGTTTGGGGTATGGCTTGCCTTGATGCCTAGGCCGAAGGCAAAGGTACCACGTACGCTTGCCTTGTTTAGTATAGCTTAACATAGAGGGGAGCATGTGGAGATGTGCTATTGATCTATATGTCATCTGACGATGTGACGTGTCACCACGCACATGGAGATGCTAATGTGGAGATGATGTGGCAATGTGAGGTAGCAGAAGAAGAGACTCGTACCTACATCTTCAACCCCAGGCTGGGTGGTACAGGGGTTTATCATATACCTTTATTCATGGATTTTGGAACTAGTGATGATATTTTTATGATTTCGAAGACTAGCATGTTAGTGCTTCAAAACGCCGTCGACTTGTGCAACTTCGTTCCATATTTTAGAGTTCCAGTCGACCCTGCCCATTGGAGTTTCATTGATTTCCATTGTTCTGGTGTTGCAAATACCTTATTATGACTAGGGTGTTGGATGGCATATTGTTAGATCCCTCGTCTCTCTGCTTTGTCTTGATTTTAGTCCAGGTAGAAAGATGTTTATGCACCTCTCTCTCTCTCTATCTCTATTTTATTTTATTTTTTTAAAATTTTTTGTGATGGTCCTACACCCTAATTATGCAGTTTCAGTTGGTAAGTTATTTTCCTGTGGTATGAAATGTATGTGATTTCCAATATTTATTTCATTTTGTGGAGTGGAATATTTCATTTATTTGGCATATGGTACTTCGAACTAGTTACGATCTGGGATGCTCAAGTCTTTTTCACCTGGAACAGAAATCTTCGGCGCCTCATGACAGGAATTTTCTTGGATGGATGTTGATGATACAGAACTGTAGTAGAGGTATCCCTTTGTGTGCCCAACATTAACCCCTCGAGTTTAGTATCTATTTATTTATTTTGTGTGATAGATATGTGTTTTTCGTAGCTACATGTCAATTTGAGTCCTGGTCTAGAGTGTGTAGAAAGGGAGTAATAGCTTTGATTTATTGGGTTATGATTGCTGTCCGATAATATTGCCGTCACCCTAAAACCCTAAATTCGTGTTCTGTAAAGTCGTGTTTTCAAAACTCAAGTTGCATATTGAGAACCCAATTTCAAAGAGTGTGATTAATATATATATATATATATATATGTCATTGTTTTGTTTTCAAAACATGATTTTAAATGTAAAGTAGTATTTTCAAAATACTGACTTCATGAGCTGTGTGTTTACGAAATAAGTTGAAAATTTCCTTCATGCTTAGCACAACTGCATATAAGATGAGAGAGAGAGAGAGAGAGAGATGTAGTGTTGTCTCTCTCACTGAAGATGTGCAATGAGAGTCATCTTGGCATTGAAGAAGCAAACACCAAATAATTGCTGCAAAGTCTTGTCCTTTTGGGGAAAATAACGCTCTGTTTCAGTAACTGTTTGCCAATTTGGTATCAGAATTGCAGTAAATGTCTCATGTCAAAGTGGTTGCATTGAATGTTCGAAGCTGTTGTATCTTCAATGCCTGGCTAGGTCTGCAGCATGTGTGATAGATGGCCAAAAATATGTTGATCCAATGGGTCTTCGATCTTTCCGACCCTAATAGAACAATTTTATCCCGGACCCTAATGGAACAGGTTTGGAATTTTTTAATAGAATAGAGTTGGGTTTGGGGTGAAATGAAAAACTTGATGGGTTTGGGTCGGGTGAGTAAGGATCTGATTATATTTTTAGTACTATAAAAGTATCTCTATTTATATATGTGTTGTTGTTTGATCACTTAAAAGATTTTTAGGTGTTTTTTTTCTCCTTATATTCCATGTTCTTTATGTACCACCACACCTCTTCTCTTTATTAGAATAACGGCAATCAACCTTCAAGTTTGTGTAATTTGATTCTCTATTAAACCGCATTCCTACATTCTTAAAATTCAATATTGAAAATATTAGTTATAAAATTAAATGGACCGGGATGCATAGGGATGAGATTTTTTCACCAAGTGGGGGTGGGTCAGGATAGGGGATGGATATAGAGAGTAAGGTCGAGTCTGGGGTAGGACATACCCCATCCTTAGAGATACACGTTGATGGAAGGTTCAGTGTCCTTTCGTTGCAAAAAAATAAAAATAAATAAATAATCTCCATTCTCTGCTTACAATTTTATGAATGGAACTAGATTATGACTTTCCATGAGATTGTAATTTCACCTCAACTGTAATTTGTAGGACACTATGAGATGTAGGAACATCCTTAGCATTTGATCCTCCCTCCATATTTTTGCTTTGTTGGTTTTTTATTTTTATTTTTTAACTTTAACACCGATAAATCCAATTGCTGACCCAACAAAACATAGATAACAACTGGGTGTTTGAACATTGGAATTCCCAGCCTAGGTTCTTCGGGCCCTAAATGCCATTGGACCTAATAGAAACAAGCAATTGATTGTCAATGGACTAAATTTGTGGATGGAGGAATTTAGCAGGCATAGCTAAGAAACTTTATTTAATGTCTACATTTTTCTCTTTTCATGAATGTGAATTTTCATAAAAAATTGACTAGGTTTTGATGCATAAAATGGGGACAAATTTTCATGAAGATGGAGAAATTGAGTAGGATATGATGCGTAAAATTAGGATGATAAGGATGAAATAGACCTACTATGATGCATGATATTGAATGTTGGATTGTTAAAAAAAAAATTTGTTCACAAAATTATTTTATTTGAAATAAGAATATTGAGATGAATAAGTGTACGAAGGAAAAAGAAAGTAAATAAATAAATAAATAAAAATCCATTATAAAGTAAAGTACTTAGAAATCGCATCAATTAAAGATTGGATGATAGAAAATCATTGGGTTGTATATGTGCATAGCAAACCAATTAATACAATTAACACCTTTGTAATGATGAATGATTAATTTGATCAACATGAAGGGTTGTAAAAGAAATAGATAAAAGTTTATGAGAATTTGGGTTGAAATGATTAAAAAAAAAAAATATGGCTTTCTCGAAATTTTACTGCAGATACAATTGTGAATAGAATCATCCCAACTAAATGAGACAAAAACTTATTGAGTTCTATTATAAAAAAAAAATTTATTAGGTGGTCTAGAGGCACTAGGTGTCTCTTCAAGCCCATGACGAAACTAAGCATAGGAGACAACGTCGAGCTAAAAGAGGTACTTCTTTCTAGAGTCTCAAACAAAATGTAATTGAAACTTGTCCTATAATAGGATCTCAACAGGGGAGCCAAGGGAGGCACATATATAAGAGTGGTAGCCAGGGGAGGCACAAATAAAAATACTCAGAAAAATTGGGTGGTACATATTCAATTTTTGGATTCTAATGGTCTCAATGGAGAAGTAGGAACCAAGCAAAAGCCTCACTAGAATCACGGGGCCTGGATTCTAAATATGACACCATGGTCCATGGAGGGCAGTTTCTGGGGCAAATAGTATGTATCAATAAATAAATGCATATGAAATGGTTGCACAACCAACACAAAAATTGCAGTTCTAAAAATTGGGACAATGTCAAAGATGAATCCACTGCAAAGTCAACGACGCTAACCACCTAACTGTTCTCAAATTTAAAACTATAACCGCCAATGGAAGAGAAAGTCTAACCATACACGAAAAATCAAAGGCAAGTGAGACCTACCCTTGTGTCTATTGAATTTTTTTTTCTACCTTCAACAAAGATGGTTAAGGGCAACAAACATGTCATAAAAACATGAACAAGAAGGTTCAGAGACAACAGATCACCTAAATGCTTACAATGACATCTTTGCTATATCTCATTGGAGCACATGATCAACTTGTTAAATGTTTTGTGAAGATTTTCAAATAGTGTTTGCGTTAATTTCTCTCTTGCATTCTTCTCTCTCACACAGCACAATAGAAATCAAAAACTCTCCACACAAATTACCCAAATCTCAAAACACAAATTGCATGCATACATAAATATATCCGAATACGTGAATGAGAACTGAATGACTTCAAAATGAATAAAACAGACATAAAAAAGAATTTTGGAAGTATAAATAATGACATTTTCCTGAGATAGAGAAGACACGCATTCACTCAGGGCTCGCCGCTAATCCATCTTCAATATCATGCTGCATCAAACATTTGCAACATAGTTTATATGCCAATCACTTTGCAGCAATTATATAGAAACAAGCATCAATTTGTAGATAAATTTACAAGGAAAATGTAAACCTGTTCAAGCTTCTTTCAACACTAGGATCAGATCACCTTCTGATGAAAACATAAGGTTCATATGAAAGAAGCGCAAACCAAAGCCAACAAATAGTCTTAGGAAATGACTTTTGTTAATGGGTGCTCTTAGGCACCCTAGCTTTAAATAATTATATGTTCCTAAGTTACTCTACCTTCATAGAGAATGCACCAACAAATTTAAATTTATTAACGGATATTCTACTCTTAACAAGACCCATGTAGTGCAAATACTCAACTATCATATCATATAACAGAGAGTCAATCGACTAGGAAAACATGCACATGTTACACTGTCTATATTTTACTATTAAAATTGCAAATGAACTGTCAATAGAAATTAGAGAAAATTCCAGATTGGAAAAAATTTAAGAATAAGTTAAAAGAGCACTTTTGGCTATTCAACTATCTTCAAATCGTGTACAAGAATGTTAATGATCTTAAATAATTTTTAGGAGTATACAGAGTGATTTTACCAACTTATTGCTAGAGTTCACTTGATGAAAGCAAAAATCAAATGGAGTAAGATATGTGAGTGAATTGAAATAATTAAAGATAAGTTTTATAGAACGGCTATTAGACTAGCGATGTTGTATGGGACGGAGTATTGGGCAACCAAGAAACAACATATAGATAAGATGAGTGTGGCTGAGATGAGAATACTAAGGTGGATGTGTGGCAAGACTAGACAAGACAGAATTAGGAATGAGTGTATTCGGGAATGGGTATGAGTAGCACCGATAGAAGATAAGTTGAGAGAGAATCGATTGAGATGGTTTTGTCATATTCAACGGAGACCAACAGATGCAGTAATGAAGAGATGCGATGCTGTAACGGTAGATGGAAGTGGTAGGGGATGGGGTAGGCCTAGATTAACGTTGGTTAGCGTTGTAAATAGAGATATGGATCTACTTAATTTGACTTACAAAATGGCTTTTGATAGGGCCGCGTGGAGAAGAAAGATTCATGTAACCAATCCCATTTGATGGGACTTAAGGCTTGATTTGGTTTGGTTAGGTTATTACAACAAAATGTCTAAAAAAATTTCTAAAACATAGGTTTCATAAATGAAGTTTTGACCATTATTTAGCAAATACTCCGCTAAAGCAATGTAAGGTTTAATGGGCAGTTCCTATCTAAACTATTAAAATGCTAATGATTTGAAAAGCTATTACTTCTACGAGTATGAGTGTTCATAGCTTGTAAATCATATATATATATATATATATATTTATAATTAACTAGTTCAGCAACCCAAACTTTACCTTATCTTACCTTATCCATTTGTTTAACAAAGGAAAAAGATTATAATTTAACCTTCAATCCACATCGTACCCAAACATGTCATATTATTTTGATTCACTCATATGTCTCAACCATTTGATTTACTCAAATATCTCAACGTCTCAACTATCCACATTTTGCTAATATCAAGTAAATTATCTTGAGCTACCATAACCCAATTGTAATAAATTATCTTCAGCTCCCATATCCCAATTGTGATAGATAAACGTTAAATACAAAGAGAGAAGTGGCAAGGTTGGAACATAAAAAACTGATGTAGAAGTGAGTGGTTTTGACATACAGGTTCAGTAATCTTAGACATAAGAAGATGCAAATGTGGTGTTCAGTTTCATTTAGCAAAGCCTAAAACAATTTTTTTATTTTATTGATTCGATCCAAATTAGGTGAGCTGAAATTTGCCCACAATTACCAATTTTCATCAATTTCGATCTAGACAACATGAATACATGCTCATGCACAGCAGGCTCAGCAATCCAAAATGATTTCAAAAGTTTTGTCCAGTGTATGCTTTTTTTAGTTTCTTTAGGAGTTAAAAAAAAATCAATTATAATGAACTAAAATTTAAAGTGAGTGAAGTTTTGATATGACAAAACATCATAAATGAGTTATATTGCTCGTACAAATATGTTGTTACATGATTAAAAAAATACTTTTATTAAATGGTTTTTTTTTTTTTTAAATTTACTCATGAATTTTGGTGAGTGATTTTGAAAGAGAAGAAAAAATGTGAGGGAAATGGAGGAATAATTTAGCATTTCATTCATATTTCCCTGACATCTTCATTTTTTTTTCTAAATTTTTAAATTCATTATCCAAACACAACTTACATCTACTCCTACTGTATCATAATTTAGAACATGTGGCATATCTGATTCCAAGTAACATAGGTTAAGTTCAAATTTGAGTGGATTCTAGAAAAACATGGGTTAAAATCAGATTTTTTAGACTAGAAATTGTCAAAACAAATCTTTCTAAAATGACAAAAACGTAAATTGGGAAGGCTAAACGGAATCCAGTAAAAATTTGGTGTTGGAATGAATCATAGTTTAAAATTGCAAAATTTTGCAGTTTCATAGAATTCTTTAGAACTGTAAAATTTTGTAGTTTCATAACTTTCTTTATAATTGTAAAATTTTACAGTTTTATAACATGTTTTTCAGTTTGATTAATAAAAATAAATACTTAATAGATTTTTGCTCTGAAACTGTAACATTTTACAGTTTCAAAACTTGCTTTTCAGTTTGATCAATATTGGAGATTATTTGTTTAAATCCTACAAAAATTGAAAAATAACATATATTTTTTCCATTGTTGTTGTTTTTTGTCATTACATTTTTTTCTTCTTTTAGTTTATCAATATTAAGTACATTTTGCTATGTTTTTTCGCTCTAATTTCTCCATTTATTCCTTTTTTTTTTTTTTTTTGTGGCAATATTATGGATATTTTTGCTGAGTCTCTAATGATGTTCTTAACGTTCAGCGAACGTTCTGGACATTCCAGTGACTTCCACTAGAGTTCATAATAGTCCGGTGAACTTCCGGTGACTTCCTGGCGATACTCCGGCGCCTTCCCGGTGATGTTGAACATTCCGGCAAGTTTTCGGTGACTGCCTAACGGAAGTTCGACGGTAGTGGATGTAACAGCATCTATAAATTTTTTTTTAAAAAAAAAAAAATAGGATTTTTCAATTTAGCTACAAGTTTTTCTCATTGAGCCATTCTAATCGAATATTCAAGCAAATCTCAAAACGTTGGTCGATACCTTCTGCATAAGTTGTTCGAGAACATAGTAACATTTACCTAGTTGGCGGGTCATGACTATCTATGTTTTCACTCAACTCAACTGAACAAACCAGGATCAGAAAACTTTTTCATTTAGGATGATATTATGTATCAAAGACATGCTATGACTGTTTGATTACTAATAACTTCTTGTTACTTTGAGAGTGCAAAACATCACCATCTTAGATAGAATGAATAGTGTTCACCTATATTTTGAACTTACAAATTTCACATCTTCTTTCCTAGTTGTATAGAAGCCATAGTTATGGGTTAGTACTTAGTACACATAGGTGTATAATTCCAGTACTTTTTTCTTTGATTAGCAAAGAAAGTTTTATTGATAGAAGAAAAGGATACAAGGAGAAGGCTTTGTAGGAATTACATCATAGTTAGAAAGAATATCCCAATTAGGCTTGGTAGGAATTGTATAATTCTAGTACTTAGGAATACTGGTTAGGTCCATATAGGTGTATTGCCCCAGCAGTTTGGAGCAGACTTCTACTCAAGCGACAAGCATCCACTCTGAGGACCCTTTGATGCATTTCTTTTCCTCTTGACTATGCTTTATTTGTTTTTCGTTAAATATGTTTAGTTTGGATTATGATAATTGTTGTTTCATTGTTGGAAAACAACCTATCTTTCCTATTCCTGCTAGGTATTTCATAGTATCAACAAATTTCTAACTATGTTAGAGTTGTTAGTTTTAGAGATTATAGTTTTTTTTTTTAATTTTTTTTTTTTTTTTATGGGTAGCATAACTTTCATTAAAAATATGAAATTAAAGGTACAAGGAAACATGATCTATTAAGTGAGATTCGGAAAGTGAACAAACTCTCCTACTACTATTACTCATAAACTCACAACCTACCCCTCAGCCTCACATATTCAACAAGGATCTTGGTTTAGAACTATCCTAACCCTAATGAATTGAGTAGAGAGTGTAAAAGGGACGGATTGCAAGCCCAAAGTATGGATTTTCACCTATTGAGTGTATGAGAAGGTCTAACTCATGATTCTCCATAAATGTGGACATTGCCTAACTATGGTAAATTATTATGTTTTCTGGGAAATTATAGTTTTGATATTCATTATAATGACAAATAAATAAATAAATTTAAACCAGCTTATCAGGGAAAAACAAACAAGCACTCAAATTATAGGTGGAAAGAAGCGTCATCAATGGCCAATTGTTTGGTCAAAATACTAATCATTGCAATGACTTCAATTTTAAAAAGTACGAAGAATGTGGTGAACATTTTCCTATAAAATATGAACAAAATGTAGGGAAGCATATAGATGGTTTCTTAAACCTATTTTTAATTCGCTTTTGGTGCTTGAAAGGTTTTTAAATATGATATTTTATCATTTTAATGGGGGTGAAAAAAAGGTAAGGTTGTATATGAGTAAAATAACGTTCAATTAGTATATATTAACGTGTGTTTGAGAGAAGAAAAATTAAGTACACACCTAACATTGGCATATTACACAAAGTTGTTGTTCCATAACTTAAATTTATAACCTTAAAGTTAAGATTGTATATGAGTAGGAAAGATATTTTAAAGGGGTTGTTTTGGGTGCAACAAACAATACTCATTGACAATAACTATGTAACTTTTGTTTTCTTTTATATGTTATGGTGGTTTGATTAAAAGAGGAATGGGATAGGCTTGTTGATAGTGGTTTAGGGGCAAAACCAAGGTGAAATAGTTTAAACTATGAAAAAATAAAGGAAAAGATGTACGAGAGAGAGAGAGAGAGAGAGCACTATGCATCATGCCTAGATTTTCTTAAGAACAATAATTAGGTTACAATCATAGCACACAATTCCACAATTCCTAAGAGCGCATAAAAGCCACTAAAAATTATAAAACTTGATTTTCTATTAAACTATGAAAAAGAAAACTTAATAGTTATACATAGAGTTCCAAGTAATCCTAACATATCAAGAGACTTTGACCAATAATAAATCTACCAAAAAACAACAAACCAAAAACACATTTGATCCAAATAATGAACCTTAGCATACACCATAGGCCTAGCTGGTAAATCTGAATAAAATCAAAACACTTTAAAAGAGGATTTATAAATCAACACATATGTGCCTAAACTAAGAGATTACTTACAATAAAAACCAACAACTTGAGGTCCCAAGTTACTTGTTTAATTAATCAAATTCTCATTGATCAAAAAGCTAACCAGTTATCACATTTAGCATGCAGCATCACAACATATAAATATTGATGAAAGAGGCATTTTTATCTTCATCATTGTTACATTGACGTCTAAACTTATCTAAGATTAGAATTGTGAACAAAGCTATGATGAACATGGGCATTGTTTTTTCCTTTTTCTTTCAATATTTTAAGGTAATAAAAACTTAAAAGTTTCTAAGTGTGCAGAATATAATCACAGAACCAGATGCAATCTTCTTACATTGGGCATATAAAAAAATTGTAAAAACTTTCTTTAGCACTTCTCTGTTAGTCTTGCCCAGGAGCGTTTATTCCGTCATAAATGAATTTGTATACTTTATTTGTGTGGATTCTAATGTCGGACGTGTGAGTTATATTGTCTTGTGTGGCCCAATAACCATGTAAATTTACAATTCTCACGTTGTCTTTTTAATATATCAACATAAAAATAATAAATTCCATTGTCTAGACCAATAAGATCACATAAATATGTTTAAAAACACTAAATAATTTGTCTAAATACATATATAGATAATGTATATTCATTTGTAATAATCCTCAACAATAATTGAAGAGTTCTGTCTATATTTTTGTCTTCAAGTATTTTTAATTTTTATTGTTCTTGATTTCTATCCATATAAGTAGCTACACAAATTGGGCATATTCTTAAATATGACCGACATTAATAAATGCACATAAAATTAACATTTAAATATATATATATATATATTTATTTATCACTTTATTTAATTTTCACTGACCTAGTTTAGGTAAATTTTTTGCTTGACTTACCTAAAAACACAATGAGAAGTTATTTAATACTCCGAAAACAAGTACAGTTAATATTCCAAAATATTAAGTACTGGTCTCAATTATAGTACACATCACTTTTGTATCGAAATTTTAAGAAACAATATATTATGTAGGAAAAATTACACATCAGTTTGTATTTCTTAAAATAATTACAATTTTATGAAAAATTTAACATTTTAATTATTAAAACTTTTAAATTTTATCACTCATGTGAAATTTCTTTTTTAAACTTCCTCGGAAGTGTTATTTCCCCTATTATATGTAGCAATATCTAGATGGATGGGAGCATTGCTCTCTGAGAACTGGATGATTGTCCAAGGCAATAAAAAGCCACAGTTAATCCTTTCAGGCCTGTTTGGCAATATCATTGGATTAATTTAATCCACTAAAAGATAAAATAAACAAAAAAGTTAATAAGAATGTCACATCTAAATTATAATCATTTCATTTTTTCTTTCACAAAATTACAAAAAATTAAAAATTCATTCCAAATAAAACTTTTTTAATCAAATTAAAAAAATTAAAAAATCAAACTAAAAAAAATTTGGTCAAACGAAAACTTATTGCCGGGTGTTGTGGCGATAGCTTTAGAGCTACTCTCTCTTTCAAAATAATTGTCTCTTTTGAGAAATTTAATTTTTTTGATAGTACAATTATTATATTTTAAAAATATTAAAATTTTAAAATTATCTTTTGATAGTATATTTTTTGAGAAATATTAATTGTTATAATTGTATTTTTTGTATTATTAATGAATTTTAAAAAATGATAAAATAATAAATTTATATTATTTTATTTTTTAATTTTTTGAAAGAGATTAATATTTTAAAATAATAAAAAATAAAATAAGAAACTAAAATATTTTGAGAGGAAAAAAATTAACTTTCAAATGGGAGTGGTCTGACAGAAGCTTGGGAGTCGGACAATTAGGGAATTTAAAATTTTAAATCCATTGGAATCTCACGATTTAGCTGAAAGTGCGTTCGTCCTCCTCAATGACTAACACCTGGCGTGCCATAGATATGCTAGAAAGAAGGGAACCAAGGAGAGAACAAACAAAGAGACAACCAGCCGATCCTCACTCGCAGCAATCCATGCAGGTACAGAAAAAGCTAAAACAATAATCATAAAATGCAACAATCATGTGCCTTTTTATCATACCGAGAAATCAAACTATTCATGGTACCTTAACACTCAAATCCAAAAAGCAACTCAGAAAAGTTTTACAAATTGTTGGGATTATAATTTCCCAATACAAACACAAGGGTATTTATGTATAATTCAATTAGCAAAAATTTATAAAATTTGACATAAATTTATTTTATATACAAAATATAAAACTGAGACTTAAAACAGGTAAAAACTGGATACTACTACCCGAGTATTTTGAGATAATCCTAGTCTTCCCTGCTTAAAATTGACACTTGATATCCTCCCCTTGCGATATTTTTTCGTCTCAACACTAACAACCTCATGTCACTATTATTTAAGTTCTAAATTTATATTTATATGCCAATTCAAGAAATGGTTGTTCCATACACTTGTTAACCTATATATAATGAAATTTTCGAATTTCACAATTTTAATCCAAATACATGTAAAAAATTTAGTAATAACAACAGTATGACGAAGTGAAACCCATGTGAGGAAAGAGTAAAAAAAACAAGCACATAGCACCAACTAATGGAGCAAATAATTTGAATGTGAAGAAATTGAAGATTTAGACTTTTGGGTAGAGAACTTACCAGAGAGACAAAGATGGGCCGAGAGGAACGAGCTCTGCAACGAACTCAGTGCTTTCCTTTCCCCTTCTGGTCTGATTGTCGGCCGCGTCCATCGCCATAGCAGAGTTGCAAGCGGCCATCAAGCCCAGCTGGGAACTGATGATGATTCTCCACCGGTGCAGCATTTGAAGCCGCGGTCCCGATGAAGAATGGTACATTTGATCCGTCTATGGTAGATAACCTCTGAACATGAGGCAACAGAGACGGTGAATTGGACTGAAGGGTCCCCCTATTGAAACCAGCAAGGCCACCAGAAGAGATGGTGAAGTTGAGATTGTAATCACCACCAACGCCAGCGGTGGAGACTGGGATGAGATGGTCTGGGACGAACGAGAAATGCTGCAGCTCCGGGTGGTGGTGGTGGTGGTGATCCGCCGTGAGACTGAATTGGGAAATCGCCATGGACGGTGGCAGAGAATTCCCCAAGTGAATTTGTCCAGAAAACCCAGATGAGTGAGGGTTTCGGGATGGAGACGAGTTGAGAAGCCCTGAAGTGAAGTAGTCCATCGGAGCTGAAGACCACTGCGGCCGAGTCGATTTCTGGAACAAATTGGCTGCGGATCCATTAGGACTCGCGGTGGTGGTGGCGCTATTAACATTGTTTATGCCACCAGTGAGAAGCTCAGTGAAAGAGCTTTGGGAAATAGGGTTAATATTTTGGGGATGATTAACAGATTCATGACTCTCTTTCTCTTTCTCTTTCCCTGCTTTCCTTTCCCTAGCTCTCTCTCTTGCTTTTATGCGGCTTTCAGACCTCTGCGAGAGAGATAAACCCGAGCCCTTACTCGTCTCCGAAGCACTACTACACGCCGATTTCGACAAAGAAACATGCTGTTGGTGCTGCTGATGATGAAAAGTCTGATCACCACCATCTAATTCCAAATCGGCCGAATCAAACCCTTGTTCAGTACCAGCACTCGACCTCTTTTCATCGCTCAATTGCTGAGGAGTGTCTGGAAATGAAGTATTTATAGAAGGAAGTTCATCAATGGACTTCGCGGCCGCTTTAAGAAGCCACTCTACAGCCTTGCTAGGCTGATCATAACCCAAACGATCTTGAAGATCGTAAAACTGAATAGCGGTGGTGACCGAGAGGCGAACACGGCGATCCCGAAGCCCTTTCGAGGTCCAAACCTTGCTGTGCCGATCTTTCCCACCAGATGCCCTAGAAACCCTAACAATTCGAGACGATGGCCACCCACAAAGCCGCCCAACACCGCCACCGCCAATCTCAATCCCACCGCCGCTGCGGCCGCCGCCACTCCTTTTGATTTCTCCATCTTCTTCATCATCAGGATATTGTTCTTCCCCCTTTTGCCCTATCTTGTTACAATCACCTCTACCGTTACCTATCCTTGGAAACTTGTGTCCCTGCGTTTGAATCTCGTCCACCTCCATACCACTTTCATGCCTTTCTCACATCAAAACTTGAGCTTTTTCTTCTCCTCTTATCCTCCCAGTTTTTAGAGAGAGAAAGAGGGGGCCTATTTGGGATCTAAATTAGGGTTTGGAGGAGAGAGAAAACTTGAAGATGTTGGGGTGTCCTTTGCATTGATGACGATCATACAGTCTACTGTAGCTTTTGTATCTATAATTATATATATATATATATGTATGTATACACGTAGATATATATATCTATCTACGAGGGACCCTTTCACGCTTCGATATATCACGTTCGTTCGCAGGCCGGTAATAATGTCAGATGAGACTCCATTTAAGCTTTTTACAGTGCTTTCAAAAGCAAAAAAGAAGCCTCTGAATTTGCTCAGATTCAGCCTGTGAAGAGTAAAACAAAAACAAAAAAGTGAAAAAACAAAAATAAAAAAATTAATTGTAAAGTTTTACACTATCACTGGTAAGAAAGTACCATGATCAAGCATGTTTTTGAAGGTACTTAAAAAAGATCTGAAACCTAACATATAGAGCTTATTAAAGTTGATAAAGCTTTAAGAAAAGCTAAATTGAAAAGTTTCTCTCTCTCTCTCTCTCTCTCTCACACACACACACACACTTCGATTTGAGCTTTTTTTTTGCTTAAAATTTAAGCTGTATGTTGATGAAAAAAGCTATGAAGCAGTAATTGCGTACAAGTCTCCGATCTGTGACTTCAAGCTTTGTATTTAAAGCTCTTCGCTGACCCTAGAAGTTGCAGACATTACAATATATTTATATGTATATATATAAATATTTTGCTGTGTATGAATTGTTACCAACTGGTTCTTCAATTACACGACAAAATGTAGATCCAAAGCAATCAGATCTGTGTGTTTCAGGTCCTCCTGCAAAAACATTTGCTGAATTAGAAAACAACAAATCAAACAAAAATTTTACACAATCCAAGTGAAATCGTACTTGAAGCTTCAATGAATCGAAAACGAATAAAAATTATCAGTACTCTCGATTTTTCAATGAATCGAAAACGAATAAAAAGTACAAGTACTTTTGAAAATCAAAACAACAAAAAGCTTCCAATCTCTCCATTGCAAGAGCTTCAGAGATCGAGAAAAAAAAAATCAGATAATTTTCAGAATTTGAAGCTCAATGAATCGAAGACGGATCGAAGCGGTTTCAAGATGCGGAGACAAAAAAAAGAAGACCTAACCCGAATTTCCTGTACTGTTGTTGCCTCCTCGAGTTTCCGAACTTCGAAGTACTCACTCCCTCTCCCTCTCCCTCTCTCTCTAACTAACAGTTCAAAATTATTTTCAGAAAGAGAGATGCAAATTCAAACTATACCTCTTTCTCTTCTCTCTTTGTACTTTCTTCGTCTGCAAGCATTCCAAACCCTAATTAAACCAAACCGCCATTAATGGACCTTGAATTGAGCTGAATTTGTAGAGATTAGAGAAAGGTGTGTGTCTCTCTGTAGCTCAGCTTTTTAGAGAGAGAGTGTTGCGTGAAAATCATCAGAATTTTCATGAATATCCAAAATGAGAGAATGTGTGGAGAGAGAGAGAGAGAGAGAGAGAGAGAGTGTGCTCGGGGTTCAATGCTCTAAGCCTATGGCCATTAGAGCAAATCACCGGGCTTATCGGGAAAGGACAGACAATGTGTCCATTTTCACAAATTTGCTCCCTCGTTGTTTATCTATTTACCAAATTAGACTTCTGTTTTAGAGATTTCACGTAAAAATTTTATAATTTTTAAGTATAACATAAATTCAGGGTGGGTGGCATTGTGGTTAAGGCTTAAGGTTTAAGTTCCAAAGTCACAGGTTCAATTCTCTCTTCTCTGGGCCAATCTCCTGGGCACTGCCTTGAACCTGCGGGGTAGGAAGGATTTTCCTGTAACAAAAAAAGTATAACATAAAAAAAAGAAAAAAAAAAAAGAGGTAATTTAAGAAGTTGTTATATATTAG
Organism: Camellia sinensis; assembly: GCF_055761805.1. Taxonomy (NCBI): domain Eukaryota; kingdom Viridiplantae; phylum Streptophyta; class Magnoliopsida; order Ericales; family Theaceae; genus Camellia; species Camellia sinensis. Next base: position 26,183,740 of record NC_138969.1, on the reverse strand, counting down.
CGAAATTTTTTATCAAACTTTTTTACTCTCTTGTAACTTCTCATTTGGCATGTTGGGTCGAGGTTGGCAGTGGTTTGTGGCAGCAGTGGTGGCAAGTTGTGGCTAAGGATTTGGTTAAGTTTAAAGGATCAAGAAGTTAGGGGTGTTTTTTACAACAAATGATGAATACTGAGCAAAACTTCATATTTCAAAATTATTAAGTGTGAGTCTTGAGAAAAAATGTGGACAGAGATGGTTTGGTGTATCGAAATAGAAGCTCTTATGTACTTTTCATAAGCCTTTATTGGCCCCGTTTGGTAGAGCTGTGAGAAAGTGATTATACCTTATAGCTTAACACGTTATAACTTATAGCTGTGAACATAAGTTGATTTTTGACTTATAAATTAAGCTTCTCATTCTCCACTCAAAGAATAAGTTGATTTTTGACTTACAAAAAGCTATAAGCTGTATTGTTAAGCTGAATCAAACACATCAAAATAGCTTAAATTAAGCTAAAAGCTGAAATAAGTTGAAAATAAGCTCTACCAAACAGGGTCATTGGCTCTGTCACTGTTCACATAGGCATGATATTTTTTTAATTATTGAATGAATTTATATAGGATGTGAAGTAAAGATGCAATGATAAATTAACTCTATTTCAGGTTAAAATCATTTTACTTTGAAATTTGAGAATTTTAGATAATTTAAAAATGAGAGATTTTACTTTTCATTTTTTTAATCAGCAAGAAGTAATATTTTCTGATTGATAATAAAACATTACTTAAAATAAAAAATAAAAAAGAGCAGCATGGAAGAAACACCCAAACAACCAATCTAACCTAAAAGTGGAAAAACACCATAAGCCAAAACAAACCCCTCCAATTCGGAGCACACACAAAAATCACTTGATGAAAGGATCTAATAAACACATAAATCGATCAAAAGGCTAGACATAAACCTCTCATATAAGGTGAATTTATCTTTTTGTGAGGCACAATAGATTGTGTCTGGCTGATCAAAAAAAAAAAAAAAAAAAAGATTGTGTCTGATTTTATAATTGATTTCTATGCAAGTAGAAGTATTGTCATTTCATTAGAACTACTCCAGTGATCAAAGGTAAAATGGCTTTGCGAAAATCATTTTTCTTTATCTTTTTCTTTTTTCTTGTTACATTTGCCAAAAAAAAAAAAATTGTCATTTTTGTACAACCAAGTTTTGCCACCATTATCCAACTAGTTTTTGTATGCTATATTCTAGATCAACCAAACCCTTTCTCTTTCATTGATTTAGATGAGTATCAAGTTTTTGATTTTCTTGTTTTAGATAAATTGTGATTATTGAAATAATTTATCTTTTGCAATTATATGTATAGTATTTTCTAGTTTTTGTAGTCTGTATCTTTTTTTACTATGGCAAATCTTTTGGCTTCTCCATAAAAGTTGTTTTTAGTGCTTGTGAGAGCTGCAAATAAGGCTTCGAGCCTCAATATTGAAAATCATGTCTGAGCTTATGCAACAATACCACCAACCAAAAATTAGTTTGAGGGCAACACTATTCAATGTTAGGTTCAAAAAATTCTCATATACTATTTGGCTAAAAGACTAAAATAAAATAATCTTGAAAATGAAGACAAAAAAAAAAAATTATAAATCTAACATGTAATTGGAAACTTAGCATTCATCTAATTAAGGCTACATTAGATTAGACAATGTCACAAATATATCTTGACCCTTTACGTGAATCTCACAAAAATCAATAACCAAAATGTATTTATGACATGTGATAATATCACAAATACATCTTAAGTCTTAATTTTTATGAGATCTACATGGATCTTATAGAAATTAATATTCAAAATGTGTTTATGACATTCTCACATCAGTAACTCCAACAAAGCTGGATAATTGCTCCTATTGATCTCATGTTAATTACCTACCACTTAAGTTGAATTCCCAGACACATCAAAGGTTAATAGTATATGTGGTGAGTATGACAACTTGATAATAAGCAACAAAGGTTGTGAAGGCGTCTCTATCACCACATGGGCTTTAGGAGGATCTAGGTCAAGATTTATAGCAATGGACCTATACTTCTAACCAAATATGGAATGTTTGATTAGTTATGATATGTTTTATAATAAACTATTCTAGATACAATACCAAATTTGATTAGTAGTGCAAGCTATTACTGACCACAATAAAAAGAAGAAAATTGCTTTGGAGCACAAGCACTCACAATTATTACAAGAAATGACGCATTTGGCGATTAAAATATTAGTCACTAATAGCCCCGTGTTTGGTCGCCAAAACTCAATAGCGACTAAATTTTTTTGTCGCCAAGTTCATCGTGTATATCCTGTCGGCAATAGTATTGGCAACTAAACTATTTTTGGTCGGTAATGTAAACGTTTAGGCTACTAAACTTCGGTTAGTCGGCAAAGGTTACCTTTTGGCAATTAAAATATTAGTCACTGAAAGTTCTCATATAAAACTGAATTCAACTATTAGAGAGAACTTCTGAAACTTTAGCTTGACAGAACAAAAGAGAATCATCTGCAAATTGCAAGTAAGAAAGGACCACCTGGTTGACTCCAATATTCACCCCTTTTAGTAGGCCCAATTCTCTTGCTCTCTGTAGGAGAATGTTCAGTGCTTCTGCCACCAGAATGAATAGAAATGGTGAGAGGGGATCACCTTGCCTAATACCTTTATAGTAGATACACACTCTTTAATCCAGGAGATCCATTTGGTTCCAAACCCAAAGTTAGATAGCATAGAAAATAGGAAATCCCAACTAATGGAATCAAAAGCTTTTTCAAAATCTAATTTGAGCAGGAGCCCTTTTTTATGGTGATCTGCTGTGATTCTGCTATTAGTCCTGGGTGTGGTTGATCAGTTTTACTCAGGCTGTTCAGTTATGATCTCTGGTCTGGTGCTGCTGAGATGGCTGTGGGTGGGCTGGTGACTTGCCGTTGGGGGTGGGTGAGGGTAGCAATGTGGATCAAGGTGCTTTATGCTGCTGTTTTGTCCAACATGTTTTAAGTGCTTTACTGCACTAGGATGGCCCTGAGGTCTAATGTTCTGATAATGCTGATCTGCTGCTTTGTCCTGTTAATGATCTGCTGCTGCTAATGTTCTGATAATATTGTTGTTCTGTTTTATGGTTTTTAGTTAGAGCTATGCAATTCATAGTGACTTCTACTATGTTAAGGTGAGCATGGCTGCTCTGTTGTTTTGTGAGCATGGTTGCTGAGATGGTTGTGGCTGGGGGTGGGCCGAGCCACTGCTGGTATGATCTCTGCTGTATGTGGCTGCTCCACCTCTACATCCGGCAGGGTTTATGGTGGTTTTGTCACGACCCCATTCCGCCCCTAGTAGAATGGTGCCATGATGACCAGTAATCCGGGATTACCGAAGGCCAACTTTCAAAATTAACACACAATCAGAGTATTACATATGGGGCTAACATGTGCGGAAGCAATATATACAAGTTTAATTAGTCCATAAGAGCTGTGCATAAGTTAAATAGAATGGCATACATTCGTACATAGCTTTAATACAACAAATGAAGTACAAAAATATATCTTGACCAAAAGGCTTCTCAGCCATCAAATACAAAATACAATGAAATACAACTAAGAAGCATAATCTTCAAGATGCAGCAAAAGTGCAAAGTCCAAAACAAGTGGCAAGTACATCTAGGCGTCACCGCCGTCCTGCTCGTCACCTACATATATATAGAGAGGGGTGAGCTTGGATATTCAGTGAATGGTACAGATAATAAAGGGGTTCACATGAATGATATCTGAAATCCTTATCAAATCAAAGCATAACACATCTAGTACAAAATCCAAGGGCAAATCAAGTTTATCTAACAAATCTTTCAAGTCTCGACAATTAAAGTCTCTCAAGGCTTTCAAGTTCCAAGGGATAACATTAACAAAGGTTGTGCTACAAATGCTTATAGTCCCCTAGCACGTACGGACTTTCAAGATTGTCATTCAAAACAAGGCTAATACTTGATATACAAAATAGGGATCATCATTCATGCTTCACAAAATACTTTTCCAAATCAGTCAAGGCAAAACTTTTATCAAAACTTAATAACATAACTTTATTAAAAATACCACTCACCTAGTTCTTCAACGTCAGGGTCAAGCGAGAGTCCAAGTCCTACAAACACACGGCAAGGTCTATTGAATGCACTTTCAAACAAGCTTTACATGGATGCAAATGTTCTCGGCATTCCTTCAATACTAAGTCGAACCAAGACAAAACACTGTTTCTCCTCTCGGGAAAAACATGCTGGGTACCAACCAGGCTATTGCCGAGGTCCCACACCTTCTTGCCGAGGTGTTGCCTCGATGGCCACATTCAAGGAAATGAGGTCGGAAAAATCTGGGTTTCCCTCTCTTGAAGAACATGTCAAACATGAAGAACACGAACATGAGGAGGATGAATGCAAGATCATAATTTGCTATTACAAATTCTGAGATTTCATGCTATGAATTCAAAAACATGGACCTGGGTACCCATACTCGAAGATCTTATGGAAACAAACACAAAAGTATGAATCTTAATGCAAACTTTCGGATCAAACAAGGCTTTTATTCAAGAACACATGAATACTACTTTCTCTTTCTAAAACCAAACTTTCAATCAATGCATGGCTTGCAAATCAGGTTCGATCATGCAATGCAGCTAGATGATTAACAAGAACTACAAGAGTAGGTCAAGAATCTAACGATTAGATCTCTAAGAATCAAGCTCGAAGATCCACTCCTTCACTATAAAACTCCTTTTAGAGCTTCTCTCTCTCAAGGCAAAGATATGATACAAAATGATAGGTTCTACTCACTGCCGGCTGATTTAACACTCAGCTCGGACACATGGCAACGGCTGGTTGGTTATCCCCGAAAAGGTAGCTAACAGACCAGACAAAGTATGGCGAAAGGGTGTTTAACAAGTAAAGCGGCATGGCACTCTGACAAGGTACTGACATCGGGTGAAGACATCGACTCCGATAGGTGAGGTATCTATGATCCCGGCTAGGACGGACAACACTTGGCCTAGCTGTGCCACACCTCGGCCTAGATGTGCCACACCTCGGTCTAGGTCGCACCAATCCGGAACAAGATCACTTGGGTTCAAGGATAACATTTCGACCTAGATGATACACCTCTCGGCCTTGATGATACACCTCGGCCTAGAAAATGACATCTCGGCCAATATGCCAGGACGAAGGTAGGGGTCAACCAAAGTGGTTTCAAGGTGGCTCTGGCTTTAAGGTGACCTCGGCTAGACTCACTAGAAAAGAACAAGACTCAACAAGTAAATTTCACATAAGTACAAACCAAGACAAAAATCTCATTCTAGTTAAGACAAGTCAAGAAAATTCACTACTGCAACTTAGCGAAACAAGATTATACAAATGCCCATGCCCGAGGCTAAGGTGAGGAATGAGGGTCACTACAGTCTACCCTCCTTAGAGAAGTTTGGTCCCCAAACTTCAGTTATCTTGCTCTACAAATAACTCTGGATAACGGATTTTTATTTCCTCTTCCTTTTCCCATGTAGCCTCCTTGCCATAATGCCCCTCCCATTCGATCTTCACCATCGGTATCGATTTGTTCCTCAACTGCCGCTCTTGCCTGTCAATAATTCTCATCAGCCTTTCCTCGTAGCCTAAATCTTCATTAACCACAATCTCAGAATAATCAATCACATGCAGTGGATCTCGGATATATTTCCTCAATATCGAAACATGAAACACGTTGTGGACTTGGCTTAATTCTGGCGGCAGGGCAAGCCTGTAGGCAACAGGGTTGACCTTCTCAAGAATTTTAAATGGCCCAATATATCGAGGTGCTAATTTACCATTCTTCCCAAATCTTGAAACCCCTGTCGTCGGCGAGATCTTCAAAAATACATGATCCCCAGTCTCAAATTCTAATTCCCTCCTTCTCTGGTCGGCATAACTCTTCTGACGGCTCTGTGCAATTTTAATCCTTTGTTGAATGAGCTTAATCTTCTCAGTTGTAACTCGAACCAGTTCGGGACCAATCAAGGCTTTATCTCCCACTTCAGTCCAACATATCGGCGACCTGCACTTCCTTCCATACAAAGCTTCGTACGGTGCCATTCTAATGCTGGCTTGATAACTGTTGTTGTAGGCGAATTCTACTAACGGTAGATGTATTTCCCAATTTCCCTTGAAATCTAACACACATAGTCTGAGCATATCTTCGAGTGTCTGAATTGTTCTTTCTGTTTGTCCATCGGTCTAGGGATGAAATGTTGTGCTAAACTTTAACTCGGTTCCCAAAACCCTTTGTAAACTCTGCCAAAATCTAGAAACAAACTTCGAATCTCGGTCTGACACTATGGACATTGGCACTCCATGAAGCTTCACAATCTCATTCATATACAGTCCAGCAAGCTGGTCGGCATTGAATGTAGTCTTGACAGGCAAAAAGTGTGCTGACTTAGTAAATCTGTCAACTATAACCCAAATTGAGTTCATACCTTTTTGCGTCCTTGGCAAACCAATCACAAAATCCATGAAGATATGTTCCCATTTCCACTCAGGGATTGACAAGGGTTGAAGAAGTCCTGCTGGCCTCTGGTGTTCTGCTTTCACTCGCTGACAACATAGATACTGGGATACAAACTCGGCTATTTCTCTTTTCATATTTGACCACCAGAAAGTCCGCTTCACATCTTGGTACATCTTGGTGCTTCCTGGATGAACGGCAAATTTGGAGCTATGGGCTTCCTGCAAAATCTTCCTTTTCAACTCTGGGACGTCGGCCATGCATAATCTCCCTTCAAACTTAAGCACTCGATTTTCAATGGTGTACCTTGGCCTTGGCTTGGTGACGAATTCATTAATTACCTTCTTGAGGAACTCATCCTCTATCTGTCTGGTCTTCACTTCCTCAATTATGGTCGGCTCTACTGAAATCATTGCCAGGCACGCCAAACTTCCAACTAAGTTCCTGCTCAACGCGTCGGCTACGGAGTTTGCCTTACCCGGATGGTACTAAATCTGCATGTCGTAGTCCTTTAATAGTTCAAGCCATCTTCTCTGTCTCATATTCAATTCCTTTTGAGTGAACAAGTACTTCAGACTTTTGTGGTCTATGAAAACTTGGCAAGAAGTTCCATACAGGTAATGGCGCCATATCTTTAAAGCAAAGACCACGGCTGCCAGTTCCAAATCATGGGTAGGATAATTCTTTTCATTGGGTTTTAACTGACGAGATGTGTATGCTATAACCTTACCTCTTTGCATTAACACACAGCCCAATCCCTTATGTGAAGCATCACTATAAATCTGAAATTCTTCCTTGTCTGACGGTAAAGCAAGTATCGGCGCTGTAACCAACCTCGTCTTTAACTCTTGGAAAGCGAACTCCCTATCCTCGGTCCATTCATACGCCACTCCTTTCTGAGTTAGTTGTGTCAGCGGTACTGCAATCCTTGAAAAATCCTTCACAAATTTCCTGTAATAGCCGGCTAAACCCAGAAAACTACGAATCTCGGATACATTAGTCGGTGTCGACCAATTCACAACGGTTTCAATCTTACTTGGATCGACTGAAATACCTTCTTCGTTAATCACATGCCCTAGGAACGAGATACTGGAGAGCCAAAATTCACACTTGCTAAGCTTGGCATATAATTTCTTGTCTCTTAGAACTTGTAAGGCTAGCCCCAAGTGCTTCTCATGCTCAACTTCATTCTTGGAATAGATCAATATGTCGTCGATGAAGACAACCACGAACTCGTCCAGGTACGACTTGAAGACCCTATTCATTAAATCCATGAATGCTGCAGGAGCATTGGTCACTCCGAAAGGCATTACCAAAAATTTGTAGTGGCCATACCTTGTCCGGAAAGCAGTCTTCTCGACATCCTCGGCCGTAACTTTCAGCTGGTGGTAGCCCGACCTGAGGTCAATCTTAGAAAAGACTCGTGCCCCTTGTAGTTGGTCAAGCAAATCATCGATCCTCGGCAACGGATACTTGTTCTTAATGGTTACCTTGTTCAGTTCTCGGTAGTCGATACAAAGATGAAGTGTGCCATCCTTTTTCTTAACAAACAGAACGGGTGCTCCCTATGGTGAAGTACTCGGCCTAATAAATCCCTTACCCAACAATTCTTGTAATTGCAGTTTCAGTTCTTTAAGTTCGGCTGGGGCCATTCTGTAGGGTGTTTTGGAGATAGGTTGGGTTCCCGGCGTAATATCAATCATAAATTCTATTTCTCTATCGACCAAGCAGCCAGGCAAGTCATTTGGAAAGACGTCGGGGAATTCCTTGACAACTGGAATTTCGGCTAGCTCAACGCTTCCATCCAGATTACTTAGTATACTACACAGGTAACCTCGACACCCTTTTTGGATCAATTTATAGGCTTTCATAGATGAGATTAAGTAAGGTGGGGGTACTACCCTTTTACCTTGGAAAATAACCTCGGCGTGGTTTGGGGGTTTCAATATGATATTCTTTGAAACACAATTAATAGATGCGTGATTCGCTACTAACCAGTCCATCCCCAATATGTCATCAAAGTGGGTCATGCTTAACGGCATCAAATCAAATAATAATTCTACACCCTCAATCACAACAATACACGCCCTATAAATGAATACAACAATCATAGTTCTCCCAGATGGAGTAGCCACATGCAACATATAATCAAGGGGTTCTTGTTCTCTATTTAATTTCTCGGCAAACTTAACAGATATGAATGAATGTGTAGATCCTGAATCAATTAATATGTATGCATCTTGAGAGCAAATTGAGAGTGTACCTGACACCACTGTCTCAGCATTCGTAGTGTCTCCTGGTACCAACGCAAAAACTCTGCCCTGTCTCATTTGGGCCCTCCCGATGTTATTTCTTTGCTTAGAGCCCGAGGTGCTCCCATTCTTCTTACCTTCGTCAGTTCTTGTCTTCGGACAGTCTTTCACGCAATGACCCATTTCACCACATTCAAAACAGGCTCCTGATGCCCAACGGCAAACTCCAGAATGTGGCTTCCCACAACTTGCATACGTCGGCTTAGCGCTACTTTTCTGGTTCGAGTTGCTAGAGCTGTCCACATTCGCCTTTTTTTTGGCGCTAAACGGAACTCGGCGGCTATCATTGTTCTGCCTCTTCCTCTGGTTCTCTCCTGAATTCTGATACCGGTTTAAGTTAGCTTCTGCAAGGATGGCCTTGTCCAACACTCCGGCGTAAGTCGGCATGTTGAGCATGTTAACTCGATCCTGAATTAGTCTGCGCAGTCCACTTTCGAACTTTCTAGCTTTTCTGTATTCATCATCGACCATATGAGGCGCATATCTCGCCAACTCGGTAAAAGCGCGGTCGTATTCTGCGACTGTCTTGTTACCTTGTGTCAGAGTCTGAAATTCCGTGGTCTTGCGATCTCGGACACTAAGGGGAAAATGCTTGTTGTAGAACAGCTTCAAAAATCTGGCCCAAGTCAGACCTGGATTGCTTTCTCGGGTCATCATCCACCATCTTCGTGCATCGTCGTCTAAGGTGAATGTTGCTAATGACACCTTCTGGGCGTCGGTGCTGGGAAAAATCTCGAACAGTTTCTCCATTTCCAAGACCCACGTTTCGGCCTTCATCGGTTCAATACCCCCAAAGAACCTCGGCGGCTTCATCTTTTTGAACTCTCTGATCAAGGCTATGGTGCCGTCCCCATATAAAGCTTGTTATGGAGGCACTTGCGGTACTAGAGGAGGCGGAGGTGGAACTGCATGCCGGCCATTTGTCTGCTCGGCCTGAGTGGAAGTAGTACTAGCGTCTTGTGGCCGAGTTTGCCTTAACTTACGGACCAAACCTTCGACCAGTCTCTCCAATCTATCCAATCTATCCTTGGGATAATCTCGGCCAATGGGTGGTCTACCTCTTCTCATGATGCTAAGAGTGTGCAAAATGTGACTTTAAAACAAGATGATCAAACAATATGCATGCAATAGCAAATAGTCACGCCGAAATAATGCACACATTGTCAAGTAGCAAGTATAATGATGCAATCCTAACATCAATCCTACGGAAAGTCCTATGCTCTTTAGGACTCGAAGTGTGAGTAACGTACCATAAGAAATTTGTGCTCTGATACCAATCTGTCACGACCCCATTTCGCCCCTAGTAGAATGGTGCCATGATGGCCAGTAATCCGGGATTACCGAAGGCCAACTTTCAAAATTCACACACAATCAGAGTATTACATATGGGGCTAACATGTGCGGAAGTAATATATACAAGTTTAATTAGTCCATAAGAGCTGTGCATAAGTTAAATAGAATGGCATACATTCGTACATAGCTTTAATACAACAAATGAAGTACAAAAATACATCTTGACCAAAAGGCTTCTCAACCATCAAATGCAAAATACAATGAAATACAACTAAGAAGCATAATCTTTAAGATGCAGCAAAAGTGCAAAGTCCAAAACAAGTGGCAAGTACATCTAGGCGTCACCGCCGTCCTGCTCGTCACCTACATATATATAGAGAGGGGTGAGCTTGGATACTCAGTGAATGGTACAGATAATAAAGGGGTTCACATGAATGATATCCGAAATCCTTATCAAATCAAAGCATAACACATCTAGTACAAAATCCAAGGACAAATCAAGTTTATCTAACAAATCTTTCAAGTCTCGAAAATTAAAGTCTCTCAAGGTTTTCAAGTTCCAAGGGATAACATTAACAAAGGTTGTGCTACAAATGCTTATAGTCCCTTAGCACGTACAGACTTTCAAGATTGTGCTGCAAATGCTTATAGTCCCTTAGCACGTACGGACTTTCAAGATTGTGCTACAAATGCTTATAGTTCCCTAGCACGCACGGACTTTCAAGATTGTGCTACAAATGCTTATAGTCCCTAGCACGTACGGACTTTCAAGATTGTCATTCAAAACAAGGCTAATACTTGATATACAAAATAGGGATCATCATTCATGCTTCACAAAATACTTTTCCAAATCAGTCAAGGCAAAACTTTTATCAAAACTTAATAACATAACTTTATTAAAAATACCACTTACCTAGTTCTTCAACGTCGGGGTCAAGCGAGAGTCCAAGTCTTACAAACACATGGCAAGGTCTATTGAATGCACTTTCAAACAAGCTTTCCATGGATGCAAATGTTCTCGACATTCCTTCAAAACTAAGTCGAACCAAGACAAAACACTGTTTCTCCTTTCGGGAAAAACATGCTGGGTACCAACCAGGCTATTGCTGAGGTCCCACACCTTCTTGCCGAGGTGTTGCCTCGATGGCCACATTCAAGGAAATGAGGTCGGAAAAATCTGGGTTTCCCTCTCTTGAAGAACATGAAGAACATGAACATGAGGAGGATGAATACAAGATCATAATTTGCTATTACAAATTCTGAGATTTCATGCTATGAATTCAAAAACATGGACCTGGGTACCTATACTCGAAGATCTTATGAAAACAAAAACAAAAGCATGAATCTTAATGCAAACTTTCGAATCAAACAAGGCTTTTATTCAAGAACACATGAATACTACTTTCTCTTTCTAAAACTAAACTTTCAATCAATGCATGGCTTGCAAATCAGGTTCGATCATGCAATGCAGCTAGATGATTAACAAGAACTACAAGAGTAGGTTAAGAATCTAACCTTAATACACGAATCTAACGGTTAGATCTCTAAGAATCAAGCTCGAAGATTCACTCATTCACTCTAAAACTCCTTCTAGAGCTTCTCTCTCTCAAGGCAAAGATATGATACAAAATGATAGGTTCTACTCACTGCCGGCTGATTTAACACTCAGCTCGGACACGTGGCAACGGCTGGTAGGTTCTCCCCGAAAAGGTGGCTGACAGACCAGACAAAGTATGGCGAAAAGGTGTTTAACAAGTAAAACGGCGTGGCACTCTGACAAGGTACTGACATCGGGTGAAGACATCGGCTCCGGTAGGTGAGGTATCTATGATCCCGGCTAGGACGGACAACACTTGGCCTAGCTGTGCCACACCTCGGCCTAGATGTGCCACACCTCGGTCTAGGTCGCACCAATCCGGAACAAGATCACTTGGGTTCAAGGATAACATTTCGACCTAGATGATACACCTCTCGGCCTTGATGATACACCTCGGCCTAGAAAATGACATCTCGGCCAATATGCCAGGACGAAGGTAGGAGTCAACCAAAGTGGTTTCAAGGTGGCTCTGGCTTTAAGGTGACCTCGGCTAGACTCACCAGAAAAGAACAAGACTCAACAAGTAAATTTCACATAAGTACAAACCAAGACAAAAATCTCATTCTAGTTAAGACAAGTCAAGAAAATTCACTACTGCAACTTAGCGAAACAAGATTATACAAATGCTCATGCCCGAGGCTAAGGTGAGGAATGAGGGTCACTACAGGTTTGTTGCTTCATTCTTTGTGCCTGCTGTGCTAATTTTAGTATTGTTGCTTCTGGGCACTACTATGTGTTGGTGTGGAGTAGTGCTGTTAGTCCTGAAGCATTGGTGCTTAGGCTGGTAGTGTTGAGCATTATTAAACCTGTAATAAGTCTATCCTGAAGCATTGGAGTAGTGTGTTGTTGCTTTTTTGTTTTTGCTTTGTTTTGTTTTTGCTCTGCTTGTTGGTTTCTCACCAACTTCGCGCTTCAAGTGTGTGCTAACAGATGATTCGGTGTGCATCTAGGTGCCAACCTAGTTGGGATCAGTAGGTTTCACTGTGATACTTTTTGCACTCTCTTCTTTATTAATGTAAGTTATCATACTCGTTATGTTTCCATCATTAAAGCTTCTTTCTTGCCGATAAAAAAAAAAAAAAAAAAAACTATTAGAGACTAAAGTTTTAGTCGCCAATATAAATTTTGATGTAGATAATAATACATTTTGTGATTACACATTTTAGTCGATAATATAATAATACATTTAGCGACCAAATAGTTTAGTCGTTGTTACTTTTACCGACTACACATTTTAGTCACCAAAAGCCTCTTAATTTTCATTTCATTATTTTTTACAACCAAACATTTTAGTTGCCGAAGGATGCCATGTTTTTAGTGACTAAAATATTTAGTTGGCGATAGTTTCTTCCCTCATTCTGATATGTTTTGGCTACTAACTGTTTGATTGCTAAAAGCCATTTGTTTCTTTTTTACTGTTAAACAATTAGGTAGCAAAATACCTTTATTTACATTTTTGGCTATCAACATATTTAGTCGCCAAATACGTATAAATTTTTTATTTATTTAATTTCTCAACCACTTGTATCCATTATTAGTACAACATGTACCATGTATAAGCAATATAATCCATTAATACTGATTATATTATCAACCATTCGACAATGTACACACATTTCAGTTCCAACCATCCAATGGATTCAACGTTAAATTTTAAATGTAATACAAATTCCATACGAAACAAGTATAATCCAACCTCAAAAATTTAGTTTTATACATAACAAAGGATTAACCAAGTTAAATATCTAAAAGGAAATTTGTACCACACCAAAAAGATAATCCGTACCGCCCCAAAAAATAATTTATACCAAGCTAAATTTTAGATATTTACCACGCCAAAAAAATAATTTGTACGAACCATTATAAGGACGGAGGTATAAAAACAATGTCTTTCCGTACTTATCAAAAAAGTCATATCCACAATTCTATATAAAGAACCATCTGCAAAAAATAAAATTAATCATTAGTATTGACTAAATATTGGGATATTTAAAATTATAAAATATATATATATATATATATATACTCGAACTTAATTAATCTTTTCAAATTAATCGCTATTTTTGCATACTTGAATATACATGAAATAAAAATTTGGAAAACTCGAATGCATATATTAGGCAACCATTTTACAAGTAATCATTCTACATAATTATAAGTATTTTTCCATTTTTGGCGACTAAAATTCCGTTTTCGACTAAGGTTATAACTCCCAACCTACGTGTCTTATTTACATACCGTCTGCCTCTACAGGTCACATTTGGTACCGGGAAGCTTCCTATTACGTCAAAACAGTGGTTGGGGGCTATTTTACATTTTCGCCTCCCGAATGCCTTTTTTCGACTAAGGCTTCATTTGGAAATAGACTAATTTAGTAACTTTTTGGCTATTTAGTTAAAATATGAGCTAAAAAAAACTAGTATGTTTGTGATGACTTTTTGAATTTTTACAAAAAGATGTGCAAAAAGTAGAGAGAAAAGAGAATCTTTGACTTTTTAGTATGGGTTGTTAGTTTTTTGGCTAATTTAATAATTTTTTGACTTTTTGACTAAAATTAAGGATTTCTAAACGAGGCCTAAGTTCATGATATTTTCAACTCTAATTTCCAACTTATGTATCCTATTTACGTACCATATGTGCCTACAGGTCACATTTGGTAACAGGAAGCTTTCCGTTACTTCAAAATAGTGGTTGGGGAACTGTTTTGCATTTTCACCCCCCGAATGCCTTTTTTCGACTAAATTTATGACATTTTCAACACTAACTCCCAACTTAAGTGTCCCATTTACGTACCGTCTATCTCTACAGGTCACATTTGGCACTAGAAAGCTTCCTGTTACATCAATATAGTGGTTGGGGGCTGTTTTACATTTTCACCCCCCGAACGCCCTTTTTTGACTAAATTTATGGCATTTTCAACTCTAACTCCTAAGTACGTGTCCTGTTTACGTACCTTTTGTCCCTATAGGTCACATTTGGCACCTTAAAGCTTCCCGTTACGTCAAAATAGTGGTTGGGAGACTGTTTTACATTTTCACCCCCGAACTCTTTTTTCGACTAAGTTTATGACATTTTCAACTCTAACTCCCAACATACGTGTTGTATTTACGTACCGTCTATCCCCATAGGTCACATTTGGCATTGGGAAGCTTCCCGTTATGTCAAAACAATGGTTGGGGACTGTTTTACATTTTCGCCTCCCGAACGCCTTTTTTCGACTTAGTATAGGGCATTTTCAATACTAACTCCCAACCTAAGTGTCGTATTTACGTACCGTCTATCCCTACAGGTCACATTTGAAACTGGAAAGCTTCTTGTTACGTCAAAATAGTGGTTCGGGGGGCTATTTTACATTTTCACCCCCCAAACGCCTTTTTTAACTAAGTTTATGATATTTTCAACTTTAACTCCCAACCTACGTGTCGTATTTACATACCGTCTATCCCTACAGGTCGCATTTGGCACCGGGAAGCTTCTTGCTACATCAAAATTGTGGTTGGGAGGCTATTTTTCATTTTCTCCCCCCAAACGTCTTTTTTCATCTAAGTTTATGACATTTTCAACTCTTAAAGCTAACATACTTTAACAAAGTATATATGACATTAATAAAACTGTTCTTACCAAACAGCGAACGTCAAATGACCAGCGTAGACCCCCAAGAGTTGTGTCAGTTTGGCGACTACGTTATTCAGATGCTCGACCTTTGTAATTGGCTCCTCCCGAGCTTTTTGTCCCTGTTCCCGCTCTTTCAACATCTCATTGTAACATCTCTTGCGCTCCTCTCACTCTTTCAACATCTCATTGTAATATCTCTCGTGCTCCTCTCGCTCTTTCATTAACTCGTCACGATCCTTTTGTTGCTCCTCACGAAGTGCCTCCATCTCAGCTTTCATTGCCTCCATATCCTTATCACGTGCTCATAATGCAGCTATGGTGGAGGGTTGTGGGCCGATCCCAAATCCAAGCAAGTACCTTTTCTTTTCTCCAAGCACTTGTCTTGAAAGCTCCTCTATGTCAATGGCGTCCCCGACTCGATGGCACTAGCTTGTAGATTGACCATATCTTGCTGTCATTGCAAATAAAAAAGACAAAAAAAAAGCTTAATAACATATACATTTTCGGATGGATCCAGCCATTTGTTTTCTTGGACATGTGGCTATCCTTATAAAACTTAGGAAAATCCAAGTCTCCATTTTTAGTTACCTATTACATTCAAATAAGAACCACAAAATAATCACAACATATTATTCATATCAAAAAAAAAAAAAATGGATTTAATTTTAAATAAAATAAATCTCACCATAGCAGCCATTGCGATAAGAAATGACTGAGACCCACATGTATGATTGTACGACAACTGACTCCTGACTCTTTCCAGCTTTTGACCGTTTCTAAAAATAAGATAAGTAAATAAACAAATTTTTGTTAAATATTAAGGCATGTCACAATTGGCATGGGGCTATGTACAATGTATTATTATTTTACCTGGTGAGATACATCTTGCCATGCCACGTCGATCAAATGTGTGTATGCTGTAAAAAAACAATTTCTTTCTCTCAGTTCCTGTGTATTGATCACTAAAATTGAACCGCACTGAATCCATCAGTGTGGCAATATCCCATTTCCATCTATGAAAATTTTGGTTAAGTAAATAGTACTAGTTGAACGGGTGATTATTCAGTATTCCCGAAATATGGACGCGTTATATTCCATAAGGTTTTGATTGGTAGAAAGGGATATGGGCCCACAATTTATGTTGGGGATGTAGGAACAATATGGGGCTAAGTAATTGATGATTGACTTGGAGTATGGGCACGTAGTGTTATGAGATTATTGAATAATTTCCCTTAGCTGAACTTAGGAGAAGACATGATACTCCAATTTCCAGCATAGCATGTCATGTTTGAATGTTAACCTAAGAGTTACATTGGCAAATCAGATCTGTATTTTATAATATGACAACTGTGTGCATAAGGTAGAAGTTATATACAATCGTATGATATCGCATCTCATTTTTAACAGGTCCCATCTCTAATTCAGCATCGCCCTAATTTAGAAACAATGACTCCAACATTGCCCCAATTTCAATAATATCTCACTCTAAGCAATTGTCACCTAATCAATATAGACGACTTATATACATCTTTGGATGACATTACCAATGTATAATCGATTATATAAAGCATCAAAGTTCTGTACATATGATATATCTGTTTATATATATATATATATGTATATATGTGTGTAAATAGAGAGAGAGTGGGGGAATCGAGAGGGAGACAGAGAAAGAGAGGGAAATTGATAGGGAGACAGTGAGAGGGGAGACAAAGAGAAATCGGAAGAGAGAGAGAGAGATGCGAAATAGAGGACATACCTGGGAGACAAAACGATGATGCTCTAGTAACCCTTGCGGTGATGGCGATGGAGACAAAGTGATAAAGAGGAACGTAGAGGCGTGAGTAAGAAACAGAGTCACAGAGGCGTGAGTGAAAGAAGGAGGGTAATGGACTTGTATTAATTGTTTCCCCTGGTTTTTTTTTCCCAACGATTTGATATTAGTTGCCAATAAGAAAAAAACCCAAATTTTTCCTGACAACAAAAAATTTTAGTCTCTAATTCCACTAGAATAACTCGAAATTTGTAATCCTCTCCCTTCAAAACTCTCAATTCTGCTTCCAAAACTTTTCGTCACAATTGGCTACTAAATTTTAGTCGGTAAAAGTGAAATAAATACCAACTAAATTATTTTTAGTAGCTAAATATTGTACATTTAGGGACCAAATTAATATTTTAGTCTCCCAAAACCTTATTTTCCCCGACTAAAACACAATTAGTAGTCAAAAGTGAAATAAATACTGATAAAATTAATTTTTAATAGCACAATTAGCGACCAAATTATTTTTTAGTCGCCCAAAAAAGTTTTTTTACCGACTAAAACCTAATTAGTCCCCAAAAGGAAACTAGGTCTCGTTTGGGAACATGCTTTTTTAAATTTTTTTTTAGCTTTTTGGCTAAAATGTGATGTAAAAAAAATTAGTATGTTTGAGATGACTTTTTGACTTTTTACGAAAAGTTGTGCAAAAAGTAGAGAGAAAATGGAATCTTTGATTTTTTAGTATGAGTTATTGGCTTTTTTAATTTTTTTGGTAACTTTTTTACTTTTTGGCTAAAAAGGGTACTTGCCAAACGAGGCCTAAATACCCATGGAACTTTTTTTTAGTAGCTAAAGAGTGTATCTTTGCCAACCAAATATTTTTAGTAGCTGAAGATTGTATCTTTGCCGACCAATTTATTTTTAGTAGCTAATGCGTGTACTTTGGCGACTAAATTTTTGTTGGTCGGCATTTTTAGTCGCCGAAAGTGTAATTTCCTGTAGTGAATCCACCCCCAATGACATAAAATGTACCATGTGAAATAGTGAACCCACACTCTTCATCTCTCTTCTCTCTCTCTCTCTCTCTCTCTCTCTTCCACTTCATTCATTAGAAGTCAAAGGTAGAATGTTGCATAGTTGTTAAAAGAAACCCCCCTCCTCCCCCTTATAAAAAAAAAAAAAAAAAAAAAAAAAAAACCTATATTTTAATTAAGTGAAGAAATATAATGTTCGAAAATTTTTTAAAAATAGAAGAAATAAACTCCAAGAAAAATTACCCAAATTAGAATAACTTTAAAAGAAATGTCCCTAACCCAAAAAACAAAATATCCCATTCAGAGGTCTGAGTAGAGTTTCATTATTTCTAATTCACTATTTATAGAGAATTAGATCTCTTGTAAATATGAAATCTCTTAAATCAAAACCCTAATACCATCTTTGCATATGCAGTGAGGCTCGTAAAAATTGGGGTTTTCTTGTGTCTTGACTTTGATGGAGCACTAATATGGTGAAGCCATATCTAATTTTTGGATGGTCCAAAACTTGGTAACTAACCTAGGAATTAATAAGGTGAAAGGATTTATGATAAGCATTGTCAAAACTCAAAGGGGAATAGTTATTCATAGATTGTCCAACTCTTTCTATACTACTATCTTATAACTTTTTTTTGTTTATTTGTTTGTGTTTTTTTAACATAACCTTTTTTTTGCTTTGTGTGTTTATGTGGTAATATACTCTTTGCAAATAATTATAATTTTTGAACCCTAATTTGTGACTCTAGGGTAACTTGTAAATATTTTTAAAAAAGAGGGTTGATTCCAATAATGATGAAGGGGAGAGCACTTAAATTTAAAAAGTTGAAAGGTCTTCCCCACCACCCAAACAAATGTCAAGTTGAGAACTCAGTCACTCACTCACCCTCCAAACTAATCAAAACTTTTCACAAAAGCTGTTTTTGTTACACAATTGATTAATTAATTACCAAAAAAAAAACCAAAAGGGTTTGAGAGCATTATATTATTGTTATTATATTATATAAAACTAAGCTAAATGAAATAAATTAATTTCGATCCGTACAGGTAATGATGTGTCCCGTTGCCTCCCGCCATTTTTATTAAAATTTAGTTGAAATAATAATACTAATAATTATGGAAAGTAGCATTTGATGGGCCATTTGAAGCAGACTTTGAACCCTCTTCCTCCCAAACAAAACAGCAACTGATACTTAAAATAAAAATAAAAAATTTAATTAATTCAAAAAATTTGTTACTAGTTTCTACTAAAAAAAATGTTAAAGACCCACCCAATTTTTCCACTAACAAAAAAAAAATTAATATTTACTAAACGCATTAGCTTTTCTAAATTAAGTCCTGATTTGACTATCATTTTAGATTAAAAAAGTATAAAATAATAAAATAGATTAAATAAGTTAATAAGACAAAATATCACATCCAACCCATAATCATTATATTTTTTCTCTCACAAAGTTAAAAAAGTCAAAAAATTCAAACCAAACGAGACTAAAAAAGTTCCAACACAAAAAAGTTAGCCATGTCCAATGTCAAACGAAACTCAAAAAAAAGGAAAAATTATAATTCAATGTAAATTTTTAAAAATAATTTCAAATTAATAGTAGTCTTTTATAAATATTAATAACTAAAATTTTAAACTTTCCGACGAATTTATAATTATTTTGTCAAAGAACTATTATAATTTCCAAAATAATAATAATATTACTATAAAATTATAGCCAAACCCAATCCTACATAAGGTTGGGTTAGTCTACAATGTACATACAGTCGACTATATGAATCCAATCTAGGTCTAAGGACCCACACACAAAGAATTCAAATTGTTTTGTTCATTTTATAAGTATATAGATTTTTTAATATGAATATGATAAAATCGTGTGATTATGATTATCAAAATAATCTAATATTTTTATGAGTGATTTACACTATACAATGTAAAAATCAACAAGTTAGATTATCAAAATAGGGCTTTCACCAATGCCCAAAAGGGGTAATAGAACTAATAGGACTGAAGGGATATGTCCATTCTAATTATACATAACATAATGGTGCTTGGTTTACTGAAATAAAATAGAATAATTATTCCTTAACTTTCTTATAGAATAATTATTCTCTTACACTCATGAATGGTAATTTTATTTATAATATATTTTTTATTTTATTTTTTTTGACAAATCAAATATAAGAGATAATATTATGATGAAATGATTATTCTATTTCACTTCATTCATGCGAATCAAATAGAACATAAAAATTTATTTGTTTGGAAATATTTGTGAAGACCAATTTTTTTTTCTTCCTTTCTAGTGAATTTTTTCAATGTTGGCAAATTTTTAAATTTTTTAACTAATTTTATACCAAAATGACTAATTTTGTAAATAATAAATAAAAATTTTACTTGTAATACAGTCTTTACTAGATTCAACTTGTGATCGCATGCTTGTTGTTGGCATTGTTGTTGCATGCTTATCTTTGCATTTTGCATGCTTGGTACATTGCATGTTTGTATGTCTAAGTTACATTGCATTTTGCATGCTTGTTACATCGCATTTGGCAAGCTTATGTTGCATTGCATGGCTTCTCCATGCTGCATACATTGCATTGTGTTTGGTTTGGGGTGTTAAGTCAAACACGAGGAACGAGGGATGTTTCATACTTGAAGTGATGAAACGTGCCTCAATCCTCGGTCGCCAACACTCTGGATCCAACATGATGGAGTTTAAGGCATTATGTGTTTTTGTGCATTCATTTCACATTGAATTGTACAACTCGGTCTCTTTGAGCCATCATGTATCGAAATGTGTGAAAATCCATATTTAAATTATTCTTAAAAGAAAATAAATAAATAAATTAATTAATTAATGTTATTCAGAATCTATCTAAAATATATAATAGTATAAAAAAAAATTAGTTTTAAATTAACCCAATTCTATCACTAACAAAGACCTTATTAAGAATAAAAATTTTGTAGATGTTCAATAATTATTGTTATAAATTATTAGTAAAAAAAATAAAATAAAAAGAATCAGATTCGGATGTAAGTTTTAGAATCTTCTTCCTTTTAAATATTAGTGATTTTGTTATGAGAACTTCGCCTAATATGCCATTTCTCCAACATATTTGACCATTGTTTGCATCACTACCATCCAAATTTATGACAAATCTTAAGCTTGACAACTGCAAAAATCCACTTGATAAATACCAAAGAAAGTAAAAATATTAAAAGGGGCCAAAAAAAAAAAAAAAAAACATTCGCAGATAGATATTTTTGTGGTCCAAACTCTATAATTGATTGTATTATAAGTCAAAAATATAATAATTGATGGTACAATAATATCCATTGATCTTAACCTACTATGATCATAATTAATCCCCTCTTAACCCAAATTCTGCATATCAGCCACTCTGATCTTCCACGTGCATAACCCGTGCACAAAAGTAGAATACTCAAAAAGTTTTTGAATTTATTTATTTTTTTGTATTTTTTTCATTTGGTATAATAAAAAAATGAAATGCAACGGAAAAAAAAAAAAAAAGATTAAAGTCTTATCAATGTTACTACATTATCACTGTCACCACCACCGCCTGCTACTTCCACTCCATCATCTCCACCTCTGCCTATTACTACCACCCTGCCACCACTAATACAACTATTAGTACATTGGTCTCAATAATGCAACTAAATATAAGAAAATATTTTATGTTCTAACATGTTTTTTGTGGAAAAATTGACATTCACTATTTTCAAAGTGAAAAATAAGAAAGTAAAAATATAACATTTTGAAATTAAATTCGAAATTGTCTACTTTCTTTTGAATAGAACATTTTGCCATGGTTTTTGTCAAATTTATTAAAAGATATTATTAATTGAAATTTTAAAAAATTAATACAATTGAAACTACAAAAATCAGATTAAGACAAGAGAAAATTACAAAATAATTTGTCCTCAAAATTATCTAAAGTTGAGCATAAATAATTGGGCAAATAGCATTTCAGTTGAACAATCTAAAAATAATTACACTACAGGTGAATTTTTTTTTTTATACAAATCTAATACATTGGAAAGACTTGCCTTATACACAGAAAAAAAAACTTACACTACAGAAGAAAATGTTTGGGACCCCACAAAAGAGGACCCCCGTGATCTCTATTGATGTATTGACCAGTGATGCGTTTGAATTTTTTTGAAGAGTTGTGTCTGACAGTGACATGAATGGTTCAATTCATTTTAAGGATTGTGAGGATTATGTTTTGTGGGGATTCCTATCAATATTGTTTTTCCTAAATAATATCACACAACCCACGGAAGGGAGTGTTGGGAGGCCCACGACTACCACATTGGTGTGAATGGCCTCATATGAAAGTAAAATTGTACTTCCACATTAAACAAACAACATTGTGGTGTCTATTGGACCACGCATCTTTGTCTCCCCTTGTCTTTATTATTTCACAATTCTTGTTACTTTTATATTGTCAAATTTTAGTCCTTATGTTCTATTTTCTATAAGTTTTTATTAGTTTCCATTTAATAAATCAAGTGTTTGTGGAATTAAATAATTTTTTTTTGTAGACTCATCAATTCTAGTTGAACCATGTTGAGATCTTGCGAATGTTATAGAGAAGGAGAGTTACCCTTCAAATAATTCCATCCATCTCATTTTTCTAATACAAATTTAGTGTAAGTAATGACGCTAATGATTGGTTTAATGTCCATATATATATTTTCTATATAAACGCATATGTGCATCTCAAATTTATATTTTATAATATGATGACATATATTATAAATAGAATTACGATTCTCTCTCATTAGATTAGAGGTGAATGTTGGATTTTAGTGGACTCGCATAAATTGTTTATATTATAAAATTTTATTCAATTATTCATGTAAAAAAATTATATTGATTAGACAATTATAATCACATAATAATATGACTTTTATATTTAAAAAATGAACAAGAAGTATGATTATGAGAATAAACCATTCATGTGGTTGTAATTGTCTGCTTAATATGATTTTTTGTAAAAAATAATCTTCTCTAAAAGCCTCCAAACATGAAACATGAATAAGATAGTTTTGTGAAGAGCACGAATAAATCTAAGTAAATTTTTACAAAATAAAATACAAATATGACACAAAGGACACTTATAATAGATTTTACGTGTGTGACTCATCGTTTTAACTTATATTACAGCAGTACTATATTTACATAATTTTTTTCTCCAAAATCTCCCGAATTAGATGGTAAGACAAAATACTTATAAAAGAGTTTTGAGATAATATTGAAATGTTAGTCAATTTTTTAAATTTTACTTGTCATATCATTCAAGGGTTTAAGAAAAAATTGTATAAACAAACTATTTTTCTATGTCTATATCTTATTTAATGTTTTTTTTTTTTTTAACACAAGTAAATGGGCAATCATACGAAAACCCAACCGTCCCCATCACTAGTATGGGTCCCAATTCGCTATAAACAAATATGGGCGTGGAGAGATGAAGGTGGTTGTACCATGATTCTTGTCAAAATCATGTTAATGTATAAACAGTTAATAATTAAAGTAAAAATTATAAATATTGTATTTAGATTATAAATTTATATATAAATTTGAAAAGAAAAAAGACAAAAATAATAAAAATAATAAACAAAAAATAACTTATATTTTATTCATATCAACATCACATTTTTAAAATTTTTAATTTTTAAATTTATGATCTAAACACAATTTAAAAAATAAATAAATTAATAACCATAACCTACTTGACACTTGAGGCGTGTTTCGCATTTCCAGGCTCCTTCACTTGCCGGTTAAAAAGAAGCCAACTATTAAATACATATTTTTTTTTATATAACTATATTTTTTAAAAGAGTAGTGGTACCTGCATCAATTAGTGTATTAATTAATACTAGTTATGACATTATTGTTGACCCATTCATTATACAAATTACAAATATCAAAAATTTCTTAAATTATGTCACATCATCAATAGTGTACTAATTGGTGCATATAGCATTAGTAATTTTTAAATATAATATATGAGCTTTACCTGTTTAAGTATAAGGGAAAAATTCAAATAAGTGTACATTCAAAAAAAAAAATACAAATAAATAATAAATTATATATATATATTAATAATTAAAGTTATACTAAGATTTATCATGAATTAGTTATAATTTTATGGTAGTACCACCGAGAAGTAATTTTCGCCAAGTACAAAGGTAAACGGGTAGAGGTAGGGGTGCAACTCGGGCGGGCTCAACCCGAGCAATCCGAGCCCAGCCCGAGTTTTTTTAGGGCTTGGGCAACTATATCTTGTAATCTGGATGGGCTTGGGCAGATTTTTGATGCCCGAATTGCAATTCGGGCCGGGCTTGGGCAGAACCAATAGCCAACCCGAGCAACCCGAACCCGAATTCAATTTAATATATTATATAAATTATATAATATATAATATATAAAATATAATATATATATATAATTTAATAAATTATGTAATATATATAAATTGAGTAAAAGAGTTAGTCTTAATTTTTATTTATTTATTTATTTTTTGGTTAGTCTTCTATTAAGTAAAAGAGTTAGTCTTAATTTTTATTTTTTATTTTTTTTTGGTTAGTTTTCTACCATTAGATTAGCATCTTTTATGTCTACCCTTAGATCTACCTACAGGTTTCTGAACTCGGGCAATTCGGGCAACCCGAGTTCAAAATACAAAGCTTGGGCCGGGCTTGGGCAACAATGTTCGGGTTCATGGTCGGGCTTGGGCGGGCTTGGGCAGTGCCAAATACAATTCGGGTCGAGCTTGGGCAGACCCCCAACCCGACCGAACCCGCCCGAGTTGCACCCCTAGGTAGAGGTAAGACCGTAGAAGAAGAATATGAGGAGAGAAAAAATCCTCTTTTGAGGGCATCAATGCAGAGAGCTTTTTTGAGAAAAATAATTTAAGACAGGCTCCGTTGGGTAAGAGTTAAACGGGATTTTTTTAGTTATTTTAGTCACAAAAAATAAAATAGGCTATTTTAGTCACAAAAAATAAAATATCACATCCAATCATTACATTCTTTTCTCACAAAAAAAGTTAAAAAAGCCAAAAAAGCCAAAAAATCATTTCCAAACCAAACTTTTTAGTCCAGGCTAAAATAACCAAAAAAACTAAAAATTTAAAAAGTCAACCCACTTCCCAAACGAGGCACAATAATATTATAATTGTTATTTTTTTTTATATTAATTTATTTATGACATTATTAGTCGTCATGGCATTTGTAATAGATAAAAGCAGTTTGACCAATTAAATTAATGCAATGATGACAATTTTGGCTTAAATGATAAATTAAATATGATATAAAATTTAATAGATTTTGTATGAATTTTAAAATATTTTTTAATATTTTTTAAATATTTTTTTCTTACTTTCTCACTTGTTAAGTATTTGCCCAATATTATAATAAAATCAAATTAAACATTGTGTCACAATCAGAGAGGATCGTAGTTGTGCCCCCATTAAATACTAAGAGAAATATTTTTTGGAAAATAAAAATAAAATAGTCATATTTTATTTTGTTATTGGAGTGGCACTATTTATATTTATGGACTTAACTTCTCGTTAGAAAAACTAACACATGTATATTTATATGTTGTGTTTAGATTATGAATATACATACAGATTTTAAAAGGAAAAAGCAAAAATAAATAAAATTTAGTATATATTTCTTTCATATTATCTTTACATTTGTTCTTTTTGTTTTCAAATGTCTACTTAAATTATTGATCAAAACACAACTATGAAATTTGTGTAGATTCTATACCTAGTAATAATAATTCTTTTGATCAAATTTGTGAGTATATTAATAAAATTGTCAGTATGTATTGAAAACATCATTCAAATAAACATAAAGGGTGAGTGAAAAAAAATTTATATAAATTATTGTTTTTTCTTAATAAATACTTGTGACATGCAAGAATAGAGCTATAAAGTTTGGAACATAATTCACTTAAACATTATAGGCTGGTTTGAAAACTTGGCTATTTTAGTTTAATTAAAAAAGTTATGTTTAGGATAACAGTTGACTTTTTTTGTAATTGATTTGATGGTTGTAAAAGAAAAAGTAAAATAATTATAATTTAGATGTGATATTTTATTTTATTAATTATTTTAACCTTAACCAAAACCAACTTCCTAAACATTATGATAAAAATAACTCATATGGCTGGGGAACAAAATTACAAATTTATTAATTTATATGCTTTTATTTTTATATGCACTAGTGGGTATGTGTCCATTCGATGAGTGTGCTATTAAATCAGTAAAATAAAAAAGTTATTTTGAATTGAAAACATTTATGGTCTATTGCTTAATTGGCAAAAGTATTATTTATTTGATTAATAGTCTTAAGTTCAAGGAAAATTTATCCATAAGTCCTAGTTTCTGAAAAGTTGAACCATTTAGTCCTAAAAGTTTTCTTATGCTCCATTTAGTCTCATTTGCACATCAATCTAATGTTTGAAACATTAATCTGATGTTCAAAATCTAATGTTCGAAACATTAATCTGATGTTCGAAATCTAATGTTCGAAACATTAATCTGATGTTTGAAACATTGTAATGGGACCTTTCAGTCTATAAGAAAACTTTTAGAACTAAACAGTGTATAAGTTATTAATTTGAAATTTATTGGTGCATCCCCCTAAGTTCAAATCCCTTTTAGTACATCAATATTTATTTTTTTATTTTTTCTTAGATATATAAGCATAAGAAAAAAAGTTTGAACATCAAATGACTTGTTTACTTTATACCCGTTTGGCAACCATAGCTTTTCGCCAAAAACACACTTTATTGTCACACTATTATTTATTTTTCTACATATTTTTATAAAATTTTAAAAAATTAATTAAAATAATTAATTTTCAAACCGGGTATATATAAATAAATAGATGACCAATGTGATGAGAAAGAGATTGGAGATTCGAACTAATAAAACAAAGGCAAGCTATTTTAGTTGTAATTTAATTATATTAGTTGTAATTTAATTATATTAACATATTAATGTTTGTAAAAAAAAATTAAAAAATAAAAATAAAAATAAAAATAAACTTAGGTGACACAATTGATAGTGTGACGTGTGTGTAATTTTAGGGACAATTTGGCAACTCAGTTAAAAGTTAACTTTTAATTTTTAATCCAATTTTAATTACATCATATTTCATATTTTTTATACATAAAAAAATTTTAAAATTAACTTTTAATTAATTTCTCAAATCACTCCTTAGAGAGAGAAGGGGAGGCAAAGGCACGTGTCCTGGTCTGAGAGAAGAGTCAGGCGTGTAATCAACCAATGCGTTGGGCTGGACTTCTCGATGAAGAAGACAGAGACCACGTGTCGCGGTCTTCGTGAAGCATCAGAGTATGGACTCTTTTTTCTTTTTCTTTTTTATCATTTATTTTCTATTATATAATGGCTTATTTTGGGAAGATGGTAAAAAGTAATTTTTTAACTTTTAATTAAGTTTTTGACTTTTTTAGACAAATGATTTAGGAAGTTGATAAAAAGTGACTTTTGACTTTTTTTATTAATGTTTGTCTATGATGTCAAATCATAATAAAATGACCAAACTATCCCAATTTATTTAAAATATTTACAACTTCACCTATGTAACACATTTTGACCCATTAGGGTAAAATTGTAATTTCACCGTTAGCTAAAAACCAATTTCCCAAATGAAAAAAAAGACAAAAAAGCCAACTTTTAGCTTTTGCTACAAACCAAAAACAGTGGCTAAAAGCCAACTTCCCAAAATAGCCCAATGTGTAATTTCGTTATAAATTAAAGTAATAAAATATTGAAAATTTTATGATTAATATTAACGTAAATTATAAATATATATTTTGAAATTTATCTAAATTATAAATTATTCTTGTAATTCTAAAAATTATATTATGTTTCATAAGATTTTTAATTTCATAATAAATAGGTCATTTTATTATTAAATTATCAAGTTAATTAACAGTTTTTAATAAGGTTAAAATTTTATTTCAATTAATAATTCAGATAATTTTATTATTGTATAGATGAACAATTAGAAATTTTTCTTTTTCAATTAATTATGTTAAATAAAAAATTCGGACAGGAAGGTATTTGTAATTTTTCAACCATAAGGGATAATTCATATTTTAAGCAAATCTCAAGAGGTGTATTTCTAATTTACCCTTAATATTATAAAAATTTATAATTTAATTATGATATATTTTATTGCATCAATTTGTTAAAAAATTACACATTTTATGATAAAAGTATATATGATATCTAGGGGCACACACGGTAAGAGAACCCTACTACCATTTTTGCCTCTTAATATAACATGCACCCGATCTCTTAAAATTAAATGATTCGAATCAATCCGCTATAAAATGGACAATTTTAATAATTCGAACGGATAGATATAATATATTTTTCTCAATCCACCATAGGTTGAACAAATGGTAAATGAGAGGTCACTCGAGTCACACTAATCTGCCAACACTCTTAAGAAAATGAAATTATATTTTTATGTTTTATTTGTTAAAAAATAACCTTTTATTTAGTAATTATACTATTTATAAAATATAAAAGTTGGCCATTTATTTTATTATAAAAAAATAAAGAATAAAAAATTTTGGACACAAAATAATAAATAATTATTGAAAAAAGTGTTGGACAATCTTCACTGTATTTAAAAGATTTAATTCTATTGTGTACAAAACAACAATTAGAATTTAAAGAAATAAAGAAAATGAGAGAATTTGTTTGATTACAAAAATCAAACTCAAAATAATAAATAAATAAATAAAATAAATTTTATTTTGTTACAAAAACAAAATTAAAATCTGATTTAAATAAATAACAATAACACAAAAATTAATTAAATAACTTACTTGATTTAATTTCTTCGAATTATAAACTGATCAAGTCCAGTGTTTGACACTGTGTCCTTAAGACAGATTCGTCCTTTCCACGGTGCTTTCAGAATTTGGACGTTTATCTCCCAGGATGAAATGATCTACCACAAACAATAGCAGCACTACAAATTGTTTGCCTTACGAACACACTAAGTGTTTACACTCTTTCTTTCAGAAATAAAATGCAATGAAATGAAGAATAGAATAAGCAGAGGTGAAATACGAAATTTCTGAATTAAAAACATCAAATGAGGGTGGTCCTATTTATAGATGTAAAGGTGGCTCTTGGTTTTAAATTGAACAGGTATGATACCTGTTGGTTTTGAATTCAAACAGATTTGAATATGTTAATAATTCAAACATGTAGCAAAAAACGGGAAGGGCCCTGTTTGGGTGTGCACTAATTCCAAACTAGTTTATTTCTGTTTGAAAACGGGAAGGGCCCTGTTTGGATGTACAGAAAATCCAAATCAGTTTAATTTGAATTCTGGATTTTATTTTACCAAAAAATAAAATTAAATTCAAATGTTTTTGGCCCAAAAAGATTAGAAGCCCAACCCAACCACACACCACGCACCCACGCGTGTGGTGATTTTTGGGTCCAATGGGTCTAGCCCATAACCTCTCCCTCTAAAACACTTGGGTACCCCTTGGGGCACACCCCAAGTATCTCACCCAAGCCTTATAAACCCTTTCAAAACTTCTCACCAAATCAATGTGGGACAAGCCAATTTACAACCTTAAGGAATTTCCACCAAAACTCCATTTCCATGGAGCACACTTTGGCTTCAATTTCCCATTCACTCGGTAATGGTTTTGAGCAACTAAATATACCACGTGAATCACAACGCGGCATAGAACGCGTTACCACTTTGACCCGAGTAAATCAACACTCGGGGCCCACCTAAAAAATAGACCAAACTTGAGAAAAAATTTTAGTTTTACCCAGAATTTTTCTACAATTTCCAACAAAAAGTAGTCTGGAAAAAAGTTTATACTGCCAAATCAATATGCATCCACCCACACGTACTGCCCGCTCAATCCTCATCCGCTAACTAAATGGACGGATGCAAATTAATTTTTCTCAATTCGTCTAAGTGCGGACGTGTAATGGATGAGAGACTACCCGATCCAACCTAATTCTCGAGAACATGTAATATATATTTACTATTGTTTTTTTAACCTTCACGTGTCATTTTTAATATTGTACTAGATTAAAAAATATATAAGTCTATTTTTTTAATTTTATTTTTTAGATTCAATGATATGTAAAAATTATTATTGATTGATGATTAGAAAAAACATGAGTGAGAGAGAGAATTGCTTTAAATAGTCTAATAGACTGATACATTATTAAATTTGAAAAAAAAGATTTAACTTTCAAGTTAACGTAGCATGGGACGCTAAAATGTTTGTATATTTTGTATAAATGGGTGTGTAATAAAAAATTATATAAATAATTAAAGATATTTTAACATGTGTGTGCATATTAATAAGTTTTTTGTTGTATTTTGGATTAAAAAAAATGAGACCTATAATTTGAGTCTCATAGTTTTATCTATATTGACATGATAGATTATGTGTCAATTTTAATTTGTCATGAATTCAATTTTATAAATCTCAACTTTATTATCATGTCATTATGAGTAAATTATGAAAGTTAAATTGTGAGTCTCTAATACTTTTCTTGTATTATTGTTTAAAAATTGTAAACTATTGAAAAAGATAGTAAAAGTAATTATGAAAAAATAAAAATGCAAATAGAAGTAGAATCTCTATTAACATTCATTCATTGGAAATAAAATTAAATATTTCCTCACTTGTATTTTTCTTCTTTTGTTTGTTTGTTTTTATTGTTTTCTCCAATGTGTTCTTCACTTCAAGCCAAATTTGAGCATCTTATCAAAGTCCACCAAAGTGGTAATGAGGAAGGTACATTTCAACATTAACTAACTTTTTTGGATGAAGAACAAAAAATTATTAGCTTTTTTCAATTTTTAGGCCAACACACTTAGACACTAATATAAGTTTTTGGAGTTTTGAATATTATCTAACACTTTGGTGGGCTTAACTAGAATTTGAGTCAAACCTTGGTAGGCAAATTTCCACAATCAGTCATTCCAAGGTTAAATGAGCTGGCTTGGTTAAATTTTGACAATTTTGATTTTCAATATCTAAAAATGATTTAGCACATTTAGAGATACATATTGGTTTAGGAATAGGTTATTTGAATTTTTTTTTTAGTTTTTTAGTTAAAATATAAGGTGAAGAAAATTAGTATGTTTAGAAATATTTTTTGACTTTTTATAAAAAAAAATGTGCGAAAAATATAAATGAGAAAATTTTTGACATTTTTTGTATAATTCTTAGACTTTTTAAAAATTTTAGTGACTTCTTAGCTATTATTATAACTTCCCTAACTTGCCCTAATCACAAAAAATAATTCTAATTATACATACCAAATGATTGAAATTCGTCATTAAAAAGATTGTTTTACTGAGATCAATCTCGATATTTTTGTAATTAATTTTGTGACTTCATTTGGCTGCAGCTAATAAGTTGACTTATTTTTGCTTTGTCTTTGATGAATATTTTTCAATTTTGAGTATGTGTTCAAACTTTGTCACAAAAAAAGACTTTAACTTTGTCAGTAGTCTCCCATGTATCCAAAAATAAATAAAAATAAATGATTTCACCCAAAAAGAAAAAAGAAAAAAAAAAGGCAAAGTTTCTAATCAAATTCATATTAACTTTTTCTGTTAAAAAAAAATTGGATCTGTAATGTATTTTTATTCCTTTGGTGGATGAGACAATACAGGTTTGGCTCACATCTAATTTGTTAGTGAGGAAGCCCAGTTGTATATGGGCCTATCCACCTCATACTGGGCCCACCATTGTTGGACAAAATCTTTTGGATCTACCCATGAAAGCAAATTCAAAATTAAGAGATTTTGGCCCTATTTGGTTTCATTCTATGATTTTTAAAATTAAAAAAAAAAAAGAAATTAATTTGATAAAAATAAATATCAAAATTTTATTTTAAAATTTATTTTTACCCTCCAAAGTGATAAAGCTATATAAAAATGATAAATACTTTTAATTGTTATTTTTTATTTTTTCATGAAACCAAATTTTAGTTATTTTAAAAAAATTAATATAAATTTATGAAAATCAAATCAAATATGGTCAATTAATAAATTAACCAAAAGAATGGGATTTGAACTCATCATCAATGACACGGGGAGCTTGCTTACCCACTTACTGACTTGGATGGCCCTTAGGGATAATTAATTTTTATTTTAAATACCTTTCACATATATATAACTTAACATTTTGAATATAGGAAATTCAAAATACTAAAATATTGTCTTATTTTCACTTGTTTTTAAAATAAATTTTTAGTTTCTCCTCTCACCTACCACCTTCGGTCACCACCACTGACCACCACACTACAAGAAAAATGAGTATTTGAGTATAATAATTTGCTTTGGTAACAATTGTCATCGCAAAAGTATTGAATTGACATCAGCAAAAATGACTGTCTTAAAAATAAAATAAAAAAACATTTTCATATAATTATTTGAGTCAAGAGAATTTGCCATCTCAAAAGTTAGTTTTTTACTTTGGCACATATACCGTCTCAATTACCCTACATCCTTTTATTTTCCACTTTTCTTTTATTTATTTTTTATTTTTTATTTTTCCATTTTAGCCGATTTCATTCCTGCCTATCATTTTTTTTTATCCTTTTATTCCCCACTGTTCCTTTTTCCTGTTTTGGCCCCTTTCATTCCTGCCTATCAAAAAAAAAAAATTTCATAAATATTTAGTTGTTGTCGCAAAAAAACATAAGACGAACATAACACTACATCGTTTTGTACCTTAGGTATAAATCAGTATGTTTGATTTTAATTTTTTAAATTTAAATTTTTAAAAATTAAATTTTTTATCTTTCGTAACTTTTTGTTTTTGGCAACTCAAATATATGAATTTTTTGCTTTTTTTCCATCGGATTAATTAAGTGATGCATATGATATGGGTCGGGAATGGGCACCCGCCCATTTCACATATGTTGTGTTGAGGGTTCTCGTTCCCTCTTTTTCTCTCGTTCTCTGCGTTTGTTTAGTAGATTTTTATGAATCATTTTTAGTTCCTTTAGCTGCTCCACATTCCATCAATTCAGCCTCTTCTCACTCTTTCAAGAATCAACCCAAGACCCACACTTTTTGTCGGTTTCGGAATCGAAAATCTCTGCAGAGAAAAAGAAGAACTTTCGCTTTTGAACCCTCTCTGCTGTATCAGAAGTTCTTCGCCAACTTGGTACTCCACTTTTCTTCTACTATTTGAACTCATTTTTCTTGGTGCCTATTGGGTTATGTTGATTCTTAGTTCAGGGCTAGTTTGTTGGAATTTTCACGTTTTTTTTGCCAATAACTTTAAGGGGTTTTATTTGGTTTTAAGTCTGTAGGTGAAGTTGTGAAATCAGTACGATAACTAGTATTTCTGTTGAGAATTTGCAATTGTGTGCATTTTGTAAGTGGTTTTTGCACACCCACCATGTGTTTGTGTGTTTGTTTGAAAGAGACAAAAAGCTGCAGTAGACTAGAATTTGGATGTGCAATTTGTTTGACTGCGTGACAAATTAGAGTCATTTTCATTGTTTGAAAGAGACAAAAAGCTGCATTTTGTACATTTCGTTAAGAAAGTACCAGTATTTTGGAACACACATAAAGGGAAGTGGTTAAGCGTTTCTAAGAAGAATATAGTAAGACACTTGCATTTTAATCATATCCGTATGTCCCAAGGTTTTTGAAGGTTGATTGAATCCAAAACGTAGAGGCATAGCTGTGGTTGACATGTATGACTAAGCCAGTTGAACATAGTCAGTCAATGAACAATAGCTATTGAACGCAGCTGATCCAGTTGGGTAGATGGAACTTGAAGAAATATTCATTTCAGCTGTTAAAGGGAATTGTAACTTTTGATTTGTATGTTTCTTTGGTTTACTATCCTGGTCTGCATATATGGGCATGTGGTCATGACGTAGCTGTAAATTTCAAATCATTCCAAAGCAAAACTCCCTGCGACTTCAAAGCAGATAAGATGTTGCAGAATGTATAAAGAATTTGAAAAGTAGGTGAGAGTGGCAAAAAGAAATTTGATAGTTGGGTCATCAGAAATGATGATGTAGAAAAAATCTTTCTTAGGTGAAAATTGGAGTCACAAAAATTTGTTGA
Source organism: Camellia sinensis (assembly GCF_055761805.1). NCBI lineage: Eukaryota > Viridiplantae > Streptophyta > Magnoliopsida > Ericales > Theaceae > Camellia > Camellia sinensis. The sequence continues at coordinate 26,149,430 of NC_138969.1, read as the reverse complement.
AATTTTATCACGATTGCTTTTCAGGGTATAATCTGGCATACACAACCAGCAGAGGCTGGATAGAAAATTCAGGAGAAAAGAAGAAAATGCTTTCTGAAACTAAATTAGGAAATATCCTAGAGGAGCTCAAACTAATGGGGGAAAGAATGAATTGGAGAGGGTTGACTCTTGAGTAACGAAGTGATGAAAGCACTGGGCTGAAAGCAGTGAATGTTCCTTAGATCTCATAATGTTATCCTTTGGCACCAAATGTAATAGTGATTTGCATAAGCCTAACATGATTTTAACATATTTACTTGATCAAGATTAACCATATTGGCAAAATGTTAAAAAAACATAGTGAATTTCATGTTTTGTTTATAGTAGCATGTTGTTTTCAACAGTGGTATTTTGAATATTAACTCAACCATTACATAATGTAGAAATGTGATAATATTACATATTTATTTGAAATATATAGATTTTGTGCCTTCAATCATACATGATGTAGAAATGTGATAATATTACATAGTAAGTTGAATTATATAGATTTTGTGCCTTCATCTAATATCCAATGGTACACTGATCTAATTGCTCACTTATATATATCATTGTTAGAGAATGTGCTTTTATAAAGACCCTAAACAACAAAGTGTACAATATCTCCTAGCTTGTGCAGTTGTCAAATTTCATTGAACAGAGTTAAATGCTATCATTTGTTTTTGAAATGGGTTATTTATGCCCTAATGCAATTCCGTATTTATGCCCTGATGCAATTTGATCTGAGTCTTATAACACCTTCTTCAGACAGGTTCTTCTACATTTTTTTTTAATTACTAAAAACTTATTTGATTGTCTCAAAATTATATATTTGATTATTTTAAAACAAACTTTTTAATTAATTAATTAATGTGTATTTGATTTTGTTGTTGAGCCAAATAAAATAAAATAAGATTGAATGTATATTTAGTTTTGGTTGTGAACCTTTAAAAAAAAAAATGGTCAGGTTGGATTGGGGAAAATCCAAACCCATTAGGAGATGGGGAGGGTAGTACCCATGGGAAATGGGAAAGATTTATTATAGGGGAATGGTGATGGGAAATTAATATCCACCCCATTGCCATCCCTACTCTCCCTGGCTTGCACTATATTTGTAAAATCTGATTCAGTCGATAGTAAGTAAAATCTGATTCAATTGACAGTAAAATAAAATCTGATTCAAACATAAATAATGATAGTTTGTGATGTATAAATAGCTTCAACTACAAAATAATATTTTTGATGCCATTGAATCGTTTAATCAATATGATGTATCATCCATATTAGGCATTGGTGGAAGTAGCCATTACCTCTAGGAGTGTTATTGACAAATTGTTTATGTATAATTGGACAATTAGACATGGTATGAGGGTTTTCATCTCTTATTATAGTACTTACCCATTTTTGCAAATTATGTTTGTATATATATTTATATATATAATTTTGGGGGAGTTATTGAATAGTGAGACCCCCCCAAAAAAAAATATGGAGGGGTGCAACTTAGAGTTTTTACTCCAGCAATGTTTTAGTACCTCCAATGTTTGTATAATTTTTTTTTTCCCTATCCCACTGTTCAATGATTCTCCTTATAATTTTTGGCTAATATAAAATAAGTTATTGTACAAAGACTTTTGAATATATATTTTTTCAATTAATGAACTTGGCTCGGATAAGTTTCAAATATGTTGCCTTAAACATAATAATCTCTTAATTAAAAATCTGATTATTTTCTTTGTGTTTATAAAGTTGGGCTTCTGTTTTTTATTCATAGATGCTCTTTTGGCCTTTTGTTTTTTATTCATAGATGCTCTTTATTTCCAATCTGATTTGATTAATTTAGAGTTGTTTTAGGAATGCCTCTATATGGTTTCTATTAATTTACATTGAAAGATTATTTGTTGTCTCATTTCTGAACACATTATAGGCTTACTGATACATAAGTCACACCATCTAGAGTGTTTTATTTTGTTTGACATCATATGCATATGGATATATGGGTTGGACCTATAACTTACCCTTTTGGGCCGGGTTGTATACCCTTAAATTAATGGATCTGAAGATGCACACACTTTCAGCAGTCATTCACTCTTTCTTCCAAGTACGCAGCAGTTTCAGGGTTTCTCTGCTGTAGCGCCACCGCCACCGCCACCGCCACTGCCGTCATCGCAGACTGAGGAGGAGGATTCAAGGTCTGTTTGTCTCTTTCTCAACGCTTCTATCTTTGTAAGTTCAGATTCTTCTTTCTCATATCATTTTCTTATACTCCCAACATATCAGCCTTTTGTTTCGATTAGAGCTTTCAAATTCGAATCAGATCGTAAATTGAATTAATGAGAATGCATCATCTAGTTTATTTTTCATCTTTGTCTTAATTTACATATATATTGAATGTTTGGTTTTGTTATGAATGAACTATTCATCAATTGCTAAAACCTGTTTTTTGAGTGCATACTGTGATATTGACTTCATTTTTGGTTGTTAATGTTATAATTTGTTATTGTACTACAAATTGCTTTGTTACAATGATATTAAATTATGAAAAGAGGGATTATTAGTGTAATTCTTTGGCCTATCAGAGTGATTATTTATTAAAATGATTTTTCTCTGTCATGAGTAAATATTTTTGGAAAAAATGTCTTTAAACATAATAGGGAAGATGAGGATTTTTCTTTAGGCTCTGTTTGATTAGAAAGAAAATTTGGTAGAAAGTGAAAGTAAAAGAAAATGAAGTGAAAGAAAAGAAAATATATTTTCTTACAAGCATTTGATTAAGATGAAAATTTTGTAAGAAAAATATAGAAAAATCTAAAAGTTTAGTTATAGATAACTCACACATTCAATTTTTCTTGTGTTTTCTTGTATTTTTAGCAAGAAATAAAAAATTAATTACAATGCTAAGATGGGTTGTACAAGAAAATTAGTTTTCTTATACTTTCTACCACTTTCAAGCTAAACAAACTCATATAAGTTTTTTTTTTTTTCTCGTTCTTTCACTTTCTACCTATTTTATTCTAAACAAACTGAGCCTTAGGCTATGTTTGGATCATAGATTTGGTTAGGGATTTGGAAAAGGAAAGAGAGAAAGTGTGTAAAAGGTGTGTGAAATGTAGCTATATTTCATTCACATTACACACCCCTTTAGGCTCTATTTGGTTCATAGATTTGGATAGGGATTTAGAAAGGAAAAGAGAAAAAGTGTGTGAAATGTAGTTATATTTCATTCACATTTCACGCATCTTTTCCCTTTCCAAATTGCTACCCAAATCTATGAACCAAGCACAACCTAGTTGACCAGAGAAAAGAAGAGAATATGAGGATTTCTTTGTTTTTATTCTCATGCTTTCAATCATGGTTGTTCAATTTCAGGCAACAATTCATTTTAAACAAATTCTTTATTTTTGTTAATGATTTTGCTTTTGGATAAGATTTCTAGGATCATGTCTTGACCCTTTTTGTTAAATTGTGGTTAATTAACCCAAGCATATAGAGCGCATGTTGTCTTTGGAAGAAATGTCATTAGTACTGTTTTTGTAAATATGACTATTTTTATGAATGTATTTCTCATCGTAAAAATTGAAGATTTGATGTAATTGGCATTTATTTCACTTTGACAGGGAAAATTGGGGACTGTTGGTTTTATTGGCACAGCAATTAGGTGCAAAGATGGCTGCAGCTTTCCCTTCCAAATCATTGCGTGGTATGTGAGCTTTATAGTTTTTGAAGTGGTGACTGACTGGTTTGTATTTTTGAGTTAGTTGACATTACATTTAGTATGACAGTTATCGGTAGTTAATTTCATTTCCTCAAGTGTTCTAGTAATTAATTTCTTAGTCTATTGTACTTCAAATATTTTTGTTCATGAAAGTTTGTTCTTTGGGTTCTAGTAATTGGGGCCACTGGTTCAAAGGTTAGGACTCAGCTATTAAATATTTTCTTTGTTGAAATTGTTACGCTCAGCTTGGTCTCTACCCCAGTTCAGCGTCTCTGCTCTACTTGTTCAAGCTTTGCCTGATGCTTCTTGGGACTAACTGAACTGTTAATTAACCTAGCAAGATGTGTATATCGACCAAAGATTATAGATTCAATAGACCTAATAAGCTTTGCTTAACGGTATGTAGAGATCTGTTGTGTGCCTAAATTGATGAAATCAAGCTACTATAGAAATTGCTTGAGAGCATGAAATCTAGAGTAGAGGCCACCACAACTCATTGTGTAGTCTATTGAAATTCATCCCATCAGAATCAGTTGCAGAACATGAGCATGGGCATGCTTCAGTTCAACTGATTGCATGCTTACTCATGTGGCTTCTTTGATCTTGGGAAAACAATTGCTTCACATGATGTCGGGATGTGATATGGCTTCTGCAGGTGATGTCATTTCATTACTCTGTGGCTAATGTGGGTGATTGGATGCAGAAACATACCAGCATAATACAGATTGGATCATCTGTCTAGTGGTCGATGTTGGGTTAACTTTATGTTTGGATGCATTGTGTGACCTGGACTGTGGCATAAACTGCATTTGTGGCTAATACCCCTATTCTCACAAATTAAAATTGAAATTAGTTTTACCTTTTATGCTGTAGTTTGTCTTGCACACATGTTTCCTAATCCCTGATTGCTGTCTGTGTTTTATTTAATGTGTTGGTCAACAAAATTAGCTGCCCGTTCATTGTTGGGAGGCCTTGGCAACAATCTTGGTGTACAGGGAACGCCACATGAGATGTCATGCAGTGAGTTCTTGTTTCAGGTCAGTGTGTTTCTTTATTTGATGTTTCTTTCACCTTTAACGTTTCATTTCTCATTGTATTGTGGCCCTTGGTTTTCATGCATTTATCTTTGATGCAAGGTGCTGATTTTTTTTTTGCTGGCTTTCTTGGCGCGACTCATTATCATTGCTTAAATACTTGTTGGCAAGGCCTTGCAAAAATTATATTTTCCCTTTGGTTTCTTTATTTAGTCGTGATAATATATTTTAATTTATTTCGGAAAGTGTGTGAAAACTTGTGTCATATGGTCTTTCAAAAGTGGAAACTTTAGAGGGTGGTTTTTGTATGTTCTTGTGAAGTACTGTGCATGGGTTAACATAGATTTTAACGTCTATTGGCATGCTGAAATGGTGTAAATTCAGCCAGGTTGACAACCTGAAATAGTTGGGATAAGGTCTTGTTTATAGATCGAATTTTATACCATGACTGGGTAATGCCAAGAGTATAACTTTTGAGTTTCTTTTAAGTGCATGTAAGAAGAGGCCGCTCATAAATGCCCATCAAATTGAAGGGTTTTTCTTGGTTATTTATCTGATGAAATTCTTAATTGCTTGCCATATTTCTTCAATTGGCCCAAGATGAATTTCGTTAATTAACTAGATTGATATCCTTAAAACATAAAACACCATGTATGCCATGGTCTCAAGGCTCCCTTGGTCATTTTCACTGGTTAATTTGAATAGTTAGTCATTAATTAACCAATTCTTGATGACAGAGCAATGCGAGTAGTCTCCAATAATCTTTGATGTCGTGACTTGTCGTGACCTACTTTAATATATCCATTTTTGAAATCTCTTTTTTCTTTTTTTCTTTTTTTTCACTTGTGCAGCAATGCAGGACTTTCATACAGATGAGGACCAATCTTAAAGTTGTGGACAACTCGGGCAAAACGAGTGATGTGCATACAAGCTCTGAAGGGGAAGAAAGGGGCGAGACTGGGGGACACGATAGTTGCATCAGTAAAGGAATCCCAACCTGGAGGCAAAGTGAAGAAAGGAGATGTTGTTTATGGCGTTGTCGTGCGTGCTGCCATGCCGCGGGGCCGTTGTGATGGGAGTGAGGTCAAGTTCGATGACAATGCTGTGGTGCTTGTCAACAAGCAAGGCGAGCCAATAGGAACCAGAGTATTTGGGCCAGTCCCACACGAGCTAAGGAAGAAAAAGCATGTCAAGATTCTTAGTCTTGCGGAGCATATTGCCTGAGGTATGGATCTCTTGCTGTTTGAGACTTTCTGTCTAATTTTCCCATCCTTTCTGTGACACATGAAAGGTGCAAGAAAGTAGATTTTCTTCACAACAAGCTGAGATCTGCATTGCTGTTTAATCATATGTCAAAACCTGTTTATGGATATTATTCTTATGGAATTAGGGTATTTTGCCAAAATTTGTTGTAAATTGCACATCGTTTAAAATTTACTTTCATGTTTAGTTGATGGATTCCACTAATAAGGGTACTAGTTTGGCGGTTAAAATTTGACCCAATAACTTTAAAGGTTCACTTTGTACTCAGAAGTCAGGTTTCTAGTTACTCTATCCCTCTGTGGATTTCATTAATGGAGATTAAATTATGGGGGTGTTTGGGAAGAAGGCTTTTTAGCTTTTTTGGCTAAAATAGCACTAAAAGATAAAATAGGCTAAAATAGCCAATAAGACAAAATGTCACTTCAAACGCATAATCATTTCACTTTTTCTCTCACAAACGTCACATCCAACTGCAAGAAAATTCAATCATCTTCCCAAACACAAAAATTTTAGCCTACTAAAATAGCAACTTTCCAAACACCCATTATTATGTGTACTTTTCGTTGATCGATTCCATTCACTTCTATACCTGTCAAAAAACCCTCCATTAGCAGTGCTTGCTCAGTCTAAGCTTGTCTTTCAAAAGATGATTTTGGAGGCAATAGAAGTGCAAAAAAGGATATGAAAATACGTAGACTATTAAGTACAAAGACACTAGAAGTAAAATCATGCAAGGAAAAGTAGTTAGGTTTGGACAGGGTTTGCTCTGTTACCATTTGTCACGCCCTTTAGGTTTTGAATAAAGCCTGGTAGCTCGAAATTTATGGCTCGAATGGCCTGAATTTGATAGAAAGCGTTGGCAACCACTCTCTCTCCAAAACCCACTCCAAAAAAAAACACGTGCACGTTTTCTCTCTCCTCTCTATCTTTCTCTCCGACCAGACCCATTGTGATAATTGTTCTCTCTCCTCTCTTCAAAATGCACTCTCTCATCCCTCTTCTTCGCTCACACTTGACACTGAGCAATCGGAGCCGACACATCTCAACCGACGCTTCTTCAAAACACACTCTCTCATCCCTCTTCTTCGCTCACACTTAACACCGAGCAACCGGAGCCGACACATCTCAACTGACACCGGAGATTTGGTTAGTTGCTCCTCATTATCGACCAGAACAACAAGAATCTCAAGTAAACCCGATATCACAAAACTAGGGTTTTTGTTTTGATTTCAATTTCTGTTCAAAATCATAAATTGTGACTGTTTGGGTTTGGATTTTGCCTTTAATTTTTGAAACTAGGGTTTTTACTTTCTATCTCTAGCCTGCTAGCTCTGTAAATTGGTCTGTGATCTATAAAATAGGAATTTGATTCTTCCAATACCATTTCTACAAGTACCGATTTGGTGAATTTGGTTTTTCTTTGGAGAATTTAAGCAAACATTTGATGCTCTCCAAGGTTCTATCAAAAACCCAATTTAGGAGCACTGTTTAGAGACTCTACGCATTTCAGTTCTTGTATAATTCAAGTAGAATTTGATGCTTTCTGGTCCTGTTTTGGGTAATCCGTAAAGGGTCTATGCATCTACCCTTTGTTTGGATTTTTGTGCTTTTGATTCGTATCTTCAACTTCTAACAACTGGTATATGTCCATATCCAGAGTTCTTTAGACTCCATTATTTCCTAGTTCGAATCTTAATTTGTTCTCATCATTTGTGTCTCAAATTAAGAGATTCAAATAATTATTTTCTAGTTTGAATCTTACAGCATATTATTATATTCAAATGTGCTTTAGACTCCATTAGAACAAGTTTCTGAATTTTTCACTCATATTGAGCATATTTCAATTGAAAGGCATCATAGTTTTCCTTTTCTGGGTCTTAAATCTTTATATATATTTTCTTTTGAGGGTTGAAATAAAACTGAAATGTTCAAAGTAAACATTGATGATAAAGGAATAACGAATACTCTTGGTTTGAACATGCAGGTTAGAAGGCCAAGTGCACTCAGTCAAGCACATCTAGCATGCCAATGTCAATGCAAAGGCCTACTCCATCAAGCAAGGCAGAGCCAATTCACCCAAATTCCAGTCAGTCAAGCAGGGGTAGTAGGCTAGTTCCCACTCACCCACATTTCAATCAACCAAGGGTAGCAGCCCAAGAATTTTTCTTTTCTTTTCTTTTGTTTTGTTTGTGTATCAAGGGTAACAGAGAGACAATTGCTTTTGTGGGATTTTGTTTTGTGGACCGTTGCTGCTGTTATTTTATATGATTAATTGAATGTTAGTTTGTATTCTTACTATTTTTTTTGGTCATTGCCAATGATTTATCTATGATGAATTTGTTTAATTCAGGTGGTGTTTAGTTGTCAATACATGTTCATTTTCATGTCACATAACTTTACATCACAAATTACCTGTTTGTTTTCATTACATTAGAAAACATTGTGTGTTTAATTGATTATGTTAGTTTTTCATTTCACCTTTTCAACCAAAACATCACAATAAAAAAGAGTTAATATTCAATTCACTTAACAACATAAATATACAGAACACAAGTTCATTCTCATTTCACAAAACAACAGAACATTACAAAACTAAGCTTCACCCCCATTACAAAACATAGGTTCAGTCCCTTTCATATCCCCAAAATCCCATAAATACGCCCAACTCGCATCAATTTCTAATTCCATTTCTCATTTTCAGTGTCACCGGACAGCACCACTAATGATCCACCAACAAAACAGCACCCAAGAAATCACAAGACATGCTAGCAACCTTCTCTCTCTTGCTCTCGACAAAGAAACATACTGTTGTTGTTGCTGTTGGTGCTTCTGATGATGAAAAGTCTGATCACCACCACCTAATTCCAAATCGGCCGAATCAAACCCTTGTTCAGTACCAGCACTCGACCTCTTTTCATCGCTCAATTGCTGAGGAGTGTCTGGAAATGAAGTATTTATAGAAGGAAGTTCATCAATGGACTTCGCGGCAGCTTTAAGAAGCCACTCTACAGCCTTCCTAGGCTGATCATAACCCAAACGATCTTGAAGATCGTATAACTGAATAGCGGTGGTGACCGAGAGGCGAACACGGCGATCCCGAAGCCCTTTCGAGGTCCAAACCTTGCTGTGCCCATCTTTCCCACCAGATGCCCTAGAAACCCGAACAATTCGAGACGATGGCCCCGCACAAAGCCGCCCAACACCGCCACCGCCAATCTCAATCCCACCGCCGCCGCTCCTTTTGATTTCTCCATCTTCTTCATCATCAGGATATTGTTCTTCCCCCTTTTGCCCTATCTTGTTACAATCACCTCTACCGTTACCTATCCTTGGAAACTTGTGTCCCTGCGTTTGAATCTCGTCCACCTCCATACCACTCTCATGCCTTTCTCACAGCAATACTTGAGCTTTTTCTTCTTCCCTTATCCTCCCAGTTTTTAGAGAGAGAGAAAGAGGGGGCCTATTTGGGATCTAAATTAGGGTATGGAGGAGAGAGAAAACTTTATGATATTGGGGTGTCCCTTTGCATTGATGACGTTCATTTCATTTTATTTTTTTTGTTATAGATATCATATCTAATTATGAAAAGATTTAATTATATTTTTAAATATAAAATTTTTAACTTATTAAAATAGTTAAAAATTAAAATAATAACTTTTCAAATATCCACGTAGTGACATGGTTACGAATTTTGTTAAATATTGAGTTAAATTAATCTATCTGATTTCTGTTAAATATTGAGTTAAATTAATCTATCTTGCTTTGGCATCGTAAAATAAATAATTATCAATATTTCAAAAATATTAAAATAGAATACATATCATTATAATACATTATTGTTACATTTAAGTGTGTGCCTTGAAAAGAGGTCAGAGAAAGCTAGGCAAGGGTAAAGGTGTTAGAGAAAAATGGTTATTACCATTAATTTTCGGTAATTTTGAGTTATCATTAATGTTGGATCCACACCTTAGTTTTGGCGGGTCCAAGTGGCAACACGTTCCTTGCCATGTGGTGAACAAGAATATATACTCGGGTGGTTAAAACCATTTTCGAGTGAATGACAAATTGATACCGAAGGAAGCCTTATGAACATGAATATGTTTAGTGTGGTTCCTTTGAGTTGGTATCTAAACCATGTCCCGCATAGAAAACATGGAAGAGTTTCTATAAGTATATATGCTCTAAGTTAGAAACATTGGGTTGGGCCCCAAGGGGTGCTCAAGTTTTGTAGGAGGAGGAGTTATGGACAAACCCAAAACCACCACCACACGCGGGCGCGAGTGTGGGTATGGGTCAAACTTGTCCTTATTTTTTGCTCCAAAATTATTTGAAATGTTTCGAATAATTTATGCGGGAAAAATTCAAATACCGAAATTTTGGATTCAAAATTTTTGGTTATAATTCTTCTCCATCTCCGACCAGTCGTGCCTCCGGTCTGGCGACTGTTCATCATAACGTTCCTCTGTTCCGGAAATGGCACTTCGCTGCTTATATATATAGCAACCCTCCATTCCAAAAAAAGACAATTGTTTTTTTTTTTTTTGTTCCTTTCCTTCCATCTTCTCTCTTCATAGCCTCCTCCGTTCTTCATTTTGCATCATGTGTGAGTTCGAAACACGTAGCCTGGTTCGCTGTACAAACAGTTCGTTGTGCTGCATCTGTTTGGGGTGATTGTTGAATCTTGGAGGCAGGACGTTCATTATTCTCGAGCACCTTAGGAGAGGACAGATTTCTGTCTTAAAGACACAGTGTTCAAACACAAATTTGTTCTTAAGTTTCATTCTACAGAAAGTTGTGAGTTATCTCTTGTTCTGTGTTTAATTATTTATTGTAATTTAATTATTCTGTTAATTTAATTTTTTATCGAAAAATGTTTCCAACAATTTTTAAGACAGAAATTCTCGTCCTCTGTTTACTGGTTTACTTCTGTAAATCTGTTTCTTCATTTTTCGTTTAAAAAAATTAATTCACAGGAAAATTAACGTTGTTTGTGTATATAAATATATTCATGTTTTTTATTACATTGTGGGTGAATAGTTACGTATAATGGAGTAATATCAGTCTTTGTTTCATGAGTGCACTGTGTACAAATATTTGTGGGTTATATATATATATTTGTTTTGATTTCTTGTATCTGGAGCATGATTAGTTTTGTTTTTAGGAATTTTGGTACTTATAGCCTTTAACATATACTGTGTCTTAAAGAAAGATTAATTGTATACAGAAATTTTATCTAATACAGAACTAAGTGTCCTTTGATTTACAGGTTGCCATATAACATTTGATTTCTGTATTCTTCTTTTTTGGTTTAAATAAACTTGTAATGTTTCTTACACAGTATGACTCTGTAATTGATTGTTTTAATTGGTCATATTACTGTTGGTCATTTTATTTGATTAATTTGGTAAGATAATTAATTTGGTTAATTTAATTGATTCTTTTGGCAGATTATTTGTTTGATCAGTTGGGGGGTGACCCCCAGTTGGGGGGTGACCCCCAGCACCCCCACTCCACGTGGGAGGTTGTGGACCAAGTAAAAATCAAAAAAAAAAAAAAATTCAACCAATCGCGTGCTGCCACATCAGCTGGGGGTCACTGGGGGTCTTCAAAATTGAGGGTGCAAATCATTTTTCGATGATTTAGCTTATACTATATAATCTGTTTTTATTTCCAATAAAGATAAAATCTTATTCTCCTCATATTTATTTACTTATTTATTTTCCTATAGAATAGTTTGTTCTAGAATATTGTTAGTTTATTTATTCTATTGAAAAATAATTTCTGTTTAATTTAATTTATTTTATTAATCAGAAAAATGGCAACTGAGAGTACTGTTATTACTCCTAATCCCATTGTGCCTCCACCGGTGGTTTCTATTCCGGTTGTTACTCCTACTCTGACTCATGGCCCGGGTCATGGACATGTTCCAGTGAACCATGGGAAAAAACCTGAAAAATTCAGTGGTACCGATTTTAAAAGGTGGCAACAAAAAATGTTATTTTATTTAACTACCTTAAATTTGGCAAGGTTTTTATGAGAAGATGCGCCAACTCTGAAGGAAGATGAGAGTGATGTGCAAGTTGTCGCTGCAGTAGATACATGGAAACATGCAGACTTTCTCTGCAGGAACTATATCCTCAATGGATTGGACAACACGCTGTACAATGTGTATAGCCCAATCGAGTTAGCAAAAACGCTGTGGGATTCCTTGAATCGCAAATATAAGATGGAAGATGCAGGAACAAAGAAATTTGTTGTTGGCCACTTCCTGGATTATAAAATGGTGCATTCCAAAATGGTGATCAGTCAAGTCCAAGATTTACAGCTTATCCTACATGAAATTCACGCAGAAGGTATGTCTCTGAGCGAGTCTTTTCAGGTAGCAACAATAATTGAAAAATTACAGCTGTCTTAGAAAGATTTCAAGAATTATTTAAAGCACAAGCGCAAAGAGATGTCACTGGAGGACTTGATTGTTCGATTTAGGATTGAAGAAGACAACCATGGGTTTGAAATGAAAAATGGGCGTCATCTCATGGAGGCCAAGGCTAATGTAGTGGAACAGAAGCCTAAGCACAACAGCAAGGAAATGAAGTATCCTAGTGAGAGTTCAAAACGAAGCTCTGGTTCAAAGACTAGAGAGGTTCAAAACTTCATAGGCAAATGCTATGTGTGTGACAAGCAAGGACATCGTGCCAAAAATTGTTACAAGCGTCGGGCTCAACGAACCATGAAAAAGAAACCTGCTCAAGCCAACATAACAGAGGAGGAAAATCTTTGTGCAATGATTTCGGGATTACATATGTCCGGAATAGTGTCTGAAGTGAATTTGGTAAACAACCCCAAAACATGGTGGGTGGACACAGGTGCTATACGCCACATTTGCTCTGAGAAAAAGATGTTCTCTACATATCAAGTGGTAGATAATGAAGAACAACTTTATATGGGCAATTCTTCTACCTCCAAGGTTGAAGGCAAAGGACAGGTAGTACTTAAGATGACATCAGGCAAAGAGCTTACTTTGAAAGAGGTGCTGCATGTACCAGAAATTCGGAAGAACCTAGTATCTGGATCATTGTTGAGCAAGAATGGGTTTCGCCTTGTGTTTGAATCTGACAAATTTGTACTCACTAAAAATGGGATGTATGTGGGGAAAGGGTACTTGAGCGATGGGCTCTTCAAAATGTAATGACAATGGTTCCTACTTTTAATAAAAATAACACATCTTCTGCTTACTTTGTTGAGTCTTTATATATGTGGCATGGTAGATTAGGATATGTTAATTATGGTGCTTTGCGTAGATTAATTAACTTATAATATCTACCTAAATTTCATATTGATACAAATCATAAGTGTGAAGTGTGTGTTGAATCAAAATTGACTAAGGCATCTTTTAAGTCAATTGAAAGAAATACTGAACCTCAGAATCTAATCCATAGTGATATATGTGATTTGAAATTTGTTCAAACACGAGGAGGAAAAAAATATTTCATAACCTTTATTGATGATAGCACTCGGTATTGCTATGTATACTTGCTACGAAGCAAGGATGAAGCCTTAGAAAAATTCATAGAATTTAAGGCTAAGGTTGAGAACCAACTTCTCAAGAAAATAAAGGCTATAAGGAGTGACAGAGGTGGTGAATATGAAACACCATTTGGTGAGTTATGCTCACAATTAGGAATAATACATCAAACCACCGCGCCTTAAACACCTCAGCAAAATGGAATTGCTGAGCGGAAAAATCGAACTTTGAAAGAAATGATGAATGCCATGGTAATAAGTTCAGGGTTATCTCAGAACTTGTGAAGGGAAGCAATACTTTCCACTAATCATATTCTCAACAAAATTCCTCATAAGAAGTCTAATAAAACACCCTATGAATTATGGAAAGGTCGAAAACCTTCCTATAAATACTTGAAAGTGTGGGGGTGTTTAGCTAAGGTGGCAATACTATAACCGAAAAGAGTTAAAATTGGACCCAAGACTGTTGATTGTATTTTCATAGGATATGCAAACAATAGCAGTGCCTATCGGTTTTTAGTGCATAAAAGTGAGAACACAGAGATTCATGTCAATACAATTATCGAGTCAAGGAATGCATCATTTTTTGAAAATGTGTTTCCTTGTTAATTGACACAAGAGCCTAAAAGGACCTATGATACTGCTTTTGACAATGATCAAGGACAGGTTGAGGAAAATCTAGAGGAAAAAGTCGAGGAGGAACCCAGACATAGTAAAAGGCTAGGACAGAAAAATCCTTCGGTCCTAATTTCTTAACGTACTTATTGGAAGAGGAGCCTTGAACTTTCAAAGAAGCAATGTCTACTCTTGAAGCTCCTTTCTGGAAAGACGCTATCAATAGTGAAATTGAATCAATCCTACAAAATCATACATGGGAATTGATGCATCTTCCACCAGGCTGTAAGCCTCTTGGTTACAAGTGGATTTTTAAAAGGAAGATGAAGCCGGATGGTTCAATTGATAAATACAAGGCAAGACTTGTAGTTAAAGGTTACAGGCAAACTGAAGAGGTAGATTATTTTGATACTTACTCACCTGTAACAAGAATAACGTCTATTCGAATGTTAATAGCTATTGCAGCTTTGTATAATCTATCCAGCACCCCACATGGCTTTTTAGTAAAATCTTAAAAAAAATAAGACCTATAATTTGAGTGTCATAGTTTTATCTATATTGACATGATAGATTATATGTCAATTTTAATTTGTCATGAATTTTATAAATCTCAACTTTATTATCATGTCATTATGAGTAAATTATGAAAGTTAAATTGCGAGTCTCTAATATTTTTCTTGTATTATTGTTTAAAAATTGTAAACTAATGAAAAAGATAGTAAAAGTAATTATGAAAAAATAAAAATGCAAATAGAAGTAGAATCTCTATTAACATTCATTCATTGGAAATAAAATTAAATATTTCATTTCAAGATTTTACTCACTTGTATTTTTCCTCTTTTGTTTGTTTGTTTTTATTATTTTCTCCAATGTGTTCTTCACTTCAAGGCAAATTTGAGCATCTTATCAAAGTCCACCAAAGTGGTAACGAGGAGAATCCGGATCTTCCGTCGCACTTTCCTGTAGCCCTTCCCTGTCGCCCTCCAAAACGACGTCGTTTTGGAGGTTTTTTTTTTTCTTTTTTTTTCTTTTCTTCTTCTTCTTTCTTTGTTTCTTTCTCTCTTTCTCTCTCTTTCTGCTGATGGGTTTCTTCTTCTTTCAACAGACAGACGCGAGACAAAGAGAGAGACACCAATACATCACATACCCAACAACACCACAACTCACTACTCTTTCTCTCTCTCTCTCTCTCTCTCTCTCTCTCTTCACAAAACCCATTTTCTGGGTCTCTTTCAATTCTATTTAAATTCTTTCATTTCTTGATTATTTTTATTTTTTGGGGATTTTTGCCATCTCTGTTTTTGAAGTTTATTGTGAAGTTTGTGATTAAATTGATATTTTCAATACAGATCTGTGAGTAAATCTGTAAAAAAAAATCAGATTTCAAATCTGAACCAAAAAAAAAAAACAAAAAACACAGCATCAGAAATTGAAGAAGAGAAAGGGGGGAAGAAGAGCCATAGAAGCTGAAGAAGTGTTCTTCTTCTTGAAGCCCAAAACATGATGAAGCCGAACTGAACCAAAGCTTTTGGAGCTTCCTATTTTTTTTTCTTCTTCTTCTCACTGTGATGAAGCCGAAAGCATTTCATCTTAACCAAAAACTTCTTCTTCTTCTCACTGATAACTCTCTCTCTCTCCCTCTCCCTCAAAACACTTCATTCAAGCGGTGGAGGATCTTCCCATTTTTTTTTTTTTTTTTTTTTTTTGCACAGCTTGGAGAACTTTCAAAAGGTGAAAAGTCTATAGAGTTGGCTCACAAAATTTTTGGAGTTTCAGACATGAGCTTAATGGATGACTTTGTTGAGATGAAGAAATTAGCGATAGTTATTGTTGATACGCCCATGGGAAATTCTTACACTTCTTTAGATGCAAGTAATGTGTTAGCAATTTCCTCATACGAGCCTGGTGGATATCATTTAGATCCAAGAGGTAAGGAACTTGTTCCAGTGGTACAAGGTCAGTCCAGTGACATCAAACAGGAAATCCAAACAAAAGACGAATCAACTCGAAAAGGGTATGATTGATGAAATTTGATTTTAGTTCTTGGGTTTGTGGGTAAAAAAAGATGAAGCAGAGAGGCAGATCTGGAGACCCAGAAACCAGAGGGGAAAATCAAAATAAGAAAGAAGAAGAAGAAGATGGGTGGAGTCAGAAAGAATTAATAATGGTAATATAATTAATAATAGTAAATCAAAATAAGAAGAAGAAAAAGAAAGAGGGGTGGAGTCAGAAACAATTAATAATAGTAAATCAAAATAAGAAAGAAGAAGAAGAAGAAGAGGGGTGGAGTCAGAGACAATGGGTATGTTGTGGAGTCAGAAACAAAGAAAGAAGAAGAAGAAAAAAAAAAAAAAAAAAACCTCCAAAACGACGTCGTTTTGGAGGGCGACAGGGAAGGGCTACAGGGAAGTGCGACGGAGGATCCGGATTCGTAACGAGGAAGGTACATTTCAACCTTAACTAACTTTTTTGGATGAAGAACAAAAAAATACAGTGTGTTTGGTTTGAATTTTTTGAATTAAGTTTTTTGAAAATTGAGTTTTTTGATTTTTGTGTTTTTTTTATTTTTAATGAATATTTTTAAAATTTTAAATATTTTTTTTTTTACTTTTTTAGATACACCTTACTTAGATGTATCTAAAAAGTAAAAAAATTGTGAAAAATTATTTTAAAAAATTAAGAAATACATAAAAATGTACTAAATTCTTGTATTTTTTTTATATTTTTGGTATTTAGTGAATTTTTAAAAGATTTTTTTAAATTTTTTTTTTACTTTTTAGGTGTATTTATGTTAGATGTGTCTAAAAAGTAAAAAATTTGCATAAAATATTAAAAAAATTCAGTAAAAATAAAAAAATACAAAAAATAAAAAAGTAAAATTTTCTGAAAACTATTTTTAGAAAATGAGAACCAAGCAAGCTAACTTTCCAATTTTTAGGCCAACACACTTAGACACTAATATAAATTTTTGGAGTTTTGACTATTATCTAACACTTTGGTGGGCTTAACTAGAATTTGAGTCAAACGTTGGTAGGCAAATTTCCACAATCAGTCATTCCAAGGTTAAATGAGCTGGCTTGGTTAAATTTTGACAATTTTGATTATCAATATCTAAAAATGATTTAGCACATTTAGAGATACATATTGGTTTGGGAATAGGTTATTTGAATTTTTTTTTAGTTTTTTAGTTAAAATATAAGGTGAAAAAAATTAGTATGTTTAGAAATATTTTTTTGACTTTTTATAAAAAAAAATGTGCGAAAAATATAAATGAGAAATTTTTTGACATTTTTCGTATAGTTCTTAGACTTTTTAAAAATTTTAGTGACTTCTTAGCTATTATTATAACTTCCCTAACTTGCCCTAATCACAAAAAATAATTCTAATTATACATACCAAATGATTGAAATTCGTCATTAAAAAGATTGTTTTACTGAGATCAATCTCGATATTTTTGTAATTAATTTTGTGACTTCATTTGGCTGCAGCTAATAAGTTGACTTATTTTTGCTTTGTCTTTGATGAATATTTTTCAATTTTGAGTATGTGTTCAAACTTTGTCACAAAAAAAGACTTTAACTTTGTCAGTAGTCTCCCATGTATCCAAAAATAAATAAAAATAAATGATTTCACCCAAAAAGAAAAAAGAAAAAAAAAAGGCAAAGTTTCTAATCAAATTCATATTAACTTTTTCTGTTAAAAAAAAATTGGATCTGTAATGTATTTTTATTCCTTTGGTGGATGAGACAATACAGGTTTGGCTCACATCTAATTTGTTAGTGAGGAAGCCCAGTTGTATATGGGCCTATCCACCTCATACTGGGCCCACCATTGTTGGACAAAATCTTTTGGATCTACCCATGAAAGCAAATTCAAAATTAAGAGATTTTGGCCCTATTTGGTTTCATTCTATGATTTTTAAAATTAAAAAAAAAAAAGAAATTAATTTGATAAAAATAAATATCAAAATTTTATTTTAAAATTTATTTTTACCCTCCAAAGTGATAAAGCTATATAAAAATGATAAATACTTTTAATTGTTATTTTTTATTTTTTCATGAAACCAAATTTTAGTTATTTTAAAAAAATTAATATAAATTTATGAAAATCAAATCAAATATGGTCAATTAATAAATTAACCAAAAGAATGGGATTTGAACTCATCATCAATGACACGGGGAGCTTGCTTACCCACTTACTGACTTGGATGGCCCTTAGGGATAATTAATTTTTATTTTAAATACCTTTCACATATATATAACTTAACATTTTGAATATAGGAAATTCAAAATACTAAAATATTGTCTTATTTTCACTTGTTTTTAAAATAAATTTTTAGTTTCTCCTCTCACCTACCACCTTCGGTCACCACCACTGACCACCACACTACAAGAAAAATGAGTATTTGAGTATAATAATTTGCTTTGGTAACAATTGTCATCGCAAAAGTATTGAATTGACATCAGCAAAAATGACTGTCTTAAAAATAAAATAAAAAAACATTTTCATATAATTATTTGAGTCAAGAGAATTTGCCATCTCAAAAGTTAGTTTTTTACTTTGGCACATATACCGTCTCAATTACCCTACATCCTTTTATTTTCCACTTTTCTTTTATTTATTTTTTATTTTTTATTTTTCCATTTTAGCCGATTTCATTCCTGCCTATCATTTTTTTTTATCCTTTTATTCCCCACTGTTCCTTTTTCCTGTTTTGGCCCCTTTCATTCCTGCCTATCAAAAAAAAAAAATTTCATAAATATTTAGTTGTTGTCGCAAAAAAACATAAGACGAACATAACACTACATCGTTTTGTACCTTAGGTATAAATCAGTATGTTTGATTTTAATTTTTTAAATTTAAATTTTTAAAAATTAAATTTTTTATCTTTCGTAACTTTTTGTTTTTGGCAACTCAAATATATGAATTTTTTGCTTTTTTTCCATCGGATTAATTAAGTGATGCATATGATATGGGTCGGGAATGGGCACCCGCCCATTTCACATATGTTGTGTTGAGGGTTCTCGTTCCCTCTTTTTCTCTCGTTCTCTGCGTTTGTTTAGTAGATTTTTATGAATCATTTTTAGTTCCTTTAGCTGCTCCACATTCCATCAATTCAGCCTCTTCTCACTCTTTCAAGAATCAACCCAAGACCCACACTTTTTGTCGGTTTCGGAATCGAAAATCTCTGCAGAGAAAAAGAAGAACTTTCGCTTTTGAACCCTCTCTGCTGTATCAGAAGTTCTTCGCCAACTTGGTACTCCACTTTTCTTCTACTATTTGAACTCATTTTTCTTGGTGCCTATTGGGTTATGTTGATTCTTAGTTCAGGGCTAGTTTGTTGGAATTTTCACGTTTTTTTTGCCAATAACTTTAAGGGGTTTTATTTGGTTTTAAGTCTGTAGGTGAAGTTGTGAAATCAGTACGATAACTAGTATTTCTGTTGAGAATTTGCAATTGTGTGCATTTTGTAAGTGGTTTTTGCACACCCACCATGTGTTTGTGTGTTTGTTTGAAAGAGACAAAAAGCTGCAGTAGACTAGAATTTGGATGTGCAATTTGTTTGACTGCGTGACAAATTAGAGTCATTTTCATTGTTTGAAAGAGACAAAAAGCTGCATTTTGTACATTTCGTTAAGAAAGTACCAGTATTTTGGAACACACATAAAGGGAAGTGGTTAAGCGTTTCTAAGAAGAATATAGTAAGACACTTGCATTTTAATCATATCCGTATGTCCCAAGGTTTTTGAAGGTTGATTGAATCCAAAACGTAGAGGCATAGCTGTGGTTGACATGTATGACTAAGCCAGTTGAACATAGTCAGTCAATGAACAATAGCTATTGAACGCAGCTGATCCAGTTGGGTAGATGGAACTTGAAGAAATATTCATTTCAGCTGTTAAAGGGAATTGTAACTTTTGATTTGTATGTTTCTTTGGTTTACTATCCTGGTCTGCATATATGGGCATGTGGTCATGACGTAGCTGTAAATTTCAAATCATTCCAAAGCAAAACTCCCTGCGACTTCAAAGCAGATAAGATGTTGCAGAATGTATAAAGAATTTGAAAAGTAGGTGAGAGTGGCAAAAAGAAATTTGATAGTTGGGTCATCAGAAATGATGATGTAGAAAAAATCTTTCTTAGGTGAAAATTGGAGTCACAAAAATTTGTTGAAATTTTATCACGATTGCTTTTCAGGGTATAATCTGGCATACACAACCAGCAGAGGCTGGATAGAAAATTCAGGAGAAAAGAAGAAAATGCTTTCTGAAACTAAATTAGGAAATATCCTAGAGGAGCTCAAACTAATGGGGGAAAGAATGAATTGGAGAGGGTTGACTCTTGAGTAACGAAGTGATGAAAGCACTGGGCTGAAAGCAGTGAATGTTCCTTAGATCTCATAATGTTATCCTTTGGCACCAAATGTAATAGTGATTTGCATAAGCCTAACATGATTTTAACATATTTACTTGATCAAGATTAACCATATTGGCAAAATGTTAAAAAAACATAGTGAATTTCATGTTTTGTTTATAGTAGCATGTTGTTTTCAACAGTGGTATTTTGAATATTAACTCAACCATTACATAATGTAGAAATGTGATAATATTACATATTTATTTGAAATATATAGATTTTGTGCCTTCAATCATACATGATGTAGAAATGTGATAATATTACATAGTAAGTTGAATTATATAGATTTTGTGCCTTCATCTAATATCCAATGGTACACTGATCTAATTGCTCACTTATATATATCATTGTTAGAGAATGTGCTTTTATAAAGACCCTAAACAACAAAGTGTACAATATCTCCTAGCTTGTGCAGTTGTCAAATTTCATTGAACAGAGTTAAATGCTATCATTTGTTTTTGAAATGGGTTATTTATGCCCTAATGCAATTCCGTATTTATGCCCTGATGCAATTTGATCTGAGTCTTATAACACCTTCTTCAGACAGGTTCTTCTACATTTTTTTTTAATTACTAAAAACTTATTTGATTGTCTCAAAATTATATATTTGATTATTTTAAAACAAACTTTTTAATTAATTAATTAATGTGTATTTGATTTTGTTGTTGAGCCAAATAAAATAAAATAAGATTGAATGTATATTTAGTTTTGGTTGTGAACCTTTAAAAAAAAAAATGGTCAGGTTGGATTGGGGAAAATCCAAACCCATTAGGAGATGGGGAGGGTAGTACCCATGGGAAATGGGAAAGATTTATTATAGGGGAATGGTGATGGGAAATTAATATCCACCCCATTGCCATCCCTACTCTCCCTGGCTTGCACTATATTTGTAAAATCTGATTCAGTCGATAGTAAGTAAAATCTGATTCAATTGACAGTAAAATAAAATCTGATTCAAACATAAATAATGATAGTTTGTGATGTATAAATAGCTTCAACTACAAAATAATATTTTTGATGCCATTGAATCGTTTAATCAATATGATGTATCATCCATATTAGGCATTGGTGGAAGTAGCCATTACCTCTAGGAGTGTTATTGACAAATTGTTTATGTATAATTGGACAATTAGACATGGTATGAGGGTTTTCATCTCTTATTATAGTACTTACCCATTTTTGCAAATTATGTTTGTATATATATTTATATATATAATTTTGGGGGAGTTATTGAATAGTGAGACCCCCCCAAAAAAAAATATGGAGGGGTGCAACTTAGAGTTTTTACTCCAGCAATGTTTTAGTACCTCCAATGTTTGTATAATTTTTTTTTTCCCTATCCCACTGTTCAATGATTCTCCTTATAATTTTTGGCTAATATAAAATAAGTTATTGTACAAAGACTTTTGAATATATATTTTTTCAATTAATGAACTTGGCTCGGATAAGTTTCAAATATGTTGCCTTAAACATAATAATCTCTTAATTAAAAATCTGATTATTTTCTTTGTGTTTATAAAGTTGGGCTTCTGTTTTTTATTCATAGATGCTCTTTTGGCCTTTTGTTTTTTATTCATAGATGCTCTTTATTTCCAATCTGATTTGATTAATTTAGAGTTGTTTTAGGAATGCCTCTATATGGTTTCTATTAATTTACATTGAAAGATTATTTGTTGTCTCATTTCTGAACACATTATAGGCTTACTGATACATAAGTCACACCATCTAGAGTGTTTTATTTTGTTTGACATCATATGCATATGGATATATGGGTTGGACCTATAACTTACCCTTTTGGGCCGGGTTGTATACCCTTAAATTAATGGATCTGAAGATGCACACACTTTCAGCAGTCATTCACTCTTTCTTCCAAGTACGCAGCAGTTTCAGGGTTTCTCTGCTGTAGCGCCACCGCCACCGCCACCGCCACTGCCGTCATCGCAGACTGAGGAGGAGGATTCAAGGTCTGTTTGTCTCTTTCTCAACGCTTCTATCTTTGTAAGTTCAGATTCTTCTTTCTCATATCATTTTCTTATACTCCCAACATATCAGCCTTTTGTTTCGATTAGAGCTTTCAAATTCGAATCAGATCGTAAATTGAATTAATGAGAATGCATCATCTAGTTTATTTTTCATCTTTGTCTTAATTTACATATATATTGAATGTTTGGTTTTGTTATGAATGAACTATTCATCAATTGCTAAAACCTGTTTTTTGAGTGCATACTGTGATATTGACTTCATTTTTGGTTGTTAATGTTATAATTTGTTATTGTACTACAAATTGCTTTGTTACAATGATATTAAATTATGAAAAGAGGGATTATTAGTGTAATTCTTTGGCCTATCAGAGTGATTATTTATTAAAATGATTTTTCTCTGTCATGAGTAAATATTTTTGGAAAAAATGTCTTTAAACATAATAGGGAAGATGAGGATTTTTCTTTAGGCTCTGTTTGATTAGAAAGAAAATTTGGTAGAAAGTGAAAGTAAAAGAAAATGAAGTGAAAGAAAAGAAAATATATTTTCTTACAAGCATTTGATTAAGATGAAAATTTTGTAAGAAAAATATAGAAAAATCTAAAAGTTTAGTTATAGATAACTCACACATTCAATTTTTCTTGTGTTTTCTTGTATTTTTAGCAAGAAATAAAAAATTAATTACAATGCTAAGATGGGTTGTACAAGAAAATTAGTTTTCTTATACTTTCTACCACTTTCAAGCTAAACAAACTCATATAAGTTTTTTTTTTTTTCTCGTTCTTTCACTTTCTACCTATTTTATTCTAAACAAACTGAGCCTTAGGCTATGTTTGGATCATAGATTTGGTTAGGGATTTGGAAAAGGAAAGAGAGAAAGTGTGTAAAAGGTGTGTGAAATGTAGCTATATTTCATTCACATTACACACCCCTTTAGGCTCTATTTGGTTCATAGATTTGGATAGGGATTTAGAAAGGAAAAGAGAAAAAGTGTGTGAAATGTAGTTATATTTCATTCACATTTCACGCATCTTTTCCCTTTCCAAATTGCTACCCAAATCTATGAACCAAGCACAACCTAGTTGACCAGAGAAAAGAAGAGAATATGAGGATTTCTTTGTTTTTATTCTCATGCTTTCAATCATGGTTGTTCAATTTCAGGCAACAATTCATTTTAAACAAATTCTTTATTTTTGTTAATGATTTTGCTTTTGGATAAGATTTCTAGGATCATGTCTTGACCCTTTTTGTTAAATTGTGGTTAATTAACCCAAGCATATAGAGCGCATGTTGTCTTTGGAAGAAATGTCATTAGTACTGTTTTTGTAAATATGACTATTTTTATGAATGTATTTCTCATCGTAAAAATTGAAGATTTGATGTAATTGGCATTTATTTCACTTTGACAGGGAAAATTGGGGACTGTTGGTTTTATTGGCACAGCAATTAGGTGCAAAGATGGCTGCAGCTTTCCCTTCCAAATCATTGCGTGGTATGTGAGCTTTATAGTTTTTGAAGTGGTGACTGACTGGTTTGTATTTTTGAGTTAGTTGACATTACATTTAGTATGACAGTTATCGGTAGTTAATTTCATTTCCTCAAGTGTTCTAGTAATTAATTTCTTAGTCTATTGTACTTCAAATATTTTTGTTCATGAAAGTTTGTTCTTTGGGTTCTAGTAATTGGGGCCACTGGTTCAAAGGTTAGGACTCAGCTATTAAATATTTTCTTTGTTGAAATTGTTACGCTCAGCTTGGTCTCTACCCCAGTTCAGCGTCTCTGCTCTACTTGTTCAAGCTTTGCCTGATGCTTCTTGGGACTAACTGAACTGTTAATTAACCTAGCAAGATGTGTATATCGACCAAAGATTATAGATTCAATAGACCTAATAAGCTTTGCTTAACGGTATGTAGAGATCTGTTGTGTGCCTAAATTGATGAAATCAAGCTACTATAGAAATTGCTTGAGAGCATGAAATCTAGAGTAGAGGCCACCACAACTCATTGTGTAGTCTATTGAAATTCATCCCATCAGAATCAGTTGCAGAACATGAGCATGGGCATGCTTCAGTTCAACTGATTGCATGCTTACTCATGTGGCTTCTTTGATCTTGGGAAAACAATTGCTTCACATGATGTCGGGATGTGATATGGCTTCTGCAGGTGATGTCATTTCATTACTCTGTGGCTAATGTGGGTGATTGGATGCAGAAACATACCAGCATAATACAGATTGGATCATCTGTCTAGTGGTCGATGTTGGGTTAACTTTATGTTTGGATGCATTGTGTGACCTGGACTGTGGCATAAACTGCATTTGTGGCTAATACCCCTATTCTCACAAATTAAAATTGAAATTAGTTTTACCTTTTATGCTGTAGTTTGTCTTGCACACATGTTTCCTAATCCCTGATTGCTGTCTGTGTTTTATTTAATGTGTTGGTCAACAAAATTAGCTGCCCGTTCATTGTTGGGAGGCCTTGGCAACAATCTTGGTGTACAGGGAACGCCACATGAGATGTCATGCAGTGAGTTCTTGTTTCAGGTCAGTGTGTTTCTTTATTTGATGTTTCTTTCACCTTTAACGTTTCATTTCTCATTGTATTGTGGCCCTTGGTTTTCATGCATTTATCTTTGATGCAAGGTGCTGATTTTTTTTTTGCTGGCTTTCTTGGCGCGACTCATTATCATTGCTTAAATACTTGTTGGCAAGGCCTTGCAAAAATTATATTTTCCCTTTGGTTTCTTTATTTAGTCGTGATAATATATTTTAATTTATTTCGGAAAGTGTGTGAAAACTTGTGTCATATGGTCTTTCAAAAGTGGAAACTTTAGAGGGTGGTTTTTGTATGTTCTTGTGAAGTACTGTGCATGGGTTAACATAGATTTTAACGTCTATTGGCATGCTGAAATGGTGTAAATTCAGCCAGGTTGACAACCTGAAATAGTTGGGATAAGGTCTTGTTTATAGATCGAATTTTATACCATGACTGGGTAATGCCAAGAGTATAACTTTTGAGTTTCTTTTAAGTGCATGTAAGAAGAGGCCGCTCATAAATGCCCATCAAATTGAAGGGTTTTTCTTGGTTATTTATCTGATGAAATTCTTAATTGCTTGCCATATTTCTTCAATTGGCCCAAGATGAATTTCGTTAATTAACTAGATTGATATCCTTAAAACATAAAACACCATGTATGCCATGGTCTCAAGGCTCCCTTGGTCATTTTCACTGGTTAATTTGAATAGTTAGTCATTAATTAACCAATTCTTGATGACAGAGCAATGCGAGTAGTCTCCAATAATCTTTGATGTCGTGACTTGTCGTGACCTACTTTAATATATCCATTTTTGAAATCTCTTTTTTCTTTTTTTCTTTTTTTTCACTTGTGCAGCAATGCAGGACTTTCATACAGATGAGGACCAATCTTAAAGTTGTGGACAACTCGGGCAAAACGAGTGATGTGCATACAAGCTCTGAAGGGGAAGAAAGGGGCGAGACTGGGGGACACGATAGTTGCATCAGTAAAGGAATCCCAACCTGGAGGCAAAGTGAAGAAAGGAGATGTTGTTTATGGCGTTGTCGTGCGTGCTGCCATGCCGCGGGGCCGTTGTGATGGGAGTGAGGTCAAGTTCGATGACAATGCTGTGGTGCTTGTCAACAAGCAAGGCGAGCCAATAGGAACCAGAGTATTTGGGCCAGTCCCACACGAGCTAAGGAAGAAAAAGCATGTCAAGATTCTTAGTCTTGCGGAGCATATTGCCTGAGGTATGGATCTCTTGCTGTTTGAGACTTTCTGTCTAATTTTCCCATCCTTTCTGTGACACATGAAAGGTGCAAGAAAGTAGATTTTCTTCACAACAAGCTGAGATCTGCATTGCTGTTTAATCATATGTCAAAACCTGTTTATGGATATTATTCTTATGGAATTAGGGTATTTTGCCAAAATTTGTTGTAAATTGCACATCGTTTAAAATTTACTTTCATGTTTAGTTGATGGATTCCACTAATAAGGGTACTAGTTTGGCGGTTAAAATTTGACCCAATAACTTTAAAGGTTCACTTTGTACTCAGAAGTCAGGTTTCTAGTTACTCTATCCCTCTGTGGATTTCATTAATGGAGATTAAATTATGGGGGTGTTTGGGAAGAAGGCTTTTTAGCTTTTTTGGCTAAAATAGCACTAAAAGATAAAATAGGCTAAAATAGCCAATAAGACAAAATGTCACTTCAAACGCATAATCATTTCACTTTTTCTCTCACAAACGTCACATCCAACTGCAAGAAAATTCAATCATCTTCCCAAACACAAAAATTTTAGCCTACTAAAATAGCAACTTTCCAAACACCCATTATTATGTGTACTTTTCGTTGATCGATTCCATTCACTTCTATACCTGTCAAAAAACCCTCCATTAGCAGTGCTTGCTCAGTCTAAGCTTGTCTTTCAAAAGATGATTTTGGAGGCAATAGAAGTGCAAAAAAGGATATGAAAATACGTAGACTATTAAGTACAAAGACACTAGAAGTAAAATCATGCAAGGAAAAGTAGTTAGGTTTGGACAGGGTTTGCTCTGTTACCATTTGTCACGCCCTTTAGGTTTTGAATAAAGCCTGGTAGCTCGAAATTTATGGCTCGAATGGCCTGAATTTGATAGAAAGCGTTGGCAACCACTCTCTCTCCAAAACCCACTCCAAAAAAAAACACGTGCACGTTTTCTCTCTCCTCTCTATCTTTCTCTCCGACCAGACCCATTGTGATAATTGTTCTCTCTCCTCTCTTCAAAATGCACTCTCTCATCCCTCTTCTTCGCTCACACTTGACACTGAGCAATCGGAGCCGACACATCTCAACCGACGCTTCTTCAAAACACACTCTCTCATCCCTCTTCTTCGCTCACACTTAACACCGAGCAACCGGAGCCGACACATCTCAACTGACACCGGAGATTTGGTTAGTTGCTCCTCATTATCGACCAGAACAACAAGAATCTCAAGTAAACCCGATATCACAAAACTAGGGTTTTTGTTTTGATTTCAATTTCTGTTCAAAATCATAAATTGTGACTGTTTGGGTTTGGATTTTGCCTTTAATTTTTGAAACTAGGGTTTTTACTTTCTATCTCTAGCCTGCTAGCTCTGTAAATTGGTCTGTGATCTATAAAATAGGAATTTGATTCTTCCAATACCATTTCTACAAGTACCGATTTGGTGAATTTGGTTTTTCTTTGGAGAATTTAAGCAAACATTTGATGCTCTCCAAGGTTCTATCAAAAACCCAATTTAGGAGCACTGTTTAGAGACTCTACGCATTTCAGTTCTTGTATAATTCAAGTAGAATTTGATGCTTTCTGGTCCTGTTTTGGGTAATCCGTAAAGGGTCTATGCATCTACCCTTTGTTTGGATTTTTGTGCTTTTGATTCGTATCTTCAACTTCTAACAACTGGTATATGTCCATATCCAGAGTTCTTTAGACTCCATTATTTCCTAGTTCGAATCTTAATTTGTTCTCATCATTTGTGTCTCAAATTAAGAGATTCAAATAATTATTTTCTAGTTTGAATCTTACAGCATATTATTATATTCAAATGTGCTTTAGACTCCATTAGAACAAGTTTCTGAATTTTTCACTCATATTGAGCATATTTCAATTGAAAGGCATCATAGTTTTCCTTTTCTGGGTCTTAAATCTTTATATATATTTTCTTTTGAGGGTTGAAATAAAACTGAAATGTTCAAAGTAAACATTGATGATAAAGGAATAACGAATACTCTTGGTTTGAACATGCAGGTTAGAAGGCCAAGTGCACTCAGTCAAGCACATCTAGCATGCCAATGTCAATGCAAAGGCCTACTCCATCAAGCAAGGCAGAGCCAATTCACCCAAATTCCAGTCAGTCAAGCAGGGGTAGTAGGCTAGTTCCCACTCACCCACATTTCAATCAACCAAGGGTAGCAGCCCAAGAATTTTTCTTTTCTTTTCTTTTGTTTTGTTTGTGTATCAAGGGTAACAGAGAGACAATTGCTTTTGTGGGATTTTGTTTTGTGGACCGTTGCTGCTGTTATTTTATATGATTAATTGAATGTTAGTTTGTATTCTTACTATTTTTTTTGGTCATTGCCAATGATTTATCTATGATGAATTTGTTTAATTCAGGTGGTGTTTAGTTGTCAATACATGTTCATTTTCATGTCACATAACTTTACATCACAAATTACCTGTTTGTTTTCATTACATTAGAAAACATTGTGTGTTTAATTGATTATGTTAGTTTTTCATTTCACCTTTTCAACCAAAACATCACAATAAAAAAGAGTTAATATTCAATTCACTTAACAACATAAATATACAGAACACAAGTTCATTCTCATTTCACAAAACAACAGAACATTACAAAACTAAGCTTCACCCCCATTACAAAACATAGGTTCAGTCCCTTTCATATCCCCAAAATCCCATAAATACGCCCAACTCGCATCAATTTCTAATTCCATTTCTCATTTTCAGTGTCACCGGACAGCACCACTAATGATCCACCAACAAAACAGCACCCAAGAAATCACAAGACATGCTAGCAACCTTCTCTCTCTTGCTCTCGACAAAGAAACATACTGTTGTTGTTGCTGTTGGTGCTTCTGATGATGAAAAGTCTGATCACCACCACCTAATTCCAAATCGGCCGAATCAAACCCTTGTTCAGTACCAGCACTCGACCTCTTTTCATCGCTCAATTGCTGAGGAGTGTCTGGAAATGAAGTATTTATAGAAGGAAGTTCATCAATGGACTTCGCGGCAGCTTTAAGAAGCCACTCTACAGCCTTCCTAGGCTGATCATAACCCAAACGATCTTGAAGATCGTATAACTGAATAGCGGTGGTGACCGAGAGGCGAACACGGCGATCCCGAAGCCCTTTCGAGGTCCAAACCTTGCTGTGCCCATCTTTCCCACCAGATGCCCTAGAAACCCGAACAATTCGAGACGATGGCCCCGCACAAAGCCGCCCAACACCGCCACCGCCAATCTCAATCCCACCGCCGCCGCTCCTTTTGATTTCTCCATCTTCTTCATCATCAGGATATTGTTCTTCCCCCTTTTGCCCTATCTTGTTACAATCACCTCTACCGTTACCTATCCTTGGAAACTTGTGTCCCTGCGTTTGAATCTCGTCCACCTCCATACCACTCTCATGCCTTTCTCACAGCAATACTTGAGCTTTTTCTTCTTCCCTTATCCTCCCAGTTTTTAGAGAGAGAGAAAGAGGGGGCCTATTTGGGATCTAAATTAGGGTATGGAGGAGAGAGAAAACTTTATGATATTGGGGTGTCCCTTTGCATTGATGACGTTCATTTCATTTTATTTTTTTTGTTATAGATATCATATCTAATTATGAAAAGATTTAATTATATTTTTAAATATAAAATTTTTAACTTATTAAAATAGTTAAAAATTAAAATAATAACTTTTCAAATATCCACGTAGTGACATGGTTACGAATTTTGTTAAATATTGAGTTAAATTAATCTATCTGATTTCTGTTAAATATTGAGTTAAATTAATCTATCTTGCTTTGGCATCGTAAAATAAATAATTATCAATATTTCAAAAATATTAAAATAGAATACATATCATTATAATACATTATTGTTACATTTAAGTGTGTGCCTTGAAAAGAGGTCAGAGAAAGCTAGGCAAGGGTAAAGGTGTTAGAGAAAAATGGTTATTACCATTAATTTTCGGTAATTTTGAGTTATCATTAATGTTGGATCCACACCTTAGTTTTGGCGGGTCCAAGTGGCAACACGTTCCTTGCCATGTGGTGAACAAGAATATATACTCGGGTGGTTAAAACCATTTTCGAGTGAATGACAAATTGATACCGAAGGAAGCCTTATGAACATGAATATGTTTAGTGTGGTTCCTTTGAGTTGGTATCTAAACCATGTCCCGCATAGAAAACATGGAAGAGTTTCTATAAGTATATATGCTCTAAGTTAGAAACATTGGGTTGGGCCCCAAGGGGTGCTCAAGTTTTGTAGGAGGAGGAGTTATGGACAAACCCAAAACCACCACCACACGCGGGCGCGAGTGTGGGTATGGGTCAAACTTGTCCTTATTTTTTGCTCCAAAATTATTTGAAATGTTTCGAATAATTTATGCGGGAAAAATTCAAATACCGAAATTTTGGATTCAAAATTTTTGGTTATAATTCTTCTCCATCTCCGACCAGTCGTGCCTCCGGTCTGGCGACTGTTCATCATAACGTTCCTCTGTTCCGGAAATGGCACTTCGCTGCTTATATATATAGCAACCCTCCATTCCAAAAAAAGACAATTGTTTTTTTTTTTTTTGTTCCTTTCCTTCCATCTTCTCTCTTCATAGCCTCCTCCGTTCTTCATTTTGCATCATGTGTGAGTTCGAAACACGTAGCCTGGTTCGCTGTACAAACAGTTCGTTGTGCTGCATCTGTTTGGGGTGATTGTTGAATCTTGGAGGCAGGACGTTCATTATTCTCGAGCACCTTAGGAGAGGACAGATTTCTGTCTTAAAGACACAGTGTTCAAACACAAATTTGTTCTTAAGTTTCATTCTACAGAAAGTTGTGAGTTATCTCTTGTTCTGTGTTTAATTATTTATTGTAATTTAATTATTCTGTTAATTTAATTTTTTATCGAAAAATGTTTCCAACAATTTTTAAGACAGAAATTCTCGTCCTCTGTTTACTGGTTTACTTCTGTAAATCTGTTTCTTCATTTTTCGTTTAAAAAAATTAATTCACAGGAAAATTAACGTTGTTTGTGTATATAAATATATTCATGTTTTTTATTACATTGTGGGTGAATAGTTACGTATAATGGAGTAATATCAGTCTTTGTTTCATGAGTGCACTGTGTACAAATATTTGTGGGTTATATATATATATTTGTTTTGATTTCTTGTATCTGGAGCATGATTAGTTTTGTTTTTAGGAATTTTGGTACTTATAGCCTTTAACATATACTGTGTCTTAAAGAAAGATTAATTGTATACAGAAATTTTATCTAATACAGAACTAAGTGTCCTTTGATTTACAGGTTGCCATATAACATTTGATTTCTGTATTCTTCTTTTTTGGTTTAAATAAACTTGTAATGTTTCTTACACAGTATGACTCTGTAATTGATTGTTTTAATTGGTCATATTACTGTTGGTCATTTTATTTGATTAATTTGGTAAGATAATTAATTTGGTTAATTTAATTGATTCTTTTGGCAGATTATTTGTTTGATCAGTTGGGGGGTGACCCCCAGTTGGGGGGTGACCCCCAGCACCCCCACTCCACGTGGGAGGTTGTGGACCAAGTAAAAATCAAAAAAAAAAAAAAATTCAACCAATCGCGTGCTGCCACATCAGCTGGGGGTCACTGGGGGTCTTCAAAATTGAGGGTGCAAATCATTTTTCGATGATTTAGCTTATACTATATAATCTGTTTTTATTTCCAATAAAGATAAAATCTTATTCTCCTCATATTTATTTACTTATTTATTTTCCTATAGAATAGTTTGTTCTAGAATATTGTTAGTTTATTTATTCTATTGAAAAATAATTTCTGTTTAATTTAATTTATTTTATTAATCAGAAAAATGGCAACTGAGAGTACTGTTATTACTCCTAATCCCATTGTGCCTCCACCGGTGGTTTCTATTCCGGTTGTTACTCCTACTCTGACTCATGGCCCGGGTCATGGACATGTTCCAGTGAACCATGGGAAAAAACCTGAAAAATTCAGTGGTACCGATTTTAAAAGGTGGCAACAAAAAATGTTATTTTATTTAACTACCTTAAATTTGGCAAGGTTTTTATGAGAAGATGCGCCAACTCTGAAGGAAGATGAGAGTGATGTGCAAGTTGTCGCTGCAGTAGATACATGGAAACATGCAGACTTTCTCTGCAGGAACTATATCCTCAATGGATTGGACAACACGCTGTACAATGTGTATAGCCCAATCGAGTTAGCAAAAACGCTGTGGGATTCCTTGAATCGCAAATATAAGATGGAAGATGCAGGAACAAAGAAATTTGTTGTTGGCCACTTCCTGGATTATAAAATGGTGCATTCCAAAATGGTGATCAGTCAAGTCCAAGATTTACAGCTTATCCTACATGAAATTCACGCAGAAGGTATGTCTCTGAGCGAGTCTTTTCAGGTAGCAACAATAATTGAAAAATTACAGCTGTCTTAGAAAGATTTCAAGAATTATTTAAAGCACAAGCGCAAAGAGATGTCACTGGAGGACTTGATTGTTCGATTTAGGATTGAAGAAGACAACCATGGGTTTGAAATGAAAAATGGGCGTCATCTCATGGAGGCCAAGGCTAATGTAGTGGAACAGAAGCCTAAGCACAACAGCAAGGAAATGAAGTATCCTAGTGAGAGTTCAAAACGAAGCTCTGGTTCAAAGACTAGAGAGGTTCAAAACTTCATAGGCAAATGCTATGTGTGTGACAAGCAAGGACATCGTGCCAAAAATTGTTACAAGCGTCGGGCTCAACGAACCATGAAAAAGAAACCTGCTCAAGCCAACATAACAGAGGAGGAAAATCTTTGTGCAATGATTTCGGGATTACATATGTCCGGAATAGTGTCTGAAGTGAATTTGGTAAACAACCCCAAAACATGGTGGGTGGACACAGGTGCTATACGCCACATTTGCTCTGAGAAAAAGATGTTCTCTACATATCAAGTGGTAGATAATGAAGAACAACTTTATATGGGCAATTCTTCTACCTCCAAGGTTGAAGGCAAAGGACAGGTAGTACTTAAGATGACATCAGGCAAAGAGCTTACTTTGAAAGAGGTGCTGCATGTACCAGAAATTCGGAAGAACCTAGTATCTGGATCATTGTTGAGCAAGAATGGGTTTCGCCTTGTGTTTGAATCTGACAAATTTGTACTCACTAAAAATGGGATGTATGTGGGGAAAGGGTACTTGAGCGATGGGCTCTTCAAAATGTAATGACAATGGTTCCTACTTTTAATAAAAATAACACATCTTCTGCTTACTTTGTTGAGTCTTTATATATGTGGCATGGTAGATTAGGATATGTTAATTATGGTGCTTTGCGTAGATTAATTAACTTATAATATCTACCTAAATTTCATATTGATACAAATCATAAGTGTGAAGTGTGTGTTGAATCAAAATTGACTAAGGCATCTTTTAAGTCAATTGAAAGAAATACTGAACCTCAGAATCTAATCCATAGTGATATATGTGATTTGAAATTTGTTCAAACACGAGGAGGAAAAAAATATTTCATAACCTTTATTGATGATAGCACTCGGTATTGCTATGTATACTTGCTACGAAGCAAGGATGAAGCCTTAGAAAAATTCATAGAATTTAAGGCTAAGGTTGAGAACCAACTTCTCAAGAAAATAAAGGCTATAAGGAGTGACAGAGGTGGTGAATATGAAACACCATTTGGTGAGTTATGCTCACAATTAGGAATAATACATCAAACCACCGCGCCTTAAACACCTCAGCAAAATGGAATTGCTGAGCGGAAAAATCGAACTTTGAAAGAAATGATGAATGCCATGGTAATAAGTTCAGGGTTATCTCAGAACTTGTGAAGGGAAGCAATACTTTCCACTAATCATATTCTCAACAAAATTCCTCATAAGAAGTCTAATAAAACACCCTATGAATTATGGAAAGGTCGAAAACCTTCCTATAAATACTTGAAAGTGTGGGGGTGTTTAGCTAAGGTGGCAATACTATAACCGAAAAGAGTTAAAATTGGACCCAAGACTGTTGATTGTATTTTCATAGGATATGCAAACAATAGCAGTGCCTATCGGTTTTTAGTGCATAAAAGTGAGAACACAGAGATTCATGTCAATACAATTATCGAGTCAAGGAATGCATCATTTTTTGAAAATGTGTTTCCTTGTTAATTGACACAAGAGCCTAAAAGGACCTATGATACTGCTTTTGACAATGATCAAGGACAGGTTGAGGAAAATCTAGAGGAAAAAGTCGAGGAGGAACCCAGACATAGTAAAAGGCTAGGACAGAAAAATCCTTCGGTCCTAATTTCTTAACGTACTTATTGGAAGAGGAGCCTTGAACTTTCAAAGAAGCAATGTCTACTCTTGAAGCTCCTTTCTGGAAAGACGCTATCAATAGTGAAATTGAATCAATCCTACAAAATCATACATGGGAATTGATGCATCTTCCACCAGGCTGTAAGCCTCTTGGTTACAAGTGGATTTTTAAAAGGAAGATGAAGCCGGATGGTTCAATTGATAAATACAAGGCAAGACTTGTAGTTAAAGGTTACAGGCAAACTGAAGAGGTAGATTATTTTGATACTTACTCACCTGTAACAAGAATAACGTCTATTCGAATGTTAATAGCTATTGCAGCTTTGTATAATCTATCCAGCACCCCACATGGCTTTTTAGTAAAATCTTAAAAAAAATAAGACCTATAATTTGAGTGTCATAGTTTTATCTATATTGACATGATAGATTATATGTCAATTTTAATTTGTCATGAATTTTATAAATCTCAACTTTATTATCATGTCATTATGAGTAAATTATGAAAGTTAAATTGCGAGTCTCTAATATTTTTCTTGTATTATTGTTTAAAAATTGTAAACTAATGAAAAAGATAGTAAAAGTAATTATGAAAAAATAAAAATGCAAATAGAAGTAGAATCTCTATTAACATTCATTCATTGGAAATAAAATTAAATATTTCATTTCAAGATTTTACTCACTTGTATTTTTCCTCTTTTGTTTGTTTGTTTTTATTATTTTCTCCAATGTGTTCTTCACTTCAAGGCAAATTTGAGCATCTTATCAAAGTCCACCAAAGTGGTAACGAGGAGAATCCGGATCTTCCGTCGCACTTTCCTGTAGCCCTTCCCTGTCGCCCTCCAAAACGACGTCGTTTTGGAGGTTTTTTTTTTTCTTTTTTTTTCTTTTCTTCTTCTTCTTTCTTTGTTTCTTTCTCTCTTTCTCTCTCTTTCTGCTGATGGGTTTCTTCTTCTTTCAACAGACAGACGCGAGACAAAGAGAGAGACACCAATACATCACATACCCAACAACACCACAACTCACTACTCTTTCTCTCTCTCTCTCTCTCTCTCTCTCTCTCTTCACAAAACCCATTTTCTGGGTCTCTTTCAATTCTATTTAAATTCTTTCATTTCTTGATTATTTTTATTTTTTGGGGATTTTTGCCATCTCTGTTTTTGAAGTTTATTGTGAAGTTTGTGATTAAATTGATATTTTCAATACAGATCTGTGAGTAAATCTGTAAAAAAAAATCAGATTTCAAATCTGAACCAAAAAAAAAAAACAAAAAACACAGCATCAGAAATTGAAGAAGAGAAAGGGGGGAAGAAGAGCCATAGAAGCTGAAGAAGTGTTCTTCTTCTTGAAGCCCAAAACATGATGAAGCCGAACTGAACCAAAGCTTTTGGAGCTTCCTATTTTTTTTTCTTCTTCT
This sequence comes from Camellia sinensis, assembly GCF_055761805.1. Lineage (NCBI taxonomy): Eukaryota > Viridiplantae > Streptophyta > Magnoliopsida > Ericales > Theaceae > Camellia > Camellia sinensis. The sequence continues at coordinate 26,113,366 of NC_138969.1, read as the reverse complement.
TCTCACTGTGATGAAGCCGAAAGCATTTCATCTTAACCAAAAACTTCTTCTTCTTCTCACTGATAACTCTCTCTCTCTCCCTCTCCCTCAAAACACTTCATTCAAGCGGTGGAGGATCTTCCCATTTTTTTTTTTTTTTTTTTTTTTTGCACAGCTTGGAGAACTTTCAAAAGGTGAAAAGTCTATAGAGTTGGCTCACAAAATTTTTGGAGTTTCAGACATGAGCTTAATGGATGACTTTGTTGAGATGAAGAAATTAGCGATAGTTATTGTTGATACGCCCATGGGAAATTCTTACACTTCTTTAGATGCAAGTAATGTGTTAGCAATTTCCTCATACGAGCCTGGTGGATATCATTTAGATCCAAGAGGTAAGGAACTTGTTCCAGTGGTACAAGGTCAGTCCAGTGACATCAAACAGGAAATCCAAACAAAAGACGAATCAACTCGAAAAGGGTATGATTGATGAAATTTGATTTTAGTTCTTGGGTTTGTGGGTAAAAAAAGATGAAGCAGAGAGGCAGATCTGGAGACCCAGAAACCAGAGGGGAAAATCAAAATAAGAAAGAAGAAGAAGAAGAGGGGTGGAGTCAGAAAGAATTAATAATGGTAATATAATTAATAATAGTAAATCAAAATAAGAAGAAGAAAAAGAAAGAGGGGTGGAGTCAGAAACAATTAATAATAGTAAATCAAAATAAGAAAGAAGAAGAAGAAGAAGAGGGGTGGAGTCAGAGACAATGGGTATGTTGTGGAGTCAGAAACAAAGAAAGAAGAAGAAGAAAAAAAAAAAAAAAAAAAAAAAAAAACCTCCAAAACGACGTCGTTTTGGAGGGCGACAGGGAAGGGCTACAGGGAAGTGCGACGGAGGATCCGGATTCGTAACGAGGAAGGTACATTTCAACCTTAACTAACTTTTTTGGATGAAGAACAAAAAAATACAGTGTGTTTGGTTTGAATTTTTTGAATTAAGTTTTTTGAAAATTGAGTTTTTTGATTTTTGTGTTTTTTTTATTTTTAATGAATATTTTTAAAATTTTAAATATTTTTTTTTTTACTTTTTTAGATACACCTTACTTAGATGTATCTAAAAAGTAAAAAAATTGTGAAAAATTATTTTAAAAAATTAAGAAATACATAAAAATGTACTAAATTCTTGTATTTTTTTTATATTTTTGGTATTTAGTGAATTTTTAAAAGATTTTTTTAAATTTTTTTTTTACTTTTTAGGTGTATTTATGTTAGATGTGTCTAAAAAGTAAAAAATTTGCATAAAATATTAAAAAAATTCAGTAAAAATAAAAAAATACAAAAAATAAAAAAGTAAAATTTTCTGAAAACTATTTTTAGAAAATGAGAACCAAGCAAGCTAACTTTCCAATTTTTAGGCCAACACACTTAGACACTAATATAAATTTTTGGAGTTTTGACTATTATCTAACACTTTGGTGGGCTTAACTAGAATTTGAGTCAAACGTTGGTAGGCAAATTTCCACAATCAGTCATTCCAAGGTTAAATGAGCTGGCTTGGTTAAATTTTGACAATTTTGATTATCAATATCTAAAAATGATTTAGCACATTTAGAGATACATATTGGTTTGGGAATAGGTTATTTGAATTTTTTTTTAGTTTTTTAGTTAAAATATAAGGTGAAAAAAATTAGTATGTTTAGAAATATTTTTTTGACTTTTTATAAAAAAAAATGTGCGAAAAATATAAATGAGAAATTTTTTGACATTTTTCGTATAGTTCTTAGACTTTTTAAAAATTTTAGTGACTTCTTAGCTATTATTATAACTTCCCTAACTTGCCCTAATCACAAAAAATAATTCTAATTATACATACCAAATGATTGAAATTCGTCATTAAAAAGATTGTTTTACTGAGATCAATCTCGATATTTTTGTAATTAATTTTGTGACTTCATTTGGCTGCAGCTAATAAGTTGACTTATTTTTGCTTTGTCTTTGATGAATATTTTTCAATTTTGAGTATGTGTTCAAACTTTGTCACAAAAAAAGACTTTAACTTTGTCAGTAGTCTCCCATGTATCCAAAAATAAATAAAAATAAATGATTTCACCCAAAAAGAAAAAAGAAAAAAAAAAAAGCAAAGTTTCTAATCAAATTCATATTAACTTTTTCTGTTAAAAAAAAATTGGATCTGTAATGTATTTTTATTCCTTTGGTGGATGAGACAATACAGGTTTGGCTCACATCTAATTTGTTAGTGAGGAAGCCCAGTTGTATATGGGCCTATCCACCTCATACTGGGCCCACCATTGTTGGACAAAATCTTTTGGATCTACCCATGAAAGCAAATTCAAAATTAAGAGATTTTGGCCCTATTTGGTTTCATTCTATGATTTTTAAAATTAAAAAAAAAAAGAAATTAATTTGATAAAAATAAATATCAAAATTTTATTTTAAAATTTATTTTTACCCTCCAAAGTGATAAAGCTATATAAAAATGATAAATACTTTTAATTGTTATTTTTTATTTTTTCATGAAACCAAATTTTAGTTATTTTAAAAAAATTAATATAAATTTATGAAAATCAAATCAAATATGGTCAATTAATAAATTAACCAAAAGAATGGGATTTGAACTCATCATCAATGACACGGGGAGCTTGCTTACCCACTTACTGACTTGGATGGCCCTTAGGGATAATTAATTTTTATTTTAAATACCTTTCACATATATATAACTTAACATTTTGAATATAAGAAATTCAAAATACTAAAATATTGTCTTATTTTCACTTGTTTTTAAAATAAATTTTTAGTTTCTCCTCTCACCTACCACCTTCGGTCACCACTGACCACCACACTACAAGAAAAAGGGGTATTTGAGTCTAATAATTTGCTTTGTAACAATTGTCATCGCAAAAGTATTGAATTGACATTAGCAAAAATGACTGTCTTAAAAATAAAATAAAAAAACATTTTCATATAATTATTTGAGTCAAGAGAATTTGCCATCTCAAAAGTTAGTTTTTTACTTTGGCAAATATACCGTCTCAATTACCCTACATCCTTTTATTTTCCACTTTTCTTTTATTTTTTATTTATTTATTTTTTTTCCATTTTAGCCCATTTCATTCCTGCCTATCATTTTTTTTTTATCCTTTTATTCCCCACTGTTCCTTTTTCCCGTTTTGGCCCCTTTCATTCCTACTTATCAAAAAAAAAAAATTTCATAAATATTTAGTTGTTGTCGCAAAAAAACATAAGACAAACATAACACTACGTCGTTTTGTACCTTAGGTATAAATCAGTGTGTTTGATTTCAATTTTTTAAATTTCAATTTTTGAAAATTAAATTTTTTATCTTTCATAACTTTTTGTTTTTGGCAACTCAAATATATGAATTTTTTCCTTTTTTTCCATCGGATTAATTAGGTGATGCATATGATATGGGTCGGGAATGGGCACCCGCCCATTTCCCATATGTTGTGTTGAGGGTTCTCGTTCCCTCTTTCTCTCGTTCTCTGGGTTTGTTTAGATTTTTATGAATCATTTTTAGTTCCTTTAGCTACTCCAGATTCCATCAATTCAGCCTCTTCTCACTCTTTCAAGAATCAACCCAAGTCCCACACTTTTTGTCGGTTTCGGAATCGAAAATCTCTGCAGAGAAAGAGATGAACTTTCGCTTTTGAACCCTCTCTGCTGGATCAGAAGTTCTTCCCCAACTTGGTACTCCACTTTCCTTCTAATATTTGAACTCATTTTGCTTGGTGCCTATTGGGTTATGTTGATTCTTAGTTCGGGGCTAGTTTGTTGGAATTTTCACGTTTTTTTTGCCAATAACTTTAATTGGTTTTATTTGGTTTTAAGTCTGTAGGTGAAGTTGTGAAATCAGTACAATAACTAGTATTTCTGTTGAGAATTTGCAATTGTGTGCATTTGGTAAGTGGTTTTTGCACACCTACCATGTGTTTGTGTGTTTGTTTGAAAGAGACAAAAAGCTGCAGTAGACTAGAATTTGGATGTGCAATTTGTTTGACTGCGTGACAAATTAGAGTCATTTTCATTGTTTGAAAGAGACAAAAAGCTGCATTTTGTACATTTCGTTAAGAAAGTACCAGTATTTTGGAACACACATAAAGGGAAGTGGTTGAGCGTTTCTAAGAAGAATATAGTAAGACACTTGCATTTTAATCATATCCATATGTCCCAAGGTTTTTGAAGGTTGATTGAATCCGAAACGTAGAGGCATAGCTGTGGTTGACATGTATGACTAAGCCGGTTGAACATAGGCAGTCAATGAACAATAGCTATTGAACGCAGCTGATCCAGTTGGGTAGAGGGAACTTGAAGAAATATTCATTTCAGCTGTTAAAGGGAATTGTAACTTTTGATTTGTATGTTTCTTTGGTTTACTATCCTGGTCTGCATATATGGGCATGTGGTCATGACGTAGCTGTAAATTTCAAATCATTCCAAAGCAAAACTCCCTGCGACTTCAAAGCAGATAAGATGTTACAGAATGTATAAAGAATTTGAAAAGTAGGTGAGAGTGGCAAAAAGAAATTTGATAGTTGGGTCATCAGAAATGATGATGTAGAAAAAATCTTTCTTAGATGAAAATTGGAGTCACAAAATTTTTTTGAAATTTTAGCACGATTGCTTTTCAGGGTATAATCTGGCATACACAACCAGCAGAGGCTGGATAGAAAATTCAGGAGAAAAGAAGAAATTGCATTCTGAAACTAAATTAGGAAATATCCTAGAGGAGCTCAAATTAATGGGGAAAGAATGAATTGGGGAGGCTTGACTCTTGAGTAACGAAGTGATGAAAGCACTGGGCTGAAAGCAGTGAATGTTCCTTAGATCTCATAATGTTATCCTTTGGCACCAAATGTAATAGTGATTTGCATAAGCCTAACATGATTTTAACATATTTACTTGATCAAGATTAACCATATTGGCAAAATGTTAAAAAAACATAGTGAATTTCATGTTTTGTTTATAGTAGCATGTTGTTTTCAACAGTGGTATTTTGAATATTAACTCAACCATTACATAGTGTAGAAATGTGATAATATTACATATTTATTTGAAATATATAGATTTTGTGCCTTCGATCATACATGATGTAGAAATGTGATAATATTACATAGTAATTTGAATTATATAGATTTTGTGCCTTCATGTAATATCCAATGGTGCACTGATCTAATTGCTCACTTATATCTATCATTGTTAGAGAATGTGCTTTTATAAAGAACCTAAACAACAAAGTGTACAATATCTCCTAGCTTGTGCAGTTGTCAAATTTCATTGAACAGAGTTAAATGCTATCATTTGTTTTTTGAAATGGGTTATTTATGCCCTAATGCAATTCCGTATTTATGCCCTGATGTAATTTGATCTGAGTCTTATAACACCTTATTCAGACAGGTTCTTCTACATTTTTTTTTAATTACTAAAAACTTATTTGATTGTCTCAAAATTATATATTTGATTATTTTAAAACAAACTTTTTAATTAATTAATTAATGTGTATTTGATTTTGTTGTTGAGCCAAATAAAATAAAATAAGATTGAATGTATATTTAGTTTTGGTTGTGAACCTTTAAAAAAAAAATGGTCAGGTTGGATTGGGGAAAATCCAAACCCATTAGGAGATGGGGAGGGTAGTACCCATGGGGAATGGGAAAGATTTATTATAGGGGAATGGTGATGGGAAATTAATATCCACCCCATTGCCATCCCTACTCTCCCCACTATGTTTATAAAATCTGATTCAGTCGATAGTAAGTAAAATCTGATTCAATTGACAGTAAAATAAAATCTGATTCAAACATAAATAATGATAGTTTGTGGTGTATAAATAGCTTCAACTACAAAATAATATTTTTGATGCCATTGAATCGTTTAATCAGTATGTTGTATCATCCATATTAGGCATTGGTGGAAGTAGCCATTACCTCTAGGAGTGTTATTGACAAATTGTTTATGTATAATTGGACAATTAGACATGGTATGTGGGTTTTCATCTCTTATTATAGTACATACCCATTTTTGCAAATTATGTTTGTATATATATTTATATATATAATTTTGGGGGAGTTATTGAATAGTGAGACCCCCCCCCCCAAAAAAAAAAATATAGAGGGGTGCAACTTAGAGTTTTTACTCCAGCAATGCTTTAGTACCTCCAATGTTTGTATAATTTTTTTTTCCCTATCCCACTGTTCAATGATTCTCCTTATAATTTTTGGCTAATATAAAATAAGTTATTGTACAAAGACTTTTGAATATATATTTTTTCAATTAATGAACCTGGCTCGGATAAGTTTCAAATCTGTTGTCTTAAACATAATAATCTCTTAATTAAAAATCTGATTATTTTCTTTGTGTTTATAAAATTGGGCTTCTGTTTTTTATTCATAGATGCTCTTTTGGCCTTTTGTTTTTTATTCATAGATGCTCTTTATTTCCAATCTGATTTGATTAATTTAGAGTTGTTTTAGGAATGCCTCTATATGGTTTCTATTAATTTACATTGAAAGATTATTTGTTGTCTCATTTCTGAACACATTATAGGCTTACTGATACATAAGTCACACCATCTAGAATGTTTTATTTTGTTTGACATCATATGCATATGGATATATGGGTTGGACCTATAACTTACCCTTTTGGGCCGGGTTATATACCCTTAAATTAATGGATCTGAAGATGCACACACTTTCAGCAGAGTCATTCACTCTTTCTTCCAAGTACGCAGCAGTTTCAGGGTTTCTCTGCTGTAGCGCCACCGCCACTGCCGTCATCGCAGACTGAGGAGGAGGATTCAAGGTCTGTTTGTCTCTTTCTCAACGCTTCTATCTTCGTAAGTTCAGATTCTTCTTTCTCATATCATTTTCTTATACTCCCAACATATCAGCCTTTTGTTTCGATTAGAGCTTTCAAATTCGAATCAGATCGTAAATTGAATTAATGAGAATGCATCATCTAGTTTATTTTTCATCTTTGTCTTAATTTACATATATATTGAATGTTTGGTTTTGTTATGAATGAACTATTCATCAATTGCTAAAACCTGTTTTTTGAGTGCATACTGTGATATTGACTTCATTTTTGGTTGTTAATGTTATAATTTGTTATTGTACTACAAATTGCTTTGTTACAATGATATTAAATTATGAAAAGAGGGATTATTAGTGCAATTCTTTGGCCTATCAGAGTGATTATTTATTAAAATGATTTTTCTCTGTCATGAGTAAATATTTTTGGGAAAAATGTCTTTAAACATAATAGGGAAGATGAGGATTTTTCTTTAGGCTCTGTTTGATTAGAAAGAAAATTTGGTAGAAAGTGAAAGTAAAAGAAAATGAAGTGAAAGAAAAGAAAATATATTTTCTTACAAGCATTTGATTAAGATGAAAATTTTGTAAGAAAAATCTAAAAGTTTAGTTATAGATAACTCACACATTCAATTTTTCTTGTGTTTTTAGCAAGAAATAAAAAATTAATTACAATGCTAAGATGGGTTGTACAAGAAAATTAGTTTTCTTATACTTTCTACCACTTTCAAGCTAAACAAACTCATATAAGTTAATTTTTTTTTTCTCGTTCTTTCACTTTCTACCTATTTTATTCTAAACAAACTGAGCCTTAGGCTATGTTTGGATCATAGATTTGGTTAGGGATTTGGAAAAGGAAAGAGAGAAAGTGTGTAAAAGGTGTGTGAAATGTAGCTATATTTCATTCACATTACACACCCTTTAGGCCCTATTTGGTTCATAGATTTGGATAGGGATTTAGAAAGGGAAAGAGAAAAAGTGTGTGAAATGTAGTTATATTTCATTCACATTTCACGCATCTTTTCCCTTTCCAAATTGCTACCCAAATCTATGAACCAAGCACAACCTAGTTGACCAGAGAAAAGAAGAGAATATGAGGATTTCTTTGTTTTTATTCTCATACTTTCAATCATGGTTGTTCAATTTCAGGCAACAATTCATTTTAAACAAATTCTTTATTTTTGTTAATGATTTTGCTTTTGGATAAGATTTCTAGGATCATGTCTTGACCCTTTTTGTTAAATTGTGGTTAATTAACCCAAGCATATAGAGCACATGTTGTCTTTGGAAGAAATGTCATTAGTACTGTTTTTGTAAATATGACTATTTTTATGAATGTATTTCTCAGCGTAAAAATTGAAGATTTGATGTAATTGGCATTTATTTCACTTTGACAGGGAAAATTGGGGACTGTTGGTTTTATTGGCACAGCAATTAAGTGCAAAGATGGCTGCAGCTTTCCCTTCCAAATCATTGCGTGGTATGTGAGCTTTATAGTTTTTGAAGTGGTGACTGACTGGTTTGTATTTTTGAGTTAGTTGACATTACATTAGTACGACAGTTATCGTTAGTTAATTTCATTTCCTCAAGTGTTCTAGTAATTAATTTCTTAGTCTATTGTTCTTCAAATATTTTTGTTCATGAAAGCTTGTTCTTTGGGTTCTAGTAATTGGGGCCACTGGTTCAAAGGTTAGGACTCAGCTATTAAATATTTTCTTTGTTGAAATTGTTACGCTCAGCTTGGTCTCTACCCCAGTTCAGCGTCTCTGCTCTACTTGTTCAAGCTTTGCTTGATGCTTCTTGGGACTAACTGAACTGTTAATTAACCTAGCAAGATGTGTATATTGATCAAAGATTATAGATTCAATAGACCTAATAAGCTTTGCTTAACGGTATGTAGAGATCTGTTGTGTGCCTAAATTGATGAAATCAAGCTACTATAGAAATTGCTTGAGAGCATGAAATCTAGAGTAGAGGCCACCACAACTCATTGTGTAGTCTATTGAAATTCATCCCATCAGAATCAGTTGCAGAACATGAGCATGGGCATGCTTCAGTTCAACTGATTGCATGCTTACTCATGTGGCTTCTTTGATCTTGGGAAAACAATTGCTTCACATGATGTGGATGTGATATGGCTTCTGCAGGTGATGTCATTTCATTACTCTGTGGCTAATGTGGGTGATTGGATGCAGAAACATACCAGCATAGTACAGATTGGATCATCTGTCTAGTGGTCGATGTTGGGTTAACTTTATGTTTGGATGCATTGTGTGACCTGGACTGTGGCATAAACTGCATTTGTGGCTAATACCCCTATTCTCACAAATTAAAATTGAAATTAGTTTTACCTTTTATGCTGTAGTTTGTCTTGCACACATGTTTCCTAATCCCTGATTGCTGTCTGTGTTTTATTTAATGTGTTGGTCAACAAAATTAGCTGCCCGTTCATTGTTGGGAGGCCTTGGCAACAATCTTGGTGTACAGGGAACGCCACATGAGATGTCATGCAGTGAGTTCTTGTTTCAGGTCAGTGTGTTTCTTTATTTGATGTTTCTTTCACCTTTAACGTTTCATTTCTCATTGTATTGTGGCCCTTGGTTTTCATGCATTTATCTTTGATGCAAGGTGCTGATTTTTTTTTTTTGCTGGCTTTCTTGGCGCGACTCATTATCATTGCTTAAATACTTGTTGGCAAGGCCTTGCAAAAATTATATTTTCCCTTTGGTTTGTTTATTTAGTCATGATAATATATTTTAATTTATTTCGGAAAGTGAGTGAAAACTTGTGTTATATGGTCTTTCAAAAGTGGAAACTTTAGAGGGTGGTTTTTGTATGTTCTTGTGAAGTACTGTGCATGTGCATGGGTTAACATAGATTTTAACGTCTATTGGCATGCTGAAATGGTGTAAATTCAGCCAGGTTGACAACCTGAAATAGTTGGGATAAGGTCTTGTTTATAGATCGAATTTTATAGCATGACTGGGTAATGCCAAGAGTATAACTTTTGAGTTTCTTTTAAGTGCATGTAAGAAGAGGCCGCTCATAAATGCCCATCAAATTGAAGGGTTTTTCTTGGTTATTTATCTGATGAAATTCTTAATTGCTTGCCATATTTCTTCAATTGGCCCAAGATGAATTTCGTTAATTAACTAGATTGATATCCTTAAAACATAAAACACCATGTTTGTCATGGTCTCAAGGCTCCCTTGGTCATTTTCACTGGTTAATTTGAATAGTTAGTCATTAATTAACCAATTCTTGATGACAGAGCAATGCGAGTAGTCTCCAATAATCTTTGATGTCGTGACTCGTCGTGACCTACTTTAATATATCCATTTTTGAAATCTCTTTTTTCTTTTTTTCTTTTTTTTCACTTGTGCAGCAATGCAGGACTTTCATACAGATGAGGACCAATCTTAAAGTTGTGGACAACTCAGGGGCAAAACGAGTGATGTGCATACAAGCTCTGAAGGGGAAGAAAGGGGCGAGACTGGGGGACACGATAGTTGCATCAGTAAAGGAATCCCAACCTGGAGGCAAAGTGAAGAAAGGAGATGTTGTTTATGGCGTTGTCGTGCGTGCTGCCATGCCGCGGGGCCGTTGTGATGGGAGTGAGGTCAAGTTCGATGACAATGCTGTGGTGCTTGTCAACAAGCAAGGCGAGCCAATAGGAACCAGAGTATTTGGGCCAGTCCCACACGAGCTAAGGAAGAAAAAGCATGTCAAGATTCTTAGTCTTGCGGAGCATATTGCCTGAGGTATGGATATCTTGCTGTTTGAGACTTTCTGTCTAATTTTCCCATCCTTTCTGTGACACATGAAAGGTGCAAGAAAGTTGATTTTCTTCACAACAAACTGAGATCTGCATTGCTGTTTAATCTTATGTCAAAACCTGTTTATGGATATTATTCTTATGGAATTAGGGTATTTTGCCAAAATTTGTTGTAAATTACACATCGTTTAAAATTTACTTTCATGTTTAGTTGATGGATTCCACTAATAGGGGTACTAGTTTGGCGGTTAAAATTTGACCCAATAACTTTAAAGGTTCACTTTGTACTCAGAAGTCAGGTTTCTAGTTACTCTATCCCTCTGAGGATTTCATTAATGGAGATTAAATTATGGGGGTGTTTGGGAAGAAGGCTTTTTAGCTTTTTTGGCTAAAATAGCACTAAAAGATAAAATAGGCTAAAATAGCCAATAAGACAAAATGTCACTTCAAACGCATAATCATTTCACTTTTTCTCTCACAAACATCACATCCAACTGCAAGAAAATCCAATCATCTTTCCAAACACAAATTTTAGCCTACTAAAATAGCAACTTCCCAAACACCCATTATGTGTACTTTTCGTTGATCGATTCCATTCACTTCTCTGTCAAAAAACCCTCCATTAGCAGTGCTTGCTCAGTCTAAGCTTGTCTTTCAAAAGATGATTTTGGAGGCAATAGAAGTGCAAAAAAGGATATGAAAATACGTAGACTATTAAGTACAAAGACACTAGAAGTAAAATCATGCAAGGAAAAGTAGTTAGGTTTGGACAGGGTCTGCTTTGTTACCATTTGTCACGCCCTATAGGTTTTGAATAAAGCCTGGTAGCTCGAAATTTATGGCTTGAATGGCCTGAATTTGATAGAAAGCGTTGGCAACCACTCTCTCTCCAAAACCCACTCCAAAAAAAAACACATGCACGTTTTCTCTCTCCTCTCTATCTTTCTCTCAGACCAGACCCATTGTGATAATTGTTCTCTCTCCTCTCTTCAAAATGCACTCTCTCATCCCTCTTCTTTGCTCACACTTGACACTGAGCAATCGAGCTGACACATCTCAACCGACGCTTCTTCAAAACACACTCTCTCATCCCTCTTCATCGCTCACACTTAACACTGAGCAACCGGAGCCGACACATCTCAACTGACAACGGAGATTTGGTTAGTTACTCCTCATTATCTACCAGAACAACAAGAATCTCAAGTAAACCCGATATCACAAAACTAGGGTTTTTGTTTTGATTTCAATTTCTGTTCAAAATCATAAATTGTGACTGTTTGGGTTTGGATTTTGCCTTTAATTTTTGAAACTAGGGTTTTTACTTTCTATCTCTAGCCTGCTAGCTCTGTAAATTGGTCTGCGATCTATAAAATAGGAATTTGATTCTTCCAATACCATTTCTACAAGTACCGATTTGGTGAATTTGGTTTTTCTTTGAAGAATTTAAGCAAACATTTGATGCTCTCCAAGGTTCTATCAAAAACCCAATTTAGGAGCACTGTTTAGAGACTCTACGCATTTCAGTTCTTGTATAATTCAAGTAGAATTTGATGCTTTCTGGTCCTGTTTTGGGTAATCCGTAAAGGGTCTATGCATCTACCCTTTGTTTGGATTTTTGTGCTTTTGATTCGTATCTTCAACTTCTAACAACTGGTATATGTCCATATCCAGAGTTCTTTAGACTCCATTATTTCCTAGTTTGAATCTTAATTTGTTCTCATCATTTGTGTCTCAAATTAAGAGATTCAAATAATTATTTTCTAGTTTGAATCTTACAGCATATTATTATATTCAAATGTGCTTTAGACTCCATTAGAACAAGTTTCTGAATTTTTCACTCATATTGAGCATATTTCAATTGAAAGGCATCATAGTTTTCGTTTTTTGGGTCTTAAATCTTTATATATATTTTCTTTTGAGGGTTGAAATAAAACTGAAATGTTCAAAGTAAACATTGATGATAAAGGAATAACGAATACTCTTGGTTTGAACATGCAGGTTAGAAGGCCAAGTGCACTCAGTCAAGCACATCTAGCATGCCAATGTCAATGCAAAGGCCTACTCCATCAAGCAAGGCAGTGCCAATTCACCAAATTCCAGTCAGTCAAGCAGGGGTAGTAGGCTAGTTCCCTCTCACCCACATTCCAATCAACCAAGGGTAGCAGCCCAAGAATTTTTCTTTTGTTTTGTTTGTGTATCAAGGGTAACAAAGAAAGACAATTGCTTTTGTGGGATTTTGTTTTGTGGACCGGTGCTGCTGTTATTTTATATGATTAATTGAATGTTAGTTTGTATTCTTACTATTTTTTTTGTCATTGCCAATGATTTATCTATGATGAATTTGTTTAATTCAGTTAGTGTTTAGTTGTCAATACATGTTCAGTTTCATGTCACATAACTTTACATTATAAATTACCTGTTTGTTCTCATTGCATTAGAAAACATTGTGTGTTTAATTGATTATGTTAGTTTTTCATTTCACCTTTTCAACCAAAACATCACAATAAAAAAGAGTTAATATTCAATTCACTTAACAACATAAATATACAGAACACAGGTTCATTATCATTTCACAAAACAACAGAACATTACAAAATTAAGCTTCACCCCCATTACAAAACATAGGTTCAGTCCCTTTTCATATCCCTAAAATCCCATAAAGACGCCCATCTCACATCAATTTCTAATTCCATTTCTCATTTTCAGTGTCACCGGACAGCACCACTAATGATCCACCAACAAAACAGCACCCAAGAAATCACAAGACATGCTAGCAACCTTCTCTCTCTTGCTCTCGACAAAGAAACATGCTGTTGTTGTTGCTGTTGGTGCTTCTGATGATGAAAAGTCTGATCACCACCACCTAATTCCAAATCGGCCGAATCAAACCCTTGTTCAGTACCAGCACTCGACCTCTTTTCATCGCTCAATTGCTGAGGAGTGTCCGGAAATGAAGTATTTATAGAAGAAAGTTCATCAATGGAGTTAGCGGCCGCTTTAAGAAGCCACTCTACAGCCTTGCTAGGCTGATCATAACCCAAACGATCTTGAAGATCGTAAAACTGAATAGCGGTGGTGACCGAGAGGCGAACACGGCGATCCCGAAGCCCTTTCGAGGTCCAAACCTTGCTGTGCCGATCTTTCCCACCAGATGCCCTAGAAACCCTAACAATCCCACCGCCGCTGCGGCCGCCGCCGCTCCTTTTGATTTCTCCATCTTCTTCATCATCAGGATATTGTTCTTCCCCCTTTTGCCCTATCTTGTTACAATCACCTCTACCGTTACCTATCCTTGGAAACTTGTGTCCCTGCGTTTGAATCTCGTCCACCTCCATACCACTCTCATGCCTTTCTCACAGCAAAACTTGAGCTTTTTCTTCTTCCCTTATCCTCCCAGTTTTTAGAGAGAGAAAAAAGGGCCCTATTTGGGATCTAAATTAGGGTGTGGTGGAGGAGAGAGAAAACTTTATGATATTGGGGTGTCCTTTGCATTGATGACGTTCAGTTCACTTTTTTTTTTTTTTTTTTTTTTTTTTTTTTTTATAAATAGTACGTTTAATTATGAGAAAATTTAATTATATTTTTAAATATAAAAATTTTAACTTGTTAAAATAATTAAAAATTAAAATAATAACTTTTCAAACATTCAAATAGTGACATGGTTACGATTTTTGTTAAATATTGAGTTATATTAATCTATCTTGCTTTGGCATCGTAAAATAAATAATTATAAATATTTCAAAAATATTAAAATAGAATACATATCATTATAATACATTATTGTTACATTTAAGTGTGTGCCTTGAAAAGAGGTCAGAGAAAGCTAGGCAAGGGTAGAGCAGTTAGAGAAAAATGATTATTACCATTAATTTTCGGTAATTTTGAGCTATCATTAATGTAGGATCCACACCTTAGTTTTGGCGGGTTCGAGTGGCAACACGTTCCTTGCCATGTGGTGAACAAGAATATATACTCGGGTGGTTAAAACCATTTTCGAGTGAATAACAAATTGATACCGAAGGAAGCCTCATAAACATGAATATGTTTGGTGTGGCTCCTTTGAGTTTGTATCTAAACCATGTCCCACATAGAAAACATGAAAGAGTTTCTCTAAGTATATATGCTCCAAGTTAGAGACCTTGGGTTGGGCCTCAAGGGGTGCTCAAGTTTTGTAGGAGGAGGAGTTATGGACAAACCCAAAACCACCACCACACGCGGGCGCGAGTGTGGGTATGGGTCAAACCTGTCCTTATTTTTTGCTCCAAAATTATTTGAAATGTTTCAAATAATTTCTGCGGGAAAAATTCAAATACCGAAATTTGGATTCAAAAATTTCAGTTATAATTCTTCTCCATCTCCGACCAGTCGTGCCTCCAGTCTGGCGACTGTTCATCATAACGTTCTTCTATTCCGGAAATGGCACTTCATTACTTATATATATAGTAACCCTCCATTTCAAAAAAAGACAATAATTTTTTTTTGTTCCTTTGCTTCCATCATCTCTCTTCATTGCTTCCTTCGTTCTTCATTTTGCATCTTGTGTGAATTCGAAAAATGCAGCCTGGTTCGCTGTACAAACAGGTCGCTGTGCTGCATCTGTTTGGGGTAATTGTTGAATCTTGGAAGTAAGACGTCCATTATTCTCGAGCACCTTAGGAGAGGACGAATTTCTGTCTTAAAGACACAGGGTTCAAACACTGGCCTCAATCACAAATTTGTTCTTAAGTTTCATTCTACAGAAAGTTGTGAGTTATCTCTTGTTCTGTGTTTAATTATTTATTGTAATTTAATTATTCTGTTAATTTAATTTTTTATTGAAAAATATTTCCAACAATTTTTAAGACAGAAATTCTCGTCCTTTGTTTACTGGTTTACTTCTGTAAATCTGTTTCTTCATTTTTCGTTTAAAAAAATTAATTCACAGGAAAATTAACGTTGTTTGTGTATGTAAATATATTCATGTTTGTTATCACATTGTGGGTGAATAGTTACGTATAATGGAGTAATATCAGTCTTTGTTTCATGAGTGCACTGTGTACAAATATTTGTGGGTTATATATATAGATATATATATATATATTTGTTTTGATTTCTTTTATCTGGAGCATGATTAGTTTTGTCTTTAGGAATTTTGGTACTTATAGCCTTTAACATATACTGTGTATTAAAGAAAGATTAATTGTATACAGAAATTTTATCTAATACAGAACTAAGTGTCCTTTGATTTACAGGTTGCCATATAACATTTGATTTCTGTATTCTTCTTTTTTGGTTTAAATAAACTTGTAATGTTTCTTACACAGTATGACTCTGTAATTGATTGTTTTAATTGGTCATATTACTGTTGGTCATTTTATTTGATTAATTTGGTAAGATAATTAATTTGGTCAATTTAATTGATTCTTTTGGCAGATTATTTGTTTGATTTAGTTTATACTATATAATCTGTTTTTATTTCCAATAAAGATAAAATCTTGTTCCCCTCATATTTATTTAGTTATTTATTTTCCTATAGAATATTTTGTTCTAGAATATTGTTAGTTTATTTGTTCTATTGAAAAATAATTTCTGTTTAATTTATTTTATTTTATTAATCAGAAAAATGGCAACTGAGAGTACTGTTATTACTCCTAATCCCATTGTGCCTCCACCGGTGGTTTCTATTCCGCTTGTTACTCCTACTCTGACTCATAGCCCGGGTCATGGACATGTTCCAATGAACCATGGGGAAAAACTTAAAAAATTCAGTGGTACCGATTTTAAAAAGTGACAACAAAAAATGTTATTTTATTTAACTACCCTAAATTTGGCAAAGTTTTTACAAGAAGATGCGCCAACTCTGAAGGAAGATGAGAGTGATGCACAAGTTGTCGCTGCAGTAGATGCATGGAAACATGCAGACTTTCTCTGCAGGAACTGTATCCTCAATGGATTGGACAACACGTTGTACAATGTGTATAGTCCAATCAAGTTAGCAAAAACGCTGTGGGATTCCTTGGATCGCAAATATAAGACGGAAGATGCAGGAACAAAGAAATTTGTTATTGGCCGCTTCCTGGATTATAAGATGGTGGATTCCAAAATGGTGATCAGTCAAGTCCAAGATCTACAGCTTATCTTGCATGAAATTCACACAGAAGGTATGTCTCTGAGCGAGTCTTTTCAGGTAGCAGCAATAATTGAAAATTACCGCCGTCTTGGAAGGATTTCAAGAATTATTTAAAGCACAAGCGCAAAGAGATGTCACTGGAGGACTTGATTGTTCGATTGAGGATTAAAGAAGACAACCATGGGTCTGAAATGAAAAATGGGCGTCATCTCATGGAGGCCAAGGCTAATGTAGTGGAACAAAAGCCTAAGCACAACAGCAAGAAAATGAAGTATCCTAGTGAGAGTTCAAAATGAAGCTCTGGTTCAAAGACTAGAGAGGTTCAAAACTTCACAGGCAAATGCTATGTATGTGACAAGCAAGGACATCGTGCCAAAGATTGTTACAAGCGTCGGGCTCAACGAACCATGAAAAAGAAACCTGCTCAAGCCAACATAACAGAGGAGGAAAATCTTTGTGCAATGATTTCGGGATTACATATGTCCGGAATAGTGTCTGAAGTGAATTTGGTAAATAACCCCAAAACATGGTGGGTGGACACAGGTGCTACACACCACATTTGCTCTGAGAAAAAGTTGTTCTCCACATATCAAGTGGTAGATAATGAAGAACAACTTTATATGGGCAATTCTTCTACCTTCAAGATTGAAGGCAAAGGACAGGTAGTACTTAAGATGACATCAGGTAAAGAACTTACTTTGAAAGAGGTGCTGCATGTACCAGAAATTCGAAAGAACCTAGTATCTGGATCATTGCTGAGTAAGAGTGGGTTTCGCCTTGTGTTTGAATCTGACAAATTTGCACTCACTAAAAATGGGATGTATGTGGGGAAAGGGTACTTAAGCGATGGGCACTTCAAACTAAATGTAATGACAGTGGTTCCTACTTTTAATAAAAATAACACATCTTCTGCTTACTTTGTTGAGTCTTTATGTAAGTGGCATGGTAGATTAGGATATGTTAATTATGGTGCTTTGCGTAGATTAATTAACTTAGAATATCTACCTAAATTTCATACTGATACAAATCATAAGTGTGAAGTATGTGTTGAATCAAAATTGACTAAGGCATCTTTTAAGTCAATTGAAAGAAATACTGAACCTCTGGATCTAATCCATAGTGATATATGTGATTTGAAATTTGTTCAAACACGAGGAGGAAAAAAATATATCATAACCTTTATTGATGATAGCACTCGGTATTGCTATGTATACTTGCTGCGAAGCAAGGATGAAGCCTTAGAAAAATTCGTAGAATTTAAGGCTGAGGTTGAGAATCAACTTGGCAAGAAAATAAAGGCTATAAGAAGTGACAGAGGTGGTGAATATGAAACACCATTTGGTGAGTTATGTTCACAATTAGGAATAATACATCAAACCACCGCGCCTTAAGCACCTCAGCAAAATGGAATTACTGAGTGGAAAAATCGAACTTTGAAAGAAATGATGAATGCCATGGTAATAAGTTCAGGGTTACCTTAGAACTTGTGAGGGGAAGCAATACTTTCCCCTAATCATATTCTCAACAAAATTCCTCATAAGAAGTCTAATAAAACACCCTATGAATTATGGAAAGGTCGAAAGCCTTCCTATAAATACTTGAAGTGTGGGGGTGTTTAGCTAAGGTGGCAATACTAGAATCAAAAAAAGTTAAAATTGGACCCAAGACTGTTGATTGTATTTTCATAGGATATGCAAACAACAGCAGTGCCTATCGGTTTTTAGTGCATAAAAGTGAGAACACAGAGAAGTTTGTGGCAGCGGTGGTGGCAAGTTGTGGCTAGGATTTGGTTAAGTTTAAAGGATCAAGAAGTAAGGGGTGTTTTTGACAACAAATGATGAATACTAAGTAAAACTTCGGTTGCGTTTGGTAGAGCTTTCTAAATATGATTTGAGAATAAGAGTTGTGTTTTGAGTTTGAGTTTTGGAATTATGATTTGAGTGTAGAAAATTTGTTTGGTGAATGAGTTTTGAATTGAGTGGGGAATTTTTGATGTGTCTTATGATATTTGATACAAAAACTTACAATTCATAACCAAACACGCAACTCAAAATTCTATTAAAACTCATAAAAAAATTAAAAAAATTCAGAAAATATTTTTTTATTGAATATATAAAAATTATCATGTCAATTGCAAAAAAAAAAAAAAAAAAAATTGCACAATTCTAGTCAATCGGCCGGATGACCGGTTAGTCTAAATTTTTCCGCTTTCGACCGAGTTTTCAAAAATTCGTGTGGAATTAATTTTTGAAAGGTGTAAACAAACACCACGTACGAACATTATACTGGAACTAAAGTTTCAAAATTATTTAGTGTGAGTCTTGAGAAAAAATATGGACAGAGATGGTTTGGTATGTCGAAATAGAAGCTCTCATGTTCTTCTCATAAGCCTTAATTGGCTCTGTCACTGTTCACACAAGCATGACATTTTTTTAATTATTGAATGAATGTATATAGGATGTGCAGTAAAGATGCAATGATAAATTAACTCTATTTCAGGTTAAAATCATTTTACTTTGAAATTTGAGAATTTTAGATAATTAAAAAATGAGAGATTATATTATTTTCATTTTTTTAATCAACAAATAAGTAATATTTTCTTATTGATAATAAAACATTACTTAAGATAAAAAAAATAAAAAGTAAAAAAGAGCAGCATAGAAGAAGCACCCGAATAGCCAATCTAACCTAAAAGTGGAAAAACACCATAAGCCAAAACAAACCCCTCCAAATCGGAGCACACACAAAAATAGCTTGATGAAAGGATCTAATAAACACATAAATCAATCATAAAGATAGACATAAACCTCTCATATAAGGTGAATTTATCTTTTTGTGAGGCTCAATAGATTGTGTGGCTGATAATAAATAAATAAAAAAAAAAAATTAGATTGTGTACGGTTTTATAATTAATTTCTATGCAAGTAAAAGTATTGTCATTTCATTAGAACTACTCCAATAATCAAAGGTAAAATTGCTTTGCCAAAATCATTTTTCTTTTTCTTTTTTCTTGTTACATTTGCAAAAGAAAAATTTGTCATTTTTGTACAACCAAGTTTCATCACCATTATCCAACTAGTTTTTGTATGCTATATTCTAGATCAACCAAACCCTTTCTCTTTCATTGATTTAGATGAGTATCAAGTTTTTGATTTTTGATTTTCTTATTTTAGATAAATTGTGATTATTGAAATAATTTAACATTTGCAATTATATGTATAGTATTTTCTAGTTTTTGTTGTCTGTATCTTTTTTTACTATGGCAAATCTTTTGGCTTGTCCATAAAAGTTGTTTTTAGTGCTTGTGAGAGCTGCAAATAAGGTTTCGAGCCTCAATAATGAAAATCATGTGCCGATCAAAAAAACATAAATAATGAAAATTAAGACCAAAAAAAAAAAAAAAAAAGTTATAAATCTAACATGTAATTGAAAACTTAGCATTCATCCAATTAAGGCTACATTAGACTAGACAATGTCACAAATATATCTCGACCCTTTACGTGAATCTCACAAAATTCAATAATCAAAATAATACATCTTGAGTCTTAATTTTATGGGATCTACATGGATCTCATAGAAATTAATAATCAAAATCTTATTATGACATTCTCATATCAGTAACTCCAACAAAGCTGGATAATTGCTCCTATTGATCTCATGTTAATTACCTACCACTTAAGTTGAATTCCAAGACACATCAACGGTTAATAGTACATGTGGTAAATATGAGCAACAAAGGTTGTGAAGGTGTCTCTATCACCACATGGACTTTAGGAGGATCTATGTCAAGATTTATAACAATACACCTATACTTCTAACCAAATATGGAATGTTTGATTAGTTATGATATGTTTTATAAGAAACTATTCTAGATACAAAACCAAATTTGATTAGTAGTGCAAGCTAATTCTGACCACAATAAAAAGAAGAAAATTGCTTTGGAGCACTAGCACCCACAATCACTATAGGAAATGACATATTTGGCAATTAAAATATTAGTCGACCAAATCCCCATGTTTGGTCGCCAAAACTCAATAGCGACTAAATTTTTTTGTCGTCAAGTTCGTCGCGTATACCCTATCGAGATAGTATTGGCAACTAAACCATTTTTGGTTGGTAATGTAAACGTTTAGGCTACTAAACTTGGGTTAGTCGGCAAAGGTTACCTTTTGGCGGCTAAAATATTAGTCGCCGACAGTTCTCACATAAAACTGAATTCAACTATTAGAGACTAAAGTTATAGTCGGCAATATAAATTTTGTTGTAGATAATAATACATTTTGTAACTACACATTTTAGTCGGTAATATAATAATACATTTAGCGACCAAATGGTTTGGTCGTTGTTACTTTTACCGGCTACACATTTTAGTCGCCAAAAGCCTCTTAATTTTCATTTAATTATTTTTTACGACCAAACATTTTAGTTGTTGAAGAATGCCATGTTTTTAGTGACTAAAATATTTAGTCGACAATAGTTTATTCCCTCATTCTGATTTGTTTTGGCTACTAACTGTTTGATCGCCAAAAGCCATTTGTTTCTTTTTTACTACTAAATAATTAGGCAGCAAAATACCTTTGCTTGCATTTTTGGCTACCAACATATTTAGTCGCCAAATACTATATAATTTTTTTTTTATTTAATTTCTCCACCACCTGTATCCAGTATTAATGCAACCTGTACCATGTATAAATAATAGAATCCATCAATACTGATTATATTATCAACCATTCAACAACGTGCACACATTTCACTTCCAAACATCCAACAAATTCTACGTCAAATTCTAAATGTAATACAAATTCCATACGAACTAAGTATAATTCATCCTCAAAAATTTAGTTCCATACATAACAGAGGATTAACCAAATTTAATATCCAAAAAGAAATCTATTCCACACCAAAAAGATAATCTGTACCGCCCCAAAAACTAATTTATACCAGGCCAAATTTTAGATATTTACCACACTAAAAAAATAATTTGTATGAACCATTATAAGGACAGAGGTATAAAAACAATGGCCTTCTGTACTTGTCAAAAAAAGTCATATCCACAATTCTACGTCAAAAATCATCTGTAAAAATAAAATTAATCATTAGTATTGACTAAATATTGGCATATTTAAAATTATAAAAAAAAAAAAAATATAAAGCTCAAACTTAATTAATCTTTTCAAATTAATTATTAGTTTTTCATACTTGAATACATACGAAATAAAAATTTGGAAAACTCAAATGTATATATTAGGCAACCAGTACAATTTTACAAGTAATCATTTTACATAATTTAAGTATTTTTTCATTTTTGGCAACTAAAAAATCGTTTTCAACTAAGTTTATGGCATTTTGAACTCTTACTCCCAACTTATGTGTCCTATTTACGTACCGTATGTCCCTACATGTCACAATTGGCACCGGAAAGCTTCATGTTACGTCAAAACAGTGGTTAGGGGGCTGTTTTGCATTTTCGCCCTCCGAACGCTTTTTTTCGACTAAGTTTATGACATTTTCAACTCTAACTCCCAATCTACGTGTTCTATTTATGTACCGTTTATCCCTAAAAGTCACATTTGGCACCAAGAAGCTTCCCGTTACGTCAAAATAGTGGTTGGGGGATTGTTTTGCATTTTCACCCCCGAATGCCTTTTTTCAATTAAGTTTATGACATTTTCAACTCTAACTCCCAACCTACGTGTCCTATTTACGTACCGTCTATCCCTATAGGTCACATTTGGCACCGGGAAGCTTCCCGTTATGTTAAACAGTGGTTGGGGGGCTGTTTTGCATTTTCGCCCCCCAAACATCTTTTTTCGACTAAGTTTATGACATTTTCAACTCTAACTCTCAACCTACGTGTCCTATTTAGGTATCATCTGTCCCTATAGGTCACATTTGGCACTGGAAAGCTTCTCGTTACATCAAAATAGTGGTTGGGAGGCTGTTTTACATTTTCTCCCCTGAATGCCTTTTTTCGACTAAGTTTTTGACATTTTGAACTCTAACTCCTAACCTAAGTGTCGTATTTACATATCGTCTATCCCTACAGGTCACATTTGGCATCGGGAAGCTTCCCGTTATGTCAAAATAGTGGTTGGGGGCTGTTTTGCATTTTTGCCCCCCTGAACGCCTTTTTTCGACTAAGTTTATGACATTTTTAACTCTAACTCCCAACCTACGTGTCGTATTTACGTACCGTCTATCCCTACAGGTCACATTTGGCACCGAAAAGCTTTCCGTTACATCAAAATAGTGGTTGGGGGGTTGTTCTGTATTTTCACCCCCCAAACGCCTTTTTCCGACTAAGTTTATGACATTTTCACCTCTTAAAGCTAACATATTTTAACAAAGTATATATGAAATTAATAAAATTGTTCTTACCAAACTCTCGCGCTCCTCTCGCTCTTTTAACATCTCATTGTAATATCTCTCGCGCTCTTCTCGCTCTTTCATTAACTCATCACAATCTTTTTGTCGCTCCTCACGAATTGCCTCCATCTCAATTCTCATTGCTTCCATGTCCTTATCACATGCTTGTGATGCAGCTGTAGTAAAGGGTTGTTGTAGACACCCCATTTTTGACCAACCTTAAGACTCAGACGTCACCGATTGAGCACTTGGTGATGTTGCATAGTGTGCTCATTCAGAAGTTTCAGAGTCGCGGCCGTGAGCCCTGCCTCCGAACTTCCGAACCCTTTTCTGTGCCTTGTCTCGGTTTGCGAACCAGACTCGGTTTTCTCTGTTTTTTTTCCTGAGGGGAGGGAGAGGTCCCGTAGGCCATCTCTCAATGTCCGTAGGCTACATTTGGTGGCCGTAGGCCATTTTGCCCATTTCGGAGTCCGGTTCCCAGTTTTCGGGACCGTTGGCCGTGTGCCTCGGTTCGGGACCGCTTAACCATCTCCTATTGCTCTGATTTTTGGCATACATCTTATTTCATCCCTTTTGAGGGACACTGGGGGTTGAGAAACCCACTTCGAGGTCGAATACCATTTTCGGTGCTTAACAGCCCATTTTCGGGACCCCGAACTGCGTGTTTTGGCCCCGGAACATTCGTTTTGCAACGGTTTTCGTTTATTTTTTGGCAGGTACCTCTGTTTTATCACGAGGAAGGTCACTGAAGGGTGGGAGGCTAGTAAATGTTGCAGCAGCCAGTTATCTCTCCTCCGGAGCCTCCCGGCGCCCGTTTTTCCAACTTCTGGGCTAATGTTGAATACCTTGGAGCTAGTGTTGCCAACTTTCAACCACATATCTGTGATCTACACACCTGAGAGGCCACTAAAAGTTGGTGGCCGGCCATTAAGGTCACCTGACCCTTTTGACCCCTTTCTTCCGGGCTAATGTTGAACCCCTTGGACCTTTTTTCTTGAACTTTCAACCACATATCTGTGATCTACACACCTGAGAGGCCACTAAAAGTTCATGGCCGGCCAGTAATTCAACTTGACCCTTTTGACCCCCTCTTTCCGAGCCAATGTTGAACCCCTTGGACCCACTTTCTCGGACTTTTAACCACATGGTTGTGTTGTACACACATAGGGGTACCTCTCTAGTATCTGGCCGGCCAGAAAATCACCTTGACCCTTTTGACCCCTAGCCGGCCGGCTAGGGGGTGTGGCCGGCCGGCCACCTCCAACAAAAGTGTTAGGCCGGCCGTGTTCCTTCCACTGTGCACTTTACAGCTGTGGGGCAATATCCCCCAGATGTTTTCTGTATCCGGGGGATATTTTGTGGGGAAGTTTTACTCTCCTTCTCCCCCACCTTTACACCCCATTTTGAACCCTTATAACCAGCTGGTGGCCTCCTTTGTAAGGGTTAGAAAGATTTCTCTTCAAGTCTCCATAGCCAACTCCATCTTCTTCCTTCTCAATTCTTCAAAAAACCCTAACTCCCTAACCATCATTCCTTCTACACCACCAAGCTCTACCACCACCATCTCATTTCCAACAGCAAGGAAGGATTCTTGAAGGCTAAAGAAGCTGCAAATCCATCCAAGAAGCAACAAAAGTTTGGATCTTCAAGGGTAAGTAACACTTTTACCCTTTTGACCCTTTATCTTGATCTATTTCTAAGCCCCACTTCATTTTTGTTTCAAGCTCCGGCCCTAACTGAAAAGGGCCATCTTTTGAGCTCATCTTCACTTTTCATTAAGGGCTCAACCCTGTTTGAGCCCTCCATGACACACTTGCTTCATTAATCCTCTTATATGTCATAGTTTTGCATGCTATTTTTGACCCATGAGCAATTTATTTTCGAGCATGTTGTAAACTGATATAAGGCTTATTTTGAGCCCCTCTTCAACATTGGAGAAGGGCTCAACATTGTTTGGTGTCTCCATGTGTCACTTGTAGTTTAATCCCTTATTTGGCCCCATTTTTGCATAAATTGGTAGCCCTCTTTGTTTCTGTTTTTGGACCTTGGTCCGAACTTAAAGTGGTCTTATTTTGGCCTATACTTCATGTTTCATTAACACTTTTTTTCTGTTTGGTGATTATTTTGTATACTTCATGTTATAGCACCTTTTGAGCCTTGTTTTGCATCACATTTTTAGCATATTTGTATACTGATTTTGAGGCTGCCATATACTGTGAATGTTCATATTTTTGGTCCATCTTCAGTGTTGTAGAAGGAAATTTTTCAGTTTGGGTTTTACTTATATCACTTGCTTCATTACCCCTCTTTTGGCCCCCTTTTCTTGCATGCTATTTTTCCCTTACCTAGGTTTGCTGTTTAGCCATGTTTATAACTGTGAAAGTGCATCTTTTGGGACTGTCTAGCTTCTGTCTTTGTATTGCATGTCCATATGGTGCATGTTTGGCATGGTTATAGGCCATTTCGGGTGCCTAATGTTACATTTCGGGGCAATTTCATGCATTTGGTATCATTTCGCTACATTTCGGGACTGTTTTCCCCCATATTTTGTTGCTGAAATTCTGTTAGTATGCTTGCATATCATTTTTGCCATGTTTCATTACATTTTATCATTGCCTCGGTTTGCGTGCCCGTGTGCACGCATTTCGAGGCACTTCATTTTTATCTGCCGGCATCCTATGTGAGTGTGGCTGAGGCTCACTCATGTTGGTATAAGCCCATTTGTCATTTCCATGTCATTTCATTGCATTTTGCCATTGCCTCGGTTTGCGTGCCCGTGTGCACGCATTTCGAGGCACTTCATTTTTATCTGCCGGCATCCTATGTGAGTGTGGCTGAGGCTCACTCATGTTGGTATAAGCCCATTTGTCATTTCCATGTCATTTCATTGCATTTTGCCATTGCCTCGGTTTGCGTGCCCGTGTGCACGCATTTCGAGGCACTTCATTTTTATCCGCCGGCATCCTATGTGAGTGTGGCTGAGGCTCACTCATGTTGGTATAAGCCCATTTGTCATTTCCATGTCATTTCATTGCATTTTGCCATTGCCTCGGTTTGTGTGCCCGTGTGCACGCATTTCGAGGCACTTCATTTTTATCCGCCGACATCCTATGTGAGTGCGGCTGAGGCTCACTCATGTTGGTATAAGCCCATTTGTCATTTCCATGTCATTTCATCATATTTTGTCATTGCCTCGGTTTGCGTGCCCGTGTGCACGCATTTCGAGGCACTTCATTTTTATCCGCCGGCATCCTATGTGAGTGTGGCTGAGACTCACTCATGTTGGTACAAGTCCATTTGTCCATTTCATGTCATTTCATAATATTTTGCCATTGCCTCGGTTTGCGTGCCCGTGTGCACGCATTTCGAGGCATCTCATTTTCATTGCATTTTGCCATTTCCTCGGTTTGCGTACCCGTGTGCACGCATTTCGAGGCATCTCATTTTTATTGCATTTTGCCATTTCCTCGGTTTGCTTGCCCGTGTGCGCGCACTTCGAGGCATCTCATTTTCATGGCATCTGTCATCGCCTTGGTTTGCGTGCCCGTGTGCACGCACTTCGAGGCATCTCATTTTCATTACATCTGTCATCGCCTCGATTTGCGTGCCCGTGTGCACGCACTTCGAGGCATCTCATTTTCATTGCATCTGTCATCGCCTCGGTTTGCGTGCCCGTGTGCACGTACTTCGAGGCATCTCATTTTCATAGCATTCTGTATGTTAGGATTATATCTTAGTTGCATTTCATGCATATCATGCATATTGCATCGTGTCCGGAATAGGAGTTAGCCCGGGCACGGGAAACGAGGTACATTTCGTACCCCGAGTAACGGAATGTGTCTCAATTCCCCAGTCACCGACACTCCGGATTATCCATGATGGAGTTAGGTTTTAGCTGTAGTTTCATGTGCATTCATCCTATATTGAGTTGTGCATTTCGACTCCTCGGCCATCATGCCTCGGTATGCGTGATTGGTGGCACGAGGATCGAGACATGCATATATTTGTGCAAATACATTGCTATGCCCCTTTCCTGCTCTCTGTTGCAGCAAAACGCAGAATCAGCAAATTTTTGGGGCTTGGCACGCATTTCAAGAACAGGTGTAAACAGAGGCTAATTGGGGCATTTCGGTGGATTTCCGCGCAAGACAATCCGGACATGCATCATCCATCAGAAGCAAGGCAGTCCCCGGCTTGCACGCCAGTTTTATTTGCTTTCTTAGTTAATTCATTATTTAATTAGAATTTTGTAATATTTTGGACTGTAATATTCTTTTATTTTGGACTGTAATATTGGGACTGTATATTTATTCGGACCCTCTCTGCGAGGGCACAACTGTAATAAGTGTGGGTGAGTGTGATGTATGTCTTCCAACCCCACGTCTTTCTTCCCTTTTATTTATCCGCTTATAATGGTTAGATTAGGGCATATTTAAATTAGCATACAGTATGACAGTATGTTTGCATCATTCATCTGTTTTGCATGCCCCGGGCTCGGCACATCATACTAACTGCATTGTATTTTCAATTCCAAATTGAATACATGGTAGTTGCAGCATTCCATATACCATCTTAGAATAGCCGAGCCTGCTATAGTTGCATTTTGCATGTGTTGCATTAGACATTTTTGTATACTTAGGATTCATGCATGATTTCTAATAAGTGTCTATTTTGGCTTGGAGTACTCGGTAAGCTTTATGCTTTAGCATCCTTGCATGCGTGTGAGTGTTGCCATGAATAGCATGCTTACCATGAGGCTATATGCTTATCTGATATAACTGCCTGAATGCCTGTGGGTGAAGGTTGGGTTATCTGAATTGGAGTAAAAACATCAAAATGTTTCAAGTTTACTTGCGGGTAACAAACCATTTTCAAAAACAAACATGAGATGTCTTGTTCCAATTCGGGCGACCCGGTGTATACTTATATGCCGTGTGCATCACATAGTAACCTAGGCTAATAAACCGGTTTAAGAACTCACAATGTTTTCAAAATCTGATATCATGGTTAGTAGAGGCCGGTCTATGACCGGGCGAGCGGGGGTGCTCACGAAGTGACCTTCCCCAATCGTACCCAAGTTCCCGAGCCGAGGCAACTTTGGTGATGACGGACACGTGGCCTTTTGGCACCGAGTCAGGGTTTCCTAAATTTCCCAAAATAAAATATTTAGGTAGCGACTCTGTATCTGGCAAAGCAGTCCATGTTTGGCACTACTTTTTCAAAAATCAGTTTCTCAAAACGATTTGCCGGATTTGGACTCTTTGGTTCAGATTAGGAACCGTGACATTTAAGAGTCCTGAGCTGTGGTGACCCCAAATGAACAGAACGGGAGCTCGTTCCTCCCCGGGGCGTTCGGGGGACGTCTACAGTTTCTGGCGACTCCGCTGGGGAATTAGAGAGCTTGACTCGAACTCATGATATCTATTTTTGACTACACTTGTGTGTTTCTTTGCATTGCATTTGCATTGGTGCGCCTAGGACACCGTGTTTGCCATCTGCTATTCCTGAACGGTTTGCCGGAGGCTTGTCTTCTCAAGGCATGACCATAAGGCTGACCGGTTGTGGGCTCTGCCAGTATGGGAACACAAACCCCGGTTTTACCGGGGCACCCTCTTTTGACCATTCGACCTAGTGCATATTCGGATCCATAGTGACCATTCCAAATTAGGACAGGTCGCTTACCCATTTATAGGTTGTCTGAAACCGCTGTGTGCATAGTGAAACCTTAGCTCCTGACAAAATAGGACAGGGAAACCCTACCCCAACATAGGGGTGTTTTGGCTCTCACTTATCTGTTATGTGCTTTAGAGTGCGTCTCTACAGGAATGCATGTATCAGTATATGAGTTTGGGCATCAGGCCTGCGGGCATCAGTTCAGAATTGTCAGTATCAGGCCTGCGGGCATCAGATCAGTATACGAGTTTGAGTATCAAGCCTGCGGGCTACGGTTCAATGTTGACAGCATCAGGCCTGAGGGCATCAGTTCAGTACATCAGTTTGGGTATCAGGCCTGCGGGCATCAGCCAGTATTTGAGGATTAGTTATCTGCGGATATCAGATTCTGTTTTTAGGGAACAGTGATACAGGGATGATAATCAGTGTTTGAGGACAGTGTGTATTTCAGCTTATTGACTGTGTGTTGATTATGCCCGACTGTGTGTCATGCATTTTATCTTAAGCTGTTATGCTGCCCGTTTATCTGTTTATTTATTTCCTTTTCGCTTTATTTATCTTTTGCTAGGGTCAATTTTAGCACGATTGCTTCCAACCCAGCAGGCATTCCCCAAGCACCTTGGACACGAGGTCGTCGACTCCATCGATCTGAGGATCTAATCGACGGACAGCCAGTGTTCCATTCTCTACCCCCTGTTACAAGAAGGAAGCAGAGAAAGCGCGGTACATCTGAACAGAGAGCACCGGAACAGTGGTTCCCCCCACCAGTGGACAGTTGGACTGAGATCCCCATTGAGACAAATCTACCAGTAGTTCAGACAGATCGAAACAGTATGACGACACCGGCAGGAGTTGAGGAAATGATACGCCAAATGCAGGAAACTATGCGGGCCATGCAGCAAGATGCTGTCCGTCGGGATGAGCTTGCTAAGCAACAAGCTGAGATTATGACCCAACAGGCTGAGCTTATCACCCGACTGCAACAACAGAGCACAGCATCTGCTTCACACCAAATTCCTCCTCCGGCCGGAGCCCCATTACCTGAGAAGGCTCCTGCTATTCAGGACGTTCCTCCAAACACCCAGAATACTATACCGACTATCCAAAATCTGCAAGAGGACACAAGTCTTCCAACGGGGCCAGCCCCGCCCCCGATTCCACCACAACTGTCCAAGGTCCATACACCCAATCACCCGGACTCTCCATCCGAGGTCGAGGTTGATCAAACAGCTCTGAAATTGAGCAAATTGGAGAAACTCTTCAAGAAATCCCAAGGGGCCAAGGCTATGCCGGATATCGGAGATGGATATACCGAGGAGGCCGTAACACTCCCCGATAGGTTCAAAATGCCACAAATCGACCGTTTTGACGGGACCGGCGACCCCATGGTCCATATCCGACTGTTTGCAGATGTTTTGCGGCCAATGGGCCTAACACGACAACAGAAGCTCTCATTATTCGGCCGAACCCTGTCGGGTGTGGCCTCCCATTGGTACGCAAGATTATCAGATGAAGTGAAGAAGAATTGGGATGAGATGGCCGAGGCCTTTGTCACACAATATTCGTATAACACTCAGATCGAGATCACAACCCGTGATCTTGAAACGACAAGGCAAGAGCTTAAGGAATCTTTCTCGGACTTTGTGATCCGATGGAGGGCAAAGGCGTCAACGATGACTCTAAGGCCCACTGACAGAGATCAAATTCGGATGATTGTGCGCAATCTCCACCCGAAGCTAATGCAAAGGATGATTGTGGTCCCCTTCCCTACTTTCGCAGATTTACATGATATGGGGGTGCAAATAGAAGATGCTATGAGACAAGGTCTGTTTGACCAAGACAGAGAACAACCGAGGAGGACCTTCAATCGCAACAATAATGCAGGCCCGAGTGGCGCTGCAAATACGAGAACCTCGGAAGTTAGTATGGTCACCACCACTCCCCCTCCCCCTCCAAGGCCCATGACTGCCACACCATTCTCCGGCGCGTCCGGAAGTAATACACAAAACAACCGATTCCAACCGCGAGGCCAAAGAACCTTTACTCCACTATATATGCCTCTGACCAAAGTTCTGGGAATATTGATCAGGAAAAATCATTTAAAACCCCTGGAGCCAAAGCCATTGCCGAATCCACTCCCCCCCTCTTATGACTCGTCAAAATACTGCGCATATCACCAACAACACGGTCATGACACCGACCGTTGTTATAGATTGCGTCATGAGATTCAAGATCTTATTGACAAACAGGTGATCGCGCCTCCTGATAAACCCAACGTCACAACCAACCCTCTCCCACCACATAACCAAGCTCCTCCTCCCAAAAGAATTAACTTTATCCAGACTGGGGTCGCATCTTACGATCCTAGCATCTATATTACGCCCACCCACCTACCCAAGCCGGAGGTGTTCCTCCCCGATTGCACTGATTTCTTGTGCATGGTGGACATCTCCAAAACCCAACCGGAACCGATGGTGGTGACCGTCAAAGACAGGGCAGGGCAGATTTTGGGAGAGACTGAGTCTGTTGAATCTGGGACCGGGTAGAATTTTGCTGGGGGAGCCTATGATCCAAGCAAGTACATCCTATCAACGAGCCGAATTAGGCTAAGTGTAGAATTGCCAGAGACAGGAGAGCTATGCATGATCCGGGGGGATGGATCTGGGCTATGGGCAGATGAGCTGACAGCCGTAGAGGAGGACTTTGCTAACTTGCAATTTCTTGAGGACCAGGAACTAGGGGATGCGTCAATTAATTGGTATGATTATGAGGAATCAGAGGAGGCCATTGGATGGCTTGAGGATCAACCGGATGCAGTGGGGGAAGCCCAACCAGAACAGAGCCCGGCAGGGGCAGAAATATCAGTTGTGGCCGGAATGGCCGAAAGTCAAGTTGGACCGCCGGAGAGTGCCGGTGTTAAGAATTCCGCTCAAGACATGGGCATTACAGATACGGGAATTGTTGAACAAGCAGCTGTACTGATGCAGCTGAAACAAGAAAAGTTTGAAGCTACTGAGAGAGCTAGGAAGGCAAAAGGCCCTGAGAGGACTGAAAGTGCTGTGTGCACGAAGACAAACAATGCTGCGAGCATATGGACAGAGAGCACTGAGAGTGCGAGTGGACCAGAGCCAGACAGATGTCTGTTGGCTGCCAGTGGAATGTGGTGGGAAGATGACGATTTGTGTCTTGCCCACACCGATGAAGACTGGGGAAATAACCAGCCGGATGATACTTGGTATCTTGATGAAGTGGACCATATGACAAGAAGTGGGTGGTACTTCAAACCCCCACACCTGGACCAACCCGAGGCATCCGGGAAGGACAGAGAAGTAGAAAGACAGAAGGAGAAGCAGATTGAAGAGGAGGCTGTGCTGAAACAGTTGAAGAAAATACAGGCAGACATCTTCATCTGGGGGCTGCTAATGGCATCACGAGTGCACAGAGAAGCTGTCTTATCTGCTATGGACAAGTCCAAACTCTCCATAGATACCACGCCTGAACAGCTGGTTGGGCTGGTTTTTCCGGGAGGAGGTTCCCCGGCATTAACCTTTTCGGACAAGGAGCTACCGCCTGAGGGCACAGGTCATAACAAACCTCTCTATATCTCTGTCGAATGTAGAGATAAGTGGATACCGGTGGTACTTGTTGATACCGGGTCTGCGATCAATGTCTGCCTGACCAGAACGGCATATGCAATCGGGTTAAAACCCGCGGACTTCGTCCCAACCACCCAAGTTATCAGAGCATATGACAATACCAGCAGAGAAGTGATGGGGACTGTTAAAATTCAAACCAAGGTTGGTCCAGGACAACACAGCATCGAATTTCATATCTTGGACGTTCCCGCAACCTTTAACCTACTTTTGGGGCGACCGTGGTTGCACCAGGTCAAAGCAGTCTCTTCCACTCTACATCAAATGCTAAAATACCCTCACGGGAAAGGGGTAGCAATCGTTTTTGGGAATTCATCAATCCATCCGCCGCCGGAAGTGTCTACACCTGTCTTGGAGATCGAGCACGGCACGGAGGATGTGTTTTTGTCGGGGTTCACTTTGGCCGAGGCTCAAGTGGTGCAGAATGTCATGGCTGTGAATGAGGGCATGTACGTTAGTGCTCAATCTATTTACCTCATGAACAAGCTAAAACATACCCCTGGGATGGGATTAGGGAGAAGTGGCCGAAAGGGCGTCTCAGTATTGGCCGAAGTGCCACACAACCCCCACGCCTTTGGACTGGGTTATCTACCCACCAAAGAAGACTGGGTGAGGAAAGGAAAAGAAATGGCCGGAAGGGCCAGGGCAAAGAAGGCCGGGAAGTCATTTGATTTAATGCACAGGCCCATCTGGGGTACCCTAAACGGACGCTTCGTCCGGGAGGGGGAAGATTTTCCATTCTGCGGCTTCCCGGAGCCATGGCTAAACGCGGAGGGGAGGCGTGTGCCTGGTTTGAAATCTTCTTCGACATACAATTATCTGGGGATGACGTTGCCGAAGCGCAGACAGACCCACCAACTGAGGTTGAGCAATGTGAAGCAGTGGATCCTGAGAGTACAGAGCTTGAAATAGGGGTAGCACTGGCAAGTCTACTATCAGATCCTCCGATCGGCCAAGAGTGCTTGGGGGATAACTCTTCGGTTTCTGTGATTGGAGATGAAATAGCTGCAGGCTTTCCAGCGCCGATCTTGGATGCATCTATCGCACCTTCTCTCATCTGGCAGTATGAAGAAGGCTTTTTACCTAGCAGTTCCGGGTCAGGTAGTGAGCCGGAATCTGATTCTACCGAATCTTGTACGTCGGAATCAGATTCCAGCTCGACTGAGTCTGAGTCCGGTATTCCTGGGGGTGATAACCCGGATGCCACAGTCCTGTCTAGGTCGTCTTTTTCATTTTCTTTTGAGTCTGTTGTAACAGAGGAATCTGACGGCTTGGAAGTATTTAATGAGAATGATGTGGATGTGGTTTCCGAGTATTTTTCTGTGCCTTTGATTTATTGCTTAAATCAGGATTTTCAAAATTTTGATGAAAACAGCGAGGAAGAAATTCCCCCAGTTTTGCAACGACTAATTGATCAAGAGCAGAAAAGATTTGTTAAACCTTTAATGGATGAAATCACTACTGTGAATGTTGGTACTGAGAAGGACCCGCGGCTGGTCCAGATCGGGTCCACGTTGTCTTCAGAGGAGCGCGAGCGCTTAGTCGCTTTATTAAAAGATTTCAAAGATGTTTTCGCGTGGTCCTATGAAGACATGCCTGGAATCGATCCTGAGATTGTACAGCACCGGATCCCTCTTGATCCAGAGGCCCGCCCTGTCAAACAGAAACTCAGAAGGATTCGCCCGGACTGGGCCCTCAAGATTAAGGAAGAGGTCACCAAGCAAATTGACGCAGGGTTCCTGCTGGTATCTGAATATCCAACTTGGTTGGCCAACATAGTTCCGGTGCCAAAGAAGGATGGCAAAATTCGGGTCTGTGTAGACTTCAGAGATTTGAACAGGGCCAGTCCGAAGGACGACTTTCCCTTGCCACACATTGACGAATTGGTGGATTTCACGGCAGGACACGCCTTGCTTTCATTTATGGATGGTTTCTCAGGCTATAATCAGATAGTGATGGCACCCGAAGACCGGGAGAAGACTGCGTTCACTACCCCGTGGGGGACATATTGTTATCGAGTGATGCCATTCGGGCTGAAAAATGCTGGGGCTATGTATCAACGGGCAGCAACTACAATATTGCATGATATGATCCATAAGGAGGTCGAGGTGTACGTGGACGACATGATTGTCAAATCCAAAGATAGAGAGGGCCACTACACCGCCTTACAAAAATTCTTTCAAAGGATCAAGGAGTTTCGGCTGCGACTGAATCCCCAGAAATGCACGTTTGGTGTTACAGCAGGGAAGATGCTAGGGTTTCTGATCACACAAAGGGGCATCGAGGTCGACCCTTCCAAAATCAAGGCCATCTTAGAAATGCCGCCACCAAGGACTGAAAAAGAGGTGCGAGGCTTTCTGGGTAAAGTGCAATTCATAAGACGGTTTATTTCTAAATTAACCTTGACTTGTGAACCACTTTTTGGTCTCCTGAAGAAAGGAAAGAAATTCCAATGGGACGGCCGATGTCAAGCAGCTTTTGAGTAGATTAAAGAGTATCTACAGAACCCACCCGTGTTGTCGCCACCAGAGCCGGGGCGACCGTTGATACTGTACCTTTCGGTAACTGAGACCACCATGGGCTGCATGCTCGCACAGGAGTTAGAAGACAAAGTGGAAAGAGCCATCTACTACCTGAGCAAAAAGATGCTGGATTACGAGACCCGCTACACACCGCTGGAGAAGGCTTGTTTGGCCTTGGTATGGGCAACCAGAAAGCTGCGGCACTACCTGTTAGCCCACTCAGTAATGTTGGTTTCGCGTTTGGATCCCATCAAATATCTCTTCGAGAAACCAGCACTTACGGGTAGGCTAGCTCGTTGGTTGCTGTTGCTCTCTGAATTTGATTTGAAGTATGTAACGCGCAAGTCAGTAAAAGGTAGAGCGGTAGCGGAGTTCCTTGCCGACCACCCGGTTGAGGGGGATAAAGCGGTTGAGTATCTATTCCCAGATGAAGCTATTCTGCACGTCGAAGATGAAACCTGGACAATGTACTTTGACGGAGCGTCAAACCAGTATGGGTATGGGATAGGGGTGTTGCTGATAGCGCCTGATGATTCCCGTATCCCTTTAGCATTCAAGCTCCAGTTCAAAGTTTCCAACAACGAAGCAGAGTATGAGGCATGTATTGCTGGCCTGGAGGCAGCCCTGGAATTAGGGGCGAGACGGTTGGACGTCATTGGGGACTCGAACCTTGTTGTGTCTCAAGCAAAAGGAGATTGGAAAGTCAAAGAGGAAAGGATGATAATCTACCACCAAACCTTGGATCTGCTAATTCCTCGGTTTGAGAAGCTAAATTTCACCCACCTCGTAAGAGAGAACAACAGGTTCACAGATTCATTAGCAACTCTATCTTCTATGATAGACATCCCGTCCGGAGTCCGGATGCGTCCAGTTATCATTGATCAGAAGTTCGTGCCAGCGTACGAGTCGATTTCCGCCATAGATGAGGTTCAAGACGGCAACCCCTGGTACTACGACATCTGGAACTTCTTGGAAAGGGAGACATATCCACTAGGGGCAAATGCCAAAGACAAGAGGGCTGTCAGAAGAATGGCTGCTCAGTTCGTTATCTGCGGAGGAAAGCTGTACAAAAGGGGCCATCTGGGAATGCATAAGCTCTGTGTAGAAGCTGAAGAGTCAAAACGCCTGATGGAAGCCATCCATGGGGGAGAGTGCGGTGCACACATGAATGGAGTAATGCTGGCCAGAAAGATCCTCAGACAGGGCTACTACTGGTCAACCATGGAGGAGGATTGTATTAGCTTTGTTCAGCGATGCCACAAATGTCAAATTCATGCAAATCGCATGAACATCCCGCCGTCAAAACTGTACAACATGACTTCGCCGTGGCCTTTTTCAGTCTGGGGAATTGATGTGATCGGAGCTGTCACCCCGAAGGGGTCAAACGGGCATGAGTTTATCCTGGTAGCGATAGATTATTTTACAAAGTGGGTCGAGGCCCAATCATACGCGGTGTTGAAGGCGTCGCATGTTGCAAAGTTCATCAGGAACAATATCATCTGTCGCTACGGGGTGCCAAACGAGATAATTTCAGATAATGGTTCCCACTTCAAAAAAGAAGTGATAGACTTGTTGGAGAAATACAATGTGGCTTCCCATAAGTCATCTACATACAGGCCGCAGACCAACGGAGCAGTTGAGGCCGCCAACAAGAATATCAAGCGTATACTACATAAGTTGGTGGAAACCTATCGAGATTGGCCAGACAAGCTGCCATTTGCTCTGTGGGGCTACAGGACTTCAATCAGAACTTCTACTGGAGCAACTCCATATTCATTGGTCTACGGAATGGAGGCTGTTCTACCCATTGAGATTGAGGTTCCGTCGTTACGAATATTGGCTGAATGCCAGATAGCCGAAGCAGATTGGCAGCAAAGCAGATTCGAAGAACTCATGCTCTTTGATGAAAGAAGACTGAAAGCACTGTACCACATCCAAGGCTATCAACGCAGAATCGCCCGGGCTTTCAACAAGAAAGTTAAGTCCAGGAATCTGAAAGAAGGAGATTTGGTGCTCAAAGACAACCGAGCTCCCATCCATGACCCAAGGGGCAAGTTCAAACCTAATTGGACTGGTCCTTACATCATTAAAGCTATCTGGTCAGGTGGAGCTGTGGTTCTGATGGATCTAGATGGCTTGGAGTTCTCACAACCGATCAATATGGACAAGTTGAAGAAATACTATCCTTGAGAGGCTCGCTAGGCCGAAAACCCGAAAGGGCGACCTAGGCAAAATCCAGAGCACAAAAAAATTAGAAAATATAAAAACTGAGCTCGCAAGGTTGAAAACCCGCAAAGGGCGGCCTTGGCAAAAGTTAGAGCGCAAAAGGAGAGTGAAAATACTCGAGTAAACCTTAGCCTGAACTACGTAAGGCTTGATTCCCATCTTTGGGATACGTAGGCAACTTCACCTTGAAGTTCAGCCATAAACTTTTCCCCGATCAACTTTGTCCATCTCGATCATCTCAGTCATCTTTATCCATCAGCATTTATCGCGATCTCCGGTACAGTGTGTTCAAACTAGGGGCAACTTTCCGTTGCCGCGACGGTGCAAGGTTACTCAGACAAGGGGAAACTTTCCGTTGCTATGGAGTGCCGCATTGTTCTTCAGACTAGGGGCAACTTTCCAGTTGCGGGGATCTGGGGTTGTGCATCTCAGTGACAGATTTTCGGCGTGTCCAATTCTGATCCACATCGAAAATAGTTTTGAAAAGTTTTAATAAAAGTTGACTTTGTTCAAATAAATCTTTTTACGACTAAGACTATTTTTGGACCAAAAGTGGAAAATTTTCAGTACCATAATTTTCAATTTCATTGATCTCAAAACTGAGTTCTCCTGCTCTTGCATTACAATTGAGGTTGCTTTTTTTTTAGTACATTCATAAAGAAAACTTGAAAATGCTAAATGAGCAATAAATTTGAGGCATAGTTGAATCAAGTATCTCTGCGTCCCCTCCCAGAGCTAGACGGAGCATCTGATGCCAAGCTG
Organism: Camellia sinensis; assembly: GCF_055761805.1. Classification (NCBI taxonomy): domain Eukaryota; kingdom Viridiplantae; phylum Streptophyta; class Magnoliopsida; order Ericales; family Theaceae; genus Camellia; species Camellia sinensis. The sequence goes on along the minus strand of NC_138969.1, from coordinate 26,075,462 downwards.
GGCCCAACCTGTGCCTCCTCATTGAGCCAATCCAAGCACTCATCTGACAAAGTGCAACTGAAAGTTGAAGCAGGGGCTAGGAGCTCTCTAGTCCTCCATGCCGTGGCATATCGGGCAAGCTGTGCCCCCCGGACCGGGAAAGCGGCTGGGTACTCAATCCCCTCCGATGGGCAGGTCTGATCATGACCAAACTGACGCAGGAACCGGAACGGAAAATAGAATACGCAGTGGGTTAGACCAATCAATTGGATCCCAATCAGCCGAGACATACTATAGCTCATTGCCGAGAGGTTGAGCCAAGGACAACGCCAAGCAATGTTGTCTGCGGACAAATTGCACATCCAATCGAACCACCACCTTTCATCAAGAGCATTGACTAGACGCTGCCGAAAGAAGTAGCCTCGCGCTGAATAAGCCGGGCAAGAGTCCACAACCTGCAACTTGTCCATTAACCATACCTAGGGGAGGGATGGAAAATGAGAGAATAAATAACAGAGAGATGTACGATGAGAGAAAAGTAAGACAAGGGTTTTGTGAGAAAAATCGAGCCTGAGGGTCGAGTGATGTGAGCAGATATATATGTAAGGTCGGGTGAGAAACATTACCTGCAGTAGCAGTGGACTCCCAGCAAACCTAGTCGCCTCCCGGCGATACACAGAATCTAAGCCCATCAATGTCTCGGCCAAGGTCATGGCAATACAGCTCTTTCCTTCTCTCAAACCTTGGGCGACTTCAATCAGGCGAATGCTAGCCCCGCCAAAGCCCGAAGAAAGCAGAAAGTGAGACAACAAACATAAGCAGAGGGCGTGTTGCCGGAAACCCTGCCAATAATGGTTGCTGCGGTCACCAGCGTCGGAAAAACGATGGATCAAGCCGAGGATGTCCAGCTCCCCACTGCAGATCAGAGATCGAGCGTCATACGCCGTGAGCCCACACATCCGCCCTAAAGCCTGGGCGTGACCAAAACGGAGCTGAGGCAAGATCACTTCAGAGCACTCGGACTCCATCAAAACCTGAAAATCTTCGAAGGTGGGACACATCTCTTGGCCGCCAAAGCTAAAAACATGCGTCGCTGGATTCCAGAACCTGGCCGCGGCATGGAGAAAAGGAAGCTGTAGCGGAGTACGGCTCAGCGTGAATAGTGCATTCAAGCCGAAACCCCGGAAATTCAACTTTTCCGAGCCATCTAAAGAAGAAATCCAAGATGTGACATTTTCTGCGAGAAACGCCTCCATCCTTGTCTAAAACTAAGATGAAGTGAATGTTCCCGAAGTTGAGGCTTTTATAGAAGGAAAAACACTATTCACGGGGACACGTGTCAAAAATCTGGTGGCTGCAGGACTGAATGGCCGGCCAGCTACTTTTTCTGGCTGGCCAGCCATTTACTTTTTGCAGAAATGGCTGGCCAGCTGCCTCTCTCCACAAAAATGGCCGGCCGGCTCCCAGTGATGGCTGGCAATGCTGCAGTGTATCTCCTTGGCCCTATTTTACTCTTCGAGGGAAAGTTCCAAGCATTTCCATGCAATGTGAAAGTCAAAGGCCTCCGTTTCGGATGCATTCCGATGCCGAGATCGTCAGAAGTACACTTTTTAGTTGTTGAGTTTTTGCTTATCGAGTTGTTGTTTTGCTTATCGAGTTGTTTGTCGAGCGGACGTGTTTTGTGTTTTTGAGTCATTGCTCTCTGTTTAAGCAATTTTGTTAAAGTCTTGTTTATTTGAGTTGTTGCATTTTGCTTATCGAGTTGTAAACTTGCTAAAGATTCAGTTATATCTTAGTAAGTTGAGTTGTTTAGTTCGTTGCGTCGGTTCACTACCTGACTTGGTGATTACACAATGCGCATTTCCATTCAATTTCATTCTTGTGCAAAGTGAATGATGCGATGCGATGCTAAAAGTTCAAAATACAAACACCTTTCCAAAAGCTATTTCATTTCATCATGTTTTACAACAAACAAAGGTACAAGTTTTACAAAAATAAAACTGCCTAACAATGTGCAAAGTGCTACAAACTACTAGTAAAAGAAAAATAAAGCAGGAAATAGCAACATCAAAGTCCTCGGGAGCGGGAACGAGAAGCACGCCTCATCCTCTTCTGCGGGACAATCTCCGTACCATCATCATCATCTGAGTCGGAGTCGTCATCCTCAGGATCCCCCTCAGCCTCCTCCCCGGCAGACGTCTCGAACTGACGGTCGGTAGCCTCCTCCTCCTCCTCATCAGGCTCCACCTCCACAACGTGAGCCCTGCGTCTGCGGACAGGCCGCCCTCGAACTCCTCGAAAAGGCCTAGATGGCCCGGCTCCTCGGGAAGGCCGAGATGACCCCGCCCCCTGAAAAGGCTCAGATGGCCCAGCTCCCCAATGAGGCCCAGGTGGCCTGGCCTGCGGCTGACCGGACCATGAAGGCATCTGAAAACAAAGAGTTCAATTCAAATGCATCAGTCCAAATATATACATCAGATGCAGATACAAGCAAAGGCTACATAAAGTAGGTGCATGTAAATACAGTGTACAAGTGGGGTGTGTGTCAGATGTGCTCTACACAAAAAGTCTATCGATGCAGTAGAAATCAGCATGTCATCAGAAGTACGATAAATGCCAGAAAACTGAAGGGTACCTGAATGCCCGCAACAGACAACTGTGCCTCCCTGCGCAGGACCATGCCCTCGAGCGTGGCCACCAGTCCAACCACCTCCTCTATGTACCCTCGCGATGGCTGCAAAAATGAGCTCATAATCATCAGTGAACAGAAGAGTGTCTAAACATCTGAATGATAAACGAAAAGAAGTGGAGCATACCGGCGGTGAGTCCGGATCAATGGCATATCGATCACTGGGCATCGAAGGCTCTAGTGGGATCGGGGTCGGAGAGCTAGCCCCATACTGCCATGCCATCAACTCAGTAGGCATATCTGGCCATCCGACATGAGGATGAATCGACGGGGCCGGAGGAGCCGGTCTACTCCCACCTCTAGATGTACCAGCTCTGCTAGAAGAAGGGGCGTCTGCAGCCCGAGCCTGAGCCTGGCCCGAGGATGACATACCGGCAGGCCTCATCATCGGGATACGAGCTTCCGTCAATGGAGGCATCAAATATATGTGACGGTAAGTGGCGTAGTCCCCCTCCTCAGTATATAGTAAAGCTTCACTACCCAGCATGGCGCCTACTACCTCCGAATAAGAGAGCCTGTCAGCGGTCCGCATACCGGCTGGGGGTACTGCGGGAATATCCTGAGAAAGATACCCCCATACCTGGCGTAGAAAGCGCTCCCCCAGGAACCATACCCTGCCAACCGGCCCCTCGAGCAGGACCCTATACTGGGAGATGCCTGATGCTCCGGTATACTGAAGTCGGAGATCATCACCCAGAGGCGCCCAAGGCTGCCAAGTGATCTGCGGATGATAAATGCATAAACCGATCAGAAGTCGAGAAAATACAGAGCAAACCAAAGATGAAAATGAAAAGAACTGAAAGTTCTGAAGTACCTCTGAGTGTCCCACGGTGTCGAAGTACTGTCGCAGGCGAAGGAGGGTCTCTCGAGGTCTCGGCCGGTGCGGGCCCTCGAATATCAATGAATATGGGGTCACGGGAATCCCTACCACCTCCAGCTTCGGGGCTAATGATGGAAAGTATACATACACCCATAGCTGAGAAAAGCAGTGCAGAATGTAAGTACGAAATGCTGAGAGCAAAATACAGACTATAAAAGTGTGCTGTGTGTGTGCAACGTACAAGTACTGAGAAGCGGAAATGTAAATCAAGGGGACAGAAAGTACCTCCCAAGCTCTCCAGTAGCCGCCAAGCAAATCGCCCCGCCCGCGGGAGGTCGCGCTCATGTAAAAATAAAGGGTAGCCAGGCCGGCGCCACCCCAGTCATATCGATGGACCTGTGATAGGTCGACTAGAGCGCTCAGCAAATATAGCCCAACTGTGTTCCCTCTGTCGGCGAACAGGGTAGTCCCGAAGAGGAACATCAGGAAACCACGGGCGTACTGCTCCGTCTCCTCGGGACTCTCAGGCACCATCTCCGCCCGCCGGAAGTAGGAGGAGAACCAAGTGTATCGGACTCTCCCTGAGACCCTATCAACAGGTGGGCGAGCCCCCAGTAGATACATCCAGGCGGCCTCCCACTCGCCCATATCCTCGTCGTAGGGAATGGACCAACCTCCGACGTCAAGGCCGGTCAATACAGCAAAATCAAAAGGGGTCATAGTCATGTCCCCGGTAGCAGAGAAATGAAAGGAATTGGTGGTGTCCCACCATCTCTCTACCAAAGCGGCCATCAATGTCCTCCTGGCAGGACAACGTGACAACCCGACGCAGAAGGGGCCGAACCCCGCCAAGTCTACTAAGTCTCTGACGCCCTCCGGGAGCTCAGCATACCAATCCCGCGCCATGGTAGAACCATACCCCCGCACACTGCGAGAGCAAACCTGCATTCAGAATGAATACATGTGTCAACAATGAAATAAATGGGTTGTGTGCCAATGAGATGAATGGGCTGTGTGCCAATGAGATGAATGGGCTGTGTGCCAATGAAATAAATGGGCTGTGTGCCAATGAGATGAATGGGCTGTATGCCAATGAGATGAATGGGCTGTGTGCCAATGAGATGAAGTGAAATAAGCTACATACAAATCTACCTGGGCTGCGTGTTCAGAAAATTTGAAATTTGGGCTGCGTGTTCAACTTTCAGTTAATTTTTGGGCTGCGTGTTCACTATCTACCTGGGCTGCGTGTTCAGAAAATTTGAAATTTGGGCTGCGTGTTCAACTTTCAGTTAATTTGTGGGCTGCGTGTTCACTATCTACCTGGGCTGCGTGTTCAGAAAATTTGAAATTTGGGCTGCGTGTTCAACTTTCAGTTAATTTGTGGGCTACGTGTTCACTATCTACCTGGGCTGCGTGTTCAGAAAATTTGAATTTTGGGCTGCGTGTTCAACTTTCAGTTAATTTGTGGGCTGCGTGTTCAACTTTCAGTTAATTTGTGGGCTGCGTGTTCACTATCTACCTGGGCTGCGTGTTCAGAAAATTTGAAATTTGGGCTGCGTGTTCAACTTTCAGTTAATTTGTGGGCTGCGTGTTCACTATCTACCTGGGCTGCGTGTTCAGAAAATTCAAATTTTGGGCTGCGTGTTCAACTTTCAGTTATTTGTGGGCTGCGTGTTCACTATCTACCTGGGCTGCGTGTTCAGAAAATTTGAATTTTGGGCAGCGTGTTCAACTTTCAGTTAATTTGTGGGCTGCGTGTTCACTATCTACCTGGGCTGCGTGTTCAAAAAATTTGAATTTTGGGCTGCGTGTTCAACTTTCAGTTAATTTGTGGGCTGCGTGTTCACTATCTACCTGGGCTGTGTGTTCAGAAAATTTGAATTTTGGGCTGCGTGTTCAACTTTAAGTTAATTTGTGGGCTGCGTGTTCACTATCTACCTGGGCTGCGTGTTCAGAAAATTTGAAATTTGGGCTGCGTGTTCAACTTTCAGTTAATTTGTGGGCTGCGTGTTCGCTATCTACCTGAGCTGCGTGTTCAGAAAATTTGGAATTTGGGCTGCGTGTTCAACTTTCAGTTAAATTGTGGGCTGCGTGTTCACTATCTAAATCTGGGCTGTGTGTTCAGAAAATGTAAAAAGTGGGCCGTGTGTTCACTTTCGAATTCGGGCTGAGTGTTCGACAAATCAGTGTTTGAGCCGTGTGTTCTAATGTGGGCTGTGTGTTCGCAATTAATTAATGAGCCGAGTGTTCAGAAATTCAAGTGTTGGAACTACATGTTCAAGATGTAAGCAAAGTACTATGTCATAAGCTAAACTGCATGTTCAAGCATGGCAAGGGTGCGAAAGGTAAAATACAGAAGATGAAGTAAAAATACCTCTCGGGCCTCGTGAGAGAGATGCTGCTCCGGCTCTCTGAGAAGCAGATCCACAGGTGCTCGCTCGTCAAAACTGGTAAAGTGACGGAAGACGGCACGAGGGAGGACGTGTGCTGCCGGACGGTACCTCTCGGGAATAAAAGGGCGAGTCCTAGGAGGTAGAGTCATGGGATCAGAATCGTCTCCGGCACCTGGAAAACCTCTGCCATGGGGAGAATTGCCCGCCATTTTCAAGAATCTGCAAAAGGGGAGCAAAAATGAGCAAAATGAGCAAAAATTGGAAAAAGTCAACAAAAGTCAACTCCCGAGAAAATATTCCAAATATTAAGATAAACTTACCTCAAGTGGTGAAAATGCAAAAAGAAGCTCCGAAACCGGAATTTAATCGCTCCAAAGTGTTTAAAACAGTGTGTTTTTGCGAAAACAATTTGCGCGAGGCGTTGGAAAACGCGCGTAAAACTCAAAACTGGAGAGAAAAGTGTTGAAAGAGGCAAGAAAATGAAGGGGGCTCGGCTGCCATTTATAGGCCTCAAGCCTTGGTTGAAAAGGCATGCAAAAAGGAGGGAAAAAGACCAAAATGCCCCCGGAAAAAGGGCATGGCCGGCCGGCCCCTATTTCTAGCTGGCCAGCCATCTGCTTTTTGCAGAAATGGCCGGCCAGCCATTAGCTTTAATGGGAAACGGTTGGCCACCCCCCCTTGGGAAGATAAATGGCCGGCCATGTTCCTCATATGCTCACCTGGCTCTCTGCAAATTTTGAGGAAGATCGGAGTTCCCGGGACCTGAAAAAGTTCAAGAAAAGTACACTTCCGGTCGCGAAATTGCTCCGTCGGGACATCGGCTTCAAGTTCTGACATATGTCTCATCATCAGTCATCGAAATCAAAGTGTATCCTTTTTGAATAAGTTGTATCCTTTCAAAGAAGCGGATCGGAGGCCGTGATCGAGTTACCTTCGCCGAAACGCACATTTCCGTACTCATTAATTCATGACAAACGGGCGCCCTGATTCTTGCTCGTGTTACATTATCGTGCATTTTCATGAACATACTTGCCTTGTCATGTACATTTCTTGATATCGGCATACCTCTGTGTTTGAGCATACGTTGTCACGCATGTTCCATTCTTGCACTGCGATGCATTCACTCACCGGCACTGCGCGTGTTGAACTTTCGAAATCACATTAAATACATGTTGTTAGCATATTGTGCTCGTTGAGTTTTTCTCTTTTGCAGGCACGATATTGTATGTACGGTTCAATTGAGGCTGGTGCGACCAGACGAATCGCGCAGGTATCGTATCTTCTCCGTGTGAGACGTGGCGGGGGTTGAATAATCCTCCGCATTCTTAACTGCATGAAATGTAGTTGTTGCTTTGCATTCTTGCTTAAAACTGTTGCATCTATTTGCGAATACTTGCTTCATTACAGCTTGCTGCATTTGCACGATCATTGGGTTACCTTCGGCTTCTTGCATATCATTTGCATTTTTGCCCCCTGCCTGCGGGCATGCCTGCGGGCACATTTCTGTTTATCCCGTATGTTTGTCTAAGTCTTCGGCCTTGTCAAAAATGGGTCGTCTCTGGGCTTTGACATTCACTCCCGTCACTTATGACTTTCGAGTTCTGTCAAAGAGGGGCAACTGTAGACACCCCATTTTTGACCAACCTTAAGACTCAGACGTCACCGATTGAGCGCTTGGTGATGTTGCATAGTGTGCTCGTTCAGAAGTTTCAGAGTCGCGGCCGTGAGCCCTGCCTCCGAACTTCCGAACCCTTTTCTGTGCCTTGTCTCGGTTTGCGAACCAGACTCGGTTTTCTCTGTTTCTTTTCCTGAGGGGAGGGAGAGATCCCGTAGGCCATCTCTCAATGTCCGTAGGCTACATTTGGTGGCCCTAGGCCATTTTGCCCATTTCGGAGTCCGGTTCCCGGTTTTCGGGACCGTTGGCCGTGTGCCTCGGTTCGGGACCGCTTAACCATCTCCTATTGCTCTGATTTTTGGCATACATCTTATTTCATCCCTTTTGAGGGACACTGGGGGTTGAGAAACCCACTTCGAGGTCGAATACCATTTTCGGTGCTTAACAGCCCATTTTCGGGACCCCGAACTGCGTGTTTTGGCCCCGGAACATTCGTTTTGCAACGATTTTCGTTTATTTTTTGGTAGGTACCTCTGTTTTATCACGAGGAAGGTCACTGAAGGGTGGGAGGCTAGTAAATGTTGCAGCAGCCAGTTATCTCTCCTCCGGAGCCTCCCGGCGCCCGTTTTTCCAACTTCCGGGCTAATGTTGAATACCTTGGAGCTAGTGTTGCCAACTTTCAACCACATATCTGTGATCTACACACCTGAGAGGCCACTAAAAGTTGGTGGCCGGCCATTAAGGTCACCTGACCCTTTTGACCCCTTTCTTCCGGGCTAATGTTGAACCCCTTGGACCTTTTTTCTTGAACTTTCAACCACATATCTGTGATCTACACACCTGAGAGGCCACTAAAAGTTCATGGCCGGCCAGTAATTCAACTTGACCCTTTTGACCCCCTCTTTCCGAGCCAATGTTGAACCCCTTGGACCCACTTTCTCGGACTTTTAACCACATGGTTGTGTTGTACACACATAGGGGTACCTCTCCAGTATCTGGCCGGCCAGAAAATCACCTTGACCCTTTTGACCCCTAGCCGGCCGGCTAGGGGGTGTGGCCGGCCGGCCACCTCCAACAAAAGTGTTAGGCCGGCCGTGTTCCTTCCACTGTGCACTTTACAGCTGTGGGGCAATATCCCCCAGATGTTTTCTGTATCCGGGGGATATTTTGTGGGGGAGTTTTACTCTCCTTCTCCCTCACCTTTACACCCCATTTTGAACCCTTATAACCAGCTGGTGGCCTCCTTTGTAAGGGTTAGAAAGATTTCTCTTCAAGTCTCCATAGCCAACTCCATCTTCTTCCTTCTCAATTCTTCAAAAAACCCTAACTCCCTAACCATCATTCCTTCTACACCACCAAGCTCTACCACCACCATCTCATTTCCAGCAGCAAGGAAGGATTCTTGAAGGCTAAAGAAGCTGCAAATCCATCCAAGAAGCAACAAAAGTTTGGATCTTCAAGGGTAAGTAACACTTTTACCCTTTTGACCCTTTGTCTTGATCTATTTCTAAGCCCCACTTCCTTTTTGTTTCAAGCTCCGGCCCTAACTGAAAAGGGCCATATTTTGAGCTCATCTTCACTTTTCATTAAGGGCTCAACCCTGTTTGAGCCCTCCATGACACACTTGCTTCATTAATCCTCTTATATGTCATAGTTTTGCATGCTATTTTTGACCCATGAGAAATTTATTTTCGAGCATGTTGTAAACTGATATAAGGCTTATTTTGAGCCCCTCTTCAACATTGGAGAAGGGCTCAACATTGTTTGGTGTCTCCATGTGTCACTTGTAGTTTAATCCCTTATTTGGCCCCATTTTTGCATAAATTGGTAGCCCTCTTTGTTTCTGTTTTTGGACCTTGGTCCGAACTGAAAGTGGTCTTATTTTGGCCTATACTTCATGTTTCATTAACACTTTTTTTCTGTTTGGTGATTATTTTGTATACTTCATGTTATAGCACCTTTTGAGCCTTGTTTTGCATCACATTTTTAGCATATTTGTATACTGATTTTGAGGCTTCCATATACTGTGAATGTTCATATTTTTGGTCCATCTTCAGTGTTGTAGAAGGAAATTTTTCAGTTTGGGTTTTGCTTATATCACTTGCTTCATTACCCCTCTTTTGGCCCCCTTTTCTTGCATGCTATTTTTCCCTTACCTAGGTTTGCTGTTTAGCCATGTTTATAACTGTGAAAGTGCATCTTTTGGGACTGTCTAGCTTCTGTCTTTGTATTGCATGTCCATATGGTGCATGTTTGGCATGGTTATAGGCCATTTCGGGTGCCTAATGTTACATTTCGGGGCAATTTCATGCATTTGGTATCATTTCGCTACATTTCGGGACTGTTTTCCCCCATATTTTGCTGCTGAAATTCTGTTAGTATGCTTGCATATCATTTTTTCCATGTTTCATTACATTTTATCATTGCCTCGGTTTGCGTGCCCGTGTGCACGCATTTCGAGGCACTTCATTTTTATCTGCCGGCATCCTATGTGAGTGTGGCTGAGGCTCACTCATGTTGGTATAAGCCCATTTGTCATTTCCATGTCATTTCATTGCATTTTGCCATTGCCTCAGTTTGCGTGCCCGTGTGCACGCATTTCGAGGCACTTCATTTTTATCTGCCGGCATCCTATGTGAGTGTGGCTGAGGCTCACTCATGTTGGTATAAGCCCATTTGTCATTTCCATGTCATTTCATTGCATTTTGCCATTGCCTCGGTTTGCGTGCCCGTGTGCACGCATTTCGAGGCACTTCATTTTTATCCGCCGGCATCCTATGTGAGTGCGGCTGAGGCTCACTCATGTTGGTATAAGCCCATTTGTCATTTCCATGTCATTTCATCATATTTTGTCATTGCCTCGGTTTGCGTGCCCGTGTGCACGCATTTCGAGGCACTTCATTTTTATCCGCCGGCATCCTATGTGAGTGTGGCTGAGGCTCACTCATGTTGGTACAAGTCCATTTGTCCATTTCATGTCATTTCATAATATTTTGCCATTGCCTCGGTTTGTGTGCCCGTGTGCATGCATTTCGAGGCATCTCATTTTCATTACATTTTGCCATTTCCTCGGTTTACGTACCCGTGTGCACGCATTTCGAGGCATCTCATTTTTATTGCATTTTTCCATTTCCTCGGTTTGCGTACCCGTGTGCACGCATTTCGAGGCATCTCATTTTTATTGCATTTTGCCATTTCCTCGATTTGCGTGCCCGTGTGCGCGCACTTCGAGGCATCTCATTTTCATGGCATCTGTCATCGCCTCGGTTTACGTGCCCGTGTGCACGCACTTCGAGGCATCTCATTTTCATTGCATCTGTCATCGCCTCAATTTGCGTGCCCGTGTGCACGCACTTCGAGGCATCTCATTTTCATTGCATCTGTCATCGTCTCGGTTTGCGTGCCCGTGTGCACGTACTTTGAGGCATCTCATTTTCATAGCATTCTGTATGTTAGGATTATATCTTAGTTGCATTTCATGCATATCATGCATATTGCATCGTGTCCGGAATAGGAGTTAGCCCGGGCACGGGAAACGAGGTACATTTCGTACCCCGAGTAACGGAATGTGTCTCAATTCCCCAGTCACCGACACTCCGGATTATCCATGATGGAGTTAGGTTTTAGCTGTAGTTTCATGTGCATTCATCCTATATTGAGTTGTGCATTTCGACTCCTCGGCCATCATGCCTCGGTATGCGTGATTGGTGGCACGAGGATCGAGACATGCATATATTTGTGCAAATACATTGCTATGCCCCTTTCCTGCTCTCTGTTGCAGCAAAACGCAGAATCAGCAAATTTTTGGGGCTTGGCACGCATTTCAAGAACAGGTGTAAACAGAGGCTAATTGGGGCATTCCGGTGGATTTCCGCGCAAGACAATCCGGACATGCATCATCCATCAGAAGCAAGGCAGTCCCCGGCTTGCACGCCAGTTTTATTTGCTTTCTTAGTTAATTCATTATTTAATTAGAATTTTGTAATATTTTGGACTGTAATATTCTTTTATTTTGGACTGTAATATTGGGACTGTATATTTATTCGGACCCTCTCTGCGAGGGCACAACTGTAATAAGTGTGGGTGAGTGTGATGTATGTCTTCCAACCCCACGTCTTTCTTCCCTTTTATTTATCCGCTTATAATGGTTAGATTAGGGCATATTTAAATTAGCATACAGTATGACAGTATGTTTGCATCATTCATCTGTTTTGCATGCACCGGGCTCGGCACATCATACTAACTGCATTGTATTTTCAATTCCAAATTGAATACATGGTAGTTGCAGCATTCCATATACCATCTTAGAATAGCCGAGCCTGCTATAGTTGCATTTTGCATGTGTTGCATTAGACATTTTTGTATACTTAGGATTCATGCATGATTTCTAATAAGTGTCTATTTTGGCTTGGAGTACTCGGTAAGCTTTATGCTTTAGCATCCTTGCATGCGTGTGAGTGTTGCCATGAATAGCATGCTTACCATGAGGCTATATGCTTATCTGATATAACTGCCTGAATGCCTGTGGGTGAAGGTTGGGTTATCTGAATTGGAGTAAAAACATCAAAATGTTTCAAGTTTACTTGCGGGTAACAAACCATTTTCAAAAACAAACATGAGATGTCTTGTTCCAATTCGGGCGACCCGGTCTATACTTATATGCCGTGTGCATCACATAGTAACCTAGGCTAATAAACCGGTTTAAGAACTCACAATGTTTTCAAAATCTGATATCATGGTTAGTAGAGGCCGGTCTATGACCGGGCGAGCGGGGGTGCTCACGAAGTGACCTTCCCCAATCGTACCCAAGTTCCCGAGCCGAGGCAACTTTGGTGATGACGGACACGTGGCCTTTTGGCACCGAGTCAGGATTTCCTAAATTTTTCAAAAATAAAATATTTAGGTGGCGACTCTGTATCTGGCAAAGCAGTCCATGTTTGGCACTACTTTTTCAAAAATCAGTTTCTCAAAACGATTTGCCGGATTTGGACTCTTTGGTTCAGATTAGGAACCGTGACATTTAAGAGTCCTGAGCTGTGGTGACCCCAAATGAACAGAACGGGAGCTCGTTCCTCCCCGGGGCGTTTGGGGGACGTCTACAGTTGTGGGCCAATCCCAAATCAAAGTACCTTTTCTTCTCTCCAAGCACTTGCCTTAAAAGCTCCTCCTATGTCAATGGCATCCCCGACTCGATAGCAGCCGCTTGTAGATTGACCATCTCTTGTTGTCATTGCAAAATAAAGAAGACAAAAAAAAGCTTAATAACATATATATTTTTGGGTACTAAGTAATACTGAATACAATTATTTCATTGTTACATACTTATATGCAACTCATCGCATTTCGGATGGATCCAGTCATTCGTTTTCTTGGACGTTTGGCTATCTTCATAAAACTTTGGAAAATCCAAGTCTCCATTTTTAGCTACCTATTACATTCAAATAAGAACCACAAAATAATCACAACATATTATTCATATCCCCCAAAAAAAAATGGATATACTTTTAAATAAAATAAATCTCACCATAGGAGTCATTGCGATAGCAAGACCCACTGGTATGATCGTACGGCAACTGATTCATGTTTCTCTTACCAGCTTTTGATCTTTTCTAAAAATGAAACAAGTAGATAAACAAATTTTTGTTAACTATTAAGGCATGTCACTTTTGGCATGAGGCTATGTACAATGTATTATTATTTTACCCGGTGAGATGCATCTTGCCATGCTACGTCAATCAAATGTGTGTATGCTGTAAACAGCAGAATCATATAGGATCATCCTCACAAAAAAAAACAAAGTCTTTCTCTCAGTTCTTGTGTATTGATCCCTAAAATTGAACCGCACTGAATCCATCAATGTGGCAGCATCCCGTTTCCATCTATGAAAATTTTGGTTAAGTAAATAGTACTAGCTGAACTTAGGAGAAAACATGATACTCTAATTTCTAGCATAGCATGTCATGGTTGATTGTTAACCTAAGAGTTAAATTGGCAAATCGGATCTGTAATTTATAATATGACAACTATGTGCATAAGGTAGAAGTTATATGCAATCTTATGATATCACATCTTATATTTAACAAGTCCCATCTCTAATTCAGTATTGCCCTAATTCAACAACAACTCCTCCAACATCGCCCTAATTTCAATAACATCTCACCCCAAGCAACTATTACCTAATCAATGTAAACGACTTATATACATCTTTGGATGACATTACCAGTGTATAATCGATTATATAAAGCATCAAAGTTCTGTATATATGATATGTCTGTGTATGTATATATATGTGTGTGTGTGTGTAAACAGAGAGGGAGGGAAATCGAGAGGGAGACACAGAAAAAGAGAGAAATTGAGAGGGAGATAGTGAGAGGGGGACAAAGAGATAGAGAGAGAGGAGATATAGAGGACATGTCACGACCCAAACCCGCCTCTAAAAGTTTGGCATCGTAACCGGCCAATAATCCGTGATTACCAAAGGCCTAACTGTATAAATCAAACAAACGGGGCTAACGGAAGCTAAGATATAAGAAAGTAAAACGTCCAACGAGCTGTGAACTCACATGAGACAAAATGCATTACTATAGATACATATATATACATATGTACATCAAGGTAGCACAAGTTTATCAAAATACAACTAAAAGAGGGGAGACATTCCCATCAACCATGGATATAATATCAACGGCAACCAACCATACAACGTGAGTGATTTCAAAAGGGTGCTCACTAGACCACCTACGTACTTCAACAGATAGGAACCTCACCGTGAGGCACAAAAGGTAGCTTGACCAAAACGGAGGCGAGATTGCCGTCACTACATCCCCTCCTGAACTGGATCACCTATATATATAACAAAACATGAGCTAGAGCCTATTGAATAACAGCAGTGTAAAGAGGTTCAAAATAATATCCTTAGTGTAAAGCAAATCAAAACATATACATAACAGATACTTATCCCATACAGGAAGCATTCAAGTATACGTGGTACATCTCATAGGAAACTAATTCAGGCGGTGTTGAAGACCGAACAGACGGTCATGAAAACCGGTAATCAAATGTGATGGCCATCAATATCATAAATAGGAGTTCCAGAAATTGGAACTGACAGAGATCTCTGTAGTAATATAGACAGATGCTAAGGATGCCACAAAATACAATGTAAGTAAGTAGGATCATCATTCGATAAATATAAGACTAAACATGTCCAAACAAGGAATACAATAGTTAGATTAAACATATCTTTACAACAGTGTTACTCACAGTTGGCTCCGCGAATTACGTGGCTAGGGCATAGCGTTTGACCTACACAAACAGATACAAGCATAGCACACCTAATCGGTTGTAACTAACCGTTTTCATTGTTTAATAATGATTGGTTGATCTAATTGTCCCTTATTCTTTTTAAATGCTTGTGCAATGCAAAAGAATGCCAGCTACATGTGAAAATCATGCTATGAGGTCCGAAAGAGGGACAAATGTAGCAGAAAATGGAATCAGGCCAGCCAAATCGCCGCACGTGCGAAGCCCATTGGCCGCACGTTCGGGATTCCTACCGCACGTGCACCAGTAGGTGCATATATTACAGAATGTTCCTTACACCTCCTCTGTTTTCCGCACGTGCAGCATTGTCTCCGGCATGTGCAGTTCTGGGTGTTCCAAAACCTAAAATCTGCTCTGTTTTTGGGCTCTCACTACTCCAAAAATCAAACTCAATTTTGAACAAACCCAAAGCCCATTTTTTATCAAAACATAATAGAAGAGTAAATTCTATATTCAAACTAAAAGTACCACCTTGAAACCAAAGTTACCACTTGACATTCAATCCCAAATAACTTGACTATGGAGGTGCATAAGCAAGGGTTATGTCTTATGGGTCACAAATTCATGGAACTTCCTGCATCACTTCTAACTCATACAAGAATATGCAATAACAAATGAAGAAGTTTTGAAGATGTTGTGTATGGCAATGGTGTCTCCATATACACCACCCAATTCCTAATTCCACTCAAACACTCTAATTACATGTGGAAATTCATTTCATCCTAGGGGCTTAGACAAGAATTCTAACCTTCCAAGGTTGATTTGGTGAAGTTGCTTCAAGTTTTCTTTTTCTCCTTTTCTTTTTGTTCTTCTTCTTCTAGTCTCTAGAGCGCCCTCTCTCTCTCTCTCTCTCTCTCTCTCTCTCTCTCTCTCTTATTTGAGTTCACACACACATATATATATAATTTATCTAATTTACTTAACTTGGATTAATTAAATTAGAATCACATCAATTAAATTAAGGTCAATTAAATTACTTCATTCTGTCACCTAAGGCAATTGAACCTTACTTCATCTTATTAAGGTGAATTAGGCTCCACCCACCTAGTCCATTATTTAATTTATAACCTTCCATTTTAACGAATCAGACAGGTCTTTTTCATAAATTAACATATCCGTCAAACAAAACATGGTGCACATAACATATAAATAAACATAAAATGCACGTATAAATACATAATTAAGATAAACCATAAAATTAACGGCTAATTAAAAGGCGGGTGTTACAGTCTCTCCTCCTTAGGACATTTGGTCCTCCAAACTCAAGTACCTTCTTCAGTGAAAAGTGCAGGGTCTAACGAGAAAAGTTCAAGGTATTTCTCTTGCATATCTACTTCTCTTTCCCAAGTTGCATACAAGCCACTGTGGTTTTGCCAGTCCACCTTTACCAACAGGATTTCTTTGTAACGCCCTTGAAATAAATACAATAAATAGAACCCAAGCATTTGATAGTAATTGTATAAATCAGAGTAAATAAGGTTAATGATTACAAAAGAGTTTAACCCAAATAAATGCCCTTCGGGCTTAAATCTTTCCAAGTCTTGGCTTGGTTACAACAAAAGTAAGGCTAGCTCATACAATTTTAGCCCTAGGCTATACAAAAATAAAACAAAACAAGAAGCCCTTGCTTTCTAAATATCCCTCCAATGCTAATGCCTTGGTGAAGGCATGCCATCATTACCTGAAAATATTATTCCTAAATAGGGTGAGCCATAGCCTAGTAGGAATCATTTAACACAATATATGAAATTTAGCAAAGGTATAAGTACAAGAAGTGTACACAATGTCTATGATAAAACATCCACGATTTATATTCTCATAAGACATCAAATCTCAAATCATAATTTGGTTTTCTCCAATTTTTTTCTAATTCTTTTATTTATCTCAATTCGTGAGTCAATTTCATTATTTCTTTAACAATCCAAATGAGACTACAATTCATTAGTTCTATAATCACATCATCATAAACACTTCAAACTTTCCTTTCACAGATATTTCGTCCGCGGAAAATTTTCAAACAACCCATGTAGGCGTAGGCTACACAAGCACTACAATTGCTATTTTACGCATATTTTTAGTCCGCGAGATCGGCACCCATGTATAGTTTCAGGACTTTCACCCAGGACACTTTGGCCAACTTAATTATAATGAAGTCCATCCCCTTTCTTCTCTCAAGAAAATATTCATACATATGCAATGTATATAAACATAGTCATATTCAATGACAATCAATAAGAGATTAGTTTCAATTCACCTAATCCGCATGTAATTTCTCCAATATTCATAGCTATCCTCTACTGATAGCCCAACAAAGTTATTTCTAAACAGATATTTAATCTCCAGACAGATAATTTATTCAATAGTTTCAAAGAATGAGATAATACATACCCAATTCCGCCATTTATATCAACACCCTTCCAATCTTACATTTTCAATGTCAATTTCAATTATTTATACAAAATAATAATTTGATCTAATTAGGGCAAACTTCCCCATTTTTTCCAAATATTAACCAAGAGCCAAAATCATCAAATTAGACACAACACAACATCATTTTCAAACCCCACAATCATTTTCTCCTCATTCATCAAAAACCCCTCTTTCCATTTTATACCTAAACGCTAGGTTTTACTTAAAACACCCTCAAATCACACTATTGTTACACAAATGATAAATAACTAAGCTAAATATCATATGAAGGTGTAGAAAGATCCCTACCTCAAGTTAGAAGACCAAAGGAATGAGGACCAAACTTCAATGACGACGAAATCGAAATCCAATCGGATCAAAATGGAGATCTTGAAGTGCTCGACTTTTTTCTCAAAGGCACTAAGATGGAAATCCCAACGGATCTAGATGAAATCAAAGAGAGAATGTGAGTTTTAGAGAGAGAAACTCAAGATCTAGATATTTGGGGAGTTTTATAGAGAGAGAGAGAGAGAGAAGAAAAAATGATTCAAAATGACATCTTCACGGACTGTTATATACGCAATCCACTCGAGCGTGGAAAGTGACGCTCGAGTGTCAGACACAAAGATCCGCCCGAGCGTGAAAAGTGGCACTCGAGTGTGGAATGCACAATTCCAGAAGTTTTGCAGACGAAGGTCCCCGCTCAAGCATAGAACTAGACGCTCAAGAGTCCAATGCATTCTCCCAGCATTTGCAGAACTGTAAAAATACTGAAGGTTGACAAATCTCGCTCAAGCGTAAGAATGGCCGCTTGAGCGGAGAAGCAAAATTTGTGAAGCCCGCTCGAGCGCAAGAATGCCTGCTCGAGCGGAAGAGCCAAAATCTGGGCAATAAAGGTTTGAAAAAACAAGCAACCAACCTGTTCCAAATGCACACTACAATCCGATAACCAAAATATAAGGGGAGACAAGGGAAACAAGATATGAATAACCATTCTAAACCATACCAACCGAGTCTGAAATACAATAGATAACGGGTCAAAATCGGAATTGCTATAACCTTCCCCTCTTAAAGAATTTCATCCCCGAAATTACTAATCAAATTCGAAATCAAGATTTAACCATTCACAACATCGTTATTCTCATAAGTTCAACACCATGACCCATTTCCGGTCATCCATTTTCATCAACTCGATACACAAGTCCCATATTAAAAGGAATTTATAATTTCCCAAAACATTTACAATGTGAATCAAAATCCAAGTTTTCAAAATTTTCACAACACATGCAATGCGTCCAAAAGTGATACAACATTCATAATATTCCATATTCTCAAAACATTTGCAATGTTCATATTGAATTCATATTTCCAAAATACCCATAACATATACAATGTTCTCATAATCTAATACATATACAATGGTTATACTTTCCATCATCATAATCAAAATCTCAATACATGTTTAGATGTCAACAAACAAGTCTAGATATTTCTCTCGGACTTCTAATTCATGCTCCCAAGTCGCTTCCTTGACCCCATGATGTTTCCACAACACTTTTACTAAGGGAATTGTCTTGCCTCGCAAGACTTGATCCCGTCTATCCAATACTCTCACCGGTCTCTCCTCATACGAGGCATCCTCATCTACCTCCAAGTCGGTCCAATCCAACACGTACGATGGATTTGGCTCATACTTCCAAAGCATACTAATGTGAAACACGTCATGCACTCCAGAAAGTTATGGCAGCAACGCCAACGAATAGGTAACCTCTCCGACCCACTCAAGGATCTCAAAAGGGCTAATGAATCAAGGGGACAACTTCTCACTCTTCCCAAATCTCATCAAACCCCACTTAGAAGATATTTTCAGGAACACATGATCTCCCACCTCAAAAGACAAGGGTCTCCTCCTATGGTCGGCATAACTTTTTTGATGACTCTAAGTCGTAGCTAACCTCTTACAGATAAATGCTACTTTCTCCGTTGTTTCCAGAACCAACTCTGGGCCCAACAAAGGTGCATCGCCCACAAAGGTGCTACTTTCTCCGTTACTTCATACTTCATACTAATTCTAAATCATGAGTGAGGTAGTTTCTCTCGTATGTTTTCAACTGTCGCGAGCCATAGGCTACTATCTTTCCCTTTTGCATCAAAACACAATCCAAACCTTCCCGTGAGGCATCATAATACACTGAATAACCCAAACCCCTCTCCAAAATAATCAAGACTGGAGCAGTGGTGAGTCTAACCTTAAGTTCCTGGAATGACTTTTCACAAGTCTCACTCCACACGAATTTGATTCCCTTCCTTGTCAACCTAGTCAACGGAGAAGCTAGCCTAGAGAAATCGCTCATAAATCAACGGTAATACCCGGCCATGCCTAAGAAACTACGGATCTCGAAAGCGTTCTTAGGTTGTGCCCAATCTGGCACTACCTCTATCTTGGATGAATCCACGGTCACTCCTTCTCCGGATACCACGTGGCCTAAGAACTTAACTTCCCTCAGCTAGAATTCACATTTCCCGAACTTAGCATACAGTTTATGGGCTCCAAGCAATTCAAGCACTACTCACAAGTGTCTCTCATGTTCCTCCTCGAATGGTGAATAAATCAAAATGCCATCCACAAAGACGACCACAAAACGGTCTAGAAACTCATGGAAGATCTAATTCATCAAGTCCATAAATACCACTGGAGCATTGGTTAGCCCAAAAGACATCACTAGGAACTCATAATGGCCATACCGCGTACAAAATGCCCTCTTCGGAATATCCTCCTCCCTTACCATCAACTGATGGTAACCCGACCTCAAGTCTATCTTGGAGAAACAACAAGACCCCTTCAACTGATCAAACAGATCATCTATACAAGGCATAGGGTACTTATTTTTAACACCTTGTGCCTTCTAGGCCTACCACGCCTACCTACACGACCACGTCCTGACATCCTAATGAAGGTAACAAAGAGATTAGCACATTTACAAATGTGTCGAAGCTAACTCACTCGCGTCCTAATACATTGGACAACAGTAATTCACTCCACATAAGTACATAATTACCTAAACACATACGAATTTCATCTCCGCATAATGACTGTCCTGCGACGCTGCTAGAGTTCCAATTAGAAATAGCAGTGATCAAGTGCCTTTCTAACAGGATTTCTAGAAACCCATAGACCTAATCAACATCCAAGAAATTCAATCCCATACCCAAATAATCACATAAGCATGTCATCATATAAGAACATACTGTCTATATTTAAGTCTCTAATAAGTGAGACAAACCCATTGTAGTACTAACCACTTCCCACGTACCCAAAGTAATCAAATCCGGTACGCTCTGATATCAAGTTGTAACGTCCTCAAAATAAATACAATAAATAGAACCCAAACATTTGACAATAATTATATAAACCAGAGTAAATAATCTTTTTATTACATAAGGTTAATGATTTCAAAAGAGTTTAACCCAAATAAATGCCCTTCGGGCTTACATCTTTCCAAGTCTTGGCTTGATTACAACAAAAGTGAGGCTAACTCATACAATTTTAGCCCTAGGCTATACAAAAATAAAACAAAACAAGAAGCCTTTGCTTTCCAAATATCCCTCCAATGCTATTGCCATGGTGGAGGCATGCCATCATTACCTGAAAATGTTATTCCTAAATAGGGTGAGCCACAGCCCAATAGGAATCATCTACACAATATATGAAATTTAGCAAAGGTATAAGTACAAAGAGTGTACACAATGTCTATAATAAAACATCCACGATTTCATAAGACATCAAATCTCAAATCATAACTCGGTTTCCTCCAAATTTTTTCTAATTCTTTTATTTATCTCAATTCGTGAGTCAATTTCATTATTTCTTTAACAATCCAAATGAGACTACAACTCATTAGTTCTACAATCACATCATCAATGTATAAACACTTCAAACTTTCCTTCCACGAATATTTCATCCGCGGGAAACCGTCAAATAGGACCCATGTAGATGTAGGCTACACAAACACTACAATTGCTATTTTACGGATATTTTTGATCTGCCAGATCGGCACCCATGTATAGTTTCGGGACTTTTACCTAGGACACTCTGGCCAACTTAATTATAATGAAGTCCATTCATTTTTTCTTCCCAAATAATGGAGTCCATCCCCTTTCTCCTTCCAAATAAATATTCATACATATGCAATGTATATAAACATAGTCATATTCAATGACAATCAACAAGAGATTAGCTTCAATTCACCTAATCCGCATGCAATTTCTATAACATTCATAGCTATCCTCCACCGATATCCCAACACAGTTATTTCTAAACAGATATTCAATCTCCAGACAGATAATTTATTCAATATTTTCAAAGAATGAAATAAAACATACCAAATTCCACCATTTATATCAACACCCTTCCAATCTCACATTTTCAATGTCAATTTCAATTATTTATACAAAATAATAATTTGATCCAATTATGGCAAACTTTCCCCTTTTTCCCAAATATTAACCAAGAGCCAAAATCATCAAATTAGACACAACACAACATCATTTTCAAACCCCACAATCATTTTCTTCTCATTCATCAAAAACCCCTCTTTCCATTTTATACCCAAACCCTAGGTTTTACTTAAAACATCCTCAAATCACACCATTATTACACAAATGACAAATAACTAAGCTAAATATCATATGAAGGTGTAGAAAGATCCCTACCTCAAGTTAGAAGACCAAAGGAATGGGGACCAAGCTTCAATGACACCGAAATCGAAATTCAATCGAATCAAAACGAAGATCTTGAAGTACTCTACCTTTTTCTCAAAGGCACTAGGGTAGAAATCCCAACAAATCTAGATGAAATCGAAGAGAGCAGGTGAGTTTTAGAGAGAGAAACTCAAGATCTAGATATTTACAGAGTTTTAGAGAGAGAGAGAAGAAAAAATGATTCAAAATGACATCTTCACGGACTGTTATACACGCAGTTAGCTCGAGTGTGGAAAGTGACGCTCGAGCGTCAAACACAAAGATCCGCTCGAGCGTGGAATGCATAATTCTAGAAGTTTTGCAGACGAAGGTCCCCGCTCGAGCGTGGAACTGGAAGCTCGAGCGTCCAATGCATTCTCCCAACATTTGCAGAACTGCAAAAATACTAAAGGTTGACAAATCCCACTCAAGCGCAAGAATGGTTGCTCGAGCGAAGGAGCAAAATTTGTGAAGCCCGCTCAAGCACAAGAATGCTCGCTTGAGCGGAAGAGCCAAAATGTAGGCAACAAAGGTTTGGAAAAACAAGCAACTAACCTATTCCAAACGCACATTACAACCCGATAACCAAAATATAAAGGGAGACAAGGGAAACAAGATATGAATAACCATTCTAAACCATACCAACCCAAGTCCAAAATACAATAGATAACGGGTCAAAACCGTAATCGCTATATCTTTATTTCTCAACTTTTTAATGCGACGGCTAACAATCCGAATGGGCCGTTCTATATATGTATAGTCATCACTCACAAGTATCTGAATAGGTTCAATAACTTGTTGAGGATTTAGAAGGGATTCTCTAAACATGGAAATATGGAAAACATTATGCGTGTGCTCCATGTCCGAAGGTAGAGCTATCCGGTACGCCACTGGATTCAGTTTTTCAATGATCTCATATGGTTTGACATATCGAGGTGCTAACTTACTTTTGGCTCCAAAACGAGGGTGTCCCTTCATTGGCGTAACTTTAATAAAGACATGGTTGCTTACTTCATATCCTCTCTCCCATCTATGCACATCAGCATAGATTTTCTGTCAGCTTTGTGTTCTTTTCAACCGTTGCTGGATCGACTTTATTTTCTCAGTTGTCTCTTGAACAAGTTCGGGTCCTAATAACGGTCTATCTCTAACCTCAGCCCAACAAATTGGCGAGCGACATTTCCTGCCATAGAGAGCCTCGTATGGTGCCATGCCAAGACTCAAGTGATAACTATTGTTGTATGCAAATTCAACCAACGGCAAAGTGTCTCTCAATTTCCTTGAAGGTCTAGTACACACATACGTACCATGTCCTCTAGCGTCTGGATTGTCCTTTCTGAGTGGCCATCTGTTTGCGGATGGTATGCACTACTCAACCTTAATTCAGTTCCCATTATCTTTTACAGACTTTGCCAAAATATTGAAGTGAACTTCGGATCTCTATCAGATACAATCGATACAGGGACTCCATGCAGTTTCACAATTTCATTCATATATACAGAGTAGCCATATTATCCACATTATTTGTCGTTTTAACAGGTAAGAAATGAGTAGATTTTGTCAATTGGTCTACAATTACCCAAATAGAATCCATACCTCTACTAGAGCGAGGCAGCCCAACCACAAAATCCATTGTGACATGTTCTAATTTCCACTCTGGTATTGGAAATGGCTAAAGTAATCTTGCGGGTCATTGATGTTCTGCTTTAACTTGCTGACATTGCAAACATCTGGACACAAATTCCGCGATTTCCCTTTTCATTCCTAGCTACCAAAAATTCTTCTTTAACTCTTAATACATTTTTGTGTTTCCTAGATGGATAGAGAATTTGGAACTGTGGGCTTCTTAGAGGATTCGTTTCTTCAAATCACCATCGTTTGGTACACATAACCGTCCTTGAAACTTGAGTATGTCATTCTCAAAACTAAATCCCGGTCGAGGTTTGGAATCCTATTCATCCATTATTTTCTTAAGGAATTCACCCTGTAATTGTCTTTCTTTGATCTTTTCAAATATTACCGGTTCATGCAATACTGTTTTCTGCCTAGTAAGTAAACAAGCTAAGTTTCCCATTGATTTTTGACTAAGAGCATCGGCCACCGTGTTAGCTCTTCCAGGATGGTACATAATGTGCAGATCATAATCTTTAATTAGCTCTAGCCATCTACGCTGTCTCATGTTTAACTCTTTCTGGGTAAAGAAGTATTTAAGACTTTTGTGATCCGTATACATCTCATTCATCGCCCTATACAGGTAGTGGTGCCAAATTTTTAATGCAAAAATCACTATAGCCGGTTCCAGATCATGAGTTGGGTAACTCTTCTCATGCGATCTTAGCTGACGGGAAGCATATGCAATTACCTTTCTATTTTGCATCAACATGCACCCCAAGCCTTTATAAGAGGCATCATTGTAAATAGTAAATCCATCTATGCCGGAGGGTAAAGTGAAAATCGGTGCTGTCACAAGTCTTGTCTTCAATTTATGAAAAGTTGTCTCTCTTTGGTCAGTCTATTCAAATGGTATCCCCTTTGTGTCAATTGAGTAAGTTGCAAGGCAATTTTTGAGAAGTCTTTCACAAATCTGTAATAGTATCCAGCCAAACCTAAGAAACTGTGGACCTCTATCACATTTATTAGTCTCGACCAATTTACAAAAGCCTCTATCTTCTGTGGATCAACAGAGATACCATCTTTCGTTATCACATGTCCTAGAAACATCATGCTATCTAACCAAAACTCACATTTTGACAATTTAGCATACAGTTTCCTCTCCTTCAACGTTTGAAGAATAAGTCTTAAGTGGCATTCACGTTCCTCTTTGCTTTTGGAGTAAATCAAGATGTCATCGATAAAAACCATAATGAATTCATTAAGGAATAGCTTAAAAACTCTGTTCATTAAATCCATAAAAGCAGCTGGTGCATTTGTAACTCTGAAAGGCATAAAGTAGTTTTCTCCACATCTTCAGCTTTAACTTTTAACTGATGATATCAGGACCGCAGGTCAATCTTTGAAAATACCTGTGCTCCTTGTAGTTGGTCGAACAGATCATCAATGCATAGTAACGGATACTTGTTCTTTATTGTTACCTTGTTTAACTCCTGATAATCAATGCACAGCCTTAGGGTTTCATCATTCTTTTTAACAAATAACACTAGAGCACCCCACGGAGACGTACTAGGCCTGATAAATTTCTTGTACAACAATTCTTGTAACTGGGTTTTCAATTCTTTCAACTCGATAGTCGACATCCGGTATGGGGTCTTAGAAATTTGTTGGGTACCTGGTACAATCTCAATAGTAAACTTAATCTCTCTATCAATTAACTATCCCGGCAAATCATCTGGAAACACATTTGGAAAATCTCTCACCACAAGAATGTTATCCACTTTAGATTTAGCAATAGTTGGCACCGTTAACACCGAACATAGAAATCCTTTATAACCATTGTTAATCAATCTATTCGCTTTCATGGAGGAAATCAAATATGGGGGAGATGTGACACTATTCCCGTTAAATGTAAATTCAAGCACTTCAGGCAAACGAAACACAATTTGTTTAGTCACTGTCACAACCCAAACCTGTCCTTATAGGTTTAGCATCATAACCGACCAGTAATCCTGGGATTACCGAAGGCCTCTAAGACAAATTAACATAATATTAGGGGCTAGCGGAAGCAAATAACAAATATATAACGTCCATTGAGCTGTGTAGACTTACATGAGACAGAAAAATTTTAAACTTTTTATATACAGATATACACATCATCCTTATGTCATTATATATATACAGATTAGACAAAAAGGGACTTAGTCTTATTTACAAAATACACAAGACTTGTCTAACCAATCAAGAAAACAAAACTTAAACTTTAAATGACATAGATAGTCACTTGACATATCCGGAACCTCCATGGGAGGCACATAGGTTGGCTGACAAAAACAGATTCCAGGCAAATGCCTCTAAGCCTGGTCACGTACCTGTTCACCTACATACATAAATAATACAATGAAATAGAGCCTAGTGAATAATAACAGAGTAAAGGGTTTTAATGAATGATGTCCATACCAGATTCAAAAATCATAATTCAGATTCATTTCTTGTTCAAATCAAATACAGAAATCAGAATTCATGCTTAGTCATACATGGTACATCCATTAGCGCTAACATAACAGATGCAGAACATATGGTGGTTATGAATAACCAGTTCCATAAAGGAACCTTCGGATCCGGGTAACAGAGAATAAACATGTTGAGCCCCATGATGGAACCTCCGGTACGAGTAATAGATGACAAACATAATAAGTTCCATAAAGGAACCTCTGATACCAGGTAAAAGAGAATATACATGTTGAGCTCCATAATAGAGCCTCCGATACGGGTAACAAATGACAGACATAATAAGTTCCATAACGGAACCTCCAATACCGGGTAACAGCTAACAGATATCACATGATGCTAAGGATGCCACGAATATATTGTCAGAAATTGGACAATCATTCATTGTACAGAACATGTCATTTCAGAAAATAGATCTTAATTCATCATATAGAAAATAAATAAAGTTGATTATAGCTTTACTAAGTTATTACTCACTGTGTTCTGGTGCTTGATTCGTCCCTGCGTTTGACCCTACATAATTCATAACACATTGGGTCATATTATAATTCATTCCATTCTTTAACTTGTTTAACATTCTTAGGCTCCTTTCATGTTCTTTAATTCATTTGCAATGTTTAATGCATGCCTAAGAGTGCTTTGAAATGAAAGAGAACAGAAAACGAAGTATAAAACATCTTTTCAAAATTTTTGAAACAGGGCCCTCCGCTCGAGCGTAGCTTCGGCCGTTCGAGCAGACCCTTTTGGTTTGCAAAAGTACTGGTTACTTGCAAATTATGCTCGAGCGAGACTTTTGACGCTCGAGCGAGGAGTCTAGTAAAACAGGGTACGCTCGAGCGAGGAGTCTAGTAAAGCAGGGTACGCTCGAGCGAGACTCTCCATGCTCGAGCGGACATGTCGAATTCTAGGTTTTTCTAGATTATGTTTGAGCTTCAAAACTTGGTTCCAACCCATGTGATTAATATCATAAGACTCATATTTCCACCCTATAACTTTTAACATGAATATAAGGGACAATTTTACAAGATTTGAATCTTAAATTTACATAAATCTATCTCGTAAACTCGAATCATATCAAACTCACTTCATAACTTCAAAGCTCATGCAAATTAATTTCCATATCATTTTGAAATATACATGCATGTGAAATATAGGCTTCATTTTCAACTTAAATAGTACAATTGACGATCAACTTCATGAAATTCAACATTATCATACTTACGTGTGCGAAATAACCTTGAATTCATTATAAAATGCATGTTTGTAGTCAAATATGCAAACTTATGACAATCCCTTACATGCATGTACATACAAACTTCAAATTCATCAAATTCAACTCAATTCATGTTCTTCGTATCAAGCCCAACTCCAAGTTCACAAATTCTAAAACTCGAATTGAGCTCTCAAAATAATTTCAAGCTTGGGTTCATACATGGCCTATCTAAAAACTTACAATTCTTAAATAATCAAGAAAATATGATCAATTTTAAATCATTTACATCAAAACTCCTTTAATTTAAAAATTGAATTCATTTGTTCATAAATTCATAATTTTCCAAAGCTTAGTTCTTATATCATCAAAACATGAAATCAATTCCAAGAAATCTATGATGCGTGTAAATTTACATCTCATATATATCAAGGTTTCCGAACCCAAGCTCAATTGAAGAATTATAATTATTTCTATATTGATTAACCTTAACCATGTTCATGAATTAATTCCTTAGGTGCCGTTTGGTAACACTTACGTTTTCAGTTTTCTGTTTATATTTACAAAAATTTTAAAAACTCAAATAAAAACTAGTTTGGTAAAATTTTTTATTTATAAATTAGTGGTCTCAGTTTATGAATTTGGCCAAAAAATGAAAACACAAAAAATGTGTTTTCGTTTTGAGTTTTGAGTTTTTTTTTTTTTACCACCCAACACTAGCCACCACCCGCCACCATTTTCCACCACCGTCTTCCGCCACCACCACCCACCACCTGCCACCACCACTCACCATCCACCACCCGCTACCACCACCCACCAGCCACCCACTAGCCACTATCTACCTGCCACCCACTCGTCGCCACCACCCACCCCTCGCCGCCGCCGCCACCACCACCACCACCCCCACCCACCTGCCATTACCATCCACCACATGCCACCACCACCCGCCACCTACTTGCCACCACCACTCACCACCCATCTGCCACCACCACCCGCCAACTGCTTGCCACCACCACCACCACCACCACCAGCCACTTGCCACCCACCCGCCACCACCACCCACCACTGTCACCACCGCCATCACCCACCACCCACCTGCCACCCACCTACCATCACCACCCCCCACGCACCACCACCTACTCGCTACCACCTACCACCCGCCACCGTCACCCACCCACCTACCACCACCACCACCCGCCACTACCCACCGCCACCCACCATCCGCCACCCACCTGCCACCACCACCACCACCACCACCCATCACCCGCCACCTTTACCCACCCACCCACCCACCATCACCACCCACCCGCCACCACCCACTCGCTACCACCCGCCAACGTCACCCACCCACCCACCACCACCACCTGTCACCACCACCCGCCATCTACCCACCACCACCACCCACTCGCTACCACCTGCCACCGTCACCCACCCACCCACCACCACCACCACCTGCCACCTACCCACCACCACCACCCACCCGCCACTACCCACCACCACCCACCATCCGCCACCTATCTGCCACCACCCGCTACCACCACCACCCACTCGCTACCACCCACCACCCGCCACCGTCACCCACCCACCCACCCACCACCACCACCACCAACTACCCACCACCCACCACCTATCGTCACCATTTTTCACCACCGTCTTCCGCCGCCACTTGCCATTTCTCACTCTTTTTTATATTTTAATTTTTTTTTAAACATTTTGTCCATTATCAAACGCGTTTGTAGTTTATGTTTTTCTAAAAATAAACAAAAAATAAACAAAAACCAGTTTATAAAATTTTTGTAAATATAAACTGAAAACGTAAGTGTTACCAAACACACCAATTTCTCCAAATTACATGCATATAAAAATAAGGCTCAAATTCCTATAAGATATTCAAAATCAAACCCAAAATAATTAATTTCTAAGTTAATTTTTATAATCATGAACATAACTCCAACTTCTCATTTTCTTTTTAATTATATAAAATTGTGACAACCCTCACCTTTGATTAGCGTTAATTCGTGATTTAGCATGATAAGTAACTGATTAAGATGAAATCCTAAATTGATTATGTGAGTGTGTAATTTAGATTACATTTCTACCTGTTTGATGCAGAATGATCTATTCATGTTTTGATTTCAAATTACAAATTGAAAGCCTTGTCGACAACCGATTCGAAAATTGACTTGATTTATATTCTAATTAGGAATTATAGAATTTTATGGTAGGTTTAATTAAAATTTGATTTGGAATGATTAAATTAGAATATATAATGCTAAATTGATTGGATGTAAGTTATCTACATGTTTGCCATTGAGTGGGCCACCTTCAAAACCATTGTTTTGGTCTTAATTCACATATTTGACACATCATTCTTCATCCATCTCATTGCAAAAACGTGAGAGAGGGCGAGACTTTGGGGAAATTGAAATTAACAAGAAACTTTGCTTGAAATTTAGAAGAATTGAAGAAAATTTTGAAGATTTGTCCACATTGCTCAAGAATTTGGTTTAAGTGAAGTTTGATTGAGAAACTTAGGTAAGAGCTCAACCTTTAATCTTGTAATCGAGCCATCTAGGACTTGCATATGAAATAAATAGGTGAATTAATGGGAGAATTGAGCTTGAATTCAAGGGAGCTAAGTTAATTCATGCAAGCATATCCATACCATGGAGTTTTGAAGTTTATTTTTATGAAATCCTCACATGCATGTTCTTATCATAGTTAAAATCCAAGAATTCACTATGTTTTGAGTTGAATGTTGCACATGATCATGGTTCGAGAAGCTCAAGATCAAGAAACTTCATGCATGTTGTGTTCTTGCATTGTTTATAAAACTTATATTGAAATTGTGTTCAATTGGCATACTTTTGGGCTTTGATTTTATGAAATGATCTTCAAAACATGTTGTGTTATAAGTTTCTAAGTGTGTTGCAGAAATTTGGCCCCAAAAAATGAGTTTTGGCATGTTTGATTCATGGTTTGAAGCTTGGGAGCAAATCTAGAAAACCCAGAATTTGGCTTCCTCGCTTGAGCGAAGGATTCCACGCTCGAGCGACCACCTTTGTTTTCAAAATTTCGCTTAAGCGACGGAATGCTCGCTCGAGCGTAAATTGCAAGCTCTCAGGTTTTTGCGTATGCAGATGCACGCTTAAGCAACGAGACCTATGCTCGAGTAAAAAACTGTGTCTCACGCTCGAGCGAGCATCGAGCGGAGAATTTCAGCAACCAGTACTTTCCATATTTTCGCAGATCGCTCGAGCGAAGGAGTCTACGCTCGAGCGACCTCTCTCATTCGGAAAGCTCGCTCGAGTGAAAGAGTCTAAACTCGAGCGAGACCCCTGTTTTCAGCAAGTTTTGAATAATATTTTTAAGTACATTTTTGCACCTTCATTCCATCCTAGGCATTCCTAAGCCATGTTTAAGGCATCATAGTGAGGATAATGTTATAGAACCACACCAAAACGAGCAAGGGGCTAAGTTTTCAATTCCGGGTGTGTAATTTAGTGTGTGTTTGTTCTGCAACTGTGTAGGTTTGGCACCCAAGGACGCTGATTAGCCTGCTTATAGCTCAGTAATCTGTGAGTAACAATGTTATAAAGCTATGTTCAATTACAATTATTTTTCTGACTGATTAACTGTACTGCTTTCTGAAATGATATTGTATACTGAATGAATGTTTGTCCTATTTTACGAATTGTACTCGTGGCATCCATAGCAATCGACTATTACTGCTACTGCTACTGTTACTGTTACTATTACTGCTACTGTTACAGAGATTTCTATTAGTTCCAATGTCTGGAACTACTACTGTTTACTGTTTTGATGGCCATCAACTGACTATTCAGTCTTTTATGACTTACTGTACTGTTCTGCTATTGGATGTATCACGTATAACTGCTATGATTCCTAAATAACTGATATGACTTGAAATATGAGTCACTGATTGAACAACTGATTTACTGATGCAAATGACTGTTTCAATTACTGAAAGGACATTCATTCTTAACATCTTTACACATTTGTTATTCACTGGGCTTTAGCTCACTGTTTATATATATATATATATATGTAGGTGGCCAAGCACCGGACTAGAGCTAGAAGCGTCGAATTAAGCTCATGTTTTGTTAAGCCAACCATTGTGCCTCACTTCGAGGTTTCGAGTCTACTCGAGCCAAGGCTGTTTTTGAGGTGTTACAGATTCACCCTTTTGTCTCTGCTATGTAATGAATGTTTAAGACTTGACTGTACAATAATGGTGAAAGGAATAGGTCCCTAACCTATATGCTATGTGTATCTGAGATGTGTATATATATATATATGGCTATGAATGTGGTTTTGTCCATGAAAGTCTTTTCCCATTCAGGTTTCCACAGCCCATTGGACATCTTTTTATTACTAATTGGCTTCCGTCAGCCCCTTTATACTGTATTATTGTCATCACTGTTAAGCAGGCCTTTGGTAATCACGGATTACTGGCCGGTTACGATGCTAAACCCTTAGGGGCGGGTTTGGGTCGCGACAAAAATTGACTTCAAGCCCTTTCTATTTTCCTTCAAAACATGAAATTAAAGTCATAAACTCCTTAGAAAATCATTTGCATGCATGAAACATTTATCAAAATCCAACCAATTCTACATAGTCAACCTCAATCCATAATTAAAATCTTAAATTACTCTAATTTAGATTTTTATTAATTTTTCTCATATCAAATCCAAATTCAAATTCAAACTAACTACTTTCCAAACTTATTTCCTTAAATTATAAATGTTCCAAAATATGTTTAATTTGAGTTAAACTCTTAAATTACATTACATGTATGGGTTAGGGATTTAAAATCAAAACCTCATTTATCTTCAAGATTAATTCTAGATTTCCATGAATTTAATGTTTACAAAACTTTTCCTCATTCTCTTCAAAACATGAGTTGATTATCTCAAACTCTTCAAAATCCAAGATGAGGGTACTAAAACTTAA
Organism: Camellia sinensis; assembly: GCF_055761805.1. Lineage (NCBI taxonomy): Eukaryota > Viridiplantae > Streptophyta > Magnoliopsida > Ericales > Theaceae > Camellia > Camellia sinensis. Next base: position 26,043,188 of record NC_138969.1, on the reverse strand, counting down.
AAATTTGCTCATGCATATAACAGTGAAACTTAATCTCATGCATGACTACAAAATCACACTCAAATTCTTAATTTCTAAATTTATTATCCATGCTCATGAACCTAACTCAATTTCTTACAAAATCCATGAATTGATTCCATGACTACCTTAATTTCAACTAGTATGTGAAGCTTGTACATAAATTAAGCATAAATCTCTTACCTTAAGCTTCAATTTCAGATGTAATGTGTTGATTTCCTCTAATTCCTCTTGTTATTCCTTCAATTTCCATCACAAAGTGGGTTTCTCTCTCTACATCCTTCAGCTCTCAAACTCATTCTCTTTTTAAGCTTCTTTCCAACAGAAAATGGACTCAAGAATAAGCTCTCTCTCTCTCTCTCTCTTCTTCTTGACTCACATATAACACACACTTCACTTCTTAACAAGGCCCCACGTGTGCACACACTTGCACCTTTCTTTGAGCTCCAACACAACACTCACATGCACACACACATATTTTTCTGCACACACACAGCCACAATTCTAGTTTGTTCCATAATTTAATTTATGCCTAAGATTAATTTAATTAAGCATCACTTAATCTTAATAAATTTTGATTAACACAAAATTAGTTAATTATAACTAATCTCAAATCTCACATAATTTAATTAGTCTAATTGACTTCCATTAGAGTCTAATTAAATATATTCAAATTTATCAATCCAAATCAGATTTTTAATCAAACTTCCAAAAGGCTCCAAATATCAAATTATTTTTTTTTTCATTCTCTATTTTGGTTTCTTGAATCATTAAGGTCTTGAATTTCATATTAAACTTCAAAATCTTCGCTAATAAATTACATACTCAATGAATACCTTAATTGAATGCCTCGTAAAGAAATTTAATTCATAATAACCTTAATTCCCAATTTTCATTACTTAATTAACTCCAATTCGGACCCAATTAATCAAATCTCAGTTTTATAAATCTGAATCAAATATTTAATTAAATTCCCATACGGTCCGATACTTGAAATTAAAATAATTCAATTCACCAATTAAACTTTCTTGAGCCATCTAGAATTTCAATTTCTAATTCAAAATAAATCCCCAATAGAGTCATATACGAATCGGTCTCCACAACTTTCATAAATCCTTAATTAAATCAGAATAATGGGCAATTAAAACTCAAATCTCCTTAATTAATTAAGTGCTAATTATTATACGTGGTGGCATCGTCACAGTTACACAATCAATAGTAGCATAATACCTTGATAACCAATCCATTCCCAGAATTACATCAAAATGCATGATATTTAAAGGTAATAGATTAACATATAAATTCATATCCTTAACATTAACATCACATGCAGGATAAACATAAGCGCAAGTCATAGACTCCCCAGTTGGAGAAGATACAACTAACAAATGAGGCATTGGTTCCAATTTTTGAGTTAATTTTGAAGCAAATGCATAGGACACGAAGGAGTGTGTAGACCCCGAATCAATCAAAACATACGCATCTTGAGAACAGATAGGAAGAATACTTGACACAACCATCTCTGTCGTCTGCTTATCACCCAGTACCAATGCAAAAACTCGTCCTTGCTTTAAAGTTTCCTTTCCCGTAGCTGTTTTCGAATTTACCCTTGGTGTTTACACAGATGCAGTTGAGCTAGCCTTGGATTGGCTTGTGCTTTGGGACACTAAAGGGAAATCCTTGATGATATGGCCTATTTTTCCACACTGAAAACATGCGCCAGAAATTGTACGACAAACTCCCTTATGTCTTTTCCCACACTCTGGGCAAATGGGTGTATCGGTCCCTTGGCTTGAGACAGTAGATGATCTCGTATTCTATCTCTTGTTCAGTGGAGTGTTGAAGTTGTTCCGACCTTTCTTGAAATTAGATCCCGGTCTCTTACCCTTCCATTCAATCATCAGTGCCTTTGCTTGTCTTAGTGCAGCAACATTCGCTTCAACCATAATGGCTCTATCTAAGACATCAACATATTTTTCTAACTTGAGTACGTTAATTCGATCAAAAACCTCAACATCCAATGGGCCTTCAAACTTTCTAGCTTTCTTGTAATCGATATCTACCATATGTGGCGCATATCACTCAAGCTCTGTGAATTTGGCTTCATACTCTGCGATCGACATGGTATCCTGCTTCAACTGTTCAAATTCTGTTTTTTTCCAATCCCTTACACACTATGGAAAATATTTTTCATAAAAGGCCTCTTTAAATTGTGCCCAAGTCATTGTCGTCTGTTGATCCCGGATAAGCATCCATCACCTTCTTGCTTCCTCTTGCAGAATGAAGGTTGCTAGCAAAACCTTTTGCTCTTCGGTACATGGAAATACTTAAAATAACTTTTCAATCTCTAGTATCCAAGCTTCAGCTTTCAACGGTTTAAGTCCTCCCGAAAAAATAGGCGGTTTCAGTTTGTTAAACTTCTGGGTCAAGGTAATAATGTCACCATTATTGGGTGGCTTCACCAGAATTAGTGGCGAGGAGAAGGGGGTGGAAAGGGTGTAGACACCCCATTTTTTACCGCTCTTAAGACTTGGACGCGACTGATGGTTTACATGGTGGAGAAAGGTGTGCAGGGGAAAGGTTCAGTTTCTTCGGAAAGGAGAGAGTTAAATCTCAACTTCATATCCCTTTTGGGACCAAAACAATCTTGATCAAAAGATTTTAGACTTTAAAACCCTCTCTTTCAAAAATTTTTTGAAATAAAGTTTTTACGATGTTTCGAGGCTCGCATTTTGTCAAATGTTGCGCTTTTCGGTAAACCAAGCAAGGACAAAGTGGAAATGAATGAAAGAGAGATGAAATCTTTGAAAAATCTTTCAAAACACCTTTTCTAGGGGTTTGGAGTTGAAGAAAAGAGGAGAAGAGAGATGAAAACTAGTTTGGGAGAGGTTCGGTATGAATCCGGGTAGGACCGAAACTGCGCGACTCCACCGAAATAGGCATAACTCTTTACACAGGAGGAATTTTTATGCGAGATTGGCGCCATTGGAAAGCTAACTTTTGGAGCTTCAATGTGGACACATGGAAAACTAGAAAATTAGATGGCCGACCATCTTTTTTGGTCAAAAGTGGTTCAGCATGAATCCGGGAAGGAGAGAAAATATCTGCGCGGCTTCACCGAAACGGGCATAACTCTTTGCAAAGGAGGAATTAAGATATGAGGCCACCACCATTGGAAAGATTATTTCTGGGGATTCATTTTTCACTCAAGAATCTCCTAAGGACAAATCCAGGTGGGGGAGATATGGTTGGTTGAAGTCCGGTTGGACCGAATCTGCGCGGCTTCACCAAAACTGACATAACTTTTTGCACAGGAGGAATTTTAATGCAAGGTGTGCGGCATTGGAAAGCTAACTTTAAGGGCATCATGGACGACCAGATTTAGGCCTTGAACCTTTTGAACTGGTCGACCGACCACTTGAACTGGTCAGCAGCTACCCTCTGTTTTGTCTCTCTGAGTGTGTTCCAGCTGTGTTCCATTTGACCCACTGTCCGAGATTTGAGCCCTTTGTTTCTCTTCTTGAGCAAGCTTTGGTCCCTTTGTTTAGTTTGGAAGAGAAGTTTGACCCTTTGGCCAAGCTTCTTAGCTTGACCCTTTTGGTCTAGTTTCCTCAAGAAGCTTGACCCTTTTGGTTAGCTTCCTTTAGAAGTTTGCACCATTTACTTGAGGCTTCCTAAAGAAGCCATGGCCCTTTGTCATCTATAAGACAAGTTCTCAACTCCATTTTCCAAGGTTAGACATTTGGTTAAGGCATACACACTCCATCCTCCATAGCCTTCTTCTCCAAGCTCCAAACCCTAATATTCTTGGCCATTTTACACTACACCTCTAAGCCTAACACCTTCACCATCCATTCCAGCACCTTGGAACTCATTTTCAGAGGTTCAAAGCCCACTTTCTTGGTCCAGGGTTGGCTGCATTGCTGTGCTACAAGGGTAAGTCCTCATTTCTCCCATTTTTGCATTATTTTTCTCTATACCTTAGCTCCATTTGAAAGCATTTTCGAGCCTTGGTGTAAACTGAAAATAGTCTTATTTCGAGCTCCTCTTCATGTTTGTTTAAGAGTACTTTTCTGTTTGAGGTCTCCTACCCCCCTTGTATGCTTTATCTCTCTTTTAGGGCTTTATTTTGCATGATATATTAGCCTTATTTGTGAGCATTTTTGGACCTCAACCTAAACTGAATAAAGTCTTTTTTTGACCTCCTCTTTAAGTTTGATTGAGGTCACTTTTCTGTTTGGAGTCATCTTCTTCCTTGCATGCTTCATTTCCTCATGCTTTGAGCCATGCATTTGAGCATTTGCATTGGTCTTGTTTTGGGCATCTTGGCCACTGAAATCCAGTGGATTTTCAGTGGCCTTGATGTATCTTCAAGCCCCGAAATCATAGAGGAGTGACCCTCTCACCCCTCATTCTCTTTACTAGCATGGTTGGCCTTCCAAAGGGACCCTATTTTGCATGCATTGAAGTCATGTTTCAGGCCTAATTCTGAGGGTTTTAAGGTCTGCCTAAGCTCTTTCAAGAGCCCATTTTTCCATATTTTATGTCTATGATGCATGTATAGAGCAATCCCATTTAAGGCCTTTCAAAGGGACCTTTCTCTGCATGTTTCTGAGACTGATTTCAGGGCCTATTTGGTGGGTTTTAGGGATGTCATAACTCATTTATAGAGATGGTTTTGCCATGTTACATGTCTATCTTGTATGTGCTTAATAACCCCTTGTATGGCCCTCTAAAGGAGCTCATCATTTTTGCATACATTGGTTGCATTTCAGTGGTTATTTGGGTATATTTTGACATGTTTTATTCACTATTTTTGTTTGGTTTGATGAGTTCTCATACGCTTCATATACATGCCATGTAAACCATGCTTGCTAGCCGAATTTGCATGCTATTTTTGTCCATCATGTTAGCACTTTTTGGCCATGCTTTAAACTAAAAATGTGCATGTTTTGGGACTGCCTTGGCTCTGTCTTTATACTTCATGGCCAAATAATACTTGCTTTGCATAGTTATAATTCAATACATGTGCCTAGCTTTGAGTTTCGGGGTTTATTTCATGCATCGGGTGCCATATTTCCATGTTTTGGGACCGTTTAGCATCATGTTTCAGTGCTGGAAATTACATGTTTGTATGTCATCTTTCATCCCTTGCCATGCTTTGGTAGAGTGGCATTTCATGCCTTAAGTTCGGTCCTTGGTATTCATGCATGTGTGCACACATTTCGGTTGTCTCATTTTCATCTAATGGCCACTGATGTGAGTGTGGCTGAGGTCCACTCATGTTGGTGTAAGTCCATCGTGCATTGTGTATGCCATTTCGGTCCATAGCATTGTGTATGCTGGGTTGTATGTTAGAGCATTGTGTATGCCATGTTACATCGCGCATTGTGTATGCCATTTCATAGCATTGCGTATGCTAGGTTGTATGTCAGTCGCATTGTGTATGCCAGGTTGTATGTCAGTCGCATTGTGTATGCCATCTCATTTGCATCGTGTTTGGGGTAGGAATTAGCCCAAGTACGAGAAACGAGGGACGTTTCGTACTCCGAGTGACGGAACATGTCTCAATTCCCTGTCGCCGACACTCTGAATTACCCATGATGGAGTTTAGGTCTTATTGTGTTTTCATGTGCATTCATTTCGCATTGAGTCGTGCAATTCGACTCCTCGGCTATCATGCATCGAGATACATGATTGGTGGCACGAGGATCGAGGACTACACTCCCTGAATAGTAGTCATGCATACATATGTGAAAATACTTTGTCATGCCCCTTTCTTGCTCTCTGTTACAGCAAATCAGAAATCAACAGCCTTCTAGAGCCTCGCACGACATTTCGGGATTAAGTGTAAACAGAGGCGAATCGGGACATCGCAATGGATTTTCGCGCCAAGCAACTCAAACGTGCATCTTTCATCATTCGGAACAGAGCCGAGGCGGTCTATAGCTTGCATGCCAATTTACTTACTTTCCTAGTTAAACTGTTAATTAATTAGGGTTTTGTACTTATTCGGACTGTATTATTCTTTCGGACCCTCCGAGCGAGGGCGCAATTGTAATAAGTGTGTGTGTGTGTGATGCATGTCTTCCAACCCCACGTCTTTCTCCCTTTTATTTACCAGCTTATGATGGTTAGATTAGGGCATGTTGCAATTAGCATACTTATGTTCGCATGTTTGCATCATTCATCTGTATTGCATGCACCGGGCTCGGCGCATCATACTAACTACATTTGTATCTCAATTCTAAATTGAATACGAGTTAGCTGTAACATCATCATATGCCATCTTAGAATAGCCGAGCCTATTGTAGTTGCATTCCTGCATGTGTTGCATTGGGCATTTCTGTATAGTTAGGATCATGCATGGATTTCTAACATAGCTTTTGTTTTGGCTTGGAGTACTCAGTAAGCATTTATGCTTTAGCATCCTTGCATACGTGTGACTGACTGCCATGATAGCATGCTTGCCATGAGGCTAACTGCTTATGTGATATAACTGCCTGAATGCCTGTGGGTGAAGGTTAGATTATCTGAATTGGAGTAATACATTGACTGTGAGTTTTAAGCCCACTAGATAGTGGCAAAATCATGTTTTCTAAGCCCACTTGAGAGTGGCAAATCATCTTGTTTTCTAAGCCCACCCGAGGGTGGCAAATCCATGTCTTAGCCTACTTACAAGTAGCACCATCAAACTATTTTCAAATAAACAAACATGAGATGCTTTGTTCCAATTCAGGCGATCCAGTCTATACTTGTATGCCGTGCGCATCACATAGTAAATCTAGGCTAATAACCGGAATAAGAACACATAATGTTTTCAAATCTCGATATCATGGTTAGTAGAGGCCGATCTTTGTTCGGGCAAGCGGGGGTGCTCACGAAGTGACCTTCCCCAATCGTACCCAAGTTCTCGAGCCGAGGCAACTTTGGTGATGACAGACACGTGGCCTTAGGCACGAGTCAGGGTTTCCTAAATTTTTCCCAAAATAAAATATTTAGGTGGCGACTCTGTATCTGGCAAAGCAGTCCATGTTTGGCACTTCTTTCAAAAAAATCTATTTTCAAAAACGATTTGCCGGATTTGGACTCTTTGACGATTCATCGGTCTTGCATTGTACTCTGTGAGATTAGATACAAGACCATGACTTTGAGTCCTGAACTGTAGTGAGCCCCAAATGAACAAAACGGGAGGGTTCCCTCCCGGGATATTCGGGGACGTCTACAAAGGGCTGTCTCGGTTGTTGTCTTAACGCTTCTATCAATAGCTCTACCATTCGCTCTAATCGATCCATTCTTGCATCAGAAGACTCAGATGTCTCTATAGGTCTTGTCTCTTCCATTGGACTGTATATAAACAGAGTGATAATAAACATAGGACACATAGAGTTTACACTTGCATTGTTATCACATAGGCACATAAAGAACCCACACACACTCACACATGCAAATAAAATGTCCTAATTTCTTTTCTAGGACATCCTATAACTTAGTTGGACATGTATGTGCGGTATAACTCGTGCTTTGATACCACTCTATCAAAACCCAAACTCGCCCCTAAAAGTTTGGCATCGTAACCGGCCAGTAATCCGTGATTACCAAAGGCCTAACTATATAAATCAAAGAAGCGGGGCTAACAGAAGCTAAGATATAAGAAAGTAAAACGTCCAACAAGTTGTGAACTCACATAAGACAAAATGCATTACTATAGATACATATATAAACATATGTACATCAAGGTAGCACAAGTTTATCAAAATACAACTAAAAAATGGGAGACATTCCCATCAACCACGGATATAACATCAGCAGTAATCGACCATAACACGTGAGTGATTTCAAAAGGGTGCTCATTAGTCCACGTACGTGCTTCAACAGATAGAAACCTCGCCGTGAGGCACAAAAGGTAGCTTGACCAAAACAGAGGTGAGATCGTCGTCACTACGTCCCCCCTAAACTAGATCACCTACATATATAACAAAACATGAGCTAGAGCCCAGTGAATAACAGCAGTGTAAAGAGGTTCTGAATGATGTCCTTAGTGTAAAGCAAATCAAAACATATACATAATAGATACTTATCCCATACAGGAAGTATTCAAGTATACGTGGTACATCCCATAGCAAACTAATTCAGACGGTCTTGAAGACTGAATAGACGGTCATGAAGACCGGTAATCAAATGTGATGGCCATCAATATCATAAACAGGAGTTCCAGAAATTGGAACTAACAGAGATCTCTGTAGCAATATAGACAAGTGCTAAGGATACCACGAAATACAGTGTAAGTAAATAGGATCATCATTCGATAAATATAAGACTAAACACGTCCAAACAAGGAATAAAATACTTAGATTAAACATATCTTTACAACAGTGTTACTCACAATTGGCTCCGCGAATTACGTGGCTAGGGCGTGGCGTTTGACCTACACAAACAGATACAAGCATAGCACACTTAATCGGTTGTAACCAACTAACCGTTTTCATTGTTTAATGATTGGTTAATCTAATTGCCCCTTATTCTTTTCAAATGCTTGTGCAATGCAAAAGAATGCCAACTACATGTGAAAATCATGTTAAAGGAGGCCCGAAAAAGGGACAATTGTAGCAGAAAAATAGAATCAGGCCAGCCAAACCACCGCACGTGCGGAGCCTTTTGGCCACACATGCGCCAGTAGGTGCATATATTGTAGAATGTTCCCTACACCTCCTCTGTTTTCCGCATGTGCAGGCCTAACTCGCCGCACGTATGACACTGTCTGTCAAACGTGCGGTCCTTTAGCTGCACGTGCTGTTCTAGGTGTTCCAGAATCGAAAATCTGCTCTGTTTTTGGGCTCTCACTGCTCCAAAAATCAAACTCAATTTTGAACAAACCCAAAGCCCATTTTTGATCAAAACATAATAGAAGAATAAATTCTATATTCAAACTAAAAGTACCACCTTGAAACCAAAGTTACCACTTGATATTTAATCCCAAATAACTTGACTATAGAGCACAAGCAAGGGTTATGTCTTATGGGTCACAAATTCATGGAACTTCCTACATCACTTCTAACTCATACAAGAATATACAAGAACATGCAATAACAAGTGAAGAAGTTTTAAAGATGTTGTATATGGCATTGGTGTCTCCATATACACCACCCAATTCCTAATTCCACTCAAACACTCTAATTACATGTGGAAATTCATTTCATCTTGAGGGTTTAGACAAGAATTCTTACCTTCCAAGGTTGATTTGGTGATGTTGCTTCAAGTTCTCTTCTTCTCTCTTTCTTTCTTTTCTTCTTCTTCTAGTCTCTCTCTCTCTCTCTCTCTTATTTGAGTTCACATACATACACACATACACACACACATATATATATATATATATAGATAATTTATCTAATTTACTTAACTTGGATTAATTAAATTAAAGTCACATCAATTAAATTAAGGTCAATTAAATTACTTCCTTCTGTCACCTAAGGTAATTGAACCTTACTTCATCTTATTAAGGTGAATTAGGCTCCATCCACCTAGTCCATTATTTAATCTATAACTTCCACTTTAACGAATTAGACAGGTCCTTTTCATAAATTAACATATCTGTCAAACAAAACATACTGCACATAACATATAAATAAACATAAAATGCACGTATAAATACATAATTAAGATGAACCATGAAATTAATGGCTAATTAAAAGGCAGGTGTTACAGGACATACCTGGGAGACAAAGCGATGATACTCCAGCAACCCTTATGGCGATGGTGATAGAGACAAAACAATAGAGAGGAGCGTATAGAGTCACAGAGGCGTGAGTAAGAGATGGAGGGTAATGGACTTGTATTATTTGTTTCCATTGCTTTCTTTTTCCCGACGATTTGATATTAGTTGCCAATAATAATAATAAAAAAAAACCCAAATTTTCCCCAACAATAAAAAATTTTAGTCGCTAATTCCATTGGAATAACTCGAAATTTGTAATCCTTTCCCTCATAAACTTTCAATTCAGGCTCCAAAACTTTTCGTCACAATTGGCTACTAAATTTTAGTCGGTAAAAGTAAAATAAATACCAACTAAATTATTTTTAGTAGCTAAATATTGTACATTTAGGGACCAAATTAATAGTTTAGTCGCCCAAAACCTCATTTTCCACGACCAAAACACAATTAGTAGCCAAAAGTGAAATAAATATCGATAAAATTAATTTTTAGTAGCTAAATATTGTACAATTAGCGACCAAATTATTTTTTAGTTGCCCAAAAAAGATTTTTTACCAACTAAAACCTTTTTCTTTTTTTTTATCAACAAAAACAAAAGCTTCATTGATGAAAAAGAGGCACAATACATACAAAAATTACATCAACAAAGCAAGAAAATGCAAAAGTATCATAGCTAACCTTAACAATCCCAACTAGATTGGCACCGCAAAGGAAGCACAAACATATGCTAGCACTTGATCCAAGATTGGTGAGAAACCAATCAAAAGCAAAGAAAAAACAGCACAGCTATACAAGCAGCAGAGCTAACTAGTGGAGCCAAACAAGCAGCAAACCCTGCTGCCATGAGCTCCACCCAACAGAAATAGAGAGCTAACAGGTGATGCCAAACAAAACAACTAAGTAAAGCATCTATAGCAGGATGCCAAACTTGATCCATAGCATTCAACCGCCATTTTTGATACAATACTTCACCTGTTGCAAATGAAAGACCAAGTCATTTATGGAAAACTCCACCTGAATTGGCAATACTTTGAGCCAGATAGCTACTCTAACTTTCACTATTTCACACAGATCTTCCAAATTTGGTTAAGAACCATTAAAAACACAATTATTTCTATGCTTTCATGTAGACCAGAGAATAGCCACAGATAGAACCATCCAAATTTTCTTCTCCAGCTTCTTCATTCTACAGCCAGACCACCACTGCAACAATCCATTCATTGAACCTGGTAACACCTACTGCAAACCCCACATTGTACAATGTTGGACCAAAGCAACCAAACAAAAGGACAGTAAAGTAGAATATGTTCCACTGTTTCAACCTCATTATGATAGAACACACAATCAAGATTTGCACTTCCTGCTAGGATTCTAATTCTATGAAGGAAACTAGAAGTTTTAACCTTATCAAGCCAAGCCAGCCACCCAAAGAATTGCACTTTGGGAAGACCAAAATTGTTCCAAATTGAGTTAGCCACTGGTACTGTAGGTCCCAGAAGAGATTGACTCCATTTATAGACTAATGAAATAGTAAAAAGTCAAATGGGTTTGTACACCACTTTAGCTCATCAGTTTTGGTAATACACAGTGCTAGTGTAGTGCTAAGCAAATTAAATAATTTGTTAGCTTCTTCCTCCTCCCAAACTAGTAAAGATCTTCTAAATCCCAAGTTCCAGCCACCATCATCTGCCTTTCTTTCAAAGAACACACTAACCACACCCGTTTTATCATTAGATAAGGAAAAAAGCCTTGGGAATTCATCCATTAGGCGAACATTACCCATCAATTTATCCCTCCAGAATAGAACTCTCCTCTCATATCCCAGAACAATCTGAGAATTATTAATATAGAAATGATGTAACTCTGTATTGGACAAAACAACATGAATTATATCAAACCAGAACTTTGATCCTCTGCCTATTAATTGTGGTACCCATCTTCCATCCATTGGCACATACTTTGCATAAATCACTTTCTTCCAAAGAGACTGATTCTCAACCCCAAACCTCCACCACCATTTTAGCAAGAGACATTGATTCAAAGTTTGAATCCTCCTCAAACATAACCCACCTAATTTCTTATGCTTAGTAACCACCTCACACTGGATCATAAGTACTATTCTTCTAAGATCGGAGCCACCCCAAAGGAAAGCTGATTGCATTCACTCAATCTCCTTAGCCACTCCAACAGGGATTCTGAACAAGGAGAGATAATAGATAGGCAGATTGGACATAACATATTTGATTAAAGTTAAGCGCAGAGCAAAAGAGAGTAGCCTTCTCTTCCATTTGGGAAATTTCTATTTGAAATTGTCAAGAATAGGTTTCCAAATACTCCTCCTACTTGGGTTAGCCCCCAAAGGAAGCCTCAAGTAGTTGAAAGACAACTTTTGATAAAGACAATTTAAGCAAGAAGCAAATTTCTACAATAGTCCATCTTCCACCCTAACACCACAAATGACGCTCTTGTGATAATTGATTTTCATACCTGATGAAATCTCAAAGCATCTTAGAATTCTTTTAATGTTACTCACCTTCATCCTATCCGCATCACAAAACAAAATTGTATCATCCGCAAATTGCAAATGCGAGACTCTTAATCCATTAAAACCCACCTCTGCCCCTTTAATTAGGCCCAACTCGTTAGCTCTGCTCCACAAAATATTGAGTCCCTCTGCTACAATATTGAATAAGAATGGTGATAGTGGATCTCCTTGTCTAAGGCCTCTTTGTGGACAAAACTCAGATGTTGGTGACCTATTCACCAAAACAGAGATCTTAGCAGATGAGACACATGTTTTCTTCTAGCTTACCCATCGAGTTCCAAAGCCAAACTTCCAGAGCATATCAAATAAAAACTCCCAATTAATAGAGTCATGGGCCTTTTCAAAGTCCAATTTAAGCTCCAAGCCTTTTCTATTCGATCTTCTCCACCCATCCACTATTTCATTAGCAATCAAAATGCCATCTACTATATTCCTTCCCCCCCCCCCAAAAAAAAAGTTGACTAAACCTTACCAATAATCTTGGGCATCACCTTTTTCATTCTGTTAGCTAGCACCTTAGCTAAAATTTTATAAAAGGAGCCAATCAAACTAATAGGCCTATACTCATTCAAGCAAGAAGGGCTTAAAACTTTTGAAATTAGAGCTATAAAAGAGTTATTTATCTCACCAACAAGACTTGCATTCTGATGTAAATCCCTCATAAACTGTAACACATCAAACCTCACAATTTTTCAACATTTCTTAAAGAATGACATGTTAAAGCCATCGGGCCCAGGGGCCTTACTACCACCACAACACTTTATAACAGTCCTAATTTCCTCCTCTGTAAATTCTGCCTCCAATTGTGCCACAACGTGAACTTCTCCTATGCTCTTGAAAGGGCCAGACAATTTGGGTCTGGCTTTCCAATCTTCAGAAAATTGCCTCATAAAATGAGTCGTAACTGCATCCCTAATTTCTAAAGGCTCTTCAATGATTAAGCCGTTCACTGCAACTAAAACCTAATTAGTTGCCAAAAGGAAACTAAATATCCACGAAACTTTTTTTTAGAAGCTAAAGAGTGTATCTTTGCCGACCAAATATTTTTAGTAACTGAAGATTGTATCTTTACCGACCAAATTATTTTTAGTAGCTAATGCGTATACCTTTAGCGACTAAATTTTTGTTGGTCGGCATTTTTAGTCCCGAAAGTGTAATTTCTTTTAGTGAATCCAACCCCAATGACATGGAATGTACCATATGAAAGAGTGAATCCACACTCTTCACCTCTCTTTTCTCTCTCTCTTTCTATTCTCTCTCTCTCTCTCTCTCTCTTCCACCTCATTAGGAGTCAAAGGTGGAATGTTGCATAGTTGTTAAAAGAAACCTCCCCCCTCCCAAAAAAAAAAACTATATTTTAATTAAGTGAAGAAAAATAATGTTCGAAAAATTTCTAAAAATAGAAAAAATAAACTCCAAGATAAATTGCCCAAATTAGAATAACTTTAAAAGAAATGTCCCTAACCCAAAAAACAAAATATTTCATTCAGAGGCCTGAGTAGAGTTTCATTATTTCTAATTCACTATTTATTAAGAATTAGATCTCTTGTAGATATAAAATCTCTTAAATCAAAACCCTAATACCATCTTTGTATATGTAGTGAGGCTCTTAAAATTGGGGTTTTCTTGTGTCTTGACTTTGATGGAGCACTAATACGGTGGAGCCATATCTAATTTTTGGATGGTCCAAAACTTGGTAACTAACTTAGGAATTAATAAGGTGAAAGGATTTATGATATGCATTGTCAAAACTCGAAGGGGAATAGTTATTCATAGATTGCCCAACTCTTTCTATACTACTATCCTATAACTTTTTTTTTTGTTTATTTGTTTGTGTTTTTTTAACATAACCTTCTTTCTTTCTTTTTTTATGTGGTAATATACTCTTTGCAAATAATTATAATTTTTTAACCCTAATTTGTGACTCTAAGGGTAACTTGTAAATGTTTTCAAAAAAGAGGGTTGATTCCAATAATGATGAAGGGGAGAGCACTTAAATTTAAAAAGTTGAAAGGTCTTTCCCACCACCCAAACAAATGTCAAGTTGAGAACTCCGTCATTCACTTACCCTTCCTACTAATCAAAACTTTTCACAAAAGCTGTTTTTTTACACAATTGATTAATTAATTACAAAAAAAAAAAAAACAAAACAAAACAAAACAAAACAAAAGGGTTTGAGAGCAATATATTACTGTTATTATATTATATAAAACTAAGCCAAATGAAATAAATTATGATGTGTCCCGTTGCCTCCCGCCATTTTTATTAATTTAGTTGAAATAATAATAATAATTATGGAAAGTAGCATTTGATGGGCCATTTGAAGTAGACTTTGAACCCTCTTGCTCCCAAACAAAACAGCAACTGATACTTAAAATTAAAATAAAAAATTTAATTAATTAAAAAAAATTATTACTAGTTTCGACTAAAAAAAGGTTAAAGACCCACCCAATTTTTCCACTAACAAAAAAAAATTAACATTTACTAAACGCATTAGCTTTTCTAAATTAAGTCCTGATTTGACTATTATTTTGGAATTAAAAAAATATAAAATAATAAAATATGTTAAATAAGTTAATAAGATAAAATATCACATCTAATCTATAATCATTACACTTTTTATCTTACAAACTTCAAAGAAGCTAAAAAATCCAAGCCAAACTAGGCTAAAAAAGTTTCAACACAAAAAAATTGACTATATTAGCCAATGCCAAACGAAACTTAAGAAAAATGAAAAATTATAACTCAATGTAAATTTTTTAAAATAATTTCAAATTAATACTAATCTTTTATAAATGTTAATAACTAAAATTTTAAACTTTTTCGACGAATTTATAGTTATTTTGTCAAAGAACTATTATAATTTCAAAATAATAATACTAATATTACTAAAAAAACTATAGCCAAACCAATCCTATATAAGGTTGGGCTAGTCTACAATGTACATACAGTTGACTAGATCAATCCAATCTACGTTTATGGACCCACACACAAAGAATTCAAATTGTTGTGTTCATTTTATAAATTTTATAAGTATATAGATTTTTTTGTTTATAAATATGATAAAATCGTATAATTATAATAATCAAAGTAATCTGATATTTTTATGAATGACCTACACTCAACAATAATATAAAAATCAACGAGTTAGATTATCAAAATAGGACTTTCACCAATGCCCTGAAAGAGATAATAGGACTAATAGGACTGAAGAGATATGCCCATTCCAATTATACATAACATAATGGTACTTGGTTTACTAGAACAAAATGGAATAATTATTCGTTAGTTTTCTTATAAAATAATTATTCTCTTACGCTCATGAATGATGATTCTATTTATAATATATTTTTTATATTTTTTTTGATAAATCAAATATAAGAAATAATATTATGATGAAATGATTATTCAATTTCACTTCATTCATGTGAACCAAATAGAGTATAAAAATTTGTTAGTTTGGAAATATTTGTAAAGGCCAATTTTTTTTCTTCCTTTCTAGTGAATTTTTTCAGTGTTGGCAAATTTTTAAATTTTTTAACTAATTTTAGAAAAAATTACTCATAAATCCCATTTTGGTAAATGTTACTCTAGTTAGTCCTAAGTGTTTTTTTAAAACCATTTAATACTTTTTATTTTTGGTATGATATATGTTTTTGGTATATTATATATGGAGTTTACATTTTTACCCATATTGATTTCATTTTACAGGTCCCCCAATCTCTCCAACAATGGCAGCTCCTCTGGTAGAGTCCGTCCAGTGCTTCAGCCGAAAGAAGACAGCCGCCAAACCAACAAACACAAGGTTCTGAACAAACTCTGAGTATCTATCCTGATGCATTTGCCCTCCGAAATCCTCACCGTCGGCACAAACTCCTTTTGTGCTGCTCCGAAGCAGCATATCAATGGCAGGTCTTCGTATGGAAAGTCAATCCCATCATCATAGTCTTCGTCTTCAACATCGTTTGTTGATTCTATGGTTCCATTTGCTTCAATTGTGTCGTTCTGGGACTGGGTTTTTCGGGTTCGTTTCGGTTTCGATGAGGATTGAGTTTGGGAAGTTGTGGGGTTTTTCTTGCGGCCTCGGCGATTGGGTTTGGGGGTTTGAGGGGAGGTGGTAGGCTCGCCATTGATGGAAGCTCTGGGAGGTTTTGGGTTATGCAATTTGGGAGGTCTGGGAATGGGGATTGGAAAGGTTGTTGAAATTGTGAAGTGGGTTGATGAGTATAGGAGGAAAGAGTGAGAGTTTGGAAGATTTGATGGAAGAAACTGAAGTGCTGCCATGGAGGATTGCTCGGGTTTATCCATGCGTCTTCTTCACGATTCACTCTCTTCCAATTTGATGATATTTGATGATGTTCACGATGTTGATTTCTCTCTCTCCTCTTCTAATAAACCCATTTTCAATGATGTTGCTCTACAAGATTTCATCTCGTTTTCCAAGGACCATCGTGGCTCAGTACCGGAACTCCTTGCTAATATGTACCCGTCACTACCACCCTCTTCCGATCCCCTCCAATTTGATGATGTTCACGATATTCACAATGTTGATGATGTTGCTGATGTTCACGATGTTTTGATGATGTTCATGATGGTTTGATGATGTTGATAATGTAGTTGATGTTTGATGATCTTCACGATGTTTGTTGTTTTGAAGATGTTTGATGATGTTTTGATGGTGTTGATAATGTAGTTGATGTTTGATAATGTTTAATGATGTTCACAATGTTTATGATGTAGTTGATGTTTGATGATGTTTTGATGATGTTGTTGATTTTTTATGATGTTTTGATGATGTTGCTGATGTTCGGAAAGGAGAGAAATCATAAAAAAGCATATAGTAAACTTTTTGGGTATTTTTGTCATATCAACATCAGTAAAAACTTACTTTTGCCTTTCATCAAAAAAAATTACGTGTTAAATAAATAGGTATATACGTAATTAACATTCAAACAGGACTTATCAGTCTACAAAATAAAAGGTAGGACCAAATGGCTCAACAAATTAAAATTTGAGATTTATTGGTGTTTTGTCTTTTTTTTATATATAACTATATTTTTTAAAATATAATATATGAGCTGTTCCTGTATAAGTATAAGGGAAAAATTCAAATAAGTGTATATTTTTAAAAAAATACAAATAAATAATAAATTTTATATATATTTGTAATTAAAGTTATAAGATTTATCATGAATTAGTGATAATTTTATGGTAGTACCACTGAGAAGTAACCGTAGAAGAAGAATATGAAGTATAAAAAAATAAAAAAATAAAATCCTCTTTTGAGGGCATCAATGCAAAGAGCTTTTTTGAGAAAAATAATTTAAGACAATAATATTATAATTGTTACTTTTTTATATTAATTTATTTATGACATTATTAGTCGTCATGGCATTAGTAATACATACAAGCACTTTGACCGATTATTAAATTAATGCAATGATGACAATTTTGGCTTAAATGATAAAATAAATATGATATAAATTTTTATGTACGTATTACTAAATTTAATAGATTTTGTATGAATTTTAAAATATTTTTTTCTCAGTTTCTCACTTATTAAGCATTTGCCCACTATTATAATAAAATCAAATAAAACTTTGTGTCACAATCGCATAGGATCGTAGTTGTGCCCCCCATTAAATACGTTTAGAAAATAAAAATAAAATAGTCATATTTTATTTGGTTATTGGAGTGACACTATTTATATTTATGGACTTAACTTTTCGTTAGGAAAACTAACACATGTATATGTATGGGGTGTGTTTAGATTATAAATTTAAATACTAATTTTAAAAGGAAAAACAAAAAAAAAATAGTATATATTTCTTTCATATTATCTTTACATTTGCTCTTTCTATTTTTAAATATTTACTTAAATCATTGATCAAAACAAAACCATAAATTTTGTGTAGATTCTACGTAGTGATAATAATTCTTGATCAAATTTGTGAGTATATTAATAAAATTGTCAGTATGTATTGAAAGCATCATTCAAATAAACATAAAGGGTGAGTGAAAAAAATTATATAAATTTTTTTTTAATAAATATTTGTGAAATGTAAGAATAGAGCTATAAAGTTTGGAACATAATTCACATAAACATTATGGGCTGGCTTGAAAATTTGGCTATTTTAGTTAGTTTTTAAATTATTTTAGCTTAATTAAAAAAGTTGTGCTTAGGATGAAGTTGATTTTTTTTTGCAATTGATTTGATGATTATAAGAGAAAAAGTGAAATAATTATAATTTAAATGTAATATTTTATTTTATTAGTTATTTTAACCTTAACCAAAACCATCTTTCTAAGCACTATGGTTAAAATAACTCATATGACTGACCGAAAAAATTTACGAATTTATTAATTTATATGCTTTTCTTTTTATTCATTTTTATATGCACTAGTGGGTATGCTTCCATCCGATGAGTGTACTATTAAATCTATAAAATAAAAAATATATTTTGAATTGAGTTAGCTTTTTGACTTTTTTGACTATTTTAGCCTGGGCTAAAAAGTTTGGTTTGGGAATGACTTTTTGGCTTTTTGACTTTTTTTACTTTTATTGTGAGAGAAGAGTGTAATAATTATGAGTTGGATGTGATATTTTATTTGTTGTAGCTAAAATAACTTATTTTGTCTTTTGTGACTATTTTAGCCAAAAAAACTTAAAAAACCTCTTCCCAAACAGAGGCTTAGGGTCTATTGCTTAATTGGCAAAAGTGTTATTTACTTAATTATAGTCTTAAGTTCAGGTCCCTTTCACTATATTAATATTTTATTTTTTATTTTTTCTTAGATAAATAGATGACACATGGCATAAGAAAAAACTTTGGAAATCAAATGATTTGTTCGCTTTATGCCCGTTTGGGAACCATAGCTTTTCGCCTTTTAAATTGTCACACTATTTTTAATTTTTTTACACATTTTTTAATAAAATTTTAAAAAATTAATTAAAATTATTAATTTTCAAACAGGGTATAAATAAATAAATAGATGACCAGTGTGATGAAAAACAGATTAGTGGTTCAAACTGATGAAATAGTGACGAACTATTTCAGTTATAATTTAATTATATTAATATATTAATTTTATTTTTTTTTAACAAGTAAACTCTTTAAATTTGTCATTCGTCGATTTTAAAATCAACTATCTAAAATTGATTAACCAAAATAAGACTAGAGACAAAAACATATTAATGTTATCTCTACCAAAAACAAAAAAATAAAACAAAACTTAGGGAGGTTTACAATGATCTAAATAAGTGTATTGAAATATGAATTAGGTATAAGTTGAATTTGAAATGATATAGTAAAAAAATAATATAACTTAAATAAATAAATATAAATTAAATAAAATAGTAACTTTTTAATTTTTTTATTTTTTTTAAAAATATCTCAGACAAGACCTTAAGTGACACGATCCATAGTGTGAGTGTGTGTAAATTTAGAGAGAGAAGGGGAGGCAAAGGCCCGTGTCCTGGTCTGAGAGAAGGGTCAGGCGTGGAATCAACGAATGCGTTGGTCTGGACTTCTCGATGAAGGAGACAGAGACCACGTGTCGCGGTCTTCGTGAAGCACCAGAATATGGACTTTTTTCTTTTTCTTTTTATCATTTATTTTTTATTACAAAATATGTAATTTCGTTAATTTATAAAATTAACGTAATCAAATATTTAAAATTTTGTGATAAATATTATAAAAATTTATAATTTAATTATAATATTTTTTATTATATTAATTTATAATGAGATTATACATTTTATAATAAAAATATATATGATATGAATGAGTGCACACTATAAGAGAACCGTACTACTGTTATTACCTCTTAATATAACATCCACCCGATCTCTTAAAATTAATTCGAATCAATTCTTTATAAGATGAACAATTTTAATAGTTTGAATAGATAGATATAATATTTTTCTCGATTCACCGTAGGTTCGATGGATAATGAATGGGAGGCTACTCGAGCCAACTTAATCCGCCAACACTCCTAAGAAAATGAAATTATACTTTTATATTTTATCTGTTAAAAAATAACTTTTTATTTAGTAATTATATTTGTTATTTATAAAATATAATAGTTGCCCCTTTTTTTATTATAAAAAAAATAAAGAATAACAAATTTTGGACACAAAATAATAAATAATTACTGAAAAAATAGTCTAAAAAAAGTCTAAACCACCAAATTAATATGCATTCACCCAAACGTACTGCCCGATTAGTTCTCATCCTCTAATTAAGCAGACTAATGCGAATTGATTTTTCTCAATTTGTCTAAGTTCAAACGTATGGCAGATGAGAAGTTCTGTGACCCAACCCAATTCTCAAGAATATGTAACATATATTTACTATTGTTTTTTTAACCTTCACTTGTCATTTTTAATATTGTACTAGATTAATATATATATATATATATATATATAAGTCTATTTTTAAATTTTATTTTTTAGATTCAATGATATATAAAAAATATTATTGATTGATGATTAGAGAAAACACGAGTGAGAGAGAATCGCTTTAAATAATCTAATAGACCGACACACTATTAAATTTAAAAAATAGATTAACTTTCAAGTTAAAGTTGCATGGGTAGATGTTAAGGATGCTAAAATGTTTGTATATTTTGTATAAATGTGTGTCTAATAAAAAATTATATAAATGTGTGTGCATATTAATAAAATTTTTGTTGTATTTTGGGTTAAAAAAAAGTGAGACCTATAATTTGAGTTTCATAGTTTTATATATATTAACATGATAGGTTATGTGTCAACTTTAAATTTGTCATGAATTCAATTTTATAAATCTTAACTTTATTATCATGTCATTGTGAGTAAATTATGAAAGTTAAATTGTGAGTCTCTAATATTTTTCTTGTATTACTGTTTAAAAATTGTAAACTAATGAAAAAGATGGTAAAAGTAATTATGAAAAAATAAAAATGCAAATAGAAGTAGAATCTTTATTAACATTCATTCATTTGAAATAAAATTAAATATTTCATTTCATGATTTACTCACTTGTATTTTTCTTCTTTTGTTTGTTTGTTTTCATTGTTTTCTCCGATGTGTTCTTAACCTCAAGTCCAATTTGAGCATCTTATCAAAGTCCACCAAAGTGGCAATGAGGAAGGTACATTTCAACACTAACTAACTTTTTTGGATTAAGAACAAAAAATTCTTGTTTGGTTCCAGTTTTTAAAAAATAATTTTTAGAAAATTTTATTTT
This sequence comes from Camellia sinensis, assembly GCF_055761805.1. NCBI lineage: Eukaryota > Viridiplantae > Streptophyta > Magnoliopsida > Ericales > Theaceae > Camellia > Camellia sinensis. The sequence goes on along the minus strand of NC_138969.1, from coordinate 26,021,683 downwards.
TTTATTTTTCATATTTTAATGTTTTCAATGAATTTTTTAATATTTTAAGTAATTTGTTTTTAATTTTTAGACACACCTAATACAAACACACTTAAAAAGTATAATAATTGTGAAAAAAATGGCTAAAAAATACACTAAATACCAAAAAATATTTTTAAAAAAATATGAGAATTTATTACATTTTCATATTTTTGTGTATTTATTAATTTTTTAAAATATTTTTTCACAAATATTTTATTTTTAGATACATCTAAGTAAAATGCATCTAAAAAAGTAAAAAAAAAAAATACTTAAAATTAAAAAAATATTCACTAAAAACAAAAAAATATAAAAAACAAAAAAATCAATTTTTAAAAAATTGAATTCAAAAAATTTAAACCAAAACCCAAATACATGGATTTTCCCCTTTTTTTCTTATCCATGGGTAGGGTATGTGATATTCTTTAAATATCCACAGGGGACGGGTTGGGGATGGGTACCCACTAATTTCCCCATATGTTGCTTTTTTTTTTTTTTTTTTTTTTAAGATTCACAACTAAAACTAAATATACATTCAATCTTTTTTCTTTTATTTATTTATTTATTTTTTCAAGTTCACAACCAACTTCTTCTTCTTTTTCTTTTTTTTTTAAGATCCACAACCAAAACTAAATATACATCCAATCTTTTTTTTTATTATTATTTTTATTTTTAAGGTTCACAACCATTTTTTAAAAATTCAAATAGCTTCTCCTGAAATTACATCCTGAACTAAATAAATTACATCCGAGTAAGCTAAATAAATTTATAAACATCCTGAACTTCTCCGAATTGAACGGGGGAATTATCACCTGAAATTACAAAACTAACTGTGAATGTTACTAATATTCAAAACTTGGTTGCTAAAACTGGTAATAAAGAATAGAAATAATAGGGAATTATTTTTATTTTTAAGGTTCACAATTTATACAACATATATATATATATATATATATGAATGTATTTGAAAATAAAGAAATTGTAGAGGATCAAAACAAGCATGAGTCGTGATTGGTTAGAAAGGATGGGTACAAAGATTTATTTGCTGGAAAAATAAAAAGGGGATACAAAGTTTTACTAAATATTTTTTTTTTAAATAAAAGAATTTTTCTTAGTTATGAACAGATTTAACTGAAATCAGCTTGTTTCCCAATGTTATGCTTCATTTATTTAGATAGAAAATATTTTTTAATGAAAAATATTTTTTATAAAAAAAATTAAAAATATATTTTTTTATATTTGGTGGTGGTGGTGATGGAACGAAGGTAACAGATATCTTAAAATGAGTGGTTCAGATTTGTTAAAAGATATAATTAGATTTTGGATAAATTAAAATGAATGGTTCAAATTTGCTAAGAAAAAGATGGTTTAATGTTTAAAATGTCCGTGGCTAAGAGATCAACAAACAATTCCTTGTTTATGCCCTGATGCAATTTAATATGGGTCTTATAACACTTTCTTCAAACAGGTTCTTTCACATTTTATTTCTTCAAACAGGCTTTTATAACATTGTAATCAGATTCTTATAACATGTAAGGGAGAGAGTGAGAGTGAGAGAGATGGTTGTAATTTTTTTTTTAATCTTCCCTGTTTTTCTACATTTTTTTTTTCAATTACTAAAACTTATTTGATTGTCTCAAAATTATATATTTGATTATTATAAAACAAACTTTTTAATTAATTAATTAATACGTATTTGATTTTGTTGTTGAACCAAATAAAATAAAATAAGATTGAATGTATATTTAGCTTTTGTTGTGAACCTTTAAAAAAAAAAAAAAAAAAAAAAAAGAAGAAGAAGTTGTTAACATTAAATATATTAAAAAAGAAAGAAAAAAGATTGAAGGTATATTTAGCTAAAACCCTTAAAAAAAAAAAAAAAAAAAAGGTTGTTAACATTAAATATATTAAAAAAGAAAGAAAAAAGATTGAACGTATATTTAGTTTTTGTTGTGAACCTTAAAATAAAAAATAAAAAAAGTTGTTAACATTAAATATATTAAAAAAGAAAGAAAAAAGATTGAAGGTATATTTAGCTTTTGTTGTGAACCTTAAAAAAAAAAAAAAAAAAAGGTTGTTAACATTAAATATATATATATAAAAAAAATGGGGATTAAAGTGAGTTGGGAAAAATCCATACCCATTAAGAAATGGAGAGGGTGATACCCATGGGGAATGGGGAATGGGAAAAATTTATTATAGGAGAATGGGGATGGGGAATTAATATCCACCCCATTAACCCCCATTACCATCCCTACAAACACATTGATTAGCTTTTTTTCAATTTTTAGGCCAACACATTTAGACACTAATATAAGTTTTTGGAGTTTTGACTAGTATCTAACACTTTGGTGGGCATAACTAGAATTTGAGTCAAACCCAAGTATCTTTGTTAGGCAAATTTCCACAATCAGTCATTCCCAGGTTAAATGCGCTGGCTTGGTTAAATTTTGACAATTTTGATTTTCAATATCTAAAAATGATTTTACACATTTAGAGATACATATTGGTTTGGGAATAGGTTATTTATTTATTTTTTATTTTTTTTAGCTAAAATATAAGGTGAAAAAAATTAGAATGTTTAGAATACTTTTTAACTTTTTATGAAAAATGTGCGAAAAATAGAAATGAGGAAATTTTTAACTTTTTTTTGTTTAGTTCTTTGACTTTTTAAAAAATTTAGTGACTTCTTGACTATTATTGTAACTTCCCTAACATGTCCTAATCACAAAAAATAATTCTAATCATACATACCAAATGGTAGAAACTCGTGGTTAAAAAGATTGTTTTACTGAGATCAACCTCGATATTTTTATAATTAATTTTGTGACTTCATTTGGCTGCAGCTAATAAGTTGACATTTTGCTTTGTCTTTGATGAATATTTTTCAATTTTGAGTAGGTGTTCAAACCTTGTCACAAAAAAGGACTTTAATGTTTGGCAAAGGTTTTTTTTTTTTTGTTTTTTAAGCTAAAATTCACAAAATAGGTTAAAATAGTTAATAAAATAAAATGTCACATCAAACCTATAATCATTTCACTTTTTCTCTCTCAAGCATCACATCCAACTATAAAAAAATCTAACTACTTTTCTAAACACAAAAATTTTAACTTACTAAAATAGCCAAAAATTAAAATAATTTATTAAAATAGTAACTTTCCAAACACCAACTGTAACAACCCTCGCTACTGTTTACCGACAAACTATTGATTACCGTTAAACTGAACTGATTATGACTGATAAGTGAACCGATTAAAAATACTAAACTGACTGACTGAAATTTGAAACTGAATTGACTGAATATGTATGTTAATTTACATTCTATCTGTTCGACTGTTTGAATATCTGTTCATGTTTATATGTTTAAACTGTATATTGAAGGCCTTATCGGCGGCCGAACCGGAAAGCGATTGATGTTTCATGATCCTTAGAATTAATGTGATTTTATGATACATTTATCTGAAAATTGATTTAGTATGATTAAATTAGATTAAATATTGATTAATTGCTAGTCTTGGACTTAATTACCAAACTAACCCTTAGTGGCCCACTCAATACAATATATTTGAGCCTCCTTACAGACTTAGGCAACATTTTGATCAGCCATTTTCTTGCTCTTGCCGACTTGAGAGGGAGAGAAAGCTTGAGTTCTTCACAATTTGCTTAGAAACTTGAAGAATTTGTAGGGGATTTGCATAGTTGAGCTTGTGCATCTTGCATTCAAGACTTAGGTAAGGGTTTCAACCTCTTAATTGTGTCTTAAAGTTGATTCTTGCATGGTTCATGTCATGTTGATGGAGTTTAGAGCCAAAACATGGTTTAGATGTTGAATTGTAGCTTGATTGTTGCATGCATGTTACCATTCTTGAGTTTTGAGGTTGTAAGTTCATAATTCCTCACAGGCATGTCCATCTTTTGATCATGCTCCATGAGTTCATCTTGTTTTTGGAAGGTTTGAGCTCTTTTGAAACAGCATTAAAGCTTTGAAAATGATTTAAGCTCATGCATGTTCATTTGAATTGTTGTCATGAAGATTGGTTTGAAATTGGGTTTGAATTAAACACCCTTGGGCCTTGCTTTTACAAATTGAGGTTTGATATATGTTATTCTATGTGTTTACAAATGTTTTCCAGAAAAGTCGCCCAAGAGGATCGAATTTGGAGCACCAAGACTTGGTTTTGAGCTTGAGGTTCAAATCTGGAATTTCCAGATTTTAGACTCACGCTCGAGCGGGGTGATTGGCGCTCGAGCGTGGAAATCGTTGTAATGACCCCAAAGTGCGTATAGGAAGTAATCCTTATTTAATTAGGGGTTAATGTGTTTGCTATCGGAATTGAAGAACGATCCGTTGGGTTATGCCTTTGAAACTGGCTTTTGTGACCTTTACCAAACAATCTGGAACTTTTTCCCTCCGCTCGAGCGGAGCAGTAGGCGCTCGAGCGTACTTTTGGGGTTTCCAGCAAATTGTGCAGACGACCTGAGATTCTGGGAGTTGTGATTTTCCGTTCGAGCGGGGGAGTTGACGCTCGAGCGGACGTCTTTGTTGGTCTTCGCGCTCGAGCGCAAGGTTGGGCACTCGAGCGGGTCTCCAAGTTGAGTTGTATTTCTGAGGCACAGGGGTTCGTTTTTGGACATTTTTATTAGTGTTTTGGAACTTTCTATTTTATTTTGGAGTATTGGTTGAGGTGGTAATATGATGGTAAAGTAAGATTGGACCAAAAGCTTGAACTAGAATAATTTGTCTGCGACCAGCCGTCACTCTTTTGTCCTTTTCTTTTTCCACATTTTGAATTTGGATGTGAGGTTAGAACCATTGGAAAGCTTATTTCCGGGGCTTCAATTTGGACACAAGAACGACCTAAAACGGAGTTCGGATGGGAGAGTTACATCTGTTTGAAGTTTTGGAATCTGTGCTGAGAGCAGGTCCGCTCGAGCGGGAATAGGGACGCTCGAGCGGAATTTTCGGGACAGCAGCTTTAAAAACGGGATTTTGGATCATTTCTTATATTTTCTTCTTTCCTCTCCCTTCCTTCTTGCCTAAATCCGAAACCCTAACCCTCAAACCTTTGATTTCATCCATTTTTACCAACAATCCATCATGGATCGTGCATCAAGGGTGAAGAAGAAGTGAAGATCAACTTTTCCAACCAATTAGATTTTGGGATTTCGAGAGGATGCGTTCAACCTAGCTTCTTTGCTTCTAATTTCGAGGTAGGGGGTTCTCTTAGCCTTGAATGTTTTGTTGACATTTTAGAATCTTGAGTTGATTATGGGTTAGGGACACTTATGGCTTAATGTTTATGCACAATTGGGGCTCCCACTCTACTTCTCAAAGGATGTTGAATGTTTTTAGCATATTGGCATATAGTAATTATTGATTTGGCGATTTCACTAAGAAAAGAGGAAAACCCCCAATTTTCTTGGAAACCCTAGGTTGATTAATGATGATAACCAATGAATTGGCTCAAGTTGAAAGTAGAGTAATGAAATTGAAGTATTGAATTATGTGTGTTGAAGTTGAATTAGAATTTGGGAATGTTTGAAAATTGTGTTTAGAATTGCGAATGAATTTGTTATAAATGGTGGAATCCATGCTATCATGTAAAGGAAAAATTAGGGAAATAATCTATTAAGGATATAGATGATATGAACTTCGTTTTAGAAGGTTGAAATAGGATTCAAGGATTTATTGTGAATTATGTGAAGTTGCAAATGGTATTGATGAACCAAGTGATGCTGACTTTGTTGGATAATGTTGTATTGAATAATATTGGAAATTGAATGATGTTGTACTATGATGAATTGTGTAGGGTCAGCTACAGGGGTGGACCAAGCATCTGAACACTGTGAGTAATAGTACTGTAACCGTACGTTTACTTACCGTTAATAATTCTTATTGTTAATGCACTGTTCTTTGTAAGCATTTATGTTGTTAGGGATCGGTGAGAACTTTGAAAGATGATGTGTACCTCGGTATGACTCTGAAACTACTGTACATTCCGGTTAAGGTTAATGGTTAGCATTAATGTGTAATAATCTGTAACTTACCTATGACTCTGCACAAGAATTATTAATACCATCCGACTGGTTAACCTTTGAGGAATTATGAATATAAACCCCGCTTAATGGGGATATGATATTTTGAACGTCCTATCCTGGACTCCTACAGCCTTATTTAGTTCGATACATGTTTTATGACATAGACATCTGCCTAGAATGGATTAACGAAAGGAAAATCGAACAGAACCATGGGTTGCCTTAAACGTCAAAGAATTGAATATCAATAACATTGTTATATGACTCACATTACGCTGTGAATTGTTTTATCCCCATGAATAGTACTGTAACGACACATGTGTTTGTGTAAATAATTATTATTAATGCTTTGTTATACGTATGACGTCTATGGCACCATGTAATGACTCATGAAGGGAAATTTATGTGCACCATTGTGAACGGTATTCGTACGAACCTAGCATTATTCTATTCTGTTTATCCACTTCGTTTATGCCATGACATGATATGAATTGTTCAGTCTTCAAGAACTATTGATTTCTAGTATGGAACAAAGTGTTGTACGGAACTAAGTGCTGCAATGCGAGTCACCTCTAGAATCCGTACGAGCCACCCCTTGAGTCCATACCTATGTGAATTGGGCTTAAAGCTAATGTGAAAGATGTGAGGCCTATGGCCGTTCTATCCAAGATATAATTTGTGAAGTTATGAAGGATACAATTTGTGAAATTATGAAAGATATAATTTGTGAAGATATGAAAGATACAACTTGTGAACTTATGAGGCCGAGGGCCACTTTGTGAATTTGTGAACCTAGGAGGCCGAGGGCCAACTTGTGATTTCTGAAATTATGAGGCCAAGGGCCAACTTGTGAAATATGAATATGTAACTTATGAAACTATGAATCTCAAAGGCCGAGGGCCAATTTGTGAAGTTGTGCATCTAAGTTAAGCCAAGGGCTAATTTGTGAATGTGTGAACCTATCAGGCCAAGGGCCAATCTGTGAAGCTATGAATTGACAAGACTGTTCTGAAATGTGTACAGAATCAGACTAACCACAGGATTTTTGCATGTACTTATGTAATTAGATGAATGCGTACATTGTAAGTAAGTTAAGTTAATTTTTAAGTTGTTTATGTACTATTATTCATTGAGTTTTACTCACTCTGTTTTGTCTATTTCTGTAGGTAATCAACTGGGAAGCCAGTCCTGACTTAAGGGACTTGTCTTCTCTTGTCAACCTCAATGTGTCCAGGCACTTAGGATGGAGCCCACGCATCTAGTAAAGCTTTAACTAGGTTTTTTGGTTTGTGCTTTGATGAGTTACTTATGGTTGGATGTAAATGATCCTTTCCCTCTTTTGTACTTTTGTGTGAATGAGAATCACTGTAACTAAGCCCGGATATATGCTTCATGTGTATTATATATTTAATGTAATGATTGCGGTCCTGGCATAGTAGTAGTAGCTTAATGGATGTTATATTTAAGTTATTTTTTAAATTGCTAATGCTTCCGTTCGGGCCCCACTTATTATATATATCAGGTTAAATGTCCGTCTTCGAATAGGTCATGCCCAAATCTTTTAGGGGCGGGATTGGGGCGTGACAATCGTGCTCCCAGCATTTTTGTTCTGTTTTGAAGTCCGCTCGAGCGGATTAATTGACGCTCGAGCGGGACATTGTGTCTCATGCTCGAGCGGGTGTCGAGCGCCCAATCGAGCGTGATTTTCACCTATCCAACACTTTTGTTCTGTTTTGCAGAACGCTCGAGCGGGTAAGTCTACGCTCGAGCGGAAACCTTTGTCTGCATGTCCGCTCGAGCGGAGTAACCTACGCTCGAGCGTGACCCTTGTTTTCCGAAAAGTCTAAAAATGTTTTCTAAGTGCATCTTTGCATCCTCATCCCATCCTAGGCATTCCTAGGCCTAGTTTAAGACATCTTATGAGGATATAGATGTAGAACACACCAAGGCAATTTAGGGATTAAATTATTATCTTTCCCAACTGTGAAACTTAGTGTGTGTTCAATCTGTTAACTGTCTAGGGTTGGCATTCCAGGGAGACGCGCTCTAGCTTACTGTAGCCCAAAACTCTGTGAGTAACAATTGTGTAAAGATATGTTCAACTGAGAATGTTTTCTGACTGTTTAACTGAACTGTTTTCAAAACTAATACTGTTAATTGAATGAATGTGTAAGAACCTAAATTTTTAGACAACTAATTAGTTTATTAATAATAATATTAAGCCAATCAATAGTGATTGTTAAACCATTAAATTATAATATTAATAGGACCATAATTAATGTCAATATTAAATTCTTTTAAATAAAATTATTTATCTTGATGTGATTAAAATTCTGTATCAAAATACAGTTGTGAAAACTAAATGGATTAAATTGATAGTAAATAAGCTAGTTAGAATTCAGTAGGAAGAAAACCATCCAGTTGAAAATAATAATATTAAATAAGTAAACAAATAAATAAATTATATATACATATTAATATTGTATTAACACCAATTTCAATTCAATTCAATTCAAAAAAAAAAAAAAAAAAAAAGAAATGATCAAGTTGCAAGGAAAGTGGCTGACTGCCACTTCCTTTTCTCTTTATCTAGGTAACATGGCTTGCATGCTTATTTTCCCCAAGTGCCCACTCAACCTCCCTTAGAGGTGAGCATGCAATGGCATTCCAAGCCTTGATAAGGCAGCCACGGCAGCAACCTGCAAGCTGCCAGCTACCATTTAAATCATTGGATGAGAGTGCCTAAGCTAGAAGAAGAAGTCAGAATTTTTTTGGCTAACTTCTGCCCAATAAAGCTGTTGCCAAGGCATGCTATGGCATGCAAGCATACTCTAAACCCCTAGCCCATACTTGTAGATGACAATTCCAAGCAAAGAAGAGAAAATAAAATAAAAATAAATTAAATTCTCCAAGCTCTCCTACATATAGAACACAATCCAGCCCCTTGCTTTGTTCTCCACGGCTGAGAAAAGAGAGAGAGGGAGGGAAAGGAGAGAAGAGAAGGGAAGAAGGGCCAACACTTGGGATTTGTTTTACCTCACTAAAGTAAGAATACATCACCTCTACCCTCCCTTAGATTCATATATGCAAGCCTAAGCATGGTTAAGTCATCTATAGCAACATAGTCCATGCATGTTTAAAACTTTGATAGGATGAGAATTTCATTGTGCTATAGTTTCATATTCCTTCTTGATATAAATATATGGCTTAGCTATTGTTCTTTTTATGTAATTAATATTCTCCATTGTTGAAATAATCTTGCAAAAGAGTAAAATGAGATGAGAATGACCCCCTTTACTTGAAGTATAGATTTTTCTCACTGTTTTAGACTTTATCGGGCGAAAAGAGAGCTCTAATAAATTGAAATTAATTGATGTTAAAAATCTGTGTATACTGGAAGTATATTTAGATGTTGTACACTGTGTAAAATTTTTACAAAATTATCGGACACCATTTTCTTACCAAAACAAATATTTTCCCTAAGCATCACTTACAACACAGCAGAAGCAGCGACTTCAAACAGGTTCCATTTTCTCTACAAATAGTATTTTTCTGCACGACCACTTGGAAAAGTTATATTTTTAAGTTACCTTTCAAACGCCGCTGGTTTCATAATTTTTTATTAAGTATTGAGAGAGAAACACCAATTTTTCCAAAATGTGACAGAATCTGTCCAGTTTTCTTATAAAAATTATTTGACCATCTTCGACTGGTTTTCAGTCTTCACACTCTTCTGTAAATATGTTCTAAACTTAAAAATTTAGCAAACCTTTCCGACCATTCCTCTTTTCGACACCGTTTGAGGACCCTTTTTATTTTTCGAACACAGAACATCTGTGCTGGAAGTGAATGAAACTCACTGTCCAGAAAACCAGTTTTCTTCCAAAAAAAATATTCTCCATTTTAAAATCGTTTTTAGCCCTGGTATTCTTCTCGAAATATTTTCCTAACTCGATGAACTAGCACCAGTTAAAATATTATAATGGTTGAACATCATATGGTATGGGTTTCATATTTTTTTGGTTAACCATACAGTGCTGAAGGAAGAAGTATGCGAATTCTTAAGAAATCTTGCAATGACTCCTAAGACACTCTATCATATTTATTTTGGTTGCCATATATGATTGTGTTGTGCTATATAAACCTTATGTCACTGCGGTTCTCAAACTAAAACTCACACATGCATTAAAATGTGAATTCGATGAAGTAAAGAAACACGAAATTGAATAGATGCATTTAAGTTTACAAGTGATGGGGTGAGCCCGGTTTAGAATCTTGCGCAAGTGAGTTGCGAACCCTAACATGGCACGGGAAGGTATTTCGGCTCTTATCGGTGTAGGCGATATAAGGTTGGTGGTGCGGGTGTCACAACATAGACCGTTCCCTTGGGGCAGACCGTGATGTCACGACTTGGGTACATAACCCTGGTGCGTGGGCATCATTGGTAGTTACAGTAAGTAACATTTGAATATTTGACCAAGGGGGAGTCAGAATTGCCCGTGGCCATTGCTTAGCGGTTGAGTGGAAATAGTGCTCCGCGGGGAGTTACTTAAATTTACCTGATTAACTGAATCTAAGAAAAATTAGAAAGAAAAGCATGCATTTTCCTTATGATGAATCACTATTTCCATTTGTCATCTTTATTTATTTATCTATTGTTATTATTTCAACTATTAGCATGTCTGTTATGCTTGCTAAATGTTGCTTACTATTCTGTTATTATACGATATTTATTATTTATGAGTATTATTATCGGGGTGGGTATTTTCGGGTTGTAGTATATTACTGAGCTCGTCGCTCATTGGCATTCTCGTTGCCCTGGCGTTTTATGCCAGGTACCGAAGAAAACGAAGGAAACGTCGAGGCCGTGCAAGGTGACGTTCAGCCTTGGTTAGCTTGAAGAGTCCCCAAATTCCACAAACCATTTCCTATATTTCTCTATCTTTTCTTTTGCAGTGGTTTTAAACTTCTTTTTGTGTACCGAGACTAAGTTTTAAGTTCTATTAGAATTGTAATTTGAAAACCTTGAAATTTGTGGGTTATTAATTAATGGATATTAGTGATGTTTGATGGCAATATTGATTTCAAGCCCTAAATCTTATTATGATGTCCAAAAAAAAAAAAAAAAAAAATTTGGGGCGTCACAGAATGTATGTCCTATATTCTGAACTGTATTGTGGCATCCTTAGTACCTACTGTTTACTGCTACTGTCACAGAGATCTCTGTCGGTTCCCTTGTGGAACCATTACTATTTACTGATTGATGGCCATCATTTATTGCTGGGTCTGTTAAGACCTGGTCTTCCAAGACCTACTGTTTACTGTACTGCTATGCTAATGGATGTACCACATATGACTGAATGACTGAGATACTGATTGACTGAAATACTGTTTAATGAACTGTTTTTATTACTGTAAGGACATTCATTCTAAACCCCTTTACGCATTATGTTATTCACTGGGCTTTAGCTCGCTGCTCATATATATATGTAGGTGTACAGGCACCAGACCGGAGCTAGGAGCGTGGGGTAGACTTCCCTTTTGTCAAGCCAACCACTGTGCCTCACTGCGAGATTCCGAGCCTGCCAAGCTATGGCTTAGGGGTGTTTCGAATTCCCCCGTCTGTCTCTGTATATGCTTTTGTAATACTGTGTAAACTGGCAACACTGTTACTGTACTGAAATCAGGGATTAAGTCCCTGTACTGAATGATTGTATATAACGGGTTTACCGTTTTGCACTGATTGTGTATGTATGTTCTAAAAAGTCTTTTTGCATACAGACTGTCACAGCTCATGGACATTGTTTACTTACTATATTGGCTTCCGCCATGCCCCTGTAATCTGTTTTCCTGTCTTACTGTTAAGCAGGCCTTCGGTAATCTCGGATTACTGGTCTGTTACGGTGCTAAACCCATAGGGGCGGGTTTGGGTCGTGACACCAACTTTGTCAGTAGTCTCCCATGTATCCAAAAACAAATAAAAATAAATGATTTCACCCATACTAAAATAGGACACAATGTTTTGGCGCAAAAAGAAAAAAGAAAAAGCAAAGTTTGTAATTCAAATTCATATTAACTTTTTGTGTTAAAAAAAATTGGATCTGTTTTTTTATTCCTTTGGTTGATGAGATAATGTGCCTGTTTGGCACAACTTATTTTCAACTTAAATCCACTTATAGCTTAAAATAAGTGGTTTTGGAGTGTATAGTGTAACTTAATGGGTATAGATTATAGCTTTTTATAAGTGAAAAATGAGCTTTTTGGTTGAGTAGGGGAAGGGGTGCTTAATTTTCAGCTTAACCGGCAAGCTGCATGTGAAAGACTTAAATGTCCTTCATACTTTGAAGTAATTACCAGTGAACTAGGTATATAAATAAAATACACTCATTTTCTCCCTCTCATGAAAGGACTCTGGCGATTTCCGATGGACAGAAGCGATTTCCGGCGACGAATGGAGCGATTTCCGACACTTATTTTCCCCCTCAACACAACACAACATCTGTAATGCCCGCATCCCTTAATCCTTTGGAGAGTGTGTTTAATATCCTTATTTTTATCATTGGAAGTCTTTAGAGTTGTTGTCTATTGGTTTTGAGGGAGTACAATCCGATTTAAACTCGTTGGGTTTGATCGTTTGCGTTTGTTCTTGTCAAAAGTTCCTTGAAAACTTAGAAATTTTGCCTTAGGGTCGACACCAGCCTTCCTAAGGGTCGACCCTTACCTGTTGGTGAAGTTTTTGGAGGTGTCGTTGGAAAATAGGGTAGACACCAGTCTGGAGAGGGTCGACCCTCTTATGTTGCAGAATTTCTGTATTGGTGGCTAGAAAATAGGGTCGACCCCCTTCTGTCTAAGGGTTGACCCCCTTGCTTGTACCAGATCACCTTTTCTACATAAAGAGTCGACCCCCCTGCCCAAAGGGTCAACCCCTGCGTGTTTATTTTTCCAGATTTTTGGACTGGTTTTGGGCCCTACCCATGGGGGGTTTTGGGCCTATTATTTTATTGATCTTAGGGCTACTTCGTTACTACTATAAATAGGTTCCAAACATATTTCATTTCACTTTTTCTCCTCTTTCCTCTCTCTCAAACCGTGAATTCTTCTCTCTCTCTCTAAACTCAAGCTTTTGGCACTAAGATCTCTGGATCTACCCACCTAGAGTGATTGTTTCACCATGGTCCTTTGAGAAAAAGTGTAGATCTCGTCAAAAGCTTCATTTTGGTCTGATTGGTTCGTGGTTTCGTCGCCATTGATTTTTGGGTCGTCATCTCTTGGCTTCAAGAGGTAGGGGTTTCTAGTTCTCTTTCAATATCCTCGTTTATGGATAGATTTGTGGTATTTTCTTTATATAAACACAAAAGTTTATATTTTTATGCATATTGTGATGAATCACGAGATTGGGGGTTAGGGCTTGAAGAGAGTTTGGTTTATTTGTTGGGTTATTATCTTGGGTCTTGAGTTTGGGTGTAAAAGTAATAGAAGGGTTGGAATAAAATGTGTTTTCTGAAAAGCTTTAACTTCTCTTAAAAACCCTAGTTTGGCTCATGAAGATGGTTAATGGTTTTGCTTCAATTAATAGTAGAATCATGAAATTGAGGTTTTAAATTACACATGTACAAGTTTAATTGAAATTTTAAAGAATTTGAGAAATGTATGTAAAAGTTGCGATTGAACTCATAATGTTGATGTCTTAAATTATGTTATAATGTGAACTAAACTTGGGGGAAAGGAAATTACTGATGTCATGGATGGTATGAGCTTTGTGTTAAAAGGGTTGTGTTGAATCTTGTTGTGTGTTATGTGAGTTGTATTGGGTTATGTTGTGTTGAGTTGGTTGAGTTGTGTTGTGTGGAATTGAGTTGTGTTGGGTTGAGTTGAGTTGAGTTGAGTTGAGTTGGGTTGGGTTGTGTTGGGTTGTGTTGTGGTTGGTACCCGCGCGAGGAGTTGAAAAATGATTTTTCGGTACCTATGACCGTCCGTATCATAGCCAGTAAATGTGAGGGATTGTTTTAAAAATTAAAAAAAATGATTTTTCAGTGCCCACAACCATCTATATAATAGCTGGTAAATGTGGGGGATGGTTTGAATTTAAGGTGCCCAATTGCCCTGTCTAGGCTTATCGCTGAACGAATGTGGGAAAAGTATTTTTGGGTGTCCACACAGTCCTGCCGTATTGTAGCCAGCAAAAGTGGAAAAACGAATGGTTTTCGAAAATGTTTTGGATGCCCACGTCCAGCCGTATAATAGCCGACAAATGTGGGGGACGGTTTCAAAAAGTTGAAAATGGTTTTTTTTGAGAAAATGATATTGGGAGTTCACTTCCCGCCGTATAATAGCCGGCAAAATGTGGAATCTGCTATGAATTTGGTGCCCGCTATCCCGCTGTATCAAGTCGGCAAAATGTGGAATGTGTTGTGAAGTGTGTTGAGGTCAGTGATGATATATGTGACTTGTGATGAACTTGTGAAATTACCATGTGATGTGTAAATTGGTATGGAATGGAAATGTATATAGAAATTTATTTGAAAAGAATGGATAATGAAATGGTAACTGGATAAGGGATTGGAGATAAAGAACTCACCGGGTTGTTTGTATCTATAAGGAAAATTTAAGAGTTTTGTTTTATGATTAATTGAGAAATTGAATTAAAAGGATTTATTATCCTAGGGATATGTTGAATTATGATTGATAACACACATGTGGATATGATGTAGTTATGATATGTTGAATTATAGTTGATAATGCAAATGTGGATATGATGTAGTTATGATATGTTGAATTATAGTTGATAATGCAAATGTGGATGTGATGTAATTGTCATTAGACTTCTACATTAAAGAGTTATAGCAATAAAGGATTGACAAGTAGGAATGGAGTGTGTGAGGATTGTTTTGAGTATTAAGTGAACATGAACTTGAGGGATAGAGTTTTAGTAAACGCAATTAGTAAAAAGGGAGAGTGGAAATAAAAAGGGGAATGTCAAGATGGAAATAAGGAACATTTCAAAATGGGTTAATAAATTTAAAATGATGTTGTTCCTTAAATATATTCGTTTTCCAAAGGGATTTATGATTTTCTGATAAAAATGGATAGTTTTGATGGTTGAAGGTTTTCTTTAAATGTTCAAATAAATTTTGAGAAAAAGGTACTCTACGTATGATATTTTGAAACTACAAGACATTACTTTACTATATGGTATCACCTTGCATGCATGATCATTTCTATCTATAGGATGGTTATTGTTTTAGAACTGTGAGACTCCTACTGGGCAACTATGCTCACCCCTTGTTGTTTCATTTTTTTTTACAGGAAGAGATTTCGGATTGATTGGTTGAAGAATTAGGAAGTTCATGTATATCGTGTGTGTAATCTCATTATACTTTGTTGTTCGTAATTATTTATTTGTAACTTCGTAGCGGGAGCTTGGCATGTATTTTTATTATTATTGTTGTACTCATCATGAAAGAGAACATGTACTATTATGTTTCTATTATTCAAAGGTAATAGATATTTTTAATTAAAAAAAAAAAAAACGGACCTAAATCTCAAGCTCTTGGTAATGTTTTCAAGTAATTAAAATTTGGGGCGTGACAACATCCATATTTATTCCGTCTTTTCTCTCTCTCTCTTTCGCGATCGAGTGGAAACCCTAGCACCGTCGTGATCTCAATCTGCTCCGTCACAATCGTGAGTCGCGATCTCTTTTCTCTCTCTTTCTTTCTCTCTCATCTCTCTCTCTTGCACAAACCAGAGGAAATCCTAGCGCCACCACAATCGCGATCGCGATCTCTTCTCTCTCTCTCTCTCTCTCTCGCACGAACCAGAGGCGATAAAACCTTAGCTCCTCAATCTGAAACACTAACCATTATCTCTGGTTCATCGTTTCGCTATCGTCACTTTGCCACCGACAACGTACAGATGAAGAGGAGAAGGAAAGTAAAATAATTTTAGAATTAAAAAATAATTTTAGTATTAAATAATTAAATAATTGTAGAAAAAAATAAATATTAATAAAATATAATTGATAGAATTAAATAATTTTAGTATTAAAAAATAAATATTAATAAATTAAATTTAATATATTAATTAATATTAATTGATACTAATTAATAACAATTGTTGATTATTAATATTAATTGCTACTAAAAATGAAAATAATAATAATAATAATAATAATAATAATAATAATAATAATAATAATAATAATAATAATAATAATTAATCCATTAATTGACACTAATAATAATAATTTTACTAATTTTACTAAGAATAATAATAATATGAAAAAATAATAATAATAATAATTAATGGACAATTGACGATAATTTTAATAATTGATGAACAAATTAATAATAATAATAATAATAATAATAATAATAATAATAATAATAATAATTGATACTAATTTTAATAATTGATGAGCAATTGATAATTTTTATACTAAAATCACAATTAATAATAATAATAAAGAAAAGAAATATAGTTATAAATAATAAAAATGAATATATGAAAATAATATGTAATGAAATCACAACATTAATATAAATTAGAACATGAATATTAATTTTAATGAATTAATAAATCTAAAAAATTAACAGAGAAAGAAGAGAAGAAAAAAAGTTTTTAAAAAAAGAAAAGAAAATAAGGTGAAAAAGAAAAGAAAAGAAAATAAAATGAAAAAGAAAAAAGAAAAAAATGTATTATAAATGAAATCACAAATTTTATATCTTATAAGGGCAAAAATGACAATTATATAGTAAAAAATTATTTTACAACTTATTTACCAAACACTACTCTGCTGCTTAAATCTATAATCCTATAGTTGCACTAAACAAATTACCGGCTTATGTTCACAGTTATAAATTATAATCTGTTAAGGTATAATTTATAATCACTTTCCCACAGTTCTACCAAACTGGCCAATAAAAGTTTGGCTCACATCTAATTTGCTAGTGAGGAAGCCCAGTTGTATATGGGCCTATCCACCTCATACGGCCCACTATTGTTAGACAAAATCTTTTGGATCTACCCATGAAAGTAAATTCAAAATTAAGAGATTTTGGCCCTATTTAGTTTCATTCTATGATTTTTAAAATTAAAAAAAAAATATATATATATATATATAAATTAATTAATTTGATAAAAATAAATATCAAAATTTTATTTTAAAATTTTTTTTTACCCTCCAAGGTGATAAAACTATATAAAAATGATAAATATTTTAAATTTTAAATTTTTTTTTTCATGAAACTAAATTTTAGTTATTTAAAAAAATTAAAATAAATTTATGAAAATCAAATCGAATATGGTCAATTAATAAATTAAACAAAAGAATGGGATTCGAACTCATCATCAATAACATGGGGAGCTTGCTTGCCCAATTACTGACTTGGATGGCCCTTAGGGATAATTAATTTTTATTTTAAATACCTTTTACATATATATAACTTAACATTTAAGAAATTCAAAATACTAAAATATTGTCTTATTTTTACTTGTTTTTAGAATAAATTTTTAGTTTCTCCTCTCACCTACCACCTTCAGTCACCACTGACCACCACACTACAAGAAAAAAAAGGGTATTTGAGTCTAATAATTTGCTTTGGTAACAATTGCCATCACAAAAGTATCAAATTGGCGTCAGCAAAAATGACCATCTCAAAAAAGACATTTTCGTAGAACTATTTGAGTTAAGAGAATTTGCCGTCTCAAAAGATAGTTTTGCGTTAGCAAATACACCGTCTCAATTAGCTTACATCATTTTATTCCCCACTTTTCCTTTTTTCTATTTTGGCCCCTTTCAGTTCCCCATATCATTTTTTTTTCCATCCTTTTATTCCCCATTTTTCCTTTTTTTCCGTTTTGGCCCCTTCCATTCCCGCCTATCAATTTTTTTCCCCATAAATATTTAGTTGTTGTCACAAAAAGCATAAAACTACGTTGTTTTGTACCTTATGTTTGGTTTCAGTTTTTTGAATTTAATTTTTTGAAAATTGAGTTTTTTGTATTTTTTTATTTTTAGTGAATATTTTTATAATTTTAAGCAATTTTTTAAATTTTTTAAATGCACATTACTTAAATATATCTAAATAGTAAAATATTTATAAAAAATATTTTTAAAAATTAATAAATGCACAAAAATATGAAAAATATACTGAGTTTTCAATTTTCTTTTGTATTTTTGGTATTTAGTGAATTTTTTAAAGATTTTTTTCTACAAATATTATACTTTTTAAGTGTATTTATGTTAGATGTATTTAAAAATTTTAAAAATTACTTAAAATATTAAAAAATTCATTAAAAATAAAAAAAATACGAAAAATTTAAAAAAAATAGAATTTTCTGAAAAAGCATCTTCTGAAAATCAAAACGAAATAAGCAGCTTTTTTTTTTTTTTTTTTTTTCCTCCTACAACATTAGCCCTAAATCCATGTCGTTGTTTGCATTAGGTAAGCTCGTTGTTTGCCTTTCTATGAATTTTCTCCATCTGCAATTTAGGTAAGCTCTCTCTCTCTCTCTCTCTCACTTCGTCTTCCTTCCTCTTTCGGTCTCCCTCACTCTATTTTTCTCTGTTTCGAGATTTTGTGGTTTTAGGTCACCATTGCTGGCCAAAGAGATTGTCGACTAGGTCACAACCAACGATAAAATGTTTATCCCCTTTGTATGGTAATGGGGATTCAACCTTGTAAATATCCATAGAGACACAATCCAAATATATAGACTATGTTTGATGTAGCTTTGAAAACTTAATTCCACCATTCCATTTGCATACATTGTTTGGATGGAGTTTTGAAATTGTGATTCCACCACAGATTTCAAAACATTTTTCTCTTTCCTGTTTGGCTACTCTCTCTCTTTCGTGTTCTCCATTATGAAAAGCAGAAGGTTTTTGAATTTTGGGTATACCCAGTCATCCTTCCGGACGTTCCCCCAGATGTCTGATCGGTTGACCAGAACAGTATTCATGTTTTTTTTATTTTTTGGCACCTGTTATTTTTATATTTTAAATAAAATATCTTGGATTTTTTTTTATTTTTTTATGAGTTTTGAATAGAATTTTGGATTTATGTTTGGTTATGAGTTGTAAATTTTTAAATCAAATATTATATGTTATATCAATCAATTCAAAATTATTTTTAAAACTCATAACCAAATTAATTTTTTACACTCAAATCATAATATCCAAACTCTCAAATTCAAAAGATAACTCCATTCTTAAATCATAATTTTAAAACTCTATCATACGTAATCAAATCCCGTTGGATTAATTTGTGTTTTTTAAATATCCAAATGATATGGGTCGGGAATGGGCACCCGCCCAATTCCCCATATGTTGTGTTCAGGGTTCTCATTCGCAATCTCATGGTCTTCTCATTCTCATTCTCACATAGCAGCGAAGGCAACGATCTCCGTCGGATTTGCGAAGGCAACGATCTAGCGGCAGCGATCTCCATTGGCGTTACCACGATGGTTCTTCAGCGTGGTGAGTTTCGCTATCTCGTTCTCTCGTTCTCTGGATTTGTTTAGTAGATTACTAGCAGTTGGCACACGCGATGCGTGTGCTATTCAAATAAATGAAAATAAAATAAAAAATTTATTATATGTTGTGTGTTAGTCAAGTGGTGAGAGTGTTATTCATTTGATATAAGTTTAAGGTTCAAATCCCCTCCACTCATCTATCTAATTTTTTTTTTAATTTTAAATTAAAAAAGTGCATACGTGGCAGCATAAGAAACAAAGCTTCTGGACACCATAAGAGGTGTTCACTTTATAATAGTATAGATAGATAGATAGATAGATTTTGAATCATTTTTAGTTCCTTTGGCTACTCCAAATTCCATCAATTCAGCCTCTTCTCACTCTTTCAAGAATCAATCCAAGTCCCACATTTTTTGTCGGTTTCGGAATCGAAAATCTCTGCAGAGAAAGAGAATAACTTTCGCTTTTGAACCCTCTGCCGTATCAGAAGTTCTTCCCCAACTTGGCACTCCACTTTTCTTCTACTATTTGAACTCATTTTTCTTGGTGCCTATTGGGTTATGTTGATTCTTAGTTCAGGGCTAGTTTGTTGCAATTTTCACATTTTTTTGCCAATAACTTTAATGGGTTTTATTTGGTTTTAAGTCTGTAGGTAAGAAGTTGTGAAATCAGTACAATAACTAGTATTTCTGCTGAGAATTTGCAATTGTGTGCATTTTGTAAGTGGTTTTTGCACACCCATCATGTGCTTGTGTGTTTGTTTGAAAGAGACAAAAAGTTGCAGTAGACTATGATTTGGATGTGCAATTTGTTTGACTACGTGGCTAATTAGTATCATTTTCATTGTTTGAAAGAGGCAAAAAGCTGCATTTTGTACATTACGTTAAGAAAGCGCCAGTGTTTTGGAACACACATAAAGGGAAGTGGTTAAGTGTTTCTAAGAAGAATAGAGTAAGACACTTGCATTAATCATATCCATATGTTCCAAGGTTTTTGAAGGTTGATTGAATCCAAAACGTAAAGGCATAGCTACGGTTGACATGTATGACTAAGCCAGTTGAACATAGGCGGTCAATGAACAATGGCTATTGAAACAACTGATCTAGTTGGGTAGAGGGAACTTGAAAAAATATTCATTTCAGCTGTTAAAAGGGAATTGTAACTTTTGATTTGTATGTTTCTTTGGTTTACTATCCTGGTCTACATATATGGGTGGTCATGACGTAGTTGTAAATTTCAAATCACACCAAAGCAAAACTCCCTGCGATTGCAAAGTAGATAAGATGTTGCAAAATGTATAAAGAATTCGGAAAGTAGGTGAGAGTGGCAAAAAGAAATTTGATAGTTGGGTCATTAGAAATGTTGATGTAGAAAAAAATCTTTCTTAGATGAAAATTGGAGTCACAAAAATTTGTTGAAATTTTAGCACGATTGCTTTTCAGGGTATAATTTGGCATACACAACCAACAGAGGCTGGATAGAAGCCAAGAAGAAAATGCATTCTGAAACTAAATTAGGAAATATCCTAGAGGAGCTCAAATTAATGGGGAAGGAATGAATTAGAGAGGCTTGACTCTTGAGTAACGAAGTGATGAAAGCACTGGGCTGAAAGCAGCAAATGTTCCTTAGATCTCATAATGTTATCCTTTGGCACCAAATGTAGTAGTGATTTGCATAAGCCTAACATGATGTTAACATATTTACTTGATTAAGATTAACCATATTGGCAAAATGTTTTAAAAAATGGTGAATTTCATGTTTTGTTTATAGTAGCATGTTGTTTTCAACAATGGTATTTTGAATATTAACTCAATCATTACATAATGTAGAAATGTGATAATATTACATAGTTCTTTGAAATATATAGATTTTGTGCCTTCAATCATACATGATGTAGAAATGTGATAATATTACATAGTAATTTGAAATATATAGATTTTGTGCCTTCATGTGCATTGATCTGATTGCTCACTTATATTTGTCATTGTTACAGAATGTGCTTTTATAAAGAACCTAAACAACAATGTACAGTATCTCCTAGCTTGTGCAGTTGTCAAATTTCATTGGACAGAGTTAAATGCTATCATTTGTCTTTTGAAATGGGTTATTTAGGCCCTAATGCAATTTAATCTGGGTCTTATAACACTTTCTTCAAACAGGTTCTTCCACATTTTTTTTTAATTGCTAAAAGCTTATTTGATTGTCTATATATTTGATTATTTTAAAAAAACTTTTTAATTAATTAATTAATGTGTATTTGATTTTGTTGTAGAGTCAAATAAAATAAAATAAGCTTGAATGTATATTTAGCATTGGTTGTGAATCTTTAAAAAAAAAAAAAAAGAAAGGGTCAAGTTGGGTTGGGAAAAATCCAAACCCATTAAGAGATGGGAAGGGTAGTACCCATGGGGAATGGGGATAGGGAAATAATATCCACCCCATTGCCGCCCCTACTCTCCCTGGCTTGCACTATGTTTATAAAATCTGATTCAGTTGACAGTAAGTAAAATCTGATTCAATTGACAGTAAAATAAAATTTGATTCAAACATAAATAATGATAGTTTGTGATGTATAAATAGCTTCAACAACAAAATAATATTTTTGATAACTGCACCACGCCGAGGTAGTCGCGGAGGAGGTAAGGAACTTGCTTAAGGCACGGGCTATTCAGGAAGTGCACTACCCTTAGTGGATTTCAAACACGGTCGTAGTACCCAAGAAGAATGGGAAGTGGAGAGTTTGCGTCGACTACAAGACCGTCAACCGAGCTTGCCCCTGTCCCGAATAGACCAGATGGTGGATCTAACGGCCGGACATAACAGGCTCAGTTTCTTGGATGCCTACCGCGGTTATCATCAGATTGTCATGCATGGCCCCGACCATGAAATCACCTCATTCACTACTCCAATGGGACTCTTCTGCTACCGAGTCATGCCTTTTGATTTGAAAAAAGCCGGGGCGACTTTCCAAAGGATGGTGACCAAAATGTTCACTCCTCTGCTAGGCCAGGCGATGGAGGCTTATATCGATGACATGGTGGTCAAAAGCCGGTATCAAGTAGACCACTTGTCCGACCTAGCTGAGATGTTCGCCATTCTCAAACAGCATAAGCTACGCCTGAATGCGTCCAAGTGTGCCTTTGGTGTGGGATCCGGAAAATTCTTAAGCTTCCTAGTCACAAACCGAGGCATCGAGGCAGACCCCACACAAATCAGAGCCGTACAAGAGTTAAAGCAGCCAAACTCGGCGAAGGACGTGCAGCATCTTGCCGGTATGGCAGCCACGCTTAACAGATTCATAAGTCGGTCATCAGATCGCTGCCGTCCTTTCTTTCGAGCCTTAAAATCCAAGTTTTCATGGGACGAGAAATGCGACAAGGTTTTGGCCGAGCTAAAGGCATATCAATCTTCTGCTCCATTACTGGTGACGCCAAAGCCCGGCGAAGAACTCTACCTTTATCTGGCCGTCTCTCAGCATGCAGTTAGCGCGGTACTTGTCCAATCTGAAGGCATCTAGTATTTCCTCATTTTTTACGTCAGGAAAACCATGCTACCGGCAAAGTCGAGATACTTGCCGCTGGAAAAACTTGCCTTGGCGTTGATGATGGCCTCAAGGAAATTGGCGCACTATTTTCATGCTCACACAATCATCGTTTTGACTGAGTTCCCGCTCAAAGCCATATTCGAGCGGGAGGATTTCTCCTGTCGAATCCTTAAGTGGGCAGTCGAATTGGGACAATTTGACGTCAAGTTCCAACCACAAACTGCCATAAAAGCACAGACCTTGGCCGATTTCATTGCTGAATTCTCACTTGACATTCATTCCATATGCCCGGTGGATCTTGCCACGGCAGCTGAGGAGGTGAATGCAGGCTCAACCGAAATTACACAGCACGACGATGTTGGCAACGCAAAACCAGCGCGCCTCGCTGTAGAACCTCCAGTCGGCATGATATTGCAGACCGGCGATGTGGTAACGGACTTGGGCGTAACAAACCAACCTGTTGGGTCCGGTGCTGCATCGCTGAGGGGGGAGGAATTGGAACTGATCAGCATTGAAACTGAAGCCGAACAATCGAGCGACCGCGATCCCCTCAACCTTCAAGCCTCCCAAGACCCCTCAGAGTGTTGAAAGCTCTTTGTCGGCGAAATGCGGAAACTCTTTGTAGATGGAGCCTCAAACCGTCACGGTGTCGTGCTGGGCATAGTTCTGATTTCACCAGATAGTCTGACCATCGAACACTCCATCACCCTCGGGTTCCCTGCATCAAACAACGAGGTTGAGTACGAGACGTTGTTGGCCGGGCTCAAGAGCGCCCTTCAGGTACACGCATCCGAGCTGATGGTTTACAGCGATTCCTAACTCGTTGTCAACCAAGTATCTGGGGTTTACGAAGCTAAAGATGACAGAATGGCAAAATACCAAGCTCTAGTGAGAGAACACATCCAGCGATTTCAGGCAATCAGGGTCCAACAAATTGGCCGGGAAGACAATGGTCGTGCGGATGAGTTAGCCGGTCTGGCTTCTGTGGTCGACCGAACATCTCCCAGTCCTCTCCTGATTGAGTATCTTCCAAGGCCAAGTATCGAGGAAACCGAGCTGATAGAGGTACTTTGCACCGAGCTAGGTCCTTCTTGGATGGACCCTATTATTCTCTTCTTCAAGGAGCGGACCCTTCCGGCCGATAAAAAAGAAGCGCATAAAGTCCGGGTGAAGTCAGAGCGGTTTTGGCTCTCTCCATCTGGCGCTTTATACAAGAAGTCTTTCACCGGCCCCTATCTCAAATGTGTACACCCAAACAGCATGGACGCTTTCCTGTACAAAATTCATGAAGGCATATGCGGCAATTACATCGGGGGCAAATCTTTGGCCTACCGGGCTATTTCGCAAGGGTATTGGTGGCCATGCTTGCAAACGGACGCTCAGAAATATGTTCGCAAATGTGAGAAGTGCCAGAAGTTCACCCACCAAATTTACCAGTCGGCCAGAGAACTTCTTCCCCTCACAAGCCCTTGGCTTTTTACGATGTGGGGGCTAGACATAGTGGGACCACTCTCAACGGCACCAGACAACCGAAAGTTCTTCATCGCGGCTATGGACTACTTCACCAAATGGGTTGAAGCAGAGCCCTTAGCAACTATTAAGAAGAAAAACATCAAATGGTTTGTCTGGCAGAATGTGGTAACGCAGTTTGACATCCTTAAAATTCTGATCTCTAACAATGGCACCCAATTTGACGGGCGCATATTCAGAGGATTTTGTGAAGAATTAAAGATTGAATTCTACAATTCCACCCTGGCTTACCCGCAGTCGAACGGCCAAGCCGAAGCATCAAACAAGACCATTCTTGATGGGTTGAAGAAAAGACTTGAGAAAGCTAAAGGAAAATGGGTCGATGAACTCCCAAATGTCCTTTGGGCATACCGGACGACCCCGCGGCGATCTACCGGGGAAACTCTTTTTGCCCTGGCATATAGCATGGAGGCGGTCATCCCGTTGGACATTGATATGCCCACCATCCGCAGTGAAAATTTTGAGCCGGAGCTGAACGCTGAAGCAGTAGCCCTAGAGTTGGACCTTGTTGAAGAGCGCCGAGAAAAAGCTTTGATTCACGTGGCTGCGTACCAACAAGAATTGTCCAGGAAATACAACAAAACCATGCACCCTAGACCGTTTAAAGTAGGTGATTGAGTTTTAAGGAAGGTCATGGGTAACACCCTGGTGTTAGGCGAAGGCAAGCTAGGGGCAAACTGGGAAGAACCCTACAAGATAACCGGTCTGGCGAGCAAGGGGGCATACCACTTGGAAGATTTGGATGGCAAAGGCATACCCTCGCCATGGAATGCAGCCAACCTCAAACTATACTATTTTTAAGTTTCTCATAGTTTTTATGTTATTCTTTTGAGTAAGGATTTGTTTGCCTTACGCTTCAGAATGTAACTCTTTTTGTTAATATAATAGAAGTGACTTGACTTTGCTGGAGCATTTTGTTGTTTTCGATGCTAACTCTGAGATTTCGACCAAGATGTTTTATTCCGGTTGAATAAGTTGATGATTTACTCAACTCTTTGGAATTGTAACCGAGATGTCTTACTCCGGTTGAATGAGTTGATGATTTACTCAACTCTTTGGAATTGTAACTGAGATGTTTTACTCCGGTTGAATGAGTCAATAATTTACTCAACTATGAGATTTCAACCGAAATGTTTTACTCCGATTGAATGAGTTGATGATTTACCCAACTCTGAGATTTCAACCGAGATGTTTTACTCTGGTTGAATGAGTTGATGATTTACTCAACTCTGAAATTTCAACCAAGATGTTTTATTTCGATTGAATGAGTTGATGATTTACTCAGCTTAGACCGAGATGTTTTATTCCGGTTGAATGAGTTGATGATTTACTCAGCTTAAACCGAGATGTTTTTCTCCAGTTACGTGAGTTGATGATTTGCTCAACTCTGTGATTTAGATCGAGATGATTTTGCTCTGGTTAAATTCGTTAATGATTTACTCAACTTAGACTGAGATGTTTTATTCCGGTTGAATGAGTTGATGATTTACTCAACTTAAACTGAGATGTTTTTCTTTGGTTACGTGAGTTGATGATTTGCTCAACTTTGTGGTTTAGACTGAGATGATTTTGCTCTGGTTAAATGAGTTGATGTTTTATCAACCGAGATGGTTTATCTCGGCTATATGAGTTGATAATTCGTTCAAAGACGAGTTGATTATTTGCTAAGCCAAGGTGATTTACCCCGGCCAAAGTTGTTTAGTTTAAACACAATGCAAACACTTAATGAAATCAGAACTTTTCATTGATGAGGAATATAATTACATACGATGGGGCTGGCAGCCCGGTTACATTCTTAAAAACAAAAAAGAAAAAGACAAAACTAAACCAAGGGGGACAGGCCGGCGAGGTCATCCCCGGTTGAGGTTGCCTTCAGGTTGACCGTGATTGTGGTTTCTTTGACGCCGGTCTCAACTTGGCCGCCCTGCTTTGGGCGGTTATCTCCCTCGGCAGTTTCCTCGGCCTCCTCCAAGCCTTCTTCTTCCTTGGCCTCAACCTGCAAGGCGCTGAAGACGTCATTGGCATATGGCATCATGTATGCCGGCAGAAAGGCAATAGGGGAAGAGGCAAACACGTCAGTCCCAGATCCTTGGCCGAGCTGTTCGCAAGCAGCTTTCCATCCGGACTTGAAGAAAATGTCCTTGGTGGCCTCCACTTGCTTGGTATAGTTTTCCTCGGCCTCATTGAAACCTTCGTTGTTTGCCTTGTCCAGTTCGTCCTTCCTCGATTGCTTCAACGCTTCCAGCTCGGCCAGGAGAGCGTCCCTTTCTTTCTCAGCGGCACCCAGTTGGCCAAATAATCTGGAGTTGTCAAAGTTCGCAATCTCCAAAGAAGCTTTTGATCGCCCCAGCTCGGTCTAAAGGTGCTCAACCTGGCTGGCAGCGTCGGTTGCCTTCTGCCGGAGTCTGTGAATTCGCTCTAGTACAAGGTGTTGTTTTTGGATGGCCTGCAAGAAGAGAGTTTGATTAGAGATGGAACCAAGCAAACACTTTGAAAAATTTGAATAAAGCATGCAAAATTCTTACCCGGGTCATGGACTTGACCGAGGACTTCACCAGCCAGGTGTCGGGCACATGATCGCTGCCGACCGCGTCGCTCGGTAGTAGGAGGGCTTTTGTCAGGTTGAAGGCTAGAAGGTGTTCATTGT
This sequence comes from Camellia sinensis, assembly GCF_055761805.1. Lineage (NCBI taxonomy): Eukaryota > Viridiplantae > Streptophyta > Magnoliopsida > Ericales > Theaceae > Camellia > Camellia sinensis. The sequence continues at coordinate 25,994,432 of NC_138969.1, read as the reverse complement.
CGCCTTTGACCGAGGCGGTTGCCGGGATCTCCTTACCTCGGTGTTTCAACTGGGGCTTCCAGGGTAGTGGTAGCTCGGTTGTGACCGTGGGTTGCTCGCTGTTCAGCTCCGCGACGAGCTCGGCTGAGGGATCGGTGGTTCGAGGCCTTTTTCCAGCTCGGCGGGTGTCCTTGCTGGCCTGTGATGGGGGGGTTAAGGCCAAGGCAATGACGGCCTCAGATGTTTGCCCGGCTCTTGAAGTGCGATGTGGGATGCTCGGTAGCTCGATGGATGTGGCGGTGATGAGATTCTTGATGCGGCTTTGTTTGGCCATCTTCTCTGCCTCGGTCAGCCGGATAAAGGGCACGTCGGGTAATGTGGGGTCAGGATGTGGCGATGCGCTCGAAGAAAGTCTGTCACTCTACTCCGACATGGAGCAGAGTATTAGTAGGTCGATACGTAGCCGAGAAGTTCGTGACAATCTTGGTTTCGGTACCACAGCACGGTTCTAATGGCTGCTTCATTGGGATAATGGTAGTTGGCTTACAAAGCCTCAATTGCTGTAAAAGAAGAAAAGATATTAAGTACGGAATTTAGAAAGAAAAAAATTTGACCGAGCAGTTAGCACGACTTACATGTTTCACCGAAGTTTTTGCTTATATACCAGCCTGGCACGTCGACCGTTTCATAATTACCGGACACCCAGAAAAAGTCATCGTCGTGCATGTCTTTATCCGGGGTGCCGGTCACTATCTTCTCCTTGCTCGGTCTAATCTTTAAATAATAGGCAAGGCTGTCACCCGTATGGCCAAAGGTATACTGGCGAAGTATTTCGGCTAATCCTAGGTTGGTTCCTAGCCGGTTGTTCAGTTCGTGGATCCCGTTAATTATCTTGTAAGTGTTGGTTGAGACTTGGGTTGGCGCTAGCCCGGTGCGCCGCAAGAACTCGCACAAAAGGGGGTTAACCGGGAAGCGGAAGCCACCTTCTATTGTGGATAGCACGGTGAAAGGGCACTGGTCTAGTCTACCCCAGAGGGTTGTTTCCTCGGCACCAAGCTCGAGATGTATGTCGGTTGGGATACCGTATTCTTCCCAGAACGTGGCTAGAGCGACCGACGTGTCGACCAAGAAGTGGTAGCGCCCCATGTGTAGCCGGCTAGTTACAGCATGGCTGTGTTGGTTTGGCACAAACTCTTGTTTGGTGGTTGCTCGGTCTTTGAGAGTCTCAATGTTGGTGCGTGGTCCCCTTGGACTCTGCAGGAAAATGAGGGTAAGTGTAAGTGGGAGCGCGGTCGTGCAAAACGAGCTTGGCTTTAGCTTGGTCAGGTGGAGTGCCAGACCACCCCAGTCATGAAGGTAAATCCAGAAGCTCGGCCGCTCAAGCGGACCAGATGTTAGCCCGGTCAAGCGGTCAAACCCTCTACCTACCTCGGTTCCTACAGGAGTTTTTACAAACTCGTAATTTGCTCAGTTTAGATGTTTTTTGGGATCAAAAGAAGACCTGGAGCCCGGTCCACTCCAGATCTTCATGTGTTCATCATTTAGGCTGAAGAACAGTAAAGGGAACAGGGGTAGAGGTGGGATTTGGGGAGCTATGCCCTAAAATCTATGGTTTTGGTGCCTTAAAACGTGAAATACGAAAGGGAAAAGCTATAAAGAGATTCGAAGAGCTTACCAGTATAGAGGCAAGAGCTGGTTCCTCGAACACGAACGCAGAGGAGGGCAAGAATGGAGCTTGAGGAGGGCATTGCAGCTTCAGGTCATCTGGAACGGAAGAGAGTCAGTGAGGAGGAAATGAAATGGGAGAGGCGCGTATATGTAAGAGAAAAAGGCCGCCAAAATTCAAATTTGAAAGGACGTCTGGGTTGGCTGCTTGAGGCCAATAAATGCACGATGTGTGTTCATAATTGCGGCGACGTCAATACTGAAGAGACAAGATGGCAAGTTAAGGCGTCAACCGAGCAAGCCTAGAAACCAGGCATGGAGATTAGCGCGATTACTGTCTTGTAAACTGAGGACCTAGGAATAGTCTACCCCGGACGGATCATGTAATCCTAGTCACGCTTACGCGGACGGAATTAAGGGGCAATTGAGAAGGAGATTTATAATCTAGCTTTGGACCGTGGAAGAGGTCAAAGAGGTCAGGGCCGAGCATGTTTGGGCCGAGATCACTTGGGCCTGATTTGGAGTGGGATTTGCTCGGTCGAGGCCCAGCCCCTGTCTAGGCCGAGCTAACTGGGGCTTCCCTGGAGGTGATCTTGCTCGGTCGAGGCCCAGGCCTGAGGTCCGCGGCCATGTGATTGATCGAACTCCCCCGAATTTGGACTTGCTGGGCCGAGATGAGCATCTTTACACAGGTTTTGGGGGAGCATGGTTAGCTCGATGGTAAATTTTTCTGTTCACCGGCTCAGCTTATCTTAAACTCAGTTATGCCGGAATGCTACCGAGCTCGGCTGTTATGGAGCTCGGCGAGTGGAGCACTCGGGCATGTTACGTAGCACGGACGTGGAAGACCGAGGTGATTCCGCCGATCTGCCGAGATCCTGTTAATGTTGTCTGGCGATTTGGTTAGGTGGTGATTATGGGATTTGTGCTGACAGATGGGAGAGTAGCTCTACGTGTCAAGAGACTAATGGGAGCAGATATAAGCGCAGAAAGTATATAAGCTTGACTGCGCCCCCCATGCGGAGGATGGAATATCATTTGGTGAGAGAAACCTAAACATTCAACTCTCTTCCTTTCTCTCTCTATCTCTGAGTGTGTGCTAACTTGACCGTTAGAGGGATTTTCCGGCAACACATCGCCGGTTAGCTCACCGCCACTGCTTTCGCAGGTTGATCGGATAGAAGCGGAGCTTGGACGAAAGGAGAACGAGTATTGTGGAATATTTGCTCCCCGTACACCACTGAATCGTTTAATCAGTATATTGTATCATCCATATTAGGCATTGGTGGAAGTAGCCATTACCTCTAGGAGCGTTATTGACAAATTGATTGTGTATAATTGGACGATTAGATATGGTATGACGGTTTTCATCTCTTATTATAGTACATACCCATTTTTGCAAATTATGTTTGTATATATATTTATATATATAATTTTGGGGGAGTTATTGAATAGTGAGACCCCCCCCCCAAAAAAATAACAAATATGGAGGGGTGCAACTTAGAGTTTTTACTCTGACAATGTTTGAGTAGTACACCCAATGTTTGTATAATTTTTTTTCCCCTATCCCATTGTTTAGTGATTTTCCTTATAATTTTTGGCTAATATAAAATAAGTTATTGAACAAAGACTTTTGAATATATATTTTTTCAATTAATGAACTTGATTGGGATAAGTTTCAAATTTGTTGCCTTAAATATAATAATCTCTTAATTAAAAATCTAATTATTTTCTTTGTGTTTATAAAATTGGCCTTTTGTTTTTTATTCATAGACGCTTTTTATTTCCAGTTTGATTTGATTAATTTGGAGTTGTTTTAGGAATTGCCTCTATATGGTTTCTACTAATTTGCATTGAAAGATTATTTGTTGTCTCATATCTGATCACATTATAAGCTTATTGATACATAAGTCACACCATCTAGGGTGTTTTATTTTGTTTGACATCAATATGCATATGGATATATGGGTCGGGCCTATAACTTACCCTTTTGGGCCGGGTTATATACCCTTAAATTAATGGATCTGAAGATGCACACACTTTCAGCAGTCATTCACTCTTTCTTCCAAGTACCCGGCTGTTTCAGGGTTTCTCCGCTGTAGCGCCACCGCCACCGCCACCGCCACCGCCACCGCCGTCATTGCGGACTGAGGAGGAGGATTCAAGGTCTATTTGTCTCTCTCTCAACGCTTCTCTCTTTGTAAGTTCAGATTCTTTTCTCTCATATCATTTTCTTATACTCCCAACATATCAGCTTTTTGTTTCGATTAGAGCTTTCAAATTCGAATCAGATCATAAATTGAATTAATGAGAATGCTTTATTTAGTTTATTTTTCATCTTTGTCTTAATTTACATATATTTTGAATGCTTGGTTTTGTTATGAATGAACTATTCATCAATTGCTAAAAACTGTTTTTTGAGTGCGTACTGTGATATTGACTTCATTTTTGGTTGTTAATGTTATAATTTGTTATTGTACTACAAATTGCTTTGTTACAATGATATTAAATTATGAAAAGAGGGATTATTAGTGCAATTCTTTGGCCTATCAAATTGATTATTTATTAAAATGATTTTAAGTTGTCATGAGTAAATATTTTTGGAAAAAACGTCTTTAAACAGAAAAGGGAAGATGAGAATTTTTCTTTAGGCCCTGTTTGATTAGAAAGAAAATTTGATAGAAAGTGAAAGTAAAAGAAAATGAAGTGAAAGAAAAGAAAATATATTTTCTTGCAAGCATTTGATTAAGATGGAAATTTTGTAAGAAAAAGATGGAAATTTAAAAGTTTAGTTATAGATAACTCATTCATTCAATTTTTCTTGTGCTTTCTTGTATTTTTAGCAAGAAATAAAAAAATTAATTGCAATGCTAAGATGGGTTGTACAAGAAAATTAGTTTTCTTATACTTTCCACCACTTTCAAGCTAAACAAACTCATATAAGTTAATTTTTTTTTTCTCTTTCTTTCACTTTCTACCTATTTTATTCTAAACAAACTAAGCCTTAGGCCATGTTTGGATCATAGACTTGGTTAGGGATTTGGAAAAGGAAAGAGAGAGAGTGTGTAAAAGGTGTGTGAAATGTAACTATATTCCATTCACATTACATCCCCCTTTAGGTTCTGTTTGGTTCATGGATTTAGATAGCGATTTAGAAAAGGAAAGAGAAAAAATGTGTGAAATGTAGTTGTATTTCATTCATACTAGCTGGATCCCCACGCGCTATGTGCGTGGGGGTCGCATTATTGTTGCGAGAAATAATACGCGATAGTAAAATTGCAATATTTTTTCAAAAAAATATGCAACACAAAATACACAATATTTATTATTTTCTATTCAATAATCCTAACCACGTCCTACATTTAACAAAATTGTGAACCAAAAAACAAACCAATTCCTTGCTGTCTTTAAAAAAGAAAAAGACAAACATATGTATGCCACACTTAAAAACAGGGGTTCAAGTAACAAAGACTTAGAATCAAATTTGTAAAGATTAAGGTGACCAAAAGAATATCTTATTTCAGATATTAGAGAATGTAGAATTTTCTCATCTTTCTTTTTGCCTCTTAACATCCCATGGAACCAAAATTTGGGTAAAGAATTACCTTTGTGTTGTTTAAGAATTGGAGACTTCCATGTGCTCTTGGCCACAGATGAGGTATACTTCAAAAGTCTTCCAACACTTGCATTGAACATGGATGATCCACACGTAAAAATTGAATGCACCACTATCAAAAACAAGTTCGCAGAATCAGTATTGATCCATCCATTGATCAACATTTCTATAGCAAGTGAAGCTTGTTTGCTAAACTTTCCACTTCACCCTCGACCTTGTACTTGATTTTTCAATCCTGGTCTCAGTTGAAGTGTCTCAGGATCAAGTACTATATACCTGCTGTCATTTATCACTACCAGAAAGAGATAGGAATGGTTATCTCAATTGCTCTTCGATGCGTTGGTAGGCTGCCTCCAGTGACGTGTTGGTCTGCCACTGCACATTGTTGTCATTATCATTGTCTGTCTCTTCTTTCTCATCAACCTGACTTATAGTTGGTGAACTTTGATCCTCATCAGAACCACTGGCTTTCTTTTTGTTGTAGTTGACTTTTGCAGGCCCATCCTTGGAATTGGAAGACCCCTTCTTCTTCACTACTTTTCTTCAGCTTCTTCTGCTCTTCATCAGCAGCCTCACCTTCCTTCAGTCGCTCCTTTTCAGCCCTTTGCATTGCCTTATTGTCTTTGGAACCGTTCTTTGGTTCAGGTGGGTTCTTCAAAATGAAGGCTGTGAGTTTGTCCCTCACATCCACATCCGAAACAAAACCACACGCCACACATCTCAGTTGAACCATCTGACTTTTTGTATTTAAGACCTCTGTTTCAGGATATGCAGTATTTCAGCATGTAGAAGTCTTCTAATGATTTTTGGGCATGAAAAGAGAGATCCTCCTCTGTAGTCAAGGAATGTTGCACCCAGCTGCAACCACAAAATTGTGGGTATTCCTGAAATGACCCGTGATGCATGCAGTCAATTCTTTCTGGCAATGGTGAGTTTTTACTTGACATAGGACAATACTCTCCAAGCAACCCAATTGATCCCAAATAGAAAATGGCCTGTTCGGACATGAAAGAAACTTCAATGTTGACACAACGATACACTTCAAGGTGGCAATTTGAAGAGGGCAGATGAACCTGTGAGCTTCCTAAGTAAACCAAGTTAATTAGATAGGAATGGGTTAAAAAATAAATGGTCACATTGTAATACAATGTTATCAGAGAAACAATGTAATGTAGAAAGGGAAAGAAATTGAAATTAAACCCTTCCACACCCTAAAATTTAAAAACTATAACAAACTTAGGAAGTAATTCAAACTCATGAAACCAAAAGCCACCAGAAAACATTGTCAACTATACAAAACCTCCCACTACTACTTGTTCACCCAATAACAATGTGAGTCATGTGACTATTCAACAACATTTTGTTTGATCTCACAATAGGAGAGCCAATTATTGTAAGACTATTTAGGAATGCCAAGGATGAAAAAGATGCGACTCCACACAAGTTACTACATTTCAATAGTTAAGTGAACTTCAAATTTTCAAAACTAATTACGGACAAGGCAAAAGTAAAAAATCTTCTTACACAAAAGGGGAGGCTAAGAATAAAAGGAGAAGACCGATTCAATCAAATCAATATCTTGCCATTTTCAGAAGAAACAAGAATAGTTAACGTATGTGGGGAAGACATCGCAAGAGAAGAAAGTGACCTTCGTGCTGCATCATGATCAAAAGAAACGAAAGAAGATGTATGCACCAGTAAACTGTGTAAATAATATATTAATTCCGTTTACTTGAAAGCTTCAATTTGAATCTACAAATATTGCAAAATTAAAATATTAGATAATTGGGATGGAACAACTAACCATAAAATATTGCTTAAACTTGTCAAGCTATCCCAAATTTGTTTATTTGAATCTTTTTCTTTTTTTATTTAAAGCAAGACCATAAAATATTTTCCATTGGCACTTTTTTATTTTGCCCTTTTCTTGCGACTCAATTGGTACTTCTTTTCTTTTTCTTTTAATTTTGATTTTTTTCTTGCTTAATATACTGTATTTATTTACCTATGCATCTAAAGTTGTCAAGTAATTTCAAAAGGTTATTAATTATTCAATTGCAAATTAAACGAATTGTGCTCCTTAGTCCTACCCAGGATGTCTTAGGTTGAAGTGTAATCGACATATATTCAAATAATCAAAGGTATAGTCCAAGTTAGTTTACAGTAGGCAATACGATAAAAAATTAATTAGACATTTGAATTCATCTGCACAATTTATACTCAAATTTATATAGTGAGAGACAAACACCTGATTGAAATTTTCTGGTTGTGAATCTTCAATTGAGTTCACTAATTGAAGATTATCAAATGTATTGAGTAGTGAATCCTATTTTGTGATCATCTTTGATTACCTACAATCCACGGGAGGATTAGATGCGTCGACTTCAAATGGCTCGTGAAGAGTTGCACTTTCAAGAAGACTATTAACATTTTATCAACAGCTAAAGAGAACACATAATATTTCTCTAATATAAAAAATTGGTGACACATAGTAATATATTAAACAAGTTTTTTTTGAAGAGAAAATGTAAAGAAAATAGTGATTTAAAAATTTGATATCATATTTGAATGGATTAAATTGAAACTTTTTTTTTTATAATGGCAAAAGTGTAATTTTTCAAAAGTTGAGAGGAGGCATGTGCACCCCCCCCCCCTCCCCGGGCCCTAGGTCCTTAATTCCCTCTACCCCTGACCAAGTCTCCTCCAAGAAATTATAATATTGTTATTAATAAATTGAAATGAAGTTCATAGTACAAGAGGTAAATCCAATTTTGGTCAGCTATAAAAATATAAAACAAATAAATAAATAAAATAAAAATCCAAAAACCCAAGTCATTGATATCATCAAAAACATATAGGAAAACCATTACCCATAAAAAATCAAAAAGAAAAAAAAAAGAAAAGAAACCCATTAAAGGCGGCTCATGAACCAACCTTTCCAATCCAATCAACAGCCTCTTTTCTAGTCCCACAAATCCAAATGAGACATAACAAAAAATGAACATGGAATAAATATTAAAGATTAAAACAAAACTAATTTTTGATATTGGAGTTATATTAGTTCAAAGTCCCTATTAACAACTAAGATTTGTTTTAAAGGAATGGACTGGGTAGCTTTAACCCCCACAACTTTCTTTATCCTATTCTTATTTCATTTTTTTTTTCTTCTATTAGAGATCATCACTTAACTGCAATACAACCACCTTAAATTGTTAGATTGATAGAGACACCATTTAAAATACTAGTGTAGTCCCTACAAGGAAAAAAATGAAATGGTTTTTGTTGGGTCTCCATTCTAGCCTTGCAACCTTGCAAGAGAAAGAACTCAAGAATTTCCAATTGAGGTTGTCCATGAATGGTTGGAGTAGGCATTTCAAGGCTTTTAGTCTGTAATAAGGCAGTATCTCATTGGTAATGTTCGAATTCCATTAGTTTCGATTCGAATTGGTGGGTTTGTCCCCATTTGTTGTCTAATTGGAAAAAAATTACAATGTCTCTATAAAAAAAAAAAAAATGTGTACTTCGTGATTTCTGTTTAATGACTCCATGCATCAATTTTACTATCTAGGCATTGAATAGGGAATGATTTTGTAGTTACTATTATTGATGTTCATTGGTTAATGATGTTCTACAATATATATAGTCTATGTCTCTTCAATTGTCCCGCTCAAAACAATTATTTGTCCCAAAATGTAGCACCTGTATTTCTTTATTTTCTCTCTCTTCTTCTTTTCAACATTGCACTTGGTTTTCATTTTCGTAACAAATTTTGGTTAGTTGGGTTTTTTCAAGGGCACTTGTTTTTTTTTTTTCCTTTTCATTTGGTTGTTGACGCTTCCAAAAGGAAATTTTCTTTCCTAGAGCACCAATAATGAAGCTAAGGAATCTGTCTAACTATTTGGCAAGGAAATAATTCAGCAGGAAAAATTTATCCTCTTGTGCTATAAGAATGTTGTTACTTCATCTACGTAATCATATAGGTACTCTCTTTCTCTCTCATACACACACATTCACAAAAACCCATTTCTTAGTGGACTATGTAAGCAGTTCTTGTTGTCTGTACGTGTATGTGTTGGTGTTTTCTGAACTTAGTTGAAGGTATTTTTGGAAATATCAATTCTTTTGACACTGTTTGATTTGTTTGAGTTCAGACTGTTATTGGGTATTATTTTTGTTCTCTGTTTCCTTTTTTTTTAAAATAATAGTTTGGTGATTTTTTGTTTGTTGTATTGAAAGTGAGGATTCAAGATCAATCTTTAATTCTTATTGAAGTAAAGCTTATTGCTAATTAAAATTTAAACAAAGGGTCAGGACTTAGGGCATATATATATATTGATTTGGTGACTAAAAGGTAAGGTTTGTTCACATCGAAAGCATCTTGCTCTTGTGAATTCAGTAGGAATTGATGGTTTTCATCTTGGTATTGCATTGGGATATGTTTCTTTATTACTTATCTTTATTTGAAAATCTTTTATCTTTCATTTGTGAATTCTAAATTTTTGCTGATTCACTTTCATACAGAAGTAAGCATGCAGGTTCTCTTATAAACATTTTCACAAACACCTTGTAGGTGTATTCAATGGCTACAAACCTATAATCAATACTACAAAGAAAACAGAAGAGGGGACCATGAAAGCCAAACCTTAGGTGAACATAAGTGAGAATAAACTTTTGTTTATTTCTCTTCTCTGGTTTTCTGTAGATAGGCCTTAATTAAGGTAACTTCTGTGAAAAAAGAGCAGATTTGTGCGACCTGAATGAGGTGCAAATGCAAACTCAAAATGCAGACATCTGGGTATTCCTTTGTAAGCAGTGCAAGCTTCCAATTATTTGTCTACAAGCGGTGCACCAAACAAAGAAGGTTCTAGGAGAGACCATAGAAAGACCCATCAGTCAGAAGCAAGACTTGGATAATCTGGGTTGGTTGTCCATTCGGTACCCACTGAAACAATCTGGGTTGGTTGTCCATTCGGTACCCACTGAAACACTCCTCCTCACCCACATGGAAGAAGCAACGTGAGGCATGTCATCTCTGGAAAACATACGATACAGAAAGTTGAGAAAACAGAGATATAGATAATTGGACAGGTTGCAAGGCTTTCTTTGAGCACATGGCGCACCAAGAATACAATCAAGCGGTACAATTTGTCTCTTGTAAAGAGTTAGGAAGCAAGCAAGAGCATTAGACGCTTAGCAGCAGGAAGGAAATAGGAATTTGTAGGAGGAATGATGGAATTTGTTTTTCTTCTACTGTTTGTGGCTAATTTGAAGCCCACGTGGCCAGCCCAAATCTGCAAGGGAAGAGCTCTTACAAACCAAAGAAGTAGCGGAGTTACACCAAGAAGCAGCGGCATTACACCATTCTTACATACTTTTTATATAGGTTATAGATTTCACGCATCTTTGTGCTTTCCAAATTGCTACCCAAATCTATGTTATTGACCAGAGAAAAGAAGAGAATATGAGGAATTCCTTGTTTTTATTCTCATACTTTCAATCATGGTTGTTCAATTTCAGGCAACAATTCATTTTAAACAAATTCTTTGGGTATGTTTGGTTTGGATTTGTAGAGTGATTTCGGGAAAAAATTTCTAAAAAATTTGTTTGGTTTGTAAATTTTCCAAAACAATTTTTAAAATTACTTTCTCTCTCTTACTTATCAATCAATCACTTTCTCTCTTCTCTCTCCTTCTCAATCACTTTTACTCTCACACACATCTACTCAATTATAACAAAATATCAAATCATTTCAAACTCCCAAACACTAAAACTACTTTCAAAATACACAACCAAACAAACCAAAAAAATTTCTAAACTCTCTCCCCAAAACAATTTTTAAAAACTACTCTTCCAAAACCAAACCAAGCATACCCTTTATTTCTGTTAATGATTTTGCTTTTGGATAAGATTTCTAGGATCATGTCTTGTCCCTTTTTGTTAAATTGTGGTTAATTAACCCAAGCATATAGAGCACATGTTGTCTTTGGAAGAAATGTCATTAGTACTGTTTTTGTAAATATGATGATTTTTATGAATGTATTTCTCAATGTAAGAATTGAAGATTTGATGTAATTGGCATTTATTTCACTTTGACAGGGAAAATTGGGGACTGTCGGTTTTACTGGCATAGCAATTAAGTGCAAAGATGGCTGCAGCTTTCACTTCCAAATCGTTGCGTGGTATGTGAGCTTTATAGTTTTTGAAGTGGTGACTGACTGGTTAGTATTTTTGAGTTAGTTGACATTACATTAGTATGACAGTTATCGTTAATTAATTTCATTTCTTCAAGTGTTCTAGTAATTAAGTTCTTAGTCTATTGTACTTCAAATATTTTTGTGCATGAATTTTTGTTCTATTGGTTCTAGTAATTGGGGCCACTGGTTCAACGGTTAGAACTCACCTATTAAATATTTTCTTTGTTGAAATTGTTATGCTCAGCTTGGTCTCCACCCCAGTTCAGCGTCTCTGCTCTACTTGTTCAAGCTTTGCCTGATGCTTCTTGGGACTAACCGAACTGTTAATTAACCTAGCAAGATGTGTATATCAACCAATGATTATAGATTCAATAGACCTAATAAGCTTTGCTTAAGCGTATGTAGAGATCTGTTGTGTGCCTAAATTGATGAAATCAAGCTACTATAGAAATTGCTTGAGAGCATGAAATCTAGAGTAGAGGCCACTACAACTCATTGTGTAGTCTATTCAAGGTTGTTAAAATCGGGATCCTACATTGGATCGTTAGAGGTGTTTATAGGATCGGATCGTAGAATCGGATCGAGGATCGTAAGATCCTATTGAAAAAGGCAAATTACATAATAATTTAATTTAAATAAATATTTCTTAAAAGGTATACACAAAATAAGCTTATATTCTACTAAAAAGAAGTGAAGATACTATAAAACATATAATACTCCATGTAAAATGTAAATATAATATTACATAATAGAAAACTTGATGGTAAAAATTTTGCATTTCATTAAAAAAGGAGGTGAAGAAGAAGAATTTTATAACATAATACTTACAATATGCATAAAAAGTGAAGAAACAATATTTAATAGAGTCAGATATGAAAATAAATTGAGAAGTTAAAAGAGCGGCTTAACTGAATGATAAGGTTTGTCATTAGCATCCCTTGTGGAGCGGGTTCAAGTCACGAAAATTGTCTCTCCAAAAATTAGGGTAAAATTGCAATAATTTTACCCTCCTTAGACACCGCTAAAGCCAAGCTTGTTTTCTCAACTACTTAGTTTTCTTAAATTGGTATTATATTTTTTTGGGTGAATAAAATTGGTATTATATTAAATGTTTGTTTCCTAGTTTGTTTATTAAATTCAAACTATTTTTTTTTAATATTAATTTGGAGTACATAAATTGATATTTAGATAACAAATATAAAATTTACAATAAAATAGATTATACAATATAAAACAAGGCTTACAAATTGGATTGGATATGATCGGATTTGGATCGGGATTCTACGATTTTATAAGATCCCATTACCAAGATCGAAAGATCCTACCTATGAGGGATTTTTTACACGATCTGGATCGATTGTGCCCAAATAGATCGTAAGATCTTAGGATCGTAAGATCCGGATCGGGATTCTGATAACCATGAATCTATTGAAATTCATCCCATCAAAATCAGTTGCAGAACATGAGCATGGACATGCTTCAGTTCAACTGATTGCATGCTTACTCATGTGGCTTCTTTGATCTTGGGAAAACAATTGCTTCACATGATGTGGATGTGAGATGGCTTCTGCAGGTGATGTCATTTCGTTACTCAGTGGCTAATGTGGGTGATTGGATGCAGAAACATACCAGCATAGTACAGATTCGATCATCTGTCTAGTGGTCGATGTTGGGTTAACTTTATGTTTGGATGCATTGTATGACCTGGACTGTGGCATAACTGCATTTGTGGCTAATACCCCTATTCTCCCAAATTAAAATTGACATTAGTTTTACCTTTTATGTTGTAGTTTGTCTTGCACACATGTTTCCTAATCCCTGATTGCTGTCTGTATTTTGCTTAATGTGTTGGTCAACAAAATTAGCTGCCCGTTCATTGTTGGGAGGCCTTGGCAACAATCTTGGTGTACAGGGAATGCCACATGAGATGTCATGCAGTGAGTTCTTGTTTCAGGTCAGTGTGTTTCTTTATTTGATGTTTCTTTCACCTTTAACGTTTCATTTCTCATTGTATTGTGGCCCTTGGTTTTCATGCATTTATCTTTGATGCAAGGTGTTGATTTTTTTTTTTTTGCTGGCTTTCTTGGTGCGACTCATTATCATTGCTTATTTGAATACTTGTTCGCAAGGCCTTGCAAAAATTATATTTTCACTTTGGCTTCTTTATTCATGATAATATATTTTAATTTATTTCGGAAAGTGAGTGAATACTTGTGTTATATGGTCTTTCAAAAGTGGAAACTTTAGAGGGTGGTTTTTGTATGTTCTTGTGAAGTACTGTGCATGGGTTAAGATAGATTTTAACGTCTATTGGCGTGCTGAAATGGTGTAAATTCAGCCAGGTTGACAACCTGAATAGTTGGGATAAGGTCTTGTTTATAGATCGAATTTTATATCTTCAAAGACTTATCCCATTCTTTTCTCATGTATAAGATCCTTCAAAAATTTGGTGAGAAGAGATAATTAAATTTCTGAATTTGGAATACCCTGCGTTCAAAGATGCCAAAGGGCAAATTGAGTTGGCAACCAACGAGCCTGGTCTTTAACCATGACTGGGTAATGCCAAGAGTATAACGTTTGAGTTTCTTTTAAGTGCATGTAAGAAGAGGCCGTTCATAAATGCCCATCAAATTGAAGGGTTTTTCTTGGTTATTTATCTGATGAAATTCTTATTTACTTGCCATATTTCGTCAATTGGTCCAAGATGAATTTAGTTAATTTACTAGATTGATATCCTTAAAACATAAAACACCATGTATGTCATGGTCTCAAGGCTCCCTTGGTCATTTTCACTGGTTAATTTGAATGAATAGTCATTAATTAACCAATTCTTGATGACAGAGAGCAATGCGAGTAGTCTCCAATGAACTTTCATGTCGTGACTCGTGACCTACTTTAATATATCCATTTTTGTAATCTCTCACCTCTTTTTTTTTTTTTTTTTTCCCCCATTTGTGCAGCAATGCAGGACTTTCATTCAGATGAGGACCAATCTTAAAGTGGTGGACAACTCAGGGGCAAAACGAGTGATGTGCATACAAGCTCTGAAGGGGAAGAAAGGGGCGAGACTGGGGGACACGATAGTTGCATCAGTAAAGGAATCCCAACCTGGAGGCAAAGTGAAGAAAGGAGATGTTGTTTATGGCGTTGTCGTGCGTGCTGCCATGCCGCGGGGCCGTTGTGATGGAAGTGAGGTCAAGTTCGATGACAATGCTGTGGTGCTTGTCAACAAGCAAGGCGAGCCAATAGGAACCAGAGTATTTGGGCCAGTCCCACACGAGCTAAGGAAGAAAAAGCATGTCAAGATTCTTAGTCTTGCAGAGCATATTGCCTGAGGTATGGATCTCTTGTTGTTTGAGACTTCCTGTCTAATTTTCCCATCCTTTCTGTGACACATGAAAGGTGCAAGAAAGTAGATTTTCTTCACAACAAACTGAGATCTGCATTGCTGTTTAATCTTATGTCAAAACCTGTTTATGGATGTTATTCTTATGGAATTAGGGTATTTTTCCAAAATTTGTTGTAAATTATACATCGTTTAAAATTTACTTTCATGTTTAGTTGATTGATTCCACTAATAAGGGTACTGGTTAGGCGGTTAAAATTTGACCCAATAACTTTAAAGGTTCACTTTGTACTCAGAAGTCAGGTTTCTAGTTAGTCTATCCCTCTGAGGATTTCATTAACGGAGATTAAATTATGTGCACTTTTCGTTGATCGATTCCACTCACTTCTGTACCTGTCAACCCTCCATTAGCAGTGCTTGCTCAGTCTAAGCTTTGTCTTTCAAAAGAAGATTTTGGAGGCCATAGAAGTACAAAAAAGGACATGAAAATTTGTAGACTATTAAGTACAAAGACACTAGAAATAAGATCATGCACGGAAAAGTAGTTAGGTTTGGACAGGGTCTGCTCTCTTACCATTTGTCACGCCCTATAGGTTTCGAATAAAGCTTGGTAGCTCAAAATTTATGGCTCAAATGGCCTGAATTTGATAGAAAGCGTTGGCAACCACTATCTCTCCAAAACCCACTCCAAAAACAAACATGCGCACGTTCTCTCTCTTCTCTGTCTCTCAGACCAGACCCAAGAAAGCTGTGATAATTGTTCTCTTCAAAACGCACTCTCTCATCCCCTCTCTCTCATCCCTCTTCTTCACTCACACTTGACACTGAGCAACCGAAGCCGACACATCTCAACCGACGCTTCTTCAAAACACTCTCACCCCTCTCTCATCCCTCTTCTTCGCTCACACTTGACACTGAGCAACAGGAGTTGACACATCTCAACCGATGCCGGAGATTTGGTTGGTTACTCATTATCGACTAGAACAACAAGAATCTTAGGTAAACCCGATATTGCAAAATTAGGCTTTTTGTTTTGATTTCAATTTATGTAGGGTTTTTGTTTTGATTTCAATTTCTGTACAAAATCATAAATTGTGACTGTTTGGGTTTGGATTTTGCCTTTAATTTTTGAAACTAGGGTTTTTACTTTCTATCTCTAGCCTGCTAGCTCTGTAAATTGGTCTGTGATCTTTAAAATAGGAATTTGATTCTTCCAATACCATTTCTACAAGTACCCATTTGGTGAATTTGGTTTTTCCTTGGAGAATTTAAGCAAACATTTGATGCTCTCCAGGGTTCTATCAAAAACCCAATTTAGGAGCACTGTTTAGAGACTCTGCGCATTTCAGTTCTTGTATAATTCAAGTAGAATTTGATGCTTTCTGGTCCTGTTTTGGGTAACCCCTAAAGGGTCTATGCCACTACCCTTTGTTTGGGTTTTTGTGCTTTTGATTCATATCTTCAACTTCTAACAACTGGTATATTTCCATATCAAAAGTTCTTTAGACTCCATTATTTCCTAGTTTGAATCTTAATTTGTTCTCATCATTTGTGTCTCAAATTAAGAGATTCAAATAATTATTTTCTAGTTTGAATCTTAAAGCATATTATGATATTCAAATGTGCTTTAGACTCCATTAGAACAAGTTTATGAATTTTTCACTCATATTGAGCATATTTCAATTGAAAGGCATCATAGTTTTCCTTTTCGGGGTCTTAAATCTTTATATATATTTTCTTTTGAGGGTTGAAATAAAACTGAAATGTTCAAAGTAAACATTGATGATAAAGGAATAATAAATACTCTTCGTTTGAACATGCAGGTTAAAAGGCCAAGTGCACTCAGTCAAGCACATCTAGCATGCCAATGCCAAGGCAAAGGCCTACTCCATCAAGCAAGGCATTGCCAATTCACCCAAATTCCAGTCAGTCAAGCAGGGGTAGTAGGTTAGTGCCCACTCACCCACATTCCCATCAATCAAGGGTAGCAACCCAAGAATTTTTCTTTTGTTATGTTTGTGTATCAAGGGTAGCCGAGAAAAACAATTGCTTTTGTGGGATTTTGTTTTGTGGACCGTTGCTGCTGCTATTTTATATGATCAATTGAATGTTAGTTTATATTCTTACTATTTTTTTTTGTCATTGCCAATGGTTTATCTATGATGAATTTGTTTAATTCAGTTAGTGTTTAGTTGTCAATACATGTTCATTTTCATGTCACATAACTTTACATTACAAATTACCTGTTTGTTTTCATTACATTAGAAAACATTTTGTGTTTAATTGATTATGTTAGTTCTCGTTCCACATTTCAACCAAAACATCACAACAAAAAAAAGAGTTAATATTCAATTCACATAACATAATAAACATCACAAAAAACATATTCATTTTCAATTTACATAACAACATAAATATACAAAACACAGGTTCATTCTCATTTCACAAAACAACATAACATTACTAAACTAAGTTTCACCCCCATTACAATGCATTACTTCACCCCCATTACAAAACATAGCTTCAGTACCTTTCATATCCCCAAAACCCCATACATATGCCCAATTTACATCAATTTCTAATTCCATTTCTCATTTTCAGTGTTACTGGTCAACACCACTAATGATCCACCAACAAAACAGCACCTAAGAAATCACAAGACATGCTAGCAACCTTCTTTCTCTTGCTCTCTGAATCAGGAGTTGTTCTTGGAGCACAATTGTTCTCCTTAGCAATCCTGGTATAGCATCTCTAGCTCGAGTGCGCATGGGGGGTATCAAACCCTGATAAAGAAGCCACATGCACCAATCCTCCTATATTGGCCTTCATAGACTCACAAATTGCAACGACTCAGAATTGCAAATTGAAGGTAAACTCATCCAAATAGTTCTGCAGGTTCATTTAATTGGCTACATATAACTGGGCATAATACAAAAAATTTATATTCAATTTGGATATTAAATAAGTAATAATTGCAATAATTGCAACCTAAAGCAAAGATTAGAGCTTAGAGAAAGATGGGTTCATACATAGGGCTTCAATTTGTTTTTTTTTTCCCTCAAAAAGTTCAACTCTTAACACCTCAGGTTGTCAATAGGGCTCCAAATGATTTGTAAAATCATTTTTATTACTACATAATGTATATATTGTTATATAATTTCAATTAATTCAGGATTTTAGGTTTTGTATACTTAAGAAATATATACACAAAAAAATTTAATAAAAAACACACTAACAGCATACTAAATTCTTGCCAAGCTTCACATTTTTCTTTTTGATCTTAACAGATTTTCCATATACAAGCAAATGGGATGCCAGATTTAATTAAATTCAGGATTAAACGGGTTCGATGGAGAGAGATGATAGGAGTTAAAGGGGTTTTGAAGATGCAATCCTTTCAATCTCAGGAAAAATTAAAAAAAAAAAAAAAAAATCCAACTTAAGAATAGAAGAAAGAAAAAAAAAAAAAGATTATGGCATCAATATGAAATAGCTGCAATCAATTAAAGCTGTACTCATCACAAACCCATCATACCCAACATATATACAAGCAAAATCACACAAACCTAGAAATCTATTCGAAGAAATCAGAGCTAATTGAGTGCTAATTGAAAGAGAAAGAGTGATCATAAATTTATTTTGCGTTTTCTTCGAGTTTACCTGATTGGAGAAGAAAGAGAATGAAGAAGAAACAAAGAGGAATGAAAACAACAAGGTCCCAACAACAACAAAAAGGTCGCTGATTGAGATGAGAGAGAGAGAGAGAGTGGTGGACGGTGGTTGACGGTCGCTGATCGACGGTGAACACCATGGTCGGTCGCTCGACTTCAGAGGCAACATAGCTCTGTTCTCACATTCAACTTCGTGGTTCTCTCTCTCTAGGGTGTAAAAATGGCCCAAGGCCCAAGATGGGCCCGACCTGTTTTGGTCCGGGTTTGAGCTTAGCCCAATACCCTGGGCCTGGGCCTTGGCCTTCTATTTGTGGCCCGACCCGGCCCAAAAAATTTAATAGTATAACATTAATAATTACACACCACCCTACCTAGGCTAGCCTAGCCACAGGAGAGAGAGAGTGTTTACAATAGTATAATAGTGTAATAATTTACCTACCACCCTAAGCTAGCCTAGCCATTGCCACATGAGAGAAAGAGAGAGAGAGAGAGAGAGTAGGAGTGGGTTGCTAGTGGCAGTGCTGCGTGTGGCAGACGACAGTGCTATAGCACTACTATAATAACATTATAGCAGCCAAAAAGAGAGGAGAGGAGAGAGAGAGAGAGAGAGTGTGTGTGTGTAAAGAAACCAACCGTTATAATTCAAATCAACAAACCAACGGTCATAATTCAAACCAATGGATACAATTTAAATAGAAATACGTATATATTTTTTTTATAAATTTATTTTACTTTTTAAAATTACTATAAATATTCTTCATTTTTCAAAATAAATCTCACAACAAATAATTATCTCTCTCTCTCTCTCTCTCTCTCTCTCTTAAACTCTCTCAATCTCTCTTAAACTCTCAACCTCTCTCAACTCTCAATTAATTTTGAAGTGTCATTCCTAAGTGATAATTGTAATTGTGCAACAAGAAACTTTTATCAGAAGAAGCAAATTTCTGTATCGCATTCACCAATCGATAACATTAATTAATTTAATTAAATTTATTAGCTACTCATTTTTTTCATTAATTATTTGTGCACATATATTAATTATTATTTTTTACTGATTGTATTTACGCATTATTTAAATTAATCATTAATTCTTATATATTGTTTTACTTACATTACTATGGATCCTAATATGCTTAATGTTTATGTCGATGTTGATACGTATACTGCACAATATGAATATGTTGATTCTCTTTCTAATATCTCTCTTCCAACAGTTGGATCATCATCTAGGAGCAGAAATAGTAGTGCTTGAGAATATTTTGAAAAAATATCTATAAATAATCCTGATGGTATAATTATATTTAAAGCAAAATGTAAATATTGTGCACATTTACTTAGTACTACACCTGCAAGGGATACTAGTCATCTAAAAAGATATGCTAACAAACATTTACAAAGTTAATAACCTGATATTCGAAATCAAATGCAATCAGGGGCTTCATCAACTGGTAATTTGCAAATATTTTCATATGATTCTATATGTGCACAAAATTTTGTAGTTGATTACATTATTAAAAAAGAACAACCTTTTACTGTTAGTGAATGTCCCGATTTTACCGAAATGATTCACAAAAGTTTTGCACCGCAATATCAAAGTTTTTCAAGAAATACTACTAGAAACAGGATTTTAAAGAAATTTGAGGATGTTAAAAGTGAATTATTTGACATCTTTAAAATTTTGAATGGAAGAGTTTGTTTAACATCTGATCTGTAATCAAATAATAGTTTTGAATATCAATGTATCACTGGACATTTTATTGATAATGATTGGAAATTAAATAAAAGAATTATTTCACTTAAATTAGTTGAACTTCCATACACTGGTTATTCGGTTGGTGTACAAATAAGAAATGTATTATATGAATGAGCTTTACAAAATAAAATATTTACGATTAGTTTAGATAATGCATCATATTATAATCAAACTGTAGCTCATGTAAAATTAACTTTCCAATTACTTGTTGGTGGTGATTTATTTCATGTTCGTTGTTGTACCCATATTTTAAATTTGATTGTTAAAGAAGTTATGCATGTATACGAGACTTCTGTACTTGTAATAAAAAATGCAATTGTTATTACTATTATGTCTTCTGGTAATTGAATTTCGGAATATAGAAAAATTTGTCAACGAGAAAATATGTCATTTAAGAAATTAATTTTAGATGTAGATAGTAAATGGAATTCAACATACAATATGTTAAAAATAACTTGTAAACAAAGAAAAGCAATAGATTTGTTTTTTGCAACAACATCAATAGGAGGAGTACCGACTCTTACATAACTTAATTGGCGCAAAGTAGCATTGTATAAAGATTTTTTAAATTTTTTCGATACTTCAACAAAATTATTTTCTTATATATATATATATATATATATATTCCTATTTCACCATTTGTTTTATATATGTTAACAAAAATAATTAAAGTTTTCGTAAAATATATGGGTAATGAATATTATATAATCATTATTCCTTCAATTAAAGAAAAATTTGATAAATATTTTGATCATTTGCGTCATCTATTAGGTTTAGCCATAATAATTGATCCTAGGTGTAAAGAAATTGGTTTACAAGAATTTTTAGAGCTTCTTTTCGTTGATCATACACAGTTTGCCCCTATTATGCAAGCATGCAATAGATTATTTGAAAAATACAGGGCAGTTGCATATGTAAATACATCTACACACACTATACTAGCAGTCTTATCTCGAGGCGGGAGATTAAGTATTTTTTCAGCAATAAAAAGTAGAAGAATATCTCAACATACAAGTGTAAGTAGTTCTGAACTACAATGTTATTTGGAAAGCCCGTCAGTGGATCATTCCGATGATTTTGACATTTTGGAATGGTGGAAACAAAATGAAACTATGTGGCCTGTGGTTTCATAGATGGCTTGTGATATACTAACCGTTCCTATTTCTACAGTTGCTTCAGAAACAGCTTTTAGTGCAGGTGGACGGGTGCTGAGCGATTACCGGAGCAGGCTTTCACCCGAAATACCCGAAATGGTTGAAACACTAATGATATCCAAAGATCATATGCATGCGCTTATAAGAAGACAAAATTATAGTGAAAATGAGCAGATTCAAAATGATTTGGATGACATATCCTTGAGCAACGTGACTGTTACGACCTAAACCCACCCCTATGGGTTTAGCATCGTAACCGGCCAATAATCTTGAGATTACCGAAGGCCTCTGAGACAGATTAATTTAACAATAGGGGCTGGCGGAAGTAAATAACAAATATACAACATCCATTGAGCTGTACAGACTTAAATGAGACAAAAATTTTAAACTTTTATATACATATCTACACATCATTCTTACGTCATCATATACACATAGACTAGACGAAAGGGACTTGGCCTTATTTACAAAATAAACGAAAACTTGTTTAACCAAACAAGATAACAAAACTTAAACTTTATGCACTTAGCCATAGCCACTAGACATATCCGGAACCTCCACGGGAGGCACATAGGTTGGCTGACAAACAAAGAATCCAGGCAGCAACTCTAGGACTAGTCACACGCCTGATCACCTACATACATAAACAATACAGTGAGCTGGAGCCCAATGAATAAGAACAAAGTAAAGGGGTTTTAATGAATGTGGTCCATAACAGTTACAGAAAACATAATTCAGTAGTTATCAGAAATGAATTCATAATCATGTTCAGAAGTCATAGTTCATAACAGATACAGATATAGATTCGGATTCAGAATCATATTCATAATCAGAATTTGTAGTTAATCATACGTGGTACATTTATTAGCAATAGCAGAAACAGTTGGCCCATAAAGGAACGGCCATAAAGGCATACAGTTGACGCATAAAGGGACGGCCATAAAGGCTTACAGTTGACCCATAAAGGGACGGCCATAAAAGCTTACAGTTGACCCATAAAGGGACGGCCATGAAGACATACAGTTGACTCATAAGGGACGCAACAGAATAGATAACAGATGTCATTTGAAGTTAAGAATGTCACGCATACATTTCGGAAACATTGAACAACCATTCATTTATACAGAAACTAATATTTCAAAAATAGATCATCTTATATCATTCAGAAAATACTTAAAACTCAACATAGGTTTACAAAGTTACTACTCACAGTATTCAGATGTCTGGTTCGCCCTTGTAGCTGACCCAACACAATTCATAATACACGTAGAAATCGGGTCACAATATAATTTATTCCGTTCTTAACTTGTATAATTCTTTTTATACTAAATTACACATCAATTTGCAATTTTGCAAATTCATCACAAGTCGCAAATAACATCCTCAACTCAACACACTTTAACTCAATATTAGTCAACTCAACTTAATTCAACATAAGTCAAAACAACTTAATTCAACAATACTATTTACAATTCAACATAGTTCAAGATAAATTCTTGAATCCCATTTCAACATTCCATAACCAAGTTTATGTTGTCCATATCATTAACACATCTTTTCCCCCAAAACATTTCATATTTTAGCATAATTTACAATGCTCATAACAAGGTTCAATCGCTAATTTTTAACACAATTTTCGAACATTTCCAAAATTCAATTAAACTTGTGTATATATAATTCAATATCTCAATTTCATGATTCTACTTTCAATTCGGACAGAATCTTTGATTTTCATCATGAATCAATCTAGGGTTTTCAAGAAAATCAAGGATTTCAAGAAAAATCCAAACTTCCCAAACCATTACTTTTTATTCCAATTTTCCCATTAATTACACACTTAAGGTTCATAATCCATCATCTTAACCCAACAATTGCACCCCCAACATTTCAAACTCTAAACCCCCAAAGCTCATGTTGGACACTCTATGCTCAAAAAAATATAGATTTTGTATTTATATAGTCAAAATATCACAAATCCATCCATTAATGCATGTATTGAAAGGGAACTAGGACCCCTATCTCAAGAATCAAGCAAAAGAACGAAGCTCGAAGAAGAATTCTTCGCCAATCCGAAATCCAATCGGTTGAAAAGTGAGTTCTTCAAGCCTTCTTCACTTTTTGGCGGAAGATCTTGATCAATCCAAAGGGAAATGGAAGGCATTTGAGGTCAAAGACCTAGGGTTTTCGGACCTAGGTGAGAAGGATGAAGAGAGGAGATGAAAAGTGTGAAAAATGATCTAGAAAAGTTCTTTTAAACTTGCTGAATTCGCGCGGTACGCTCGAGCGTCTATTTTCCCGCTCGAGCGTACCTGTTTTCAGCACAGATTTCAAAATTTCAAACAAGTATAACTCTCTCATCCGGACTCCGTTTTGGGTCGTTCTTGTGTCCAAATCGAAGCCCAGGAAATAAGCTTTCCAATGGTTCTAGCCTCACATTTAAATTCAAAGTGTGGAAAAAGAAAAGGGCAAAAGAGTGACGGCTGTTCATAAGAAAAATTGTCCAAATTAAATTCTTGGTTCACTCTTACTTTACCATTATGCTATCACTTCGATCAATACCCCAAAATAAAATAAGGAGGTTCCAAATACACTAATAAAAATGTCAAGGGCAATCTCACTTTCCACGCTCGAGCGCGCAGACCAACAAAGTTGTCCGCTCGAGCGACCACTTTTACGCTCGAGCAGGAATTCACAACTCTCAGAATTTCGGACCGTCTGCAAAAATGCTGGGAACCTCTCAAGTCCGCTCGAGCGTCAACTCCCCCGCTCGAGCGGAGGGAAAAATTCCAGATCGTTACAGCGACCGAAATATCTGTCTCCTCTGATGATTGATCAACAATTTATTTTTTACTATTTCATTTTTTTTTTGTATTAGATCATTGAGTGGAGTATAATGCAAATGATTGGTAGACTAGTAGGTGTAAACCTAGTTAGGATGTACTTGACCTATAGTAATGCAATTACTCTACCATTATCAGTAATCTACATCTAATTTATTTAATAATATCAATTTTTGTAATATTTTATTTCATTTTGAAATAAAAATTATTCATTCAATAAATGTTACATAAATAATTTAATATTAGGAACATGTTTTTTTAGTAACTTTTAGACTTTTGGCTAAAATATGATATAAAAAAAAGGGTGAATTACACCAACGGTCCCTATAGTTTGGGGTTTGTGTCACTTTGGTCCCTGACTTTTTAATTGGGACACATTTGACCATGAATTTTGAATATTGTTCCAAATAAAGACAATTGAAGATACTATTGAGTTTTTTAAGGGCAAATTCGTCAATTTGATAAAATATAAATTAATTTGACAAAAATAAATATCAAAAAATTATTTTTGAATTTTTTAAAATTATTTCTACCTACTAAAGATAAAATTATATAAAATTGATAAATCTTTTAGACATTTATTTATTTTTTTTACCAAATTAATTTTTATTATGTATTTAGATGATGATCATGTAAAATTAATTTTTAAAAATTAATCATGTAATTTTTATTAATTTTTATCAATTTTACATAATTTTATCTTTGATGGGTAGAAATAATTTTTAAAAATTTTAAAATATTTTTTTGACATTTATTTTTGTCAAATTAGTTTATATTTTATCAAATTGACGATTTTGTCCTTGAAATTAAGCAATTCAATTGTCCTTATTTGAAAGAATATTTAAAATTCAGGGTCAAATGCGTCACAATTGAAAAGTCAGGGACTAAAGTGACACAAGTCCCAAACTATAGGGACTATTAGCGTAATTTGCCAAAAAAAAGACTTGTATGTTTGAGAAGAATTTTTTAACTTTTTACGAAATGATGTAAAAAAAAATAATATAAATAATTATTTTTTGTACCCGTGTCAATGACAACGACGGCATTATACCCGTGCATTGTACTCGACAAACTTGTAAGCATCAGTCATGTTTAAATTATTAATTTTTTAAAAATAGAGTTGAACTTGAAAAAGTTTATAAGTTTATAGGTTTGTAGGCTTGTAGGTTTGTAGGTTTGAAAACAATTATTAAAACATTTATAGGCGCATTGTATAGGTTTGTAGGATAAAAATTCTAGGCTTTTTAATTTTTTAGTGACTTTTTGTCTTTTAAATTAAAATCACTACTTGCCAAAATATCATCATGAAACATTACATAACCAAACAAAATATCTCATTAATCTTAACTAAAATACTCTAGTATAATTTTTTTTAATTTTTTATTTCTAATATAAAAAATAATAAAAAAAGCTCGACTAGGCTCGGCTTGTGGCCCAAGCCCTAGGCCCTATTATGAATGGGCTTGGGCTTGGGCTTGGGCCTGGGCCCTACATTTTGGCCCATGGCCCGGCTCGGCCTTGCCTGGCTCGCTAAAAAGACGGGAGCTCGCGAAACCCGCTTGGGTTGGCCTGAGCCCGGTCTCGGATGGACCGGGCCAGGCCATTATTACAGCCCTACCTCTCTCTCTCTCCTCTCTCTTATGTTTCTTTGTGTTTGTAAACGCATGGGTTTCACGTTGACTTGGGGCAATTGGGCCAAACCCTACAATAATAGATTCTAACTTATTCGAGCCATTCGGGGGAGCCTTATTCGAGCAATGTAGCGAAACCGATAGGTTTCTAGCCTAGTAATTTGAAGAAAATGGAGAATGTAAAACAGAAATAGAAATAAATGTGATGATTTTTAAAAATTTAGATATTTTTATACATGGACGGAAATGTCCTCATATTTGAAATAACTAAATTAACTTATTTATAAAAAAAATATAGCAAAATAAAATGATGGTACCCTCTTCAATAAAAAAAAAAAACAAAAAACATTAATATTTCATTATAAATAAAAATAAATTTATAAATCACATAAAATAGTATTACTTTCTTTATTTGGAAGCTCATTTAACTTGAAACAATTATTTGAAATAGATTATTGAATTTCACTTACAATTAGATTTTAATCTATTAATTTTATAATATTAGAATAAATAAATAAAAAAGTCCATTGATGCTATAATATTGCAACCAAAAAATAAAATAAAAATGCATTTCAATTTATTTCAAAAAATAATAAACCAAATAAATAAAAATACTATATTTAAAATTATATAATCACCGTATGTGTTGCAAATTAAAATATATATATATATATATAATTATAATAAAGTAAAATAATAGAAGCCAAATTAATGAATGAAATTGAGGGAAATATAAGGAGGGTATTTTGATCTCTATCTGTATAAAAAAAAAATCATTAATCATAGAAGAGGCCTAAGTAATTACGAATATTTTGTAATTTTCAATTTGTTCACGCCATACTATTGCTCCCAATTAACAACATAAACATAAGGAAAAACTTGTAGAATAATATTCATGATACAACTAATATTTCTGATATATCTTAGGATAAACTCTTTTCCGTCCCTTATTTTTTCATACTTTTTCATATTTTTTTTTATAAGTTTTAATTCGAATCTGCATTGACGATTTAAATATCTTATAAACCCCTCAATGGAGGTCATTCATGCAAAATATTAATTTTATCGGATAATTATAAATATAAAAAAAAATTACATTTTTGTTTTATAAAATAAATGACTTAAATTTAATTATATGAGTAATGATTGAGACCCCCACCCCCACAAGACCCCTATAAATTTGAACCACTCATGATGTGAATCTCACACATACATGGAGGGCCATGATCACTTTGGGAGTGTAGGGGTTATCCCCAAAGGGGGTCCCAAACATTTTCCTAATTATATTTACCATTCATTTTATAAAATAAAAAGTGATTTATTTATGTATTTATAAATTTATAATGAACTTGATTTTTTACATGGATAACTTTCATTGTAGGGCTTATTAGATAGATGATTTGAATTATCAATATGAGTCCAAATTAAAACTCATAAAAAAAAGTATAAAAAAGTATGGAAAGATAAGGTATGAAAGGGAGCTTATCCTGATACTATAATATTGATTTAAATTTTTTTAATCATTATTAACTTTTTTTTAGCTCTAATAAACTTCTTCCTTTTTTTTAATTTATTATTATTTTTTTAACTTGTAACTTAATTCAAGCCAGTAAACTAACTTGTTTATGTACTGATTATTATTTTTTGGTTCAGCTTGGCCTTCTCAATTTCTGATAGTTCTTAGGTTTTCTGAACTGCACATTTTCCAACTCTGACGAGCAGGTTGGGCGGGTGGCACTTCCAAGAGTGGCGGGTCGGTGTGGGTGACGTTTGAAAATTGCCAACCCGCATAAGTAACCGACCCGACCCGGATATCAATATTTCAAAGCCTGCTGCTACATATACAATACAAAACACATGGCAGCAAATGTAAATATACTCTCTCACACAATAATTCCTCAATTAAACACACCCAAAACATCTCATCCCATTCACGCCCAAACATCATCGCCGATTCGCCGCTGCTCTCATTCACCCCTAAACACCCAAACATCATCGCCGATTGCCGCTGCTCTTCACTCGCCGTTGTTGTTCTCTGCTCACCACCGCTGGTCTCCTCACCGTCCACCAGCCATTCATTCTTCTAATACAGTTTGCACTTCCACCAGCCATTAACATAGGTATGATAATTATAATGTTTTTGAATAGTCAATTTTTGTTAGCTTGATTTTGTCGACCGAGTTATATTATGCAACTATTGCCTTTGCTTTCTGCCATTCATTGCTTTTTTATCCCTGAACTTCTTTCTGTTTGTGTTACTACCAATGGTGAATCTGTGTTAAAAACCTATTTGGTTGTGTTCTCATTTTTTGTTTTTGTTTTTGGAGTTTTCGGAAACAAAATAATGACGAGTTCAAAAACACCAGTTGTTTTCATTTGTGCGAAATTTGTTTTTGAAAATATCAAAGCAGCTTTTTGAGTTTTCTAAAAAGTGGGTTACTTTTAGAAGTTTTTTTCCCCCAAAACTGATTTCAGAAAAAAAGAATCGCAAGTGTGCTTTTGAAAAGAATAAAAATAGAGATTTATAATTGTTTGGTTGTGTTTTCGTTTCTGTGTGTGCTGTTTTCCGATCACACTGCCAAACAGGTACTCAGATGGATAACACCGGCAGAATAGATTACGCCCGAACGACCTGTCACAGAAAAAAAAGACTCCAATGGCGGTTCTTCTACCCGGGGGCACTCTGACGATCAAGTCAGTAATCAATATCTCTTAAAGATAACCAATTGTGCTTAACTCACAAGCCAGAATACAAAAAGCGTACTTTAGATCCACGAGGGTGCCTTACTTTTATAGCCAACACTGACCTGATCCCTGTAGAAGCCTAGCTTCAGTAGACTCTGGCTCAATGTTTGTCCTGGACTCTCCAATAGATAAAGATAAACTCCTTAGGAGTTTTATCCTTATCCAGTTTGAGGTCCTCCCCCATTCTAGGACTCTTATCCCTTATCCGATCATCTCGGATTCTGGTATCTCCGCAGATAATCTCGGCCTAACCGAGATCACCTCGGCGCCATGACCAAGACACGTGGCACCTTGGCTGGCACTTTGGTGCCACCTTGGCCATGTGTTGTCATTCAAGAAATATGTCTCCACAACTGCACCTTAGGTTCTATTACATCGGCATCCTGAGGTGATGGAACCTATATCATTTGAACCCATAGCACGTCGGCTAAACTTGCTCTATCATTTGTTACCGAGGTCATCATTAATCGGCTCCACATGACTAAGACTTGTAGTCTGTTTTCATCAATGCCTTAGAACCAAGGACCAAGTTTTTCCAAGTTCTTTAACCGACATCGTTCCCTTAGCTGAGCTCTTTGCTTCATTAAATCAAGAGCTCCAAGAGTTTTTACACGCATATGAGCTGTCATGCACAGTAATTCAACCGTTTTTGCCACCCGTCTCTTCCCCATTGAACCGTATCGGACACGCGCCATTAAGTCGCATCGCATTTGCGTGCGCCGTCTGACAAGCACGTCGTCCTAGGCACACTAATTGCGATTTGCCGCCTTTTCGCGTTTTGACAAAATTACTTCCCTCTCTCTTCGTCTTTTCACTTCACATTTTTTGATTCCTCTCTGTGCTTCAAGCTTTTCTCTCTCTAAACCACCATTGTCATTTTCTCAAAGCTTCCTACAACCACTCCGTTTACTTCCTCCGGCGAAGCATTTGCTGCTCTTTTCCGCTCACTGCCACCATCTTACCCCGGCGTTCTTTACACCGGCCTCCATTTCTTTGGTAAGTCAGTATTCCCCATTGTTTCAATTCCTTGTTTTATTTAAAAAACTCCACTGCTTTATTTGCTTCCATTGTTAACCTGTTCACGTTCTTGATTATTAATTTGTGCGTTGAATTCTATCATGTATTTGGGCAT
Organism: Camellia sinensis; assembly: GCF_055761805.1. Taxonomy (NCBI): domain Eukaryota; kingdom Viridiplantae; phylum Streptophyta; class Magnoliopsida; order Ericales; family Theaceae; genus Camellia; species Camellia sinensis. The sequence continues at coordinate 25,964,706 of NC_138969.1, read as the reverse complement.
GCTTGTCTCATGATTTTGCTTCTGTCAAATCTCCTTCTGCGTATACACACACTACTCACATACTTATTTATTTTTGCCACTAATCTTGGCATCGCACCCTTGTACACATTTTGTCACAGTGTTCTTGATGGTTCATCACTATTCTTGATTCTGAATCATGTTCTTGTTTTCGTTTTCTTATTGTGTTCTCCAGATTTCTGCCTTCAATTCTTGTTTGCATAGTTTTAGGTTTTGGGATTTGTTGTAGAACTCACAAATTTTAGGAAAAGTTGAAACAAATTCCCCTTAGATCCTCAAAACTCCTGCCCCAGCATACATTTAGGTTTTGCCGAGGTCCCTCAAACCTTAATAAACCACTTCCTTCTGAAATCCAACACCCTCTCTACTTAGCCGACGTCATGGGTATGTTCAGGTGGAAGGTAAACACCCCAACTAAGTTAGAATACTTTAGGCAGGAGTTTGCCATCCCTGCCGATGTTCATCTTAGGTTGGTTCGGGAGGAGGACTCCATCATGCCCAAAGACGACTCCATGCCCTTCCCAGTGGTAGCCTTCATAGAGTGTGGACTTAGGTTCTCTCTTAACATCCTTTTTCGAGAAGTCTTTCACTACTACAAATTAAACCCAATGCAGCTTGCCATTAACTCTTACCGAGTCATCAATGGTATAATTGCCTTAGCCAAAAAAGAGAACGCTAGGGTTATTCTTGCCGACATCCAATACTGTTACACCATGTGCGGCCTGAAGTTAGAACAGGGCTATATCTATTATCTTAAGCCGAGATCCACATAATACAAACTTGTCACTGACCTCTCAGACTCCAACAAGGGTGCTGGAGACAATTACTTTATTGTCTCGAGTAACTGGGAGTTCCCACCAGATAATGACCTTCACCTCTATCTCCTAAGCCGAACAGTTTTTAGAGAGGGAGATGGTAAGAGCCAAGTGTCACCTTTACTTGCTTTCAAGTGTTTCTTACTTTGATGTTTTTGTATGCTTTAACCTTTGTTTGTTTTATTTTGCAGTTCTTCCTCAACCACCCAAGGACTTTCGCAAATCCTTCTATCCTAACAAGGATTTCAAGAGGCTGTTGGGTTTGCCAGTTGACCAGCAGAAATCCCCCCTGCTGCTCAACTATATCTCAACCTACAAGTCCATTTTGCCTAACGTCCCGAAGAAGAGCAAGTCTCCTCCCTCTGCTACAACTCCCGCTACAACTTCATCACCTCGGCTTGATCAGGGATCAACCTCTACTCTAGCAGAACAACCATCTACTTCAGCTCCACAATTGATTCCACCTTCTCAACGGCAACGCCGACTTCGAGCTCCACTGCTCGCACCAGCAGACAAGACTCGAAGCCGAAGACGTCGAAGTGCTGAGGGTCGTCTTTCGACCCAACAAATCCACCAACAGCTCTACCAACAATCCGCCTTGGCACTAAGGTTACCGTTGCCATCTTCTCCGATGAATTGGGGCGACAAAAGGCCGTTGCCGAAGACCTTCTTGCCGATATCCCCAATGTCGTTACAGTTCAATCTTTTTAGTCTCAACCTAAGCCGAAACCAAAGAGTCTGAAGAAAGCCCAAGCCAAGGCAATGGTGACTCAGATCGACTTTGAGGACACCTTGCCAATCTCAAAAATGGCTGAGGTAGAAAAAAGTACTTCTGCTGCCGAAAAGAGGCCCACAGAGGTTGCTCTCTCTGAATTCACTCGGTCAAAGAAGCCGAGGTCAAAGTCTGCTGCAACCTCGGGGTCCTTGAAGTTCGAGGCCCCCTGGGCCCCTCCAATTACCATCGAGGACAAGCTAGTCAGAGTCGGCGACCGCGCGACTGACATCGAAGTCGGCGTTGCCCTCTCTACTGCCTTGCTCCTTCCAAAAGACCTTGAACGCAATGTCGAGGTCAGCGAATACGAAAATTTCGCTCTGCAGTTGCAGCACTCCGTACAAGTAAGTCCCTAATACTTGGTACTTTCTGCTTCTTCCATACTTAGAGAGTTTTACTAACTTTGTTTTTTCCTTTTTTTCTAGGCGATCCAGCACGCCCACTCCTTCACGATGCAGGCCTTTGATATTAAGAAAGAGTTGATCTGTAAGACGAAAGAGGCTGCTGGCTTGCTCAAGACCATCAATAAGGCCGGGGCCAAGATGAAGACTTTGATAGATCAAGCTAAGGCAGCCAAACAAGCCCAAAACGAGGTCGAGGAGAGGGCAGACGCTGCTGAGGCCATTGTTGAGGTCCTTAAAGCTGAAAAGAAAGAGGCCGAAGCAAAAATTGTCGAATCCCAAGCCGAGCTCCTAGCTGCCTTGACCACAAAGGACGCCGAGATCAAAGCGGCGGACGAGAAGGCATATGCCGATGGGGCAGCCGACGTCCGCGAGGAATACAAGAAGCAAGTGAAACAGGCATGCAACAAGGGTTTCACCCTTGGTTGGATGATTGCCTTAAAGGAGTTGGCTGTCCCCGAGGACTCAACTCTTCGAGATAACAGTCTCCTCGTCCTGCCATTCCCCCCCACTCCAAGCCAATCCGAGGACGAGGCTGAGTCCGAGGAAGATGCCGAGGCCGACAAGTCTGAGAAGGTCAAAGCTGCTGGGGCCAAGTCCCCAACTCTGAATGAGCAAGTCTTGGACTTAACTCAGGATGAGGGAGACAAGGTCCAGAAGACCACCTCTGAGGCCGAGGTCGAGGCTGCCAACAAAAGCGTTGATGATACACTTCGCCAGATTGATACTGAGGTAGAGGTTGACAAAAGTGCAACGCCTCCAGCCGACGAAGCTAATCCTAGTACTTAGGATATTTATGCTTTTCTTGTATTTTTTCTGTTTCCTTCTTAGCTGTAATACTTTGTCTTTAAACAATGTTAGCTTTGCATTTGGCCAATGTGCCATTTTGTAATCTGAACAAGTAGTCTTTTTATAGGCCAAAGTGCTATTTTTCCTCTTTTAATGCAAGTACAACTTCTTCTCTGCTTCCATACTTAGAATAATTTGCATGTTTTCAAGGTGGACCTTAACTGTGCAATTTCCTTGGGGTAAAATACTTCGGGTATAACTGTTGATTGTTTATCTCGGCCATGGCTTAATACTTGAAAAACATTGTAAGAAAGTTTTCACAAGTGTTTATCTAAAACATGCCACTTCACTTTCAGTTATCAAGATTTCTGTCTTCCATTATTTTCTAAGTTTTAGCAACATGATAATCTCGGCAAGTACGTAGATACTTCTTTCAACATAACCTTGGCTTAACTTCAACTTGTAAATTGTTTTTAAAATTTCAACAAGTGTTAAACCAATTTTCTTTTAACATGACCTCGGCTTAACTTCAACTTATAAATTTTTCTTAAAATTTCAACAAGTGTTAAACAATTTTCTTTCAACATGACCTCAGTTTAACTTCAACTTGTAAATTTTTCTTAAAATTTCAACAAGTGTTAAACCAACTTTAGCTTGTAAATTCCAACTTCCAAGCATTATTCTCCAACTCTCTGCCCCCTAATGTGAACTTAAGTTTCACTTATGTTCACATTAAGTATGTACCTATGATCTTGTCGCCGAGATCAGATTCAAATAGAGACTGGTCGAGGTTATCAACCTCGGTCTCTGTTAATCTAACTGATATGTATTTAGTGTCATTCAAAGTTTTTATTCTGTCGACATAGCAAATATAGGTTAATTCAACTTAGTTCAACTTGATTATATGCAAGTATAATTCAACTCTGCCATATAATAAGTCTAAGTTATTCATCATGTTTCAATCAGAAACATCGCCAACTTAGTTCAACTCTATTATATGCAAGTATAATTCAACTCTGCCATATAATAAGTCTAAGTTATTCGTCATGTTTCAATTAGAAATATCGCCAACTTAGTTCAACTCTATTATATGCAAGTATAATTCAACTCTGCCATATAACAAGTCTAAGTTATTCGTCATGTTTCAATCAGAAACATCGCTAAGTGACTGGTCAATCGTTTTACACAAGTTTGAAATAAAAAATCGAGCTAAAATTTTATTAGTTACTTCGGCTAATAACAAAAGATTTTAAAGAAAGAAACAAAATGAAATCTTAATGATAGAAGAACTTCAGGTTGCAAGTATTTCAGGGTCTTGGTAATTCTTTGCCTTCACTGTCTTCAAGCCGATATGGCCCATTGCCTAGGACCGAGATGATTCTATAAGGTCCCTTCCAGTTTGGGCCAAGCTTGCCCTTTCTGGGATCCTTCTTGTTGCCGACGACCTTTCTCAGGACGAGGTCCCCAACTTGAAACTCTCGTGGGTTGACTTTTTTGTTGTAAGCCTTGGCAAGCTGTTGCTGGTATGCCCCCAGCTGAATTACTGCCTTCTCCTTTCTTTCTTCTAATAGATCTAAGTCTCGGGCTAAAAATGCATAATTAGTCCCATTCTCCACTCCCTGGGCTCTGACCCTTGGGATGTTGACCTCTAATGGGATTACTGCCTCTGTGCCATAAGCCATAGCAAATGAGGATTCTCCAGTTGATCTTCTCGGCGTAGTCCGATATGCCCAGAGTACACTGTGCAACTCATCCACCCATTTTCCCTTTGCTACTTCCGGCCTCTTCTTAATCACATCCAATATAGTTTTGTTGGATGCTTCTGCCTGTCCATTGTTTTGAGGGAAGCTTGGAGTGAAATAGTAGTTCTTGATCTTGTACTTTGCATAGAAACTCTTGATTAGCTTACTGATAAACTGCGTACCATTGTCTACTATTATTGCCCTTGGGATCCCAAACCTAGTGATGATGTTCTTCCATATGAAGTTTTTCATATCAACATCTCGAATCTTTGCAAGGCGTTCAGCTTCCACCTACCTGGTGAAGTAATCTGTTGCTACTAACAGGAACTTTCTTTGCCCAGTTGCCTGAGGCAGTTGTCCAACAAGATCCATGCCCGATTGGGCAAATGGCTAAGTACTGGATACTAGGTTTAAATCTGCTACTGGTTGGTGTATCAAAGGTGCAAACCTCTAACACTTCTCACACTTTCTGACATAAGCTTCAGTATCTTTCTGCATATAGGGCCACTAGTATCCCTGAGTAATGGCCCTATGAGCAAGTGACCTGGTCCTAGTGTGGCTTCCACATATTCCTTCATGTATCTCATACAAGAAGTCTTCAACTTGTGAAGGATGCACACACCTCAAAAGGGGTCCAGTAAAAGATCTTCTATAGAGATGCCATTCTGTTGTCAGATTGAATCTTGTCGACTTCAGTCTGATCTTGTGTGCTTCTTTATGATCATCTGGCAGTTTTCCTCTTTAAGGAATACTATTATTGTATCCATCCAGCTTGGTCCCATCTCCACACACATTACTTCATACTTTGTGTTCAGTGGTTCTACACTTGGACCTGACAAGTAGTCAACCATTATTATCCTTGCCTCTTTTGGTTTCATTGCACTAGCCATGTTGGCTAAGGCATCGGCATGGCCGTTATCATCTTGGCTGACTTGCTGTAGTCGGCAATTTTGGAACAATGCCATCAGTTTGCCCACCTCCTTTACATAGGCCATCATCCTTTCATCTCGGGCTGCATATTTGCCTGTTGCCTGGTTAACGATAAGCTGGGAGTCACAAAAGACCATTACCTTATTGGTTTCCATTGCTACTGCTAACTTTAATCCTGCTATCAATGCTTCATACTCTGCTTCGTTGTTTGAGGCCTTAAACCCCAAATGAATGGATTGTTCCAGCATCTGCCCATTCGGTGATACTAGCACTACTCCTGCCCTCGCTCTTTGTCGGTTTGAACTTCCATCAACAAACAGATGGAAGGAGTCGCCGACGTAAATAAAGCAGGGCCTGAGTTTTTCTTTTTTCCTCTATTCTGCTATCCCTAGCTGGGTTTCTCTTTGTTCACCTGGACATCGTGCACCTCGGCTTAACAGAGCCCGATGTATGATGGCGCCTGGTGTGAACTCAGCCACAAAGTCGGCCAAAACTTGGCCTTTGATTGTTGTTCTGGGTCTGAATTTCAGGTCATATTGCCCTAACACCACTGCCCATCTGGCTATCCTACCTATCAGATCTCCTTGCTGCAACAGGGACTTTAGAGGATGCTCAGTTAACACCACAATCTTGTGGGCTTGAAAGTAATGGTTCAGCTTCTTGGAGGCCATTACCAAAGCTAGTGTTAGCTTTTCCAAAGGTAGATATTTGGTCTCTGCATCTGCTAGGGTTTTACTTACGTAGTAAACTGCCCTCTATTCTCCCTTATCTTCCCTGATTATTACTGCACTTACTGCATGCTTTGAGACCGCCAAGTATAAGAACAGCTCATCTCCAGGTATTCGATTTGAGAGAACTGGAGCTGTGGTCAAGTATTTCTTCAAGTCGGCCAAGGCAACTTCGTACTCCTCTGTCCATAAGAAGTCTGTGGCTTTCTTTACTAAACTGAAGAAAGGTTTGCATTTATCAGAACTTCTACTTATGAATCTATTTAGGGCTGCAGCCCTTCTAGTCAGCATCTGCACTTGTTTTGCTGACGTTGGGCTCTCTAACTCCAGAATGGCCTTATTTGATCCGGGCTTGCCTCAAAGCCCTTTCTGGTAACCAGGTACCCCAGAAACTTCCCCGACCTAACTCCAAATGCGCACTTTGATGCATTGGGTCGGAGTCGAAATGTCTTTAAAATGTCAAAGACTGTCTTTAGGTCGGCCAGATGATCTTCAGGTTCCTTGATCTTTACGATCATGTCATCAATGTATACCTCCACTGTTTTGCCTATTAGATGTTTGAACATCTTAGTCACCAATCTTTGATAAGTTGCTCCTGCATTTTTCAACCCAAAAGGCATCACTCTGTAGCAATACAACCCTTTTAGGGTGATAAATGCAGTTTTCTCCTCATCTGGGGGGGTACATGACTATCTGATGGTACCCGCTGTAAGCGTCTAAGAAGCTCATCCTTCCATGTCCTGAAGTGGCATCCACCAATTATTGAATCTTGGGTAGTGAGAAACTGTCTTTGGAACAAGTCTTATTTAGGCTGGTGAAGTCCACACAGACCCTCCACTTCCCATTCTTTTTCTTCACAACAACCGTGTTTGATAACTATATCGGGTAGTTTACCTCTCGAATGGCTCTGGCCTCCAGAAGTTTATCCACTTCCTCTTCTACTACCTCAACATGCATCAACGTCGGCCTCCTTGCTCGCTGGATGACATGTTTAGCCGACTTGTCTACATTCAGTTTATGGCAAGTGACCTGGAGGTCAATGCCAGGCATCTCGTACGGTGTCCAGGCAAACACCTCAAGGTTTGCTCTCAAGAATGCTTCTAATTCCTTTTTCTCTTCCTCAGCCAAGCCTGAGCCGAGGAGGAAAAAACGCTCTTCATCCCCTTGCTAGACTAAGATCTTCTTCAGGGCTTCCTCATTTTTCTCGACTGGTTCTTTGCCGATGTCGTCAAGGACCTCCCCATCCTTATCTTCAATCTCTGCTGCTTCTGTCTCTCGTATGTTGCAGGTGGATTTCATTGCTGCCATAGAGCAATTCTTTGCCTGCACCTGATCCCCTCTGACCTCCTCAATTCCATGCTCTATTGGGAATCGTAACAGCTGGTGCAATGTTGAGGGAAAGCCCCCATTGTATGCAGTCATGGCCTTCCCAAGATAGCATTGTAAGGAGAGGAAGTGTCAATTATTGTGAACTTAGTTTTTACCTTCTTGGTGCCAGCCTGCAACTCCAAACTTACTGCTCGCAGGAGCCACGTTGGCGTTCCATTGAACCCGATCATTGGACCATTAGATTGTTCCAGATTATCTTGGTGAAGGCTAAGCTCCTTGTAACACCTGACATACATGAAGTCACAAGAGCTGTCCTGGTCGATCAAAATTCGCTTTACCTGGCACTCTCCAATCTGGAGGGATATTACCAAGGTACCGTTGTGTGGATGCTGCACCATCTCTAGGTCATCTTCAGTAAAGGACACCACTGGTCCCTGGCACTCATCTGCCCTAAGTCTCTTCTGCCGGACTTGATACACATGTTGCAGGTGTTTTACCTTCTAAGTTTCCCCCCGTATCTCGTTCTCATTCACCTTCGAGTGAATCACATTGATCACTCAAGGTCCGCTTGCCTGTGGTTGTGGTGCTGGCGGGGGTGGTGCTACTGGTGCCTGAGGCAGTCTCGCTTGCTCTTCCCTTGTCCTGGTCTTATCTACCAGGTCTCTTAAATGACCCTGTCTTTCTAGGTCTTCCAGATGTGCCTTTAGGGCTTTGCACTCTTGAGTTAGATGCCCATCCTTATTGTGGTAGGCACAGTGTTTCCCCAGACTTCTTCCCATAAATTCACCAGGAAGCTTTTCTAGTGCTCTATAATAGGGCTGATTCCAGATTCTTTCCAAGACTTTGTAGATCGAAATTCCCAATACGGTTGTGACTGCCTATGCAACCCTCAATCCTGTTTCTTGCTTATTGTATCCACCATTACCTCGGCCTCGCTTTGGCGAGCTATTTCTCTTCTCTTGTTTTGACGCCTTCGTCCCCGGCTTGTCCTCCTCGGCCCTGGCATACTTTTCTATCCTAGCCATAAGTTCCTCCATACTTTTTGGTAGTGTCTTTGTCAGTGATTTTCGAAGCAGACAATCATCTTTCAGCCCGTTCTTAAAAGATACGATCGCCACCTCTTGGTTGCACCCTGGTATTTCGTTGAACACCTCGTAATACCTTTTGGCATAGGCCCTAAGGCTTTTATCCTTGCCAATTCTTAGAGGAGTCCACCCTCAATGACTGTAGTTTGTTCGTCACAAACCTGGCCACGAACATCTCGGCCAGGCCTTTCCAGCTTTTCACAGTTCCTTTTGGCAACTTGTGAAACCAGTCTGATGCAATTTTCCCAAAGGATGAGGGAAACACTTTGCAGAGCAACGGCTTGTTCCCGGTGTACAGTGCCATTGAGTTTAGGTACAAGCTGACGTGAAAGTTAGGGTCAGACTTACCGTCGTATATCTGGAACCTCAGTATGTGGAACCTTTTCGGGGCCTCAAATTTGTCCAACTCCACCGAGAACGGCGTTCTAGGCTTGACCGAAGAGGTTACCTCGGCATCTTGTCGCTTTCTCTGGAGGTAATCTCTCAGATCCTCCTTGGTCCGTTCAAGAGCTCGGCTATCAACGGATTTCAGCCTTTTTGGTGTGCTACTCCCAGTGTCGTTATGAGTCCTCTTGGATCTCTCTCCATTAGTTGCGTCGAAACAGAGTTCCTTCCCTTGAACATGCCGATATTCTTTTGGGTCAGCTTCTTTGGTACGATGCGTCCTCCAAGAATCTTCCTCATTGACTCTCCTTGCCTGACCTCCCTTGAAGGCCGGTGAGAGTATTCCTTGGTCCTGGTGTGCTGGGGGACTGTAGGGACTGTTTTCTGCCCCTCTTTCTGGGCATTGTTCTTGGCCGCTGGAATCGGCGTGTCTTGTAGCGAAAACGGTAGCTACATGACGTTGTTCTGCAACATGAAATTGACGACCGATTGCAGGTCCGCCAATTTGTTCGCCATTCCCTTCATCTCTCCGTCCCTCTGCAGGAATCTATCTTTCCATATTTGGAGGTCGTTCTCGTTATAATACTCGCCTCGGTCTGCTTTCTTTGGTACGTCTTCCTACTGGCCGACGTCCTTCTCTCCGGGGTTCTAATCTCGAGTTTCTTCATTGCAGTTATCCTCATCGACGTTAGGGTCAATGTGTTTACCACTCCCAGTAGGGATGTCGTCCCCAACCTTTTCTTTCTGTCCGTTGTTGGCTATCTATTCTCCTTTCTTTCCCACAGACGGCGTCAAATTGCGTGTGCTGTTTTCCGACCACACTGCCAAACAGGTACTCAGCTGGAGAACACCAGCAGAATGGATTAGGCCCGAATGACCTGTCACAGAAAGAAAAGACTTCGGCGGTGGTTCTTCCACTTGGGGGCACTCCGACGATTAAGTTAGTAATCAATATCACTCAAAGATAACCAATTGTGCTTAACTCACAAGCCAAAATACAAAAAGCGTACCTTAGACCCACGAGGGTACCTTACTTTTATAGCCAACACCGACTTGATCCCTATAGAAGCCTAGCTTCAACGGACTCTGGCTTAATGCTTATCCTGGACTCTCCAATAGATAAAGATAAACTCCTTAAGAGCTTTACCTTTATCTAGTCTGAGGTCCTCTCCCATTGTAGGACTCTTGTCCCTTATCCGATCATCTCGGATTCTGGTATCTCTGCAGATAATCTCGGCCTAACCGAGATCACCTCGGCCCCATGACCAAGACACGTGGCATCTTGGCTGGCACTTCAGTGCCACTTTGGCCATGTGTTGTCATTTAAGAAATATGTTCCCACAGTTTCCAAAACTTGTTTGGTAAGTTGTTTTTTTGAAGAAAATTTTCTAAAAGCAACCTACGTTTTAAGAAACACCAAAAAGTTTATTGAATTTTCGAAAATGGGCACAAAAAATAAAAACGATGGGTATTTTCGAATTTTTCATTGTTTATGTTTTGAAAAACACAAAAAAACAAAAACAAAGAAAACAAAAACACAACCAAATAGAAACCACTACTCCTTTCTCTATTTGTTTAGTATATGTTACATCAAAAAACATTCCCCATGTTGAAATTGGCAGGCACAATGACCCAATTATTTGGAGTGGGGGAGAGTGAATGTTCTATTATTTTGCTATGGACATATGCATTGGCATCAGTTTCACTCACTCTCTGGTCAAGCTTCTTCATGTGGCTAGTTTCTTGATTTCTATCTATTCTTCATAGCCAGTGTGACAGAGCACATGGAAGGGCCTCACATGAAATGATTAAAGTTTGGTATGCATGACTTTGTTTCAGGTTTTATCGATGGTATTCGGATGCATACCATTTTTAAAGAATTTGATATTTATGCCTGATGCTCCTCTTTACTTCTTCACCGACAGCTGCACAATTCTTGGGTATGCTCGGTTCCATATCTCTTCATCTTTATTTGGTGTTTCCTTTTCTTTGAAGTTCTGCATATATATATATGTATACACATTTTTATATATTGTTATACCTTTTCATCAAGTGTTTCTGCACACGAAGCAAGATTTTAATATATAATACGTTTCACAATAGAACTTCAGAAAGAATAATGAATGAAATCAGTGGGGTAGACATAGAAATGCAACCCTCTATCCATTTCCTGGATTTAGGAATTACATATTTGGGGGTAGACTTCATTCTTATCCTTGAATATTGTATGTTCTAATGTTATATTAGATGAATATTTTAATTTTGACTATTTTAGTTAATTTATAAATTAGATCTTTTTACTCTTTCATTTAAGTTATGTAATTTGAAGTATATTTTTATAAATCACCAATCTGCCCGAACCGCCGGTTTTTGATAAGAAAAATAGCAAATTCTAATGCCATTTTCATCAATCTGCCACCCGCCGTACGGTTTTTATTTTTTTCCTAAACTACACCGACCGACACCACGCACACCCCTAATTCTCAACTCCTTAAGGTTGGACAAACATTTAATTGACCTATTAAATCCGAACTAACTTGATTTCAAATGGGATGTTTCGATGCAACGGACAGCCGAATGCGAGTTTAGCAATTTAAAACATGTCAAGTTTGGTTGAGTGATGAATATACATGGGTCAATTCGCGAAACCCGGCCCAACTATATGGAATTAGAAATTATTCATAAGTATTGATATATATGTATATATACATATTATTTATTTATTCAATAAATGAAGTATTTAAATTTAAAAGAGACGTTTTTCGCTTTCAAAAAAAGCATAATCCCTTCTCCTCTCGTTGTTCAGTTAGAATTTTTTTATAACATAGAATTTGTTTAGTATGCTAATTTGATCCGCATCCGCCGTGAATCGATCCAACCCCATTGGTTGATTTCCAAACAATCGATGGTCGGCTACAGGTGAAATTTTCTCTACCTGAACTCCATTTGGTCAAGTAACAGATAACACACAACCCGCTCAATCTCGACCCACAAGCACCTCTACTGGTAATTATGAAAGTACCAATCTAAGCATAGAGTGACTACTAATTGTTAATTTTCTCACTATTAATCTTATTAATCAAACAGGACCTAAAGTTACCAATTGCGAAATTATGTCATTTTGTGGTAAAAGTTACACTTTTTGTAGTAAGCACAAAGTTATACTTTTATGGCAGGAAAAATTATATCGTTTTATGATAAAAATTACAATTTTTTGTTCTCTGGTTATGAAATGCATAACCACATAAGCATCATACTAACATGTTCCTCATCATCTAAGGTTCCCAAGGCATAAATTGCCCCCTCTAATTAGGGTTTAGTAATATATGATACTCCTAATTATTTTTGCTTAATGAAGATGATCACAGATCAGATCTTTAAAAAAAATAAATAAAAGATCTCTAATTAAGAAATATCAAACATTAATCATTTCTAATAAATTTATAAATTGAATTCAATCCCGCCTCCCCCGGCGGATATCCGTAGATACCCAATCACATTTCAAATAGACAAAAAAATTGAGAATCATTTAAATCCTTAACACACTAAATAATTTTTCTTATTTCTATATATATAAACAATGAGTGTAAAAATCTATATTTATGCAATTGAAAAGTAAAAATCTATACAGAAGTAAGATCTAAACTATATAGCATCTGATTCTTACATTTGATTTTAACTGTGCACATAAAAACAAATCAGAATTCAAAATTCTCCAAATTAACTAAAAGTTGATAATGTTGATCCAATCAAAAGTTCTTTCCACCCCAAAACCAGTAAAAAAAATTTGAAAATGTCACAAGGAGTTAACATTCTAACTGAATTAGTTCCACAGACTTTTAGTATTCTTTTCCTACATCTAATTATATTATATATATACATATACATTATTAAGGGTAAATTACGTTTACCTCCCCTGAGATTTGCCTTAATTACAGATACCTCCTTGTGGTTTCAAAAATTACACTGACCTCCTTTGCTTTTGAAAATAATAGTCAGATTCCCCCTTCTGTTACCCATCCGTCCAAAATCAAATAGATTCTGCTGATGTCATCTATAATTATTCTACAAATTCCAATACTACTCTTCAACTACTTAACATATTAAAATAAATTACAGTTACCTCCCCTGCATATATATATATATATATATAAACACATACATATCTATATATTTATGCTCCTATGTATATATGCTCATACACATATATATCTACATATATAAACACATACATATCTATATAGGCACATATAAATATCTAGTATATATATGAATCATGTTATAATACATATTCTCAAAATAGTATACTATATGCAACTTATGACATTTGTGGTGTTCATAACTAAATCTTTTTCAGTCATAATTAAAAACAAAAGTCATAATTAATATCACATAAAGTATAATTAAGACTTTTTGGATCATAACCAAAATAATAATTACAATAGATGATAACCAACATTACAATAAGTCATAACTAATACCATATTAAGTCATAACTAACACAATAAGTCATAATCAAATATCACAAATGTCATAACTGGGCCATATGATCCTATATATATATATATATATATATATTTAACTTTTAAATCTAAGTGGCAACATATATATTCTATTTTTTTTATTATATGTTTTTCTATACTATCTCTCTTTATAGAAACTCTTTCTACACTTTTTCTCCTCAACAATTCATTGGTAGGGTTATTGATAACCACCAATGCATAATCCAATCCCATTGTCAAATAAATTCTCCAAATCTCATATTTTCAAATCACTATAAAATGAGTTTTTTACATTTTATTTCAATAATTAATGACTTTAAGAATAATTGATTTTAAATGTTTACAAATTATTTTTGAGCAATACCTGAATTAACTGAATAAAAAATATTCACAATTATTAAAAAAAAATTGTGCCATAAACAAAAATTATTTTGGAGGCATTTTTTTAAACAACACTTTACAGCTAACTAAAAAAAATTATTTACAATTAATTATTAAATAAAACGATTAGAAAAATAAAAATTGTGCCATAAACAAAAATGATTTAGAGGCATTTTTTTAGACAATATTTTACAGCTAACTAAATAAAATTATTTATAATTAAGTATTAAATGAAATGATTATAAAAATAAAAATTATGTCATAAACAAAAATTATTTTTGAACTACTGATTTTATTTATTTTTTAAACACATTTTTTAGACAACACATTAACAAAATAAAAAATATTAAATAAAATGATTATAAAAATAAATGCAACCACTATTTATATATATATATATATATTTTTTATTTTACATGCTGATGTAATGAAATAAATTTTTTTAAAAAATTATAAAGAAAAAAAAATTCATATAAGATTTTTTCTTTGAGTTTAGATCCCTTGAGTATTTGTTCTTTTTTTTATAAGCTTTTATTTTTTGGGAAAGAAAACTATTCAGAATATTATAAAAGGGAGGTACCTGTAATTATGCTAAACCTCAGGGGAGGTAAGTGTAATTTACCCTAAGAAATAATGAATGAGAGTCACTTGTGTCAGCTAGTATTTATTGATGCAATGACCGTCGGTGTTCTTTTTAGGCAGTGGCTTTGGTCCAGTCCAAGATCGGACTGGACTGTGCTGTTGGGCCCGTGAGGGCCTACCACGGGTCTCGTTTTGATAATCCGAACCGTTCAATGTGTAGAACTCGTCGAGTACTATATGCCTGTAAAAAATCACGTTGATCGGATATCGATAGCTATGTGAACAAAATAGTTTTTTATCAACCGTTAATTTTTTCACCGTCCATTTTTTTTTTATACAAAACTGATTTGATCACATAGCTATTAATATCCAATCAACGCGATTTTTTATAGGCATATAGTACTCGACGAGTTCTACACATCGAACGGTTCAGATTATCAAAACGGACCCAAAAATGGGCCCCATGGGCCGGACTAGATGGGTCCAGTCTTGATCTCAACTTGAGACAAGCTGGACCCTTGTTTTTAATAGGAGATGACGGTCACCAAAAAGAGAAGGAGAGAGGGTGCGCAAAATTAGGTGAGTGTGCCGTTGGGTGTGATAATATTATGAATATGAGTAAATTTAGTATTAAGTGGAGTGTCTAAAGAAATTTTATTAAAATTTAGATTTTAGATTGAGGGTTCAAATAAATGGGAATTCAAAAAAATTTAAATAGATGCTAATAGCAGCCTACAAAATTTAACCATTTTTCGTAGTTTTCCTAAACCACCTTTGTTTGCCATTTAAATGGGCCCAATTGTCTGACGAATTAAGCCCGAAATGGTAAGAGGTTCCTTTGTGAATGTTGTAATAGTGGTTTTAATAAACGGCGTCGTATGTTGTTCTTCTCCCTTGCAGACTATAACATCAAAGTCGAGTCGACCCACCATTGTTGATTGCACAAAGTCGGAGAGAGTGACATATGATCAGATCAAATGGGAAGATGAAAAATGGCAGATTACCCTCAATCAGACCGTCCATTTTCTCATCAACCCATATCTCCAAAGCACTGGTCCCACTCAATCACACTTTCCCGCCATCAGAGACCAACGACCTTTTGTGCCCACCAACTGCCTCTTCTCTTTCCTCTGCTCTGCAACACTTCATCAACTCAGACTCCCCTTCCCATGGCCAAAAGATCCACACCCACATTCTCAAAACTGGGTTCAAGCCCAACACCAATATCTCCATCAAACTCCTCATTCTACACATTAAATCTAGTTGTCTTGCCTATGCACGCCAAGTGTTTGATGAATTGCCTAACCCAACTCTCTCTGCTTATAATTATATGATTTCGGGTTACATAAAGAATAGGCAGGTGTTAGAATCTCTGAATTTGGTTAAGGGATTGGTTTTTTTGAATGAAAAGCCTGATGGGTTCACGTTTTCGATGATATTGAAGGCTTCTACTTGTGAGAGTGTTTCATCGGTTTCGAGTAGTTTGGGAAAGCAAGTCCATGCCCAGGTGGTGAAATCCGATGTGGAGGGTGATGAAGTTCTTTACACTGCTCTTGTTGATGCATACGTTAAGAGTGGGAGAGTAGATTATGCGAGGAAAGTCTTCGATATGATGTTAGAAAGGAATGTGATTTGTTCAACGTCAATGATTTCGGGTTACATGAATCAAGGTTGTGTTGAAGATGCTGAGTATATTTTCAAGAAAACACTAGAAAAAGATGTGGTAGTTTATAATGCGATGATTGAAGGTTATAGCAAATCATTGGAAACAGCTAAGAAGGCACTTGAGGTTTTTATTGACATGCTAAGGTTGGATTTTAGGCCTACAATATCGACTTTTGCAAGCATTATTGGGGCTTGCTCCGTATTGTCAGCTTTTGAAATTGGTCAACAAGTCCAGGCTCAAATTATGAAGACTGAACTCTTCACGGACATAAAAATGGGAAGTGCTCTTGTAGACATGTACGCAAAATGTGGAAGAATTGAGGATGCAAGAAGGGTTTTTGACTGCATGCCTGAAAGGAATGTATTTTCATGGACTTCCATGATTGATGGATATGGAAAGAATGGAAATCCAGAGGAAGCACTTGAGCTCTTTTTCAGAATGCAAAGAGATCGATGCACTGAACCTAATTATGTTACGTTCCTTGGTGCTTTGTCGGCTTGTGGGCATGCTGGCTTAGTTGCCAAAGGCCAAGAAATCTTTGATAGCATGGAGAGAGATTACTTGATGAAACCAAAGATGGAACATTATGCTTGCATGGTTGACCTCTTGGGGCGCGCTGGAAGTTTAAATCAGGCATGGGAGTTTGTAATAGCAATGCCTGAGAAGCCTAATTCTGATGTTTGGGCGGCTTTGCTTAGCGCTTGTAGACTACATGATGATGTAGAAATGGCGAGTATAGTTTCCAATGAAATTTTCAAGTTGAGTCATGATGGCCGTCCAGGGGCATACATTGCGCTATCCAATACTTTGGCAGCTGCTGGGAAATGGGATAGTGTAAGTGAACTCAGGGAATTAATGAAGGTCAGGGGGGTATCCAAAGATACTGGTTTCAGTTGGGTTGGGACTGATGGTGGTTTAGAAGGCTTCCATGTTGGACAAAAGATGTGAGTAAACATGTTAGCAACTGGGAGGTAAAGCCTCTTCTAATATTGTTATACAATACTATCATTGTTAAGATTAATTGAGTGTCAAAGAGTTTCTTATTTAAATTCTCATCTTTTAGCATTACTCTCATAGCTTGGTTAGCCTTAACAATCTACATCACTGTGGCTTAATATGGTTGATAATTCCAAAGTCTTTATAACTCTGTAACAAAACTTGACCTCTCCTCATTCTAAACCTAGGGGAGTGGGTTATGGAGACTAATGATAATAAATTTCCTTTTGTTCATTACCCAAAACAAAAAAAAAGGAATGTTGGTTAGTCATGGTGGAAGTAGGAGTGTGTGACATGGAAAGATGGCATTGGTGGGTGGGTCAACAGTTTCTATATTGTTGGTTGTGGTGACAAAGACCTAAAAGACAACATATTTCTATTTGTTTTGTTTTATTATATTGGTGGGTACTTGTAATCTCCGTCAAATATTGTTGATTATAAACTATACACAAAACAAATAACAAAAAGACTCACAAACCCAAGAAGAAAGGAGAAGATGAAGAAGAATAGCTATATGCTGTTGTTGCTGCAGTGAGGAATGTGAATGCAGGCCTTTGGGTTTTCTCTTGGGGCTACCGTTTGCCTTCTTGGCTCTTCTCCTCTCACTCATCGGAGTCATTATCTGGATTATCGGGTTTGTCTCTCTCACTCTCTCTTACAGTATATTACAGAATACAAATGTAAACTATATGTATGTATGTGTAACTGATCATAAGGGGTTGGCTTGTGAATTTGAATGTGGTTGTAGGTTAATGTTGACATGCATATGCCCATGTTGCTTGTGTGTGACAATAATAGTGGAGCTAGCGCTAGGGTTGATCAAGGCTCCCTTTCTCGTCATGAAATGGTTCTCTCTCTCTAACAGTGAAAATGAAGGCTGATGTTGAGATCTGTAGCAACAACTCTCAGAAGAGCTTCTTCTTCTTCTTTATCCTCTCCATCTTCAACCCACCTCCTTCGCCGATCCTTCTCCTCCGACTCCAACCCCGATCACAAGGTCGCCGTCCTCGGCGCCGCCAGCGGCATCAGCCAACCCCTCGCCCTCCTCATGAAGCTCAACCCCCTCGTCTCCTCCCTCTCTCTCTATGACATCGCCAGAACCCCCGGCATCGCTGCCGACGTTATCCACATCAACACCCGCGCCCAAGTCGCCTCTCCTCTCTCTAATTTACGTACATTCTTATGTATTTATATATGTGTGAATTGTTAGGGTTTTGTATTCATGTATAAGTGGGTGTATGAGTGTGTGAATTGTTAGGGTTTTGTATTAATGTATGTGTGTGTGAATTGTTAGGGTTTTGCTGTGGTTTTTTTGATAGGTTGCGGGGTTCATGGGAGAGGAACAGCTAGGGCAGGTCTTGGATGGAGCTGATTTGGTGATCATACCGGTTGGTGTTCCGAGAAAGCGCGGAATGACTCGTCATGATCTCTTCAACATCAATGCCGGCATTGTCAAGTCTCTCTGCTCTGCCTTCGCCAAGTACTGCCCTAATGTGAGTCACTCTCTCTTTCTTTCTTGTATATGTACATCATTACCTAATTGACGCTTCTATTTGAAATATTGTTATGGAGGTAGATATTCGTCACGACTCTGTTGGGGATAGCTAAAATTCTTTTCCTTTTTTATCATTTTCTTGATGGAAACAGGCATTAGTGTAATAATATATATACACATGTAGCGGTAGAGTTAGGATTTTAGATGAGGGGGCAATTCTAAGACAAATTAGGTCAGGTCGGTTTGGAACACAAAGTTTAGTTTGGTGAAAAAAAATATATCATTATTTTTAAACTTAAAACCATCTTAAGGGAAAATTTCAATTCGGTTGAAGTTTCTTAAAAGAAAAAAAAAAAAAAAAAAAAAAAAATTCAATCAGTGGTAGACTATATAAATTTTAATAATTTAAGTCTTAATTTTTTTCTTTAATATGTAATTATTTTGTGAAAACTCCAGTAAATTGTAATTTCTCCTAAAATTAAAATCTACATATAAGGAGTCAATCTTTGTCAATATTCTAATTATGGTGGGTTGATTTTGTTGGAAGAAGAACAAGAAACATTTTAAAGGGTATATATATAATTTAGAAAGATAAAATTGAAAACATTAAAACTGTAATTTCACAAAAGTTCAGGAGGGGCACGTCCTCCTGGTTCTTCACTTACTCCGTCCCTGCACACATGACTCAATACATTTATGTATATGTACTAACTGCCATGTTGGGTATAATTTAATTTTTAATCCTTTATGCCTTTTTGAATGGAATTAAGCTCTGGTGAATATGATAAGCAATCCGGTGAATTCGACAGTTCCGATTGCAGCTGATGTATTTAAGAAGGCTGGGACTTATGATGAGAAGAAGCTATTTGGTGTGACTATGCTTGATGTTGTTAGGGCTAAGACCTTTTATGCCGGGAAGGTGAAGGTCCCGGTAGCGGGTATATTCATTTCTGAGGTTCTTTTAGTTCTTCCTCTGTTTGAACTTTGTTTGGTTGCCTTGAAAATCTAGAAATACAAATAATAATATGAATGCTATTTTTTGGGATACAGATGGATATCAAAAGATGGTATCAGAAAACCTACTATCATGCTCCCTTCACAATTTTATGACAACTTGGTCAATAATCATTTGTACGCTTCTTTGAGATATGAAGTTTCATATCTATTTATTTGTCTTCCAATTTTAGGAATGCCACTTTTTGAGAAATCATGCTTCTGTGTTGAACACCAAATTTTCAACAATTTACTTAATTAACTACATTCACTTTCATAAAACATTTTCATCCGATAGTTTGAGCACACTTATTCTCTGGCCTCATCTTCCCCCAGCCCTAAAAAAAAATACACTGGATTGAGAATTTATTTATTTTCACTATTAGGGATGCAAAGAACGGAAGCAAGCCTTCTCTAAACCTGGCCCAACATGGCTATTTGGCTCTGTTAAGCTCTCCCCCTTTCCTCCTGAATACTACAATTGTATAAATAAGATTTAAAATTTGACCTTTTTTCCATTAATTGTTTTTTCTTGGCAACCACATTGATGGATACAGTAAAGAAGATGAGTCACCTTGTTGGAATGTATGCCATTGACTTAAAATGATCTATGTTTTTCCTTTTTGTCTCTTTTAGTTGACTTCTGATTGTGATATGAAGGAGATGAGATTGGTTTCTTTTGTCAACTTTCTAGCTTATAGTTCTAGAATTTTGAATTTACTTCTTTGTTTTGGTGAATAATATTCGTAGGCGACACCAAAAGCCAATGTGTCAGATGAAGATATTAAGGCTCTTACTAAGTGAACACAAGATGGAGGAACTGAAGTTGTGGAAGCAAAAGCTGGAAAGGGATCTGCAACATTGTCAGTGGCGTAAGTTTAGATAAAGCTCCATTCTTTCTAAATGGATTTTTATATTTCTTTTGTTCAGGTCTTCTTGGTGTATATATCTTTGTTTTAATTTTGAAGTATTTGGATGTTTATGGATCTTAAAGACATAAACTATTCATGCCATGGATACATGGAGTGATGCTTTATGAAGTTGGGTGACTTATGACCTGTTTGCTGTAGCTTAAATTGTTGCAAATTGAATAATTGTTAGTCTTGCAGACTTGTATGGAAAGTAAATAAAGTCAAAGAGTGTCTCCAACTTTGGAGGCTAAAACTTGGCTGTTGATGCTATTGTCTTACCCTTATTAAAACCTTTCTGCATAATATGAAATTAAATTATATGAAGCACCGACACGTTCCCTAGGCCTGCGTACGAGTGTCGGACACGGACACGCGTCGGACATGCGGTGGACACGTGTCCGACACTCTCTCTAACGTGTCCTCTTTTTGTTTTTGAATTTTTGCAGTGGGAGACGCCATGGACACGCTGTGACGCTTTCCGGACACGCCTGAGGTGGATCGAATCGAAGCCCTAACCCTAACTGAAATAGAGAGAGAGAGAAAGAGATCGAGGGAGAATAGGAGACAGCGAAAGAGATCGAGGAACGAGAGAAGACAGAGATCGAGGGAGGAGATGAGAGGAGACAGACAGAGAAAGAGATAGAGGGAGGAGAAGAGAGAAGCCTAACCTGTTCTGATCAATGAAGAAGCTGAGGTATTCTTCTGTCTCAATTTCTTCGCCTCGTCCTCTCTGTCTCCATCTTCTTCTTCTTCTCCTCCCTGTTCTTCTTCGACTTCTCCTGTTCTCTCTCTCTCTCTCTTTTCCTCCCCTTTTGCTGATTCACTTTCCCTTCTTTTTTTATTTCACACGTTTCTCTCTCTCTCTCCTCTTTTATTTCCTTCACTCTTTTTTTTCTTTTTTCTTTTTTTTATTTTTATCTTTATTTTTATTAAACCTAAAATTCATAAAATAAATTGTTTTTATTTAAAAACACTCATTTTTTGTTAATTTTTTTAAAAAAAATATGTTTATTGATTTTATTATTATTATAATTGTATAAAAATTAATAATTTTTTTTTAGACATATAATAAATAAAATTAATTATATATATTAAACGTGTCCCCAGCGTGTCGCGCCCCTTATTTTTTGAAAATTTACGTTTTTGCGTGTCCGCGTCCGTGTTCGTGTCCGTGTCCGTGCAACATAGGTTTGTATATGTATATAAATTAGTTTGTTTGTGTTACCCTGCCATGTGTTCTTGTTACTAAGCATTGTTCTTGAGTTGGACTATTCTTTTTTCACATTTGTGCTGTGTCTGTGTGTGTGGTATCTCTCTCATGAAGTTGTTGACAGTATCAATTGCATTTGCTCATAGACTAAGGTGTCATGTCTTTCACAGATATGCTGGGGCAATCTTTGCTGATGCCTGCTTGAAGGGGTTTAATGGAGTTCCAAATGTCGTTGAATGCTCTTTTGTGCAGTCAACCATCACAGAGTTACCTTTCCTTGCCTCTAAGGTGATTGGGTTGAACCTTTCTATTTGTAAAACCATGAGGATATATATTATTCATGTATGTTGATGTGTAACATGGGAACCTTTTTTAGATATATTGTATTTTTTATATTGTATTACAGAAGGTATTTTTTTTTTTTTGAGAATACACAAAAGGGGTTATTGATATGCTTGCAATGCGAACATTTTTTTAGATATATCGTATTTTTTTATTTTTAGATATATCGTATTTTTTATATTGTATTACAAAAGGTGTTATTAATATGCTTTCAATGCGAACAGTTTGTTGCACTCTCGTGCTTTCTGAATTGATTTAATTCTATATACTTAGTTTTATGCATGGTAATTTATAAGGTGTTTTATCTGACTCCATATGATTAGTTAAAAAGAAAAAAATCTTACTCCATATGATGACCTAAGTTGTGTACAAAGAACACTAGTAAATTTGGATTTCTTTGATGCAAATTTTATCAAAGATATATTTTCTGGATTGTTTGAGATACATTTTTATAAACTAGTCTCATGTAGGTTTATAATGTAAATTTGGTGTCCCGTTTGCATCTTCAGTTTTTATTTGTTTGAGCAGTTGCTTGTTCTTTTATTTATGTTTTATTCAAGTTTTTTGGATTGGGAGTTCTGTGCCCATCAAGAATGGTTTCTTCCTTCTTTCTGTCCATTCTGTCATTTTCTTTAATATTATTTAATAATCATGCGAAATAATGTGCACCTTTTTTTTGTGTGTGCGGGTGGGTGGTTTGACCTAACTAACTGGTAGGTTCTTGTTATTAGTTCCTCCCCTTCTCTCTGGCCTCTACAGGTGGTGTTTCAATACTTAAACTTTTGTTTTTTCTTTCTTAACGCTTGCCATGGTTAATTCCCTCACTTAAGGGTGGCCACTAACGTTGCTTTCCTAAGTGGTTGCTAATGTTGCTCCTTTGGGAACATGCTAGGGATTTACAATATGCTTAAGTCTCCAAGCTTTTGCCGACCGTTCCCACCTTTTAGTACCCAATTTACTTCCTATTGGATGGGGGTCTGGGAGAGGTAGATTGGATACATACCTAACCTTTGACACTATTTTGCACAAAGTTACTGCTCTCTGGTTCGAATCCCAACTTGAAGGTTGATAGGATAAGTTTTAATCACTGAACCAATGACCCCCTGCTACTATCCCATCTTTTACTCAAGCCTTAAATCATTTGCCTCTTTGTGATGCTATACTACAGTAAATGTGCATTGGTAATAAATAAATGGCATATAGCATCATGCTTTAGTTGAAAATTTTCTTCTGATGTGAATCTGTGATTAAATCCCTAACTTTTTTTAATGATCAGAATATTCCCATTTGATTAGTGTGATTAAATTACTAGTGAATCATCATTCAAAAAATTTTGAGCCCAAATACATTAGGCAATTTCCAGATCAAGTTAGTAGTATTTAGGATCTTATATTAGCTATTGATGTAGAGGTTGTGGCATGGCGAGATGGAAAGTTCCATCTGTCCCCAGCTTTGTGGTGTGGGTTCAAGTCGCAGGAATCAAACCTCTCCACAAAAAATTGGGTTCTAACCCTGCTGTAAGCAGGAATCTTGTACACACTAGATACGAGTGTACAACCCTTTCGTATTAGCTATTGTGTTGATGTTTACATTAGTTTTTTTAGTTGCTATAGAAGCCAACTTGCACATTAAATATAAAATTTTAAGTGGAGTTGGTATTGATTGAGGAATAATACGAGGGCACATTCAAGGAAGCTGCTAGGCTAGGAAGTATGGGTGTGCAGGTACAAATGCGGATAAGGGTAATGCCAATATGGAAAAACCTTAGATCCCAGCACATGCTTGTGAGTTCTCCTTTCCTGATGATGGAAATTCATAAGGTCACTAACCTTCCAGTGTTATATTATATACACTGAAATTTTATAGCGGTTAACCCAAGTCAGCTTGGTCATGGTCTTGAGGTTTAACTACTTGACAGGCTAGGCTGCGCTGGCTTGTCTCAAAACAATGTGTGGAAGATGCGTTTTAGATGATTTGGAGGTGAGCCTCAATGTGATTGAGAAGATTGAATATTGTTTTTGGGAAACTAAGAATGATTGGTACTCATAGCATATTTGTTAGTCTTTTCAGTAAATGTATGAAGTCTTTTCTTGTAAGTTCCTGCTTCCTCTATCACACTTCATCATAAATTAATCGTATGCTTATATTCAAGATTTAGATGTGTTTATGTTTTGATAAATTTCCTGAACTGGTTGCTACATTTTAATGCAACAGGTAAGGCTCGGAAAGAATGGTGTGGAGGAAGTCCTTGGACTGGGTCCACTATCAGATTATGAGAAACAAGGTCTTGAAAGTTTGATGCCAGAGCTCAAAACTTCAATAGAGAAGGGAATTAAGTTTGCCAACCAATAGGGTGGAGAAACATCATGCTGTTCTTGAGGTCGATTCTTTCTCACCGAAACTGTCACAATTTTGCTGCTGTAATAGGGAATTTATACACTAGTCAAGTGATTTGCCTTTCTGGGTTGAGATGCTGCACAGGCTGACTTTTGCTGGAACGGGGTGCTATTGATTCTTGAGGTCTCATTAATAAGTTTCAGTGGCTTGTTTCTGTTCTTTAAATTAAATTAAATTATTACCCTCATCTAGGTTTGTTAATCTTTACTTTCAAATTCTGTATTTTGTTGTGCCCAACAAACATTGGGAGTCTTGATTTGAATGGGATGTGAAATGGCAGTTATTGATTTTCTTTAAGCAGCTTTGTGATATTCCTTTTATTTTGATGAAATAGGACCTTTTTTTGGGGTTGGTATATTTGAGTAGAGGCCAGGGATATTTATGCTTGTAGTTCCCTGGAGGATTTTGAAATCTTGCATATACATTAAGAGGTTCGATATTGTAGTGTTATTGCATCAAAATTTGGGTTGTAACCGAGCCGAGTAGAGTAGTTGGTTGTTTAAACTTACATCAAAGCTTAAGTTTTAGAATGTATTCAGGCTTGATTTATTTATCGTTGAAGTCAATTTCAGATGAGTTTTAATTGAGTTAATAATTATTGAACTTGAGTGATGTAATTTGAAAATGTGTTCAAATTAGGTTTGTTTACATTGTGGGATGTATCGTTAATGAGTTGAATAAAGGTCGAGCTCTCTCAACCCAATAAGGTTGATTACGAACTTGGTTTCATGGTTTTAGTTAGAATAAACATATTTCTTTCAACTATTAGTAAATATGATTTTATCCCTTCATTTATAAATTTGTATATTTTGATCTCATCAATTTCACATTTTAACTTTGCAGACCACTTTTTAAAAAGAAATATTTGTACAATTTTTATAATTCAAGATGTTAATATGTACAGGTTTATACATGAGGAAATGTTGTGAGGCTTTTGGTACTCTATTAATAATTCACTATTAATCATAAGTCCAGCCCCATATTCCTCAGGTACAGCTTTCTCTCAACTTGCTCGATGAGATCGAAAACGCTGGGAAAATATTGATTCTCATGCTTCTGGGTAAGAACATTGGGTACAAATTCCTCAGTTCTAAAACCAGGAATTTATGGAATTTGAAAGGGGATTTAAGTCATTGACTTACGCTATGTTTGGATTGAGTGATTTGGAGAGAAAAGAAAAGAAATGGAGAGAAATATATTTTTCTTACTTGTTTGGATAACCTAAATAGAGAGAAATAGGAAGAAATAGAGAGAAATGGAGAGAAACTCATTTCTCTTATAAGCCTCATTTTCAATCTTCCCAAAAATGGAGAGATTGGGAGAGAAAAGAAATCACTATTTTCATAATACCATTTTTATCCTTATAAAAATAAAAGAAATAAAATGATTGAAAATATAAAAAGGTTATTTTAGTAATATAACATAAAATAATTTCTTTGAGAGAAATCACAATCATTTCTTTTCTTTTATTTCTTCATTATCCAAACAAAAAGGAGAGAAATCACAATCATTTCTTTTCTTTTCTTTTCTCTTATAACTTAAGTAATCATTTCTTTTCTTTTCTCTCCTAAGTTTCCAAACATAGTGTTAGGGCACAACTATTATCCCTTTGGAGGTGTTTGGAAAGTAACTTTTTTGGCTTTTTTTTTTTTTTTTAAATAGCACTAAAAGACAAAATAGACTAAAATAGTTAATAAAATAAAAAGGTCACATCAAATCCATAATCATTTCACTTTTTATCTCACAAATATCACATCCAACTACAAAAAAAAATCAACTATCTTCTCAAACACACAAAATTTTAACCTCCTAAAATAGCCAAAAGTTAAAATAATCTACTAAAATAACAACTTTTCAAACACCCACAAAGACTACTTCAAAATAATTTTCTGTGAAAAACAGGGGTGCCCAATAACTCAAATGTTCTCTCCCATGATCTATTAAAAACCGAGTACTTTGAAACCAAAATGATAAAAACAAAGAAAGAAGCAAAGAAACAAAATAAAATTTGTTACCGGAGTTGAAATTATCGGTTGCAGTGATGAGCTCGATCCAACTGAAGTTCCTCCACAATGGTTTGGGCACCACCATATCACCGTAATCGATTTCATCATTGGCACTCTGATTCCTCCCCAATTTCTTTATCAAATTCTTCTTCGAATGGTGGGTGTCAATGAATTTTTTCCACTGCAAACCACCATGACTCTCCCCAAATAGAGCTCTATAAACCACCGATCTCTTCGACACCGATGATTCCCAACTGCTAATACTGCTATTATCGGAGAAAATGCTTACTTACTAAATTGAAAATAAGAAATACTCACCTTCAATAATACAATGGAGGGTCTTCAATGGAGTTGTGCTTCCAATGGAGGGTTGACGTGGTGGGTCTTCACTGTAGTCTTCACTGTGTAGAACAGAAAGCGTTAAGGGTATGATTGGAACATTTAGCGTGGATTGAGAACAATAATTAATAATCAAATTATCAAAAGTGTGTATTGAGAAATGATGTGCACAAAGATAAATAGTTATGTGAAAATAGAATTTATCAGATATCAAGCTTAGTGGATTGATTAATTTGAGGGATCAATCTCATCATCTACTAGCGGTGCTTAATTAAAGTCTGGACAAAACCTCGTACGGATTGACTTCAGGAATCACCTGAATTTACTTATATATCAAAACAAAATATTTTCGTATTTTTTTTTGTATTTATTATTATTTTTTTAAGATTTATCTATAAATATTTTACTTTTTAGACACACACACATATATATATATTAGGTGCATTTAAAATATAAAAAATTGATTAAATTATGAAAAAAGTTCATTAAAACAACAAAACACGGAAGAAAAACAAAATTAGGTTGATGGGATCAAATCGAAACACTTTTTATATATTAGAGACTATAAATTGACACAATTTAAAAATTAATGACTTAAATGACTAAATTTGTATTCTTTGGAAACTAAAAGACTAAATTTTTAGAATTTTCATATTTATCTTTGTCTTTGACGTCATCTACAAATAGAGTTAAGTTTGGAGACTAAATCGAAATATTTGGTATACATTAAAGATTAAATCAATATAATTTAAATATTGAGAGACGAAAATGATACAAAATATAGGAGACAAAGAAGATGATTAACCCAATAGAAAAACATATTTTTGATACAAGATCATAGCACATATTTTATTGCCGCTTAATATTTCCTACTATATGACTAAAAATGAGGGAAATTATTCGTTGTTCTCGGAATATAATGGGCCTGTACTCTTTAATCAATCATTATTTAATATGCCTCATCATATTTTCAATCACCCAACACAACACTCCACCTACCCACATTCTCCACCAATTATAATGTTATGGGATACCACGTGTTTATACTCTGGAATTACTGAATAATTAGGCAAAAAAAAGGGTACCCATCCATCATTAGATATCTATTTCAACACACTTTGGCCTCTCCTCTTCATGGCTTCTTCATCTTCTTCCCCATTATCATTGAGAAACTCATCTACACACATACTAATTCATGCTCTTCTTCTTCTTCTTCTTCTTCTTCTTCTTCTTCTTCTTCTTTCTTATATTCTCAGCTTCAATCAAACATTCCAATGGATGCTACACATCCATCTTCAGTTTCAGTGATTCGATCGCCGACACCGGCAACTTGGCTCGCATCTCGGAGTCTCCTCGACCTCCCCACTTCATGTTACCACCCTATGGTGAAACCTACTTTCACTGCCCCACCGGTCGTTGCTCCGATGGCCACCTCGTCATCGATTTCATCAGTACAATACAAAAACACACATACATATACATATTCATATGCATAACTGCTTTTTCGAAATGGGTTTTTCTACAATCTTGTTTTGATACAATTTTTTTAATAGTTTTTTTTTTTTTTTTTTTTAAGGGTGAAATTATTGCTAATACAGTTGATGTCTTTGGCAAATACAATAGAAGTTTTTATGGGTGCATTACACGTTTGTAGACACCTCAGTTTTGACGACCCTTACAACTTGGACGTCATTGCATGCACACCCGATGATGAGTTTATGTAGAGACCCTAATGTTTGGTAACTACACTTGAAACCCTACTCCTTAGGTTAATAGCATTTTAGCCCCTAGTTCCATAAAAGTCTGCATAATGGCCCGATAAAGAATAATTTTAAATCCTAGAACACCACTTTATAATTAGAAATACCGTAACACTTGGCTTTTATTTATTTTACCTCCTAGTTTCTAAATTCATACATTTTATTTATTTATTTATTTATTTTTTTTAGCTTAGTTTCATGTTTACTAATTCTTTGAATCTTTATTATTTATTTGAGCAATTAAATAGCCATAAATATCTTTAAATAAATAGTTTTATAATTTATTTTAATATTTATTTGAGCAAATTAGTAGCAAAATATCTAGATATTTATAAGTTTTTTTAGTCATTAAGCTAGAAGGGTAGAATGGTCTTTTTAACCCAAATTCATGGCCTATAAATTGAGATCATTGTCTCAATTTCCACTCTCACATTTCAGCTGCCCAGGGAGAGGGTGAGAGATGGAGAGTGTGATTAGGGAAAGTAGAGAAAAAGAAAAAAAGAGAAAAGGAAGAAAAGGTGACTCAAGAAGGTAAGAACACATCTCCCTTCTCTTCTCCAATTCTTTCACACATCTCATCCTATTGTTTAGATGCCTTTTTGTGTTTCATATTAGTGTTAAATAGGGTTTGGTGTGTATGAAAGTGTGGGTATGAGTTAGTGGCATTGTCTTGCAAATGTGTCAAATTAGGCACTGTTGTACCTTCTCAAATTTAAAAGAAATATCAAATTTATTTATTTTTCAAATCTGAATTTAGTGTAAGCTATTTGGTGTGTTTAGAGATTCTGATAATTTTATTAGCCCCTAATTGTGAGTTTTTAGGGCTTGGATATTTCGTTTAAAAATCTGGTCCTAAGTCTTTGAAAAACAGTCCACTTCTTGCAATTTTACAAAATTGCAGAAAAATCATCTCATGTTGGTTCTTTTATAAAAATTTAGGATTCTAAGTCCTCTTTCCAATGGAATTTATTTGGGTGAAAATCATTGGGTAGATTGAGAGGAAAGCTAGTTTTCCCAAAGGGTGACAAATCTGGACAGGTTTTCGAATATAGCTTGTAGATGAATTTCTAGAGGTGCTGTGCAAATTCTGAGAATTGGAACTGAAACTAGATAGGTTGATTATTGTTTCTGTGCAATTTCATCCCCTAAGTTGACCTGAAAGTATTTTTCCCAAAGCATTATTGTTAGCTCTGCAGAATTGAATAGTGTTGGAAATTGTGTTTTATTGTGTTATTTGTCTCTAAGTGTTTCAAAGCATTCCTAATGTTGTTTGTTTGCTTTACCATACTTATGTATGCTTATCATGGGTTATATTTCCTCTCTTATGTTTGTCTCATGCTCTTTTATGTGACTAACTTGCTTAGCAAAAGATCTAATAAACGGGAAATGGAAAGGGGTTGGTAATGGGCAACATTCACCCTTGTGTTTCAGAATGATTTATGTAATATACATATGAATGACATGAATTATGATGGGATTAATACCAAATGAGCTAAGCCTTGCGCAAGCGGTCTAAGCGAGCCCCTAGGTTACACGGATGTATTCAAACTCTATGCAGTGGTTTCAGGGTGTGAGCAAGCTCTTTGGTATAGTATGTGCAGGGTGTAAGCGAGCCCTAGGCACAATTTGGGTGTAAGCGAGCCCACTTATTTGGCCGTCCCTTTTGAGGTCCATCAATGTCACTAACCGGTAAATAACCGGGAGGTGGGCATAGGTGGTAAGGTCTGCAAAGCAGCAAAATGGGGAGTTCTAAATAGTCCGGTGTTCAATCCTTGTGGTTGGGTAGAAGGATCTCTCTGGGGGATTCTAGATATCTAGTCTAACTACTAATTCATAGAATGTATGCTATGTTACCCGATTCGTTATGTATATGGTTGATTGGTTGATATAAGATATGAAGGTGTGTGTGTGTGTTTTTACTGGGCATTCCAAGCTCATGGTGTGTCATGCCAGGTGAGGACGCAGTTTATGATGGTGAAAGTTATCCTAAAGGCAACCAAGATGAAATGTTGGAGCCGTGGTTCACTTGAAGACTTAAACTAGTAGTTTTTTTTTTTACTTTGACTTTCGGCGTGACAGTGTTTGTAATCCTATTGCGGAACACAAATGAATTAACTATGGTATTAACTTTGCTTATATGTGTATATTAAGATGTTTTGCTTATCTACCCTGTTTGAGTTGTATTTTGTACTTCTTTTTATGGTCATGAATTTTGGGGCGTTACAGTTTGTATGCTCGTCAAGTGCTTGACGTCCTCAGCGGAATGCCGCAACTTTGAGCCTTTCAAACCCTACACCGTTGTTGTCTTATTCTTGGACCAAGCCTTGGTTCTTCAAGCCTGCAACCAGGCCACCTTTTTGGGCTGCCGGCCATCACTCTTGGCTGCCGGCCACTAATGTGGTCTGCCGGCCACCAGTGATGGCCAGTCGGCTATTAGTTTCTTTTGTAGATATTTTGTGCCAGTTGTTTGCACAGATGCATGCATCTTCACCCACGTATAGGGTTGGATGCTCTTAAGGAGAATTCATGTTTTCTATATATAGAGGGCCTCCTTCTCTTGTTTTAGGGTTAGAAAATTTTGAGATCAAAATTTTTTTTCTCTACAATTCTCTCTCTCTTTCTAGTAAATCTCTACATTTTTGCCTACAAATCCTTAACCTTTGCCTATACACCCTTAACTAAATCTCTCCATACTTGAGCTGAGGTATCCTAGAGCCTTGTTGGAGCTCTTGAGGGTGTTGTTTGCTTGGTTTGGTTGCTTGGAATTGATTTCCTCTTCAAAAGGTATAAGGCTTTGTCTATTAGCTTGCTTTCTCTACTCTTTTTCTTGCATTTTTCCAAGTGTTTTTTAGGCTGTAAAAATCTGTGTTTTTGGGTTGAAGCTTGGGTTTTAAGGTCATTAAAGGTTGAGAGGTGATCCACCATTCTTTGTACCTTGTTTTGTAGGCTTTTGCCCTTATGTTTCCCACCATTTTACTATCTTTTACTATCTTTTTCTAAGCTTTTAAACATGGATTTTTAGAGTTATTTCAGTGGCTAAAATCATATTTTGAAGCCCAAATTTGGAGGGGTTTGCCTTCCCTCCTTGTGTCTTGCTTACTAGCCTAGCTTGTGCTATGTTTTAGCATATTAATCTAGCCTTTTTTGTCTTAATTTCAGCGTATTTTAGGACTTATTTTAGACTGTTTTAGCACTGTTTTTGGTTAATAGTTGCATTTGAGCTTTGTTTTGAATTCTTATAGTGTAATAGTCCTCATGAGTTTGGTGTTCTAGGCCTTAGATACCTTATTTGAGTTGATTGCATTTATTTATGGTTCTCCATACTTGTGATCAACATTAATCACCTCTGCAACCTCCTTCATTTCTTGGCTTTTGATTTGCTTTGAAAGTGATTCAAACAACTCGTTTGTTCAAAGCATGAGATTGAAATGTCATGCTTAATGGTTTACTTCTTTTGAGGTTCATTACCAACGGTATGATGTCTCTTTCATGCCTAAAACAACTTTTGGTTTGAGCCTTCTTTCTCATTAGAGGACTTAAACTCACCCTTTGGACTCAATTGAACTAAAGAATGGATGGTAATCTGAAATTGAGTAATTAAAACTTGGGACTAAAGTGTGCAAGACAATAAAAAGTGTCGTGTTCAATCAAACGTTAATTGAACACATGGAAGCTTGAGGAATTTCATACTCATTAGTGATGAAATGGTTCAAGTATCTAAGGTCACCACTTCCCTTGATTAATTCATGAAAGGGAGGAGGTTAGAATCTTATTTTGTTACATTTATTGAAATTGCACACTTTGGTTTATAAGCCATCATGCAATGAAATTGTTTAAGTTGGTGGTTTGTGAACCAAGTTCATTACTCCTTTGATTTGCTCATGAAAATGAGGGGTGAATTGTGCAAACAAACCCTTAAAAATACCCTATGCATGCTCTGTTTGTCCTCTGTTGTAGCAAGGTAAACTAGGCAAAAGTGGCTGGCCGACCATCACTAGTGGCCAGCAACCCTCATCATTGGCCGGCCGGCCACTGATGCAAAATTCAGCAGTGTGTTTTTGAGGTAGAACAGAGTTATTTTGGAAGTGGGCAACAGTGTATGTGTTCTATTGCGCAACAGAGGCTCTCCAGAAGCAAAACAATGGCTTTTTGGGTGAAAACCGAGCATGTGCATGAGCATTCTTCGCGTACTGAGCATGTTTAAGTTTATTACTGTTGTAATTAATAAGTTGTAGCTATTTAATTTTGTAAAGTGTTGTAACTAATTAGTTAGTTAATTAGTTATTCAATTTCGTTTTGTAAGTAGTTAGTTAACTAGAATAATTAGTTGATTCATTTGTTGTAATAATTAGTTAAGTAGTTTAGCTAATTTAATTTGTTTTGTAATAATTAGCTTAGCTTTAATTAGTTAGTTAATTAGCTTAGTTTATTCAGACTCTCCTTCGTGAGAGCGCAATCTTGTAATGATGTGTATGTCGTCCAACCCCACATCTTTCTCCCTTTTATTTACTAGCTTATGATGGTTAGTTTAGGGACATCATGTTTTGTTTAGCATAATTTATGTTTGCATCAATTTGTATTGCATGCACCGAGGCTCGGTTCATCATTCTAACTTGTATCGTTAGTTTAGTACTTCTTTGAATACGTGCTTAGACCGCATGCTATTTAATTGATTTATATGCCATGTTAGTAGCCGAGCCTATTAGTTTCATATTACATGTGTTGCATTAGTCATAATTGCCTAAGTTAGGAATCATACATTTTTCTAACTCATATCTATTTTGGCTTGGAGTACTAGGTAAGCTTTTATTGGTTTTAGCATATCGCATGTGTGTGAATGTTACCACATTTAGCATGCTTGCCATGAGGCTAACTGCTTAAATATTATAACTGCTTGAATGCCTGTGGATGAAGGCTTATTGCTTGAATTGGAATAATTTGAATAATGTTCATATGCGATCACTATTTCAAGCGACTCTGTATCTGGCAAAGCAGTCCAATTTTGGCATTTTTGATTCAAAATCGATTTTCTAAAAGATTTGCCGAATTTGGACTCTTTGGTGTTTATCAATTTCATATTGCACTTATGAGATTAGATTCAGAACCGCGAGAGTCCGAACTATAGGGCTTATTTCGAACTTCCAAAAGGGGGGCGCGAAAAAGTCAAGCTACAGTTTCTGGCGACTCTACTGGGGAAATTAGAGAACTTGACTTGAAATTCATGATATGAAATTTTATCTACACTTATATGTTTCTTTGCATTATGTTCGCATTGGTGCGTTTAAGTCACAGTGTTTGCCATCTGCTATTCCTGGACGGTTTGCCGGGGGCTTGCCTAAAAGCTTGCCAAAAGGCTGATCGGTCGCGGACTCTGCCACGATGGGAACACAACCCTTGGATTTGGACTACCGTTGTACCATTTTATCCTCCTTTCATTTCTTGGTGTTAAGTGTGAGAGGTATATTAGGTAGTCTTGTTGAGGTACCCTTTTGTCCATTTGGCCTAGTTGCATATCAAAAGCCGTAGAGACTATTCCAAACTAGGACAAGAAGCTTACCCTAATGCAGGATTGTGTGAAATCACTTTGTTTGAATAGTGAACCCTAGTTCCTGACGAAACTAGGACAGGGTAACCCTCGCTCCTCATAAGGGTGTTTTGATTCTCATTTAGCTGGTATGTGCTTTACAGTGAAACTATACAGAAACATGCGTATCAGTTGCAAGTTGGGCATCAGTTTTGGGGGGGCATAGTTCAGTATTGAGTGTAGTCTTACAGCTTTGATTACATTTGTGTGTTGTTAACATCTGAGCTGAAGTGCTGCACGGTTTCTAATTACTGCTTTCTTTTTGTTTTATTTCTTTTTGCTAGGTAGTATAACACCAAAGCTTCAGATAGTTTGGATATCCCCCAAGTGCTCTGGACTCGTGTCAGAAGGCTTTACAGAGCCGGAGATCTTGTTAGGGGACAACCTGTGTTTATTTCGCTCCCGCCGATTACCAGACGAAGGAGAGTAAGACAAAGTTCACCAGTTCAAATTCTATAGCAATCACCCCTCATTTCACCTGCATCTAGCCGAGCTCAGTCTTCGACATCTAGTCTAGTATGAGATCATTTGCCCATTCTGATGGCACAATATCCCCCAGTCAGCATTGAGGACCTAATCCATCATCTTCAACAAACAGTTGAAACCATGCAGCAAGACACTGCTCAACAGGCCGGGGTCACAGCACGCCAAGCTGAGGTAATGTATAGGGTATATCAACAACAACCGCAGCCGACAGCAGCTTCTGTATCTCATACACCTCCTACGGGTATCCTAACACCTGTAGCCACTGCCCATGTTGAGAATCAGGCAATCTGACATAACCGATCCCATCACAAACCTCTAAAGCACCTGTGTATCAAACCAAGGCTCCATTTGAGTTTGAGGTTGACCCAACTATACTTAAGGTTAACAAACTGGAAAAGCTCTTCAAGAGGGCACAGGGTGTTAACTCTATCCCCGATATAGAATAAGGATATACCGACTCTGCGGTGACATTGCTAGATCGGTTCAAAATTCCACACATCAATCGATTCGATGGTTCTGGAGATCCCATGGTTCATCTTCAGCTGTTTTCATACATCTTGCGGCCGATGGGCCTGACCAGACTGCAAAAGCTCTCACTCTTTGGCCAGACTATGTCAGGAATAGCAACTATATGGTATGCGAAGCTAGAGGATTTTGTGAAGCAGAGTTGTGAGGAAATAGCTGAGGCCTTTGTTGCACAGTACTGGTATAACACACAAATTGAGGTCACAACTCGTGATCTCGAGGCAATGTGCCAGGAGCCAAATGAGGGGTTCTCAGAATTTGTGACGAGGTGGAGGGCTAAGGCTTCAATGATGACCATATGACCTTCTGAGAAAGATCAGATAAGGATAGTAGTCCGCAATCTGCACGGGAAATTGTTACAGAAAATGATCGTCCTACCTTTGTTCACATTCACCGAGCTCCATGAGATGGGGTTCATATTAAAGATGCCATGAAACAAGGGTTGATTATTGATGAGAAAGAGCAGGCCAAGAGGCCTTTTGTGCGTAGTTCCAATGCAACCACTAGTGATAGCACAGCTACACGGCTGTCTGATGTGAGTGTTATCACCACCACAACTAAGACTGCCAATCTCTTTGCCAATACAACACCACAAACTTCGAATAACCCGACCTGATCGTAGAGTACCTTTACCCCACTCTACATGCCGTTATCTCAAGCCATGAAGGTGTTGATAAAAAAGGGGCATCTCAAGCCATTAGAGCCTCGCCTACGACTCGATCATCTTCCACCTAAACACAACCCAACCAAGTACTGTGTGTTTCACCAGCAGCACGGTCACGACACCGACCAATGCTTCAGGTTGCATCATGAGATTCAAGACCTCATTGATAGTAAGGTGATTGCACCACCCCAAAAAGCAAATGTGACCAACCTTCTGCCGGCCCACAATCAACTTCTTTCACCTCACAATCTAAACCTAATCTATACACTGGCCATCCCCTACGATCCCAGCGTATATATTACCCCTTCCTACCTACCTAAATCGATGGTGTTCATTCTTGAAAGCACATATTTGTGCATGATGGATACATCCACATTTCAATCTAAACCTGTGGTGGTGACAGTTGCAGTACAAGGGAGGTTGGCCTTAAAGGAGAGTGCGAGTCCGTTGCCTGAGTGCTCTGAGGACTTGTCTGAGGGGACGTACGATCTGAGCTGCTACATTATGCTGATTGATCAAATTAAGGCAGAAGTGGTATTGCCAACTGTAGTAAAGGTCAATGTGGTTACGGAGGATGGCTCGAGTAAAGGGTTAGATGATCTGGCGAAGCTTGAGGAAGACATAAACAACATGCAGTTCTTTGACGAACAAGATCAAGGGGATGTGCAAATTGACTGGTTCGATTTGAATAGGTTAACAGATAACTCTGGGTGGTTGAGCGATGAACCGAACATGGAGGATGGAACTAAAACAAAACCGGAGGAAAAGAAAGCAAGAATTGCTGCAGTGGCCGGAATGGCCGATGAAAAAGGGAAACTGCCGGAGAACACCAGTGTGAACAATTCAGCTCAGGAACTGGGCATTGTGAGTACTGTGGACACAGAATAGGAAGCTGTACTGAAGCAGTTGCACAAGAGAGGGTTGAAGACAACCAGAAAGTTGTAATGGCACAACACCCTACGGGGGATACTTGTGATGTGAGAGTGATCAGAATGGAGCCAGACAACTGTTTGTCAACTGTCGAAGGTGTATGGTGGGATGATGATGATCTACATCTGGTCCACACCAACAAGGACTTGGGTGAGTGCCTCCCCGACAGCACATGGTACGCTGAAGAGATTAACTACATGACAAGAAGTGGGTAGTATTTCAAGCCACCACACTTAGATCAAGCCGAGGCCTCTGGGAAAGACAGAGAAGTAGAGAAACAGAAAGAGAAGCAGCTGGAGGAAGAAGCAGTTTTGAAGCAACTGAAGAAAATCCAAGCCGACATCTCAATTTGGGGTCTACTTATGGCCTCCCGGGTATATCGACAGGCTGTGTTATTAGCAATGGACAAAGTTACGTTGTCCATTGACACTACCCCTGAACAGCTTGTGAGATTGGTCTTCCCAGGTGGTGCTAGGCCAACCCTAACTTTTTTTGATAAAGAACTGCCACCGGAAGGCTCAGCTCATAAACAAACCCCTGTACATATCTGTTGAGTGCAGAGAAAAATGGGTACCGGTGGTGTTGGTCGATATTTGTTCGGTTATCAATATATGTCCTTCTCGCACAGCTTATGCTATCGGTCTTAGACCGGTAGATTTCATGCCCACTGCGCAAGTAATTTAAGCATATAATAATACCAACAGGAAGGTTATGGGCACAGTACAAATCAGAGTTCAGGTAGGCCCAACTCAGCAGGATGTCGAATTCCATGTCCTGAATGTCCCAGCCACCATCAACTTACTGCTTAGGCGGCCCTGGTTGCATCTTGTGAAAGTAGTCTCCTCTTCCCTCTACCAAATGCTGAAATATCCTCACAGAAAAGGAGTGGCGATTGTTTTCGAGAATTCATCCATCCATCCTCTATCAGAGGTAACTACGCCGGTGTTGGAGATTGTTCACGGCGAAGAAGATGTCTTCCTCTCAGGGTTTACTCTAGTTGAGGCCCAAACTGTGCAAACCATCTTGGTCGCTGATGAGGACACGTATGTCAGCGCCCAATCAATCTATTTCATGAACAAACTGCAGCATGTGCCAGGAATGGGGCTTGGAAGAAGTGGCCGGAAAGGTGTCGTAGCATTAGCCGATGTGTCGTATAATCCGCATACCTTTGGGCTGGGATATGTACCCACCAAAGAGGATTATGTCAAAAAAAGGGAAGAGATGGTAGGCAAAGCCAGAGCCAAGTAGGCCGGGAAACACTATGAGCTCATTCACAGGCCAATCCAGGGAACGCTGAACGACAGCTTTGTTCGGGAGGGAGAAGACTTCTCCTTTTGCGGCTTTCCCGAGCCCTGGATGAATTCTGCAGAGTAGCGTATCCCCAGTTTTGAAATCTTCTTTGACCTACAGTTGCAAGAAAGTGATGTTAAGGAAAAGGCTGAACTAAGTGCTGAAGTTAAAACAGAGCATGGAAAGTGACTTGGACAACAGCGAGCTTGGAGTAGGGGCAGCACTGACATGTTTCCTTACAGATCCTTTGATCGACTTAGAGAGCTTGGGGGATAACCTTACTATCTCCATGATTGGGGACCAACTGGGTGTGAACCCATCCAGCAGCATTTTGGATGCATCTGAAGCACCATCTCTTGTTTGGCAGTTAGAGGAGGGCTACTTATATAGTTTTGAGTCAGGTGATGAACTAGAATCTGATTCCACAGAGTTTATAGAGTCAGAATTAGATTCCGGTTCTTCTGAGTTCGAGTCTGGTATTCCTGGGGGTGATAACCTGGATGCCAGGGTCTTGTCTAGGTACTCTTTTTCTTTTGCTTTTGAGTCGGTTGTAACCGAAGAGCTAGACCTTATGAATGAGAATGTCGCTGCTGATTCTGAGTATTTCTCTGTGCCGTTTGTTTATTGCATTGGCCAAGATTTTCAGAATTTTAACGAAAATGAAGAGGAAGGAATTCCTCTGGTTTTAAAAAACTTGATTAATCTAGAGGATGAGAGGTTTGCAAAACCCTATGCTGATGAAATCATTGCTATTAATGTGGGTACTGAGAAGGATCTGCGCCTGGTCCAAATCGAGTCCACATTGTCTTCGGAGGAGTGCGAGCGCTTAGTCGCTTTATTAAAAGATTTCAAAGATGTTTTCGCGTGGTCCTATGAAGACATGCCTAGAATCAATCCTGAGATTGTATAGCATTGGATCCCTCTTGACCCCGATGCCCGACCTATCAAGCAGAAGATGCGAAGAATCCGCTCGGATTGGGCGCTGAAAATTAAGGAGAAGGTCACCAAGCAGATCGAGGTAGGTTTCTTGTTAGTATATGAATATCCAACTTGGTTGGCCAACATCGTTCTAGTGTCGAAAAAGGATAGTAGAATTCGGGTGTGTGTGGACTTCTGGGATTTGAACAAAACCAATCTGAAGGACGAATTTTCCTTGCCGCACATTGATGAATTAGTGCACTTCACTGTGGGTCATGCATTGCTATCCTTCATGGACAGATTTTCCAGGTATAACCAGATTCTGATGGCGCCCGAAGACAGAGAGAAAACTGCATTTACTACGCCGTGAGGTACCTATTGCTATCGGGTTATGTCGTTTGGGTTAAAGAATGCAGGGGCTACCTATCAAAGGGTTGCAACCACTATTCTGCATGATATGATCCATAAAGAGGTCGAGGTGTATGTAGACGACATGATTGTTAAGTACAAAGAAAGAGAGGGCCACTACACCGCCTTGAAGAAATTCCTTCAACAGATCAGAGAATACAAACTAAGGTTGAATCCGTAGAAATGTACTTTTTAAGTAACAGCAGAGAAAATGCTAGGCTTTTTGGTCACACAGAGGGGCATCAAAGTAGATCCTTCCAAAATCAAGGCCATCTTAGAAATGCCACCACCAAGGACTGAAAAGGAAGTGTGAGGCTTTCTGGGTAAAGTGCAATTCATAAGACGATTTATTTTCAAATTAACCTTAACTTGTGAACCACTATTTGGTCTCCTGAAGAAAGGAAAAAAATTCTGATGGGATGATCGATGCCAATTTGCTTTTGAGCAGATCAAGTAGTACCTTCAGAATCTGCCTGTGTTGTCGCCGCTAGAGCCGGGGAAGCCTTTGATTTTATATCTGTCAGTAACAGACACAACAATGGGATGCGTGCTTGCTTAGGAATTTGAAGATAGGATGAAGAAAGCCATTTACCACTTGAGCAAGAAAATGCTGGAATATGAGACCCGCTATACTCCGCTGGAGAAAGCTTGCCTAGCCTTGGTTTGGACTACCAGGAAGTTGAGGCACTACCTGTTAGCTCACTTTGTAATTATGGTTTCAAGATTAGAACCCATCAAATATCTCTTTGAGAAACCAGTGCTTACGGGTAGGCTAGCTCGTTGGTTGCTTCTTCTCTCAAAATTTGATCTTAAGTATGTTACTCGTAAGTCGGTCAAGGGGAGAGTTTTAGCGAAGTTCCTGGCAGATCACCTAATAGAAGGGGATGAAGCGGTAGAATACTTGTTCCCAGATGAAGCCATTCTGTAAGTCGAGGAAGAGACTTGGACAATATACTTTGACGGAGCGTCCAATCAATACGGTTATGGGATAGGTGTGTTGCTGATAGCACCCGACGACTCCTATATACCTTTAGCCTTCAAACTTCGGTTCAAGGTATCCAATAATGAAGCAGAGTATGAGGCGTGTATCGCTGGTTTATAAGCCACCCAGGAACTAGGGCCAAAAAGGTTGGATGTTATCGGGGACTCGAGCTTAGTTGTTTCTCAAGCAAATGGAGACTAGAAGGTCAAAGAAGAAAAGATGAAGGCTTATCACAAGACCCTGAATATTCTAATTCCTAGGTTTGAAAGGCTATCTTTCACGCATCTACAGAGAGAAAACAATAGGTTCGCTGACGCCTTGGAAACTCTATCATCCATAGTAGACATCCTACTTCGAGTCCAGATGCGTCCGATTATCGTTGAGCAGAGATAGACGTCGGCCTACGAAACTATCGTCGCAATAGATGAAGCGCAAGACAAAACCCTTGGTACTACAATATTTGGAACTTCCTGGAAAAGGAAATTTATCCACCAAGGGCAAATGCCAAGGACAAAAGGGGAATACGGCAAATAGCCGTCTAATTTATCATCTGCAAATAAGGTCAATTGGGAATGCACAAGTTGTGTGTCGAAGAGGATGAGTCAAAGCGCTTGATGGAGGCCATCCATGGGAGAGAGAGCGGAGCGCACATGAATGGAGTGATATTGGCTCGGAAGATTCTCAGGCAAGGTTACTACTGGTCCACTATGGAGGAGAATTGTATTGGTTTTGTTCAGCGATGCCACAAATGCCAAATTCATGCTAATCGCATGAACATCCTGCTGTCAAAACTATACAACATGACTTCACCATGGCCTTTCTCGGTCTGGGAAATCGACGTCATTAGGGCAGTCATGCCAAAAGGGTCAAATGGGCATGGATACATGCTGGTGGCAATTGATTACTTCACAAAATGGGTGGAAGCTCAGTCCTACGCAGTGTTGAAAGCATCGCATGTGGCTAAGTTCATCCGAAACAATATCATTTGCCGCTACAGAGTCCCAAACGAGATCATATCAGATAGTGGCTCCCACGTCAAAAAAGAGGTGATAGACTTGTTGGAGAAATACAATGTGACTTTTCATAAGTCATCTACATACCGGCCGCAAACCAACAGAGTTGTTGAGGTTGCCAACAAGAACATCAAGAATATTTTGCAGAAGATCGTTGAGGCCTACAGAAACTGGCCAGATAAATTGCCATTCGTACTTTGGGGTTATAGAACTTCAATCCGGACGTCTACAGGGGCAACTCTTTATTCTCTGGTGTATGGGATGAAGGCTATTTTGCCAATTGAAATAAAAGTCCCGTCCTTGCAAGATATGGCTGAGTGTCAAATAGCAGAGTCGGACTGGCAATAGAGCAGATTTGAAGAGCTAATATTGTTTGATGAAAGAAGGCTGAAAGCATTGTATCATGTTTAGGGTTATTAATGCAGAATTGCTAGGGTTTTTAACAAGAAGGTTAAGTCCCGAAATTTCAAAGAGGGAGATATGGTGCTGAAAGACAACCAAGCTCTCATCCATGACCCTAGGGGCAAGTTCAGACCCAATTGGACTAGTCCTTGCATCATCAAAACTATTGGGTGGAGCTGTTATTCTTATGGACCTGGATGGCCTGGAATTTTCCCAACCGATCAACATGGACAAGTTGAAGAAATACTATCCCTGAGAGGCTCGCAAGGCTGAAAACCTGGGAGGGCGACCTAGGCAAAAGTTAGAGCATGAAAAATTTGAAATAAAGAAAAACTGAGCTCGCAAGGTTGAAAACCCTAAAGGGCGGCCTTGGCAAAAGTTAGAGCGCAAAAGGAGAGAGTTAATACTCGAGTGAACCTGAACCTGAACCTGAACCGAACTACGTAAGGCCTGATTCCCATCTTTGGGATACGGAGGCAACTTCATCCTAAAGTTCGGCCGTAAACACCTCAAACTCAACTGTCCTGTCCATGTGTCTGATCAGGTCATCTTTGTCTGTTCTTCATTTGAGGGTTTGGTTGTGATCTTTACTCTAAGAGAAGAGCTTGCTACAGTGCTAAGCAGTGGTGTTCAATCAAGGAGCAATTTATGATCTTTGGATTCGGGGTTGTACATCTCGAGGATTGATTCTGTGCGTGTCAAGTGGTGATCCTTTTCGAAAATGGTTTTGGAAAGTTTTAACAAAAGTTGATTTTTGTTCAAAATTTTATCTTTTACAATTTAGACCATTTTTGAACCAAAAGAAAAATTCTCAGTGCTCATAACTTTAATTTCATTAATTTCAACATAAAAGTTCTCCAACACTCTGACAAAATGGCTTTTGTTACATTGAAAAAAACTTGAAAAGAAAGGTCAAAGCAATAAACTAGGGGCATAGATGAGTCAGGTGCTCCTATGTCCCTCGCTCGTGCTTGTGAAAGCTTCGGAAGCCAAAGCAGGCCCA
Organism: Camellia sinensis; assembly: GCF_055761805.1. Taxonomy (NCBI): domain Eukaryota; kingdom Viridiplantae; phylum Streptophyta; class Magnoliopsida; order Ericales; family Theaceae; genus Camellia; species Camellia sinensis. Next base: position 25,921,928 of record NC_138969.1, on the reverse strand, counting down.
ATTTGTGCCTCATCCGTGAGCCAAGCCAAACATTCGCCAGAAAAGGGCGTAACTAAAACTAAGGGCAGGGGCCAGAAGCTCTCTTGTCCTCCAAGCAATAAGGTACCTAGCCAAATGTGAACCTCAGATGGGGAATGAACCGAGTACTCTGCCTCCTCCTCTAGGCGGGTCTGATCATGCCCAAACTGACGTCTGAACTGGAAGAGGAAGTAGAATACACAGTGTGTAAGGCTGATTAACTGAATACCAGGCTGCTAAGCCATGTTGTAGCTCATCTCGGTCAGGTTAAGCGAGGAGCAACGCCAAGCTATGTTAGCAGCAGATCTGTTGTACATCCAGAGGCACCACCACCTCTCGTTCGGAAAATCCACTAGTCAATGGTGGAAGAAATAGCCTCGAGCTGAGTACTTAGGGTAATAGCCCACTATCTTCCGCTTATCCATAAGCCACACCTAGGAAAGGATGAAAGAAAAGAGAGATGTATGTAGAAAGAAAAGTGAGAAAAGGGTTTTGAGAGAAAAACAGAGCATGAGTGCAGAGCGATGTGAGAAACACATATGAGAGAGGATGGGAAACAATACTTGCAGAAGTAGTGGGCTCCCTACGAATCTGGTAGTCTCTCGCCGATAAAAGGCGTCTAAGCCCATCAGAGTCTCGGACAGCACCAAGCCAATGCAACTCTTACCTTCTTTCAAACCTTAGGCCACTTCGACCAACCGAATGCTGAACCCGCCAAAACTTGGGGTAAGAAGGAAATGAGCAAGCATACATAAGCTTAGGGCATGTTACCAAAAACCCTGCCAGAAAGGTCACCTCTGTTACTGACGTCAGAAACGCGATAAATCAGGCTAGGAATATCCAGCTCTCCATTGTGAACCAAAGATCGAGCCTCATATACAGTGAGTCCATATATCCATCCCAAAGGTTGGACATGGCCAAAATGGGGCTGAGGTATGATTTCTTCATCACGCCGAGATTCCATTAGTGCTTGGAATTCTTCAATTGTCGGGCGTATTTCTTGTCCCCTAAAGCTAAAGACGTGTGTAATCGTAGGGGTGTAATTTTGGCCTGGCCCATGTCGGGCCTTGCGGGCTCCCGCAAAAAATTAGGCTGGGTCAGGCCGGCCCACGGGCCAGAAAACTAGGCCCAGGCCCAGGCCTAGGGGTATTTGGGCTTTAGGCGGGCTGGTGGGCCGGGCCCCTGGGCTTGGGCTTGGGCTTGGGCTTAGGCTTTGGGTGCGCTTAAACAATTTTTAATTTTTTTTTTAATTTTTTCCACCAAAATTTTATTATTTTCCATTAAAAATAACACTAGGCCTCGGGTGGGCCGGCCGGGCCGAGCTTTTAAGCGGACCGATGGACCGGGCCACGGGCCGGGCCGGGCCGGGCTTCAAAATGATGGCTTGGCCTTGGCCCAAGGCCTCGGGCTGGGCTTGGGCTCGGGCCTTAATAGGTCGGGCCCACCTCGGGCCGCGGGCCGGCTTCGGGCCGCCCGTGGGCCATAGGCCAAAATTACACCCTTAGGTAATTGGGTCCCAACATCGTGCCATGGCATGAAGGAACGAAATACAAAGTGGAGTACGACTTAACGGAAAAAGTGCATTTATGTTGAAATCCCCAAAATTTACCTTTCTCAAGCTGTCTAAAGTCGCAATCCAATCTGAGAGCTTTTCGATGAAAAACGGCTCTATTCGTGAAGAAATCACAGCTGAAATAAAGTTCTGGAGAAGAATTCACAGAGCTGTACCTTTTGTAGAAGATAAGGCTATGAGGGGAGGCCAGCTGTCAACAATCTGGCGATTCTCACCTTTGATGGCCGGCAGGTGGCCGGCAAACCACATTGATGGCCGGCAGGCCACCTCTTGTGGTCGGCATATGGCTGGTAGGCTCCATTTCTGGCCGACAACCTTTTTCTCAGCCCTGTTGTCCACTAGTGTGCTGAGCAATGCTAGAAGTATGTGTTTTGTCTTGATCTTTGAGTGTTCTAAGGTCTTGTTCTGAGTCTTTTTGGTTTTAGCAACTTTGTTTATTTGTATTGAGTTGTTTTGCGCTGTTTATCGAATTGTTTGTGCTTATCGAGTTGTATTTTTTATTTTGTATTTCATTTGTTGGTCGGTTTGTTACTCGATTAAGAACATTGTTTCGATCTAGTGCTTTTGGCCTCAATTCAATCTCATGTCCGTTTTCATGCAAATATAGTGCTCATGATGCAAAAATAATAACACTTTCTATAATTAAAAAAAAAAACTGCGAGGTTTTATTTTGATCATGGGTTTTTTTACAAAAGAGGAGTACAAGTTTTAAAGCAAAATAAATCCTATCTGAAGCTATAAATCTGCTAATGCTACCAAACAAAGAGAAACTACGCAAAAGTATAAAAAAATCAACGTCAGTCGCCTCAGGCCCGAGAGGTCCTTTTCGTCCTCTTCCTCAGAGGAGAGGACTCTGGGGTACTATCTCCATCAGCGCAGCTATCTGAATCAGTCTCTGAGCCAGAACCAGAGCCGGCATCATCTCCGCTCTCTGCCACAGAACCCATCTCGGCATCATTAGCTCCGCTTTTGAAACCCGAGCCAGTATCGTCGTCTCCACTCTCGGATGACTCAGAATGCTACCTCGGCGTCACTGGTCTCAGCATCATCATCGCTCAAGATGGGCTTTGGAGGACTGCTCTGGCCTCAAATGCCTCTATCCCTCTCTCTCCTCCCTACTTCTTAGGGGGGTATTGTCGGTGCTAGTGCTGCTGTCGCCGCTGGAGCCATCGGTATAGGTGGGATCTGAAAAGACAGTTGTCATATATCGGTTTCAGTGTGTGTAACAGATGTAAGCATAATATGTAGAATGAATGTATGCAGAAATCAGATGCAGTGTATGAGTATAGTGTATGAATGCAGTGTATCAGCTATAGTGTGTCAGATGCAGTTTGGGAAAGGCTACAGTTTGAAATGCTAGTGTATCAGTAGAAATTTGATAGCATGAAGCGCAAACTGAAGAAATTACCAGGATGCCGTGGAGACCAAGCAGCGTCTCCTTCCTTTGTACCATGCCCATCAAGGAGGCTATCAGCTCGAGAGCACTCCCTGTGTACTCTATGGATGCCTGCAAATGTATTTGGATGATCAGTGTTTGCAATGAACATATTTGAAATGAAATGTGGGGTGCAAATAGTAAAATGTGGTCCATACCTAAGAAGGACCCCGAACTCCGATGCTTGTGCCCAGCCGCTGCAGGCTCAATCGGGACCTGGTAAGCCACCCCAATATGCTGCCAGCATGTCAATGCGGTAGGAAGCTCTGGCCAGCCGGTGCCCTGCCCTGCAGGGAGAACCCCTCTAGCACAGGCCTTGGTTGTCTTACACACCTCTCTCGCTGTAGGAGCCTTCATCCCCTCACCTCCACGAGCACCTGTCAGAGTTAGCATGAGGTGTGTCTGAATGAAGGTCGCGTAGTCGCCCTCTGCCCTGATGTAATCACCATTCAAGCCCACCATGATCTGAGTGACTACATTAACGGATAGGCTGTCTGCTAATCTCATAGACTCTGGCGGTGGCATCGGAATAATCGGGTCTGGTAAGCCCACGGTCTGTTGAACGAACTGCTCACTTAAGAACCAAGTCCTGTAGACTGGGCCCACAAGTAGAATGTGGAAGCGAAAAGTGGCCCAGGCCCCGGCGTACTGGTCCCGTATCCCAGTCAGCATCATAGCCCAAGGCTACCACATGATCTACAAATAGTGAGTGTACAAATTGTTAGTTGCTGTCAATTGCTAAGTGTGAATTAGAATAGTTGTAAAGCAGAAATGGCTGTGTTTTGGGTTACTTCATAGGTAGCCACTATGTCGAAGTAGTGGCGAAAGAAGGTGAAGGTCTCGCGAGTCCAATGCTGATACCTGCTATCATACTGCCTCGAGTAAGGAACTGCCAGTGGGAGCTCCTCCATAGGCTCTGGGGCGAGTGCTGGAAAATAAGCATAAACCCACAGCTACAAGGAAAGTGCAGTAGTAAGTGATCAATACGATATGAATAGATACATAAAATGCAAAATAGAAAGCATACAATATGAACATATGCATAAAATACAAAGCAGAAAGCATACAGCATGAACAGATGCAGAAAATGCAAAGCAGAAAGCATACAACATGAACAGATGCAGAAAGTGAAAAGTAGAAAGCACAGATGTTGAGCATATGTAAAGTAGAAAATGTAAAGTAGAAAATGTAAAGTGCAAAGAGAGAATCGAAGTGTATACCTCCCAAGCTTGCCAGTAGCCTCCAATCAACTCTCCCTTCAGGTGAGAGTTAGAGCTCATATATTCATACAGGGTAGCGAGGCCAGCTCCACCCCAGTCATAGAAACGCACCCAGGAAAGGGTCACCAGGGCACTCAACAGATACAAGCCCACGGTGTTCCACCTGTTCGAAAACAAGGTGGTACCGAGGACAAACATCAGAAAGCCTCTAGCGCACTACTCTATTTCCTATACTATCTCGGGCTTACTCTATCGAAATGACTTAGCGAACCAGCTATATCTGACCATAGTTGTCCGGTACAAGGGTGGATGCGCTCTCAGTAGCTCGACCCAGGCGGCCTCCACTCTCCCATATCCGTGTTGAACGAGATCGGATCGCCCCGTACTCCTAAGCCTGTGAATATGGCGAAGTCGTAGGGAGTCATCGTCATCTCCCCAGTAGTGAAGAAGTAGAAGGAGTTAGTGGTGTCCCACAATCTCTCCACAAGTGGTCCTAGAAGAGGAAGGCTAGCGACGACCCATGTGTAGACATCCTATTTTTGACCGCCCTTAAGACTTGGGCGCCACTGATTGATCATTTGATGATGAAAGTTGTGCTATGCAAATGTTCGATTTCTTCAGCAATGAAAGCTCTAAATCCCAACCTTACACCCCATTTTAGACCAAAACTACTTTGACCAAAATTATTTTAGACCTTAAAACCCTCTTTTTAAAAATATTTTTGAAAATATTTCTACGATGTTCCGAAGCTTGCATTTCGTTAAAAATTGCGTTTTTCGATAAACCGGGTAAGGACAAAATGGAAATAAATGAAAGAGAGGTGAACTCTTTGAAAAATATTTTAAACATCATATTTAGAGGTTTGGAGTTCAAGAAAATAGGAGTGGAGGGAAGAAACCTAGTTGGGGAAGAAGTTGGGCATGAACCGTTAAGAGAGAGTCGAGCAGCCCTCACTAAATCAGGTCTATCCATTTGTACACTTGAACTTTAGTTGTGGGGCCACCACCATTTGAAATTAGACTTTTGGGGCTTCATTTTAGACCCAAGAATCTCCTAAAGCTGAGTCCGGATGATGGAGATATAGCTGTGTGAAGTTAGGCGTCAATTCGATTAAGACAAAACTGAATAACCTTTACTAAAATAGGCATATCTCTTTGCACACTTAGAATTTAGATATGAAGCTGCCACCATTGGAAAGTAGACTTCTGGGGATTTAATTTAGACTCAAGAATGACCTGAAACCGAGTCCTAATGAGGGAGATATGCCCATTTTGAAGTTAGGCCATCACTGATGGTTGGAAGGTAGCCGTCAGCCACTATTTGTGGCCAGCAAACCACCATTTTTTGCCTGCCGGCCACCAGTGCAAGCTTGCCGGCCATCAGTGTAAAAACCAGATATTTTCCCTCCAGCTGTTCCACACTGTTCCAGCTGTCCATTTTTTAGATATTTCGACCAAAGCTCATATATTTCTATATATGGAGGACCTCCCTCTCATCTTTCAAGGTTAGAAAACATTAGGAGTGAAGAAATATTTTGGAAAATATCCTCTCTCTCTACAATTCTCTCTCTCTTTTGCAACTTGCATAGCCTATGCCCAAACACACCAAACCAAACCTAGAGAGCTTCTTGCTGAGGTGATTTGAGCTTGGATTTGAGCTCATGAAGCACTTGAGAATGTGAAATTGGTTGGTTATGACTTAAGGGTTCATTCGTCTCCAAGAGGTATACTTCTCTTGCTTTTGCACCATCTCTACAACACTTGTTTTCTATGTTTCTTGTTGTTTTTAAGCTCTTTAAAACCTATTTTTATGGGCTGAAGCTTGTGGCTTAAGGCTATTATAGGTAGATGGGTTAATTACCCTTCTTTTAACCTTGTTTTCTAAGCCTTTTCACTTGTGTTTCCCATTCTTTCATCAACTTGTTTTGAGCTTTTTACCACTGATTTTCAGAGGTTTCTAGAGGCTAAAAAAGTGGTTTTAAAGTCCCAAAAATGGAGGGGGTTAGCCACCCCTCATTTGGCTTGATTACTAGCTTAAATTGTTCCATGTTTTAGCTTTCATTCCAGCACATTTTTGTATTGTTTTTGGACTGTTTTTGGATTGTAAAAACTCTGCATTTTTTAGCTAAAACTTGGGTTTTAAGGCCATTCAAGGTTGAAGGGTGTTTCACCCTTCTTTGTACCTTGTTTTGGAGGCCTTTTCCCTTATGTTTCTCACCCTTTTACTATCTGTTTTTGAGCTTCTAAACACTGAATTTCATTAGTTACTTCAGTGGCTAAAAACACTTTTTGAAGTCCAAAATTAGAGGGGTTAGCCTCTCATTCTTGTGTTTTGTTTATTAGCCTAGCATGCTCTATGTTTTAGCCTATTATTCTCGCTTTTGTTAGCTCAATTCCAGCATATTTTAGGACTATTTTAGACCTGTGTTAGGACTGCTCTTAGCTGTTAGTTGCATTTGAGTCTTGTTTTGCATGCTTGTAGTGTAATTGTCCTCATAAGCTTGGTGTTTTAGGTCTTAGACATCACTTATTTGAGTTGATAACATTTATTTTATGCTTTTATCACTTATTTCCAGCACTAATAATCTTTGCAACCTCTCTCATTTCTTAGCTTTTGTTTAATGGTTTAATCCCTTTTAGGGGTTCATTATCAACGACATGACATCTCTTTCATGTCTTGAGTTAACTCTTGGTTTGGTACTTCACTCCATTAGAGGACTTAAATTCACCATTTGGACTTAATGAATTAAATGATGGTTGGTAAAGTTGAAATGGAGTAACTAAAATTGAGGCTAAAAGTGAGCAAGATAATAACTCGATGTGTTCAATCGTACGTTAATTGAACATATGGAACTTGGACCATTTCATACTTTTTAGTGATGAAATGATCCAAGTCTCCAAGGTCAACTTCTTCCCTTGATCTTTCATGAAAAAGAGGAGATTTGTGTCTCATTTTGGATTTATTGAACTTGCACCTCTTGAATCACATGCCATCATGTAATGAAATTTCTTGAGTTGGTGGTTTGTGGCTTAAGTTCATAACTCCTTGGATTTGTTCATGAAAAGGAGGGGTGAGTTGTGCAAACAATCTGTGGGAATACCCTCTTTTTGCTCTGTTTGTTCTCTATTGCAGCAAGTTGAACCAGTGCATCAGTGGCCGGCAGACCACTATCCATGGCCGGCAGGTGGTCGGCAGTGCACCATAGATAGCCGCCAGGCCACTTCCATGGCCGGCAGTCTTTACTAGTGGCTGGCTGGCCACTGATGCAAATATCAGCAGAGAATTGGTAAAGGGAAGCAGATTGATTCTGGAAAATGTTCAACTCTGCAAACAGACGCTTTTGAGAGTAAAACGGAGGTCTTTTCGGTGCAGAAACCAAGCATGTGCATCTTCTATTTCCCGAGGCGGAGTAGTGGCAGCGTAGTTAGATATCTTAATTACTTAGGTTGCATACATTTGTGTTGTAGCTTAATTAGTTAGCTTACTAGTTAATTCGTTCAAGTGTTGTAATAATTAGTTAATTAGTTTAGCTTTTTATTTCATTTGGTTTGTAATAATTAGCTTAATTAGCTTAGTCCTAATTAGTAGCTAGTTAGTTTTGCTTTATTCATTCGGACCCTCCTTCGTGAGAGCATAATGTTGTAATAAGTGTGCGTGCGTGCATGTATGTCTTCCAACCCCACGTCTTTCTCCCTTTTATTTAATTGCTTTTGATTGTTAGATTAGGGACATATTTCAATTAGCATACCTTATGCTTGCATCCATTCATTTGTATTGCATGCACCGAGGCTCGGCGCATCATTCAAACTGCATTGTCATTTTAATTCCTTAGATGAATACGTGTTAAACTGCATGTTATCAAATTGCTTCGTATGCCATGCTTAGTAGCCGAGCCTACTAATCGCATTCTTCACATGTGTTGCATTAGGTATCTTGTATAGTTAGGAATCATGCATATTTTTGTAATTCATATCTTCTTATCTTGGAGTGCTAGGTGAGTTTTTACGCTTTAGCATACTTGTATGATTGTGAATGTTATCATGATTAGCATGCTTACCACGAGGCTAAATGCTTACTTGCTAAACTACATGAATGCCTGTGGATGAAGGCTTGTTGCTTGAATTGGAACGATTCAATGAATGCATGTTTTTTTTTTAGCCCACTTTGTTAAGTGGCAAATCAGTTTTAAGCCCACTATGTTTGGTGGCAAATTCACAAACTTCAAGTCCACTTGAGGTGGCAAATTCAAACACTTTTCCAAAACAAACATGAAGCTGAATTGTTCCAACTCTGGCAAACTAGTCTATACTTGCTTGTGCGCATCACATAGTAATGCTAGTTTAATAACTGGAACAAGAGCATATAATGTAAATAAAAAATCATATCATGATTAGTAGAGGCCGATCTTCGATCGAAAGGGCGGGGGTGTTCAATTCATGACCTTCCCTTTTCGTACCTAAGTTCCCGAGCTGAGGCAACTTTGGTGAAGACGGACACGTGGCCTTTGGCACGAGTGATGGGTTCCCTAAATTTTCCCAAAAATAAAATATTTAAGTTGTGACTCTGTATCTGGCAAAACAGTCCAATTTTGGCATTTTTGATCCTAAAATTAAGTTTCCAAAAGATTTGCTGGATTTAGCCTCTTTGGTGTTTATCAGTTTCACATTGCACTTGTGAGATTAGATTCAGAACCGCGTGAGTCCAAACTGTAGGGCTTCTTTCGAACTTTTGAGAGGGAGGGCGAAAAAGCCAAGCTACACCGTGTCAGGCCAGAGTAGAAAAGGCTGAAGTCGGTCTTGTCCACAATGTCATGAACTTTGGCAGGGAGCTCGTCGTACCAATCTCGCACAGTCGTAGCCCCGTACCCCCTAAAGGCACGAGACTCCCCCTGTGGCAAAGAAGAGATGAATCAGATAAGGTAGTGATGAAAGTACAGTCAGATAAAAGATAGTGCAAGAAATGCAGTTTAATGAAAGACAGAAATGTATGAGAACAGAGTTCATACCTCAACGGCAATGGATGAAAGGTGAGAAGCCGGCTCCCTCAGTAGGAGGTCCTCCGGTACACCGAGAACGAAGTCGCTAAAGCGCCTAATGCCACCGGCTAGCAAGATATGTGTGCGGGGATGATACCTCGCTAGATCAAAAGGGCGTACCCTCAATGGTAGCAGCTCTGGCTCTATCTCAGGCTCAAACTCTGCCTCGAGGTCGGCCTCAATGCCCTGACCCACCTTGCTAGTCTCGACAATGACCGGCTCCTCTGCCATCTGGAAAATGGGTAAAAAGTAGGTGAAAAGTGAAGAAAATAGGGTAAATTTGGAAAAAGTCAACCCTAGGAGAGAGAAAATGGGAGAAAAAGTCAACCCAAAAAAGTTCACAAAGCCCAAGAGAAAGTTGAGAGGAACAAGCCTAGAAGGGTGAAAATGAGGAAAAAAGTGTCAAAACCAAAATCTAATCGGTTCAAAGTAAAGAGAATCAAGAGGGTTTAGCGAATAAGTTTGCCTGGGACGTTGGAAAACACGTAAAAAGCTCTGATCTAGAAAAGGAAAAAGTCTAGAGAGAGAGGAAAGAATTTCTGCCTTGGAGAAGTGAGGAAATGAAGAGTCTTGGCATGTATTTAAAGACCCGAGGCAAAAAGACCAAAAAACCCCCGAATTGCCATCGGTGGCCGGCAAGTGGCCAGCAAGCCACACTGGTGGCCGGCAAGCTGTTCAGTGGTCGACATGTGGCCGACATCCTCCTCATGTGGCCGGCAGGTGGTCGGTGGCCTCCTTCTATGTCCTGATGATGTTTTGTGTCTTTGTTTCCCAAGAAGTGCAAGGAAGGTTCACTGTTGGGTCTAGATTGTCTCTATGGAAGCTCAAAAATGTGTTTTGGCGCGTGATGTTCATTGCTTGTCAACATGAATGAGGTGTATCCTTTTTGAACATGTTGTAACATCTCCGAGAGGTAAATCGGAGGTTTCCACCGAGTATCATTTTATTCGTTTTTATCAAAATTACGCTTTTGTTCTTCTTCGTTGCATAGAATATGCATTTCTCGTATATGCATGCTGCACATACGTCATACATCATTTATCATTTGTACGTGGAACACGTTATCAATCATGCATAGAATATGCTTTTGATTCTTGCATAAAACATGCTTCCAATACATTGGTTATCCATCTTTAGATAGAATATGCGTTGTAACTGAGTTCACTTGTTCACTTTGTGTATCTATCGCACTCATTCACTTTGTGCATCTATCGTACACCCCTTCTCTTATATCTCAGGACATGTGAAGTGTGGCCCTGGACGAGTTTTATCTTGAGACGTGCGAAGCGCTAGCCCGAGCGGTTTTCTTTTATCTCAGGACACACGAAGCACGGCCTTGGGCAGGTTTTATCTCGGGACATGCGAAACATGACCCTGAGCGATTTTCTTGTATCTCAGGATACGCGAAGTGCGGCCCTGGGTGGGTTTTATCTCGAGACATGTGAAGCGCGAACGCAAATGGTTTTCTTTCATCTCAGGAAGCGTGAAATGTGAACTCAAGCGAGTTTTCTTGTTTCTCGGGATGCATAAAACACGAACCCGAACAGTCTTTCTTGTTTCTCAAGATGCGTGAAACGCAACCTTGAGCGATTTTCAGTTTCTCAGAGCATATGATACACCACCCCGAGCAGTTTTTTCAATTTCTCAAGATGCGTGAAACGCAATTCTGAGTGGTGTTTTCTTTCCTCGTCTCATGTTTTGGCGTGGTCAGAGCGTGTTTTATGTTCTTTTTGCATGGAACCTGTGTTGGTTTGCTTGAAGTTGTTCATTCATATGTTATTATTTATTTATCTTGCTTATTGTATTTGTTATTGCTTATTGCATCATCTCGCATGATCACAAGTTTTCAAAAATAGCTGGATCATTTGCATTTTGCCCCAAAACTACGCTGGTTTGATTCCTTGCAAAGGAATACGTAGGTAGCCTGCAGGCGCAACTATTTGTTTCTGTCTTGATTGTTTGTCCAAGTCTTACGGCCTTGTCAAAATGGGTTGTCTTTGGGCTTTGACATTCACTCTCGTCATTTCATGACTCCGAGTTCTGTCAAAGAGGGGCAATTGTAGGCATCCCATTTTTGACGGCCCTTAAGACTTGGATGTCACTGCATGCACACCCGATGATGAGTTTATATGCTCATCAAGTACTCGAAGTCCTCAGTGGAATGCCACAGCCTTGAGCCTTTCAAACCCTACACCCTTGTTGTCTCATTCTTGGACCAAGCCTTGGTTCTTCAAGCCTACAACCCTTGGTGGCCTACCGGCCACCTTTTTGGGCTGTCGGCCATCACTCCTGGCTGCCGGCCACTGATGTGGTATGCCGCCACCAGTGATGGCCGGCCGGCTAGTTTTTTTTGCAGATATTTTGTGACAGCTGTCACGATCCTGACCCGCCCTTATAGGTATAGTGTCGTAACCGGCCAGTAATCTCTAGATTACCAAAGGCCTCTTAACGGAATAACCTATAATTAGGGGCTACGAAAGCAAATATACCAAATATACATAGTCCATAGAGCCGTGCAAATATACATGGGGCAGAAATTTGGAACCTTATATAATATATACATATACGTGGCATCATGATGCAGTAGCTTCATCACATTTAATACAGTTGTAGCCCAAAAAGGGCCATAGTCCAATATACACATAACAAAAGACTTGTCCATATTACTTAAATACAAGGTCTTGACTTATGCCGGTTAAACATGACTTGCGCACACAAAAGGGAACCTTCTCGAAGGCACAAAGGCTAGCTGACAAAATAGAGACACCAGATCCTCATCTTTGGGTCTGGTCACACGCCTGGTCACCTACATACATAATATAAATAGTGAGCGAAGCCCAGTGGATAATAACAAAGTAAAGATTTTAATGAATGATGCCTATAATAGATTTCAAATCTCATAGTAAATTAGAATCATAAGCAGGTTTATAACAGAAACAGAGTCAAAGTCTTGTTCATATTCAATTGGTACATCCATTAGCATAAACATGTCTCTTTGGTCAAGCATTTCAAGTTCCAAAAAGGAACCTCCAGTACCAGGTAACATATCTTATACATGAGTCACGTTATTGTTTCCCCCAGGCAAGGGCCCCATGATCATAAGCCATAGTATTATGTCCCCTAAGCGAGGGCCTCTGCTAAGGATACCACAATTACTTTTCAAGAAACTTGGACAATCATTCATTCATACAAAACATAGCATTTCAGAAAACTGATAATTTCATATCATTAGAAAATAATTAAAGTCAAACATAGCTTTACAGAGTTATTACTCACAGATAACCGATGGCTCCAATTAGACGAGTAGAGTAGGTAATTCACTTAACTTGAGGCGTGTGACCTACATAACATGACAGATACATATGTTGAAACACACGCTCGAATTGTACATAACTTACTTCATTTGTCCTTAGTGTGTTTCTAGCCTTTATCCTTGTTACAGTGCTTTAACTTTGGCCTAGGAATGCCTAGGATGAAATGAGGATGCAAAAAAAATGTACTTGAAAACATTTGTCAAAACTTGCTGAAAACAGGGTCCACGCTCGAATGTGGCTTTCCTCGCTCGAGTGGACATACAGAATGTGAGGGTTCGCTCGAGAGTAACTTCCTTCACTTGAGTGGTCTACAAACTTTGGAAAAAGTATTGGTTTCTTGATTTTTATGCTCGACGGACGCTCGATCCTCGCTTGAGCATGAGACTCAAACCTTCGCTCGAGCATGACTTTTGTCACTCGAGTGATCTGCAAAAACAGATGAACTTCTGGGAACATGCATTTCACGCTCGAGTAGACTTCTGGTCGCTCGAGTAGAGGTGCAAAAACAAAGGTGGTTAGTTGAGCGTACAATACTTCGCTCGAGCGGAGGGTGCAAAATTTGGAATTTCCAGATTTGCTCCTATAATCCAAAACTCAATCTTAGAGCATCAAAACTCGATTTTTCTGGGCTATAACTTGAGGAAACACTTTGAAACTCATAAAACATCATGAATTAAGGATCATTTCAAGAAATCATGGCCTAATAGCTTACCAATTATGCAAAAAATTAGCTTAAAATTTATGAATGTTCCATGAACATGACATGTATAAATTTCTTTGAACTTAAGCTTCTCAAAACATGATCAAATGCTACAAAACAACATGAAACTTGATGATTTCCTAACATTAAGGTGAATTCAAGACATGCATGAGGAAATTCTTGGCAATTAAACTCAAAATATGAGAAAATATGCATGCATAGTATGGCTCAATACTCTTCATTTCTAACCCAATTCTTACTTTAATCAACATAATTCTCTTGTGTTCATGCATTATAGTCTAGATTTCAAGGCTTAAGGATAAAATTCTTACCTAGAGACTTGAGTTCACAAGTGTTGAAGTTGTAACTCTCAAATTCTCTTCAATCTCTCAACAATTCTTGTAAGTTTTCCCTTTATTGCTTGATCCCAAACCCTTTCTTAGTCTCTCACTTCTCTCTCACGTTTGAGTCACAAAATGAGGGATTGAAATTGTATTCTTAATAGTCTTGAATCAACAATTTGCCTTATATAGGCTTGGGCAAAAGTGTAATTATTTGTTGATCAAGTTAATCAAGTAAACATTAAATTATGTTAATTTAATCGTTCTGAACTAAATTTCAATTAAACCTACCGTAAAATTCTAAAAATTCTAGTTAACACATAACTCAAGTCAATTTCTGATTCGGATGCCGATAAGGCCTTCAATTCGTAAATCCGAAACGGAAACATGAACAGATCTTTCTACGTTAAACAGATATAAACACATATAATGCAATGTATGATGCCAAATTTTACTTTAATCTCTTTTTAGGTATAATTAAACATGGATTAACGTTAACTACGGGTTGGGGTTGTTACAACAATTGTGCCAACTGTTTGAACAGATACATGCATCTTCACTCACGTGTAGGGCTAGATGCTTTTGAGGAGAATTCATGTTTTCTATATATAGAGGGCCTCCCTCTCTTGTTTTAGGGTTAGAAAATTTTGAGATCAAAATTTTTCCTCTCTCTCTACGATTCTCTCTCTCTCTAGCAAATCTCTACACTTTTGCCTACAAATCCTTAACCTTTGCCTATACATCCTTAACCAAATCTCTCCATACTTGAGTTGAGGTATCCTAGAGCCTTGTTGAAGCTCTTAAGGGTGTTGCTTTCTTGGTTTGGTTGCTTGGAATTGATTTCCTCTTCAAAAGGTATAAGGCTTTGTCTATTAGCTTGCTTTCTCTACTCTTTTTCTTGCATTTTTCCAAGTGTTTTTTGGGTTGAAGCTTGGGTTTTAAGGCCATTAAAGTTTGAGGGGTGATCTACCCTTCTTTGTACCTTGTTATAGCGATTCCGGTTTTGACTCGTTGTCTATTGTATTCTGGACTCGGGTTGGTATGATTTAGAATAGTTATTCATATCTTGTTTCCCTTGTCGTTTATGTTGGTTATTGGGTTGCAATTGTGCGATTGGGACAGGTTGGTTACTTGTATTTCTAAACCTATGATACCCAGATTTTGGCTCTTTCATTCAAGCGGGCCTTCTTGTGCTCGAGCGGGCTTCACAAATTTTGCTCCTCTACTCGAGCGGCCATTCTTGCGCTCAAGCGGGACTTGTCAATTCTCAGTATTTTTTTTTTGTAGATCTGCAAATACTGGAAGAGTGCATTGGATGCTCGAGCGTTCAGTCTCACGTTGGAGCGAAACTTTGTCTGATGCTTGAGTGCCACTTTCTACGCTCGAGCGGATTGCGTGTATAACAGTCCGTGAAGATGATGCTTTGAATCACTTTTTTATCCTTCTCTCTCTCTAAAACTTTCCAAAAACCCAAATCTTGAGTTTCTCTCCCTAAAACTCACATTCTCTCTTAGATTTCATCTAGATCCAGTGATCTCTTCATCCTAGTGCCTTTGAGAAAAAGATAGAGCATCTCAAGATCTACATTTTGATCCGAATAAAAGTGGGTTTCGGTATTCTTGGAGTTTCTCTCTTGCGTGGCTCATCTTCTTCCTTTGAGGAATGGATCTTTTTTACACCTTCATATGATATTTAGCTTAGTTATTTGTCTCTTGTGTAACAATGATGTGATTTGGGGGTGTTTCAAGCAAACCTAGGGTTTGGGTATAATATAGAAAAAGGAATTGTTGTTGAATATGAAATAAATGAATGTAATTTGTGAAAATGAAATTATGTTGGGTCAAAATGGTTGAGTTTGATACTTGGGTTGATATTTGAAAAAGGAAAGTTTTGCCCTAATTTTACTATCATAATTATTTTATATAAATAATTGAATTTGTGGGGTAATCATGAAATTGAGCAAATGTTGAAATAGATAGTGGAATTGTGTATGTAATACTTCACATCTTTCGAAATTTTAAATAAATTATCTGTTTTGACATTGCATATTTGTCTAGAAATATCTGTATTGGGCTATTGATGGAGGATAGCTATGATTGTTGTAGAAATTGCATGCGGATTAGGTGCATTGAAACCAATCTCTTGTGTTGTCATTGAATATGACTATGTTTATATACATTGTATATGTATGGTTATTTCGGAGTTGAAAAAGGATGTGCTCCACGTACGATTATATGTTTAAATACATTGCATATGTATGAATGTTTGTTTGGGAGGAGAAAGGGGATGGACTCCATTATAATTAAGTTGGTCGGAGTATCCTGGGTGAATGTCCCGAAACTATACATGGGTGCCGATCCCGCGGACGAAATATCTGTAAAATGGCAATTATAGTGCTTGTATAGCCTATGTTTACATGGGTCCTGTTTGACGGTTTCCCGCGGATGAAATATCCGTGAAAGGACAGTTTGAAGTGTTTATATGTTGATGATGTGATTATAGAACTAATGAGTTGTAGCCTCATTTGAGTTATTGAGAAATGATGAAATTGGCTCATGTAATGAAATGAATCGGATAGCAATGGATTAAGAATTGAATTTGGTATCTTATGATCATATAAAGTGTAGATGTTCTATCACTGACGTTGTGTATGCATAGTGTACTTATACCTTTGCTAAGTTTCATATACCGTATTAGATGATTCCTACTGTGCTGTGGCTCACCCTATTTGGGGATAACATTTTTAGGTATTGAGGGCATGCCTCCGCCAAGACAATAGCTAGGAGGGAATTTGGAAGCACGAGCTTCTTGTTTCGATTATATAGTCTTTTGTATAGCCAAGGGCTTATTTGTAAAGGCTAGTCCCATTTTGTTGTAACCAAGGCAAGACTTAGAAAGGTGTAAGCCCGAAGGGCATTTATTTATGTTGAACTCTCTTGTACAATTATCTTCATGTAATGAAAGGACTTTACACTCTAATTGATGTATTTGTTAATTACGCTTGGATCATATTTACTGTATTATTTTGGGGGCGTCACAGATCCACCCTTCTTTGTATCTTGTTTTTTAGGCCTTTGCTATTGTGTTTCCCACCCTTTTACAATCTTCTTTTAAGCTTCTAAACACTCATTTTTAGAGTTATTTCAGCGGCCAAAATCATGTTTTGAAGCCCAAATTTGGAGAGGTTAACCTTCCCTCCTTGTGTCTTGCTTACTAACCTAGCTTGTGCTATGTTTTAGCATATTAATCTAGCATTTTTTGTCTTAATTTCAGCACGTTTTAGGACTTATTTTAGACTTTTTTAGCACTATTTTTGGATGATAGTTGCATTTAAGTTTTGTTTTGCATGCTTATAGTGTAATAGTCCTCATGAGTTTGGTGTTCTAGGCCTTAGACACATTCTTATTTGAGTTGATTGCATTTATTTATGGTTTTCCATACTTGTGATCACCATTAATCACCTCTGCAACATCCCTTCTTTCTTGGCTTTTGATTTGCTTTGAAAGTGGTTCAAACAACTTGTTTGTTCAAAACATGAGATTAAGATGTCATGCTTAATGGTTTAATTCCTTTGGGGTTCATTACCAACGGTATGATGTCTTTTTTATGCCTAAAACAACTTTTGGTTTGAGCCTTCTTTCTCTTTAGAGGACTTAAACTCACCCTTTGGACTCAATTGAACTAAAGAATGGATGGTAATCTAAAATTGAGTAATTAAAACTTGGGACTAAAGTGTGCAAGATAATAAAAAGTGTTTTGTTCAATTGGACGTTAATTGGACACCTGGAAGCTTGAGGCATTTCATACTCATTAGTGATGAAATGGTTTAAGTATCCAAGGTCACTACTTCCCTTGATCAATTCATGAAAGTGAGGAGGTTAAAGTCTTATTTTGTTGCATTTATTGAAATTGCACACTCTGCTTTATAAGCCATCATGCAATGAAATTGCTTAAGTTGGTGGTTTGTGAACCAAGTTCATTACTCCTTTGATTTTCTCATGAAAAGGAGGAGTGAATTGTGCAAACAAACCCTTAAAAATACCATGCGCATGCTTTATTTGTCTTCTGTTGTAGCAAGGTGAACTAGGCAACAGTGGCCGGCAAGATACTTTCCATGGCCGGCAGGTGGCCGGCAGGCCACCATTGATGGCCAGCCGGCTATCACTGGTGGTCAACAACCCTCATCACTGGCCGGCCGACCACTGACGCAAAATTCAACAGTGTGTTTTTTAGGCAAAGCAAAGTTATTCTGGAAGTGGGCAGCAGTGTATGTGTTTTATTGCGCAACATAAGCTCTCCAGAAGCAAAACAGTGGCTTTTCGGGTGGAAACCGAGCACGTGTATGAACATTCTTCACGTGCCGAGCATGTTTAAGTTTAAATTGTTGTAATTAATTAGTTATAGCTATTTAATTTTGTAAAGTGTTGTAACTAATTAGTTAGTTAATTAGTTATTCAATTTCGTTTTGTATGTAGTTAGTTAACTAGAATAGTTAGTTGATTCATTTGTTGTAATAATTAGTTAAGTAGTTTAGCTAATTTCATTTGTTTTGTAATAATTAGCTTAGCTTTAATTAGTTAGTTAATTAGCTTAGTTTATTCAGACTCTCCTTTGTGAGAGCGCAATCTTGTAATAATGTGTATGTTTTCCAACCCCATGTCTTTCTCTATTTTATTTACTAGCTTATGATCGTTAGTTTAGGGACATCACGTTTTGTTTAGCATAATCCATGTTTGCATCCATTTGTATTGCAT
Organism: Camellia sinensis; assembly: GCF_055761805.1. Classification (NCBI taxonomy): domain Eukaryota; kingdom Viridiplantae; phylum Streptophyta; class Magnoliopsida; order Ericales; family Theaceae; genus Camellia; species Camellia sinensis. The sequence continues at coordinate 25,903,538 of NC_138969.1, read as the reverse complement.
GCACCGATGCTCGGTTCATCATTCTAATTTTCATCGTTAGTTTAGTACTTCTTTGAATACATACATAGACCGCATGCTATTTAATTGATTTACATGCCATGTTAGTAGCCGAGCCTATTAGTTGCATATTGCATGTGTTGCATTAGTTATAATTGCATAAGTTAGGAATTATGCATTTTTCTAACTCATATCTCTCTTGGCTTGGAGTACTAAGTAAACTTTTACTCACTTTAGCATATGGCATGCGTGTGAATGTTGCCACATTTAGCATGCTTGCCATGAGGCTAATTGCTTAAATGTTATAACTCCTTGAATGCCTATGGATAAAGGCTTATTGCTTGAATTGGAATAATTTGAGTAATGCTTATATGCGATCACTATTTCAGGTGGTACATATTTCGAAACAATTTTGCAAAACAAACATGACTTAAAATGTTCCAATTCTTGTAAAGTTAGTCTATACTTGTATGTGTGCGCATCACGTGGTCATGCTAGCCTACTAAATTGGAACAAGAGCATATGATGTACATAAGATTCATATCATGATCAGTAGAGGCCGATCTTTGATCGAGCGAGCTCAAATGCATTCATGACCTTCCCCTCTCATACCTAAGTTCCCGACCTGAGACAATCTTGGTGATGACGAATACGTGGCCTTTGGCACGAGTCATGGGTTTTCTAAATTTTTCAAAAATATTTAGATGGCGACTCTGTATCTGGCAAAGCAGTCCAATTTTGGCATTTTTGATTCAAAATCAATTTCCCAAAAGATTTGCCAGAATTGGACTCTTTGGTTTTTATCAATTTCACATTGCAATTGTGAGATTAGATTCAGAACCGCGGGAGTCCGAACTGTAAGGCTTATTTCGAACTTCCAAAAGGGAGGCGCGAAAAAGTCGAGCTACAACATTGTACTCCTGCATCAAATTTTATTTTGGCCTCTACATATGAAATTATGACAGTTAATTCTTGTATTTCTGATCAAATCTCATTTTGGTTCCTGCATATGAAACTGTGATTCTCAACCCTTATACTTTTGGTAAAATCTTACTTTGGTCCATTTACAAGTGTCAATGTCTCATTTCTGTTACTCAATTATTTTTAATAGAATCTAATCATGTGATAAGAATATGACTACGACATGAGGGTAAGAAAGAAAAATTATCTATATTTTTCACCAATACACATTTTATTCCAAAATTTACATCAAAATATAACTATATTAGACTAAAACAAAAAGCAGATTATGAACAATTAAGAAGATAAACTAGGGTTTTGCGTAAATTAGAATCACGAAACTCTATTTTTCACAGTAACACAGTCTCCTGTCTATTCATCTTTCTTTCTCTTTGATTTCTTTGTTGCATTTTTTTTTTTAATTTCAAAAGTTCTACTTTATTACCTTTTTGTCTCAATTTTTACCATATGAACATATATATATAGATTGTATTATATAACTCTCATGTGTTTATTATGCAGGACAAAGTGTATTGGCGGGAAACATGAATGATTTTTCTCTCTTACCCTTATTTCGTAGTTATATTTTTGTCACATGATTAGATTTTGATAAAGATTTAAAGATAAAATAACATAAAAGGGACATTGACACTTGTGTAGAGACCAAAGTGTGATTTGAGTAAAAGACTGACACGATTTCATGTGTAGGGATCAAAGTATAATTTGACCAAAGTGCTAGGGGTTGACTGTCACGATTTTATGTGTAGGAACTAAAGTGGGATTTGACCAAAAGTGCAAGGGGTTGACTATCATGATTTCATGTGTAGAGGCCAAAGTGAAATTTGATGCAAAGTGCAGAGGTGTAAAGTGTAATTTACCCTTCTTTATTTTTATTTTATTGTTGAGACAGTTTACTTTTTAGTTGGTTTAGAAAAAAAAAATTTGGGCTCAACTAACACTGAATATTATTTTACCCTTATAATTTTAAAATTGCACATTTAAAATTATTGAAATTATTGAAATTGAAATTATAGAGTGCTTAATTATTGAAATTATTTCAATTTCATCCCTCTAGAAATGGGTCTTTGTATATATATATTTTTTATAATTAAGCGGTCTAAATGTACAATTTTAAAGTTGAATGACATAATGTGATAATTGTAATTAATATTTTTTTTTTGTTTTTATGGATAATTTTTGAAATTTTTTATTTTTAAAATCATTCATTACTAGAAGGAAAAACAGTAAAAAAAATTATATATATATATATATATATTCCTAGCTTTGCTTTTGCTATTAGCTCTTTTTTGAGGTAATAAAGAAAGTTAAACAACAACACATCTTAGAAAAAAAGAGAGAGTTAATCCCCCTCATACACAGTTCCAACCATGTCAGCTACTAGAATGGATCTTAGCAAAACAGGGGTCTTCATAGATCTTCAAGTCTTCCACCTGATTTTCTCCCATATGAGTAAGGGCATTTGCACATTGATTGACTTCTCGAAAAATGTGCTATGTCTTCCACAAGAGCACAGTAATGGAAGTTTAGGTGAGCTCCTTTATTGATAAGTTTGACAGCATCCTGACAGTCTATTTCAATCACTCCAATCTTTTTTATAAATGATGGTTGTTCTGCGATAAATAACTTATACTTTTGTTTTTAAGGCTTGTTGCTACATCCAGCTTTCCTCGACACATCCATCAACACTTGTAGAAGGAGGCAGCCAATTGATTAATGTAGTTCTTTGCTTATCAGAGCTTAGGGGGCATTGGAAGGCCTCATAGATCTCTTTTGCTGTTAGCTCTTGCTTGTACCTTAGGAGTTATAGCTTTAGGAGAGTATTTACTAAAGTAAAAAAAAAAAAATTAGAAAAAAAAAAGGTGGTCTTTTAACAATCTGACACAAACAGGCTGAGTTCTGTTTGAAAAATAATTATTTTTTTCTTTTTGTCATCTAAATTGTTTGAAATAAAGCAATACTTTTATTTTACTTTTTATTTTGGGCTTAAATAATTAAAAATTATTATTTTTGTCTTAGAAATTTTGTGCATTGATTTTGCAGCTGGGTATCTTGGTCTACCATTGGTACCACCATATTTTAGTGGGCAAGATGGAAGTTGTATGAATTTCCAAGAAGGTGTGAATTTTGCAGTTGTGGGTGCTACTGCTCTTGATATTGACTTCTTTGAGCAAAGAGGAATTCACAATCCCTTCACAAGTTGTTCTTTGGGAAACCAGTTGGATTGGTTCAAGAAAATGTTGCCATCTCTTTGCCACACTCGTTCAAGTGAGTTTTCGATATATGTATATGTATGTATGTATATATTTAAGTTCTCTCCTTCCCAAATTCATGTTGAAGGATTATTTGTTCTCAATTTTTTTTTTATTTTTATTTTTTTGTGTTCTTTAACTCTCTCTAAAAAAAAAAAAAAACTCGTAATTATTAACTCAAGTGAGAATCTTACAATAAAAAAATCTCAAGACATAATACTAAACAAAGTAACAGAGAGATTTAGAGACATAAAATCTTGTACTCAAATTCACTGAGTCATTTAGTGCCAAACAAACATAACTATTGCCTGAATGAATTTGGTCATCAGATCTCATAGAAAAGTATTTGTGCTGTGCAAAATTCTCTTACATAATAATTTGGCTTTTATTCTGTTTTACTTTATCATAATTTTAAAAACACGTCAGTCAAAATTATTGTGAGAGTAATATTATACAAATTAATAAATTTTATAAATTAAATTATTTTTATTTATTGATGTGACACCTATCATATTATTAAAGTAAGTCATATTTCATAATTTAATTAATTTTTTTTTTCATGACACTATAATTAATAAGAAAAATGTTTATAAAATGTTGAAGTAATAGACCATCATCATGAGGTTGAACAATTGCATCATGGGGTTTGGAGTGGGGTGGGGTAGGCAATGCAATGCAATGCAATGCAAAAGCCCACCACTTGGTTGGCCATCATCTTTAGAGTTTGTTTGTTTTAAGAGATAAGTGTCAGAACTGGGTTAACAGCGAGAAAGGTATAATAATTATCATGTTTGGTTTCAAAATAGACCTCAAGATTCATAGTTGAGGGACTATGAAGGGCCTAACTGAGGGGACTGGTAGAGGTGTAGGGGATGTGGTATTAAAAAATGAATCCTTTAGAACTATGGGTTAATTTATTATTTTATTCTTGTGTTTATTGCTAAATTTATTATCATGGTATTCGCTCTCAACATTTATTAATATTTTAATATTACTAATTTAATATAAAATTAATTTTTATAAATATATATAATTTATTAAAGTAATACAGTACCAAGAAAATATATCTTTATAAAATATAATTTTTAATATTAAAAAATATATATATATATAACACATCAAAGGGTATTATATGGAATTTTTAATATAAAATTAATTTTAATAAATCTATTTTTTAATATTAAAATGTAATAATATATTTATAATATATACGATGATTTATTAAAATTATACGCACCAAAAAAATATGTATTTATAAAATATAATTATTAATATTAAAATATATATATATATATATATAACATCAAAATGTATTTATGGAATTTCATATAACTAATACCATCATGGAATGACAAAATAAACATTAATTCTTACTAGTTCGATAATCTTAAAACAAACATAATGTTTTTTAGTTTCCTCATTAACAATACTCACACTAACAATCTCCTCAATAACAATTACTACACTAATAAGAATCTTACCTAATCTAACTCCGAAAATAAACGAAATATATGATGGAAGTCAAAGTTAGAAAATTTTATAAAATGTTTGTCGTATACACTGAATATGGAAATCTGATTAGGTATGGACTCTTTTTAAAATTCATGTGTTGCGCATGTAAAAATTATTCAATGACATTGTCAGTCATAGTAACTTTCATCACATTTCTTTAAACTACTACTTACCCAAGTTACCTTAGACCCACATTTACAAATTATTATTGTTATTTTTAACACGCCACATAATATTAAAATTATTTTCACATTCTCAAATCCTAACTCTATCCCCTTATCTCACCTACCACCTGTCACTAGCAACTCCGCCTCTCCTTAAGTCTCTTTTTAGCCCTTTTTGCCACCCTCAATCCCTTTTCACCTCTGGTGCCCCAGTTTTTCTCTGCTTCTAGTGTTGCACCCTAGCCACTTCCATCATCATTTCTCTCTAGCCTCTTCTCACTATTGCAACTCCTACCCTCATAGTCCTTTGCCCCTCGTAGCCTCTGTCCTCATTTCCCACTATTGCGACCCTAACCTTACTACCATTTCCCTTGCCACTGCACAATTGTTCTTTCTCACGGTCAATCTCTCTCTCAATCGATCTCTTTTACGATCTCTAGCTCATATGTATTATAGAGGTGAGGAAGTTATAAGGTAGAGAAGGGGGTGAGGATGGTAAAGATGGACTGATAAGGAGTGGACAAAGGTGGGAAGAGTTATCAGATTTGGGAATGAACAAAAAAAAAAAAGAAGTAACTGGAGCTCGTGTTACTACAAGAAATTTCGCGAAAAGCCTTATTTTAGTCGCCAATTACTTTTGGCGACTTATATATTTGGTCGCCAGTTTGGTCACCCATAGTTTGTCGAGGAAGACAATCGGTGACTAAAATTTTTTTGGTAGTCAAAAGTGACCTATCGACAACTAATAATTTAGTCGCCATACATTTTTTAAAAATAATTAAATATATATATATATATTTTACTTTTAGCGACTAAATTATTTAGTAGCCAATTGAGCATGTATGTTTGGCGACCAACTATCTGGCAGCCAAAAGTTTCACTTTTTGAGAATTGGCGACTAAAAATTTAGTAGCCAAAAGTTTCATTTTTACAATTGGCGACTAAAAATATAGTAGCTGAAAGTTTCACTTTTTGACAATTGCCGACTAAAATTTTAGCAGCCAAAAACCAACTTGTGATATTTGTTTAGTCGCCAAAAGGTCTCATTTAGTTTTTATAATTTGTTCTGTGATATTTTTTGCGCCACCTGTAACTTGTGCATATACAAAATTATTCATCCATTTATTCATTCAATTCTCAACCATTCAATAAAAATATTTCTCCACAACCTATAGCATTCAATTTTCAACCATATACAAAACTTAACTATTAACCATACATATCAAAGAAAATAAGAATCCATAAATATAGTATAATCCAACAAATACATATATTATCCAAACCAACAATTAAAATCCAAATTAAAAAAATCTTAATAACAAAACATATCAGGTGTACATGTTTTTCATAAACAAAAAATATAATGTAAATTGCGCCCATGCAAACATAATCAATCTGGCCCAAAAACATCATTGTATCCATGCCAACATCGTCAATCTATAACAAAAACCAGTGAGGTAACTAATCAAAAATACAGAGCTTGACTTTTGTTTAAACAGAATGTGGTTCAATTTATTTAACAAGTAATTTAGTTTATGGAGAAGGAAAAATTAGATAACTAATTCAGTTGAATTTAGATGAATAACACAACGAATATATCAATTGATATAGCAAGACTAAATAAAGAAAAATCAGTGAATGATTCCCTTTAGCTTAACCGATTGCTATTTCAACTAAAATAGGCAAATAACGATTTATGAGAATATAACACACAATATCAGTTTTACAGCAACAAAGTGAGTTTATCAATTAGCCATGATAGTTAATTTAAGATGAAAAGCACAATATTTATTATAACTAATATAGCAAGACTAAATGAGGGAAAATTAGTGAAGTAGCTAATTGAAAATACTATGAATGATTTTTTATTTAACAATTAAGATTTGAATATGCAAGCAGTGGCTTCAACAGATTAAGATTTGAAGCTATTATGGGCTTGATTCAGTACATGTTTGAGCACCAATTATGCTACCAATAAGTTAGGCTTGTGGCTTAGAATTTTGAGAAGCCTAAGAGACATTTTATCAAACAGTTTGAAGGCAAAAAAAAAAAAAAAAAAAATCCTTTGTTATAAGAATCCAAAGCAACAATCCATCTATAGGAATCCAAAACAACAACCCATCTTGAAGGTTTGATTTGTTCATTCACAGAGGGATTAAAGAGACCGTTTTCGGCTCTAACCCTCAAACTACACGTGCTAACTACATTCCAAGATGTTTGCTATTCCAGGGAGGATTGATTCCTCAAAATGCATATCTAGTGTTAAACATTCACACTTTGACAGTGGAGAATGCAAACCTTTCATTTCCATTATTGATAGTAGTTTTCCCCCATTAGAAGCAACATGCAAAACAAATATATACATAAATACTTATAAAGCAAGACAAAACCAATTAGAAGATTCTAGAAGATTTTTTGACATACCTACAATAATATATTTTGTGTATTAAAAAACAAACTAACTATGTGCAATTCTTGAATCATTTTTAATTTTCAAACCATGTCACTCCTTACATTGGAGAAAAAGTAACCACAAAGGATCAGATCAAGAAAACACAATACTAAAGTAACCCAAACACAGTACTGTTAATTGTAATTGAGACTTTTTCTAATAAATATCATTTAGCATAGAAGGAAGCACAAAATATGGACAAAGCCATAGCTCGTTTTTTGTTCCCCCTCTACAACTTAGGTGACTCAAACTCAATATCTGCACCAGCAATATTAGTTGGTTATATCATGGTATGAATTGCAATGTACTTCATCAATTAAATCAGGGCTTGAATCAACTAGTTAGCTATGGGTGCTAACTAGCCCAAAAGCCAATAGCTTATACTATGTAATAACCCACATTCTTGCCTTAGTCACGTTCATGTGCATTTGCATGATTTTGTCTTGTTAAGTTTGCATTTGTAGACTTTGACTTGTTTTGCCTAAGTAAAGGTCCCTATCTTGTTTTGTGGTTATGTGATTTGCTGTCTCAAGCCTAGGTCATGTCAAGCCTAGGTCATGTTAAGCCTAGGTCATGTTAAGCCTAGGTCACACCTTTGAGCCTTTCACACCTAGGCCATCGAGCGCCAACACCTAGGACCATCTTGGAACTACTTTGGTTGACCTCCACCTTCACCTAGGCATATTAGCTGAGATGTCATCATCTAGGCCGAGGTGTGCATCACCTAGGCCGAGATGTGTATCATCTAGGTCGAGATGTTATCATCTAGGCGTCCTAGATTCTTGATCCTTGCACCTAGTGATCTTGTTCCTGGATTGGTGTGACCTAGACCGAGGTGTGGCACATCTAGGCTGAGGTGTGGCACAACTAGGTCAAGTGTTATCCTTCCTAACCGAGATCACTGAAACCTGCTTGCCGAAGCCTATGTCCTAATCCAAGATCATTACCTGTCGGAGTGCCCATGTCACCTTACTTGTTGTATACACTTTGTCATACTCTTGTCTTGTCATTCTGTCACCTTTTTGAGGAAAGCCAACCAGCCGTTGCCACGTGTCCCAGCAGAGGGTTAAGTCAGTCGGCAGTAGAGAAAACATATCATTTTGACATATCTTTGCCTTTGAAGAGAGAGAAGCTCTAGGAAGAGGAAGAAAAGTTCTTAGAGAGAGAACTAGATTTCCAAGCTTGATCTTCACACCTTGAACCGTTAGATCCGTGTTTTGAGGTTAGATTCTTGATCTACTCTTGCTATTCTTTATGTTAATTCGATCACATTGCATGATCTAGCATGATTCATGAGCCATGCATTGATTTAAAGCTTGTTTTAGAAAGAGAAAATGACGTTCTTGTGTTTTTGAAATAAAACCATGTTTTGATCCGAAAGTTTGTATCAAGATCCATGTTTTTGTGTTTGTTTTCATAAGATCTTCAAGTATGGGTACCCAGGTCCATATTTTCGAACTCATCTCATGAAATCTCAGATTTTGAATAAAGAAGTTGTGATTTTAGCATTCATGATTCTTCATGTTCATGTTCTTTATGTTCTTCAAGGGAGGAAACCCAGATTTCCAGACTTCACTATTTCCCTAGGTGTGGTCACCGAGACCACTCTTGCCTAGATCTCACACCTAGGCCAAGCATCGTATCTCACCTTGGCCTACCTTGCATGATCACTTGCACCATTAGTCTATCTCGCATGCACACCTAGGCTAACCACTGCACACCTAGGTCGACCATGGTACACCCTTGCCGGCACCTTGTAACACCTCGGTAGGAAACTGCACACCAAAGCCTAGGTAACCACACCTCGGCCAAGAGGTGTGGGACCTCGGCCAAGAACCCCTGGGTTCACCCAGCTAAGTCATTTTTGCCTAGATCATTTCTGTGCATCCATTCCAAGACCTGGTTAGTACCCAACATGTTTTCCGTAGATGAAAAATAGTGATTTAACTCCCAGCATGTTTTACTTTGTCTTGGCTTGGTTTTGGAAAGAAATGCCAGGATCATTTACACTCATGTAAAGCTTGTTTTAAGAATGCATTTCATATCCATCTTTGAGCATCTCTTTTTGTCTTCTTAAAGTGCATTTGTAGACGCGCCCGAACGTCTCAGGAAAATCCTGTTTTGTTCATTGGGCTCACTATAGTTCGGACTCAATGTCACGGTTCTTAATCTAATCTTGCAAAGTGCAATGCGAGATTGATAAATCATCAAAGAGTCTAAATCTGACAAATCGTTTTGAAAAACTGATTTTTAGAAAGAAGTGCCAAACATGGACTGCTTTGCCAGATAAAGAGTCGCTACCTAAATATTTTATTTTTGGAAAATTTAGGAAACCCTGACTTGTGCCTAAGGCCACATGTCCGTTATCACCAAAGTTGCCTCGGCTCGGGAACTTGGGTACGAGAGGGGAAGGTCATGCAATGAGCATCGCCCGATCAAAGATCGGCCTTTACTAACATGATATCTTGTTTTTGAAAACACATGTGCTTTTATTCCGGTTATTAACCTAGAATTACTATGTGACGCGCACAATATACAAGTATAGTCTGGATCGCCTAAGTTGGAACAAAACATCTCATGTTTGTTTTTGAAAGCGGTTTGCTACTCGCAAGAAGGCTAAAATGCGGATTTTGCCACCCTCAAGTGGGCTTTAGAAAACATGGTGATTTGCCACTCTCAAGTGGGCTTAAAACTCGCAATCAATGAATTGTTCCAATTCAAATAATCCAACCTTCACCCAGAGGCATTCAGGCAGTTATGTCACATAAACAGTTAGCCTCATGGCAAGCATGCTATCATGGCAGTCACTCACACACATGCAAGGATGTTAAAGCATAAACACTTACCGAGTACTTCGAGCCAAAACAAAAGCTATGTTAGAAATCAATGCATGATCCTAGCTATGTCAAGAATGCCTAATGCAACACATATAAAATGCAACTAAGATAGGCTCGGCTATTCTAAAATGTCATGTGAAATGCAATTTGATACATGTATTCAAACAGAAATTGAAATACAATGCAGTTAGTATGATGCGCCGAGCCCGGTGCATGCAAGATAGATGAATGGATGCAAACATGCGAGTATAAGGATGCTAATTGAAACATGCCCTAAAACTAACCATCGTAAGCTGGTAAATAAAAGGGAGAAAGAAATGGGGGTTGGAAGACATGCATCACACACACGCACAAACAGTTGTGCCCTCTTGACGGAGGGTCCGAATGAATAATACAGAACCAACTAGCTAATCTAATTAAACTAGTTATTACACAACAGAATGAATAACAAGCAACGACTAATTATTACACAACTCTAACTAATTAACAAATTAACTAAGTTAGCAATTGAATAAACATGTAAACTATATGACATAGGCTGCCTCCAATCTGCCTTGGATGACGAAGGATGCATGCCCGTTCACCTCGTGCGAAAATCCATTGCGATGCCCCGATTTGTCTCTGTTTGCAACTGGTCCCAGAACACTACACAAAGCTTCAGAAGGCTGAAACTCCACCATGGGAACCTGTAGGAGGGATGTCGACCAGTTGTTGGCATTGGAGACCACCTGCCGACCACTTTCTGTGCTGAAAACCAGAAAAAGTGGTCGGCTAGCCACTTTATCTGGTCGGCCGACCAGTTTTTGCTGCCAGACTTCAGTTTGCTGCAATAGAGAGTAAGAAAAGGGCATGGCAAAGTATTTGCAACACATGTATGCACAACCACTCTCCCTATCATTACGTAAGCTCAAAGAAGTATGGTTCTTGACCCTCGGGCCACCAATCACGCATCTCGATGCATAATGGCCGAGGAGTCCAAGTTGTACAACTCAATATGAAATGAATGCACACACGAACACATAAAGCCTAAAACTCCATCATGTATAATCAAGAGTGTCGGCGACCGAGAATTAAGGCACGTTTCATCACTTCGAGTATGAAACGCCCCTCTTTTCCCGTGTTTGGACTAACTCCTATTCCAAACACAATGCAACAAATAACATGTCACGGCATACACGATGCGGCTCAAGCATGCAAACATACAATGCAATGAAACAAGCATGTGCACAAGAAGCAAGGAACAAGCATGAAAACATGCAATGCAACATGAACAACCTAACAAGGCTAATGGCATGCTCAATGCACATGCATACATACTCAATGCAAGGCGACACAGGCATGCAATCAATGTAAACAATAACTAGCACACACAATGCAAATGGACGTGGCATACACAACGCAATGAACCACATGGCATACACAATGCTCGATGGACTTAAACCGAAATGGATAGGCCTCAGCCATGCCCAAATCAGTGGCCATACATGCTAAGATAGAAACTCAAAAATGCTATACAAACATGCATGCATATCGGCCCAAGCTTATGGCTCAAAACACAACTCTCCAAAAGCATTGAAAGGATGAAAAATGGGTACAATGGCATATGTTCCGGCACTGAAATGGCATGCAAAATGACTTAGAATCATGTGAACAACCCATGTAATGCCAACCTATGTAATGCATGTTGAAAAGCTCAAGCGTCGAAGCTAGTGAAGTGTATTACACTAGAGGCATGCAAGGCAATGCTCAAATGGCCAAACCAACCCCAAATAGACCCTATGCAGGCCAAAACAGTAGCAAAGATGGGTTGAGATGATGGCTTGAAAGGCACGAAAATGAGGCTCATGGCTCACAAATAGGGCATAAAGGCACAACCCTCAAGAGCACATAAGGAGTGGAAAATATGGAAGTGTAACAGCCCTACATGCTCTGAAATATCATTCTCAATGATGCCAAAACATGCAAATACCTCAAGTTAAGCATGCAAGAGACCTCAAAACTCAAAGCTAGTCAAGGCTATTACACTACAAGCATGCATGACAAGCCTCAATCGACCAAGAAGCCTCAAAACAGAGCTAAGACAGCCCAAAATAAGAACAAAATCATGCTAGAACATAGCCAAAATATGCTAGGATAATGAGCCAAAACATCATGCATACAAAGCTAGTAAACAAGATTTACACTACAAGCATATGGAGCATACAAGAGGCTACCAAACCAGCCAAAAATAGAGTCATAACATGTCAAATGATGGCCAAAAATCTACTAAAATGGAGCCAATACATGCTAGAAAGACATGCTACTTTGATGAGCCACAAATGGGAATACACTGCACATACAAGAAGCAAACACAAGGTGGCCAAACCAGCAATAGACAGAGCTAAGGCAGGTCCTAAAAGTCATGAAAAAGTGCCTGAACCAAGCCTTGAAAGTATGAAGGTGCATGCTCTTTTGATAGACCAATAATGCAAGCAAACAAAACAAGAAGAGAGGGGATCGCCCCCCTTTGATTTGAGGCCTCAAAATGACATGCCTACCACTGAAAATCCACTGGATTTCAGTGGCTAGAAGGCCAAACAAGGACTAGCTCAAAGGCCTTAAACCATGGCACAAAACAAGGCCAAACAAGATATGCAAGAGGGTAGAAGACCCTCAACACCCAAGAGGCCTTAAACAAACATCAAAAACACTTAAATACAAAACTTTTTCCAGTTGAAAGCAAGGCCTAAATAAGCATGCAAATGAGACCAAGAGAGCAACCAAAATAAGGATTAAAATGGAGAAAAGAGGTTACCCTTGAAGCACTGCAAAACTAGCAGATTTCTTGAGCCAAAACCACCTCTTGAGCTCCCTCAAGACCCTCCAGTAACTTAGCAACAAGGTAAGAGAGGTTGTGTGCACAAGTGTGAAGCAAAACACCAATATAAAGAGAGAAAGAGAGGGATATAGAGAGAGTGTAAGCCTATCTCCTCAGCCCAAAATCAGAACCCTTGCAATGGAGAGAGGGCCCCTCTTTTATAGAAAAACAAAGGTTAAAGCTTCTTGAAGAAACTAAAACTTGGATGCCATCCCTCCACGTGTATGGAGGATACAGTTTGTGCCCTCAAACTGGCACAACTGGCATCCACACAGTCTGCTAAAACAGGGGGAGAGGTGCCGACCACTTAAAGTGGTCGGCCTGCTACTTGCAGTGGTCGGCCAACCACTTTAAGTGGTCTCCCAGAAAAAAAAGTGGTCGGCAGGGGGAATTGGTGGTCTCCACACTGAAAGCAAGCCAATGGTGGGGGGAGATCAGAAAAGCTGGCCTAAAGACCAAGAAAACCAGTTTCCCGACCAGAAAACCGGCTGACGGGAAGAAAAGTGGTCTCCAAGGGAAAAAACTGGTCTCCCATCCTCGTACCACCTTCCAAGCAAGGAAAATAAGGTTTGTACCAAAAACAAACCAACACGGATGCAAAACAAGAGTTCGGGAGGCAAAGCGTGCAGCCGGGAGCCCCGAAACCCAGCTGTTGAGCACCAAAAGTGGTGCACGACCACAAAAAGTGGTCGCTCGGACCACAGTGTCCCTCTAGAGAGAGGAAGCAAGGTGTGGTTCAAAAACCAAGCCAAACGGAGAACGTTAAGCGGTCCTGAGACAAGGCACACGGCTGAAGGCTCCAAAAATCAGAAACTAGTCTCCACACGGAAAAAGTGGCCTACAACCACGAAAAGCAGTCTACGACCACAGAGAGATGGTCTACAAGACCTCTCCCTCCCTCTGGGAAGGGAAACAAGGCTTTAGTCCGCAAACCGAGCCGAAGCACAAAGAGTTCGGAGACCCGGAGGCAAGGCTCTCAGCCAAAACTCTGAAGCTCGAAACGAGCACAACATGCACTATCACCGAGCGCTCAATCGATGACGTCTGAGTCTTAAGGTCGGTCAAAAATGGGGTGTCTACAGTTGCCTCTCTTTGACAGAACTCGAAAGTCATAAGTGACGGGAGTGAATGTCAAAGCCCAGAAACAACTCATTTTTGACAAGGCCGAAGACTTAGACAAATAGGCGAGATAACAAAGAGACGTGCCCGCAGGCAGGGGCAAAATGCAAAAGACATGCACGAGGCCGAACATAACTTATGATCATGCAAAGAAAGCTGTAACGAAGCAATTATACACAATAAATTTGACAGTTTTAAGCGAACGAATACAAATCAAACTACATTTCATGCAGAAAGAATGTGAGAGAATTATACAATTCTCGTTACGTCTCATGCGGAGAATACAATACCGTCCGGCTCGTCTGGTCGCACCAGCTTCAAATGAACCGTACATACAATATCGTGCCTGCAAAAAGATGAAACTCAACAGGTACAATATCGTTAGATACATGCATGGCAAGGCAAGTGAAAAGTGCGTGACAACGCAAGTGGAGGGGTGCATGACAATGCAAGTAACGTGTGTAACAACGCAAGGCAGACACGCATAACAATGCGAGTAACATGCGTGACAACGCAAGTAGAGATCACGCAAGTAAAGAAAGTGCATAACAATGCAAGAAACGTGTGCAACAACACAAACAAGGTGTGCATAACAATGTAAGAAAAGAAAACGTACATGACAATGCGAGAGAAGTGCAACTTCAATAGTATGTTCGAAACAAAACGCCGAATAAGGAAATATAAGCCTCAATGCGAGCGATTTAACCGGAAGCTCCAAGTTACCTCTTGGAGGGGTCACTACATACTCAAAAAGGATACATCTTACTCTTGACGAGTAACGATGAGCTACGCATCGAAGACTTGAGTTTGAAGTTCTCACGGGGGCATTTCACGTTGAAAAGTGTACTGTTCTTGTATTTTCCCGAAAGAAAAGAGCTCTAATCACCACCAAAACACACAGGGAGAACAATGGAGCTCTGAAGATCAACCAGGAGGGTGGCCGACCAGTTATATCAATGGCCGACCAGTTGTTGCCTAGAAAAGTGGTCGGCTGACCAGAAAAACTGGCTGGCCAACCAGTTTACAAAATCTGGGGTAGTTTTGTCTTTTCATGCTCGGTTCTTTAAGTTCACACATCCAAATCACTCTTGCTCACAACTCTAAGGCCGAAATACATCCCTCTTCCTTTCTAGACCATTTTCTCTCTCAGATCTGCACTTTATACGCGTTTTCCAATGCCCCACGCGAAGTTGTTTCCCGAAAACTTTCGATTCTTTTCGTTTTGAACCGATTAAAATTTGATTTCGGTGCCTCTTTCTCCATTTTCAACACTTGAGGTATGTTTATCTCGAAGTTTGGCACTTTTTCTCTTCCCGAGAGTTGACTTTTGTTGACTTTTTGCAATTTTGGCTCATTTTGCTCATTCTTGCTCATTTTTGCAGATTTCTTCGGATGGCGGGTCACTTTCATCACGATGGAAGTTCTCCACACGCCGAGGACGACCCAGACATTATGTCATTGCCTTCGAGGATATGACCATTTGATCCTACAGCATACCATCCGAGGGAGCACATTCTTTCTCCTAGCACCTTCTATCACTTTACCGATTTCGTGCGGTGAGCACCCGTGGACCTACTGCTACGAGAACCAGAGTCTCATCTATCTCACCAGGCGTGAGAGGTACGTACTTCACTTTCACATTGTCTGCAATGTATTCTGCATTTTCTGTACATTTCATGTTTTCGCTATGCTCGTTCTGAACACATTCATACACACAGTACTTCTGCTTATTCTGGCATACGGCTTGCACATGGCACATTACTGATTTGGCACGTAGCTCATTTAGGATATGATGCTGACTTGGCACACAGTTCACCACAATATTCTGTTAATTTGGCACACAGCTCACTCTGAACACACGATTCATTCTGACTACACAGCTTGTTTTCAGGCACACAGCTCATTTTCGGGCACACAGCTCGTTCTTGGGGCTCACGGCTCATTCTCGGGCGCACAGCTCATTTTCGGGCACACAGCTCATTCTCGGGCACACAACTTATTCTTTTCGGGCACACAGCTCGTTCTCGGGCACGCAGCTCACTTTTCGGGCACGCAACTCATTTTCAGGCACGCAGCTCATTTTCGAGCACACAGCTCATTCTTGGGGCTCACGGCTCATTCTCGGGCGCACAGTTCATTTTCGGGCACACAGCTCATTCTCAGGCATACAGCTCATTCTTGTCGAGCACACAGCTCGTTTTCGGGCACACAACTCGTTCTCGGGCACGCAGCTCATTTTCAGGCACACAGCTTGCTTTTCGGGCACACAGCTCGTTCTTTTCAGGCACACAGCTCGTTCTCAGGCACACAACTCATTTTCAGGCACACAGCTCGCTTTTCGGGCACACAGCTCGTTTTCAGGCACACAACTCATTTTTTGGGCACACAGATCATTCTCGGGCTCACAGCTCGTTTTCATTTCTGAACACACAGCTCATTCACTTCATTTGCACGCAGCTCATACATTTCACTCTGAACACGCAGCTCACACGTTTCAACTCTGAACACGCAGCTCATACATTTTCATTTCTGAACACACAGCTCATTCACTTCGTTTGCATGCAGCTCTTACATTCCACTTTGAACATGCGGCTCACACATTTCTATTCTGAAACTGAATACATCTGTTCATTTTGAATGCAGGTATTTTCCTATTCCACACGGGGTTATGGATCGATTATTGCTAGGGAGTGGTGTATGGAGCTCCCAGATGCTGTTCGCCATATCGTGGACGAGATAGGATTTGGACCTTTTTGTGCGGGCTTATCGCGTCATCCGACGAGTAGGACTCTTATGGGGGCACTTGTGGAGAGATGGTGGGACACCACCAACTCGTTCTATTTTTCAGCTACTGGGGACATGACGATGACCCTATATGATTTCTCCATGCTGACGGCCCTTGACGTGGCAAGCTGACCGATCCCCTATGATGCAGATATGGGCGAGTGGAAGGCCGCTTGGATTTATCTGTTGGGAGCTTGCCCGCCGATTGATAAATCATCAGGTAAGGTCAGGTACACCTGGTTTTCTGAGCGATTCAGGAGGACTTTGCCCGAGACCATCGAGGCCATACAGCAGTATGCTCGGGGATATTTGATGTTCCTCCTTGGGACCACTCTGTTTCTTGACAGGGGGAACACAGTTGGACTTTATCTGCTCAGTGTTTTGGTAGACCTATCACAGGTCAGTCAGTATGATTGGGGTGGCGCTGGCCTCACTACCCTTTATTGCTACATGAGTGCGACCTCCCGCGGGCGGGGAAACATAGTAGGTGGCTACTGGCGAGCCTGGGAGGTATGTTCTGCCCTCTTGATTTACATTTCTGCTTTTCATTACCTGTACACTGCACACGACACACATTACTTTCTGTATTCTACATTTTGCACTCAGCATTCTGTACTCCCTTATACATTCTGTATACTGACAGCTACTGTCTTGTCTTTCACAGCTATGGATTTACGCCTACTTCCCGATGCTGGCTCCTGAGCTCGAGGTTGAGGTACCTCTGGAGATCCCTTTCTCTCGCAGATTTGAGGGTCGGTGCCGGCCTTGGCCTCGGGAGACTCTGTTATACCTCCGGCAGTTCTTCGACACCGTACGGGTGACAGAGGTAATCAAGAACTCTCAGTTCTTTATGCTTTCAGCTTTGATTCATCTTACATATTTATGACATCTAATCCGTTTATGCACTTGCCATCCGCAGATTACTTGGCAGCCATGGGCACCCTTGTCAGGAGATGCCCGGTTCCAGTTCCCTGGGGCGTGGGCCGCTTCTCGATACAGGGTTTTATTTGAGGGGCCAGCTGGCAGGGCCTGGTTTTTGGGGGATCGCTTCTTGCGTCAGACAATGGGAAGCCCTGCTCAGGATATCCCCTCAGCACCTCCAGAGGACATGCGATCCACTGAGAGACTCACTCCCCAGGAGGTCGAGGTCCTTATGTTGGGTATTGATGCAATTCTGTTGCTGGAGGAGGGGGAGTACGTGACGTACCTCCATACGTACTTGATGCCCCCATTGACAGATGTCCGTACCCCCACGAGGAGAGCTGCTGATGTTCCATCATCGAGTCGTGCTCGAGCTACTGATATCCCTTCCACTAGTAGGGCTAGCACATCGAGGGGCAGGGCTAGAGGGATGCCCTCGATTTTCCAGTATGCTGGGTGGCCGGATCTCCTGATCGAGCTGACAGGTTGGGATTATGGGACACCATACCAGATCCCGCTAGAGCCTCTGCGGCCGGATCACCGATACATCAATGACCCTGACTCACCACCGATATATTTCACAGTCTTGATTTATCACTCAGATATTTAGACACCCATTCCTTCGCTGATGACTTGCACTTGTATCTGCAGCCTCCCAGAGAGTATACTGAGGGGCTACTCGGAGTGGTGGCCTCACTCAAGAGCATGGTCTTGCGGAGGGAGATGTGTAGACGTCCCCGAACGTCCCGGGAGGGAATCCCGTTTTGTTCATTTGGGTTCACTACAGTTCAGACTCAAATGTCACGGTTCTGAATCTAGTCTCGCAGGGTGCAATGCAAGACTGATAAATCACCAAAGAGTCCAAATCCGGCAAATCATTTTGAAAAATAGATTTTTAGAAAGAAATGCCAAACATGGACTGCTTTTCCAGATACAGAGTCGCCACCTAAATGTTTTATTTTTGGGGAATTTAGGAAACCCTGACTCGTGCCTAAGGCCACGTGTCCGTCATCACCAAAGTTGCCTCGGCTCGGGAACTTGGGTACGATTGGGGAAGGTCACTTCGTGAGCACCCCCGCTCGCCCGATCAAAGATCGGTCTCTACTAACCATGATATCGAGTTTTGAAAACATTATGTGCTCTTATTCCGGTTATTAGCCTAGAATTACTATGTGATGTGCACAACATACAAGTATAGACTGGATTGCCTGATTTGGAACAATGCATCGCATATCCGCTTGTTTGGAAAATGGTTTGAGGTTTGCTACTCGCAAGTAGGCTAAAATACGGATTTCAAAGAATTGTCCCAATTCAAGCAATCCAACCTTCACCCACAGGCATTCAAGAAGTTATATCACATAAGCATATAGCCTCATGGTAAGCATGCTATCATGGCAATCACTCACATGCATGCAAGGATGATAAAGCATAAACACTTACTGAGTACTCCAAGCCAAAGAAAGAAGTTAATTAGAGATCATGCATGAGCCCTAACTATGCTAAAATGCCTAATGCAACACATGCAAAAATGCAACTACAATAGGCTCGGCTATTCTAAACATGGCATGTGGAATGCAATAGATAACATGCATTCAACTCGGAATTGAAATACAATCCAGTTAGTATGATGCGCCGAGCCTGGTGCATGTAAGACATATGAATGATGCAAACATGCATAGCATAAGGATGCTAATTGAAATATGCCCTAAATCTAACCATCATAAGCTAGTAAATAAAAGGGAGAAAGACGTGGGGTTGGAAGACATACACACACTCATGCACACTTATTACACAATTGCCCTCGCTCGGAGGGTTCGAAAGAATAATACAAATTTAATTAACTAACAAGCTAATTAAATATTACACAACCACTTAACTAATTAACAAATTAGCTAGTCGACTAAAGCAGTAAAGAGGCCGCCGCAGCTCCACCTCAGAATGCTTGGATGATGCATGCTCGATTCGCCTCGCTCGAAAACCTGTCGCCATGCCACTGTTGCCTCTGTTTACACTGTTCTGCGCCTCTGAGAACCATGAAAACATTTGTGATGCTTTTGAAACACTCCCTGCACACTTTGGGATGCCACCGGCCAAGATAGAACATTACTGGCCATGGAAATGTGGCCATCGGCCAAATATTGGATCACCGGCTTGACATTGATGGTCAGTCGACAGTAAAAGTGGCCAGCCGGCCATTTCTTCCTGCAGAATATTGGTTTTGCTGCAACAGAGGACAGACAGTGTATGGCATGGAATTTTCAAGACAGTGTGTCCATAGCCACCCTCCCTATCATGCTATGATCTCAAGGGAGTATGGCCCTCGATACTCGGGCCACCAATCACGCATTTCGACGCATGATGGCCAAAGGTACCAAATTTGAAAATCAATGTAAATGCATGCAACAAAACAAATGGATGCTTCACGCCCTATCATGTTGAGATCAAGGGCGTCGGCGACCGAGGAGTGAGACATGTTTCGTCACTTTAAGTACGGACACATCTCATTCCTCATGTTTGGTTTGACACCCCAAACCAAACAAAAATGTGATGCATGTATGGCAAATGCAATGTAAAAACATGTAATTGATGCAATGCAACATGAGTGATGCAACATATGCAACTAATGTAATGAAACATGAGTATGCCAAATACCGTGCAATGCAACCTATCATGCAAACAACATGGCAATATGATAAGTATACAACACTACAATGCAACCTAAATAAGCACCTATGCAAAGTGATAGGCATGCAACAATGCATTAACTACAAGGATGCAACAATCATACAATGTAATGAGCATGCAACAATATACAAATGCATGATCCATGGTCTTACACTATGGGTGGAAAGACCTCAGCCTTGTCTATAACAGTGGCCAATAATGATGTAACAAAACACGAATGACACATACAAGCATGCATGCACCAAGGCCGATCACCTAAGGCATAAAAGAGGCAATTCTAAGCATACTTAAAAGAGACAAACATGGGCATTTTACAAATATGCTGAGCCCTGAAATCATGATAGAAGGAGTGCCAAATCCAAACACACAAGTGGAACATAGCATGCAAAGGGGCCCAAAGCTTGAGATCATCCAAAGGGTTCAAACCATAGCCACATCAAACGAACCCCCAAGGGCCAAGAGGACTTAGGACAGTCCTAGGGGAGGCCAAAACAGGGTTGGAACATGCATGGAACATGGCCAAAACATGCTAAGAAATAGGCACCAAAAGCAAAGGCATTCAAGATTACAAACAGAGCACTTCATTACAACTATCACAGCCAAGCAAGGCATGGACTAATCAATACAAAATAGAGTTACAACATACCAAATAAGCCCCCAAAACCCACCTAAATAGCATCCAAATGGCCTAAGACTAAAGGCATACACAATGATCCAAACATGGAGTACAAAACAACAACCCTTCAAAGCATTGAGAGGATGGAAAATGCAAGTATATAAGCATGAAACATGGACTGAAATGGCATGATAAGTGATTCCAAATCACCAAAATAACCCAAGTAATGCACACTAAAGACTCACACACCCGAAGCCAACAAGCTAGAATGCAAAGAGGCTATACAAAGCATGAAAAACATGACCAAATCAACACCCAACAGAGCTTAAACATGATGAAACATGACTAAAAGCTTCATGAAGTCAAGCTAAAACATGCAAGCATGGGGGTCTAAATGCATGGTGCATGTTGTGACAATAGAAGAGATTACAAAGCAAGTGTATGATGCATGCAATGGACTATTAATCCGACCAAAAACAGAGGTATAATATGACCAAATAACACCAAAAACCCTCTGAAATGGAACCAAAATTGACTAAGCATGCATGCTACCCTTATGAGCCAAAAAAACACAAGTAAATGAGACACAAAGGGAGAGGAGTGTCCCTCCCCTATACAAGACCTCAAAACTCCTTCACCACCACTGAAAGTCCTTTGGATTTCAGTGCTGAGAAGGCCAATACATGAAAGTTCTCAAAGTTCAAACAAAGAAGGCACAAAAAGGGCCAAACAAGGCCTAAGAGGGGGAGGACAACCCTAAACACCAAAATGACCTTAATGAAACATCTTAAACATGAAAAATCAGAACTTTTATTAGTTATACACTAAGCTTAAAACAGCATGCAAGATAGGCTACAAGCTAGTGCAAAAATGGGGAATACAAAGCAATAGTGCTCACCCTTGAAGAACACTTGAAGAACAGCAACTCCAGCCCCCTCCTTCTGATCAAAACCCACTCAAAACTCCAAGAACAAACTTTCAACAACTCCAAAACCGAAGTATGGTGTAACACTAGGTGTTTTAGTGCAAAACTAAGAACAAAACACCCTTGAAGGCACTCTAACACACACAAATGTAGAGAGAGAGAGGGAGATATATATAGAGAGCGTGATATATGAGATATACATGTCTGATTTTTGCCGAACCTCTCCAAAGGAGAAGGGAGGCTCTCTTTTATAGAACAAACAAGGGCCTAAGCTTCTTAGAGAAGCTAAGGCAAAGGGGTCAAGGCTTCTTAAAGAAGCTAAGGCAAAGGGGTCAAGGCTTCTTGAGGAAGCTAAGACAAAGGTCCAAGCTTCTTGAGGAAGCTAAGACAAAGGGTCAAGCTTCCTCAAGAAGCTTAGAGCAAAGGGTGCAAAGGGTGCAAATCCTCCACACACGTGTATGGAGGACAAGTCCGTGCACTCTAGCTGGCATAGCTGGCATGCACAATGCTTGAAAAAGGCAAAAAGGAGGTACCGGCCAGAAAAAGAGACAATCGGCCAAATAAATGGCCGACCGACCAGATATCAGTGCCGACCGACCTAACATTTGGTCGGTAGAAGGAAAGCAAGGCCGGTGGCTTCATGCCACGACCGGTGGGTTTAAGGGATGGCTAACAAGCCACTTCCTACCCTCAGGTGCAAAAACCACAAGTCCTTGGTCCATAACCAAGCACAAAACAGTCAAGTCGAGAGATCCTAAGGCAAGGCGCGCAGCCGAGTCCTTCGGGATCTCAAAACGAACACGAACATAGATGATCACCGAGTGTTCAAACGATGACGTCCAAGTCTTGAGGACGGTCAAAAATAGGGTGTCTACAAGATGCTGCTGTTCGCCTCTGGCGTGTCAGTACTTTTCAATTTCCTTGCATTTATCATACTTCTGATGACATACTGAAATTGAACATTTCACTACATTGATTGACTGCATGTGTAGAGCACATCTGCATGCACACACTCTATGCAGCATTCTCGCATCTGCATCTGATATACATACTTTGGCTGATGTATTTCAAAAGCCTTTTTCAGGTCCTGCCGCTACAGACCAGGCCATCTAGGCCTTCTCGAGGAGTTGGGAGAGGGGACTCGACTCGCAGCCGAGGCAGACGTTGAGCGCCTATCAGAGATGACGAGGAGTCCAGCGAGAAGGAGGAGTCTGCGCACCCTCAGTCAGAGACATCCGCAGCCAGAGAGGATGACTCTGGTTCCGGTTCTGAGAGCAGAGGTGATGTCAAGGAGGATTCCGAGGACGACGGCTCTGATTTGGATGGTGGTGCTGGTAGGGGTGGTGCAGAGGCTGCTCAGCCGAAGAGGATGAAGAGAGCCTCCCGATCTTGAGCCCGACAACACTGACGCAGATGTTCCTGCTTTATTTTCCTTTTTTACATGTAGTTGTAGCACATTGTACAGCGTTAGGCAGTTTTATTTTCTTTAAAACTTGTAACCTGTTATAAAATGTTGTAAAAGGAAGCTATGGTGGAACAAAACAACTTTTTGTTCAAAAAATGTTGTATTTTGTATTCTTAGCATCGCATCGCATCATTTTGCACAAAAAAAAAAGAGAGATTGAATGGAAATTGAGCATTGTGTATTGCCAAGTCAGGTAGTGAGCCAACATAGTGAACTAAACAACTTAACTCACTAAGAAACAACAAAACCTTAGCAAGTTTACAACTCGATAAGCAAAACTTGACAACATGATAAACGGAGAGCAACAACTCGATAAGCAAACTCAACAACTCGATAAACAAAACTTAACAACTTGATAAATAAAGAGCGACAACTCGATAAACAAATAGCAACAACTCGATAAGCAAATGCATTTTGGACAAGCGGAGCGACGGGACACATCCGAAACAGAGGTAAACTCGGACCTTTAGCACTCCCAACACATGGAAAGGCTAGGAGCTCTCTTCTAGAGGCTAGAAAAAGGCTGAAAACCAGTTTTTCTCCATGGCCGACCACCAAAAGTGGCTGGCCGACCAGTTTTTGTTCTGCAAACCAGTTATATGGCCGGCCGACCAGAAAATCTGGCTGGCCGACCAGAAAAAGTGGTCGGCCGACTAGTTGGCCTGGTGACCTCCAGATTTTTGATACGTGTCCTCCCAACAGTGCCTTATCCTCCATAAAGGTTCCAGCTTCGTGGTTCTCTCATTCCATCTCAGTTTTACATCAAAATGGAGGCATTTCTCGTCCAAAATCTCACAACTTGGATTGCTACCTTAGACGGCTCGGAAAAGTTAAACTTCCGGGGCTTCGGCACAAATGCACTATTCACGCTGAGTCGCACCCTGCTTCACTTTCCGTTTCTCCATGCCGCGACAAGGTTTTGGAATCCGGTAACACATGTCTTTAGCTTTGGCGGGCAAGAAATGTGTCCTACCTTCGAAAACTTCCAAGCTTTGATGGAATCCGAGCGCAACGAAGAAATCTTGCCCCAGCTTCGCTTCGGCCACATCCAAGCCTTAGGACGAATGTGTGGGCTTACTATGCATGACGCTCGGTCATTGATTTGTGACGGAATGCTAGACATTCCGAGTTTGATTCATCAGTTTTCCGATGCCGGTGACCGCGGCGACCATCATTGGCAGGGCTTTCGGTGACATGCGCTTTGCTTGTGCATGCTGTCCCATTTCTTGCTTGCCCCAGGCTCCAGAGGGTTTAGCACTCGTTTGATCAAAGTTACCCAAGGCTTAAAAGAGGGCAAGAGCTGCATTGCCATGACACTGGCCGAGACATTGATGGGCTTGGATGCTTTCCATCGCCGGGAGATGACCAGATTCGCGGGGAGTCCACTACTGCTGTAGGTAATGTTTCCCACCCTGTCTCACGTATATATTGCTCACATCACTCGGCCCTCAGGCTCGATTTTTCTCTCAAAACCCTTTTCTCACTTTTCCTCTCAGTGTACATCTCTCTATTATTTAATCTCTCATTTTTCATCCCTCTCCAGGTATGGTTGATGGATAAGTTACAGGTTGTGGACTCATGCCCAACGTATTTAGCTCGCGGCTATTTCTTCCGACGGCGTCTGGTCGATGCCCTTGATGAGGGATGGTGGTTCAATTGGATGTGCAGTTTGTCCTCAGGCTGTATTACTTGGCGGTGTCCTTGGCTCAATCTACCGGCGATGAGCTATAGCATGTCCCGGTAGATCAGGATTTAGTTGATCGGCCTGACACACTGCGTGTTCTACTTTCCTTTTTGGTTCTGGCGCCAGTTTGGCCATGATTAGATTTGCCCAGAGGAGGGGATAGAGTACCCAACTGCATTTCCTGTTCGAGGCACGCAGCTCGCTCGGTATGCCACGGCATGGAGGACTAGAGAGCTTCTGGCCCCCGCTCCCACTTTCAGTTGCACCCTCTCTGATGAATGCATGGATTGGCTCAAAGAAGAGGCACAGGTAGGGCCCATTTTGGCATCAGAGGCTTCGACTGGCTCTGGGTGGGGACACAGGGACACCTGACTATGCCCCAGATTTATTTACTTTTAATCAGAACTTTCAAGTTTTCTTTATGAATGTAATGAAAAGCAACTTCAATTTTGTATTCAAGAGCAGGAGGACTCTGTATTGAAATCAATAAAATTGAAGGTCGTGGGCACTGAAAATTTTCCGTCCAGTCCAAAAATGGTCTAAGTTGTAAAAAGATTCATTTGAGCAAAATCAACTTTTATTAAAACTTTTCAAAACCATTTTCGATATGGATTAGAACTGGACATGCCTGAGATCTGTCACTGAGATGTACAGCCCCGGACTCCAGCAACTGGAAAGTTGCCCCTAGTCTGAATAGCACTGTACCGGAGATCACAACCGAGCTCTTGAATGCAAAATAGACAAAGATGACCAAACATGATCACATGGACAAAGTTGATCGGGGAAGTGTTTATGGCTGGACTTCAGGACGAAGTTGCCTACGTATCCCAAACATGGGAATCAAGCCTTACGTAGTTCGGCTTAGGTTCACTCGTGTATTAACCCTCACCTTTTACGCTCTAACTTTTGCCAAGGCCGCCCTTTGTGGGTTTTCAACCTTGCGAGCTTAGTTTTTATAATTTCAAATTTTCTGTGCTCTAACTTTTACCTAGGTCGCCCTTTCGGGTTTTTGGCCTAGCGAGCCTCTTAGGGAAAATATTTCTTCAACTTGTCCATGTTGATCGGTTGGGAGAACTCTAGGCCATCTAGGTCTATTAGAACGACAGCTCCACCCGACCAGATAGACTTAATGATATAAGGACCAGTCCAATTGGGTCTGAACTTGCCCCTAGGGTCGTGGATGGGAGCTCGGTTGTCTTTGAGCACCAAATCTCCTTCTTTCAAATTCCTGGACTTAACCTTCTTGTTGAAAGCCCTGGCAATTCGTCGTTGATAACCTCGAACATGGTACAGTGCTTTCAGCCTCCTCTCATCAAAGAGCATGAGTTCTTCGAATCTGCTCTGCTGCCAATCTGCTTCAGCTATCTGACACTCAGTCAGTACTCGTAACGACGGAACTTCAATTTTGATAGGTAAAACGGCCTCCATCCCATAGACCAAGGAATACGGAGCCGCCCCAGTAGAAGTTCGAATTGAAGTCCGGTAGCCCCACAGAGCAAATGGCAGCTTATCTGGCCAGTCCCGGTAGGTTTCCACCATCTTCTGCAAAATGTGTTTGATGTTCTTGTTGGCGGCCTCGACTGCTCCATTGGTCTGTGGCCGATACGTAGATGACTTGTGAAAAGCCACATTGTATTTTTCCAACAAGTCGATCACTTCCTTCTTGAAGTGGGAACCATTATCTGAAATGATTTCGTTCGGGACCCCATAGCAACAGATGATGTTGTTCCTGATGAACTTCGCAACATATGAAGCCTTCAACACCGCATAAGATTGGGCCTCAACCTACTTTGTGAAATAGTTTATTGCGACCAGAATGAACTCATGCCCATTAGACCCCTTCGGAGTGACAGCCCCGATCACATCAATCCCCTAGACTGAAAATGGCCATGGCGAAGTCACATTGTATAGCTTCAATGGAAAAGGCGGAATGTTCATGCGGTTTGTATAGATCTGACATTTATGGTATCGCCGGACAAAACCAATACAATCCTCCTCCATGGTGGACCAGCAATAACCCTGTCTAAGGATCTTCCGGGCTAGCATTACCCTGCTCATGTGCGCTCCGCACTCTCCTCCATTGATGGCCTCCATCAGGCGCTTTGATTCTTCGGCATCAACACACAGCTTATGCATCCTGAGATGACCTCTCTTGTACAGTTTACCTCTGCAGATGATGAACTGAGCAGCCATTCTTCGAATTGCCCTCTTATCTTTGGCATTTTCCCCTGGTGGATACGTTTCCTTTTCCAAGAAGTTCCAAACATCGTAATACCAGGGGTTCTCATCTTGTACCTCATCTATGGCAGCAATTAGATGGTAGGCCGGCGCAAATTTCTGTTCGATGATGATCGTACGCATCCGGACTCCAAAAGGGATGTCTATCATGGAGGATAAAGTTGCTAGTGAATCTGCGAACCTGTTGTTCTCTCTTAGCAGATGAGCGAAGTTCAGCTTCTCAAACCGAGAAATTAGCAAGTCCAATGTCTGGTGGTATATTCTCATCTTTTCTTCTTTGACTTTCTAATCTCCTTTTGCTTGAGATACAACAAGGTTCGAGTTCCCAATGACGTCCAACTGTTTTGCCCCTAGTTCTAGGGCGGCTTCTAAACCAGCAATGCATGCCTCATACTCTGCTTCATTGTTCAAGACTTTGAGCCATTGTTTGAATGCTAAAGGGATACGGGAATTGTCGGGTGCTATCAGCAACACCCCTATCCCATACCCGTATTGGTTTGACGCTCCGTCAAAGTACATCGTCCAAAATTCTTCTTCGACATACAGAATGGCTTCGTCTGGGAATAGGTACTCAACTGCTTCATCCCCTTCAACTAGGTGATCGGTTAGGAGCTCCGCTACCGCTCTCCCCTTTACTGACTTGCGCGCCACATACTTTAAATCGAATTCGGAAAGAAGAAGCAACCAACAAGCTAGCCTACCCGTAAGTGCCGGTTTCTCGAAGAAATATTTGATGGGATCTAATCTCGAAACCAACATTATAGAGTAAGCTAATAGGTAGTGCCGCAGCTTCCTGGTAGCCCATACCATGGCTAAACAAGTCTTTTCCAGCGAAGTGTAACGGGTCTCGTAATCCAGCATCTTCTTGCTCAGGTAGTAGATAGCTCTCTCCACTTTGTCCTCAGACTCTTGTGCAAGCATGCAGTCCATTGTTGTTTCAGTCACTGAAAGGTACTGTAGACGTCCCCCGAACGTCCCGGGAGGGAAATACCCCCCGTTCTGTTCATTTGGGCTCACTACAGTTCGGACTCTCAATGTCACGATCCTGTATATAATCTCGCAGAGTGCAATGCAAGACCGATGAATCATCAAAGAGTCCAAAGCCGGCAAATCATTTTGGAAAACAGATTTTTTAAAAGAAGTGCCAAACATGGACTGCTTTTCCAGATACAGAGTCGCCACCTAAATATTTTATTTTGGAAAATTTAGGAAACCCTGACTCGTTTGCCTAAGGCCACGTGTCCGTCATCACCAAAGTTGCCTTGGCTCGGGAACTTGGGTACGATTGGGGAAGGTCAGTTATGAGCACCCCCTCTCGCCCGATCCGAAGATCGGTCTCTACTAACCATGATATCTTGTTTTGAAAATATTATGCGTTCTTATTCCGGTTATTAGCCTAGATTTACTACGTGATGCGCACAGCATACAAGTATAGACCGGATCGCCTAAATTGGAATAAAACATTTCATGTTTGTTTGTTTGAAAATGTTTTGATGATGCTACCCGTAAGTAGGCTAAGACATGGATTTTTCCACCCTCAAGTGGGCTTAGAAAATATGGTTTTGTCACTTCCAAGTGGGCTTTAAAACTCATAGTAAATGCATTATTTCAATTCAGATAACCCAACCATCACCCACAGGCATTCAGGCAGTTATATCACATAAGCATGTAGCCTCATGGTAAGCATGCTAATATGGCAACACTCACACGCATGCAAGATGCTAAAGCATAAGAGCTTACCTAGTACTCCAAGTCAAAACAGAAACTAGTCAGTAATCAAATGCATGATCCTAGTTCATGTTAAGATGTCTAATGCAACACATATAGAATGCAACTAAAATAGGCTTGGCTAATCTAAGAATGGCATATGATGATGCCACAGCTAACACGTATTCAACTTGGAATTGAAATACAATGCAGTTAGTATGATGCGCCGAGCCCAGTGCATGCAATACAGATGGATGGATGCACGCATGCAAAGCATAAGGTATGCTAATTTAAATATGCTCTAATACTAACCATTGAAAGCTAGTAAATAAAAAGGGAAGAAAGACGTGGGGTTGGAAGACATACACACACTCACGCACACTTATTACACAATTGCCCTCACTCGGAGGGTCCGAATAAATATTATACAACCAAATGAATACTACTAAATTAAATATTACAGAACTTATAATTAATTAACGAATTAAATGCAGAAGGAAGGTGGCCGCAGCCCTACCTTGGAATGTGTGGATGATGCATGCTTGACTCGCCTTGCTCGGAAACACGTACCATGCCACTATTGCCTCTGTTTACACGGCCTTGCTCCTCTGAAAATTATGAAAGTTTCCAGAACTGCTTTGAGTTTCCTTCTGAGTGCTGTGGAGTGCCACCGGCCAGAACAAAAGGCCACTGGCCATGGGAATGGGATTATCGGCCAAAGCTTGTGTCATCGGCTGGACACTGGTGGCCGGTTGGCACTAGAGATGGCCGGTCGGCCATTTATTCCTGCAGAATCCTGCAGTTGATAGCAGCAGAGGGCAAGCAGTGTATGGCATGGAATTTTCAAGCAAATGTGTGCATGGCCACTCTCCCAATCATGTTATGGACTCAAGGGAGTGTGGCTCTCGACCCTCGGGCCATCAATTGCGTATTTCGATGCATGATGGCCTAAGAGGCCAAGTTTGCCATTCGATGTAAATGCATGCAACAAAACACATGAATGCCAACAACCTATCATGTTGAGATCAAGGGCATTGGCGACCGAGGAGTGAGGCGCGTTACATCACTTCAAGTACGAACGCATCCCATTCCTCAGATTTGGTTTGACACCCCAAACCAAACCTAATGCAATGCATGTATGTCATATATAATGCAAAATGATGCAACTTAATGCAATGCAATATGAGCATGCTAGCCTAATACAATGCAATACTACCAAGACATGCAAGCTAATCTAATGTCACATTAGTATACCAAGTATGCAACAAGGTCATGTGATGCCATTAGCTAAGCAATATGCAAAAATGCAAACAAGATATAATTCAAGCATGCAACTAATGTAATGCAACATACATCATGCCAAGTATGCAATTATGTACAAGGGTGGTCTTAAACTGAAATGGGAGGCCTCAGCCATGCCCCAAAACAGTGGCCAAAGATGGTGCAAAAGAGCACCAATTGTGCATGCAAGCATGCACACAACAAGGTTCATCATCTAAGCATGGAAGGGGACAACTCTAGGCATACTTGAAAGCGATATACATGGACGTTAAACACTCATGTTAAACTCTGAAAAGCATGCGAAGAATGATGCCAAAACATGCTAGGGAATGGGTGCGAAAGAGAAGGCATTCAAGGCCACAAAAGAGAGCATTTCCCAACACTTATCCCAAGCAAACATGGTATGGACTATGCAACCAAAAACAGAGTTACAATGCACCAAAACAAGTCCCAAAACCCACTGTTATGGCAGCTCAAATGACTCAAACACATAGGCATGCACAAAAGTCTAAACATGGAGCATGAGACCACATCTCTTCAAGGCATTGAAAGGAGAACAAATGTAAGCATGTAAGCACAAAACATGGACTGAAACGACATAATAAGTGATTCCAAATCACTGAAATAGCCAAGGTAGTGCATGCTAATGACTCACACACCCGATGCCAACATGCTAGAATGCAAAGGGACTATACAAAGCATGAAAGGTATGACCAAATCAATACCTAACAGACCTCAAGCATGATGAAACATGACCAAAAGCTTCACAAAGCTAGGCAAAAACATGAGAGCATGGTAGTTTAAATGCATGATGCACTTCTAGGCAAAATAAGGGAATACAAAGCAAGTATATTAAGCATGCAAGGGACCATTAATCCAACCAAAAACAGAGATATAATATGACCAAATAACACCCAAAAACCTCTGAAATGAAGCCAAAAGCAACTAAGCATACATGCTACCCTTATGAGCCAAAAATGCAAACAAAAGAGAGACAAAGGAAGAGGGGTGGCCCTCCCCTATGCAAGACTTCAAGACCCCTTCTTCACCATTGAAAATCCTTTGGATTTCAGTGGTGGGAAGGCCAATACACAAAAGGATTCAAAGCTCAACAAAGAAGGTACATAAGGGCCAAACAAGGCCTAAGAGGGGGAGGTCGACCCCCAACACCAAAGTGACCTTAACGAAGTATCTTAAGCATGAAAATACAAGACTTTTTTCAGTTATACACAAAGCTTAAATCAGTATGCAAGATAGGTTAAAGACTAGTGCAAGATTGGGGAAAATAAAGCAAAAGTGTTACCCTTGAAGAACACTTCAAGAACAGCAAGTGCAGCCACCTTCTTCTGATCAAAACCAGCTCACAACTTGAAGAACAAACCCTCAACACCTCCAAAGTTGAAGTATGGTGTAATACTATGTGTTCTAGTGTAAAACTAAGAACAAACTACACTTTTAGGCCCTCAAACACACACAAATCAAGAGAGAGAGGGAGATATAGAGAGAGAGGGTGATATATATCAGAGATATATGTAATTAGGTCTGGTTTTGCTGAACCTCCCAAAGGAGAGGGAAGGTCTCCTTATATAGACAAGGCAAAAGGCCTAAGCTTCCAAGAGAAGCCAACAAAAAGGGGTCAAGGCTTCCTAAAGAAGCCAAGGCAAAGAGGCCAAGGCTTCCTTAGGAAGCTGGGACAGGTGTCCAAGCTTCTTGAGGAAGCTAAGACAAAGGTCCAAGCTTCCCCAAGAAGCTAGACCAAAAGGGTGCAAAGGGTGCAATTCCTCCATACACGTGTATAGAGGACAGGCCCGTGCACTCTAGCTGGCACAGTTGGCATGCACAATGCCTGAAAAAGGCAAAAATGTAGTATCGGCCAGAAAAGGAGTCCATCGGCCAAGTACATGGTCGGCCGACCACACAAAATGCCAATGCACCTCAGATAAGTGCCGACCAACCAAACATTTGGTCGGTAGGAAAAAGGAATGGCCGGTGGCTTCATGCCACGGCCGGTGGGTTTTAGGGATGGCTAACAAGCCTCTTCCCACCCTCAGAAGCACAAAACACAAGTCCCTGGTGAAAAAACCAAGCACAGAACAGGCAAGTTAAGAGACCCTAAGGCAAGGTGCGCGGCTGAGGCCTCCGGGAACTCAAAACGAACACGAACATGGATGATCACTGAGCATTCAAATGGTGACGTCCAAGCCTTGAGGACAGTCAAAAATGGGGTATCTACAGTTGCCCCTCTTTGACAGAACTCGAAAGTCATAACAATGACGGGAGTGAGTGTAAAAGCCCAGAGACGACCCATTTTTGACAAGGCCGAAGACTTAGACAAAGCATACAAGCTACAGATAAAGATATGCGTCCGAAGGCAGGGGCAAAATGCAAGAACAATGCACAAAGCCGAGCATAACTTATGATCATGCAAATAAAGCTGTAACGAAGCATATACATACAATAAATGCAACAGTTTAAGCAGTCTAATCATAAATCCAACTACATTACAATGCAGAAAGGAGGTAAGAGAATTATGTAACTCTCGCTACATTTCACGCGGAGAATACAATACCTGTGCAGTTCACCTGGTCACTCCAGCTTCAAATGAACCGTACATACAATATCGTGCCTGTAAGATAAAGGAAACTTAACAGGTACAATATTGTTAGCAGTATGCGTAACAATGCAATTGAAAGTGTGTGACAACGCAAGTTGAACAGGGCGCATAACAATGCGATTTGAAATAAGCATAACAATGCTATGAAGGCAAAAACACATGTAATTAAAGAACACGTGACAACGTGCTCAGTGCGTGAAGATGTAGACACATGTAAGTATAGCACACGCGACAACGTGCACAATGTGTGAAGAGGAACTTGAACACATGTGAGTAAAGTACACGCGACAACGCATACGATGTGTGTAGAAGAAACTCGAACACATGTAAATAAAGCATAACGCGACAATGCATGCAATGTGTATAAAAGGAACTTGAATACATATAAGTAAAGCATAACGTGACAATGCATGCAATGTGTATAAAAGGAACTTGAACACATGTAAGTAAAGCATAACGCGACAACGCATGCAATGTGTGAAAAGGAATTTGAACACATGTAAGTAAAGCATAACGTGACAACGCATGCAATGTGTGAAAAGGAACTTGAACACATGTAAGTAAAGCATAATGCGACAACGTATGCAATGTGTATAAAAGGAACTTGAACACATGTAAGTAAAGCATAACGCGACAACGCATGCAATGTGTGAAAAGGAACTTGAACACATGTAAGTAAAGCATAACGCGACAACGCATGCAATGTGTATAAAAGGAACTTGAACACATGTAAGTAAAGCATAACGCGACAACGCATGTAATGTGTGAAAAGGAACTTGAACACATGTAAGTAAAGCATAACGCGACAACGCATGCAATGTGTGAAAAGGAACTTGAACACATGTAAGTAAAGCATAACGCGACAACGCATGTAATGTGTATAAAAGGAACTTGAACACATGTAAGTAAAGCATAACGCGACAACGCATGCAATGTGTATAAAAGGAACTTGAATACATGTAAGTAAAGCATAACGTGACAATGTATGCAATGTGTATAAAAGGAACTTGAACACATGTAAGTAAAGCATAACGCGACAACGCATGCAATGTGTAAAGTAAGCAAGGTATGAATACATGTTCAGCATAAGTATAGTAAAGGCATGCTACTCGCATTTGTTGAGATGCAACCAAATCAAGATGAGGCATTTGTTGAAAGGAAGACGCGTAACGAGCGTGCTTCATCAAATGAAGCAAAGTAATACAACGCAATTGAAGCGATTTGTGGAAGTCACAAGAGACAAAAGGACACGGGAAAGGATGCTCCTTGCACGCAACGAACATCGTTCATAGAAGACACGACTTGAGGTCGACACAAAGGTCTACTAAGGTTTCAAGAGTGCAATTCCTTGCATTGTATTGAGTAATGAAGGTGCCAGACCACATAATTGACCCAAGAAAAGGCGTGGGAAGTGCATCGACCACAAGGGGAGGCTACTAGTGTTAATCCGGACACTCTGTTGCCCTGTTCCTCCCTTTTGCTTTACTTATCTTTTTTACCGGTAGTTTAGGCACATTGCACTGCCTCAGGCAGGTTTTCAAAACTGTATATTTTTGCAAAAGACATGATGGAAATGAAACAGCTATTTCGTTAAAAAATGTGTTATATTTGTACTTTCCATGCATCGCATCACATTGCACCACTGTAGACACCCCATTTTTGACCGTCCTCAAGACTTGGACGTCACCGTTTGAACACTCGGTGATCATCCATGTTTGTGTTCGTTTGGAGTTCCCGGAGGTCTCGGCTACGCGCCTTGCCTCAGGATCTCCGGATTCGACCGTTTAGTGTCTGGTTTTGCACCAAACACTTGCATTTTGCCTTGGAGGGGCAGGGAATGCCTGTGAGGCATCCCCACACACCACCGGCCATGGCCAGAGGCCACCGGCTGGTTTCTGCTGCCACCGGCAATGTATATTGCCGGTCGGCACTATTTAGTGCCGGTCGGCACTCACTTTTGCCAAAATGGCATCTTTGGTCGGTCGACTACTGTGCATCTGCTTTTGCAGATATTTTGTCACAGCTGTCTTGCATTTGGCTCCCCTCCATACACGTGTATGGAGGGATCTCCCTCTTTAGAAGCTTGTCTTGTAAGCTTTACAAGACAAGAAGCTCTATAAGAGGAGCCCTTCTCTCCCTTGCTTAGGGTTGGTTGGTTAGATATTTTAGAGATAGAAAAACACAGAGAGAAGCTCTGGTTTTAGGGTTAGGGTTCATACATATCTCCTATCTCTCTTTCCCTCTCTTAAGTGTTCTAGGTGTTTTAGTCCATACTATTGCACACAAACACCTAGTGTTTCACCTTCCTTTGGCTACTGAGGTTCTAAAGGGTTGATTTTGGTGTTTTGGAGTTGGATTCAAGCCAAGGAGGGCCATTGGAGCATCATTTGTGAAGGTGGTCTACAAGGGTGAGAAACTTCCCTTTTATTCCCCATTTTTGCATTGTATTTTTACCCACCTTTGAACTGTTTTTGTGCTTAGTGTATAATACAAAAACGTTCTGGCTTTTATCCCTCTTGATTGTTTATTAAGAGTGTTTTGTGGTTTGGAGGTGTTTGACCCCTCCTAGGCCTTGAAAGGCCCCATTTTGTGCTATTTTGTGCAAGTTTCGAGACTTTGGTGTTTGGGCCTCTTCACCACTGAAATCTTGAGGGATTTTAGTGGTGAAGATGGTGCCTTGAAGTCTCCAAAAGGGGAGGGCCACCCCCTCTCCATGTTATCCTTGAAATGGACCATTTTTGGCCTCTTGAGGGAGCACCTAGCTAAGCTTCATGTTGACCATGCCTTGGCTATTTTTCATGCTTAATATGTCATAATATACCTCTATTTTTTGTTGGTTTTGGTACACCATGCATGCTTAGCATACCTACCTTGTAATGCCACGTTTATGCCAT
Source organism: Camellia sinensis (assembly GCF_055761805.1). NCBI lineage: Eukaryota > Viridiplantae > Streptophyta > Magnoliopsida > Ericales > Theaceae > Camellia > Camellia sinensis. The sequence continues at coordinate 25,867,556 of NC_138969.1, read as the reverse complement.
AACAAGGCTTAGGTTGTTAGCCTTTGTTCAAACATGTTTTAGGCTTAGTCTTGTGAAGCTTTTGTGCATATTTTGCCATGTTTTAGGTCTGTCCATAGTTGTTTGGGTCGGATTTGGCATGCTTAGTATAGCCCCTTTGCATTCCGGCTTGTTGGCCTTAAGTATGTGAATGTATAGCATGACATTTTTGCATTGATTTGGTGATTTGGAACCATCCATCATGTCATTTCAGTCCCCCTTGCATGCCTATATGTTCGCCTCGGACGCATCTTTAATGCTTTGAAAGCTTGTGTAGCATGCTCCATGTTTTGGCATTTGTGCATGCCTTTGAATTTGAGCCACTTAGATGCCATCTAAGAATCCCCTTTGCATGGTCTAGGTCTGTCTTGAACCTATCTTAAGTCCTCTTAGCCTTGTGAGGCTTGGTTGGCTTAGCCATGGTTCAAGTCCGTTTGACTTGCTTCAAGTACTTGGGCCATTCATTGCATGCTTGGCCTATTTTGTTTGCTTGGTTTGACACCATCCTAACATGATTTTCAATGCTCACCTTGCATGCCATATGTCCATGATTGCCTCATTCAATTGTGCTTGAGAGTTGCCTCATTTGTGCCTAAGTGTTGGCCCTTTAACATGTGCATGTGTGTATGTGTATTTTGTCTTTTATTTTGGTCACTTTGGCCACTGTTTTAGGCCTATTTTAGAGTTGCCTAAATCAGGTATAAGTCCACCTTTTCATAAGTTTGCATTGCCTCATGTTTGCTTGTATGCTTGCATAAGTGTCTTGCCATGCCATGTTGCATCTTTAGCTTGCATGCCTAGGTTGCATTGCATCTTACATGCATGCCTTGTTCCTTGACTTGGTGATAGGAATTGGGCCTTGGTTCGTTTGTTTGGTTTGCATTTCATTTGACATGAAAGTTGCACACTTGATTCTTTGGGCCATCATGCATGGAAATGCGTGATTGATGGCCCGAGAACCGAGGAGCATGTTCCTTTGAGTCATTACCATGATAGGGGACATGATTGGTACATACATTGCTTGAATTGTATTGCCATGCAAGTTCTGTCCTCTGCCGCTGTGAGTTGCAGGTTCTGCAGGCATTCTTTGCCGACCTGCATTATATATTGCTGACCGGCAGTGAATCACCAGCCGATGGATTCATTTTGTGCCGGTGACTACACCATACTGCCGGTGGCAATCCTATTCAGCCGGTGGTACTCCTCAATGTCCAAAGAAGCAATCCTGAGGTTTTGGCAGCCTCTAGAGGAGTAAAGCAAGGAAAACAGAGGCAGCCTATGCATGGCGGTGCATTTCCGAGCAGGACCGAGCATGCACTGCATCGAGCTCTTCTCCCGAGGTGGTTTATCTGTTTTCCCTAGATTAGTTAATTTGCTTAGTTGATTAGGCAATTTGTAATATTTAATTAGCTTGCGTAGTTAATTAAACTGTAATATTGATTCGGTCCCTCCGGGCGAGGGCAAATCTGTAATAAGTGTGTGTGAGTGGTGTGTATGTCTTCCAATCCCCACTTCTTTCTTCCCTTTTATTTACCTGCTTACGAAGGTAGATTAGGGCATGTTCAATTTAGCATACCTTATGCCATACATGCGTGCATTCATGCATTCGTATTACATGCATCAGGCTCGGTACATCACGCTAACTGCATTCGTACTTCAATTCCAAATTGAATATGTGCATCAAATTGATCGCATTTCACATGCCATGCTTTGGTTAGCCGAGCCTACTTCGATTGCATCCTGTATGTGTTGCATTAGGCAATTTAACATGAGCTAGGACATGCATGTTTGCTAACTAGTTTATTGTTTTGGTACGGAGTACGATGTAAGTATTTACGCTTTAGCATCCCGCATGCGTGTGAGTGTTGCCATGACAGTATGCTTGCCATTCGGCTAAATGCTTATGTGAGATAAACTGTTTGAATGCCTGTGGGTGAAGGTTGGATTGTTTGAGTTGGAAAAACTCGTTGAAATCTGTGTTTTAGCCTACTTACGAGTAGCAAATTCCAAAGCGCTTTTCAAAACAAACGGATATGCAATGCTTGTTTCCAAATTAGGCAATCTAGTCTATACTTGTTTGCTGTGGGCATAACATAGTAATTCTAGGCTAATAACCGGAATAAGAACACATAACGTTTTCAAAATCAGATATCACGGTTAGTAGAGGCCGGTCTTCGGACCGGGCGAAAGGGGGTGCTCATAGCTGACCTTCCCCGATCGTACCCAAGCTCCCGAGCCGAGACAACTCCGGTGATGACGGACACGTGGCCTTCGGCACCGAGTCAGGGTTTCCTAAATTTCCCCATTAAAAAAATATTTAGGTGGCGACTCTGTATCTGGCAAAGCAGTCCATGTTTGGCACTTCTTTTCAAAAAATCTGTTTCTTAAAACGATTTGCCGGATTTGGACTCTTTGGTTCAGATTAAGAACCGTGAAACAAAATCGAGTCTGAACTGTAGCACGAAGGCCCCACGCGGGCGCGTCTACAGTTTCTGGCGACTCTGCTAGGGATTTCTTAGAGAGCTTGACTCGAACTCGTGATATCCTGTTTTGATTTCGCTTATGTGTTTCTTTGCATTGCATGTGCATTGGTGCGCTTAGGAACACAGTGTTTGCCATCTGCCATTCCTGAACGGTTTGCTGGAGGCTTGTCTTGTCAAGGCATGACCATAAGGCTGACCGGTTATGGGCTCTGACAGTATGGGAACACAAACCCCGGTTTTACCGGGGTACCCTTTTCGACCATTCGACCTAGTGCATATTCGGATCCATAGTGACCATTCCAAGTTAGGACAGGCTGCTTACCCGATGTTAGGTTGTTTGAAAACCGCTGCGTGCGTAGTGAAACCCTAGCTCCTGACAAAATAGGACAGGGAAACCCTACCCCAAACATAGGGGTGTTTTGGTTCTCTTTACTTGCTATGTGCTTTTAGAGTGTATCTCTACAGGGACGTACATATCAGTTTACAAGTTTGAGTATCAGGCCCGAGGGCACCAGTATCAGTACTGTTGAGAACCAGTTATCTGCGAGTATCAGTTCAGTTTTGGGACAGTGATTCTGGGGAACAGTTATCGGTAGTAGAGTGCAGTTATTCGGCTACACCTGTGGATGGTCTGTTTGGGCTGAAATGCTGTTTGTTTTTCCTTTCAGTTCAGAGGGTCGGAGAGTTGATACAGAATAGCCAGTGTTCCCCCTTGCTGAGGTAGGACTTATGACAACGCAGAATTAAGAAGAGTTCATGGTTATGACGACTGCATTAGATCAAGGGATCACTCTGCAAAGTGAGACCAATATGGATATGCCACGTCCACCCAAGTCGCCTGTTGTGCACCCGGTCTAGGCCCCCCAGTTGTATCAGGCTCGTGAGCCCACCACCTTTGAACTAATGGGGATGATAGGTGATCTCCAGAGGTCTGTGGCGGATCTCGCCTACGGAATGTCAGCTTCACCTCCAGCCGCACCATATGCCAGGAGTTTTGTACCCCAGGAGCCCCCGCTGTTGGGGCGAATTGTGATCGAACTTAGCCAACCAGAGATGGCTTCCAGCTATGGCAATGACATGCCAACATCGACCCAAATCCCCGATCAGGCTGAGGCCAGAGGAAAAGACAAAGCAAACGTAGACGCCGATCCCATCGAACAACTGCTGTGGGCAGTCGAGGCTTTGAAAGCCGGGAGGATGAATAAGCAACAGATATCCGCAGTTGTGGCAAAAACTGTGGAGGATGCTTTCCCCACTCCACCTGAGGGGAGTTCAAGTCAGTTAGAAAATCGGGATGGGCCCCGTCATGCCAGAACAGTTCCTCCTATTCCCAGCCCTGCACTCGGGAAAGATCAGAAAGCTAAGGTGGCGCCTGCCAACCCTTTCGCCTGTGCGGCTAGTAAGAGCGTTCAGACTCCAAAGTACCTACCCCAGGGGCGCAGGACCTTTCATGCTCTCTACATGCCTCTGTCCAAGGCACTTCAGATCCTTGCCGAGAAGGGGCACCTTAAACCCTTGGAGCCTCGTCCTCTCCCGAAGAATCTCCCCGCTAAGCATGATGCTGCTCAGTACTGCGCGTACCACCAGCAGATAGGCCATGCTACCGACAATTGCTTCCGCCTCCGTCATGAGGTGCAAGATTTGATTGACAACGAGGTTATCCTCCCGCCCACCTCAGCCAAGTCCGTTACCACCCAGTTGTTGGATTTTGAGGACGTAGATACTGCAAGTATGTAATCAGAAAGTGAACCACCTGCGAGCAACATTCGGTATATTTTGGATGTAGCGTCAGGTACGCATTTTTGAGCATCGGTGAAACCGAGTTTTGTAAATCCTGGCTTGGGTGTCGAGTCAGTCTTTTGTTTTGAGTCTGTCTCCTTGTTTTGAGTCAGTCTTTTTGCTTAAGGGTCTGTCTTGTTGTATCGAGTCAGTCCCCTTTGTATAGAATACCAGGTGATTCTGGGGTTGTTGTCCCGAACACCGTTTTGTCTTGTAATTACCTGTCTTTGTTTTTAATCTGTTTCTGCCAAGGGGCCAGTTACACCAACAAATCTGAATGAAACAGCTGTTGCTATCTCACTTTCACGCTTGCTTTCAGTATAAGTGCCGGGGGATTTGAATGGGCTGACAGTACATCTCGCCTGCTCTCCTGCGCGCCAAACTCATTGCTTGAACCTAATTTTTTCAAAAAAAACCTTTTGAACACTGCGGTGATAAAAACGAAGAGGAAGGAATTCCTCTGGTTTTGCAAAATTTTGATCATTTTGAGAGAAAGAGAAGCATGCTAAGCCTTTTTAATGAATGAAACCATGCTTGTCAGCGTGAGTACTGAGAAGGACCCTGGCTTGATCCAGATTGGTTCCACACTATCTTCGGCATGAGCGATTCGTTGCTTTCTTAAAAAATTTCAAAAACAAATGTTTTACACGGCCCTGTGAAGACCTGTGTGGAACCGCTCTTGAGATTGTGCAGCCTAGGATCGCTCTCAGCCTCAAGATTCAACCCATCCATTTCAAACCTTGAACCCGTTCAGAAAGTTCAACGGTCAAACGCCATGCAAGGTCGGTATGGCCAGTTTTGAAGCAGCCCTCGAGCAAGAGGCACCAAAGTCGAATAAAAAAGAGTAGATCTTGCCGGAAGAAGCTTGTGGAGCAACCGGGATGGATTCTCCTGCAAATCATTGCAACAGCCGTTCTCCTAGATACAGGGAGGCTTCAACTTCATAAACCATTTGGCATGGACTTGTTACACTTTTACCCTTTGAGAGGCTCGCTGGGCCGAAAACCCGGAAGGGCGACCCAGGCAAAAGTTAGAGCAAGAGAAAAATACAAAAAAAAAAAAGCAAAAAATACAAAAAAAGAAAAGAAAAGGAAAGAAAAGCAAAAAAAAAATGCGAAAAAGAAAAGGAAAAGAAATGAACAAAAGAAAATGAAAAGAAGCTCGCAAGGTCGAAAACCCGCATCGGGCACCTTGGCAAAAGTTAGAGCCTGAAAAGTGAAGGTTAAAATACCCGAGTGTACCTTAACCGGAACTACGTAAGGCTTGATTCCCATGTTTGGGATACGTAGGCAACTTCATCCTGAAGTCCAACCCCCAACGCTTTCATAGTGTCTCGGTCCATGCAATGGTTTCGATTTCATCCCAAAGTCTAGTCGCCAACGCCTTCCAAGGTGATTGTGTCCATATATTTGTTATGACCGTCTTCGTCATCTCTGTGTCCAAGAGTTCGACCACCACCAATGAAGACTGTCTGCGGACTGCTGCGGCACCATCCAAACAAGGGGCAACTTTCTGTTGCCACGAGTCGTTGTGAGCCGCCATTCAAACCAGGGGCAACTTTCCGTTGCCATCCACCCCCTTTAAGCCAGGGGCAATTTTCCATTGCCTCCGATCCGAGGTTGCGCATCTCAAAGGGTAAGTTCCATGCTCGTTGAGCATCAGCCGTTTGCAAAAATAGTTTTTGAAATTTTTTACTAAAGTTGACTATTTTCTCGAAAACTATTCCATTTTCCAAAACTGGACCATTTTCTTGGACCCAAAAAGGAAAATTTTCAGTGCTTGCAGCCTGACTTGCATGGCTTTCAAATCAAAAATCGAACGAGTACGTTAATCCGACTCTCATCTTGATCAAAACTGTTTTAGTGGAAAGCAAAAACAAAAAATGGTCAAAATGATGAACTAGGGGCACAGTTGAGTAAGGCGTTCTGTCTTTCCTCCGTCGTCAACGTACTTGCCAGGAGGGCACCCTACCCACCAGAAGAAATAGCTGTGAGCTAACGGCATCGGGCATGAACCCGCAGCTTCCTATTCATTCATTAATCACCTTGGGGAGGGACGAAAAATGAGAGAATAAAGAATAGAGAGGTGTAAGTTGAGAGGAAAAGTGAGCTAGAGGGTTTTGAGAGAAAAATCGAGCTTGAGTGCCAGAGTGATGCGAGAATCACAGATTAGAAAGGGTGGGAAACAATGTCCAGGGAAACTGGCTCCTCGTGATCCGAGGTTCCCCGTATTCGTTCAACGCGCCTGTGTGTCGTGTCTTTTGTTTCGTTTACCACAACCTTTGTTCTAGGTTTCTCTCGAGCGTGTCTCGTTTTGTTTTAGGTCGTGTACCCTTTTGTTTGAGTCCTCCCCGCTGTGTTCAATTGTAGGCTCGATACCCCGGTTTGAAAAACCCTTATTTAATTTCAAAAATCGTTTATGCTCAGAATGTTGTGCCATTCTCTATATTCGATTGTGTTTCAACTCCAGCTGGTTTCACCTCCGTAGTCCGTCTTGTCAGATTGGGCTGTTTGTTCAAGATTTGCCATGTGCAGAATGAACCGAACGCTGTGTTACGGGCTGTATGCAGATTAATCCCCAACAGAGTAAGGGCTGTGTGTCCAGAATCAGGCAGTGGGTTGCTTGGGTTATTTTGCTGTTGGCTGTTTAGTTATCTGATTATTACAGTACAAGTGTTCAATTTTCAGACAACCAATCAATTTCATTTACATTAAGGTGTAATATGGTGTGATGCGATGCAAAGTATGAAATGTAAAGATATACGGATGTAAACACTTTTTCAGATAAAAAGCCTGTTTCATTTCATCATCTTTTCAAATACACAAGTTTTGGAAACAAAAATCTGCCTGCGGCAATATAGAGTATCCTAACTACCAACAAAAGGGAAAAGTACAAGAAAGAAGAAAAATGGCAAAAATTTGTATCCATGTCAAGCACTCCGAGGGCTATCGGTCTGTCCTAGTCCTCTTCCTGGACGAAGGTCCAGGAGCGTCATCAGCATCGTCGTCAGAGCCCGAGCTAGTGCTGCCCCCGGTCTCCTCCTCCGATGACTCCGCCTCCGCCTTTGACTCCTCATCGTCGTCATCATCAGGGACTGGAGCTCGCGAACTACTCCCGATATGAGTACGCCCCGCCTTGGTGCGGGGAAATGCTCTGTCCTCCTCATCTCTACCTCGGGCAGGGACGGAAGGTCCAGCTGGAGCACCTCCTGCCATAGGAATCTGGAAAGGAGGCTGAAAAAGTACATAAAAGACAAATGCATCAGTATACTGTGGACAGTTTATCAGTGTAGAATGCAGTGTATGAGTACAGTGTCAGAATGCCGTGAGTACTTTATCAGTGCAGAATGCAGTGTATGAGTATAGTGTCAGAATGCTGTGAATAGTTTATCAGTGCAAAAGGCGGTGTATGAGTACAGTGTCAAAATGATGTGAGCCGTGCATCAGTGCAGAATGCAGTGTATGAGTACAGTGTCAGGATGCCGTGAGCAGTTTATCAGTATAGAGTACAGTGCAAAATGCAGTGTATGCAGTGTATCAGATGCTGTGAGATCAGTGTATCAGGTGTCGTGCCGTGCATTAGCTTATGTGAAGCAGTGTATGAGTGGTTTGAGGCCAGTATCAGAAGAACATACCGGAATGCTGTAGAGGGCCAGGAGATCAAAAGTCCGCTTGTAATAGGGCCGCGGGGGACCTCGCTACAGCTCGGACTCGATTTTTCGTAGTTACGGTTCTAAGTCTGAACCAAAGAGTCCAAATCCGGCAAATCGTTTTGAGAAACTGATTTTTGAAAAAGTAGTGCCAAACATGGACTGCTTTGCCAGATACAGAGTCGCCACCTAAATATTTTATTTTGGGAAATTTAGGAAACCCTGACTTGGTGCCAAAAGGCCACGTGTCCGTCATCACCAAAGTTGCCTCGGCTCGGGAACTTGGGTACGATTGGGGAAGGTCACTTTGTGAGCACCCCCGCTCGCCCGGTCATAGACCGGCCTCTACTAACCATGATATCAATTTTTGAAAACATTGTGAGCTCTTATACCGGTTATTAGCCTAGGTTACTATGTGATGCGCACAGCATACAAGTATAGACCGGGTCGCCCGAATTGGAACAAAACATTTCATGCTTGTTTTTGAAAATGGTTTGCTACCCGCAGGTAGGCTTGAAACATTTGATGTTTTACTCCAATTCAGATAACACAGCCTCCACCCACAGGCATTCAGGCAGTTAAATCATGTAAGCACATAGCCTCATGGTAAGCATGCTATTCATGGCATTCACTCACACGCATGCAAGGATGCTAAAGCATAAAACTTACCGGGTACTCCAAGCCAAAACAAAAACTGTATTAGAAATCATGCATGATCCTAAGTATACAGAAATGCCTAATGCAACGCATGCAAAATGCAACTATAGCAGGCCCGGCTATTCTAAGATGGTATATGAAATGCTACAACTACCATGTATTCAATTTGGAATTGAAAGTACGATGCAGTTAGTATGGTGCGCCGAGCCCGGTGCATGCAATACAGATGAATGATGCAAACATACTGTCATACTGTATGCTAATTTAAATATGTCCTAATCTAACCATCATAAGCGGATAAATAAAAGGGAGAAAGACGTGGGGTTGGAAGACATACATCACACACACGCACACTTATTACAGTTGTGCCCTCGCACAGAGGGTCCGAATAAATATACAGTCCAAATGTTACAGTCCCGAATAAAAGAATATTACAGTCCAAAATATTACAAAATTCTAATTAATTAAAGAATTAACTAAGAAAGTAAATGAAACTGGCGTGCAAGCCAGGGACTGCCTTGCTTCTGATGGATGATGCATGTCCGGGTCATCTTGCGCGGAAATCCACCGGAATGCCCCAATTAGCCTCTGTTTACACCTGTTCTTGAAATGCGTGCCAATTCCCAAAAAGTTGTTGATTCCTGATTTTGCTGCAACAGAGAGCAGGAAAGGGGCATAGCAATGTATTTGCACAAATATATGCATGTCTCGATCCTCGTGCCACCAATCACGCATACCGAGGCATGATGGCCGAGGAGTCGAAATGCACAACTCAATATAGGATGAATGCACATGAAACTACAGCTAAAACCTAACTCCATCATGGGTAATCCGGAGTGTCGGTGACTGAGGAATTGAGACACACTCCGTCACTCGGAGTACGAAATGTACCTCGTTTCCCGTGCCCGGGCTAACTCTTATTCCGGACATGATGCAATATGCATGATATGCATGAAATGCAACTAAGATACAATCCTAACATACAGAATGCTATGGAAATGAGATGCTTCGAAATGTGTGCACACGGGCACGCAAATCGAGAAAATGACGGAATGCTGAAAATGAGATGCCTCGAAGTGCGTGCATACGGGCACGCAAACCGAGGCGGTGACAGATACAATGAAAATGAGATGCCTCGAAGTATGTGCACACGGGCACGCAAACCGAGGCGATGATAAAATGATAATGAGAATGAGATGCCTCGAAGTATGTGCACACGGGCACGCAAACCGAGGCGATGACAGATACAATGAAAATGAGATGCCTTGAAGTGCGTGCACACGGGCACGCAAATCGAGGCGATGATAAAATGACAATGAGAATGAGATGCCTCGAAGTACGTGCACACGGGCACGCAAACCGAGGCGATGATAAATACAATGAAAATGAGATGCCTCGAAGTGCGTGCACACGGGCACGCAAACCGAGGTGATGATAAATACAATGAAAATGACAAATGGGCTTATACCAACATGAGTGAGCCTCAGCCACACTCACATCGGATGCCGTCGGATAAAAATGGAGTGCCTCGAAATGCGTGCACACGGGCACGCAATCCGAGGCGATGCTAAAATGACATGGAAATGACAAATGGGCTTATACCAACATGAGTGAGCCTCAGCCACACTCACATCGGATGCCGTCGGATAAAAATGGAGTGCCTCGAAATGCGTGCACACGGGCACGCAAACCGAGGCGATGCTAAAATGACATGGAAATGACAAATGGGCTTATACCAACATGAGTGAGCCTCAGCCACACTCACATCGGATGCCGTCGGATAAAAATGGAGTGCCTCGAAATGCGTGCACACGGGCACGCAAACCGAGGCGATGCTAAAATGACATGAAAATGACAAATGGGCTTATACCAACATGAGTGAGCCTCAGCCACACTCACATCGGATGCCGTCGGATAAAAATGGAGTGCCTCGAAATGCGTGCACACGGGCACGCAAACCGAGGCGATGACGAAATGCGATGCAACATGGCAAAAATGATATGCAAGCATACTAACAGAATTTCAGCACTAAAATATGGGGGAAAACAGTCCCGAAATGAAGCGAAATGACATGAAATGCAAGGAAATGCCCCGAAATGCAACATTAGGCACCCGAAATGGCCTATAGCTATGCCAAACATGCACAATATGGACATGCAATGCAAAGACAGAAGCTAGACAGTCCCAAAATATGCACTTTCATAGTTATAAACACGGCCAAACAGCAAGCATAGATAAGGGAAACATAGCATGCAAGAATAGGGGCCAAAAGAGAGGTAATGAAGCAAGTGGTATAAGAAAAACCCAAACAGAAAAATTTCCTTCTACAACACTGAAGATGGACCAAAAATATGAACATTTACAGTATATGACAGACCTCAAATCAGTATACAAACATGCTAAAAATGTGATGCAAAACAAGGCTCAAAAGGTGCTATAACATGAAGTATATAAAATAATCACCAAACAGAAAAAAAGTGTGAACGAAACATGAAGTATAGGCCAAAATAAGACCACTTTCAGTTCGGACCAAGGTCCAAAAACAGAATCAAAGAGGGCTACTAATTTGTGCAAAAATGGGGCCAAATAGGGGATATAACTACAAGTGACATATGGAAACACCAAAAAATGTTGAGCCCTTCTCCAATGTTGAAGAGGGGCTCAAAATATGCCTCATATCAGTTTACAACATGCTCGAAAATAAATTTCTCATGGGTCAAAAATAGCATGCAAAACTATGACATACAAGATGATCAATGAAGCAAGTGTATTATGGAGGGCTCAAACAGGGTTGAGCCCTTAATGAGAAGTGAATATGAGCTCAAAATATGGCCCTTTTCAGTTAGGGCCGAAGCTTGAAACCAAAAAGAAATGAGGCTTAGAAATAGATCAAAGGAAAGGGTCAAAAGGATCAAAGTGTAACTTACCCTTGAAGATCCAAGCTTTTGTTGCTTCTTGGGTTGATTTGCAGCTTCTTTAGCCTTCAAGAATCCCTCCTAGCTGCTGGAAATGAGAAGGTGGTGGTAGAGCTTGGTGGTGTAGAAGGAATGAAGGTTATGGACTTAGGGTTTTTTGAAGAATTGAAGAAGAAGACAATGGAGTTTAGGGTTTGTGCTTGGAGAGAAATTTTTCCAACCCTCAAGAAGAAGACCCTCAGCTGGTTATAAGGTCAAGAAAGGGGTGTAAAAGGGGGGTGAATTGGAGAGGAATTCTCTCTCCCAAAATATCCCCCGGATACAGAAAATATCTGGGGGATATTGCCCCACAGCTGGAAAGGGTACAGTGAGGAGAGCACGGCCGGCCGCTCACTTTTGCTGGAGGTGGCCGGCCGGCCACACCCCCTAGCCGGCCGGCTAGGGGTCAAAAGGGTCAACAAGCTTTTCTGGCCGGCCAGGTATTGGGGAGGTAGCCCTATGTGTGTACAACACAACCATGTAATTGAAATTCCAAGAAAGTGGGCCCAAGGGGTTCAACAATGGCTCGGAAAGAGGGGGTCAAAAGGGTCAAGTTGACTTACTGGCCGGCCATGAACTTTTAGGGGCCTCTCAGGTGTGTACATCACAGATATGTGGTTCAAAGTTCAAGAAAAAAGGTCCAAGGGGTTCAACATTAGCCCGGAAGAAAGGGGTCAAAAGGGTCAGGTGACCTTAATGGCCGGCCACCAACTTTTAGTGGCCTCCCAGATGTGTAGATCACAGATATGTGGTTGAAAGTTGGCAACACTAGCTCTAAGGTATTCAACATTAGCCCGGAAGTGCGAAAAACGGGCGCCGGGAGGCTCCGGAAGAGAAATAACTGGTTGCTGCAACAATTGCTGGCCTCCCACCCTTCAGTGACCTTCCCTGTGATAAAACAGAGGTACCTGCCAAAAATGAGCGAAAACCGTTGCAAAACGAATGTTCCGGAGCCAAAACACGCAGTTCGGGGTCCTAGAAATGGGCTGTTAAGCACCGAAAATTGTATTTGACCTCGAAGTGGGTTTCTCAGCCCCCAGTGTCCCTCAAAATGGATGAAATAGGATGTATGCCAAAAATCAGAGCAATAGGAGATGGTTAAGCGGTCCCGAACCGAGGCACACGGCCTGACGGCTCCGAAAACCGGGAACCGGACTCCGAAATGGGCAAAATGGCCTACGGCCACCAAATGTAGCCTACGGACATTGAGAGATGGTCTACGGGACCTCTCCCTCCCCTCAGGAAAAGAAACAGAGAAAACCGAGTCTGGTTCGCAAACCGAGACAAGGCACAGAAAAGGGTTCGGGAGTCCGGAGGCAAGGCTCACGGCCGCGACTCTGAAACTTCTGAACAAGCACAATATGCAACATCACCAAGCGCTCAATCGGTGACGTCTGAGTCTTAAGGTCGGTCAAAAATGGGGTGTCTACACCGCTGAAGCATCCCCATCATGGAGGCATTCATCTCTAATGACTGCCGGGTATACTCAAAAGAAGCCTGCAAAAGTATCAGATGCATCAATATTCTGTGGAATATCAAATAAACTGAAATGAAATGACTGTACAAAAATGCAGTAATACATACCGGAGGCAAGTCGGGGACACCGACGAACTCATGATCAGCTGGCGGAGGGGTGAAGGGGATCTGATAGGTCGCCACACCCTGCCCTCGAAAAGTCAGTGCAGCGGGCAGGGCGGGCCAGCCAGCCCCCCGTCCTCCCTGAACTCCGCCCCTGCCACGGACTCGAGCCCTCCTCGAAGCCCCTGCTCCAGCTCCCGCTCCTGCCCCAGCCGCTGGCGCCACGGGCCTGGCTCCCTCCGCTCGACGGCCGCCGCTCAAAGGTCGCATAAGGTACGTCTGCACGTACTCTCGGTAGTTGCCGATGCCTCTGAAGCGGGTCGCCTCCCAGCCGATAGTGTAATCGGCCATCTGCTCGGTGGTGAGCCTCTCGGTCTCCCTCATGTCCGCAGGAGGGTGAACCGGGACTATCTGCTCCGGTAACCCCAGGGTCTGGCGTAGGAAACGCTCACCCAGGTACCAAGCCCGACAGACCGGGCCCTCCAGTAAGATCCGGAAACGCGAGGTCTCCTCAGCACCGGCAAACTGGTCCCGCATCGCCGCCGGCAACGGAGCCCACGGCTGCCAAGTGATCTGAAAGTGACATACAGTTTGTTATCTACTATTTTTGAAATATGCAGTGGAAAGGCGAAGCTTAAATGAACTGCAAGTAAAACATACCTCGGCAGGGGTAATGGTGTCGAAGTAGCGGCGGAAAAAGCCAAATGTCTCTCGCGGCCTTCGGGTGCATCTCCCGTCAAAGCGACGCGAAAAGGGGACGACTAGAGGAGTCTCCGTCGCCGGCACGGGAGCGAGCCTAGGAAAGTACGCATAAACCCACAACTGCAAGATAAGTACCAGTGCATTTATCAGATAAAGCAGAATATAGAATGAAAGCAGTGTATTGTGCAGAGCCATGTGTTGTGCGGTGTATTGTACAGAGTGTGCAGTGTGAGCAGTGTACAGTCAGTGTAAAGCAGAGTATGTGTGTGCTGTGTGTACAGTATACAGCAAGCATAAAGCAGACTACAGTGTGCGTAGTGTACAGAATACAGAAAGCAGAAAGCAGAAATGTAAAAAGGAAAGAAGACGTACCTCCCAGACACGCCAATAGCCCCCGAGCAACTGTCCGCTGCCACGGGAAGCTGAGCTTATATACCCATAGAGAGTGGCCAGAGCGGCGCCACCCCAATCGTAATGCAAGATGTCCCTGACGTCCACCAGTGCGCTGAGTAGGCAGAGAGGCACGGTGTTCGCCCGGTCGGCGAAGATGGTCGTCCCGAACAAGAACATGAGGAAGCCGCGTGCGTACCTCTCCACGGCCTCCGGAGTCATCGGGGCTGCGTCAACAAGGGTGGGCTGCACCCTGAACTGCACCTCGAACCAGGAATATCAGACAAAGCCTGGACGAGCGAGAGGTGGTGCCTCACCCAACAGATGGACCTGAGCGGCAGTCCACTCGTCCATGTCAACATCAAAGGGGATCGGATCACCCCCTACCCCGATGCCTGTGAGCATCGAGAAATCGTAAGGGGTCATCGTCATGTCCCCTACCGTGGAGAAATGAAATGAATCGGTGGTGTCCCACCACCTCTCCACCAGAGCGGCGAGGAGAGGTCTGCACATAGTGAGCTTGGAGAGTCCTCTGCAGAAGGCGCCGAAGCCCGCCTGGTCCACTATGCGACGAACTGCATCAGGAAGCTCGCCGTACCACTCCCGAGCGCCGGTGTTCCATACCCACGGATGGTATGGGAATCTCCCTGTAATAAAAAACAACAATCGCAAGGCAATATTCAAAATACAGTTCTAAGAAGCATACAGATGTAGCATGTGTGCAGGTTTGACAGATTCAAGCAAATACCGGGTGCCGGTGTGCTTACAGTGAACTACAGCGTGTGATGCGTCAGCGTGTTAGGGTGGTTCAGAGCAGATGTAGCATGTGTGCAAGTTTGACAGATCTAAACAAATACCGGGTGCCGGTGTGCTTACAGTGAAATACGTGATGCATCAACGTGTTCGGGTGGTTCAGTACAGTATAGCATGTGTGCATAGTTTGACAGACTCAAGCAAATGTTGGGTACCAGTGTGTATGCAGTGAAATACAATGTGTTTGGGTGATTCAGGGCTAGTGCAGTGTGCGTGCATGTGTCAGTTTCAAGCAGATATCAGTTGTACGTATGTCTACGATCAACTACGGTATACAACATATCAGATTTCAGCAGTAAAAGAGCATAACTAGCTACGACAGTTTTGTGTCCTACATTGCAGAAAGTAAAGCAGAGAAAAGAGAGTTACCTCAGAAGCGCCGAAGGACAGGTGGGAGGTAGGCTCACGCAGTAATAGCTCGGGTGGCACGTGCCTCTCGAAGCTCCGAAACTGGCGCAGTCCGTCGGGGGGCAGAACATGAATCGCCGGCCGGTAGGTCGCCGGGTCGAACGGGCGCTCGCTCAAAGGTAGGAGCTCGACCCCAGGATCCATCTCGTGATCCGGGGGAGTCCCGCCGCGTGGAATGTCGTCCGCCATGTCAAGAGTGATGAGAAAATAGCCGGAGGAAGGAAAACTGGACTAGAATACGGAAAGTCAACCGAAAAGTCAACTCTCAAGAAGGTCGAAAATGGCCGGAAAGGCCGGGATGTGAAAATGGTACGGAAATCGAGAGAAAAGCGAGGGGAACAAACCCCAAAAAGGTGGGAACGGCAAACGAGGCACCGAAACAAAGATTTGTTCGATTGAAAATGTCCGAAACGCGAAGAAAATCGCGAATCTGACGACAAAACGGGTGTAGAACGCGCAGAAACGGGCAAAAGAGGAGAGGAAAACGCTCTAGAGAGAGAGAGTGAGATTTTGGCGGAAGAGGAAGTAAGAAATAGGGTTTGGAAACCCTATTTTAAAACATCCATGGTGAAATGTCGAATCTGCCCCGACTCAGGAACTTTTTGCCGGTCGGCAATATTTTGTGCCGGCCGGCAGAATATTGTGCTGACGGAGTTATTTTTCAGCCGGTGGACAGCCGGTGGCTTCCCCTCTCGGCCGGTGGTGTTCCCACAACCCTGTTTAGGCCATATGAGTAGTTTTTGGTCTTCATAGCTCAAGAAAGTGCAAGAAAGTGTATTTCCGACGCTCAACCGGCCTCCGTTTTGACCTCGGACCGCGTCTTCTGTGCGTAGCACTCCAACTCATACAATGTTGTATCCTTTGGTATCCTTTTTGCCTTTTACAAGATCCAAAAGTTACCCCGTGTGCGTTGCACGCGTTCATCGCACTATTTCGGTGCATTACATCGCGCTGTCATGCGCCTCACAGTTACATTGTTATGCATACACTACATGCGTTGTAACACGCACCCCTTGCATTGTCATGCACATCTCTCATGCATTATCATTGCATTTTTATTACTAGCATTGTCATGTATTTCAATACATACGTCGCCTTGCGCATCGTTCGCGTTGTCGTGCATTCCCTTACCATGCATTGTCATGCATTCTGAAACACGTGCGTTGTTACGCATTTAAGTCCATTTACCTTTTATATTTCGTGTGGCATGTGTGTCACACTTCGCATCATTTTGCATCTTATGAGGCATGCGTGTCTCATCTGTATCATTTTGCATCTTATGAGGCATGCGTGTCTCATTTGTATCTTTTTGCATTTTATGAGGCATGCGTGTCTCATTTGTATCATTTGGCATCCTATGGAGCATGCGTGTCTCATTTGTATCATTTTCATTGGCACGTGCACCTCATTTGTATAGAACATGCATTCACTCGCACTATCTTGTGCACTTACACTTTGTATCTCACTAGCACTGTCTTGTGTGTTTCAAAATCAATCGCGCTGTTTAGCATATCGCACTGTCTTGTGCATATCAAAATCACTCGCGTTTCCTTGCACATCGTACTATTTTGCGCATCGCATTGTTTTGTGCAGTTTATCATTCGCGCTATTTTGCGTATCGCACTGTTTTGTGCAGTTTATCATTCGCGCTTTTTTTTTGCGCATCGCACTGTTTTGTGCAGTTTACATTCGCGCTATTTTGCGCATCGCATTATTTTGTGCAGTTTATCACATCGCGCTATTTTGTGCACCTCTCTACACTTGTTAGTGCATTGCATCGCGCTATCTTGCGCACCTTATCTGTATCGCACTGTTTTGTGCATTTCAAATCAATCGCACTGTTTTGTGCATTTCAAAAATCCATCGCACTATTTTGTGCATTGCATGTCGATCGCGCTGTTTAGCGTATCGCACTGTTTTGTGCATTGCATTCCATCGCGCTATTTTGCGCATCTCATTGGATTTCGCATGCGTCCCCTCGCACTGTCTTGTGCACTCGCGTTGTCTAACGCATCGCACTATTTTGTGCATCTGTTTGAGCACTGTTTTGTGCATTCACTCTGCATCGCACTGGCTTGTGCACTTTATGGTCTGGAGAGACCTTAAATACGCACGGTCTAGGAGACCCAAAATCCTCTGAAGGTGCAAGTCCTTCAGTGTTTGTCGTTCCTGAACGACTGCTGATAAGTTGCGTCATCTTAAGCCGCGTGTTGTCGCGCGTTCCATGCAACAAGCATTTTATACATCATTTGCATAACATAACAAAACAAAAAAAAAAAACGCATTGTCATGCATTATCGTAAATAGTTGCATTGTCATGCATCATTGGAACATAGTGCATATTGCATTGAAATTTGCATGCATTCATTGCATCACCTTCCGCCTATGGCTTGCGCCTTTCCATATTGAGCTTGGTCTGGTATGTGCCCTTACTTTTCACGTTAAAGTACAGTTCTGCATGTGTACGCGCCTATTCCACGCTGGTATGTTGGTTTGAGGGTTGCGGCACCTTTTCTGTGTTAGACATGGCTCGTATGCGTACATGCCTTTCCTATGCAAGATTTGGTTGGCCCGCGTGCCATATCCATTGTATTGCATTTCCATCCCATTGCATATTTGTAGATATTGCATTGTAGATCGCATGCATTCGTTGCATCACCTTCCATCTATGGCTTGCGCCTTTCCATATTGAGCTTGGTCTGGTATGTGCCCTTACTTTTCACGTTAAAGCACAGTTCTGCATGTGTACGTGCCTATTCCACGCTGGTATGTTGGTTTGAGGGTTGCGACACCTTTTCTGTGTTAGACATGGCTCATATGCGTACATGCCTTTCCTAGGCAAGATTTGGTTTGCTTTGCGTGCCATATCCATTGTATCCATTTCCATCCCATTGCATATTTGTAGATATTGCATTGTAGATTGCATGCATTCATTGCATCACTTCCATCTATGGCTTGCGCCTTTCCACGATTGAGCTTGGTCTGGTATGTGCCCGTACTTTTCACGTCGAAGCATAGTTCAGTGGACCGTTCTATGTTAACCGCGGCTTGTTTGTGTACATGCCTTTCCTAGGCAAAGATTTGGTTTGGCCCGCGTGCCATATCCATTGCATTGTAGATTGCTTGCATTCATTGCATCACTTCCATCTATGGCTTGCGCCTTTCCATGATTGAGCTTGGTCTGGTATGTGCCCATACTTCTCGTGTCGAAGCATAGTTCAGTGGACCGTTCTATGTTAAACATGGCTTGCATGCGTACATGCCTTTCCTAGGCAAGATTTGGTTTAGCCCGCGTGCCATATCCATTGCCATTTCCCCAGCATTTTCATCATATATTACATTGTAGTGTAATTATTGCATCCAGCATTAGGATCGTAGTCCTCTCCCCAGCGGGTCGTTTCCCCACTTATGTCATTCCCCCCCAAATACTTGTTCTTGCGTCCGTCTACATTACTCATAGTTCAGTTGACCGTTCTATGGTAGACGGACTTGTTACCTCCATCAATCTATTTGACATTGGTGTGGTTTTGAACCGCTCGTGATCGGATCATGATTCAATTGTTTTGCATATAGCTTGCATTGTTTCAATTACATTGCATCTTCATTTGCATTGTTCATACATTGTTTTGTATATATTGCATATCATTTTGCATCCACTTTTGCATTGTCATGCATGATTGTTAACAATATTGTACCTGTTAAGTTTGTTTTCTTTGCAGGCACGATATTGTATGTACGGTTCATTTGAGGCTGGTGCAACCAGACGAGCCGCACAGGTATTGTATCCTCCGAGCGAGAAGTATCGAGAATTGCATAATTCTCTTACACCCTTTCTGCATTGTAGTATAGTTTAGTGTATGCTAGCTTAAAGTTGTCGCATGTATGCTTCATTACAGCTTTCTTTGCATGATCATAAGTTATGCTCGGCTTCGTGCATTGTCTTTCATTTTGCCCTTGCCTTCGGGCGCATACCTTGTTTGTCTTGCATGTTTGTTTAAGTCTTCGGCCTTGTCGAAAATGGGTCGTCTCTGGGCTTTGACATTCACTCCCGTCATTGTTATGACTTTCGAGTTCCGTCAAAGAGGGGCAACTGTAGACACCCCATTTTTGACCGTCCTCAAGACTTGGACGTCACCGTTTGAACACTCGGTGATCATCCATGTTTGTGTTCGTTTGGAGTTCCCGGAGGTCTCGGCTACGCGCCTTGCCTCAGGATCTCCGAATTCGACCGTTTAGTGTCTGGTTTTGCACCAAACACTTGCATTTTGCCTTGGAGGGGCAGGGAATGCCTTGTGAGGCATCCCCACACACCACCGGCCATGGCCAGAGGCCACCGGCTGGTTTCTGCTGCCACCGGCAATGTATATTGCCGGTCGGCACTATTTAGTGCCGGTCGGCACTCACTTTTGCCAAAATGGCATCTTTGGCCGGTCGACTACTGTGCATCTGCTTTTGCAGATATTTTGTCACAGCTGTCTTGCATTTGGCTCCCCTCCATACACGTGTATGGAGGGATCTCCCTCTTTAGAAGCTTGTCTTGTAAGCTTTACAAGACAAGAAGCTCTATAAGAGGAGCCCTTCTCTCCCTTGCTTAGGGTTGGTTGGTTAGATATTTTAGAGATAGAAAAACACAGAGAGAAGCTCTGGTTTTAGGGTTAGGGTTCATACATATCTCCTATCTCTCTTTCCCTCTCTTAAGTGTTCTAGGTGTTTTAGTCCATACTATTGCACACAAACACCTAGTGTTTCACCTTCCTTTGGCTACTGAGGTTCTAAAGGGTTGATTTTGGTGTTTTGGAGTTGGATTCAAGCCAAGGAGGGCCATTGGAGCATCATTTGTGAAGGTGGTCTACAAGGGTGAGAAACTTTCCTTTTATTCCCCATTTTTGCATTGTATTTTTACCCACCTTTGAACAGTTTTTGTGCTTAGTGTATAATACAAAAAAGTTCTATTTTTTAGCCCTCTTGATTGTTTATTAAGAGTGTTTTGTGATTTGGCGGTGTTTGACCCCTCCTAGGCCTTGAAAGGCCCCATTTTGTGCTATTTTGTGCAAGTTTCGAGACTTTGGTGTTTGGGCCTCTTCACCACTGAAATCTTGAGGGATTTCAGTGGTGAAGATGGTGCCTTGAAGTCTCCAAAAGGGGAGGGCCACCCCCTCTCCTTGTTGTCCTTGAAATGGACCATTTTTGGCCTCTTGAGGGAGCACCTAGCTAAGCTTCATGTTGACCATGCCTTGGCTGTTTTTCATCCTTAATATGTCATAATATACCTCTGTTTTTTGTTGGTTTTGGTACACCATGCATGCTTAGCATACCTACCTTGTAATGCCACGTTTATGTCTTAACATGCCTTAGGTTGTTAGCCTTTGTTCAAGCATGTTTTAGGCTTAGTCTTGTGACGCTTTTGTGCATATTTTGCCATGTTTTAGGTCTGTCCATAGTTGTTTGGGTCGGATTTGGCATGCTTAATATAGCCCCTTTGCATTCCGGCTTGTTGGCCTTAAGTATGTGAATGTATAGCATGACATTTTTGCATTGATTTGGTGATTTAGAACCATCCATCATGTCATTTCAGTCCCCTTTGCATGCCTATATGTTCGCCTCGGACGCATCTTTAATGCTTTGAAAGCTTGTGTAGCATGCTCCATGTTTTGGCATTTGTGCATGCCTTTGAATTTGAGCCACTTAGATGCCATCTAAGAATCCCCTTTGCATGGTCTAGGTCTGTCTTGAACCTATCTTAAGTCCTCTTAGCCTTGTGAGGCTTGGTTGGCTTAGCCATGGTTCAAGTCCGTTTGACTTGCTTCAAGTACTTGGGCCATTCATTGCATGCTTGGCCTATTTTGTTTGCTTGGTTTGACACCATCCTAACATGATTTTCAATGCTCACCTTGCATGCCATATGTCCATGATTGCCTCATTCAATTGTGCTTGAGAGTTGCCTCATTTGTGCCTAAGTGTTGGCCCTTTAACATGTGCATGTGTGTATGTGTATTTTGTCTTTTATTTTGGTCACTTTGGCCACTGTTTTAGGCCTATTTTAGAGTTGCCTAAATCAGGTATAAGTCCACCTTTTCATAAGTTTGCACTGCCTCATGTTTGCTTGTATGCTTGCATAAGTGTCTTGCCATGCCATGTTGCATCTTTAGCTTGCATGCCTAGGTTGCATTGCATCTTACATGCATGCCTTGTTCCTTGACTTGGTGATAGGAATTGGGCCTTGGTTCGTTTGTTTGGTTTGCATTTCATTTGACATGAAAGTTGCACACTTGATTCTTTGGGCCATCATGCATGGAAATGCGTGATTGATGGCCTGAGAACCGAGGAGCATGTTCCTTTGAGTCATTACCATGATAGGGGACATGATTGGTGCATACATTGCTTGAATTGTATTGCCATGCAAGTTCTGTCCTCTGCTGCTGTGAGTTGCAGGTTCTGCAGGCATTCTTTGCCGACCGGCAGTGAATCACCAGCCGATGGATTCATTTTGTGCCGGTGACTACACCACACTGCCGGTGGCAATCCTATTCAGCCGGTGGTACTCCTCAATGTCCAAAGAAGCAATCCTGAGGTTTTGGCAGCCTCCAGAGGAGTAAAGCAAGGAAAATAGAGGCAGCCTATGCATGGTGGTGCATTTCCGAGCAGGACCGAGCATGCGCTGCATCGAGCTCTTCTCCCGAGGCGGTTTATCTGTTTTCCCTAGATTAGTTAATTTGCTTAGCTGATTAGGCAATTTGTAATATTTAATTAGCTTGCGTAGTTAATTAAACTGTAATATTGATTCGGTCCCTCCGGGCGAGGGCAAATCTGTAATAAGTGTGTGTGAGTGGTGTGTATGTCTTCCAATCCCCACTTCTTTCTTCCCTTTTATTTACCTGCTTACGAAGGTAGATTAGGGCATGTTCAATTTAGCATACCTTATGCCATACATGCGTGCATTCATGCATTCATATTACATGCATCAGGCTCGGTACATCACGCTAACTGCATTCGTACTTCAATTCCAAATTGAATATGTGCATCAAATTGATCGCATTTCACATGCCATGCTTAGGTTAGCCGAGCCTACTTCGATTGCATCCTGTATGTGTTGCATTAGGCAATTTAACATGAGCTAGGACATGCATGTTTGCTAACTAGTTTATTGTTTTGGCACGGAGTACGATGTAAGTATTTACGCTTTAGCATCCCGCATGCGTGTGAGTGTTGCCATGACAGTATGCTTGCCATGCGGCTAAATGCTTATGTGAGATAAACTGTTTGAATGCCTGTGGGTGAA
The DNA here is from genome assembly GCF_055761805.1 of Camellia sinensis. NCBI lineage: Eukaryota > Viridiplantae > Streptophyta > Magnoliopsida > Ericales > Theaceae > Camellia > Camellia sinensis. The sequence continues at coordinate 25,844,846 of NC_138969.1, read as the reverse complement.
GGTTGGATTGTTTGAGTTGGAAAAACTCGTTGAAATCTGTGTTTTAGCCTACTTACGAGTAGCAAATTCCAAAGCGCTTTTCAAAACAAACGGATATGCAATGCTTGTTTCCAAATTAGGAAATCTAGTCTATACTTGTTTGCTGTGGGCATAACATAGTAATTCTAGGCTAATAACCGGAATAAGAACACATAACGTTTTCAAAATCAGATATCACGGTTAGTAGAGGCCAGTCTTCGGACTGGGCGAAAGGGGGTGCTCATAGCTGACCTTCCCCGATCGTACCCAAGCTCCCGAGCCGAGACAACTCCAGTGATGACGGACACGTGGCCTTCGGCACCGAGTCAGGGTTTCCTAAATTTCCCCATTAAAAAAATATTTAGGTGGCGACTCTGTATCTGGGAAAGCAGTCCATGTTTGGCACTTCTTTTCAAAAAATCTGTTTCTTAAAACGATTTGCCGGATTTGGACTCTTTGGTTCAGATTAAGAACCGTGAAACAACATCGAGTCCGAACTGTAGCACGAAGGCCCCACGCGGGCGCGTCTGCAACCACATAACATTGTGAATGAAATTGAACTTTGTTTGAAAATTAAGCACTCGCATCGTAATAATCAGGTAGTGAACCGACTAACAACCCGATAAGCAAAACAAAGAAACTCGATAAGCTAACGAAGTGCGAGTACAACTCGATAAGCGAAACAAGCACTCGAAGAAACGTGACATACAACTCGATAAGCAAATATACAACAACTCGATAAGCAAATGGGCGTGACTCCGCAAAAATCATCATCGGAGGGCATTGGAAGTGGTGCCAGTCCCCAAATTCTCAACATGTTCAAGACATAAACAGCTTAGGGAACAATAAGGAAGACCACCGGCCACAGGGGAAAGCCATCGGTCTCAAGAAATGGCCATCGGCCAACAGATTTGACCCATCGACCAAAAATGGTGGTCGGTCGGCACTATTTTTGGCCGGCCGGCCATAAATGACAACAACCACCGGAATGCTGATACTTGTCCTCCACTCACACCTTATCCCCTATAAAAGGCCTCAGCTTCGTAGTTTTTCCCAATTCAACACTGATTTGCTCCAAATGGAAGAGTTCCTTGCCCAGAATCTCACATCTTGGATGGCTCGAAAAAGTTGAGTTTCTGGGGCTTCGATATAAATGCATTATTCACTCTGAGTCGTACCCCGTTGCACTTTCCGTTCCTTCATGCTGTGGCAAGGTTTTGGAACTCGTTAACACATGTCTTTAGCTTTGGCGGGCAAGAGGTATGTCCTACCTTCGAGGATTTCCAAGCTCTGATGGAATCTGAGCGCGACGAAGAAGTCTTGCCTCAGCTTCGTTTCGAACACGCCCAAGCCTTAGGGCAAATGTGTGGGCTCATGATGCACGATGCTTGCTCTTTGATTTGTGACGGAATGCTAGATATTCTGAGTTTGATTTGCTAGTTTTATGATGCCGGTGACCGCGGTGACCATCATTGGCAAGGCTTTCAGCAACATGCCCTTTGTTTGTGCATGCTATCTTACTTCTTACTGGCCTCAGGCTCCGGAGGATCTAGTGTCCGGTTGATCGAGGTTGCCCAAGGCTTAAAAGAGGGCAAGAGCTGCATTGCCATGACCTTGGCTGAGACGTTGATGGGCTTGGACGCTTTTTATCGCCGAGAGACGACCAGATTTGCGGGGAGTCCGCTACTGCTGCAGGTAATGTTTCCCACCCAAACTCACATACGTATCTGCTCACATCACTCGGCCCTCAGGCTCGGTTTTTCTCACAAAACCCTTTTCGCACTTTTCTCTCATCGTACATCTCTCTATTCTTTATTCTCTCATTTTTCATCCCTTCCCAGGTGTGGTTGATGGACAAGTTGCAGGTTGTGAACTCTTGCCCAGCATACTCAGCTCGCGGCTACTTCTTCCGGCAATGCCTAGTCAATGCCCTTGATGAGGGCTGGTGGTTCGACTGGATGTGTAGTTTGTCCGCAGACCGCATTGCTTGGCGGTGTCCTTGGCTCAATCTACCGGCAATGAGTTACAGCATGTCCCGGCAGACTGGGATTTAGTTGGCTTGGTGCACTGCGTGTTCTACTTTCCTTTTCGGTTCCAGCGCCAGTTCGGCCATGATCAGATTTGTTCGCCAGAGGGAATAGAGTACCCAGCTGTATTCCCAGTCCGAGGTGCGCAGCTTGCTCGGTACACCACAGCGTGGAGGACTGGAGAATTCCTTGCCCCCGCTCCCACTTTCAGTTGCACTTTGTCTGATGAATGCATAGATTGGCTTAATGAAGAGGCACAGATTGGGCCCAGCTTGGCGTCAGAGGCTTCAACCAGCTCTGGGAGGGGACGTAGGAACACCTGACTCACCTATGTCCTGGATTTATTTGCTTTAATCAGAACTTTCAAGTTTTCTTTATGAATATAATGAAAAGCAACTTCAATTTGTATGCAAGAGCAGGAGAACTCTGTATTGAAATCAATAAAATTGAAGGTTGTGGGTACTGAAAATTTTCCGCTTTGGTCCAAAAATGATCTAAGTTGTAAAAAGATTAATTTTGAACAAAGTCAACCTTTATTAAAACTTTTCAAAACCATTTTCGATATGGATCAGAACTGGACACGCTTGAAATCTGTCACTGAGATGTAAAACCCCGGATCCCAGCAACTGGAAAGTTACCCCTAGTTTGAATAGCACCGCGGCACATGCACAGCAACAGAAAGTTACCCCTAGTCTGAAAAGCACTGCACCGGAGATCATAACCGAACTCTTGAATGTTGAATAGACAAAGATGGCCGAGGTGATCAAATGGACAAAGTTGATCGGGGAAAAGTTTATGGCTGAACTTCAAGACGAAGTTGCCTACGTATCCCAAAGATGGGAATCAAGCCTTACGTAGTTCAGACTTGGGTTCACTTGAGTATTTTCACTCTCCTTTTGCGCTCTAACTTTTGCCAAGGCCGCCCTTTGCGGGTTTTCAACCTTGTGAGCTCAGTTTTTATAATTTCTAATTTTCTATGCTCTGACTTTTGCTTAGGTCGCCCTTTCGGGTTTTCGGCCTAGCGAGCCTCTCAAGGGTAATATTTCTTCAACTTGTCCATGTTGATCGGCTGTGAGAACTCTAGGCCATTTAGGTCCATCAGAACCACTGCTCCACCTGACCAGATAGACTTGATGATGTAAGGGCCAGTCCAATTGGGTCTGAACTTGCCCCTAGTGTCATGGATGGGAGCTCGGTTGTCTTTGAGCACCAAATCTCTTTCTTTTAGATTTCTGGACTTAACTTTCTCGTTAAAAGCCCGGGCAATTCTGTGCTGATAACCTTGAACATGGTACAGTTCTTTCAGTCTTCTTTCATCAAAGAGCATGAGTTCCTCAAATATGCTCTGCTGTCAATCTGCTTCGGTTATTTGACACTCAGCCAGTACACGCAAAGACGGAACCTCAATTTCAATAGGTAAAACGGCCTCCATCCCATAAACCAATGAATACGGAGTCGCCCCAACAGAAGTTCCAATTGAAGTCTGGTAGCCCCACAGAGCCAACGGCAGCTTATCTGGCCAGTCCCGGTAGGTTTCCACCATCTTCTGCAGTATGTCTTTGATATTCTTGTTGGCGGCCTCAACCGCCCCATTAGTTTGCGGCCGGTATGTGGATGACTTATGAAAAGCCACGTTATATTTTTACAACAAGTCAATCACTTCCCTCTTGAAGTGGGATCCGTTATCTGAAATTATCTCATTTGGGACTCCGTAGCGACAGACGATGTTGTTTCTGATAAACTTTGCAACGTGCGACGCCTTCAACACCGCATAAGATTGGGCCTCAACCCATTTTGTGAAGTAGTCTATTGCAACCAGAATGAACTCATGTCCATAGGATCCTTTTGGAGTGACAGCTCCGATCACATCAATTCCCCAAACTGAAAATGGCCATGGCGAAGTCATATTGTATAGCTTCGACGGCGGGATATTCATGCGGTTTGCATGGATCTGACGCTTGTGGCATCGCCGAACAAAGCCGATACAATCCTCCTCCATGGTGGACCAATAATAACCTTGTCTGAGGATCTTTCGTGCTAGCATTGCCCCATTCATATGCGCACCGCATTCCCCTCCATGGATGGCCTCCATTAGGTGCTTTGATTTTTCGGCTTCAACGCACAGCTTATGCATTCCCAGATGACCTCTCTTATATAGCTTACCCCCATAGATGATGAACTGAACGGCCATTCTTCTGATTGCCCTTTTATCCTTGGCATTTGCCCCTGGTGGATACACTTCCTTCTCCAAGAAATTCCAAATGTCGTAATACCAGGGGTTCTCGTCCTGAACCTCATCTATGGCAGCAATTGATTCATATGCCGGCGTAAACTTTTGGTCAATGATGATCGGACGCATCCGGACTCCAAACGGGATGTCTATCATGGAAGATAGAGTTGCTAGTGAATCTGCGAACCTGTTGTTCTCTCTTAATAGATGAGCAAAATTTAGCTTCTCAAACCGAGGAATTAACAAGTTCAAGGTTTGGTGGTACATTATCATCTTTTCTTCTTTGACTTTCCAATCTCTTTTAGCTTGGGATACAACAAGGTTCGAGTCCCCAACGACATCCAACCATTTTGCCCCTAGTTCTAGGGCTGCTTCTAGACTGGCAATGCACGCCTCATATTCTGCTTCGTTGTTCGAGACTTTGAATCGGAGTTTAAATGCTAAAGGGATACGGGAATTGTCGGGTGCTATCAGCAACACCCCTATCCCATACCCATACTGGTTTGACGCTCCATCAAAGTACATCGTCCAAGTTTCATCGTCGATGTGCAAAATGGCTTCATCTAGGAATAAGTACTCAACTGCTTCACCTCCTTCCACTGGATGATCGGCTAAGAATTCTGCTACTGCTCTTCCCTTGACTGACTTGCGCGTCACATATTTCAGATCGAATTCGGAAAGCAACAGCAACCAATGAGCTAGCCTACCCGTAAGTGCCGGTTTCTCGAAAAGATATTTGATGGGATCTAATCTTGAAACCAACATTACGGAATGAGCTAACAGGTAGTGCCGCAGCTTCCTGGTAGCCCATACCAAGGCTAAGCAAGCCTTTTCCAACGGTGTGTAGCGAGTCTCATACTCTAGTATCTTCTTGCTCAGATAGTAGACAGCCTTCTCCACCTTGTCCTCACATTCTTGCGCGAGCATACAGCCCATTGTAGTCTCAGTCACTGAAAGGTACAATATCAACGGTCTCCCCGGTTCTGGCGGTGACAACATGGGTGGTTTCTGTAAGTATTCTTTGATCTGTTCAAAAGCAGCTTGGCATCGGCCGTCCCACTGGAATTTCTTTCCTTTCTTTAGGAGGCCAAAAAGTGGTCCACAAGTCAAGGTTAATTTTGAGATAAATCGCCTTATGAATTGCACTTTACCTAGAAAACCGCGCACCTCCTTTTCAGTCCTTGGTGGTGGCATTTCTAAGATGACCTTGATTTTGGAAGGGTCGACTTCGATACCTCTTTGTGTAATCAGAAACCCTAGTATTTTTCTCGCTGTAACACCAAACGTACACTTCTGAGGATTCAGCCGCAACCGAAATTCTCTAATCCTTTGGAAGAACTTTTACAAGGCGACGTAGTGGCCTTCTTTTTCTTTGGACTTAACAATCATGTCGTCCACATACACCTCAACCTCTTTGTGGATCATGTCGTGCAATATTGTGGTCGCGGCCCGTTGATATGTAGCTCCAGCATTCTTCAACCCAAACAGCATTACTTTGTAGCAGTATGTCCCCCACGGGGTAGTGAAAGCAGTCTTCTCTCGATCTTCAGGTGCCATCACTATCTGATTGTAGCCTGAGAAGCCATCCATGAACGAAAACAAAGCATGCCCCGTTGTGAAGTCCACCAACTCATCGATATGCGGTAAGGAAAAGTCGTCATTCGGACTAGCTCTGTTCAAATCCCTGAAATCCACGCATACCTTGATCCTGCCATCCTCCTTCGGCACTGGAACGATGTTGGCCAACCAAGTCGGGTATTTGGAAACCAGTAGGAACCCTGCGTCAATTTGCTTGGTGACCTCTTCCTTAATCTTGAGGGCCCAGTCCGGGCGAATCCTTCTGAGTTTCTGCTTGATGGGTCGAGCCTCAGGGTCAAGAGGGATCCGGTGCTGTACAATCTTAGGATCGATTCCAGGCATGTCTTCGTCGGACCACGCGAAAACATCTTTGAAATCTTTTAATAAAGCGACTAAGCGCTCGCGTTCCTCCGAAGACAACGTGGACCCGATCTGGACCAGCCGCGGGTCCTTCTCAGTACCAATATTCACAGTAATGATTTCATCCATTAAGGGTTTAACAAATCTCTCCTGCTCTTGCTCAATTAAGCGTTGCAAAATCGGAGGAATTTCTTTCTCGTCTTTTCATCAAAATTTTGAAAGTCTGAGTTAATGCAATAAATCAAGGGCACAGAAAAGTACTCAGAAACCACAGCCACATCATTCTCATTAAGCGCATCCAAATCGTCCGAATCTTCGGTTACAACAGACTCAAAAGAGAAAGAAAAAGACGACCTGGACAGGACTGTGGCATACGGGTTGTCACTCCCAGGAATAACGAACTCAGACTCAGTCGAGCTGGAACCTGATTCCGACTCACAAGACTTGGTGGAATCAGATTCCGGCTCACTACTTGACCCGGTGCTGCTTGACAAAAATCTCTCCTCGTACTGCCAAATGAGAGAAGGTGCGATAGATGCATCTAAAATGTTTGTTGGTAGGCCCGCAGCCGTTTCATTCCCAATCATGGACACCGAGAAGTTATCCCCCAAGCACTTCTGTTCGATCGGAGGATCTGAAAGTAGACAAGCCAGTGCTACCCCCATTTCAATTTCAACGTCCTCAGACTCCACTTTCTTGCTCTGCTCAACCTCAGCTAATGGGTCCGTCTGCTCTTCGGCAACGTCATCCCCAGATAACTGCAGGTCGAAGAAGATCTCAAACCCTGGCACGCGTTTCCTCTCCGCGTTCAACCACGGCTCTGGGAAGCCACAAAATGGAAAGTCCTCCCCCTCCCGGACGAAGCGTCCGTTTAGGGTACCCTGGATGGGTCGGTTCATTAACTCAAAAGGCTTCCCTTCCCTCTTTGCTTTGGCTCTCCCAACCATCTCCTTACCCTTCCTTATCCAATCCTCTTTGGTGGGCAGATAACCCAAACCAAAGGTATGTGGGTTGTGTGGCACTTCGGCCAACGCTGCAACGCCCTTCCGGCCACTCTTTCCCAATCTCATCCCGGGGATGTGTTGAAGCTTGTTCATGAGATATACTGATTAAGCACTGACATACACCCCCTCATTAACAGCCAAAATGTTCTGCACGACCCAGGCCTCAGCCAGAGTGAAACCGGATAAGAACACATCCTCCATACCGTGCTCGATTTCTAGGACTGGTGTAGACACCTCCGACGATGGATGGATTGACGAATTCCCAAAAACAATGGTTACTCCCTTCCCATGGGGGTATTTCACCATCTGATACAAAGTGGACGAAACTGCCTTTACTTGGTGCAACCATGGCCGCCCCAAAAGTAGATTGAAGGTCGTAGGAACTTCTAAGACGTGAAAGTCTACCTCATGTTGTCCCGGCCCAACCTTGGTCTGAATTTGCACGGTCCCCTTCACCTCTCTACTTGTATTATCATACGCCCTTATCACCTGGGTGGTTGGCGCAAAGTCTGCGGGTTTCAACCCGATTGCATAGGCGGTCCTTGCCGGGCACACATTGATGGCGGATCTGGTATCAACAAGAACCACCGGTATCCATTTGTTTTTACACTCCACAGAGATGTAGAGTGGCTTGTTGTGATTCGCACCTTCAGGTGGCAATTCTTTGTCAGAGAAGGTCAGCATCGAGGAAGCTCCTCCCGGAAAGACCAGTCCCACCAATTGTTCTGGCATGGTTTCTATTGAGAGCTTAGCCTTATCCATTGCCAATAGGACGGCCTGTCGATGAACACGTGATGCCATAAGTAGTCCCCATATGGAGATGTCTGATTGTATCTTTTTTCAGCTGCTTCAGTACAGCCTCTTCTTCGAGTTGCTTCTCTTTCTGTTTCTCCGTCTCCTTATCTTTCTCAGATGCCTCTGGCTGATCTAGATGTGGGGGCTTAAAATACCGCCCCCTTCTAGTCATATGATCGACATCGCCGATGTACCAAGTATCGTCTGGTTGATTGCTCCCCCAATCTTCATCCGTGTGGACAAGACATAAATCATCGTCCTCTCACCACATTTCGTCAGCAGCCGACAGACACCTGTCCGGCTCCGGTATGACTGTTCTCGTACTCGCAGTACCTCCCGTCCATATGCTTGCAGCACTCCCTGTTCTCGTGTATACAGCACTTTCACTCCCCTCATGGGCTTTAGCTTTCCGGATTCTCTTAGACTCTTCACTTCTTTCCTGTTCTAGTTGCGTCAATGCAGTCTGCTGTACAAAGTTCCTTGTATCCAAAATGCCTAGATCCTGAGTGAAATTCTTGGCACCGACGCTCTCCGGTGACATACTCTAATCTTCGGCCCTTCCAGCCACAACTGATATCCTTGCCCCCGCCGGGCCCTGTTCCAACTGAGATTCTTCAACAACGTCTGGTAGGTCATCAAGCCACCTGGTAACCTCTGCTGACTCTTCAAAGTCAGACCAGTTGACCGCCACGCCCTCTAGGTCTTGTTCATTGAAAAACTGGAGGTCAGCAAAGTCCCTTTCCACAGCCGCTAAGTCCTCTGATCTCTGATCAAATCTATCCCTCTGTATCACACAAAGCTCTGCCCCTGCTGGCAATTCCACACTTGGTCCAACCTGGCCTACTGACAGAATATAGTCGCTCAGACTGTATACCTTCTCAGCAAAATCCCCAGATTCCTCAAATTCTGACTCAGCAATACCATTCTCCACTGAAGTCTCCCCTGTTCTGTCTTCGACAGTCACCACTGTTGGCTCGGGTTGGGTTTTGGAGATGTCCAACATGCACAAGTCAGTGCAGTCAGGAAGGAGCACCTCCGGCTTAGGTAGGTGGGACGGGGTGATATAGATGCTGGGGTCGTATGACGTAACCTCGGTTTGGATAAAGTTGATTCTTTTGGGAGGTGGAGCTTGGTTGTGTGGTGGGAGAGGGTTGGTTGTGACGTTGGGCTTTTTTGGAGGCACAATCACCCCATTATCAATGAGATCTTGAATCTCATGGCATAATCGGAAGCATTAGTCGGTGTCATAACCGTGTTGCCGATGAAATGCACAATACTTGGCTGGGTTATGGTTAGGGGGGAAGTTTTTCCGGTAATGGCCGCGGCTCTAGGGCTTCAAGTGCCATTTCTTGATTAAAACCCCCAGAGCTTTGGACAGTGGCATATATAGTGGGGCGAAGGTTCTTTGGTTTTTGGGTTGGTATTTGGCTGTTTGTATATTGCTTCCAGACGCACCGGAGAATGGCGTAGCTGCCATGGTTCTTGGAGGGGTGTTGGTGGTGACCATGCTCACTTCTCTTGTGGTCGCAGCGCCACTCGGGCCTGCATTGGTATTACGGTTGAAAGTTCTCCTGGGTTGCTCTCTATCATTGTCAATCAAGCCCTGCTTCAAGGCATCCTCAATCTGTACTCCCATCTCATGCAGATCCGAAAAGGTAGGGAAGGGGAGCACGATCATTTTCTGCATCAGCTTAGGCTGGAGATTGCGTACAATCATCCGAATTTGATCTTTATCAGTGGGCCTTAGGGTCATCATTGAGGCCTTGGCCCTCCATCTGGTTACAAACTCTAAAAAGCTCTCCTTAGGCTCCTGCCTTGTCGTCTCGACATCACGGGTCGTAATCTCGATTTGCGTGTTATAAGAGCACTGTGTAATGAATGCCTCGGCCATCTCATCCCAGTTCCTCTTAACATCATCTTCTAATTTGGCGTACCAGATGACCGCCACACCCGATAGGGTCCGGCCGAATAAAGATAGCTTCTGTAGTCTGGTGAGGCCCATCGGCCTTAAGATATCTGAAAACAACCGTAGATGTACCGTGGGATCCCCGGATCTATTAAAACGGTCAATGTGTGGCATCTTAAATTGATCTGGCAGCGTCACAGCCGCATTGGTATATCCGTCCTCGATATCTGGGATAGACTTTACCCCTTGGGACTTCTTGAACAACTTCTCAAGCTTGCTCAACTTAAATGCTGTAGGGTCTACCTCAAATTCAAAGGGGGAGTCCGATTGATTGATAGGTGTGGGTGCCTTGGATAGTTGCGGTAAAATCGGAGGCAGAGTCGGCCCCGTTGGGATGTCCGTATCTTCTTGGGCATTCTGGACGTTTGTCGTCTCCTCAGGTATCGGGACTCTTGTTGGGGGAGGAACCTGGTGTGAAGCGGATGCTCCGGTTTACTGCTATAACCGGGTAATTAGCTCTGCCTGTTGGGCCATGACAACGGCTTGCAGTTTGGCGAATTCTGCTTGACGAACATTGTCCTCTTGCATGGCTTTCATGCTTTCCTGGAGCTGGCGCACCATATCTTCCATCCCTGACATACTACCCTGATTTATCTGAACTGCCGGTGTATCTGCCTCTGTAGTAGGTTCAGAAATCTCAACCGGACTGTTCAAAGACCACTGATCTGGTAGTCTCGGTACCGATACACTGCGTCTTCTCGACCTCCGTCTGATAACCGGGGTTAAGGAATAAAACACTGGTTGTCCGTCGACCAGATCCTCAGATCGATTGAGTCGGCGACCTCTAATCCAGAGTGCTTGGGGAATATCTGCTGGGTCGGAAGTAATCGTGCTAAACTACCTAGTAAGAAAATAAATAAAGCAATAATAAATAACCAGACAGACGGACAGCATAACAACGTAAAATAAACACATAACACACAGTCGGGCATCACAACACACGGTTGATAAGCTGAATACACTGTTCCTCAATACTGATCATTGTCCCTGAATCACTGTTCCCGAAAACCGAATCTGATACCTGCAGATAACTGACTCCCAAAATACTGAGCTAGTGCCCGCAGGCCTGATACCCAAACTTATGAGCTGATACATGCATTCCTGTAGAGGCCAACTCTAAACCACATAACAGATAAGTGAGAGCCAAAACACCCCTACGTTGGGGTAGGGTTTCCCTGTCCTATTTTGTCAGGAGCTAGGGTTTCACTACGCACGCAGCGGTTTCAAACAACCTATTATCGGGTAAGTAACCTGTCCTAGTTTGGAATGGTCACTATGGATTCCGAATATGCACTAGGTCGAACGGTCAAAAAGGGTGCCCCGGTAACAACCGGGGTTTGTGTTCCCATCGTGGCAGAGCTTGTAACCGGTCAGCCTTATGGCACGCTTAACAAAGCAAGCCTCCGGCAAACCATTCAGGAATAGCAGACGGCAAACACGGTGTCCTAGGCGTACCAATGCACATGCAATGCAAAGAAACACATAAGTGTGAACAAAACAAGATATCATGAGTTCGAGTCAAGTTCTCTAACTCCCCAGCAGAGTTGCCAGAAACTGTAGACGTCTCCCAAACGTCCCGGGAGCGAAATCCTCCTCGTTCTGTTCATTTGGGCTCACTACAGTTCAGACTCTCAATGTCATGGTCCTGTATCTAATCTCGCAGAGTGCAATACAAGACCGATGAATCATCAAAGAGTCCAAATCCGGCAAATTATTTTTGAAAACAGATTTTTTTGAAAGAAGTGCCAAACATGGACTGCTTTGCCAGGTACAGAGTCGCCACCTCAATATTTTATTTTGGAGAATTTAGGAAATCCTGACTCGTTTGCCTAAGGCCACGTGTCCGTCATCACTAAAGTTGCCTCGGCTCGGGAACTTGGGTACAATTGGGGAAGGTCAGCTATGAGCACCCCCTCTCGCCCAATCCGAAGATCGGTCTCTACTAACCATGATATCTTGTTTTGAAAACATTATGCGTTCTTATTCCGGTTATTAGCCTAGATTTACTACGTGATGCGCACAGCATACAAGTATAAACCGGATCATCTAAATTGGAATAAAACATTTCATGTTTGTCTGTTTGAAAATGGTTTGATGATGCTACCCGTAAGTAGGCTAAGACATGGATTTTGCCACCCTTAAGTGGGCTTAGAAAATATGGTTTTGCCACTTCCAAGTGGGCTTTAAAACTCATAGTAAATGCATTATTCCAATTCAGATAACCCAACCTTCACCCACAGGCATTCAGGCAGTTATATCACATAAGCATGTAGCCTCATGGTAAGCATGCTAATATGGCAACACTCACACGCATGCAAGATGCTAAAGCATAAGAGCTTACCTAGTACTCCAAGGCAAAACAGAAACTAGTTAGTAATCAAATACATGATCCTAGTTCATGTTAAGATGTCTAATGCAACACATACAGAATACAACTAGAATAGGCTTGGCTAATCTAAGAATGGCATATGATGATGCCACAGCTAACACGTATTCAACTTGGAATTGAAATACAATGCAGTTAGTATGATGCGCCGAGCTCGATGCATGCAATACAGATGGATGGATGCACGCATGCAAAGCATAAGGTATGCTAATTTAAATATGCTCTAATACTAACCTTTGAAAGCTAGTAAATAAAAAAGGAAGAAAGACGTGGGGTTGGGAGACATACACACACTCACGCACACTTATTACACAATTGCCCTCACTCGGAGGGTTCGAATAAATATTATACAACCAAATGAATACTACTAAATTAAATATTACAGAACTTCTAATTAATTAACGAATTAAATGCAGAAGGAAGGTGGCCGCTGCCTTGCCTCGGAATGCGTGGATGATGCATGCTTGACTCGCCTTGCTCGAAAACCCGTACCATGCCACTATTGTCTCTGTTTACACTGCCTTGCTCCTCTGAAAATTATGAAAGTTTCCAAAATTGCTTTGAGCTTCCTTCTGAGTGCTGTGGAGTGCCACTGGCCAGAACAAAAGGCCACTGGCCATGGGAATGGGATTATCGGCCAAAGCTTGTGTCATCGGCTGGACACTGGTGGCCGGTTGGCACTAGAGATGGCCGGTCGGCCATTTATTCCTGCAGAATCCTGCAGTTGACAATAGCAGTGGGCAAGCAGTGTATGGCATGGAATTTTCAAGCAAATGTGTGCATGGCCACTCTCCCAATCATGTTATGGACTCAAGGGAGTGTGGCCCTCGACCCTCGGGCCAGCAATTGCGCATTTCGATGCATGATGGCCTAAGAGGCCAAGTTTTCCATTCGATGTAAATGCATGCAACAAAACACATGAATGCCAACAACCTATCATGTTGAGATCAAGGGCATCGGCGACTGAGGAGTGAGGCGCGTTACATCACTTCAAGTACGAACGCATCCCATTCCTCAGATTTGGTTTGACACCCCAAACCAAACCTAATGCAATGCATGTATGTCATATATAATGCAAAATGATGCAACTTAATGCAATGCAATATGAGCATGCTAGCCCAATACAATGCAATACAACCAAGACAAGCAAGCTAATCTAATGTCACATTAGTATACCAAGTATGCAACAAGGACATGTGATGCCATTAGCTAAGCAATATGCAAAAATGCAAACAAGATATAATGCAAGCATGCAACTAATGTAATGCAACATACATCATGCCAAGTATGCAATTATGTACAAGGGTGGTCTTAAACTGAAATGGGAGGCCTCAACCATGCCCCAAAACAGTGGCCAAAGATGGTTCAAAAGAGCACCAATTGTGCATGCTAGTGTAGACACCCCATTTTTGACCGTCCTCAAGACTTGGACGCCACCGTTTGAACACCCGGTGATCATCCATGTTTGTGTTCGTTTGGAGTTCCCGGGGGTCTCGGCTCGCGCGCCTTGCCTCAGGATCTCCGAACTCGATTGTTTAGTGTCTGGTTTTACACCAAACACTTGTGTTTTGCCTTGGAGGGGCAGGGAATGCCTTGTGAGGCATCCCCACACATCACCGGCCATGGCCATGGGCCACCGGCTGGTATTTTGTTGCCATCGGCAATGTATATTGCCGGTCGGCATTCTTTGTTGCCGGTCGGCACTCCTTTTTGTCAAAATGGCAATTTTGAGCAGCCGACTACTGTTCATCTACTTTATGTAGATATTTTGTGCCAGCTGTGATAGCTGGCACCCACTCTACTTCCCTCCATACACGTGTATGGAGGGATTTCCCTCTAAGAAGCTTGTTTGGAAAGCTTTGCAAAAGAGGACTTCTATAAGAGGAGAGCTCTTCTCCTTGTTCTAGGGTTAGACATTTTAGAGAGAAAAGTTGTGTGAGAGCTCTGGTTTTAGGTCTAAGGTTCCATACACATTCTATCTCTATACCTCTCTCTCATTTGGCCTTTGTGTGTGTCTAGGTGCATTTGTGTCTTACTATTGCACCCAAACACATAGTGTTATACCTTCCCTTGGCTACTGAGGTTCTAAGAGGTTGTTCTTGAAGTTCTTGGGTGGTTTTGAGCTTGAAGAACCAGCTGGACCATTTTTGAAGAAAGTCTTCAAGGGTAAGAAACTTGTCTTTATATTCTCCATCTTTGCATTTTATTTTTGCCTATCTTAGAACTATTTTTGTGCTTAGTGTATAACATAAAAAAGTTCTTTTTTTAGGCCCTCTAAATAATTTGTTTAGAGTGTTTTGTGGTTTGGAGGTGTTTGACCCCTCTTAGGCCCTCTAATATCTCTAATTTTTGTATCAAGTATTATCTTGTTTTGATGACATTCTTGGAAAGGTCCTCCCATGCTAGGGGACTTTAAGCCCATGTAGCACCATGTTTGAGAGATCTCTGCCATCGACGGTCTTGTACGGATGGCCCCACCGACGGCCTTGTGCGGGTGGATTTGTCTAATCGATTCCGGGTCAATTATTCCTTTGTTTTGTCTAGAATGTCATCCCCCATGTATTATGTAGATGTTATTAAACATCCCAAGAAGATTTGAAAGATTTGATTGATGAACTCGATTCATCCCATGTTTTGTTACAAGCTATGATATGTATTGTTTTGATAAAAATCTCGGATATCATTCATTCAAATCTTTATTAATTATATCATTCACTGAGTATCCAAGCTCACCCTCCTCTTTATATATATGTAGGTGGCGAGCAAGAAGGCGGTGACGCCTAGATGTTAATTGCAAGTTGTTTTGGATTCATTTTGCTAGCCTCTTGAAGATTATATGTTTCTTAGTTTCAATTCATTTCTTTTGTATATGTCGGCTTAAGAAGCCTTTTGATCGAGATGTAATATGTATTTTATTTTATTTGTATCCAAGTTGTAAACCATGTTAAAATGTATGTCATGTCATTTGATCTATGCACAGCTTTTATGGATTACCTAGATTTAAATTTATTGCTTCCGCACATGTAGGCCCCATATGTATACTCTGATTGTGTGTGAATCTTTGTAAGTTGGCCTTTGGTAATCTTGGATTACTGGCCATCATGGCACCATTCTTGTGATAACCCTGTTCCGTACTATGCTAATTTGTCCTTATTATGAATATGATTATGTGTTTGATATGTTTATGTGTGTCATTTATGTGAAAATATGTGGTTTTGAATTTCTATCTGTTCACCGTAGGAATATCTGTTTGATTATCTACTTTGGAATTTAAATTGAAGGCCTTATCGGCCACAGAAACCAAAATTGATTGCGCCATTGTGATTGGCATAATTTTTAGAGCCTACGGTGAAATTTAATTGAAAATTGATTCGGATCAGATTAATTAGAGTAAATTAATGCTATAGTGCCCAATTATTTAATATTAATAGGTATAATTGAGGGAAATTGTATAAATGGGGCACTATGTACTCAAATCTCCTCTTTAGCATTTTATTTGGCTGATTCTAACTCTAGAAAAGAGGGAGGGCCGGCTAGAGAGAGAGAGAGAGAGGGAACAATTGGAGTTTGATCATTGGAGCTTGAAAATCTTGAAGATTAAGCTCAAGAATTGGCTAGAGCTTGGGTGTTTGAGGCTCCTAGGTGAGTAATCAACTCTTGACTCATGGATTTTAGTTTGTAATTTGTAGATTCCAAGTTGAATGATGATAAAGAACACGAGTTAAGTTGGTTTTGCTGAATTGGAAGCCAATATGTATATGCATGTATGTAATTGCTTTGAATTTGCATGTTTGAGCACAAAATGTATGATCCATGTAAGTTTTTAGTTGAAGCTCATGTTTTTTACCATCTCTTCATCATCTAAGTTGAGAATAGGAGTTGTGTTCCACATGCATGTACCATCCATGAGAATATAAGTTTGAAATACATGGAATTGTTAAGATGGAAACAAGTTTGGTGTAATTTGGAACATGCATGTAGGTAATTCAAGGAATTGAGCTTTACCAAATACTGAGAGAGCAGATGAAGACAAAGAAAATGCTCCAAAATCAAGAGAGAAACACCAAGAGATTGCAGCAATTATGACCACAAAAACCCTAGGGGAGAGAGAGAGAAAGGAAACACGAAGAGGTGGGAAACAAATGAACTGAAGAGACACAGTTCCAAAATTTGAACCTCGACAGGTCACTCGAGCGAATACTTTCTCGCTCGAGCGAGGGAAATAAAGCTCAAAGGGTCGCTCGAGCCAAAAATACACGCTCTCAGGTCTAATGCAATAGCAGAAGCACGCTCGAGCGAGGACTCCTTCGCTCGAGCGAAGAAGAGAAAAAAACAAAACCCCAAAAAAAAAAACACTTTTTTTTTTTTTTTTTAAACAATAACATGAAACTCAATATCATGAAGTGAGACCTGGAACACAAGTAAATGATCACATTTGGCCAAAATTGACACTAAGATGAAATAATCCGCACAGCATGAATCCTGTACACTTGCAATTTTTTTTTTAAAAAAAATGACACTGGAAATCATGAGCAAAGCAGATAAAATATAATCAGTGATCATAAGTTACATGAGAATGTACAACTCAAAATCCAACATGAGATCTCACAAAATAAAGTGTGTGTGTGCAATCCATGAGAGTCCACTAAGCTAGAGTTAATCCTCGTAGTGATCGGATGGCTGGACCTCTGGCAAGAGTAACTGAACATCACAGAGAAAAGTCAAACCACTAGTAATCACGGGGTGTTTGTTGAGGAAATGCGGAGGCTCCTCCTCAATCAATGAGTCCTTTTTTTTTTTTTTTAGACTTTTTCTTTCTTGTGGGCACTCACTGGTGGCATTCATGCTCAAGAGTATGGAAACCAAACCAGAGAAGAATGAAATCATAAAGGATGGCCTAGTTGGTGCCTCTGAGGTAGCCTTTTCCTAATGCTCGGACTTCAAGGAACTGAGGGAGAAACCGTGGAAGTGAAAAATGATGGTAGATGGTTAAGAGACTCAACATCACCTATGATATACTAGTATCGGTCAATTCCACTGTAAAAGTACAAGAAACATTGTTAGTGGTCCATAGAGAACTTTGATCACTTGTGCGGAAACCCCTGCAACAATTTATCTCAAGGATGTGTACAGAATGAGATCATGAGGTTAATGAGCATGGGCATTCAAGATGAGCTATGAACAAAGAACAATGAGATCTTGTAAGCAGCATGAGTAGTGTGCATATAAAGATGTATTCAAGTAAAGCAGAAATCAATGACAATCAGATTATAGCATCCAAGCACACATAAAGCCAAACACTCACACCCACTCAAGGAACAAGTAACACTCTAGTGATCGAGAATGACACCCAAGGTCTTTCTAAGGAACTCAAACCGAAGAAGATCAAGGGGTTTTGTAAAAATATCAGCTTTTTGATGCTCAGTGGGTACATGTTCAAGAACAACAAGGCCCTCTTCCACTAACTCTCGAATAAAATGACGACGAATGTCAATGTGTTTGGTGCGAGAGTGTTGGATAGGATTCTTTGAAATGTTTATGGCACTTGTGTTATCACAGAAAAGTGTGAGAGTGTTCTATTCTATCCCATAATCATAAAGCATTTGCTTCATCCACAGCATTTGTGCACAACAACTCCCTGCAGCTATGTACTCAGCCTCAGCAGTCGAAAGAGAGATGGCATTTTGCTTTTTACTATGCCAGGAAACCTGATTATTCCCAAGATAAAAACACCCCCCGGATGTACTCTTCCTATCATCAACACACCCTGCCCAGTCGGCATAAAAAAAACCAGTAATTTCAGCTGTAGTATCAGTAGAAAACCAAACCCCATACCCCAAAGTCCCATTAACATATTTGATGATGCGTTTGACCGCAAGAAGATGAGACTTTTTAGAATTGGCTTGGTAACGGGCACAAACACTGACACTGAAGGAAATATCAGAACGACTAGCTGTGAGATACAGAAGACTCCCTATCGTACTCCTATAAAGGGTAGGATCAACATCAGTACCAGAGGAATCTTTGGAAAGGTGAAGACTGGTGCTCATGGGAGTGCGTGCATGTTTGGCAGACTTAAGACCAAACTTTGACACAAGATTTTTGCATACTTAGACTGAGAAACAAACATACCTGAAGGAGACTGTTTAATTTGAAGACCCAAAAAATAAGACAACTCTCCCATCATGCTTATCTCAAACTCATGTGTCATGCAATCCGAAAAATATTTCACAAGATGATTAGCAGTGGATCCAAACACAATATCATCAACATAAATCTGAGCAACAAGAATATGAGACTTAGTATGTTTCACAAATAAGGTATTATCCACACTACCCCTTTGAAAGTCATTATCACGAAGAAATGTAGTAAGTCTATCACACCAAGCCTGAGGGGCTTGTTTCAACCCATATAAAGCCTTGTCTAACTTGTAGACATGATTTGGACATTTAGGGTCCTCAAACCCTTTTGGTTGCTCAACATATGCCTCCTCTTTCAAGTACCCATTCAGAAAGGCACTTTTCACATCCATTTGAAACAATTTGAAACCAAGATAACAAGCAACACCAAGTAAAATACGAATAGATTCGAGACGTGCAACTGGGGCAAACGTCTTATCATAGTCAATACCTTCTACTTGAGTGTATCCTTGAGCAACCAACCTAGCTTTATTCCTAACCGCAATACCATTCTCATCAGATTTATTTTTAAAGATCCACTTGGTACCTATCACATTCATGTCTCTAGGTCTGGGAATTAGAGTCCAAACATGGTTATGTTCAAATTGACCTAATTCTTCATGCATAGCATTGACCCAACTATCATCTAGCAAGGCCTCTTTGAAATTCTTAGGTTCAATTAATGAAACATAGCACATATGTGATACCTCATCCCGAATCTGTCTTCGGGTTTTCATTCGATCCGATACACTTCCAATCACCTGTTGAGCTGGGTGATTCAGTTTCACCCTTGCTGATGGTTTGAACTCAGGACTTGCGGTGACAGAAGCATCAGGAGTGATGTTTCTTTGTGCACTCTTTGGACTTTGACTTACCCGTGAGGATGGTGCCGTCTCAACTTCTTGTGCTTGGACCTCAGCTTCTCTTTGACTTTGTGGTTCAGTATCCAAGATTGGAGACTCACCATTGTCATCCTCATTTGTTGCTGGAGTAGGTGAACCTATGTCATCTATAACCACATTGATTGATTCCATTAAAGAAGAAGTTCGTAGGTTATAGACTCGAAAAGCCCTACTAGTGGTTGAATACCCTAGAAAAATACCTTCATCACTTCGGGAGTCAAATTTGCTCAAAAGCTCTCTATCTTTGAAAATGTAACACTTACTCCCAAAAGTTTTGAAGTATTTTACATTAGGTGTCAATCCCTTCCACAATTCATATGGAGTTTGTAAAGTGTCGGGCCTTAAATATACACGATTTATGACATAAACAGTAGTATTTAGGGCTTCAGCCTAAAACTTTGGAGGAAGTTTCTTACTAAGGAGCATGACCCTAGCCATTTCTTGAACAACTCTGTTCTTCCTCTCAACCACTCCATTTTGTTGTGGAGTAATAGGTGCAGAAAATTCATGCTTAATTCCATACATATCACAAAAATCCGAAAACGAACTATTTTCAAACTCACGACCATGATCAGTTTGGATTCTTATGATACGCCTAATGGAAACACCCTGTTCATTTTGGATTTTAAGGACTAAGGCCTAGAAAGCATCAAACATATCAGATTTTTCCCTTAAAAAATTTACCCATGAAAATCAAGTAAAATCATCAACAGTTAAAAAAGTGTATCTTTTACCTCCGATGCTTTTAGTGCGAGTAGGACCCATTAAATCCATGTGAACCAATTCAAGAGGACATTTGGCTGTAAAGATGTTCACCTTTTTATGAGGGGCACGAGTTTGCTTTCCAAGTTTGCATGGTCCACATACATGGTTCAGATTCTTACCCAGTTTAGGTACTCCTCTCACAAGCTCTTTGTTGGCTATCTTAGTTAGGTCTTTGAAATTCATGTGACCTAATCTTTGATGCCACAAATCAATGTTACTTATGATGGCAGAGTGACAAGTGAGATCATTAGTAGTAACAATCCCATAGCAGTTATCAGATGTACGAACCCCATGCAAGACAGTATTTCCCTTTTTATCCAAAATTTCACATTTATTTTTTGAAAACAATACTTCATGATGGGAATCACACATTTGACTAATGCTCAAAAGATTTGCTTTAAGACCATCAACAAGAAGAGCATTTTCGAGCTTGGGAAAACCAGCAACACTTATAGAGCCCTTACCAATGACTCTAGAAGTGCCGCCATCTCCAAAGGCAACAATTCCTCCTTCATATTTTTCAAGGGAGGTGAAGTAGGATTTGTTACCAGACATGTGACGAGAGCACCCACTATCAAGATACCACATGTGTGAGTCACGTGCTTTTAGGGCAGTGTGAACAACTAAACAAGTCAAATCATCTTTTCTCACCCAAATCCATTTGGTCTTAACAAAACTAGGTCTAGTGGCCTTGGTAAATGTCTTGGCGTTGTGAACACCCTCATGAATCTTGGTATTCCGCCTAGACATGTAAGGTTGTCTCCTAACCCAAAAAGTATTAGAATTTCTACCCTTTTGAGACACCTTACCAAACAATTCATAGCAATAAGGACGAATGTGGCCATACATACCACAATGATGACAAACAAAAATAGGTTTTACCTCCCTTTTGTTGATCTTACCCCCTTTAGGTAGATGAAGAGAGGGATCACCCTGGTCTACCTTTAGCTTTCCCTTTGCTTGAGTCTTCAAGTCATGTGAAGTAGAAGCATGTCCCTTGTGAGCTGTCACACCATAGCCTAGCCCACTTTTGTCACAACCCATTTGTTGAGACCTGAGGATGTCTAAAGATTTGGAACCTTTGTTCCACATAGAAATTGTGGCTCTAGCAATACGAAGTTCTTCATCTTTCTGACAGACTATCTCTTCCAATGTAGCTTGTGACATCTCAAGGCTTTCAAGCTTCTCTTCATATGTGGAATACACTTTCAGAAGTTCATTCCTTTCAGTTTCGTAGGATAGAAGTTTTCCACATAGGTCTTGCCTATCACTTGAGATCTTGATGACATTCTGCTTTGCTGTTACAAGTTCTCCTTTTAGCTTGACATTCTCGCTTTCACATGCTTTGAGCTTGAGAGTGAGTTTGTCATTGATTTTAGATAGATTTAGAGATTCATCATAAAGCTTTTCATAAGCTTGTTATAGATCATCACCAGTGATCTCATCATTGTCTTCAGATGTAGATGTTTCATCATCATCTTTTCGCTCCTCATTCTTCTTGACCTCATCCAGTCGGGCAACTAAGGCAAAAAAGTTGCTGGATGGTGGTGAAGGTGAATTTCCTCTTTTATGGAATTGGCTCAAAATTTTCCATGCCTCTTTAGCCTTTGTGCAATGAACAACCCGTTGCTGTTCTTCAGCAGAAATTGCTCCACGAATAGTGATCAGGGCTCTCTGATTGCTCGGATTGTCAGCACTTTATGTATCTTCTTCAATGGCTTGCCAGCCTTCTGGGTCAAAAGCTCTCAGAAACGCCCTCATTCTGATCTTCCAATACAGGTAGTTACTCCTATCAAAGGTGGGAGCATGATGCAGGTTCTGACCACGAGCTAATTCTGTTGGCTTTGGAAGAGGTTGAGTGAAAGTGGACCAAAATGCCATGAAAGCACTATCCCCGTCTTCACCGGATTCAGGTTCTTCGGGTTCTTGCTCTGACCCGCTTTCATCATCCCAGGTCATAGTGTAGACCTTCTTTCAATTCTTTTTCGAAGGGCATTCAAGGGCAATATGACCAAACCCTTGACATTCATAGCACTTGACCCCTTGCCCCTTTACAATCTTCTTTTCAGTTTTTGGAGCAAGTTTTAGTGGAAAAGTTTTGGGATTTTCATTACTCTTATCTTTTGAAATAGGGTCTCTGAAATTAAGCTTCTTTTTCTTCAATTTTTTCTTAAACTGTTTAGTAAACATAGCCGTCATCTCAGACTCTAAATCAAATTCAGTCTCCGGAGTTTTTGCAGTCTCATGAGCACTAATGAAAGCCACACTATCTTTTTGTTTTTTCTTTGAAATCTGGTGGGCTTCATAACTCTGCAAGTTTCCAACCAACTGATCAAGCTTGAGGGTATCAACATTCTGAGCCTCCTCAATGACTGTCACTTTTGATTGGAACCTCTCGGGTAAAGACCTCAAAATTTTTCCAACAACTTTAGCTTCAGGGATTTTTTCACCGAGTGTGAAACAGGAATTCAAGATATCACTAAATTTTGCATAGAAATCATCAAACGTCTCATCTCACGCATAAAAAAGGTTTCAAGGACGGAGGTGAGACGTTGAAGTTTTGACCTTTTGACAGAAGTAGTACCTTCGTAAATCGTTTCAAGAATGTCCCAAGCCTCTTTTGCTAACTCACACGTGCAGATACGACGAAACTCTTCGGGTGTGACGGAGCAAAACAGGGAATTGAGAGCCTTACTGTTCCAACTCGAGTTTTGGTAATCAGTTGTGTCCCATTTATCAAGGGGTTTAGGAATATCAACACCATCAATGGTGACAATAGGTTCACTCCACCCATAGATCACGCAGTGCCAAACTTTCTCATCGATGGATTTTAAAAACGCTCTCATACGAGCTTTCCAATAAGAATAGTTTGTACCATCGCGTAAAGGAGGTCTATGGGTCGAGTTACCTTCACGGATAGAATCCATATCACTAGTCACACAAAATCACACTCCTATAGTTTTGATAAAAACAAAGAGTGACCTGCTCTGATACCAATTGAAAATCCTAAGTGATTCGTGATTAAATCAAGATTAAAATATTCCAAATCTCAATTATTCAAAACACGCAATCTAAATCATCAAGCACTCTAAATCATTAAGCACTTACGAAAGTGATTTAGATTGTTGTTTTTCTGAATAAACAATAAATCGGCACAAACGATTTTTACGTGGAAAAAATCACAATTGAAGAACCTTCACTTGTAATAAAAAACAACGGGCGAAACGCCACTAATCAATCCACTACTGAAGTAAGAAAGATAACAAAGATAGTACATAAATTACCCAACTCAGTCAATTTGTCTTCACACCTTCTGTAACTCTTTCACCAAGCCTTCGTCTCGGAACTGATTAATCTGAAGTTGAATCCACAACTTCACTTGTCGAATCAACGACTGCGTACAAAATCAAACGCCTTTGAAACTCTACGTGTGAATCTCCGGAATCCACCGAAGAATCACACTCTTGTATGTATTCGATCAACCTCCTTGATAAATGCTTCTCAATTCATGAGTGTAATACTCATTCAATTTTATCAAGGAAAACTCACAAAAATCTCTAGAAGAAAACCTCAAAGTAGATCTGGAAAAGTAATCCTAGTTTTGAAGAAAACCAACTACTTATAGAAATCCAAATTTTGAAGCTTGCTCGAGCGAAGCTTCTCTCGCTCGAGCAAGAACCTTAACTCGCGCGATTTCCATAAGTGCCTTCGCTCGAGTCACGAAACCTTCGCTCGAGCGAGAAATAAACTCTTCCAGGTTTTTATGCAGACGCAGTCTTCGCTCAAGCCACATAGTCTTCGCTCGAGCGCACATTCACCTCTTTCAGGTTTTAAGCCAGATGCATTCCTTCGCTCGAGCGAGTACTTCTTCGCTCGAGCGAGCAAGACAAAACAGCATAGAAAATTACAACTCGATTACATAAATTTGTTCGTGAGATTGACAAGACTTAGGGACCTAACACGGTGGATAATGGAAAAATGATGGAGTGATGGTACTGAATTGGGGTAGAGGATGTGTGGTGATAGATGACGGTAATAGTGAGAAATGATTGTCAACCGTAATAAAGAAAAAAAATATTAAATTAATACAATTAAAAAGTTTGGAGATTAAATTGAAATAATTAAAAAATTAAGATTTGATTTGTTATTAGAGTCAAATTTTGAGAATTAAAAAATCAAAAAGTCTATGTCATCAGTTGAAAAAAAAAAAAGCAATATAACATTTTTTACTTATAATTTTTTTTAATAACTTTCCAAATACATTAATTTTTTTTATATCTATTGAAAAATCATTTTAAAAAACTAATCTTAAAGGCTCTCTCCAGTATTTATTTTCCCATGTTTCTTGAATGTTTTAATATTTAGATTTGGACTTAACTCAAATTTGACAATTTTAATTTTTTTTTAAAATTATGTTCTTGTCTACCAAAAAATTAGTTTAATTAGTTATTTCCTATTTGAATAACATTTTCTTATTATAAATAACGACTTTAGAGCAATACAATTTTTCATCAATAATTTTCAAATTTCTCCTATGAGAATTTCTTCTCTTCCTTTTCATATTCAAGGTTCGTGTTGTGGATTCATGTTTCTTTCTTGTTGACCGTTGTGAGATCCTTTGATTTACTAAATTGATAATCCACCGGAAGTTTATCTAACCATTAACTTCCGAGCTCCAGAATTAATTAAGGTGCACGTAAGTGGCCCTAGACACTCGAATATCAAAAAAATTGATAATCCGTCTTCCATGTGAGATTTTGCTACCTTTAACTTGTGCTTTAATTTGGTAATCCTACCACTTATCACTAAAAATTTGGAGGTGAAGTACTCCCGCAAGGGCTATTTAAGCACATTTTATGATCATTACAGATATTTAAAAAATAAAAAAATTGGAAATGAGCTAAAGATTCATGTGGTATGATTTTTCTTATTATTCAATTTCAAAAAGGATGAAATCAATATATATATATATTAAAATATAAAGACTAAATTGTTGAGACGCTCTTTCACAAAGTGTGAAGGCTAACTTTGAATTTTATAGTTGTTGTGAGTATAGTATCTCATTTTTTACTTTCTTTCCTTGACCCAAAATAATAATAATAATAATAACAAAAAGAATAACAAGATTTAGTAAATCTTATTGTGGAGAAGTATTTTATGAAAGACACCATGTGGCTAAGGTGGCATCGAGATGTCAGCCGAGGTGCCACGTAGACTGGTTGTGTTTGCCAAGGTGATCACGACATTGTCGAGATGTTCTGCGGTAATGCCAGAATCTCGAGATATTTAGATAGAGGATAAGAGTCCTAAATAAGAGAGGACACTCAGGTTGGATGAGGATAAGGCACTTGATGAGTCTATCTCTATTTTGCTGAGAGTCCGAGATGGGTATTATGCTAAAGTCCTATGAAACGAGACTTCTAGGGAAAGTTGGACACTGATCATTATAAAAGTAAGGCACCCTCATGAGTCTAATGTATGTGATTTATTATGTGAGCTATTGATTTGAGTTGATTATATCTTGTAAGATAAGTTGACTGACTTGACTGTCGGAGCACTCCCGGGTGGACGAACCACCGTGGTATTCTCATCTTCTTGTTGGTAGGTGGTTAGTTCAATCTATTCTGTCGGTGCTCTTCATCTATGTTCCCTATTTAGTTGTGTGGTCAAAAATTAACATACACAATTTGGCACCATCTGTGGGAACTTGTAAGAATAGATGGACAACAATGGACAAGAAGTGAGAATTTGGGAGGACATCCACAGTGAGGAGTACATGGATCGTAACACTGGAGGAGAGAACAACAACGAAGAAGTGCAGAAAATCAATCTTGGGGCAAACGATGCTCCCTAGGGCCGTAATGGCCCGAAGAAGGGAGGCCGAGATGAGTATTACCATGAGGGCGAACTACAGGTGTGGAAGGACACATACCTAAGAAGAGATGAAAAATTGAAGGACATAGCGAACAAGTTGACGGACTTACAGACAGTGGTCAACTTCATGATGCAGAACAACGTGATGCAACTGATGTTTCCCTTACAGGACATGCTGGCACCGGCCGCTAAAGCCAAAATCGAGAAACAAGGACAGAAGGTAATCCCATCCATCCCCAACATGGCAAGTGATAGGGAAATTTACATCGGCCATCACGGGATGTCTGGCGGACAGAGCCAATACGAGGTGAGTCACAGAGAACACTGAGAACCAAGGGGACCTATGTCAGAGGATCTCTACAGATCCAAGAACGGGGCTTATGTTTTGACGATGTGGGAAACATGGAAAAATCTAAAAGGACGCATCCTAATAAAGGAAGTAGTACACCGAAAAGGCTAAAGTCAACTGACAACCGAGCTCTTGGATAGATGAAGGAGGATCTAAGAGATTACCTCTAGCGGAAGAGACACAATGCAGGGATCACGTCTAACGTCCAGCTGAAGACGCCGTTCTCAGTGGAATTGTATGCATTTGAGGCGCAGAAAAGATTCAACATGCCGAGGTTTTAGATTTATGATGGTAAGTTCGATCCAAACTTTCATGTTGGTTTAAATTTAAATTCAATGACTTTATGG
The DNA here is from genome assembly GCF_055761805.1 of Camellia sinensis. NCBI lineage: Eukaryota > Viridiplantae > Streptophyta > Magnoliopsida > Ericales > Theaceae > Camellia > Camellia sinensis. Next base: position 25,818,066 of record NC_138969.1, on the reverse strand, counting down.
AGCAGGAATGAGCAGCTATTGTGTATTCCCATCATTTTCTGAAGAGATAGCATTGGATTGGTTCCATAAACTGCCGAAAGGAAGTGTAAAGGGCTAAGAAGGCCTGGCCTAGATATTTGTGGCTAGGTTTGTTACAAACAAGTCGCAACCATTGAGGGTAGACTCCCTACTGGCTCTAAAGATTACTGGTGGTGAGGGCCTCAGGGCCTACGCCAAGAGATACTACGAGGTTTACAACCGGATCCCGATTTGTAACCAGGAGCTTATGGTTGATTCTTTCAAGAACGTCCTGGATGATGATTGCCCGCTTCGGCAATCCCTTGCAAAAACCCTACCAAGGAGCATAGAAGAGTTTATGGCACGGATTGAGAAGTATGCTAGGATAGAGGAGGACAAGAAGGCTAAAAAGCCACATGCAACAAAGTAGGAAAAAAGAAACAGCTCGCCGAAGCTTAGCCGAGAAAATATAGGCACAGACAGGCCCGAAACAGGATTGAGGGCTATACAAGCAGTCAGTATAGTATTCAGGATTCTCATCTATAAGATTTTGGAGAGGAACAGAAGCCAACTATACTACAGAGCACCAGAGAAGGTCCCGGGCGAATACATGGACAGGTGCACTAGGAAGTATTGTGCCTACCATGACGAGGATAGGCATATGACTCAGGGATGCCGGGATCTGAAGTCACAATCGGAGGATTTGGTTAGTTAGAGACACTTGAGAGACTTGATTGATAAGGCGAAGATAAGAGAAGAGCAGGCAAAGCTACCCTAGGCACCAGCAGCACCACCGTTACCACCACCACAGCAGACAGATAGACCTCGGGTAATCAATGTGATTCACTTGAAGGTCAATGAGAATGAAGTCCGAGGGGAGACTCAGAGGGTAAGACATCTGCAACATGTTTACCAGGTCTAGCAGAAAAAACCCAAGACGTATGGACATCAGAGGTGTGCACCATGGCCTGCTAACCAACTAGTTCAGCCACATTGGCCTGACCAACCCTTTACTCCTATGCTAGAATTTCATCTAGTAATGGCACCTTATGTTGTCTAGGCCTGCCACACCCACCACCACCATGTCCACGTCCTAACATTCTAATGAAGGTAACTCAAGAGATTGGCACATTTACAAATGTGCCAAAGCTAACTCACTTGCATCCTAATGCAGTGGACAATAGATAATTCACTCCACATAAGCACGTAATCACGTAAACACATATGAACTTCCTTTCTAGATAATGATTGTCTCGCGACGCTGCCAGAGTTCCAGTTAGAAATAGCAGTGATCAAGTGCTCTTCTAACAGGACTTATAGAAACCTATAAACCCAATCAATATCTTAGAAATTAAATTCCACACCCATTTAGCAACATAAACATGTTGTCACATAGCATACCATATACACAATTATCTCTATCAAGCGAGATAAACCCATTGTGATAAGAATCACTTCCCACGTACCCAAGTATTCAAACCCGGTACGCTTTAATTCCAAGTTGTAACATCTCGAAATAATTACAATAAAACCATCTACGATAATAATAAATAATCTAACCATTCTGAATACACTGACCTTTCCATTCCATATGATCTCATAATAGAAAAGATAACACATGCAGTCATACATTCATAAGCCCTAACCTTGAATCTATAGCATGTGTTAAATCTTAAAGATATGAAATACAAGTTAAACAATTTACAAATGCCCTAAGGCTTACAGCTTTCCAAGATAATATTCGGCTACAACAAAAGTGAGTTTAAACTCAATACAAATAAAGCCCTAGGCTTGTACAAAAATAAATACACAAATGAACAAAATGAAGCTCTAGCTCCTTGGCAGAGTCATATCATCAGCACTTGAAATGGTTTTTCCTACATAGGGTGAGCCAAAGCCCAGTAGAAATAATCCAACACAGTATATGAATCTTAAAAGAGTTATAAAGTGAATGCATATGCAATGCTCATGCCAAAACATTTTACATCCCTTTCAAAACCATGCAATGCCAGGTTTATATCACAATTCGTAAAACATTTCTCTTCTAATAGAAAACTGAGCTATGAATACAACTCTGTGAATCTCTAGATACGTGTCTGCAAGTAGACTATACAAGTACTACCAATTTGTCATTTTTACCGGTATTAACTGGAAGGCTCGACACCTATCTGCACAGATTTCTAGTCTTTCACCAAGGACACGCAAGCTAACTTAACATTGTAACTACACCCTCTACCCAGATTCACCAAGTATTCATCCATTTTTCTCAAAGCAATATACATTTTCAATGTGATAATATGCAACAATGCCCAATGTAAATGGATGAGAAAATAGTTTCAATTCTCTTAGTTCTCATGTAATGTCTACAACAATCATAGCTATCCTCTATCAATAACCTAAACAGATATCTCTAAACAGACAAATAAATTCCATAAAGATAAACTTTTCAAATTTCAAAATGTGAGTGATAATACATATCCAACTCTACCATTCTCATCTATAATAACTCGATTCCACCATTTCAATAACAACTCCATTTATCAATACAAAATCACATTTGAGATTTCTAGGGCAAAACCCTCTTTTCTTTATAAACCATTTCCAAGGATAAAAATCTATCATTTCATCATATCTCAACTCTAAATATTTATCCACAACCATTTCCAATAAACCATTTGAAAACCCCTCCTTTTGTTATTAAGCCAAAACCCTAAGTTGTTCAAAAATCTACTTTTTCACAATGTTGTTTTATAAAAACAAATAACTAAGTTAAAAATCATAAGAAAATTGCGGAGAAATCCCTACCTCAAGCTTAGAAAGGTGGGAGAGAAGAACTCGAAAAAACTCAATGTTGAAGAAACCACAAACCTCTTGGATCAAAAGAAGGCCCTTGAGACGATCTACAATCTATTTCAAAGGACCACAATGAGAAGGTACCTTTAGGTGAGTAAATCTGAAGATCTAAGTGAGAAAACTTGAGTTTTGAGAGAAAGAGAGAGATGTCACAGGTAAAGAGGGAAAAAAAGAAGTAGCTAATGAGAGAAAAGTGCTTTTGGGTCTATTTATAGAGACTAAGTATTAATAGAATAATAGCTCCAAAGTCAAATGAAAAGAATAAGTCAAAATCCCCAAAAAGTAGGGTCCAAAACGACCCAAAAATCTGGAAATCCCTCACAGGGGTTGACCCTCGAGACAGGGGTGTCAACCCTCAAGAAGAAAATGCTGAGGCACAAATGTTTGCAGCAGACAAGGGTCAACCCTAGGAACTCATGGTGTCGACCCTATATTTTAGTATCGATTTCCAAGATTGAACAGCAAGGCAGTGTCGACACCACCCGGATTGGTGTCGACCCCAGAGGCCAATCACCAGGACAAGTGTCGACACCAACAAGATTGATGTCGACCCCAAATTTCAGTAGTCCCACCAAGAACACAACGACAAGGCGGTGTCGACACCACCAAGACGAGTGTCGACCCTAGGAGCAAAACAAAACAACAAAAGGAAGGCAGTGTCGGCACCACCAAGAATGGAGTCGACCTTTGAAGCCAAAACCAAACATGAAAAGAGAGAAGAACGACTGCTACGGATATGGTTTCTTGGATTCAAAAGCAATAAATAGGTCGGGTCTAAATCAGGATCGCTATAATCCCTTCACTATATTTATGAGAATTATATTAAATCCAGCAAATCTAGTTAAGCATCCACATCCTAAATACAATATTTTTGCAAATTTTAAAGAAAAACACCGACAACACTCTTGATTAGTTTTTCCAATGTATTCATAATGACATTTTCTACAAGTTTAATTGTTGTTTAAACTTTTGTCAAGTTCAATACCAGAGGAGATTGGTAAGCTTCCAAAAATTGAAGGACTATATCTCCAGTACAATACCTTAATGGGCCCCATTCCTACAACAATCTTCAATATCTCAACATTACAAATTGTTGCATTTACGCAGAATCAGTTTTCAAGTAAACTTCCATCAAGTATAGGTGTTTCGCTACCCAACCTTGAAGGACTTTATCTTGGAGAAAATGACCTCAGTGGAATTGTTCCCGATTCTATCTCGAATGCTTCTAAACTCGTTATATTAGTTCTTTCCAGTAATAGGTTTAATGGTTCAATTCCAAGCTCACTCGCCAATTTAAGACTCCTATCTCTATCTATTAGGAAACAACTTCACTTGTGAATATTCTTCCTCTTCTGAATTGAGTTTCCTTACTTCCTTGTCAAGTTGCAGACAATTAAGAAAATTGGTGATCAGTAGCAATTCTCTAAATGGCATCCTTCCAGCTTCTATTGGGAATCTCTCTAATTCTTTGGACAATATTGATGCTAGTTATTGTGGAATCAAAGGCAACATTCCCAGTGAAATTGCCAACTTAAGCAATTTAGCTTTCTTTCTTAAATATAGATGGCAATGAGTTGACTGGCCTTGTTTGGGAACATACTATTTTAGTAACTTTTTAACTTTTTGGCTAAAATATGAGGTAAAAAAACTAATATGTTTGGAATGACTTTTTAGTTTTTTAAGAAAAAATGTGCAAAAAATAAAGTGAAAAGAGAATCTTTGACTTTTTGGTATAGGTTATGGGCTTTTTGATTTTTTTAGTAACTTTTTTGCTTTTAGGCTAAAAGTGTTGCATGCCAAACGAGGTTCGATCACAATCAACAATTTAAGCAAGCTTCAAATACTAACTCTTTATGACAACCGTATACAAGGATTCATACCGTTAATCTATGCTGTTTAAAAAACCTAGGTGCATCACACTTGGGAAAAAATAACCTTTCTGAACTGATACCGGCATGCCTATGGAATATTACTTCCCTAAGATATCTAGATCTAGATTCAAACAAATTAATTTCTAGCATACCCACAAGTTTGTGGAGCCTCAAGGATCTCTTGGAACTTAACTTATCCTCGAATTATTTAAGTGGATATTTACCACTAGAACTTGGCAATTTAAAGGTTGCAATTAGCATTGATCTATCGACGAACCAATTCTCAGGACAAATCCCTAGCACCATTGGAGGTCTACAAGGTGATTAATCTTTCTTTGGCACATAACAGATTACAGGGACCAATTCCTTAGTCAATTTGTAGTTTGGTAGACTTGGAATTTTGTGATCTATCTCATAACAATCTATTTGGTGTAATTCCAAGTCGTTAGAGGGGCTTTTATAGCTAAGGTACTTCAATGTATCTTTCAATAGATTAAGAGGAGAAATTCCAAGTAGAGGGTCTTTCGCAAACTTCACATATTAATCTTTCATGTCAAATGAAGCATTGTGTGGTGCTCTTCAGTTGCAAGTGTCAGCATGCCATGCCAACTCTCATCTTCTATCAAGGACAAAACAAAAGCTGCTAATTGTATACATTTTGTTGCTAATTGCATCCATATTGCTTGCCATGACCTTTGTATTTGCGTTTATAAGATGCCGCCAAAGAAGAAACCAAAATCCAATTCAAACTGATTTGCTACTTGCAAAAATAAGACATGGAAGAATTACATACCATGAACTTTCACGAGCGACCGATAGAGAAAGCAACTTGCTTGGCACAGGGAGTTTCAGTTCTAATTATAAAGAAATGTTTCCTGTCAAGATGATTTTTGCTGCGAAGGTGTTCAAATTGGAACTAGATGGCACACTCAAAAGTTTTGAAATAGAATATGAAATATTGTGCAACATTCGTCACCGAAATCTCACCAAAGTCATTAGTAGTTGCTCAACCCTTGATATTAAAACCCTCGTACTTGAGTACATGCCTAATGGCACTCTAGAAAAATGGTTGTATTCTCACAACTATTTCTTAGATATGCTGCAGAGGATGGACATAATGATAGATGTGGCTTGCGCCTTGAGTATCTTCACGATGGTTATTCAATGCCTGTGGCTCATTGTGAATTGAAACCAAGCAATGTGTTACTAGATGATGATATGGTTGTACATGTGAGTAATTTCGGCATTGCAAAGTTGTTAGGTGTAGGGGAGAGCATTGCACAAACAAGGACAATAGCAACATTTGGATATATTGCACCAGGTAATGCTTCTATCTTATAATTCCTTTTCATGTCTATGCTTTCTTTATTTTTAATTCATTTGTCTTTTTCAACAAAAAATATACATTTTTTTTTCCGGATAGAAAATGCTTTCTTGTGTTTGGTTGTGACCTTGAAACTAATGTGTTAGTTGTTGGAAAATAATGGTTTTTTAACAACTTTAATTTGAAATTAAAGTGGGACCCATCCTCCAGTTGAGGTGGATCCAAGTAGGGTTGTATTCTTTTAAGTGAGAAGGTTACAATACAAAAATAATGAACCGAAACCATTAGGTTATGAATGAGAATTGTCTCATAAAGAGGGCATCAATAAAAGTTGGGCTTTAGATTTAGACTTAGTCTTGGTTTGGACTGAGCCTAAGCTTGTGTTGTGTATATGCATGTGCTGGGTTTGGTCTTGATCTTGGACTTGGACTTAGATTTAGTCTTGAGCTTGGACTAAACTATGCTGTGTTGGGCTTAGCTTGTGTATGTGTTTGAAATTGGGCTTGGATCGGATTGTGACCCAACATCCATACCCGTTTTGCGACCCATCTAGTTGGTTTATTCAAATATCATTATATACATATTTATTTTTATATATATTAAGCACATGGAAGGTTAGACTTTTGTAACTCTCATCTTTTGATGATGGAGTTGATGACCATATTAGTGGCCATGAGTTTTTAACCTTTATAACTCTAGAGTTGATGGCCTTGGTTAATGGCATTTGATGGTCCTCACGATGATAACCTTCATGGCTAAGAACTCCCGTACTTGTATAAATAGAGGCATTTTCCCCTCTAACTTAGTAGGATGATTTTGGAGAGATTTTTTAGATGGAAAATGAGATGTTGTTTTGTGATAATAAAGTTGGAGATAGTTTTTATTTCAAAGAAAATTTTTCCTATCTTCTTTGTTAGCCCCTTCTTTGGTTCTTGTTAGAGAGAGACTGTTGCTATTGTCAAGTTCACCGAAACTATTCAGAAGGTGCTTCTACTCTAACTAGTTTCAACCGTCGTATCTTGGGAGACAAATGCGGGCATACCTCTAGTACCCATTGAGGAGACGGCGAATCTATTTTAAGGAAGCTGTGCATATTACAGGCTTCGGTTTGCATATCTTATCTTTTGTTCTTCAAAGTTTTTAACTTAAACTATCTCTTGTATATTATTTTGTATGTCCATGTGAATCTATCTTGTAATATGTTTCATGATGTGATCTATTTCATTCTTATATTTTTAGTTTTGTAGTTTATTCTGTATTTCATTATTTAATAATAAAAAATTATTGTCATTTCTATTTAATTTAATTTTATATATTTTTATAAAAAAATACCAACAATAATGATGGTGTTGGTGGAGGTAGTAGGGTGATATGGTGGTAGCAATGGTAGTGGAAGTGTGGTGCTACTGATAAAACTTTAGTTTGCAAAACGTTTTTTTCCCAAATAACCTTGTTTCTTTGTTGACTAGGAAACGTTTGTATTGCCTTTTGTGTTCTGTCATACCAAATGCCAAAAATGCGTAAAATGTTTTCAGTCAACACAAGCGGAGGATTAAGTTTCAATTTATGTTTATGATAAATTATTTTACTTTTCTCACCATGTTACTTCTCATGAATGTAATGTAGAGTATGGACTAGAAGGATTAGTCTCGACAAAATGTGAGGTTTACAATTATGGCATCATGTTGATGGAAACATTTACAAGCTCAAAGCCCATTGATACGAGATTTGATGGAGATTTGAGTTTGACGTGTTGTGTGGCTAATGTAGTGCCTAATGCAATAGTTCAAGTTCTAGATGCCAACTTACTCAGGCAAGACATTGAACACAACAATGCAAGGGTGCAATGTGTGCCATCTCTTATGCAATTAGCTTTGAATTGCTGGGCAGACTCATCTGAGGAGGGGATGATCATGAAGGATGGTCTAGTAGCAATCAAGAAGATTACACTTCGGTATGTTGAAAATTGTAAATAAACTTATGAGGAAAGCATCTCTTCCACATTATTATGTTTGTGATTTTCAAAATTAATAAGGGCATCATTGGATGTTGATTTAACTTCAAAGTTACTTACATATATAGAGTCCTAAATCTTTAATCAAATTATTGGGCTTGCTTTATTGAGATGATAATCATAGTTAATTTAGTTTTGAACTATATGTTAGATTAACCATTAAACTTGACTTTGTGAATCCATGAACTATACAGTTGCATTTCTGTGCATTTTGCTAAAGATTCTTGCATATTGAAACCATAACAGAATTTACCGTATATATAAATGATTTATAAAAAAGAAAATCTATATATAAAACACATATAGAATTATATGGCAATGATATTATTATAATTATAAGCTATAATGATTGATATTTTGTCTTAAAATGAAAGGATCATAAAAGATCATGTCATTCTGTATAAAATTTTTATACAAAAATTATGTTTGTATAACATTACCCATACATATATTTTACCCCAAAAAAATATCAATTCTATATCGGTTGTGTAACATATCTAGAAAAATTACTTAAATTTTATCCAAAATTAAATTTGAGCAAAATTTATTATAGAGATGACCCATAACATACTAACTTTAAATTTACACCCCACTATCATTTTTGAGATCAAATTTTGGTTAACTTCTCATAGTAAATTGTCAAAGATTTTGTTAAGTCAAAGGCATCTTAAGTCGGTTGTATGAATTCACCATGCTTGACAATCTCTCATTGTAACTAGGGGTGAAGTGGGTTTAAAAGATTATCCCAATTACAATAACCTTGTATGTCACGCCACTTATCAGATATGTCTTCCTTTGGAGACATAGCCGGAGTGTTGTGCCTCTCCTCATGGTCAAAATGGATGTTCCAAATTGCGAAGATGGTTTTGGGTAGGTGGTTCAATATGGACGTGGAGGAGGTTTGAGAGAGATTCGGCTAGGCGGATCGACTAGTTCGAAGTCTTGGGATTGGGTTGAGTGTCAATCGTTAGTTGATGATGTGCATGGATTTTGGGAAGTTGGTTGGTGGTGGTGCTGGGGCAGTGAGCCGCCGAGATGCGGTGGTGGAAGGTACCTACAGGAAATCGCACTTTTGCCGACTAATAATTAAGTTGGCAAAAGTCCATTTTTAGTATGCAAAAGTTATCCGAGACCAATTTTTTTTGTCGCCAATTGAGGGTCGACAAAAGTAATTAGCAACCAAAACTTTTGTTAGTCGGGAAAAAATTGGATTTGCCGACTAAATTTTTGGTCGCTAAATATATCATTACTGCAACTAATCTATTTAGTCGCTAAAACACTTTAGTCGCGAAAAGTGACATATTCCCGACCAAACATGTTAGTCACCAATTGTCACATTCCACGACCAAACATGTTAGTCGCCAAAAGTAATGTTTGCGTGACTAAAAGTTTAGTCGGCGATAGACCTATTCGTGACCAAACTCTTTGGTTATCAAAATTAACAATTTTACCGACTAATTATTTAGTCGCCAAATGTACCATTTTGCCTAAAAAATATTTTGGTCAACAAAACCACAATTTGGTTGCCAACATCCAACAAAATAAACCTGTAATTGAAGACAAATATTCCATTCAATCCATTCAATATAATTTGTAATTAAAAAGAATCATTCATATCAATAAAGTATCTGAATCATGAACATTCAACGAAATACATAAATCATCCAATCCTGAACCTGTTTAATAAAGATCAACAACTATTATAAATTTCCATCCACAACTATTATAAGTCTCTCATAAGAAAGAGTAGAAGAAAATTATATCATCATAACAGCATGCCTTAGAAAAGAGAACTGAGAGGATATCCTGGTCGGGCACAACTGAACCTTTTGGCACTTATATTGCTGAAGCTCAGCCTTAGGAGAATTATTACAAGCAAAAACAAAAACAAGAAACATAACCTAGCCTAAACCTAATTTCATACACATGTTCCTTTTTTTTTTTCAAATCTATTCTCACATTCCCAACCAAACACAATGTAAATCTAACGCTCAACACCAAACTCAAAAATAAAATTATTTTTATGAGTGGATGGTCTCTAATTATTTTGATTTTAACTTACCAAAAGTAATCTAAATCTTACACTTACTACCAAAACCAAAAACAAAACTACTGGTGTTAGTGGAGAGTTCAAAGTAATTGATTTCATCACCAAACTTCTCCAGTCAATGAAGTTGACGCCAAAGAGTCGGTACTTCAAGTGAAACAAGCAGAACAAATGAGGCCAACGGGACAAACTGAAACGTCAGCTTTTGATTCAAATAAAATCAAAGATATGTCCTGTCTTGTGTTCCCAAGCCCGCCACACCAGTGTGTTCCATATTCTCTGTAGACAGTCAATCAGAAAGACAACAAGGTCAGAAAACAAAAGGGACATGAAAACCCAAATTAACATTTACTGGCATCTAAAATAAACCAGGTCTCTATAACCCATTAATTTGGTTTAAATACTTGAGGACTTGTCTGTGTTTCATTGCAGTGATTACCCTGCCATGTGGTTGTGATTCAGAGTTCAAACAGTTTCTAGTTGTGTTTCACCACACAGGCAGCAATCATCTGTCTCCAAAAAAAAAAAAAAAAAGTGATTATCCCTCAATCCTGCAGTTATAAGTGTGTGAGACAGGTTGAATTTTCAAAATCTCTTTTCTGAAAAACTTTCAAAAATTAGTATGATGGATAAAAAATAAAAAATAAAACTCATACACAGTTCAAAAGGATGATACATTATCACGGATTGCAGAGATTCTATCTGCGAAAGTGAGCACAATTGAGAGCTTGAATCAAAGACTAACCCAAGATCCAAGTTACATAGATGTCTTCAGGGTGTTGTTTGTACCAAGGGAGAAGAGAGGAACTCAAGTCTCCGGGCAAAGTGAGTGAATTTCTTCATCTTGAAAGTTTCCTTAAGACAATCCTTCCAACATTCAAGTAAAACTTACTTGTGTTGTAATTCATACCAGGAACAACTGGACAACAATCATCTGCATATTGTCAGGCGTGACTCTAATTCAGCGGCCACGTTGATCTTATTCCTCCTTAGAAGAAAGAAAATCCAGGGAAAGAGCGAAGAAGAACCAAATGCAATCATCAAAAGGCCACGTGCCAAGAGATTTACCTTGCAGAACCAATTTGAAATAAAAGTCATTGAAGGTCAGACCAATTTGTACTACTAACTTTAAAACAACTAGGTCCAATTCAAGAATTTCAAAAATGCTTCACAAACAGTCTCAACTAGAATCCTGTACATACTGAATGGACAATTGACCATTAGTAACAATGGTATAATAGTGGCAATTCTGCTATAAAATTTGTTATATGGACCGTCTGTTTATATATAAGTACTCAAAATGTTTCCAGTAACAAAGGCATATCCATAATTTTTCTGAATTCCTGACCAGCAAGTCTTTTTTTTTTTTTTCTTTTTCTGTTTTTATTTGTACCCAAATCGTCTCAACTACTTTTTGAGATATAAATTGACAAGAATTTCAACGAGTCAAATTAATTATCATTTGGAAGCAATTGATTAATATAATTAGGCCCAACTGCTTGGAACAGATGTTACAAGTATCAAGTCCGAGAAGCCAGTTAAATTTAGTCTGGAGGAGATTGTTGAAGCTGCAATTAACTTTGATGAAACCAGGAAAATAGGAGAGGGTGGATGTGGAAGTATATACTTTGGCATCATAGGAAAAAGGGTATATGATAGGTCTAATTGTTTCTAAAGTTGTATAAACATTTCTTAAACAATTTGGTTATTTCGCTTTGATCACTCAAAAGTCTAGAACCTTGGATTGCTTATATAACCGACAGGAAGTTGCAATAAAGAAGATGAAATCTAGCAAGTCAAAGGAATTTCTTGCGGAGCTGAAGGTTTTATGCAAGATTCATCATATAAATGTTGTAAGTAATTGTCACTAACAAGTAACTAAAAATTGTGATAAAATGTGTTAACAACTCCGGTGGTCAAACCTACTTTTCAGGTGGAACTGCTGGGATACGCAAGTGGCGACAACCACCTCTATGTAGTATATGAGTATGTCCAGAATGGATCCCTCAATGACCATCTTCATGATCCTTTGCTCAAATATAATTAAACAATTGATCCATTCAGATGCTTAAATTTTCTAAGGAAGAACCTGCATATGAGAAGTTAGAATGATCTAAGACTTATTCCTAATTGACCATCACACAATCAAAGAGGAAGTAAAGATAATCTCAATGCGTTATTATTGAAATATATGCACAACCCGATCAACAAAAAAACTTGGATCACAATAAATCTAAAGCCATTGTACAAACTCCAGTATGTATTCTTGAAACACTGCAGTTCATTTACCAATTAAAAAACAGTACCTGAAAATGAGTTAGTGAAGAAATTTTTTGATAGAAATAGTGAACTAGGCTCACTCTTTTCCCTTTTTTTTTTTGTTTTTCTTAGTAGCTCAAGTTTTGACAACTAGTGCTCTATAGATGAAAGTGATAACTGAAAATTAAGAACTATTGGCAATGATCAAGTTCTCTATAGGGGAACACTTATTGATCCTTCAAGCATAGATTTTGCTCTCCCTCACATGATATGCATGTTACTTTTTCCATTTAGTGGTGCAATATTAGAACTCTAAAAAAATATACTTACGAGGTCATTGTACGATATATACAGCAAAATTGTGATCCTCCAGCAGGAGGTTATCTCTTTATAGAAAGGTTCAACAACCTCTTTTTTAATTTCAAATCTTTAGCAAATGTTTACAAGGCTGCCAGTGCTCAGGTAGAAAATCTGTGTCCTTGCACAGAAACAGTAATTTCAGAACTATCTCCGAGTTGCACCAACTACGGCATTCCAGTTTCAGACAATAATTCAATCAAGAGTATTTTCTCCAGAGTAGACTATGTTTTCTTTTTAAGTTAAGCCCTGTTCTAGATTCCTAAAAAACCATGAGAATTTTCCAAGAAAACCTTCGACTATATGTGAGCATCTTTTTCAAAGCCACTTTCTAAAAATGTGTACTCGAAAACTCATTCCAAAGTGTTTTCTCAAAACCTAGTTTTAACTCTCAAAACCTTACATAATCCAAAACACGTAACTCCATTAATTGTCTCTTCAATATATTTTCACTTTGCCTTCCTTCCATTTTTTTCGTTTTAAAAAACATATTTTCGAACATATCTTTTGCAAAAGGGTTTGTGAACAACATCTTGTCATCATGCTTTTGTTCAAATAAAAATACTACTCAATATTCAACACTAGACCTACCTAAACAGTATACATTTAGTCCTAAAACATGGTTTCATCATCTCTTCTCAATGCTATTTGATAACTTGTTTTTCTGGAGTGGAAATCTGAATTTTACTATACTACCCCTAGTGTTACTTTTGGTTGAAAATCCCACAAATTTTCATGAATTCATCCCACTTCCATACCTGACTGAAGTTTTAATCCAGGTCAGTGATAGCCAGTTCAAAGCTATTGAATTTGAGCAATCTTCTCAAACAAATTTTGAAGAGATTACAGTTTAAACAAAGTCAAGTTGCATTATCCATATCTCTAATATTAAATAATTTCACAAAAAAATATACCATTTAATGAAGGAAAACTCGATATGTAATTATTAAGACTTATCTTGTTTGAAGGAAATCATATTCATATGAAAGAATCAGACAAAATTTAGGCTGAAGAGGGGGTTTAGAATATAAACTTACCAGCTGTGTCATTGCCTATGAACAACTGTTCTAAGTTCTTGTTTGTATGAGTACATTAAAATTTTGTCAACAAAGATTAAACCTCAGTTACAAAAACCTCACAGTATTCACAGATAAAACCTCAATTACAAAAAAATAAAAATAAAATTTATAATTCCATATCAGTTCGAACAAGTGTCTACAAAAGCACAAAAAGTAACAAAAACTCATTTATTCTTTTCAATTTTCTTCTTCTTTAACTCAATTTTCTGAGTAGTCAAACAGATTTAAGTGAGAAATCCATGAAAATTCAAGGGAGTAAAAAAAAAAAAAAAGTGAACAAAAAAAAAATATAAATATACATACCCAGACAAAACTCAGTGGTATAAAGAGAGAGAGAGGTCAGTGAAGGAATTGAAATTTCGACGAATTGGTAGATCATTTAGAGTTCAGGTGAAGCTTTCAGTGCCTGAAAACAAATTCATGAGAGAGATTACAAGGAAAATGAGAGAGAGAGAGAGAGAGAGAGAGAGAGAGAGAGAGAGAGGAAATGTGAAATTGGGATCCGAATGAACAAGAGAGAGGAATGAGAGCAGATGGAGACCATAGCACCTGTATATGCACAATCAATGGATTAGGGCTTTGAAACAAATGGAAGAGAAAGGGAAAAGAGGGAGAAATGTATCAAACGACTAAGATCAAACCCATATTTAGGACATCAAACCCATAGAACTTTAGAAATCAAACCACAACAACCAAACCCATTTCATAAATCAACACGAAATTAAACTGAATCAAGCATATAAAACCCTAGAGCAACAGTCAGAAAGGGGGAAATAGAGGAAGGGAGAGAGAGACAGAGAAAGCGAGAGAGCTCGAGCTAGGGAGAGAGAGAGACAAACCACAAACAGATCAAGAGTGAGAGGGCAAGCAAGCACGCGAGAGAGAGAGAGAGAGAGAGAGAGAGAGAGCACCTGTGATCTGCGGCGGTGGCAGTGTGCGACGTACGGTGAGCGATGGTGGGGTGAGGTGGGGTGAGGTTTGGTGGTGAAGGAGAATCTATGTGAGAGAGAACAATCTGATTGGTTTAAATAGAGAACAGGCGGGGGCAATATAAATGGTTTCCCTCTGAAATTTTCACACCTTTTGCGACAAAATTGGTTTTTGGTCGGCAAATGTTAATAATTGGCAACTAAAATTTTTTTGTAGCTAAAGTTTAATCAGCGGCAACTAAAATATTAGTCGGCAAAAGTATTAATTTGGCAACTAACTTTTTTTTCGTCGAAAAAAATTAATATACTATGACTAATTTTTTTAGTCACCTTAATATTTCCCGACTAAAATTTTAGTAGTTATTCCCTTAACCAACGCTGACTTATATATTTTTTAGTCGTCAAAAGCGACATTTTTAGCTACTAAATTCCTTTTAGTCACTAAATTTGGTTGCCAAAAGTGTAAAGTGTAAATTCCTTTTAGTCACTAAATTAATGCCGACACAACTTTAGTCGGTATTTGCCAAAATTTAGTTCAATACTACCAAAACGGCGTAGTTTTATTATTTGCGACCATAATATTTTAGTCGCTAAAAGTTTTTTCATTCCCACTTTTTTTTGTCTTCCCTCTTCGACTTTTGCTGACCAAATTTCAATTTTGGTCACAAAAAATTATATTTTGGCAACTAAAAAATGTCAGTTGGCAAAACTCCAAACCTTTGCCGACCAAATTTTTATTTAGTTGCCAAATGAAAATTTTTTGCGACTAAAATAGTAAACTGGTAGATAAAAATCACTTTTTGGCAACAAAATATTTTTAGTCTGTAATAGTATCAAGTTTTAGCTACAAAATTTTTTTTTGGTCGGCAAATGTCAGTTTTTTGCCACCAAAATAATTTTAGTCGGCAAAAGTGGTCAACAAATGTGTATTTTTTGTCGACCAAAATATTTTTTGCGACCAAAATATTTTCCTCCTTTTTTTAAGATGTTATAAAGTATAAACGTATTTTCCATGGAGTATTTTCTAGTGCAAAAGAGACAGATACGGCGTTACTTTCCCTTGATAAAAACGGAGCCCAAAGTGAATATTAACTACCATAATTCCATTGAATCATTATAACTTGAAGGACCCCAAGTTACTTCTAGAAAAGCTCTGCAACAAAACAAGCTATTTGTGAACAATAATTTTCAAAAAAAATTTGTCAGGGTGGGGAACCTTCATGACGAATTCACAGGACTCAGATATAATACGTGTAGCACAATTACTGAGAAAATTGAATAAAAAGAAAAGAACTCACATTGTGAATCATAGATGAATTTCACTATTTAGGGCTAGAGAAAACCAAGGCTCCGCAACCAAATACATAGAAGAAATATTCTTAACACAAATATTTTTTCTTCCTTTTTTATTTTATTTTATTTTTTTCTCAATTTCTCAACAATCAAACATATGCAAATAGGTAAAATCAGAAATTCTTGATACAGAACAATAACAATGGCAAAAGGAACTCACTTGGTCTATCAATGATTTGAACTGATCAATTGCTTCTTGAGTTACAGCTCCCATTGCTCTTCTCTCTCATCAAATGTACACAATGATCAAATTTACCACTTGGAGCAACAAAAGTGTGGAATTAAACAGAACTTGGAGCTCATATATGCTTCAAATGTAGAAAAAGAGTAAAAGCCTAAAACGATTTTATCAAAATAACATCAAAAATAAAATTAAACCCTAGATCTGCGTGGTGAGAGAAGGGAGAGAGAGAAAAAGAAAGAAAGGGATAGAGAGAAAGGAATACCTGAATGTGGAATAAAGAAACTGAAAGGGGGAATAGAGAAAGGGGGACAGTGAGATATATACATAGAGACAGAGAGAGAGAGAGAGAGACCGAGGGCAAAGGCTAGAGAGGGAGAGAGCGAGAAACAAAGAGAGAGACAGACAGACAAACAGATAGACAGACCAAGAGTGAGAGAAAGAACCTGTGAGGATGTGGTGGAGGCGGCGGTGGCGGTAGCAGTGGTGTGCGACGCTGGTTTGCGATGAGGTGAGATTGGGTGAGGTTTGGTGGTCACAAATTGTATGTATGAGAAAGAGAACAAAATGAGGTGCAAACTTAAACAGGGCGCCAATATTAAACAGGGGCGATAAATTTGAAATGTCAAATATTTTAGTTCTTTTGGCGACCAAAACTATGTAGTCGCTGAAAATAAATGTTTGGTCGCCAAAGATAAAAAGTAAATTTTTATGTTTCATTCGGCGACTAAATAATTTTAGTAGCCAAAATTAACTATATAGCGACTAAAATATTTATTTGTTGCTGAAAATAATTTTGTGGCTACCAAACTTTTAGTCGCCAAAGATTGAAAAGTAAAATTTTTATTTTTCATTCAGCGATTAAATAATTTTAGTAGCAAAAAATAACTGTATAGCGACTAAAAGATATTTTAGTTGCTGAAAATAAATTTTTGGCGACCAAACTTTTGGTCACCAAAGATAAAAAGTAAATTTTTGTTTTTAATTCAGCAACTAAATAATTTTAGTAGGCAAAACTAATTCTACAGCAACTAAAATTTTTTTTGTCATTGAAAATAAATTTTTGGTGACCAAAAGTTTGGTCGCCAAAGATAAAATGTAAATTTTTGTTTTTTATTTGGCAACTAAATAATTTAAGTAGCAAAAACTAAGGGGTGGTTTAGGTTGATCTAAATAAGTGCATTTTTTTACTTTTTATGAAATATGAGTTGGGTATGGGTTAAGTTTGAGGTGATGTGACTTAAATAAGTTGATATGACTTAAATAGGATAGCGACTTTTTGACTTTTTGAGGTTATGACAAACAAGGCCTAACTCTGCAGCGACTTAAAAAAAAATTGTCATTGAAAATGAATGTTTGGAGACCAAAAGTTTCGTCGCCAAAGATAAAATATAATTTTTTTTTTTCATTTGGCGACTAAATAATTTTAGTAGCCAAAACTAACTCTACAGCGACTAAAAAATTTATTTTGTCTTTGAAAATAAATTTTTGGCGACCAAAAATTTCGTCGCCAAAGATAAAATGTAAATTTTTTTTTTATTTGGCGACTAAATAATTTTAGTAGCCAAACCTAACTGTTTAGCGACTAAAAAAATTTTTTGTCGCCAATTGTGCCATTTTTAGCGACTAAATTTTTTTTTAATCGCCAATTGTGTTATTTTTAACGACTAATTTTTTTTTTCCCGCCAATAATCAATATACTTTGAGTAAAAAAAATTTGTAGCTAAATCTTGTATATTTACCAACTAATATAATTTTTAATTGCCAATTCCATAACTTTGGGTGACTAAATTTTTTTAATCGCCAAAAGTATACTTTCCTATAATGGGTGAAGGAAATTGCTTCCATGGTGTTGGTCTAAAGCCCAAACAGGTCATTTACTTGAAGGTACTTCCTATTAAGATGGTAAATGATTAAAGGAACTATTCGGGACAGTTCCAGCCCATAGCCAGCAAAGAACCTGACAAAGAACTTGACATCTCTTGATTTTTTATTTATTTATTACGAAATGATGGAAATGTTTAAGACCCTTCGGGATGAACTCGAAGTGATCCTAGTCTTCCATATATACGTGGAGTTCACTCATATATGTGTGAGATTCACATTGTAATTGGTTTAGATTTGTGGGGGTGGGGATCCACATCAGAGTAATGATTGAGACACCCATCCACACAAGACCTCCACAAATCTAGACCTCACACATACATGGAGAGCTAAGATCACTTTGGGGTGTGGTGGCCATCCCTAAAAAGGTCCCAAACTTTTTTTATTTTATATACACTTTATTTGACAAATATTTCTTTTTCATATATTTTTTTTATGATAAATTAAGATAATCTATAAATCCAATCAGTGTGTTTGATTTGAGTTTTTTAGATTAAATTTTTTGAAAACTCAGTTTTTTGGTTTTCGTATTTTTTTTGTTTTTAGTGAATATTTTTAAAATTTTAAATTTTTTTTTGCCTTTTTAGATGCACTTTACTTAGATGTATCTAAAAGGTAAAAAATTTGTGAAAAAATATTTTAAAAATTTAATAAATATATAAAAATACAAAAAAATATATTGAATTCTCGTTTTTTTTTTTTTTTGTATTTTTGATATTTAGTGAATTTTTAAAAGATTTTTTTCACAATTTTTTTTACTCTTAAGTATATTTATGTTAGGTATGTCTAAAAAGTAAAAAAATTGCTTAAAATATTAAAAAAATTCAAAAAAAAAAAAAAACAAGAAAGTAGAATTCTCTAAAAAGTGTTTTTAGAAAAACACAATCAAGCAAGCTGAATACTTTTATGTTTCATTTTTTTCTTCTTAATTCTTTCAAGGATATTAAGTGTTTTTTTATGCTGAATTATCTTCTTCTTTTTTTTTTTTTTTTCTTTTTTCTGGTACCTGATTACCATTTGCTATTGACTTTTCAATTGCAGAAACCTGTGGAAAAACATAGAAAATTCACATAAAATGAGAGTGATTGAGTGATGAACTCGTAGACTAACATGCACGAGGATTATTAATTTTTTAAACCATATTAGTAAATTTATGCTACTTGTTAATGAAATCATGAAGATATCAGTCATTAAGAACTTGATCCGACTACAAATTTATATATATATATATATATATATTTTTAATTAAATATTAATTGCGATAGTAGCTAAGCTAGACAATCTACGCTTGCAGACCATTTGGCAAAATTTATTTGAGCTTTAAAAAAACGTATAGCTTCATGGAAGTCTGAAAAGAGAAAAATATAAATAGTTTAAATTGAAAATAAATTAAAATTTTAGAATTTAAAATTAAATTAACAAAATTAAAAAAATAAAAAGTTTATTTTGTTATAACGCTCTAACTCTATCATTTTTTTGGTTATTTCTCCTAGATTAATTATGAGTTATTTCAATAATTCAATTTATTTTTAAAAGCTCGTGTATAAATTATTATAGAAATAATTAAATTAATTTAACAATTATAATTACATAATTTTATCGCTGTTTTTGATAAGTAATTTCAATAGGTTTTCGTTTTTTCTTTAAAAAAAAATAAATAAATAAATTATTTTCCTACATTTTAATTTTGACGTCCTATTAAACATTAGCAAACCATTTTGTTTCTCAAAAAAAAGCAAACCATTTTAGTTTTGACATAAAAACTTGTTTTCTTTTCCCATTGAAAAAGTAAACGCAAGCCAACAACCATTTCATTTTCCTACATTTTCTCAGCAACCAAACAGAAGAGAAAAAAAGAAAAGAAAATAAGTAGATCTGCAACACTTACCAAATGTTGATTGAGAACTCACGGATATCTCGTACCGGATAGTACCGTGAGCGACCCGAATACGCAAATTCGGAGCCTGAGGATCCAAATTGTCGGTTCGTTTCTGCACCAACATTCCACCGGGTCTCATTTCCCACTCAATCTCTTCTTCTCTCGATGTCGTCGTCGTCGTCGTCTCCGTCTCCTAGCTTTCGCTTAATCGACGGTTGAAATTCAATCTTCTCTTAATCATCTTCAGTTCCTATATTTTCCAGGAAAATGACTTGGAAACACCGAGAAAATGTGCGGCTAAACTGAATGTTGAAGAATTAACAAAATATTTGAGAAATATATCCAATAATTATGTACCCATTGCTCTGCCGACACAAACAGTTGGTGCCGTGTTGGTTATATAAGCCGTGTTTGTGGGGATGCTATATACACCATGGGGTTTGGGAGGCTCTATTTTGGCTAAAGTATCAATAAAAATAAGAAGATTAACATGATAAAATATCACATTTTATATATTTATTAATTATTCTTTCTTTTATAATTATCTATTTAATTATAAAAAAAATTATAAATCATTTAAAACATAATTTTTGTTATCTCATAAAATAATTAAATAATTAAAATATCAACTAAAATAATCAAATTTTCAAATGAGGGTGTATAAAGATCATATATAATATGGTCACACACATACGTGAGGTTTTTATATATGTATATATATATATATATTTTTAATTTTAATTTTAATTTACTTTATTAATTGATTTGATATGATATTCTTTTGTTAAATCAAATCAAACTAAAAATTCCATCTAATAGAGTTTGTTATATGATATTCTTTTGTTATTCTCAATAAACACTAAAGATGAAATAAAAAAAGTAAAATATAGAAAATGAAGACTAAGATTAATTCAAAGAGTTGTGGCACTTTAGTAAGATTTGAGACATAAGTACTGAGATCTCAGGTTCTACATTCCATAGGGTTAACTATAGGGATTTGGTGTAGTGGTTTTAGGACAGCCCTCTAAATACTGAACGAACCGTATCTAGGGCTTGGGTATGGAGTCGAATCTTGAAAGCTACATTCTTTAACTTAAATGGTGTGTGTGTTGTGGAGTCGGTGCACACACTCAAGATTTGCCTTTCGTCCTACTCCGGTTAAACCAACATTAGGTAGTTGATTTTGAAATTGGTGGAGGACAAGCTTGGAAAGTTTACACGTTAATAAAAAAAAAGAGGAAATTTTGGCCATAAACCCCACCTAGCTTCCCTTTCTTGTTAAAAAAAAAATATATTAGTACTTTCAAAACCCCTTCCTAATTATAAATTCTTGTATGAAGGAGAAAATTTGTTATTTTAATATTTTATTTCACCATTATACACTCTCTTTATTCTCTTTCTTTTACAGCTCTCTCTCTCTCTTTACTAACTCGATGGTTGTTCATCGTCTTCATCATCTTCATTGTCTATCGACGTCACTCATCCTCACCGTCGGCCGGCAACCATCATTTTTACTGTCAAACCACCACCATCTCAGATTTAATACCTACAAACTCATATTTGATATCAATAACTTCAGATTTGAGATTAAAAAAAAAAAAAAATTAGATTTGACAGAAAAATAAGAAATCAAGATATTGCAATGAAAATCAAGAGGTTTTTTTGTTTGTTTGTTTGTTTGTTTGCTTGTTTGTTTGCTCATAAATCTAAAAGTAAAATTTGATTCTGGTTCGTTCATTTAGTATAATAGTAAAATTTTACTTTGGTTAACAACATGTTGATCTGTTTAATGACAACAAAATTTTACTTTGAATCGTAGTAAATATTACTCTGATTCAGAATAAAAGTTTACTCTCTCTCTCTCTTTTTTATTTTTTTTTTATTTTTAAATTACAAAGTAAACTTTTTGCTCTGAATTATAGTAAACTTTATTATGATTCAAAATAAAATTTTACTCTAAAACAAGCTATGATGATGGCTTTACAGGAGAGTGTTGTGTCATGAACCAAAGTAAATTTTTACTTGGAAGAACAGAGCATCATGAGAAGAAGGAAGCGAGATAAAGAGACAGATTTCAAAAACAAAGGATCAAAAGAAGAAGAAGAAGACGAATGTGTGTGTGTGTGTGTGTGTGTGTGTGTGTGTGTGTGTGAGAGAGAGAGAGAGAGAGAAAGAGAGAAGGATCTCAGATTTGAGATTTGCGAACCATCGCAAATCGTCATTTTCCGGCAACAATGACTGTGAATGATCTCAGATCTAAAGTTGTGGATATGACAAGTGTAAATCATAAAGCATAATAACGCCGCGGATAAAATATCAGAATCATACCTTTTAGCGAAGAACCTCGTGGGTAAATCACGTGCTTCCAGAATCTGATCAGTCAACCCAGCAATGGAGTGATATTACAATAGTGAATATCACCCACACAAATCACAGTGCAAAATGGCTTGATCATTGTTTTATGGGAGAGAGTCAGAGAGAGTTTAAAAAAGGTTATGGGTAAAAACCCATATATCGTATATCTGATATACGTATCTGATTTTTAATATATTAGATTAACCATATAATCTGATATATAACCAATACCTATCTATCCATCTATTCATATCTATTGATATGATAGAAATAGATATCCTGAATGATTATTCAAATAAGTTTTGAATTCAAATTCAAACTTACATGGATAAGGTTCAAAAAGTTCAAGTTCAAAAGGTTCAAAGGGTCATGCCACATGGGCGCCCAATTTCTAACAACAAGTGATGGTGGTGGTGAAGACAGTAGAGAAAGAGTTCCATGGTGAGCGGTGGTGGTGTTAATGGAGAGCAACAGTGAGAAGAGCGAAATAGAGAGGAAAGAGATTGAGATGAGAGAGAGTGATTGTAATCTGATACACACACACACACGCATACACACATACATATATGATGGTATTATAGTAAAAGAAATAAATTTTAAAATACTAAGGGTTTTGAAAGTATCTATATAATTCTTGTCCTTTTAAAAGACAAGTTAGACATTAAAGGGCCTATCACCAAATCCCTCATAAAAAGACTAAAAGATTGATTTAGCCCTTACTTGAGAAGTTGAAAATTTTAATTAAAAGTTCAAAAATTGTTACCAAAAAGTATTTATGATGATCCAAATAAGTATGTTTTTTGATTTTTTACAAAAAGATATACAGAAAAAGTAGAGATGTGATGTAACCTAAATAAGTGCACTTATATCAAATATGCCAAATAGGGCTTTAATATCTCTATTTTTTTGCACGTTTTTCATAAAAAAAAAATCATTAAATCAATTTTCAAATTAACTCGTTTGTGAAGGCTAGTTTTAGCAAAAATAAAAATTAAAAAGTTACTACAAAAAGTCAATATATTATCTGTATTTTAAAACTTAAAAAAAAAGAAAAGAAAATCAATTTCCAAAAACACTCGTTTTGCAAAGTGTGAAGTGGAGTTAAAATTTTATCATTGTTTTCTTATTCTATTTCCTTGAAAAAAAAAATCTTCTTTGGTTTTGATTTTCAAAAAATTCTACTTTTCTATTTTTCATATTTTAATGCTTTCAATGATTTTTTTTTATATTTTAATCATTTTTTTTGAATTTTTAGGCACACTTAACATAAATACACTTAAAAAGTATAATATTTATGAAAAAAATCTTTAAAAAATATACTAAATATCAAAAAAATATAATAAAATTATGAAAATTCCATACAATTTTCATATTTTTGTGTATTTATTAATTTTTTAAAATATTTTTTTACAAAAATTTTATTATTTAGATACATTTAAGTAATGTGCATCTAAAAAGGTAAAAAATTTGATTAAAATTTAAAAAATATTCACTAAAAATAAAAAAATACAAAAAACAAAAAACTCAATTTTTAAAAATCTGAATTCAAAAAATTGAAACCAAACACATTGTTCAGATTATATAACTCACATTACATCAATTTGTAAAATAAAAAATAATATTAAAAACTTTTACAAAAATTAGTTAAATTTTACTAAAAATTTATATTGATCTCTTGTCTAGATTTCTTAGAATTTGTTTAATTAGACAACTTATAAAGCTTATGAAAAATAATTACATTTTAAATTTAGATAAACATTAGAGTTTTATAATTTTTATTAAACTAATTGCCTATATTAAACAATATGTTAATGATTCTTTAAGGGTTGGTCCTTACACGTTAGTAATTATATGGGTAAATTACATTTTTATCTTTATAGCTTGATTTAAATTTTACTTTAACTCATATTATTTTAATTTGAATAATTTATAAGTTCTTACCCTTTTAAGTTTAGTACCAATTTGATTCTTCTGTCCAAATTACCTTCAATATTTACGCATGACACTTTAAAATTATTAATTTTAACGTCCAATTTAAATAAAATAACTAAATTAAAATTAACTTCAAAATATAATTTTTTTCTAATTATTTAAAGTACTGTATATTTTATTGTGTGATGTGATATCATCATATTAATTATAAATATAATTAAAGAGGCACACCAAATCAATCCAATTGTAATATAAAGATGATAATAAATAACTTTTGTTATGTTATTATGTTGTTGTCTTTTTATACCAATAATAATTTGACATTAATTATTATTTTTTTAGAGTTTAAAACACATTATTAGAAAAGAGATTGGAATTTTGGGTTTTCACTAATGAGAGAGAGCCAACGTGTGAGGGAGACTTTGTCAGCTGTTGTTTTTGTAATGACAGCTAAGGAAAGAGTTGCCAACAGTCTACGGAAGCATCCAAGGGAAGCAAAGTGATTGGCTTTTGAAAGTATGGTGATTTGTCCACGTGGAGGTGTTTCATTGGATGCCCAAGATGTGGGTCCATTTGGAATTTGATGTGTTTCTTTTTCGTTACTTGCATGTTTCTTGGTTAGTTGGGTTGCTCCAAGGCATCACCCTGCGCCCTGTCCTAGCCATGGATGATTTTGTGTGACCAAGGTAAACGATTTGCAGGTTTCTTTCAAAGTTGCAGATGCTTTAAATCAACCAGAATCTGAATCTGGTTATTGTTATGGTACATCCAATACAATAACTAACTAACTATAACCGTCTCACTACTATCCGTACCGTACACATCATCCACAACTTGTGAGTAAATCTACCACCGTCCATTTATGTACTACTACTCAATCTCAAATCACAACATCATGTTTTTCAACGGTAACTGATTTAATCATGACCTGGCCCACACCAAAGAAAACATAGTAGCGTCTCTCCTTATTTCCCTCAATTCCCAGCTCTTCAAATACTCTCTCTCTCTCTCTCTCTCTCTCTCCATTTTCAAGCTCTTGAAACACTCTCTCTGAAGAATGACTTGCGTTACTATTGCACTGAGTGTGTTGGTTTTGCTAATGGCAACTCTAATCATCTCTGTTGGATCTATAAGATCTTCGTGGGACAATCACCGCTGCAAGGAAGGAGATTGCATCCCATTGTTGGCTAGCACAGTGTATCCTTCGAATAATAAATGGTAATCATTTTGATTCTCTGTGAAAGCTCTAGTACTCATTCCATGTTCTTGATTGTTTTTGGGTGAATTAAGTTCTTGATTGCTCTTTCATTGGAATCTATACTCTGTTTTCTGAATCTGTAATTGTCACATATGTATCTGTTGGCTTTTTTGGCTTTCAAAGGTTAATATTATAATTTTAAGCGTGCCAGCAAAGATCAATCAGTCCTTACAGAAGATTAATTGCCAATCAATTATCAGACGATTGTGTTTCAGTTCTTTCAGCCTCAATAAAGAGAACTTTTATTTGTGGCTTGTTTACGAAAATTTAGTAAACAATAATTAAATGAAGGACAATTGCAGCATTTCATTAAGTAAAAATGAAAAACTTACAATGATCTAATCCAGTCTCGTAGAGGTTTACAACAACAAGCTACTTGAAATTACTCCTATGAATAAAGTGCAATACAAGAATTTGAAGTACAGAAATGTAAAGAACAAGAAATGTAAAAACTGGAAGAAAAATAAAGTAGATAAAAATTGGTTTCTGGATTTGAGTCTGGGGTCTTCTTTCTGGGGCCTTCTCTGCTATTTATACTTCTCAATGATTACTGTGGAATTCATGATCACTGATCATGCTTCCTCACAGTTAGCTTCACTACGCCATGTCTTCAGTTAGGCTTCTCTCCTGATTTTGAATTTGAACCTTGTGAGTAACTGTTAGGCCACATCACCTTACATCCCTTGATCATTCCAGTGTTATGCAGATCCATTATTGCCAGTATGGGTTGACACGTGTCTGACTATGGTTGGCGATTTATATTGCCTTTCCAAATTGCCCTTCTCATGCCACGTTTTGAATCGTGATTGGCTTATACAATTTATACAGCCAACATTACCCCCCGTAGTAATATACCCAATACTTAGTGATATTAGTAGTCAAAACACTTCACTCACGTCCTAGGACGTGCATGGATTTCATATCTTCTTAGAACTGCAACCGCCTGCATTAAATTCTTTTCCACACCTTAAATATTTCCCATTATCTAAGCATTTGAATGGACTGATACAGCTCGCATGGCCAAACAAACTGATCGAGCATACGAGGAGTTGCTAGATAATAATGTTTGCCCTCGAAAGAATTTTCATGCATTTATTAGCCACTCCTATCCACTTTCCTATATTCAAGTCATGGAAGCTTTTGCAAACTATCGACCTTTGGATTATGAACCTATTGTTCATAATTCTCTAGCCCAAAACTTTGCAAACATGGATATTGGAAGCTCTTCTTCTGACCAAAAACCTTCTGTGTGGGATGAGGCTACAGCTTCTTCTTCTTCTTCTAAGACTTCTGGCTGGAGAGGCTGGCTAGAACCTGAGGAATCCAAGCTGAGAGAGCGTATTAATCATCACTTCGTCGAATTCACTGATCTTCCATCTTTCCCTCCTTTCGTTCAGAGCTCGGTGGTTTATTCATATGTATCAATCGATCGCCGGCGCAGTTTGGAAGACAATTTACTCATAGCATGGTATACGTCCTCCATGCCTACGAAGATTGTGCAAGCCACTCGTCGTCGAGAGGAAGCACAAGGGTACAACCCATCATTCTTAGCCTAGAGGGCAAAATTTTGCTCTTCTGACTAGCTTGACTGCGTAAACAACCCCCAGTTCTCTCATTCTTTCGAGATGGATCCTCCTGCACCTCCTCTTCCGCAAAACCCTCATTGGGTGGAAGAACTGAGACTTACTCTCTTTGAGAATCAGTTTCTTCCTTCCTATTAACCTCCAACTTCCCCCACTATATTTGAGCGATATCAAGCTTAGCTTTTGCTTGCGGCCTTTTCTCACTTGCCCTTCAATATTCTTGAAGGTGATGTTCCTCTTAAGAACCTTCGATGGGCTTGTGACGTTATGAATCGAAGTCATGTCCTCAATCCTATTGCCCAAGCAGAGCTTCAGATGTTTTTGGATCAACTCCCACTGCTTCTTCATTGGCACCAAACTTCTATGGCCACCACTCAATCTTTGGACAACATCTCAACCCATCGAATTCACACCCAGTATGAAGTAGAGAACCTTATCGATGAATATAATGACTTCAAGAATAAAGACTCTGCATATTAGGATGACTTGGATATGGACGAGATAAAATAAGGATTGAAGGAAATAGAGTTCGAAATAAAAGCCGAACAACTTTTTCATCAAATAAGAGCATATCAGCTTCAACAGCCTAGCTTGGAGAAGATAGAAGACAGAATATGAAAGGAACAGAAATTCATCGACTATTGTCGGAACAAGTTCCATGACCTTGTCATTTTCTCTATTCCTTATTTTTATGAAATTGAATATGTAGTCAAAAAGGCCTTCTGATGTAATTACTTTCACCTTAATAAAGCTAGGCTTTCCTTTCTTTATTTGGCATGGTTTGATTTCATTCTATTTATCCAAAATGAACAACCAAAATGAACAAAATCAGAGCTTCGAATTCATTAATTTTGTCCTTCGAAACCTGATTTAAACATATCTAATGGAATACAAGAGACCTAATTTGAACTTCCCCAGCATATGGAATGTAATTGACAACCTCTACCTTAGGTCTTCTTTTCCCAATCATATGGTCAACACAATCAACAGTTTCGAATCAACTATTTTTGCTACGAACAAACAGTCTACATTTTCCGAAGTATGGAAACTTCCTTTAAGGATTGCACTGTTTTATTCTAAAAAAGTGACTCCCTTTGCATCCTTCACTACTAAACCAAATATTGGTTTTATGTCGCATAGAAGTCTAGAACAACCAAATTCTAACCACAGAGTAATTCAAACTTTACTTTGAAGGATTTTACTTTCAACAAGAAACCTAAAAGCAGGTCTTTAATCATCTTGAAGTAAACAGATACCAAGACACTCATGTACTCTTAGGTGTGAAATGTGCTTCGAAGTCAATTCCTTGCTTTCGAAGCTCCAGCTGACTGCTTGTCACCTGATTTTGGCGCCAAAACTTGGCTTCGAAGCCAAACATTTGATTTCAAAGCCAATATTAGTATTTGAGATATGTTTCCCTCTCAAATTATCAATATTGAGAGAAACTTTTCGCGTCCATACCTTTAGTACTTCTTTATGAATTCTACCCACTTAAAACGATTGGGTATTTTTTTTCAGACAGAAAGGTTAAAAACCCTTTTATTTTGTGCTTCCAATTCACTTGTTCGCCTAACACACAAATCCTTCATCTCTACTGACTTCTCCTTTCCCTTACTCTCTTTCTTAACTTCGTCTTCTGAAAAAACTCCTGTCAATGGCTTCTTCCTCGTTGAAAATACCGGTTGTGGAACGTGTGAGTCTATCCGTAGTCTTAAAAAAGATCATTAATGAAGAGTGTGAGAAATACAAGGTTGGTGAGAAAAGTACTATCGACGAGCGCATCTTCATTTCCCGTTGCTATGAACAACAAGAATACGTGCTTGGGCCCATTTTTAAGGAGATTCCAACTGAGCTTCTAGCTCTGTATCTACGTCTGGAAGATCATTGCCTCATCTATGAAGGCGGTCTTGATTGGGGAAGCTGGAGGATGAACCGACCCCATCGTTGCTGGCTCACAATAAGATCAGAGTGGGACGAATGGTATGATCGAGTTGTCCCTGATAGGACACTGGATCTTTAGGAGCTTTGCCTCTTCGACGCCCTTCAGTTGTCCAGGTTCACCATTTCAGAGGACCCATTTTTAATACCTGCTGCTCTTTGTTTTTGAAATTCTGCTTTCAATTTCTTTCAGTTTAGATGTGGGATAATGGCTCCTACTGTCCTTGACATCTGTTATCTGTTAGGATTATCCCTTATTGGTACTCTTATTGGTCCAGACTATCCTGACCTCAAAACCCCTTTTTCTATCCGTCCTCTAAACTCATCCTATAGTGACTTTGTCAAGGTTGAGAACAAAAGAGAAGGCCCTGTGACTAATAAAGAATTTTTCTCTTTTTTATTGTATTGGTTTTGCAAATTACTTTTCTGTATCTCTTCTCAGAGGATCATGCCTGAGTTTGCCCCTCTTGCCAAAGCCCTTGTTTTACAAAGAAAGGTGGCCTTAGCCCCATACGTTTTGGGTCATGTTTATAGAGCTTGTTCCCATTTTTTGTGAAAAAACCATGGATGCCAATCAAGGAGGCCCATTTTGGATACTCCAACTTTGGCTTTTTGCATATTTCACTGATTTGCGTCTAAATGCTTAAAGTTTTTGGAGCCAAACCCTACTACCCATGGTATGAAACTAGCCAATGTTTCACTTTATCCTTCCAACTTTGCCTTATACTTTTCTTTCTTTCACCAACTCCCAGCTTCCCATTCTTTTCACACCTTCCGCCCCTTCAAAGCTACTAATATTGGCCCAACCTAGCTGAGGACCTTTTTAAGTGATAGGTCATGTTCTACGCCCCAGCACAAAAACATGTGGGCCTCTATTCTGATCCCCAGCGAATTATTCATTGGTACTATGAACCCCAGAACTTAAAAGTGCATCTCTGAGCCTTATTGTCCTGCCCAATTTGCTAGGCAATTTGGACTCTCACAAGGGGTCCCTATCATTCTCTGCAATCAATCCAATTTAAGCCTTACCAGCAGAGATTTGAAGATCCAAATTGGAAGAAGCAACTTCCAAATTTATCCAAGATCTAATTGACTTTGAGTACCTACCATTCATACCTCAAAGCAATATACGGAAAAGGTGCCAGAGCTGGTGGATGGCCAATATGGAGGTGCACTTGGCCATTCCTTCTTAAGATCTATTAACGGTACTAGACGTGCCTCAAGCCAAGTCTAAAGGCACTGGAGTGGATACTGTAACGAGCCCAAAATGCGTATAAGGAATTATCATTATTTACCTATGGGTTAATGTGCTCTAATTTAATTATATATGTTCAAATTAAAGAATTATCTGTTGAGTTACGACTTTAAAATTGGAATTGACGATCTTTATGGGTTCAGAAATTGGAATTGAGTACATAGATATGTTAATGGGAATTTTTAGAGCTATTTGGGAAAATTAATTGGAAATTTATTTCATCAGATTCGTTAAGGTATGTTTGAGTGGTTAACTTTGCACTGTAAATTGAAGGCCTTAGAGGCTTCAGAAACCAGAACAGAGTACATATTCATGATCAATATAATTTTTAGAGTCATCTGGGAAGTTTAATTGAAATTTGATTTTGTACGATTCATAAGGGTGCGTTTGGCTCTCCCAAATTGTGATAAACTTATATATAAGTAAAGGTATAGATGTATATGAGATATATGAGTTGAACTCATCTTTTGGAACCCAAAAATATCTAGAGGAGAAGGGAAGACACGTGAAAGAGAGAGGGGAAGAGAGAGTTCCAGAGAGAACTCAAAGATAAGAAGGGGGAAAGAGTAGAAATGAAAGAGGACATCAAAAATTTGGCTTAAATTCACCATGGTTATGCAAGAACAAGTGATGGTAAAGGCTTAAGGTAAGATTCTCCCTCTCAATACTTGAAGATCATAAGTTAAAGAGTGAGTTCTTGGGTTATCTATGTTTGTATGTATGGGTTTTATTTCTTCAAGCAAGAAGATGTTGAATCCTTGTATATAGCATGAATTTATGTTACAACTTAATTTATTGTAGGAGTTTTATGGTTCTTAAAGAGGCTAAAGAGGATTCCACCATGTAAGTGAGACTTGAACCCCAAACCATGACTACTTTATGCTTTTGTGTTCTAAATTCTTAATCTTGTTCTTGTGATTGGGAATTGAGTAGTATTTTGGGGTTATGATTTTTGATAGAAGCTAAGAATGTGAAATTTATCATGTATTAAAGAGTTTTGGGCTTTGACTTGCATGAAATTGAAGTTTAATTTTGAAAATAAGAGGTTCCAAATCCAAGAGGCATTTTCGGACTAGTTTTTGCCCAGAGCTGCACATGCGGCGGGTCTTCTCGCACGTGCGGCAGTCCATTTCCAGCCCCAAATTTGATTCTGCTAAAAAAGCACGTGGTCCCGCACGTGCGGCCAGGTTTCCCGCACGTGCGGGGCAGCTCTGTTCAACCAACTTTAAATACGCATATCTCTTGTATCCGGACTCCATTTTGAGTGCTTCTTAAGCCTAAATTCAAGCCCCGAAAGTCTAATTTCTAATGGTGGTGGTCTAACTCCCAAATTATAAGTATAAAAATAGATATGCCCAAATTAGTAACGATTGTTCACTTTATGTCTACTAGTTTTATACCATTTCTTATTCTAAACCATTTTCCTTTCGATTCCTCCTATTTTCTTAGACACAAATTATGACCTATTGAGGACTAATGAGTTTAGAACCACCAAGACTAATTGATTAAAGAACAAAAAGGAGATTGGTTATATTCTCATACTATGCTATGTGCATTGTGTTTGTAGGTCAACGAGGACATCGTCCCATTGTTACCAAAAGCCCAGCACTATGAGTAATAGTATAATAAAGATATATTTTTCATTATCTATTTTGATTAATGTGTGGTAGGATTCTCTAAATATCATATTTTGATAATGTGTGACATGATTCTCTCAATGTTGTATTTTGTTAAAATACACAAGTTTCCAAAAAAAGTAAAATGAGTCATGAATAAGAACAGTGAATTGTTTATCATATCATATGGTGGGCCTAAGGCCGTTCTGTTTATCTGTTCCGCTTATGCTATGGCATGGTATGAATTATTTGGTCTTTAAGACCTAATTATTTTGGTATGGAACAAAGTGTTGTATAGAACTAAGTGCTACAATGTGAGTCACCTTTAGAGTCCGTACGAGACACCTCTTGTGTCCATACATGCATGAATTGGGCCCAAGGAGAGGTGGGGACATGTCAATGTTCCATCTGCTCCATGATACGATATGATACGTTTGGACCTAAGGTCGTTTTGATATACGATTGGGCCGGAGGCCGTTTGTTATAAATGGACCCGAGGTCGTTCAGAACATATGATATGAATACAAAAGTTTTGACATCGTTATATGACTCATGTTATGACGTGTTACTTTATCTGAATGAGTAGATGTCCTATTTTAAAATGTGTTTCTAATGTTTTGTAATAGTTCCATTATGTATTCCCCTTGAAAGGGTATGGTTTATGATACGATAGATAGCTGTTTTGAAAAGATTTATGATACGTTTCTAAATTGTGAAGTATGTTATCCTAATGTTAAGGACATCATTCATTAACCTCTTTACTTTAATATTACTCACTGGGCGTTAGCTCACCCCTTTTATTTTATATATGTAGGTGAGCCATCGGAGATCAACATTAGAATTGTATTGAGGTCCACCTGTCTGCCAAACCGCCTGGGGTACGCCTCCTCATTGAGGCCTTAATTTTGTATTGGAAACTATGTAATTTATTGAGTCTTATGTAAGTGTGTGTGAGATCTATATAGATTCTGTGATTGTTTATGTAATATGGAAGTGTATTTAAATGCTTAATCTATTTAAATCATCATGTATGCACAAGCTTAATGGGCATTTTATCTATGTTGGCTTCCGCTTAAGGCCCCGTATTTGAGTAAACATTATTATGAAATTTTGTTTTAAGGCCTAATCAGGCTGGTCATGGACCAAACTTTTAGGGGCGGGTTTGGGTCGTGATAGTTGGTATCAAAGCACGAGTTATGATCTCACACACATATCCATTGAGCATTAAAGTGTCTAGAATGCATTTAAGTTGCATGTATTTAGTAACAAAATGATATATTGTGCATTTTTAACAATGTATGTGAGCTTGTACAATCAGTTAAGTATTTAGCTTGCAAATTAGATCTCTTATGGACTTTGGAGTAATAAAAGGAGATCCATATGTATTGTTTCATAGATTGAGTTTTGTGACTAAGGAGAATTCGATAATTTGGGGTACACAAGGAGTGTGATATTGAGGCTAAGGTTTTGAAAGATGTGGCATATTGGTGTTCTTAGGATATTCAAATTGGTAAGTATAGGCATGTTGGTGGAAACGTGATGTGAAAAGAGATTAAACGTAGTTTCTATATGGACTACATGTGAAATTAGGTTATGAAGAATTTTGCGAAACTGAAGTTGTTGCCAATTAAAAAGGTGTATGGAATTATGGCAATTAAAAAATGTGATGATTAATAATGAGTATGGGACTTGAGAGTTATGGAATGGTTTAATATAAGAAGTAGGGATGAAATGGAAGTTAAGTCTTTGTTGAGGCAACAGGATAATGTGGAAGGAATATTACCAAATATGATGAGACTTATGCGGACGTGTCATGAGAAACAATAAGATCAAAAGAAGAAATTAAGTATGAACTCCACAAAGGAATCAAAGAATGTGATAAGAAGCGTTATGTATGTTTACATGACTATTGGGGAGTGTAGAATCCTTTTAAGTGGATAAATAGAACTTAAAATAATGTCATGATAAGTAGAGACACTTTGATGGATGATTAATATGTGATCTTGCATGTGATAAATAGAAGTAGTACATTGTGGTTGATATGATTTGTGACTCAACTATTGAAGAATTTAGAATGCTTTCGTGTGGATACGAGAAACTTGAGCAGAAATACTGAGATATTTATATTGAGGGAAATTCGATGTATGAAGACCATTATTTTAAGTGCTTAACTTAAATGTAAGCAAACTGTTCATATGATTAATTTGGGCCCTATCCTTTTGTTTGGATTGTTTACGTCTATGAGGAATTGATTTCATGATAAGTCAATATTGTTAATATGCTAAGACAAGTTAGTTGTGACTTACAATGAATGGAACCAATATGTGGATTAGATGCAATGCTCTAACTACTTTGAAGTTATTGGAACAAGAATGTAGGAGTTTTATGGACAACGTGTTTTATGTTTGATATCATGAAGTTAACTTTAAGATCCCCTAAACAAACATTGATTTTAAGTGGTTGTTGTTTTACTATAATTTGGGAGTTGTGACAATTAGGGTTTGATCCGTATTAGATTTTACTAATAATTTATTTTGGAAAGAAAAATCATGGAGGCCAATCTGAACAAGTAATTTCTTGCTATGGGATTTGGATTGCTCTTTGAGGTCTGTGAGAAATCTGATTCGAGTTGATAAGTTTAATTTTGATTACTTGGACCTCTATTGAAGTCGAGGACTTGAATCTGAATTTGATTATTTTAAATTTAGACATCATTTGTTAAGACCACTGTTGTGAGCATTTGGATCATTAGTGAGCAAAGATCTACGAAGTAATGGATCCAAGATTTATGTGTTTATTTGGTTCAATGGGTGTAAAATGAAAATATCATTGGAAACATAATGGGGAAGCGAATATTTCTTCATCTTTAAAGAACTATATATATTTAGAAATATTATGGAATCAATGGAGAGTTGTATAATACTATAGATTCATGGACTAAGCTAATTTGAGGATTTCAAGTGACAATCAACACTAGACCAATTTGAAACTTAAGGAAAAAGAGTTAGCTCATAAACATCCTTGGGATTATGGTTTCACCATTTGGAGTATATGACTAGTGGACCAATAAATTGAAATGCATGAGAGTTATGAATAATAAATTAATGTTTTGAGATTGCTGAATATTATTATCAATGGGTTACCAATTGGCCAGTAAATGAAAAATTGATTGTGATTCATGGAAATGTTGTATATGTGAGATAAAATAGACATTGATAAGATATTGAAATTTAGGAACTAGACTTGTGACAAGGTAAATCAAGTTTGGAGGACCAAACTTCTTAAGGTAGGGAGGATGTAATGACCCCAAAATGCGTATAAGGAATTATCATTTTTTACCTATGGGTTAATGTGCTCTAATTTAATTATATCTGTTCAAATTAAAGAATTATCTGTTGAGTTACGACTTTAAAATTGGAATTGACGATCTTTATGGGTTCAGAAATTGGAATTGAGTACATAGATATGTTAATGGGAATTTTTAGAGCTATTTGGGAAAATTAATTGGAAATTTATTTCATCAGATTCGTTAAGGTATGTTTGAGTGGTTAACTTTGCACTGCAAATTGAAGGCCTTAGAGGCTTCATAAACCAAAACAGAGTACATATTCATGATCAATATAATTTTTAGAGTCATCTGGGAAGTTTAATTGAAATTCGATTTTGTACGATTCGTAAGGGTGCGTTTGGCTCTCCCAAATTGTGATAAACTTATATATAAGTAAAGGTATAGATATATATGAGATATATGAGTTGAACTCATCTTTTGGAACCCAAAAATATCTAGAGGAGAAGGGAAGACACGTGAAAGAGAGAGGGGAAGAGAGAGTTCTAGAGAGAACTCAAAGAGAAGAAGGGGGAAAGAGTAGAAATGAAAGAGGACATCAAAGATTTGGCTTAAATTCACCATGGTTATGCAAGAACAAGTGATGGTAAAGGCTTAAGGTAAGATTCTCCCTCTCAATACTTGAAGATTATAAGTTAAAGAGTGAGTTCTTGGGTTATCTATGTTTGTATGTATGGGTTTTATTTCTTCAAGCAAGAAGATGTTGAATCCTTGTATATAGCATGAATTTATGTTACAACTTAATTTATTGTAGGAGTTTTATGGTTCTTAAAGAGGCTAAAGAGGATTCCACCATGTAAGTGAGACTTGAACCCCAAACCATGGCTACTTTATGCTTTTGTGTTTTAAATTCTTAATCTTGTTCTTGTGATTGAGAAATTGAGTAGTATTTTGGGGTTATGATTTTTGATAGAAGCTAAGAATGTGAAATTTATCATGTATTAAAGAGTTTTGGGCTTTGAGTTGCATGAAATTGAAGTTTAATTTTGAAAATGAGAGGTTCCAAATCCAAGAGGCATTTTCGGACTGGTTTTTGCCCAGAGCTGCACATGCAGCGGGTCTTCCCACACGTGCGGCAGTCCATTTCCAGCCCCAAATTTGATTCTCCTAAAAAGGCATGTGGTCCCGTACGTGCGGCAAAGTTCTCGCACGTGCGGCCAGGTTTCCCGCACGTGCGGGATAGCTCTATTCAGCCAACTTTAAATACGTATATCTCTTGCATCCGGACTCCGTTTTGAGTGCTTCTTGAGCCTAAATTCAAGCCCCGGAAGTCTCGTTTCTAATGGTGGTGGTCTCACTCCCAAATTCTAAGGATAAAAATAGATATGCCCAAATTAGTAACAATTGTTCACTTTCTGTCTACCGGTTTTAGACCATTTCTTATTCTAAACCGTTTTCCTTTCGATTCCTCCTATTTTCTTAGACACAGATTATGAAATATTGAGGACTAATGAGTTTAGAACCACCAAGACTAATTGATTAAAGAACAAAAAGGAGATTGGTTATATTCTCATATTATGCTATGTGCATTGTGTTTGTAGGTCAACGAGGACATCGTCCCATTGTTACCAAAAGCCTAGCACTGTGAGTAATAGTATAGTAAAGATATATTTTTCATTATCTATTTTGATTAATGTATGGCAGGATTCTCTAAATATCATATTTTGATAATGTGTGACATGATTCTCTCAATGTTGTATTTTGTTAAAATACACAAGTTTCCAAAAAAAGTAAAATAAGTCATGAATAAGAACTATGAATTGTTTATCATATCATATGGTGGGCCCGAGGCCGTTCTGTTTATCTGTTCTGCTTATGCTATGGCATGGTATGAATTATTCGGTCTTTAAGACCTAATTATTTTGGTATGGAACAAAGCGATGTACGGAACTAAGTGCTACAGTGTGAGTCACCTTTAGAGTCCGTACGAGACACCTCTTGTGTCCATATATGCATGAATTGGGCCCAAGGAGAGGTGGGGACATGTCGATGTTTCATTTACTCCACGATACGATATGATACGTTTAGACCTAAAGTTGTTTTTGTGACGCCCCGAATCTACACTATCGGTTGCAGTCAAGGGAGAGTCACTAATGAGTCCTATGGTCAATAACCAAGTAAGATCCCAGATCGCCGGAGGAGTCAAATTAGCCTCCCTTCTAAGTCCGACTTTCTTAGGCAGCGCACTACCCTTTTGACAAATCTTTAAAAGGTATTGACACAAGGTCTCATAAGCAACGATAAGGTTCATACATAAATATATAAAATATAAGTGCATAACAACTACGAATATCCTTAATTTCAAAAGCTTGTTCCATTACATTACATCCGAAAAGAAAATTTAAATCTTCATATGAGCCTTACAAAATATCAAAGGAATTTCTAACTTTCTTAAGATAGCCAAAAGTTTTCGAAGGTTTTAGGTTTGTCGTCTCCAGCTATAAGCTCCTCTTCGGCACCTGGCATGATACACCATGAGCTTTGAATGCCCAGTAAACACATAGACACCCCATCCCTTTTTCCCATTCCAAAACACAATCACAAGTGTAACATCAAGTAGTAAAGCATGATACTCAACTAAATAAATAAAGGGTTATAAGTTGGATGTTAGTAAACTAGAAATCCCCCAAAGAGATTTCGTCCTCCCAACCACAAGAATCGGATGCGGATTATTCAATATGCCCCCTCTTTTGCTGCTTTGTTGCAGAACTAACCTCGGATGCCTACCAACGGTTATATACCGCGTAGTGCCAACCGCAGGGCCTCAAAAGAGACGGTAATGATGGGCCTTGCCCAAATCCCTCCTCACACCAAACTACCTAAGGTCCGAATACAACCGTTCCGTTCAAGGGTTCCGAAAACCATTTGCGCAAGACTTTAACTTCCGAATAGGGAACGCATCCCAACAATCCATACATCACACATTATCATCTTTTCACAACTCAAAGATCGAAAACCCAATGCCATCCCAATTACGTTTTCCGTGGAGTTAAATGTTTTAAATCATGGTTAGACCAACTTAACAAGGGTTATAAGTTAGATGTTAGTAAACTAGAAATCCCCCAAAGAGATTTCATCCTCCCAACCACAAGAATCGGACACGGATTATTCGATATGACCCCTCTTTTGCTACTTTGTTGTAGAACTAACCTCAGATGCCTACCAACAGTTATATACCATGTAGCGCCAACTGCAGGGCCTCAAAAGAGACGGTAATGATGGGCCTTGCCCAAATCCCTCCTCACACCAAACCACCTAGGGTTTAAATACAACCGCTCCGTTCAAGGGTTCCGAAAACCACTTGCGCAAGACTTTAACTTCCGAATAGGGAACGCATCCCAACAATCCATACATCACACATTATCATCTTTTCACAACTCAAAGATCGAAAACCCAATACCATCCCAATTACATTTTCCGTGGAGTTAAATGTTTTAAATCAAGGTTAGACAAACTTAACAAGATAATAATATCCACATAAGCATGCATCATTAAGATGAAGAAGATAAAGAACATAACCATAACACATATAATATCATGCCAAGATATGATCACAAGCTAACAAGCATTTTCATGAACACAAGAGCATAAAACATCCATGCACAACAGAATTTCCAGATTCGATATCACGTAAGGATTAGAATGAAAAGGACTATTTTAGATTTTTCACCGGACTCGGCCTTCCTATGGTTCGTAGAGAATTTAATCTAGTTTCTAGAACATATTTCGGAAATGGGATAGCTTTTCTAGATTTTAAGTTATTTAGAAAACACTCCAGCACTATCCAGATTCGTCGACCGTTACGAACATTTGATTTTCTTGCAAACCGCTCACTGTTTTTTAATGAAACCAATTTTAGTTGAAAGATAACTCCTTAAGGAAAATTTTGACATAAAATAAAGGTACAGAATAATTGTCTACATTTTTCTAGAAATTTTGAAAGTTGGCTGCGAAAACAGATTTTAAGGCACAATACCCAAAACAAGAAGATTTGTGAAAAAAGAGATCCCCTAAGGGAAAATTTTCATTTCTTTTGTGATGAAAACATGCTAACTAACATATATTAAAGTCAGAAAATTTGCTTGAAGGTGTGCCTTTGGAAAATTTGAGAGATTGGTATGAAAAAGGAAGTTTTGTACCGAAATGAGGGAAAATACAAGAGAAGTAGAATCAAGGCTCAACTCTTATCATTTTTAACACATCTAAAAACATTATTTAGAACCCTTAAGAACATATATTTGAAAAAGGAAAATAAAAGAGAAGGTTGTGTTGTGGCTTACTTGCTAAACTTGAACAAGAGTGCTCTCCTCTTCTTTCCTCTCCCTCTCAAGACTTCTCTCTTGCTCTCCTTTCTCTCCTCTAGGCCGAATGTGTGTGTGAGTGTGTTGTTTGTGTTTGCCAAGCTAGGGAGTGGTGGTATTTATAGGCAAATTTTGGTATAAAAAGACATAAAGGCCCACTAGTTGGAATTTGATGGAAAAGTTAGGATTTACTTAGAGTCTAATAGAATAGGAGTGATTAGGGAGCTTAATCATAGGATTAGACAATATCTAGTTGGTCCCTAGTTGAAATGAAACTAGTATTGGAAACAAAACCCTAGATTTAGGGGTACTAGGTGTTAGGGTTTCTAGAACACCATCATTACAATTCTTAAAAATAGGCTCCTCACATCTTCCTAGGGTGGCCGGCCCTTGGGAAGGGTGATGGGCATTTTTTATTCAATTTAGGTACTAGGGACACACTTCCCAATTTATATATATATATAGATCTCAAATTGATTGATGGTACCTATAGTCTAAAAGTACATGTACTAGTTTTGGGGTAACTCTTGAATTTAAATAAAGAAGTGAGGGCTTAGAATTAAACTCATGTATTGGAATTTTAGTTATGTAGAATTAAATTAAATTAGGCTAAGGAACCTAATTTGGCTAGGATATCCCTGTTTCGATAAAAAATAAAATGCTAACCGACAAGATTCGAAATAATTCCAGGAACTGAGGGGCTTTAAGAAAATAATTCAAACATTAGGGTTTTTTTTTTTTTAAAGAGAATACATTTTTCAAGGGCTTCACAGTTTTGATATACGATTGGGCCAGAGGCCGTTTGTTATACATGGACCCGAGGTAGTTCAGAACATATGATATGAATACAAAGGTTTTGACATCGTTATATGACTCATGCTATGATGTGTTACTTTATCTGAATGAATAAATGTCCTATTTTAAAATGTGCTTCTAATGTTTTGTAATAGTTCCATTATGTATTCCCCTTGAAAGGGTATGGTTTATGATACGATAGATAGCTGTTTTGAAAAGATTTATGATACGTTTCTAAATTGTGAAGTATGTTATCCTAATGTTAAGGACATCATTCATTAACCTCTTTACTTTAATATTACTCACTGGGCGTTAGCTCACCCTTTTTATTTTATATATGTAGGTGAGCCATCGGAGATCAACATTAGAATTGCATTGAGGTCTACCTGTCTGCCAAACCGCCTGGGGTACGCCTCCGCGTTGAGGCCTTAATTTTGTATTGGGAACTATGTAATTTATTGAGTCTTATGTAAGTATGTGTGAGATCTATATAGATTCTGTGATTGTTTATATAATATGGAAGTGTATTTAAATGCTTAATCTATTTAAATCATCATGTATGCACAAGCTCAATGGGCATTTTATCTATATTGGTATTTGCTTCCGCTTAAGGCCCCGTATTTGAGTAAACATTATTATGAAATTTTGTTTTAAGGCCTAATCAGGCTGGTCATGGACCAAACTTTTAGGGGCGAGTTTGGGCCGTGACAGTTACTTTCTCCACTGCTCATGCCATCCCAATTCCTACCCTGGCTACTACAAAGTCTGCTTCTGCTGCCTCAACTCCTCCTAGAGTTACTCGGGCTACTTCGAAGAAAAGTATGCAATGCTGCTTCTTTTCTTTTCTCCTTTTATGACACCTTTGCCTTTTACTTATAGTTCCTTCTTTGGTATAGGTGGCGTAAGTGACTCATAGGGAGACTCTCCTCAAAGAGCTCTAGCTTTAAATCTCCTTAAGAGCAAGCAGAAGCAACAAAGGAAAAGGAAAATTTTGCTTGATCCTGAGGAAAAGGTACCTGAGGCTCACGTAGAGGAAGAGGAAGCAGAAAAAGAGCAAGAGGCTCCTTTAAAAAGGAAGAAGAAAATGACAGTCTCTCTCTCTGATTTCACTGGGGACCCCATTTACGAAGCAT
Source organism: Camellia sinensis (assembly GCF_055761805.1). NCBI lineage: Eukaryota > Viridiplantae > Streptophyta > Magnoliopsida > Ericales > Theaceae > Camellia > Camellia sinensis. The sequence continues at coordinate 25,776,527 of NC_138969.1, read as the reverse complement.
CTATTAAAGCAGTGGAAGCGGAACATTCTAAAGAAATCATTGTGTTCTAAAGGGCTGAGAAGAAGAGGCAACAACAAATGCTTAGGGATAAAGTTGCTGCTGCTAATGAACTCCAAAGAGAAGCTGCAAGGAAACAACAAACTGCTGAACATTATACCCTTCACAGCTCTCTAACTATTGCTACCACTTTTGAAACCAGTAATTTCCTTTTGTGTCTCTAACTTTCTTTCTTAAGTTCTTGATACTGAAACCTAACATTACTTTATATTTCTTCTTTTGCAGCAACAACTACTCTGCCTTCTCCTTCAATAAGGACTTCTTTAGTTTCATCTGAAGTTGAAAGACCTCGAAATGTGAAGCCTATTCAAGCAATACTCCCACTCCCTAGTTCTACACTTTTCATACCTTTCTTGAGGCAAAGTTCCTGCATCCCTATCCTTTGGCTTAACTCCATTCTTTCCTCTTCTATCCTTTAACTCTGCCTAATTTATTCTCCCTTCAAGCCTTGCTGCTCCTTCCCCTCCTGAGGAAATTCCAGTTATTACTTCATCTCCAGTGGTAGCTGATTCACTTAGAGAAAACACTGGTAGCTTACCAGTTCCTTGTCTACTATTCCTATCTAGCTCCAGTCCTTCTTCTCTTAACTTACTGGTAGCCAAGACTATGGAAACCGCTAGGGATGCTTCATCTTCCTCTCATATCCCTATGCAGCCATCTCTTCCTTCTACCAGAGTCCTTTCTGCACTAACCATGTCAACGGAAGAGGTGGACATTGTTGAGGCTAGACTAGCTAGCCTTTTTGACATGCCTTCTACCATTCCAATAGCTAGCAATGAAACTGAGCCATTAGTTTTGGCTGATTCTCTCTTAGAAATTTTTGAGAGCTCTTCCTTCACCTGTAGGACTTCCTTGCCTTCATTAGATTTGGACAGCTGTTTGGAGTTGCTGACACTCTTCTCGAGGATTCCCTTCGAAGCCTTGCAAAGGCCTATTATCAAGAATGGTTTCCTCTAGTGCTGCAAGGTTGTTGAGCAATCAAGCATGACTATTTCAAGTGATTTATCTCAGGCAGCAGCTACCATTGACTTTTATATCAACATCTGCCATGTTGCCAAAGCTGTAGAGGAGAAATTATTGAGAGACCAGAAATTCGTTTCCCAAATACATGCTAAAGTGTCTAAATTGAAAGAACAACATTCCTCTGTCTCCCAATTTCAAGCTTAACTGTTGGAGAAGAAAACTCAACTATAAGAAGAGTTATCAGCAGTCAACCAGGCTTTGGATCGAACTACCACCAAGCTACAAATTACCAACCAAGGACTGGCTGATCGAAAGCAGGAGATGACTACGACCATTGAGTTGTTCCCATCTCTTAAGAGTAGAGAGTCAATTGTAAAGGAACAACTGAAACATTGTACTGACTTTTGGGCCAATCTATGGCTGCATGTATTCAACTCATTATGAAATAAAATTTTTATTTATTATTTGATGCTCCTTTTGTTTAGCACTTATTGTACTCCTTGCGTTTCCCATACAGTTGGATAATAAGGCTTCAAATATCTGCAGTTAATTTTCTTAAGGTGTACATATCCATTCAAATTTCTCAAATGATATGTTCTCCAAGGAAAAACTCTATGAACTTGATATGGCCCTTCCCAATTAGGTGACCATTTGCCAAACTTATAGCTTTTAATCCCTATTGGGATTATTGTCTTCCATACCAAATCACCTTCATAAAAACTAATGTACTTGACTTTCTTATTATAGTTTTTGGCTGTTTTTTTCTTTTGGAGAAAAATGCTATTTAATGCTAGAATTCTAGCTTCATTCACATTCTCTAACTTTAAGCACATACTTTGATGGTACTGCTCAGAAACTAACTGATTCTGACATCTCACCCTCAAGGACTTAATGTTAATTTCTACAGGTAATATTGCATCATGTCCATATACTAAGGCATACGGAGTAACTCCTGTACTTGATCTTGGAGAAGTCCTATAAGCCCATAATACATCCAATAGTAAGTTATGTCAATCCCTAGGATTGTCTTACACAACTCTCTGTATTCCTTTTTTCAAGGATTTATTGGATGATTCTACCTGACCATTTGCCTGTGCATACTAGGGGGTAGAATTAACAAGGCTAATTCCAAATTCTACCTCAAAAGACGTTACCATCTTCCCATCAAATATAGTCCCATTATCAACAGTTATGGTCTGTGGGATGCCAAATATATGGATTAGATCTTTAATGAATCCAATAACTTCGGTCTGGTCTATAGCCTTATATGGTTTAGCTTCGACCCACTTAGTGAAGTAATTTGTGGCCACTAAGATGAAACAATGATGCTTCGAAGAGAGTGGATGTATTTTCCCTATCATATCCATAGCCCATCCTCTAAATGGCTAGGGCTTTACAACCGCATACAGATCAGTTATGGGTACATGTCTTATCGCGCCATGCTTTTGGCATGCCTGGCAACCTCTAGCATATTCTATGCAATCTTTAAGGATGGTTGGCCAATAGTAGGAATGTCTTCGAAGCAGCCATCTCATCTTCACACCAGGCTAATGAGCACCGTAGATGCCTTCATGAACCTCAGTCATGGCTGTTAATGCCTCATTTGGCCCTAAACATTCCAATAATAACCTGTCTGCCCCCCTTTTGTAAAGAGCATTACCATACATTATGTATTACATAGATTGTAATTTGATTTTTCTGCTGGCTTTCGAAGATGGGCCAGCTAGATACCGCATTATTGGATGCCTCCAATCTTGTTCTTGTAAGTCATTATGATTGACTTCTAACGCCACATTCCTTTTCGTTAAGGGTGGTATTACTTTTTGATATGTTGTTTGGCTTATGTTCATTTGAGTGTTATCCATTCTCCTGAAATTTGAAGTTTTTTGAGCCACATCATTAGCTTTGTTATTCATGAATCTTGGGACATAAGTCACATTTGCTATCTGGAATTGAGAAAGTAAATTTAATGCAACAACATCGTATGGAAACATGCTTGCACTCTGACATTTGAAAATTCCTTTCATATGGTTAACCACCAATTGAGAATCCCCAAATATATCGACTGCATGAGCTTGTAATTCAATAAGTATTTCTAGTCCCATTATTAAAGCTTCATATTCAGCTTGATTATTAGAACAAGTAATTTCATCCACTCTGAAACCATGTGTGGTTTCTACCCCCTGTAGTGACTTAATCACCACACCAATTCCAGTTAGACCGTTGGCTTTTGATCCATCGAACCACATTTGCCATGGTTCAATACTAATCATACCAAGATCCATTATCTCTTCGCTTTTTGTCTGACATGGATGATCTGCCAAGAAATTAGCTAAAACTTGTCATTTTACTGCTTTTTGGGGGATATATTCTAGATGAAATTCTGATAAAATTAGTATCCATTTGCCAATTCTTCCTCTCAACATAGGTCTAGACAACATATATTTAACCAAATCTGTGGTTGCAATTACCAAGACAGTTGTAGGCAAAAGATAGTATCTTAGTTTCATTGTAGCAAAATACAATGCAAGGCACAGCTTTTCTACAGCTGAATATTTACATTCACAAGAATTTAAAAACCTACTAAGGTAATAAACTGCTTGCTCTTTGCCTTCTTCATTGTCCTAGGCTAAGAAAACTCCCAGTGAATTTTCTGCTGCAGCAATATACAACTTCAAGGGCTTATTACCCTTTGGTGACATCAACACTGGAGGTTTGGCCAAGTAGGCTTTGATTCCTTCGAAAGCAGTTTGATGCTCTGCTATCCACACAAACTCCTCTTCATCTCTCAACCTTAATAAGGAAGAAAATACTTTAGTTTTCCCTGCAGTATTAGAAATAAATCTTCGAAGAAAATTAACTTGTCCAAGGAATTTTTGTACTTCTTTCTTACTTGATGGAGGCCTAGCTTCAATGATAGCTTTGGCTTTGTTTTGATCAACCTGTATTCCCTTCTTGTGTACTACATAGCCCAAGAAGTTTCCAGCTGATACGCCAAAAGCACATTTGAGAGGATTAAGCTTCAACTTGAACTTTCTTATTCTTTCAAAAGTTGCTTCCAAGTGAAACAAATGTTCCTCCATGGATTGGGACTTCACTACAATGTCATCAATGTAACACTCTAAATATTCTCCAATGAGATCATGAAAGATAGTGTTCATAGCCCTTTGATATGCAGTCCCAGTATTCTTCAGGCCAAATGGCATTTTAACCCATTCGAAGGTGCCAATGTTCCCAGGACATCTGAATGCTGTTTTATGGATGTCCTCTTCTGCAATGCAGATTTGGTTATAACCAGAGTGTCCATCCATCATTGATAAAATCTTGTGCCTTGATGAACTATCCACTAATAAATCTACTACGGGCATGGGGTACTCATCTTTTAGAGTTGCTAAGTTCAAGTTTCTAAAATCAATGCATACCCTCATTTTATCATTCTTCTTAACTACAGACACAATATTGGATAGCCATTCAACATACATGGCTGTCCTAATAAAGCCTGCCTTAAGGAGCCTAAGAATTTCCTCCTTGACCTTCTGAATCACTTCAGGACTCATCCTTCTTGTTTTTGCTTGTATGGCTTGAAATTAGGCTTTATAGAGAGCCTATGTTCTACTAATGACCTATCCAATCCTGGCAGTTCATTATAAAACCATGCAAAACAATCTTTATATCTCTTTAAGACCACCACCAACTAGTCCCTTTCAAGAGCACTTAACCAAGCAGTAATGTAGGTGGGTTACTGTGTAGAACCTTCCCCTAAGTTAACCTCTTCCAAGGGGTCTTGTATCTGAGAACTCACTAATGCTTCTTTTTCGATTTCTTCTGTCTTCGAAGCAATTTCTTTTCTTTGTTCTACTCCCAGTTTCTTTGATTTAGCATCTTTGCCCTTCTCCTCATAGACAAAGTCTGTCCATAAGGCTTCTTCCTCCTGTATTTCTTGGACTTTTGTTTCGATGTCTAATGCACAGTATTTATCAAAGGTCAAAGGTCTAACCTATTGTTGTTTATGCTTACAGCCAACTATCATAGTTTTCTTCTCTTGTTCCTGAACCTTTTGGAGTATTGCTTTTAAGTCCAATGCTACGAACTTAACTAAAGCCAAAGGTCTGGCTTCTTGGGTTTCACCTTCTTGCCTACAACCAGGCATCATTATCATCTTTGACGACGAATTCTTCATCAACACTCTCCTGTACCAAGTGCTTTAGGTGTGCTACTTTCTCATCAGCCGTCACTTTGGTTGAACCATCAAGTTTTCTCAGTATACTAAGTGGTGTTACTCATTCAGTATACAACTTGGCCTTCGCAAAATCAGCATAAGCAACAAAGGGTTGAGGATCTGCATTGATCTTCTTTGTCTCTCCATTGCACACGGCCGTCATTATGTTCTGATGTAGAGAGGAAGACACACATTTGTTAGTGTGAATCTAGTCCCTACTAAGTAGAGCATTATACTTAACATTGCAATCAATAACAAAGAATGCTGTCATGCAATCTTTGATTCCTACACTTAGGTTGATGGGCAAAATACCCTGAGCTATCTGTTTATCTCCAGCAAAACCAATAATGGTTGTGCTGGTTGGGATTAATCTGGGGTTCCTTTTTCCTAGTTTCTTCAAAGAAGGTTTCAGAAGTAGGTTTACTGCTGCCCCATTATCCACCAATACCCGGTTCATCTGTATCCCATCGAAGAAGGCCTTGATATACAAGGGTTTGACATGCTGTGTCATGGATGTTGTAGGATACTCAAAAGGGTATGAGAGGTTAATACTTACTTTCTCACTTTCATCTTCAGTTTCCATTGGTGTGGCTATCTCAGACTCATCTTGAATCATGCTAACTTGTGAGTCTTCACTAGAAACTGGAATAGGGTCAATCTCCTGACCTTCTTGGTTTCCATCCTTAGCCTGGAACTCTTGTGGAAATATATGCACCATATTCACTGACACTGGAGGAAATGAGCCAAACTGAACTGTCGGCTGCTCTTTTTTTTTTTTTTTTTTTTTTCAGGCTAACTTGTTCAGTTACCTCAGAAACATCCTCCATGCTACATTCTGGAACTTCAGTACTAGTGACTTCCTTCGAATGGCCTGTTCCTGCTGGTTTCCCAACCAAAAATGTCTGTTTAGCTATGAAGGTTTCAAACATTTCCTCCACAACCATCTCTTTCCTTTGGTCTAGGTCAACTTCTCCCTCTGCTTCATTGCCGCTTTCCATCAAAGCCTTTTCAAGACCTGCTAAACTGGATCTTTCTTTGGCTTTCAGTTCAGAGTGAACTTTAGCCAACTATTCTTTGCTGTAACTCCTTTTGTCCTGAGGAGTCGATTTTGGACTATGATCCAACTTGGAATTTTTTCTTCCCTCTGTCTGGCCTTTTGGCTGGGCCAATGAAGAACTTTTCCCACTTTCTTTCAGATTTTTTTGGTATTAAGTGTACTTTCGCTGGATCTTCCTCCTTTGGGACCTAGAAATCACTAGGACCATACCTGGTTCCTTTGTTTTTGGATATTTTAGTAACACCCAATTATTTGGAGTCACTAAGGGAGGTTTAACCATCCTACCTTGGTCTCCAACAACACTTCTCTGGGTAGGAATTTCCTTAGGCTTGTTCTACATGACAAACCAATCTGGAACCCCAGGTACCCATGAACCCACTAGCTCAATTGTTGAATTGTCTCTTTCTGTCTTCGAAGCCAGTTTCGAAGCTGCTTGTAGAGAGCACTGCTCGGCCCTGCCCCCCTGTCTTGGGCTTAATTCAGGCCTTCCATGAGGGGGGCTACTTTCTATCTTGTGTGAGGCTGGTCTAAGAGGCCAATCTCTAGCTCTGATCCCATAACTTGAGCCCACTTTAGGTCTCCTCTCAGAATTGCCCTCCATTCGATAATAGTTGGGTGGTCTGAACTTATGTAGAGGTCTCTTGCCTTAGAGTGCATTCTAGTGGCTATTGGCCCAGCCAAGAATGGATGTTGTCTAGGGCCAGTTCGGTATGGCCTTTTGTTGTAGGCATTGGTTGGTTTAGGGCTTCTCTGCAGATCCTTGTAATACTGCTTCCCATCAATCAGGAGCCCTTTCAACTATTTGTAGCTTAACCTGCATCTGGGACACATTCTTTGCATGACAACTGCCTCTAAAGAGTCATCATCCAGTGCCTCCTCATTAGAGTCTTCCCTTTGGTATGCAAAGCTCTGCCCATTTGCTGGTGAACTTCTAGCATCTTTCTTGACAGCAGTATGACTAGCAACATGCATCTGCACATTAACCTCTTTTAATTCCTTCAGGGATAAGTTCTGGAAGTCTGGCACAATAACATTGGTTGTAACTTTTCCAATTTCTGGGAATGGATTAGTGTCAATCCCCGTAGCTTTCTCTGCTTTAGCTTGGAATTTTAGACTCCATTTTCGAATCTGTTCTTGGATCCTGTCACGAAAAATAATATAGTTCTTAGTTGAGTGAGACCAAGAATTGTGCCATTTACAATACATTTTTCCTTTAAGTTCTTCTGGAGAAGGAATTTTGACTCATTTTGGTAACTTTAGGAAATTGGCTGCAAGCAAATGATCAAAAATATCATATGCCTTTGTTAAATCGAAAGAATATTTCCTATGAAGGTCTTTCTTTTTAAACAACTGATCTATTGTAGTGTCTTTATAAATTAACGTTTCACAGATCACAGGCTTTTTTCCTATGATCTCTGCTGCATCAATCTCATAATTAAGATCTCTATAATACGTCTTGTATGATGCATTACTTTGATCTTGTTCTTCCTCAAGTAATGATTCATATCTAGACACCTTATAAGTTAATTCCACTAAGTCTTGAAACTCAATTGAGTCAAACTTCTTTCGAAGCCTAAACTCTAAACCATTTTGAGCCAATCTCACAAATTCAGGCTCTGGTAGAATGATCCTACACTTGTTTCATGCTCTTTTGAATCTGGTAATAAATTGAACAGCCTTCTTATCAGGCCTTTGACTCAACCTTGCCAAGTCTGCCATAGAAACTTTTGGTTCCGTTTGGAAGAATTGGGCATGAAATGCCTCCTCCATTTGTTGCCAAGTTTGGATAGAGCTAGGTGTAAGGTTAATATACCATACAAAAGCTGCCTCAGTTAGAGAATTTGGAAAAAGTCTTAACTTCATGTAATCATTATTGGTAAATTCATCACACTGGGCAACGAACCTAGCAATATGTTCTACCGTCGACTAGTTTCCATTCCCATAAAAAAAAGCAAAGTCTGGTATTCTAAACCCTCTTGGATATTCATGTACCCTATCCACCCATTACGTACATGGTTTCCTGTACACATGAGTTTAAACCCCTCGAGCCATAGGTCCACACATTTCTCTAACAATATCAGCAATTTGGTCCCTAGGAATCATATTTTGTGCTTGTTGAACCACCACTGGAGGAATAAACACAGGATTTGGTGGACAACTTGTGCCTAAGGTCCTCTTGGTCTATAGGGAGGTATATTTGGGACTGGTTGTCCTTGTGGTTGTGATGACCTGTTTCGTTTTTGCGTCACTTTACTTTTTGTTTTCATTGGGTTTGCGATGTCTGGAAGCCTTTCTCAAATAATTTCTTGTTCTTGTTTATTCAGTGTCGATTCTTCACTTGTCCCGGAGAGTGCGAAGTCAGGTCCAGAGTGCCCGGGGATCGAACCAGAAATTTCTGGGCTGTTGGGCCAAGGCCGCACGTGCAGGGCCCTAGGTCGCACGTGGAGGGAGATGTGAGGTTCTGAGGGTTGCACATTGCCTAAAAGGCAAGTGCGGGTTGAGGTGCGGCAGGACCACTGCACGTACAGGGTAAGGGCCGCACGTGCGGGGAGGGCGCTCTGTACGTGCAACAATCTAGGCAGTCTGAATCTCTATTTTTTTTTTCTTTCTTTTTGGCCGTGTGTGTATCACATTTTAGGCATTTCCCTCTCACTCTAAACCTTATTTTTCTCCTCATCCTCTCTAGAAAACCTCCTCAAACACTAAAACTCTTTGATTTTGCAATCCCTTTGATCTAGATTCATCATCATCATCATCTCTCCCTCTCAAGCTTTGGAGATCAAAGGCTAGAGCTTCACTTGGTGTGGTGGAAATCAAAGCTCTCTCTCATCCTTGATCCTAGGGCTTCACTAATATCTTTATCAAGCTTGAGGTAGGGTTTTCCTTTGAGTTATATATATGTCTATGTAAGTTTTTGGGTTAAAGTTTGTGAGCCTTTCCTTGTTATTTCAAAAATAGAATTGTGACTCCAGAAATTGATGATTTGATAGAATAGACTCTATCTTGTATCATTCTAAAGACTTTCTTGAAATTTTGGACAAAATGGGTTGAGATTGTGGTGTATGATGAGATTTTATAAAAGAGATGAATAATGTTAGGGTTTTTGTGAAAACCTAGAAAATTGGGGCTTTTTTGGAAACATGGGAAAGTTTGTGGAATAAATTTTTTTTTCTTGTGTTAAAATGAGTAAATGAGTGTGGAGTTCACAATTTGGTAAGAAAAATGGTAATTGTCTTGATATAAGAGAGTGGAGTACTTACTTTCAAATTATTGTTAAATACATGAAAATGTTTAATTTGCGAGATGATAATTGTTGACCCCCATAGATCATGGGAATTGAAATCTTGGAAGTTGATGTTTGAAAATTTCATATAGTCTTGAAATAACTAGAATGCTAAGAAATTGCATGATGAGAAGTTGTTGTTGTGTATTGATGGCATATGGTTATTTTGCAAAATAACATTTGAAGAAAGAAAACGGGAAATGTATTTGCTTCGATATTGTTGTCAAGATACTTGAAATTGGAGAATACCACGAGCAAAGGAAGATCATTGTATTACATTCACATGTAGTAAATTATTTTGCATTGTGAATTTTGATTGGAAATATTACTTCAAGTAAAAGTTATATTTTGGATAAGAGCTTTGGAATTGTGTATGGGTTAAATACGTTGGTAAGTCCAGTTATGAGGTGTAGATGAATTAATAAGTTGGCCTGAGTGTCCGAGGTGAAAGACCGAAAACACGCGTGGAGGAGGTACCACTTCCCTTCCGGTTAGCAACCGGTAAAGTGGGGTTATTAGTAGTGTTTGTTGAGCCTACTTGCAGTCACCAACGTAGGAATTACCTGAGTCGTATTTACCACCCCTTTTGATTAAAATTAGAAGTTTGGAAATTGATGAGATTGCAAAATGCTATTGAAAACATGGTGATTTTCAAGAAAAGCATGGCATGTGATTATTTTTGAAGTGGCATTGCATGGCATTTGCATTTGCATTTAATATTGGATATCTTACATAAATGTATATACGTTGTTAAGGATTTCTCTTTTGAGCTTTATGCTCACCCCTATGGGATTTGGTGCAAGTAAAGATATGGTGGTCCCACCGAGTTGAGGGCGTGGATATATTTTGAGAAGAGTAGATTGCTCTTTAATTTTGTTGTAAATTTTTGTAAGCCAAGGGCTAAACATGTATGGATCCCAGAGACCATTTGGTGAAACCGGGCTATTGCCTTGGAAGATGTAAGCCCTTAAGGGCATTTTAATTACTTGGGACTAGATGTTTCACATGCTATAGATTCATGTGTTTTTCACACCATTGAATGTGTAACTGGATGTGAAACTTTTGTATAAGCTTGGTTATTAATCATGTAAAGATGAAAGGATTATTGCCATTATTTAGTGAATGTTAGTTGATGTGGTTAGTTTATGTCGAATTATTTCGGGGCATTACAGTGGTGTTGGCTACTGTTGAAGGTATGGTTGACCTCTCTGAGCCTGTCCTGCAAAAGGACCTGCGAAAGGTGCTGGAACAGGTGTTGTATCTCTTCCAGTCGCAGAAAACCCTTCCAACCCCTCGGGTACAAATTCGAACAAAGGATTAGTGAACCCCCTTGTGCTAGGTATGGCTTTGAACATGGGATTTGGAAACATCCTTATGCTATTTTCTTGTGTTGGCCCAGATACACCAATTTGTATGGCTTCGCTGTTCAGTAATGAGTCATTTTGATTTATCATGGGCCTCGAAAGAGGCTCATACCAAGACTGAGGTGATGGTCTTTCATAATTTTGATTACTAGTTTGACCATTAGTATGTTCATTACTTTGCATAGGCTGTTTATCTCTAGCCAATCTTTGTTAAGGGACATTTGAAATTTCCTCTACATGCCTTGTGTTAGTTGGTTGATGGGTATTCATCCGATCCATAAAGGATATTGCCTATCTTTCCATTGTGTTCATTAATTGCTGTCACATGGCATCTACTAGGCCTCTCCACGGATTCATTGGCTGAGTAGATGGAACAGTGGATGGTCCAATTCCATGGTCTCATTCACTATTCTTGAAACGTGGTGTATGTTCTGCATTACTGGTCTATTCGACCACAGGTTTTGATGAGATAGGTGCTTCCATAGGATGTGTTATCACATTATCCTCTGGATTAGGTACCTCTACCTCTCTTCCCACACCTTCTTCTAGGCGTTCATTTTCTCCTTATTTCCTACGTCTAGCCATTTCAATTAGTCCCACTGGGCGTGCCAAAAAATATATGTTGGCTTTTTTTGGCTTTTGAAGGTTAATATTGTAATTTTAAGCGCACCAACAAGGATCAATCAGTCCTTACAGAAGATTAATTGCCAACCGATTATCAGACGATTGTGTTTCAGTTCTTTCAGTCTCAATGAAGAGGACTTTTACTGGTGGCTTGTTTAGGAGAATTTAGTAAACAATAATTAAATGAAGGACAATTGCAACATTTCATTAAGTAAAAATGAAAACTTACAATGATCTGATCCGGCCTCGTAGAGGTTTACAGCAACAAGATACTTGAAACTACTCCTATGAATAAAGTGCAATACAAGAATTTGAAGTACAGAAATGTAAAGAACAAGAAATCTAAAAACTGGAAGGAAAATAGACTACATAAAAATTGATTTTTGGCTCTGAGTCTGGGGGCTTCTTTCTGGGGCCTTCTTTGCTATTTATACTTCTCAATGATAACTATCGAAATGAGCTTCTAACCGTCAAAACATCCCTCCATGATCGCTGATTATGCTTCCTCACAGTTAGCTCCACTACGCCATGTCTGCAGTTAGGCTTCCCTCCTGATTTTGAATTTGAACCTTGTGAGTAACCGTTAGGCCACATCACATCATATCCCTTGATCATTCCAGTGTTATGCAGACCCATTATCGCCAGTATGGGTTGACACATGTCTGACTATGGTTGGTGATTTATATTGCCTTCCCAAATTGCCCTTCTCATGCCACGTGTTGAATCGTGATTGGCTTGTACAATTCATGTAGCCAACAGTATCTAATTTGATTGATTTCTGAATCTATCACCCTGTCATATAGGTAGATAACTAAATTAGTTTTTTTATTTTTTTATTTTTATGAAGACTATCAAAGTGAAAATTTCCAAAACTCAAGAATTAGCTTGTGTGTGTGTGTGCCTTGATCATTTTTGGATTAAGATTGCTTTATCAGTGCATTAATTAATTCTTTTGTTCTATGCCTGATTGGATTCTTGATCATGCTTTGCCATTAGGTTTACTCACATTCATATTCGTACAGTTTTTATGGAATTTTTCTTGACAACTATTGTCAGTGACAAACTTATTGATTTTGATTTGAGAGTAGTATCTGAAAAAAAAGAAGAAGATATTTTAGACATAATCTCTTCATAGCTTTGCTTTTCTATCCTTTTTTATTCTGCACAGATTGCCTCATTGTGTCTATGTCTGTGTGTGCGCTTTTATTTGGAACAAGTTGAATCCCCTTTAAATTATGTCTTTCAGAACAAGACAATTGGTATTTCTGAAATTCAGAAACAAAGGACGAGACTATTTTGGATCAAGAAAATTAGATTAATTCATGCTATAGTATAGTAGTAACCAATAAATGGGTAGAAAGTATGCCCAACTTTAGGTTACTCCCTTCAACATAACTGCACAACAAAAGAGCCATTCTTTAGATTTACATGAGTGTAATACTTAGTAGGCACAAAATATAGAATATTTATCAAACTATGAATGTCTTCAAAAGCCATGTGTCTGTGTGTTTGTTTACATGTGCACAAAATTTTATTGGATTTTATCTGATGGACCCGCAGAGTACTTAGAGTGACAAAAATTTGAGTTTATGTTCTGCAGCTCCAATAACAGATAGGAGGAAAACCTTGGAAGAGGTATTAGAGGGTGACTGCTTCACCAGTACTCTATACCATCTAAATTTTAAGGTGGTGAAAATTGAGGAAACACTTTGTAAGAAGAACCTGACCAAAGAAGAAGTTACGAAGTTTAGGCATGCAGTCCGCAATAACTTTGAATACAAGATGTACCATAACAACATCCAGATTCTGGGTATAATTAGTTTGAATTGCATCTTTTGTGTCTATTTGTTTTGTAATAACTTTCAACTTACCACTAGGCACTAGTTTAACTTTATTTCATATTGGAATTGAAATATTTTTGCATATTGAGAAGCATGAATTGATCCAATATTATGTTTACCTAAATTTAGTCAATATATTTAATATTTTTCATCTTTATTACAGGTATTTTTTTTTAGTTAAATCTCACAGATTTAGCACAATTTAAAAAAAAAAAATGAAGCTATAACGGCATTTAAACACCACTATAGAATAATGCCAATTGTTATATTTTTAAAATAGAAAAGATCTATCGCGGCATTTTTAAAACGTCGCTAAATGTGGTGTGACGTCATTGTACCGTTATGCAGCACATTTGTCTAAAATGCCGCCTATACTAATATAGCGACGCTTTTAAAGCGTCATAAAGTTACAGCGATGGCCGCATCTTCGACGTTTGGTACTAAACGTCACAAAAATAATTAGCGGCGTTTTTTAAACGCTTCTAAAAGCCTGATTTCCACAAGTGACTGTTTAGGATAGGTTTGAAAAGTTATTTTTTAATATTCTTTTTTATTTTTTATTAAAATATTAATATATTTATAAATTATTTTTTATTAGAAGTATTCGTGTTTAGAAATGAAAACGAGTAATTTTTATTAATTTTGTGTGTGAATTTTTAATTTTCAATTTAAAATTTTTCGTGATATAATTTTATAATTTATTATTGGTTCAGTGGTAAAATTTTAACCTAGTAACTTTGAGGTTATGGGTTGAAGCCATGGGACAATCAGTTTGTGATTATACCAAATGTTAGATATGTATTTAATTTTTTCCTTCCTAAACACATATTAATGTGTACTAATTGAGCGGTGCTGTTTTTAATTTCATATTTTATCAAAACTCTAAATCCATCTTCTCCTATACTTTAACCTATCATATTAATACTCTCTCAAACTTTTTTTTCAATAAAATCAAGTTTCGACAAATATACCGTGTTGGGTAAATTTTTCATCCCAATTCATGTTGCTAACAAGTCTACCACCAATTTATAATCTACCCCAATTTCAATTTTCTTCGAATTCATATTTATAGTCATATCCAGTCTATCTCTTTATACATCTCTAACCTAATACTACCACACTAACAATATTTTTACTTAATCTTACCGTACTCTTAATCATCTTCATCTTAACGAGCCAAATAAATGAGGCCTTAGAATATATAATTTAGCTTTGGTACTCGTGAATGGTCTCATGTATCTCCAAAATCTTACAATCTATAACCGTTTGTGATCCTTGATCAGTCTATCATTAACCCAACTCGAGTTACCTTTAGCAACGCCATTGAAATTGAATTTAATACCGCAGATATGAAATGCTAAATATACATGTATATGTATCAATTTGCAAATTTATTTTTTTTTTTCATTAAAAGTAACACCAATTTCACTAGAGCAGTTGAGAAAAATCAAAATGTTCTTCAATATCAAATACAACAGCACCAACTGCATTTTGTTACCACGTGACACAAGTTTAGTGGACGACATTGATGATTAAAAGTGTCTGGTGCGGAGTGTAGAGAAGGAGTCCGGATTCTCGGCCGCCCTACCCGACAGGCCTACCCGGCAGCCCCCAAAACGACGTCGTTTTGGGGGTAAATTTTCAAAAAAAAAAAAAACGGAGAGGAAGAGAGGGAGGAAGGAGAGGACGAGGGAGGAAGGAGGAGGGAGGAGGAGGAGGAGGAAGGGAAGGACGGTGCCATAACCAGTGGGGGAGGAGGAGGAGGAGGCGGAGGCGACGGCGGTGCAGCTGCTGCGACGAGCTGGATCGGGCGACGATCGGACGGCTGCGACGGCCGGCGGCGAGGCGACGAGCTGTGATGGCGAGCTCGCAGCCTCCTCCCTCCTCCTTCCTCCCTCTTCTCCCTCTCCCCTCCCCTCTGGTTTTTGTTCGAAGAGAGAAAAAGCAAGAACGAAGAAGAAGAAAAGAAAAAAAAAACAAAAAAACAAAAAACCCCCAAAACGACGTCGTTTTGGGGGGCTGCCGGGTAGGGCGGCCGAGGATCCGGATTCGTAGAAAAGTGCTGTTGATGTATGATTGCCATGTAGTGGTTTCGGAGGGAAGGAATCAAGTGAGGGCCCACACCTGAGCTGTCCTTTCGACATCACTTTTTTTTGACCTTTTTGCTTGAAAGCAAACAAAAGAGGGCCCACTTCTCTCTTGGACTCATCAGTGATTGAGAGTTCTAACAATAAAGCTCTAATAAGAACACTAGTGACGTGATAATCTAAAAAAAAAAAAAAACAAAACAAAACGAAGGTCAAAATATCAAATCATATACAGGAGCTCACAAGTTAAAACTCTTTTAAAGCTCACAATTTAAAAGTCAAAAGCATTTTTCTTTAACCAAAACTTGCTCGCCATGTTGTCTAGTAGAAGTGACGCATCAGACTAGCTCTAATCAACATTAGTTGGACAACCATCCTTCAACCCTACCTACATTGGAGGGAGATAGAAACTTAACCCTCTTTTTAAATAGAAATTGTTACACACACACATATATATATATATATAAATAGATTTGTCAAAAATATAATTTGTTTTTTATCTGTGAAATTATAAATATTTCCTTTATAATGTTTTGACTTTTAACGGTGATAGCATCAAAGTTTGACGAATACACAATATGAAGGGCTATGTAGTGTTCAGTTTTGACGTAAAAGATTGATGAAATGGAAAAGACGAAGAGGGGAAAATAAAGGGTTTTTTTTTTAAAAGATGGTTAAAAATTAAATTTTGATTTTTAATTTATTTTGGGTCATATTAGCTTTTTATTTTTTTTTACATATTTTTTAAAAAAAATTAAAAAATTAATTTTTAACTAACCTTCCAAAACAATCCAAAGAGGGAGGAGAAAAAACGAGATGAAGGAAAGAGAGAGAGAGAGAGAGAGAGAGAGAGAGAGCATGAATTAGGGAAAGAATTGAAAAGAATTATGGACGAGAGAGAGTCAGAGAGTGAATGGGTAGAGGAGAATGAGGTAATTGAGATTTTATTTATTTTTAGAGAAAGGAGCATTAGAGTAAAATATTTAAGAATTAAAATTCCTAATATATTTTAGGGCAAATTATAAATATACTTCTTGAGTTTTGATTAAAATATGAATAAGTTTCTGTGGTTTTGAAAATTATATTCCACTTCCTGAGATTTCTAATTTCATAACAAATTGCTCATTTTATTAATAAATCATGAAGTCAATTAACAGTTTTTAATGATGTTAGAAATATGTTTCAATTAATAATTTAGATAATTTTAGTATTGTATAGGAGAGCAATTATGAGTTTCATTTTTTTTAGTTAATTCTGTTAAATAAAAAATTCTGATAAAGGAGTATTTGTAATTTTCTAAATCATAAGGGCAATTTGTACTTTAAGTAAATTTCAGGGGATGTATTTGTAAATTTACCCAATATTTTAATTGTATGAGGTGTTTGTTATGGGATTTAAAATTTTAAGAGGCAAAATATATTTTTTAGAACCTGAGAAGGGAATTTGTATTTTAGACAAACTTTAGGCTTTGGGTTTGTTTGGAAAGTGGGTTGGCTTTTTAGCTATTTTTAACTTGGGGCTAAAAAGCCTCGTTTGGAAAATGCTTTTTGATTTTTTTGACTTTTCGTGAGAGAAAGAATATAATGATTACGGGTTGGATGTGATATTTTGTCTTATTGGATTAAAAAACTATTTTGTCTTTTTTGTGACCAAAATAGCCCCAAACCCAGCCCATCCATTCTTCCTAAATGAACCCTTTGTTTGAAAAGTTGGATTGACTTTTTGACTTTTTTAGTCCCGGCTAAAAAGTTAGTTTGAGTTGACTTTTTTGAAAAAAAAGTGAAATAATTATGATTTGAATGTGACATTTTATCTTATTAAAATTTTAATATATTTTATCTTTTTGTGGTTAATTTAGCCAAAATTTTTCATTAAAACAATTTCATGGTTATATTTTTTATATTATCATATAAATAAGTATTTTATTTTAAAATGATAAATCTCAATACAGTTGCATCATGCTATATGCAAATTCAATGTACAAATTTTGTTTATATATCAAATACTCATTCTAAATTTGAAAAAAATTGGTTTTTTCAAACTATAAGTCTCAAATAAAATAATTAAAGTCGAAGAGATTTTCATTAAATTCTATCTTTTAAACAGAGTGGTTAAAACCAAACTACAATTTAAAAAGTGAAAATCCTAAGTGATTCGTGATTAGATCAAGATTAAAATATTCCAAATCCCAATAATTCAAACGCAATCTAAATCATTAAGAAGTTACAAAAGTGATTTAGATTGTTATTTTTCTGAATAAACAATAAATCGACACAAATGATTTTACGTGGAAAAAACCACAATTGAAGAATCTTCAATTGTAATAAAAAACCACGGGTGAAACGTCACTAATCAATCCATTACTGAAGAAAGAAAGATTACAAAGATAACACACAAATTATCCAACTCAGCCAATTTGTCTTCGGATCTTCTGTAACTCTTTCACCACGCCTTCGACTCGGAACTGATCAATCCTGAAGTTGAATCCACAACTTCACTTGTCGAATTAACGACTACGTACAGAATCAAACGCCTTTTGAAACTCTACGCTTGAATCTCCGGAATCCACCGAAGAGAACTCTCTTGAAAATAAAGTAACAAACTCCTTGATGTATGAATCTTAAATCATAAGTTTAGAACTCTCTCAAAAACATCAAGGAAAACTCAAAAAACCTCAGAAGAAAATTTCAAACAAAACCCTAGGACTCTTGAATAAGATCTAGGAAAAGTGAAACCTAAAAATAACCTAAACAGGTATAAATAGGCAACCTGAGTCCGCGATCTCCACTCAAGCGCCCAACATCCCGCTCGAGCGGCTTCAGCAAAATATGCGTGTGACAAAACAGAGTTCCGCTCGAGCGCTTGATAACCCGCTCGAGCGCGAAATCACACCTTCCAGTATTTTTACAGACCTGACAAAATACTGAGAGACCCCAATCTCCGCTCAAGCGCCAATGGTCCCGCTCGAGCGGGAAGAACAAAAACACAGGAAAAATTACAACTTTTTCAACACAAAGTTTTGTACCCGGATTTGACAATCAAGGGACCTAACAATCTCCCCCTTTGTCAATTCCTGGACAAAACCTTTCTAAACAAATGTCCTTAAACACACGCACTAGACAAGATTAATAACAAAGAGAAAAGACTCTAAACAACTCTATTATCAAACAATCTTGCCATGTGATCAATCCATCCATCCAACTTCATCCAACATTCACCTGTGAAATAGCTAGCAACATACCAGAAAAACAAAACTTGTGGAACTGTATAAGAATATATCAAAACATATATAGAAAGATAACCATGATACAGTATCCATAATGACCACAATAATATCCAAACAAATCAGACTTAAACCACCAACTACAATATTCAAAATATCCAAATATTAACAAAGTAGCCAAATATACCATCAAATATGTACCAATAAAAACTCTCCCCCTTTTTGGCCGGGAGACAAAGAAGAAAACACAAAGATCATGCATCAGGGGGAGGCGGAGGCTGCTGAATCTGAAGTAAGGAAATGATGTGCGCCAGCTGAGTAGTAGTTTGGAAAGCAGTCTGCTCCAATTGACCAAGGCGACCATCAAAAGCATCAAAGTGTTCATCCAGAAAATCCAACCGCCGGGTCATAACCTCCTCAAAATGCTGAAGCTGATCATGAAGAACTCGAGGTGGAATAACATCCTCCTCACCTCTTGCGGCTGCAGCGTCAAACTTAGCCTCCTCAGCTAGACCAGCAGTGGTACCTGCAGAAGCACCGGCCCGAGAAGACTCTCCCTTAACATGAGCCTGACTCTGAGAAACAGTTTTTTTTGTGAATGGTTGGGAGGGGAAGGCAAACTCATCATCCTCGAACACTTGAGCCTTAAGCTCGGACAAAAGACGGTTGATTATACAACCATAAAGAAGTCCTAACTGTTTATTCCCAGAAACACCTATCATCTTCTTAATAATCAGTGTGGCTAGATCAATAGACATGTGACAGGCGATACAGAACAAAACAAATCCTTGGTCTTGATTAATTTCAGATGAGTGAGTGGTCACAAGGATGTTGGCATAAACAATAAGATTAAGCAGTCTAAACTCCGGAAGGAGTTCAAACTGTTTAATCAATGCACCCGTAGGCCCAGTACGGGAAGCACCACATAACACCTCAGCCACATGATTAAAATCACAGGTAGGACGACCTGGAACTGGAAAAGGATAGTGTTCAGGGAACACTTGATCAAACTGAAGAAGCCTGTGAATGAGATCAAGTGTGACAGAAATGGATTTTGACCGAACCCAAGTAGTGAATGAAGGCTCAATGTCAATAATTTGCTCAATATTGCAGCAAAATTCTCGAACCCAGTCGAGATTTTGACGACCAGAAAAAAACAACACCAAGTCACCACCAAGGGGGTCAAACAATGAACGGATGTGAATGGACTCGAAAGTGTTAGGCTGGACATTCCGTTCTAGGTGAACAGTTCGAGCCTCAAAAGATTTATGGAACAATTTGGCTTGTTTAGTAGTCTGAAACCTAGCAGTATTAAAAGCAGGACGAGACACTGTGGCCTTTCGGCGCTTAGGGGTAGACATGATGATGTGAGACACAACTAAAACCCAAAAACCCAACAATCCCAAAAAAACCAAACCAAACAGAGAACAAAGCAAACATTAGTAATATTAGTAACAATGAGATTGAGAATAATGAAAACAAATATGACACTTACAATATGATGCAACTCACATACACAATGACTAATGCAGAGTTCAGATTGTAGGGCATAATAGCAATGTCAAACACCAAGTAGGAGAACAAATAACACTAGTGATCACTGATGAGAAACCAAACCCTTGCAAAACAAAACCAAAGAGACACCATAGCAATACTTGTAGATACCCACAGTCTAGCACATTCGAACCCAAACCCAACAAAAGCATGAAGACAAAAAAAACAATGATAAACCCTAGATCTAATTACACAACAAAACACATAAAAAAAATATAAAATCCACCATGAAAAAACCATTACAACTCAGTGAAAGTGTGTGAGAGAAGGGAATAAACAACTAGACACAGAACACCAAAAAAAAAATGAAATACAACCCCCATTGTAGCCGAAATTACAGAAAAAAACAGATACGAAGAGAGGGAAAAACTTACCAAAGGTGAAATCGGCAAGGAAGAGGAAGAAGAAAAGTGGAATCGAGCACACAAAGACCACTATCCAAGCCCTAGGTCAGAGAAACTGAAGAAGAGGGAAAAAAATGACCTGAAGAGTCGAGGGAGGGAGTTTTATACAAAATAGGTCCGCTCGAGTGTAAAGTTTAACGCTCGAGCGTGAGTCAAAACACGCAGAGACCCGCTCGAGCTCTAACAAGGACGCTCGAGCGCCAATTCACCCCTCTCAGAACTGTAAAGCTAAGAGCAAACTACTGCAAGGCTCAAAATCACAGTCGGGCGTGGGAATATCCGCTCGAGCGGTGGAAAAAACAATTTTTTTTTTTTTAAAAAATAAAAACAAGATACTCAATATCTAGAAGTGAGACCTGGAACAAAAGTAAATGATCACATTTGGCCAAAAAGAATACTAAGATGAAATAATCCACAATTTATGAATTCTGTAAACTTGCAATGTTTAAAAAACAATGACACTAGAAATCATGAGCAAAGCAGATAAAATATAATCAGTGATCATAAGGTACATGAGAATGTACAACTCAAAATCCAACATGAGATCTCACAAAATAAAGTGTGTGTGTGCAATCCATGAGAGTCCTCTGAGCTAGAGTTAATCCTCGTAGTGATCGGATGGCTGGACCTCCACCAAGAGTAACTTAACAACACAGAGAAAAGTCAAACCATTAGGAATCATGGGGTATTTGTTGAGTAAATGCGGAGGCTCCCCCTTAATCAATGAGTCCCTTTTTTTTTTTTTTTTTTGACTTTTTCTTTCTTGTGGGCACTCACTAGTGGCATTCACGCTCAAGAGTATGGAAACCAAACCAGAGAAGAATGAGATCATAAAGGATGGCTTGGTTGGTGCCTCTGAGGCAGCCTTTTCTTAATGCCCGGACATCAAGGAACTGAAAGAGAAACCGTGGAAGTGAAAACAGATGGTAGATGGTTAAGAGACTCAACATCACCCATGATATACTAGTATCGGTCAATTCCACTGTAAAAGTACAAGAAACACTGTTAGTGGTCCATAGAGAACTTTGATCACTTGTGCGGAAACCCCTGCAGCAATTTATCTCAAGGATGTGTACAGAATGAGATCATGAGGTTAATGAGCATGGGCATTCAAAATGAGCTATGAACAATGAACAATGAGATCTTGTAAGCAGCATGAGTAATGTACATAAAGAAGTTGGATGCAAGAAAAACAGATATCAATGACAATGAGATTATGGCATCCAAGCACATATAAGGCAAAACACTTACACCTACTCAAGGAACAAGTAACACTCTAGTGATCGAGCATGACACCCAAGGTCTTTCTAAGGAACTCAAACCGAAGAAGGTCAAGGGGTTTTGTAAAAATATCAGCTTTTTTATGCTCAGTGGGAACATGCTCAAGAACAACAAGGCCCTCTTCCACTAACTCTCGAATAAAATGATGACGAATGTCAATGTGTTTGGTGCGAGAGTGTTGGATAGGATTTTTTGAAATGTTTATGGCACTTGTGCAATCATAGAAAAGAGTGAGAGTGTTATGTTCTATCCCATAATCATGAAGCATTTGCTTCATCCACAACATTTGTGCACAACAACTCCCTGCAGCAATGTACTCAGCCTCAGCAGTCGAAAGAGAGATGGCATTTTGCTTTTTACTATACCAGGAAACTAAATTATTCCCAAGGTAAAAACACCCCCGGATGTACTCTTCCTATCATCAACACACCCTGCCCAGTTGGCATCAGAAAAACCAGTAATTTCAGTTGTAGTATCAATAGAAAACCAAACCCCATACCCCAATGTCCCATTAACATATTTAATGATGCATTTGACAGCAAGAAGATGAGACTCTTTAGGACTAGCTTGGTAACAGGCACAAACACCTACACTGAAAACAATATCAGGACGACTGGCTGTGAGGTAAAGAAGACTCCCTATCATACTCCTATAAAGGGTAGGATCAACATCAGTACCAGAAGAATCTTTGGAAAGGTGAAGAATGGTGCTCATGGGAATGCGTGCATGTTTGGCAGACTCAAGACCAAACTTGGACACAAAATTTTTCGCATACTTAGACTGAGACACAAACATACCTGAAGGAAACTGTTTAATTTGAAGACCCAAAAAATAAGACAACTCTCACATCATGCTCATCTCAAACTCATGTGTCATGCAATCCGAAAAATATTTCACAAGATGTTCAGCAGTGGATCCAAACACAATATCATCAACATAAATCTGAGCAATAAGAATATGAGACTTAGTATGTTTCACAAATAAGGTCCTATCCACACTACCCCTTTGAAAGTCATTATCAAGAAGAAATGTAGTAAGTCTATCATACTAAGCCCAAGGAGCTTGTTTCAATCCATACAAAGCCTTGTCTAACTTGTAGACATGATTTAGAAATTTAGGGTCCTCAAACCCTTTTGGTTGCTCAACATATGCCTTTTCTTTCAAGTACCCATTCAGGAATGCACTTTTCACATCCATTTGAAACAATTTAAAGCCAAGAAAACATGCAACACCAAGCAAAATACGAATAGATTCGAGACGTGCAACTAGGGCAAACGTCTCATCATAGTCAACACCCTCTACATGTGTGTAGCCTTGAGCAACCAACCTGGCTTTATTCCTAACAACAGTACCATTCTCATTAGATTTATTTTTAAAGATCCACTTGGTACCTATCACATTCATGTCTCTAGGTCTGGGAACTAGAGTCCAAACTTTGTTACGTTCAAATTGGCCTAATTCTTCATGCATAGCATTGACCCAACTATCATCTAGCAAGGCCTCTTTAAAATTCTTAGGTTCAATTAATGAAACATAACACATATGTGATACCTCATCCCGAATCTGTCTTCGGGTTTTCATTCGATCCGATACACTTCCAATCACCTGTTGTGCTGGATGATTCAGTTTCACCCTTGCTGATGGTTTGAACTCAGGACTTGTGGTGATAGAAGCAACATGAATGATGTCCCTTTGAGCACTCTTTGGACTTGAACTTACCTGTGAGGATAGTGCTGTAACAATTTCTTGTGATTGGACCTCAGCTTCTCTTTGACTTTGTGGTTCAGTATCCAGGATTGGAGGCTCACCATTGTCATCCTCATTTGTTACTGGAGTAGGTGAACCTGTGTCATCTATAACCACATTGATAGATTCCATCAGTGAAGAAGTTCGTAGGCTATAGGCTCAAAACCTACTAGTGGTTGAATATCCTAGAAAAATACCTTCATCACTTCGGGAGTCAAATTTTCCCAAAGGCTCTCTATCTTTGAAGATGTAACACTTACTCCCAAAGGTTTTGAAGTATTTTATATTAGGTTTCAATCCCTTCCACAATTCATATGGAGTTTGTAAAGTGCCGGGCCTTAAATACACGCGATTTATGACATAAACAACAGTATTTAGGGCTTTAGCCCAAAACTTTGGAGGAAGTTTCTTACTAAGGAGCATGACCCTAGCCGTTTCTTGAACAACCCTGTTCTTCCTCTCAATAACTCCATTTTGTTGTGGAGTAATAGGTGCAGAAAATTCATGCTTAATTCCATGCATATCACAAAAATCCGAAAACGAACTATTTTCAAACTCACGACCATGATCAGTTCAGATTCTTATGATACGTCCAATGGAAACACCCTGTTCATTTTGGATTTTAAAGACTAAGGCCTGGAAAGCATCAAACGTATCATATTTTTCCCTTAAAAATTTACCCACGAAAATCGAGTAAAATCATCAACAGTTAAAAAAATGTATCTTTTACCTCCGATGCTTTCAATGCGAGTAGAACCCATTAAATCCATGTGAACCAATTCAAGAGGACGTTTGGTTGTAAAGCTGTTCACCTTTTTATGAGGGGCACGGGTTTGCTTTCCAAGTTGACATGGTCCACACACATGGCACAAATTCTTACCCAGTTTAGGTACTCCTCTCACAAGCTCTTTGTTGGCTATCTTAGTTAGCCCTTTGAAATTCATGTGACCTAATCTTTGATGCCACAAATCAATGTTACTTATGATGGCAGAGTGACAAATGAGATCATTAGTAGTAACAATCCTATAGCAGTTGTCAGATGTGCGAACCCCATGCAAGATAGTATTTCCCTTTTTATCCAAAATTTCACATTTATTTTTTGAAAACAATACTTCATGATGGGAATCACACATTTGACTAATGCTCAAAAGATTTGCTTTAAGACCATCAACAAGAAGAGCATTTTCGAGCTTGGGAAAACCAGCAACACTTATAGAGCCCTTACCAATGACTCTTGAAGTGCCGCCATCTCCAAAAGTAACAATTCATCCTTCATATTTTTCAAGGGAGGTGAAGTAGGATTTGTTGCCGGACATATGACGAGAGCACCCACTGTCAAGCTACCACATGTGTGAATCACGTGTTTTTAGAGCAATGTGAACAACTAAACAAGTCTGTTAGGTCCCTATGTTGTCAAATCCGGAGACAAAACATTGTGTTGATTCAAATGTAATTTTTTGTGTTTTTGTTCTGTCCGCTCGAGCGGATCCTTGTGAGCTCGAGCGTAGATTAGCAGGTCTCAGTATTTTGTCAGGGCAAGCAAAAAATACTGGTGGGTGTGATTTTACGCTCGAGCAGATTCTCCTACGCTCGAGCGCATCTCAGTTTGTTCGCACGTAGTTTTTGGTCAGTCCGCTCGAGCGGGCTGTGTTGAGCTCGAGCGGAGATCGCGGATCCAGATTCCTATTTAAAGCTGTTAAGGGTGTTTTTTTGAAGTAGTTTTCCTAGATCTGATCTACAAGCACTAGGGTTGTGTTTAAAGTTTTCTTTGGAGATTTTTCATAGTTTTCCTTGATGTTCTTGAGAGAGTTCTGACCTTATGCATTGAGATTCATACATCAAGGAGGTTGCTTCTTAAGTTTCAAGTAAGTTCTCTTCGGTGGATTCCGAAGATTAAAGCGTAGAATCCAAAAGGCGTTTGATTCTACGCAGTCGTTAATTTGACAAGTGAAGTTGTGGTGTGGAATCAACTTCAAGATCAATTCCGTGACGAAGGTGTGGTGAAAGAGTTACAGAAGATTCAGAGACAAATTGACTGGGTTGGGTAATGTGTATGGTATCTTTGTAATCTTTTCGTTCTTCAGTAGTGGATTGATAGTGGCGGTTCGCCCGTGGTTTTTTATTACAATTGAAGATTCTTCAATTGTGGTTTTTTTCCACGTAAAAAATCGTTTGTGTCGATTTATTGTTTATTCTCAAAAACAAACAAACTAAAATCACTCTCGTAAGTGTTTGATGATTTTAGGTTGAGTGTTTTGAATTAATTGGGATTTGGAATAAGTTAATCTTGATCTAATCACAAATCACGTAGGATTTTCAATTGGTATCAGAGCAGGTCACTCTTTGTTTTTTCAAAACTATAGGAGTGTGATTTTGTGTGATTAGTATCATGGATTCTATTCGTGAAGGTAACTCGACTCATAGACCCCCATTACTTGACGGTACAAACTATTCTTATTGGAAAGCTCGTATGAGAGCATTTTTAAAATCCATCGATGAGAAAGTTTGGCACTCCGTAATCTTTGGGTGGAGTGAACCTACAATCACCATTGATGGGATTGATATTCCTAAACCCCTTGATAAATGGGACACAACCGATTACCAGAATTCGAGTTGGAATAGCAAAGCTCTCAACTCCCTCTTCTGCTCTATCACACCTGAAGAATTCCGTCGAATTTGCACGTGTGAAATAGCAAAAGAGGCATGGGATATTCTTGAAACGATTCACGAAGGTACTACCTCTGTTAAAAGGTCAAAACTTCAACGTCTCACATCCGCCTTTGAAACCCTTTTTATGCGCAACGATGAGACGTTCGATGAATTTTATGCAAAACTCAGTGATATCGTGAATTCCTGTTTCACTCTCGGTGAAAAAATCCCGGAAGCAAAAGTTGTTGGAAAAATTTTGAGGTCCCTTCCCGAGAGGTTTCAACCAAAGGTGACAGCCATTGAGGAGGCTCAGAATGTTGATACCCTCAAGCTCGATCAATTGGTTGGAAATTTGCAAACTTATGAAGCCCACCAAATTTCTAAGAAAAAGCAAAAAGAAAATATGGCTTTCACGAGTGCCCATGAGATTGCAAAACCTCCGGAGACTGAATTTGATTTAGAGTCTGAGATGACGGCTATGATTACAAAACAGTTTAAAAAAATTTTGAAAAAGAAGCCGAATTTCAGAGCCCCTATTTCAAAAGATAAGAGTAATGACAAACCCAAAACTGTTCCACCAAAATTTGCTCAAACTACTGAAAAAAAGATTGTAAGGGAACCAGGGTCAAGTGTTATGAATGTCAAGGGTTTGGCCATATGTTTCTTGAATGCCCTTCGAAAAAGAATCGGAAAAATGTCTACACCGTAACTTGGGATGATGAAAGCGGGTCGGAGCAAGAACCCGAAGAACCTGAATCCGGTGAAGATGGGGATAGTGCATTCATGGCATTTTGGGCCACGGTTTCTCAACCTCTTCCAAAGCCTTTGGAATCAGCTCGTGGCCAGAACCTGCATCATGCTCCCACCTTTGATGGGGCTAACTATCTGTATTGGAAAATCAGAATGAGGGCGTTTCTCAGAGCTTTTGAACCAGAAGGTTGGCAAGCCATTGAAGAAGATACAGAAAGTGCAGATAATCCGGGCAATCTGAGAGCCCTGATCATTATTCGTGGAGCAATCTCTAATGAAGAACAACAACGGGTTGTTCACTACACAAAGGCTAAAGATGCATGGGAAATTCTGAGCCAATTCCATGAAAGAAGAGATTCACCTCCACCTCCATCCGGCAACTTGTCTGCCTTGGTTGCTAAATTGGATGAGGTCAAGGAGAATGAGGAGCAAAGAGAGGATGATGAAACATCTGAAGACATGGATGAGATCAATGGCGAAGAACTACAACAAGCTTACGAGAAGCTGTACGAGGAATCTCTGAATTTGTCTAAAACCAATGACAAACTCTCTCTCAAGCTCAAAATATGTGAGAGTGAGAATGTCCGGCTCAAAGGAGAACTCTTGACAGCAAAACAGAATGTCATCAAGATCTCGAGTGACAGGCAAGACTTATGTGAAAAACTTTTATCCTGTGAAACTGAAAGGAATGAACTTCTGAAGGTGTATTCCACATATGAAGAAAAGCTTGAAAGTCTTGAGTTGTCACAAGCTGCATTGGAAGAGAAAGTCAGTCAGAAAGATGAAGAACTCCGTATTGCTAGAGCAACAATTGCCATGTGGAACAAAGGTTCCAGATCTCTAGAAGACATACTCGGGTCTCAACAAATGGGTTCTGACAAAAGAGGGCTAGGCTATGGTGCGACGGCTCACAAAGGGCAGGCCTCTACCTCTCAGAACTTGAAGACTCAAGCAAAAGGAAAACTGTAGATAGACCAGGTTGATCCTTCACTTCATCAAGCAAAAGTAGGTAAGATCAACAAAAAGGAGGTAAAACCAGTTTTTATTTGTCATCACTGTGGTAGGTATGGCCACATTCGTCCTTACTGTTTTGAACTGTTTGGTGTAGATGCGCCCTCGCGGGCCTCATGCTACAGTTCAGACTCGATTTGTGTCACGGTTCTTAATCTGAACCAAAGAGTCCAAATCTGGCAAATCGTTTTGAGAAACAGATTTTTGAAAAAGTAGTGCCAAACATGGACTGCTTTGCCAGATACAGAGTCGCCACCTAAATATTTTATATGGGAGAATTTAGGAAACCCTGACTCGGTGCCGAAGGCCACATGTCCGTCATCACCGGAGTTGTCTCGGCTCGGGAGCTTGGGTACGATCGGGGAAGGTCAGCTATGAGCACCCCCTTTCGCCCGGTCCGAAGACCGGCCTCTACTAACCGTGATATCCGTTTTTGAAGACTTTATGTGTTCTTAAACCAATTGTTAGCCTAGAATTACTATGTTATGCGCGCAGCAAACAAGTATAGACCGAATCGCCCAAATTGGAAATAAAACATTTTATGTTCGTTTTGAAAATGGTTTGCTACTCGTAAGTAGGCTAAAATGCAGGTTTTGCCACCTTCAAGTGGGCTTTTGGAAAAGATGGTTTTGCCACTATCTAGTGGGCTTAAAACTCACAGTTTTAATGCATTATTCCAATTTAGGTAATTCAACCTCCATCCACAGGCATTCAAGCAGTTATATCACATAAGCAGCTAGCCTCATGGTAATCATACTGTCATGGCAACATTCACACGCATGCGAGATGCTAAAGCATAAATACTTACATCGTACTCCGTGCCAAAACAGTAAACTAGTTAGCAAACATGCATGTCCTAGTTCATGTTAAAAAAATGGCTAATGCATCACATGCAAAAATGCAATCTAGGCAGGCTCGGCTAACCTAAGCATGGCATATGAAATGCGATCAACTATCACATAGTCAATTTTTGAATTGAAGTACGAATGCAGTTAGCGTGATGTACCGAGCCTAATGCATGCAATGCAAATGTATGGATGCACGCATGCATAGCATAAGGTATGCTAAAATAAATGTGCCCTAATCTACCATCATAAGCAGGTAAATAAAAGGGAGAAAGAAGTGGGGGTTGGAAGACATACACACACACACGCACACTTATTACAAATATGCCCTCGCTCGGAGGGACCAAATAAATATTACAAATTAATTAACTACGCAAGCTAATTAATATTACAAATTAACTAATTTAATTAACAAATTAAATAAATTAATTAAAACAGGAAAACGCCTCGGGAAGCGCGCCACCATGCATGGGCCGCCTCTGTTTTCCTTCCTTTCCTCCTCTGGAGGCTGTCAAAACCTCAGGGTTACATCCCTGGGCACTGGGGAGTACCACCGGCTGAGTGGGATCATCACCGGCACTGGCATGTGTCCATCGGCACAAAATTGAAGCTGTCGGCAGAAAAAGATTGCCGGCCGGCACCTTACACTGCTGGTCGGCAGAGAAAGCTTGCAGAACCTGCAACTGGCAACAACAGAGGGCAAGGCAAACCATGGCAGCACAATTCAAGGCATGTATGCATTAACCATGTCCCTTATCATGTTTGCGACTCAAAGGGGCATGTGCCTCGATTCTCGGACCACCAATCGCGCATTTCCATGCATGATGGCCCAAGGAATCAAGTATGCAACCTTCATGTCAAATGAAATGCAAACCAATCAAACAAACTAAAGCCCAACCTCTATCACATGATCAAGAGGCAAGGCATGCATGCCAATGCAATGCAACCTATGTATGCAAACAAGAATACAAGCATGCTACGCAACTACATGGCATACACAATGCTAACAACATAATATGCGCAACGCTTTGAAACATGGCATACACAATGCAAGGTGGACTTACACCAATGTGAGTGGACCTCAGCCGCACCCACATCAGTGGCCATAAGATGAAAATGAAGTGCCTCGAAATGCGTGCACACGGGCACGCAAACCGAGGCAATGGCACATGCAATGCAAGGGCTAAAATGGCATATAGAATGCAACATGGACTTATACTAACATGAGAGAGCCTCAGCCACACTCACATAAGAGGCCGATGGATGAAAATGAAGTGCCTCGAAATGCGTGCACACGGGCACGCAAACCGAGGCAATGGCATACGCAATGTAAATGACATGAAAATGTGATATGGGCTTACACTAACATGAGAGAGCCTCAGCCACACTCACATAGGATGCCGTCGGATAAAAATAGAGTGCCTCGAAATGCGTGCACACGGACACGCAAACCGAGGCGATGGTAAAATGCAATGCAACATGGAAAAAATGATATGCAAGCATACTAATGGAATTTCAGCATTAAAATATGGGGGAAAACAGTCCCGAAATGAAGCGAAATGACATGAAATGCAAGGAAATGTTCCGAAATGCGAATTTAGGCACCCGAAATGGCCTATAGCTATGCTAAACATGCACAATATGGGCATGAAATGCAAAGACAGAAGCTATACAGTCCCAAAAGATGCACTTTCACAGTTATAAACATGGCCAAACAGCAAGCATAGGTATGGCAAAAATAGCATGCAAGAATAGAGGCCAAAAGAGGGGTAATGAAGCAAGTGATATAAGAAAAACTCAAACTGAAAAATTTCCTTCTACAACACTGAAGACGGACCAAAAATATGAACATTTACAGTATATGGCAGCCTCAAAATCAGTATACAAATATGCTAAAAATGTGATGCAAAACAAGGCTCAAAAGATGCTATAACATGAAGTATACAAAATAATCACCAAACAGAAAAAAAGTGTTAATGAAACATGAAGTATAGGCCAAAATAAGGCCACTTTCAGTTCGGACCAAGGTCCAAAAATAGAAGCAAATGGGGCTGCCAATTTATGCAAAAATGGGGCCAAATAAGGGACATAACTACAAGTGACACATGGAAGCACCAAACATTGTTGAGCCCTTCTCCAATGTTGAAGAGGGGCTCAAAATAAGCCTATTCACAGTTTACCTCAGGCTCGAAAACAGATCACACATAGGCTAAAAGAATCATGCAAAATAATGGCATACAAAGGGATATTGAAACAAGTGTGAGATAGGGTTCTCAAAGAGGGTTGAGCCCTTCAACAAACATGTAGAATAGCTCAAAAAAGATCTAGTTTCAGTTAAGGTCGGAGCCTAAAACCGTAAGCAAATATGGCTAAGAAATGATACAAGAAAAAGCTCAAAAGAGAGGAAATGCTACTCACCCTTGAAGACCAAACTTTGATGGCTTCTTGGCTTGAGTTTGTGGCTCCTTAGGCTTTGAAGAACAGCCTCCAGCTGCTGGGAATGGAAGTGGTGGTGTTGTGCTATGGCTTGGTGTGTAAATGGCCAAGGATAATGGACTTTGGAGCTTGGAAGAGAGGGTTGAATGTATAGATATAGGGTTGTATGTATAATGCCCCAGCTGGTTTTTTTCTTCTAACCTAGTATATGGAAGAGGAGAGCTTCCTTTATAGGCAAAACAAAGTGTAAAGCTTCTTGAGGAAGCCAAACAAGGGTGCATATCCTCCATACACGTGTATGGAGGATCCATTCTGTGCCCTCCAGCTGGCACAGCTGGCATACACTCAATCTGCAGAATGCTCCGGAAGGTCGTCGGCTAGCAAAAAAGGCCGGTCGGCTACTTTAACCTGCCGGTCGGCACAATAAATTGCCGGTCGGCACAATAAATTTCCGGTCGGATAAACATAGTGCCGATGGGTGTCCGGTGAGGTCAAAAAAGTTCCGGTTGGTGTCCAAATTGAAGCCCCGGAAGTTATCTTTCCAATGGCGCAAACCTTGCATTAAAATTCCTTCTGTGCAAAAAGTTATGCCCTTTTTCGTGAAGCCGCGCAGATTCGATCCAACCGGGATGATGCCCGACTTCAACTGATCATATCTCCCCCACCCGGACTTGGATCTAGGAGATTCTTGAGTGCAAAATGAAGCCCCGGAAGTAAGCTTTCCGACGGTGGTGGCCCCATAGCTAAACTCCAAGCGTATAGACAGATAAGCCCGATTCAGCGAGGGCTGCTCGACTCGCTTCTACCCGGATTCATGCCGAACTTCTCCCAAATTAGTTTTCTCCTCTCCTTTCCTCTCTTCTTCAACTCCAAACTCCTAAACAAAGTGTTTTGAAGGATTTGCCTCTCTCCTTGCCAAAGAAACTGAACATTTCCTCTGCACACCTGTCTCCACCAAGTAAACCATCAGTAACGCCCAAGTCTTAAGGGCGGTCAAAAATGGGGTGTCTACAGTTGCCCCTCTTTGACAGAACTCGAAAGTCATAACAATGACGGGAGTGAATGTCAAAGCCCCGAGACGACCCATTTTTGACAAGGCCGAAGACTTGGACAAACAAACAAAATACAAATGAATGAATGGTTGTGCCCGCAGGCTGCCTACGTATCCCTTTGCAAGGAATCAAACCAGCGTAGTTCAGGGGCAGGATGCAAATGATATGAAAGGAGACTTTGACGATTGGACTTATACGCTACGCGAAGCCGGTTTGTATTCAAAACAATGTAATGTACTAACAAGTACAAGTGAGGTGCGCAAGATAGCGCGATAGGATGCATGCAAGATGCAAGTGAGGTGCACAAAACAGTGCGATGCGCAGAACAGCGCGAACAACTTTGAAATGCACAAAAATATTGCGATGCGCAGAACAGCGCGAACAACTTTGAAATGCACAAAAATAGTGCGATGCGCAGAACAGCGCGAACAATATAATGAAATGCACAAAAATAGTGCGATGCGCAGAACAGCGCGAACAACTTTGAAATGCACAAAATAGTGCGATGCGCAGAACAGCGCGAACAACTTTGAAATGCACAAAACAGTGCGATGCGCAGAACAGCGCGAACAACTTTGAAATGCACAAAACAGTGCGATGCGCAGAACAGCGCGAACAATACAATGAAATGCACAAAAATAGTGCGATGCGCAGAACAGCGGGAACAACTTTGAAATGCACAAAACAGTGCGATGCACAAAACAGCGCGAACAACTTTGAAATGCACAAAACAGTGCGATGCGCAGAACAGCGCGAACAACTTTGAAATGCACAAAACAGTGCGATGCGCAGAACAGCGCGAACAATACAATGAAATGCACAAAAATAGTGCGATGCGCAGAACAGCGCGAACAACTTTGAAATGCACAAAACAGTGCGATGCACAAAACAGCGCGAACAACTTTGAAATGCACAAAACAGTGCGATGCGCAGAACAGCGCGAACAACTTTGAAATGCACAAAACAGTGCGATGCGCAGAACAGCGCGAACAATACAATGAAATGCACAAAAATAGTGCGATGCGCAGAACAGCGCGAACAACTTTGAAATGCACAAAACAGTGCGATGCGCAGAACAGCGCGAACAACTTTGAAATGCACAAAACAGTGCGATGGATTGAAATGCACAAAACAGTGCGATGCACAAAACAGCGCGAACGATTTTGAAATGCACAAGATAGTGCGATACGCTAAACAGTGCGATTGATTTTGAAATGCACAAGATAGTGCGATACGCTAAACAGCGCGATTGATTTTGAAATGCACAAAATAGTGCGAGTGAGATACAACCACAAGATGCACAAGACAGTGCTAATGAGATACAAAGTGTAAGTGCACAAGATAGTGCGAGTGAATGCATGTTCTATGCAAATGAGGTGCATTTTCTATGCAAGTACGATAGAGTGCATTTTCTATGCAAAAGATACGAGCATTTTCTATGCAAAAAAAACCGGAGCATATTCTATGCAATATTGAAAGCATATTCTATGCAGAATCGAAAGAAAACATATTCTATGCAATGGAAGGGCATCAAACATGTACTCTGGTGCCTCCGATTTACCTTTCGGAGGACTTTGTAACACACTCAGCTCAAAAAGGGCACACCCTGTTTATGTTGGCAAGAGATAACATCTGTTGCTGCTTTAATTGCCATTCTGACTTGAAGCAGGCTTACACTTGGGGTCGAGATACACTCATACTCCAGAGAAATGGCGAGGTCTGGGAAGGTGCACCTGAAATGCAGTCTTGGATCTTGCCAAAGCTGGAACACCCTAAGATGCTCCAAATTTTCTTTTTCTTTTGCTTTGCAGTCTGGAACCTACATAGCTTCAGATAGGCCCTTGTTCTACTGTTCACACTTATCGGGGGTGGACCCTGCAGTTTTATGAAAGAACAAATACTGTTTTGCACAAATGTGGAGAATGGCACAGCACTCTGAGCACAAGATGATTTTTGGAAATTGAGAAATGAGTTCTTAACCGGGTATTGAGCCGACGACTGGCCACAGCCAAAACGACTCGACAAGGGAAAAACAAAGGTAAACAACCTAAACACATCGAGTAACACTCGAAGCGACTCAAAACAAGAATCGAGACAGACAAAATAAAAACACAAGACTCAAATGTGCACATGGAGCCTGTTTCCCCGGGTATTGTTTCCCACCCTTTCTCATTTGTGATTCTCACATCGCTCGGCCCTCAGGCTCTGTTTTTCTGAAAAAGCCCTTTTCTCACTTTTTCTCTCAATGCACATCTCTCTATTCTTTAATCTCTCATTTTTCATCCCTCCCCAGGGTGGTTGATGAATAAACAGGAA
The DNA here is from genome assembly GCF_055761805.1 of Camellia sinensis. Lineage (NCBI taxonomy): Eukaryota > Viridiplantae > Streptophyta > Magnoliopsida > Ericales > Theaceae > Camellia > Camellia sinensis. Next base: position 25,741,765 of record NC_138969.1, on the reverse strand, counting down.
GTTGCGGGTTCTGGCTCCAAGCATTCTGCTAGATTCTCTTCTTCTGCTCACAATAGTGAACTTTCTCCCACAGAGGGGATGCGATGCGGCTGGATGTGCAGCAGATCTGCAATCGACATTGGTTGACGATGCTCTTACTGGGGAGTTTGGACGTGATTAGACCTGTCCAAACAAAGGAGTGGAATATCTTGATCCGTTCCCGTTCGTGCTTCGCACTTGGCTTGATACCTCATTGCGTGGAGGATGTGAGAGCCTTCTGCCCTTTTGCGGTCAGCTTCAGTGGTGCCCTTTTCTGGCAGGTAGAGTGCCCTTTCTGGCAGATGCATTGACAACGGGGGAAAGACGGGAAGCCTGACTCAACTGTGCCCCTAGTTCATCATTTTGACGATTTTTTGTTTTGGTTTTCTACTAAAACAATTTTGACCAATATGAGAGTTAGATTAACATACTTGTTCGATTTTTGATTTGAAAATCATGCAAGTCAGGCTATGAGCACTGAAAATTTTCCTATTTTGGGTCCAAGAAATGGTCCAGTTTTTGGAAAAGATGGAACAATTTTCGAGAAAAGTAGTCAACTTCAGTGAAAATTCTCAAAAACTATTTTTGCAAACAGCCAATGCTTAACAAGCACAGAACCCACTCTTGAGACGCACAACCTCAGATTTGGAGGAAAATTGCTCCCTTGCTCGAAGAGAGCTACATGGCAACGGAAAGTTGCCCCTTGTTTGCACGGCACCGCAGCGCATTGAATGGCAACGGAAAGTTGCCCCTTGTCTGAATGGCCCCGTAGTGTATTGTAATCAGTCCTCAGAGCGATGATTGCAACCGAACTCCCGGATACAGAAAAGACAAAGATGACTAGAACCATCACATGGACACAGTTGAATTTGAAGTGTTTTAGGGCTGGACTTCAGAATGAAGTTGCCTACGTATCCCAAACATGGGAATCAAGCCTTACGTAGTTCCGGGGTTAAGGTACACTCGGGTATTAACCTCTCCTTTTTAGGCTCTAACTTTTGCCAAGGCGCCCGTTGCGGGTTTTCGACCTTGCGAGCTTTGTTCTTCTTTTCTTTTCAATTCTTTTCATTTCTTTTTCCTTTTTTGATTTTTTTCGTTCTTTTCTTTGCATCTTTCTTTTTTGTTCTCTTTTTTTCTTTTTGCATTTTTTGCTTCTTCTTTTTTTGTATTTTTCTCTTGCTCTAACTTTTGCCTGGGTCGCCCTTCCGGGTTTTCGGCCCAGCGAGCCTCTCAAGGGTAAAAGTATAACAAGTCCATGCCAAATGGTTTTGAGATCCTAGAGTCATCTGAATCCAGGAGAATGGTTGCTGCTTTGCTTTGTAAGCTTCTTCTGATAAGATCTGATCTTCTTGACCTGACTTTGGTGCCTCTTGTTCGAGGGCTGCTTCAAATCTAGCCACACAGGCCTCACATTGTGGTTGATCGTTGAACCTTCTGAATCCAAGTTCAAGGTTTGAAAATGAGGGGTCGAGTCTCGAGGCTGAGAGCGATCCTAGGCTGCACAATCTCAAGAGCGATTCCACACAGGTCTTCGCAGGATCGCGCAAAACATTTTTTTTGAAATCTTTTAAGAAAGCGACTAGTCGCTCGCGCTGAAGACAGTGTAGAACCAATCTGGATCAAGCCAGGGTCCTTCTCAGTACTCACATTAACAAGCATGATCTCAATCATTAAGGGCTTAGCATGCCTCTCTTTCTCTCAAATGATCAAAATTTTGCAAATCCCGAGGAATTCCTTCCTCTTCGTTTTCACCGCAGTGTTCAAAAAAAAGTTTTGAAAAAAAACTTAGGTCGATACAATGATTTCAAGGCACAGAAAAGGCAGGCGAAGAGCACTGTCATTCCATTCAATACTTCTGGCACAACTGGCACACGGCAGAAGCAAACACAAGAGTGTGAAAATCACTGCTGTTCATTCAAATCTGTTGGTGTAACTGGCTCCATGGCAGAAACAGACTCAAAAGAAAGCGAAAAGACAAACACAAAACAAAATAGTGATGCCCGAGGTAACACCCCCGGAATCACCTGACTTCTGTACAACAGGACTGACTCGATACAACAAGACAGATCCGAAATAAAAAGAGACTGACTCAAAACAAAAAGACAGACTCAAAACAAAACAACAAGACTGACCCAATACCCGAGTCGGAAACCAGCATTCGCCAATGCTCAAAACAGTGCATGCCATCCACCATATCTGGAGTAAATCGAGCGCCATCCGCAGGTGGTTCATCCCCCGATCACATCACATTATCCCCCAGGTTCACTGATCCAATGACGATAGACTTCGCTGAGTTGGTGCGGCGATGACCTTATTGTCAATCAGATCTTGTATTTCGTGGCGAAGACGGAAACAACCATCAGTGACATGGCCGACTTGCTGATGAAAGACACAGTACTTGGTTGGATCATGGGAGGAAGGAAGTCTATCTGGCAGTGGTCGCGGCTCCAAGGGTTTCAAATTCCCCTCTCTAATCAGGATCCTAAAGGCCGCTGATAGAGACATGTACAGTGGTGCGAACACCCTCTGGCCTCGAGGTGGATATTTTGAGGTTTGTGGAGTTTTGCTGGATGCACCAGCAAAGGGATTGGCAGGCGTTGACTGGGTTTTCTGATCGTTTCCGAGTACGGGATTAGGGCTGAAAGGAACATTCCTCGTACAAAGGCCCTTCTCCTGGCTTGCCCCTTGATTCAGACTGCTCTCATTCTGAATGGCGAAAGTGTCATCCAGAGTTTTTGTAACAATTGCGAGGACTTGCTCTTTGTTTAGTCCCTCAGCTTTCAAAGCCTCAATATCCCACCGAAGGTGTTCATGGGGACCAATGCCTGCCCCTACCTTGTTCTTACCACTTGCCTCCACTTTGCTAAAAGATTGGCCTTCTCCCAATGCAGCCCGTCCTGAGGAGCCTTTTGACATGAACTCCCTGGTATGTGATGCGGTTGAGGACGGGGCCAAAACTCCAAAGGCCAGATCTGCCACAGTTCTCTGAAGATCTTCGATCATCTTCATCAGCTCAGAAGTAGTGGGTTCATGGGTTTGAGATAATTGGGGTTCAGATGCACCCATCATGCATAAGTCCATGCTTTCCGGGATAAACACCTCAGGCTTGGGTAGATGGGCCGGGGTGATGTATACGCTGGGGTCGTAAGGGACGGCCAGTGTGTGGATCAGATTGAGATGTGGATGAGGTACTTGGTCATCGGGGGCTGAAGGTGGAGCTATCGTCCGGTTGTCGATGAGATTTTGGACCTCATGACGAAGGCGGTAGCAACGGTCGGTGCCATGACCGCGCTGCTGATGGTACATACAGTACTTGGAGGGATTATGTCTGGCTGGAAGTGGGTTAGGCAGAGGTTGAGGATCGAGGGGTTTGAGATGCCCTCGTTCCATCAAGGCTTTTAGTGCGCTAGTCAGGCTCATATAGAGGGGAGTAAAAGTTCTGCCCTGAGCTCGGGCTGGGCCGGCTGTTTGTAGGCTTGGTTTGGCAAAAGGGTTGGCTATGGCGACTGCATTGATCTCGGTGGGTTTGGGAATGACGCTACTACCAACATTGGTACTCCCTGCAATCGCCCTCTTTGTCGGTTCACTTGTTCTGGGAATGATCCCGCTGTTGAACGCATTCTCGACCTGAACCCCCAGTTCATGCAAACTTTTGAAAGTGAATAATGGAGCGACTATCAACTTTTGCAACATATCATGCTCGAGGTTTCGCACCATCATTTGCACTTGATCCCTCTCAGAAGGACGATCTGTCATTTGTGCTGCCTTTGCCCTCCACCTTGCTACAAATTCTACAAAAGGCTCTGTTGGGTTCTGGCGGGTTGTTTCAAGCTCTTGCATGGTCATTTCAGCTTGGGTATTGTAAGAATACTGATCAACAAAGGCCTCAGCCAATTCTTCCCAGTCTTGCTTCACTTTGTCCTCCAACTTAGTGTACCAAGTGGCTGCTACACCCGACAGGGTTCTTCCATATAGAGAGAGTTTCTATGGCTTAGTCAGTCCCATCGGCTTTAGGACATCCAAGAAAAGTCGGATATGTACCATTGGATCTCCAGACCCGTCGAAACGGTCAATACATGGCATTTTGAATCTATCTGGGAGCCGAACGGCAGCCTCGGTGTGCCCATCCTCAATGTCGGGAATGGAATTAAGGCCCTGTGCCTTTTTGAAGTGCTTTTCAAGGTTCGCAATTTTCACCGCAGTCGGATTGAGCTCATTAACATCAAGGGAATAAAGCCTCTCACTAGGCTGTACCAGGGGTTTAAGCACCTGAGCTTGAGTCAACCTTTCCCGAGACTTCAGACACGGCAAATCTTCAACCGGCGGAAGTGGGTCAAAGTTTGGCTGGGGTCCCAAAGCTGGATGTGAGGCAGATACCCCAAATGGGCGCTGCGTTTCAATACTGGTCTCAGCCTGCATGGCAGTTCCCTGATTTAACGCTGCTATCATGGCCACAAATTCTTCCGAACCCTGGGCCATCATGGTCTACTGAGTCTGAACAAAGGTGATGTGGCTGGCAACTGACGGATCAGATGAACTGGCGAGCCCTGACTGGCCTTTCTTTACCTTGCCTCGGCAAAAGAACACTGGTTGCCCTTGAATTGAATTTCTGTCCTAACAAAGTCTATCAGCACTAGTCCAATGTACCCGGGGGATATCGGAGCCTTCTGAAGCTATGGTCCCAGGACTACCTTGCAAAAGAGAAAATAGACAGCATCTCAGCTCGGATATGATCATAGTGGAATGACTGTGCTCAATACTGATCATTGTTCCCCAAATATCTGTCCCAAAATTGATACCCTCAGGTAAAACTGATTCCCCAAATACTGATGCCCACAGGCCTGATGCCCAAACTTGCAAACTGATATATGCATTCCTGTGGAGACGCACTCTAAAAGCACATAACAGATAAGTGAGAGCCAAAACACCCCTATGTTGGGGTAGGGTTTCCCTGCCCTATTTTGTCAGGAACTAGGGTTTCACTACGCACACAGCGGTTTCAAACAACCTATAATCGGGTAAGCAACCTGTCCTAGCTTGGAATGGTCACTATGGTTTCCGAATATGCATTAGGTCGAATGGTCAAAAAGGGTGCCCCGGTAAAAACCGGGGTTTGTGTTCCCATACTGTCAGAGCCCATAGCCGATCAGCCTTATGGACATGCCTTGACAAGACAAGCCTCCAGCAAACCGTTCAGGAATGGCAGATGGCAAACACTGTGTTCCTAGGCGCACCAATGCACATGCAATGCAAAGAAACACATAAATGAGATCAAAACAGGATATCACGAGTTCGAGTCAAGCTCTCTAACTATCCCCAGCAGAGTCGCCAGAAACTGTAGATGCGCCCTCGCGGGCCTCATGCTACAGTTCGGACTCGATTTGTGTCACGGTTCTTAATCTGAACCAAAGAGTCCAAATCTGGCAAATCGTTTTGAGAAACAGATTTTTGAAAAAGTAGTGCCAAACATGGACTGCTTTGCCAGATACAGAGTCGCCACCTAAATATTTTATATGGGAGAATTTACGAAACCCTGACTCGGTGCCGAAGGCCACATGTCCGTCATCACCGGAGTTGTCTCGGCTTGGGAGCTTGGGTACGATCGGGGAAGGTCAGTTATGAGCACCCCCTTTCGCCCGGTCTGAAGACCGGCCTCTACTAACCGTGATATCCGTTTTTGAAGACTTTATGTGTTCTTAAACCAATTGTTAGCCTAGAATTACTATGTTATGCGCGCAGCAAACAAGTATAGACCGAATCGCCCAAATTGGAAATAAAACATTTTATGTTCGTTTTGAAAATGGTTTGCTACTCGTAAGTAGGCTAAAATGCAGGTTTTGCCACCTTCAAGTGGGCTTTTGGAAAAGATGGTTTTGCCACTATCTAGTGGGCTTAAAACTCACAGTTTTAATGCATTATTCCAATTTAGGTAATTCAACCTCCATCCACAGGCATTCAAGCAGTTATATCACATAAGCAGCTAGCCTCATGGTAATCATACTGTCATGGCAACATTCACACGCATGCGAGATGCTAAAGCATAAATACTTACATCGTACTCCGTGCCAAAACAGTAAACTAGTTAGCAAACATGCATGTCCTAGTTCATGTTAAAAAAATGGCTAATGCATCACATGCAAAAATGCAATCTAGGCAGGCTCGGCTAACCTAAGCATGGCATATGAAATGCGATCAACTATCACATAGTCAATTTTTGAATTGAAGTACGAATGCAGTTAGCGTGATGTACCGAGCCTAATGCATGCAGTACAAATGTATGGATGCACGCATGCATAGCATAAGGTATGCTAAAATAAATGTGCCCTAATCTACCATCATAAGCAGGTAAATAAAAGGGAGAAAGAAGTGGGGGTTGGAAGACATACACACACACACGCACACTTATTACAAATATGCCCTCGCTCGGAGGGACCAAATAAATATTACAAATTAATTAACTACGCAAGCTAATTAATATTACAAATTAACTAATTTAATTAACAAATTAAATAAATTAATTAAAACAGGAAAACGCCTCGGGAAGCGCGCCACCATGCATGGGCTGCCTCTGTTTTCCTTCCTTTCCTCCTCTGGAGGCTGTCAAAACCTCAGGGTTACATCCCTGGGCACTGGGGAGTACCACCGGCTGAGTGGGATCATCACCGACACTGGCATGTGTCCATCGGCACAAAATTGAAGCTGTCGGCAGAAAAAGATTGCCGGCCGGCACCTTACACTGCCGGTCGGCAGAGAAAGCCTGCAGAACCTGCAACTGGCAGCAACAGAGGGCAAGGCAAAGCATGGCAGCACAATTCAAGGCATGTATGCATTAACCATGTCCCTTATCATGTTTGCGACTCAAAGGGGCATGTGCCTCGATTCTCAGACCACCAATCGCGCATTTCCATGCATGATGGCCCAAGGAATCAAGTATGCAACCTTCATGTCAAATGAAATGCAAACCAATCAAACAAACTAAAGCCCAACCTCTATCACATGATCAAGAGGCAAGGCATGCATGCCAATGCAATGCAACCTAGGTATGCAAACAAGAATACAAGCATGCTACGCAACTACATGGCATACACAATGCTAACAACATAATATGCGCAACGCTTTGAAACATGGCATACACAATGCAAGGTGGACTTACACCAATGTGAGTGGACCTCAGCCGCACCCACATCAGTGGCCATAAGATGAAAATGAAGTGCCTCGAAATGCGTGCACACGGGCACGCAAACCGAGGCAATGGCACATGCAATGCAAGGGCTAAAATGGCATATAGAATGCAACATGGACTTATACTAACATGAGAGAGCCTCAGCCACACTCACATAAGAGGCCGATGGATGAAAATGAAGTGCCTCGAAATGCGTGCACACGGGCACGCAAACCGAGGCAATGGCATACGCAATGTAAATGACATGAAAATGTGATATGGGCTTACACTAACATGAGAGAGCCTCAGCCACACTCACATAGGATGCCGTCGGATAAAAATGGAGTGCCTCGAAATGCATGCACACGGACACGCAAACCGAGGCGATGGTAAAATGCAATGCAACATGGCAAAAATGATATGCAAGCATACTAATGGAATTTCAGCATTAAAATATGGGGGAAAACAGTCCCGAAATGAAGCGAAATGACATGAAATGCAAGGAAATGTTCCGAAATGCGAATTTAGGCACCCGAAATGGCCTATAGCTATGCTAAACATGCACAATATGGGCATGAAATGCAAAGACAGAAGCTAGACAGTCCCAAAAGATGCACTTTCACAGTTATAAACATGGCCAAACAGCAAGCATAGGTATGGCAAAAATAGCATGCAAGAATAGAGGCCAAAAGAGGGGTAATGAAGCAAGTGATATAAGAAAAACTCAAAATGAAAAATTTCCTTCTACAACACTGAAGACGGACCAAAAATATGAACATTTACAGTATATGGAAGCCTCAAAATCAGTATACAAATATGCTAAAAATGTGATGCAAAACAAGGCTCAAAAGATGCTATAACATGAAGTATACAAAATAATCACCAAACAGAAAAAACGTGTTAATGAAACATGAAGTATAGGCCAAAATAAGGCCACTTTCAGTTCGGACCAAGGTCCAAAAACAGAAGCAAATGGGGCTGCCAATTTATGCAAAAATGGGGCCAAATAAGGGACATAACTACAAGTGACACATGGAAGCACCAAAAAATGTTGAGCCCTTCTCCAATGTTGAAGAGGGGCTCAAAATAAGCCTATTCACAGTTTACCTCAGGCTCGAAAACAGATCACACATAGGCTAAAAGAATCATGCAAAATAATGGCATACAAAGGGATATTGAAACAAGTGTGAGATAGGGTTCTCAAAGAGGGTTGAGCCCTTCAACAAACATGTAGAATAGCTCAAAAAAGACCTAGTTTCAGTTAAGGTCGGAGCCTAAAACCGTAAGCAAATATGGCTAAGAAATGATACAAGAAAAAGCTCAAAAGAGAGGAAATGCTACTCACCCTTGAAGACCAAACTTTGATGGCTTCTTGGCTTGAGTTTGTGGCTCCTTAGGCTTTGAAGAACAGCCTCCAGCTTCTGGGAATGGAAGTGGTGGTGTTGTGCTATGGCTTGGTGTGTAAATGGCCAAGGATAATGGACTTTGGAGCTTGGAAGAGAGGGTTGAATGTATAGATATAGGGTTGTATGTATAATGCCCCAGCTGGTTTTTTTCTTCTAACCTAGTATATGGAAGAGGAGAGCTTCCTTTATAGGCAAAACAAAGTGTAAAGCTTCTTGAGGAAGCCAAACAAGGGTGCATATCCTCCATACACGTGTATGGAGGATCCATTCTGTGCCCTCCAGCTGGCACAGCTGGCATACACTCAATCTGCAGAATGCTTCGGAAGGTCGTCGGCTAGCAAAAAAGGCCGGTCGGCTACTTTAACCTGCCGGTCGGCACAATAAATTGCCGGTCGGCACAATAAATTTCCGGTCGGATAAACATAGTGCCGATGGGTGTCCGGTGAGGTCAAAAAAGTTCCGGTTGGTGTCCAAATTGAAGCCCCGGAAGTTATCTTTCCAATGGCGCAAACCTTGCATTAAAATTCCTTCTGTGCAAAAAGTTATGCCCTTTTTCGTGAAGCCGCGCAGATTCGATCCAACCGGGATGATGCCCGACTTCAACTGATCATATCTCCCCCACCCGGACTTGGATCTAGGAGATTCTTGAGTGCAAAATGAAGCCCCGGAAGTAAGCTTTCCGACGGTGGTGGCCCCATAGCTAAACTCCAAGCGTACAGACAGATAAGCCCGATTCAGCGAGGGCTGCTCGACTCGCTTCTACCCGGATTCATGCCGAACTTCTCCCAAATTAGTTTTCTCCTCTCCTTTCCTCTCTTCTTCAACTCCAAACTCCTAAACAAAGTGTTTTGAAGGATTTGCCTCTCTCCTTGCCAAAGAAACTGAACATTTCCTCTGCACACCTGTCTCCACCAAGTAAACCATCAGTAACGCCCAAGTCTTAAGGGCGGTCAAAAATGGGGTGTCTACAGTTGCCCCTCTTTGACAGAACTCGAAAGTCATAACAATGACGGGAGTGAATGTCAAAGCCCCGAGACGACCCATTTTTGACAAGGCCGAAGACTTGGACAAACAAACAAAATACAAATGAATGAATGGTTGTGCCCGCAGGCTGCCTACGTATCCCTTTGCAAGGAATCAAACCAGCGTAGTTCAGGGGCAGGATGCAAATGATATGAAAGGAGACTTTGACGATTGGACTTATACGCTACGCGAAGCCGGTTTGTATTCAAAACAATGTAATGTACTAACAAGTACAAGTGAGGTGCGCAAGATAGCGCGATAGGATGCATGCAAGATGCAAGTGAGGTGCACAAAACAGTGCGATGCGCAGAACAGCGCGAACAACTTTGAAATGCACAAAAATATTGCGATGCGCAGAACAGCGCGAACAACTTTGAAATGCACAAAAATAGTGCGATGCGCAGAACAGCGCGAACAATACAATGAAATGCACAAAAATAGTGCAATGCGCAGAACAGCGCGAACAACTTTGAAATGCACAAAACAGTGCGATGCACAAAACAGCGCGAACAACTTTGAAATGCACAAAACAGTGCGATGCGCAGAACAGCGCGAACAACTTTGAAATGCACAAAACAGTGCGATGCGCAGAACAGCGCGAACAATACAATGAAATGCACAAAAATAGTGCGATGCGCAGAACAGCGCGAACAACTTTGAAATGCACAAAACAGTGCGATGCACAAAACAGCGCGAACAACTTTGAAATGCACAAAACAGTGCGATGCGCAGAACAGCGCGAACAACTTTGAAATGCACAAAACAGTGCGATGCGCAGAACAGCGCGAACAATACAATGAAATGCACAAAAATAGTGCGATGCGCAGAACAGCGCGAACAACTTTGAAATGCACAAAACAGTTCGATGCACAAAACAGCGCGAACAACTTTGAAATGCACAAAACAGTGCGATGCGCAGAACAGCGCGAACAACTTTGAAATGCACAAAACAGTGCGATGCGCAGAACAGCGCGAACAATACAATGAAATGCACAAAAATAGTGCGATGCGCAGAACAGCGCGAACAACTTTGAAATGCACAAAACAGTGCGATGCGCAGAACAGCGCGAACAACTTTGAAATGCACAAAACAGTGCGATGGATTGAAATGCACAAAACAGTGCGATGCACAAAACAGCGCGAACGATTTTGAAATGCACAAGATAGTGCGATACGCTAAACAGCGCGATTGATTTTGAAATGCACAAGATAGTGCGATACGCTAAACAGCACGATTGATTTTGAAATGCACAAAATAGTGCGAGTGAGATACAACCACAAGATGCACAAGACAGTGCTAATGAGATACAAAGTGTAAGTGCACAAGATAGTGCGAGTGAATGCATGTTCTATGTAAATGAGGTGCATTTTCTATGCAAGTACGAAAGAGTGCATTTTCTATGCAAAAGATACGAGCATTTTCTATGCAAAAAAAACCGGAGCATATTCTATGCAATATTGAAAGCATATTCTATGCAGAATCGAAAGAAAACATATTCTATGCAATGGAAGGGCATCAAACATGTACTCTGGTGCCTCCGATTTACCTTTCGGAGGACTTTGTAACACACTCAGCTCAAAAAGGGCACACCCTGTTTATGTTGGCAAGAGATAACATCTGTTGCTGCTTTAATTGCCATTCTGACTTGAAGCAGGCTTACACTTGGGGTCGAGATACACTCATACTCCAGAGAAATGGCGAGGTCTGGGAAGGTGCACCTGAAATGCAGTCTTGGATCTTGCCAAAGCTGGAACACCCTAAGATGCTCCAAATTTTCTTTTTCTTTTGCTTTGCAGTCTGGAACCTACATAGCTTCAGATAGGCCCTTGTTCTACTGTTCACACTTATCGGGGGTGGACCCTGCAGTTTTATGAAAGAACAAATACTGTTTTGCACAAATGTGGAGAATGGCACAGCACTCTGAGCACAAGATGATTTTTGGAAATTGAGAAATGAGTTCTTAACCGGGTATTGAGCCGACGACTGGCCACAGCCAAAACGACTCGACAAGGGAAAAACAAAGGTAAACAACCTAAACACATCGAGTAACACTCGAAGCGACTCAAAACAAGAATCGAGACAGACAAAATAAAAACACAAGACTCAAATGTGCACATGGAGCCTGTTTCCCCGGGTATTGTTTCCCACCCTTTCTCATTTGTGATTCTCACATCGCTCGGCCCTCAGGCTCTGTTTTTCTGAAAAAGCCCTTTTCTCACTTTTTCTCTCAACGCACATCTCTCTATTCTTTAATCTCTCATTTTTCATCCCTCCCCAGGGTGGTTGATGAATAAACAGGAAGTTGCGGGTTCTGGCTCCAAGCATTCTGCTAGATTCTCTTCTTCTGCTCACAATAGTGAACTTTCTCCCACAGAGGGGATGCGATGCGGCTGGATGTGCAGCAGATCTGCAATCGACATTGGTTGACGATGCTCTTACTGGGGAGTTTGGACGTGATTAGACCTGTCCAAACAAAGGAGTGGAATATCTTGATCCGTTCCCGTTCGTGCTTCGCACTTGGCTTGATACCTCATTGCGTGGAGGATGTGAGAGCCTTCTGCCCTTTTGCGGTCAGCTTCAGTGGTGCCCTTTTCTGGCAGGTAGAGTGCCCTTTCTGGCAAATGCATTGACAACGGGGGAAAGACAGGAAGCCTGACTCAACTGTGCCCCTAGTTCATCATTTTGACGATTTTTTGTTTTGGTTTTCTACTAAAACAATTTTGACCAATATGAGAGTTAGATTAACATACTTGTTCGATTTTTGATTTGAAAATCATGCAAGTCAGGCTATGAGCACTGAAAATTTTCCTATTTTGGGTCCAAGAAATGGTCCAGTTTTTGGAAAAGATGGAACAATTTTCGAGAAAAGTAGTCAACTTCAGTGAAAATTCTCAAAAACTATTTTTGCAAACAGCCAATGCTTAACAAGCACAGAACCCACTCTTGAGACGCACAACCTCAGATTTGGAGGAAAATTGCTCCCTTGCTCGAAGAGAGCTACATGGCAACGGAAAGTTGCCCCTTGTTTGCACGGCACCGCAGCGCATTGAATGGCAACGGAAAGTTGCCCCTTGTCTGAATGGCCCCGTAGTGTATTGTAATCAGTCCTCAGAGCGATGATTGCAACCGAACTCCCGGATACAGAAAAGACAAAGATGACTAGAACCATCACATGGACACAGTTGAATTTGAAGTGTTTTAGGGCTGGACTTCAGAATGAAGTTGCCTACGTATCCCAAACATGGGAATCAAGCCTTACGTAGTTCCGGGGTTAAGGTACACTCGGGTATTAACCTCTCCTTTTTAGGCTCTAACTTTTGCCAAGGCGCCCGTTGCGGGTTTTCGACCTTGCGAGCTTTGTTCTTCTTTTCTTTTCAATTCTTTTCATTTCTTTTTCCTTTTTTGATTTTTTTCGTTCTTTTCTTTGCATCTTTCTTTTTTGTTCTCTTTTTTTCTTTTTGCATTTTTTGCTTCTTCTTTTTTTGTATTTTTCTCTTGCTCTAACTTTTGCCTGGGTCGCCCTTCCGGGTTTTCGGCCCAGCGAGCCTCTCAAGGGTAAAAGTATAACAAGTCCATGCCAAATGGTTTTGAGATCCTGGAGTCATCTGAATCCAGGAGAATGGTTGCTGCTTTGCTTTGTAAGCTTCTTCTGATAAGATCTGATCTTCTTGACCTGACTTTGGTGCCTCTTGTTCGAGGGCTGCTTCAAATCTAGCCACACAGGCCTCACATTGTGGTTGATCGTTGAACCTTCTGAATCCAAGTTCAAGGTTTGAAAATGAGGGGTCGAGTCTCGAGGCTGAGAGCGATCCTAGGCTGCACAATCTCAAGAGCGATTCCACACAGGTCTTCGCAGGATCGCGCAAAACATTTTTTTTGAAATCTTTTAAGAAAGCGACTAGTCGCTCGCGCTGAAGACAGTGTAGAACCAATCTGGATCAAGCCAGGGTCCTTCTCAGTACTCACATTAACAAGCATGATCTCAATCATTAAGGGCTTAGCATGCCTCTCTTTCTCTCAAATGATCAAAATTTTGCAAATCCCGAGGAATTCCTTCCTCTTCGTTTTCACCGCAGTGTTCAAAAAAAAGTTTTGAAAAAAAACTTAGGTCGATACAATGATTTCAAGGCACAGAAAAGGCAGGCGAAGAGCACTATCAATTAATCAATCAATAATACATAAATTCTTACATGGTATCAGAGCAAGGTTAAAGATCTTGGTGTTCTTCGCCTTCCGGCGGGCGGCAACCTTGCCTTGACCGCCCGCCGGATCTCACCCAATTCTATCAGTAATCCTCTTGTGTGTTCCAGATGCCTTTGGCCATTTGGAAATTGTCCAAGCTATCTCCTCGACATTCTCTGTCTCCCAGCCATGAACTTTTGAAAAGCTCCCCTCCACGTGGCGTCATCCTGATGGTTCACGGCTCCGGCAACGACATCAGCTGGACATTCCAGTCCACCCCCATCTTCCTCCCCGATGTCGATCTCGCCTGCTTCGCCCTAGATCTCGAAGGTCATGGCCAGTCCAACGGCCTCACAGCCTTCCTCCCCGATGTCGATCTCGTCGTCGATGACTGTCTCAATTTCTTCACATTCATCACTGCCAACACACAAGCTTCATGTGCTACAGGCTCTGCTTCCGATTAGCATCCCGTTCTCTCTCTCTCTCTACTCAAGGGTGACCACTTTCCAACCCCTTATCTCCAGCAGATTCCTACACACACACCCATTGGCGGAGGGGGGAGACGGTATCTCTCTCTAAAAGACCCACCCACTCACCTTTTTCGTGACAGCTTCATTCACTTCTAAGCTGGTCTGGACGAAGAATCGCATCCACCAAGAAGAGCTCCGCATTTTGGCTGGACGTCCAAATCTGGATAACTCTGCAACTTTAGCTCTCTGTGTTCCAGGATACCTGTAAAAATAATAAGACCATCGGTAGACACTCTTGCCAAATCCGGAAGAGTCTTGTTCAGGTACTTTGGTGAGAGGTAATCCAGTGCATCTGATACACGCCTTGAGGGATTTGCATGCCTCCTTGACATGATGACTATTTGCTTTTAAATTACAGTGAACCTATATGATTTTTTACACTTCAGATCAGCTTCGAATCTCTCACTCTCTTTCATAACTGACCATTTGACCACCTCATTTCTCACGCGTCCTCTCCTCTCACTCACTTTCCTTTTTTTTTTAATCAACCCACCGCCCAGCTATTTCTCTTTTCTTAAAAAAAAAAAAAAAAAAAAAAAAAAAGACAGCTTTCCATTACGCAGTCCAACCTCACCATCTCTCTCTCTCTCTTGGCACGAACTGCTTTCCCTTCATCTTTTATTATTACACCCAGCCATCATCACATGCTTTCCCTTCATCTTTTATTATTATTATTATTCTTATTCTTATTATTATTATTATTATTCCACCAAAAAAAAAAAAAAAAAAAAAAACACATGCTTTCCATTCATCTTTTATTATTATTATTATTATTATTATTATTATTATTATTATTCCACACAAAAAAAAAAAAAAAAAAAAAAAAACAACAAAACATTTCCAAATTTGCACAACAGCCCATATTTTATTCATGTCGGGATCCACCCCGGTCACAATTTTACACACAAAAAAAAAAAAAAAAAAACAAAAACAAAAAAAACAAAAAAAACCACATCCACAGGCAGGATTTTTCTTCTCTACTCTGCCGCCGGTCTCTTCTTCTTGCCTCCGTCCTGAGGCGCCCTTGCTGGTGTTGCCTCCGTGTTTCCCACTCCACTGGGCATGATCACTCCCCCATACTCCTCCACTGCAGCATATGGCGGACCTCCAAAACGGAACATCACGGTGGCCTTCCGTTTCAGCTCCTTATTTTCTGCCTTCAGTACGCTTATCTCTGTTCGCGCATCCTTATACATGCGCTGGAGCAGAGCCAGCTGGGAGTTTAAATGCTGCACCTCATTTGTCCTACTCTGCAGCCGGTTCGACAAATTTGTGACCGCCGTCATGCTTTCCACACATGCCTTTAAAGTATACTGATTGGCCTCCACATCCGACAGCACTGCCATTCTTTGCTCCACAGACCGCATCGGAAAGTTCAACGGAGTAAACTCCGGGGCGCTTGGTTGAGTTTCCAGTGCCACCGCACCAGTTCTCTCTCCTGTGGACTCGTTGAGGTCGGGAAAGAGGGTGAGCAGCCCGCGGGAAGACGAAGCCATTTTTTCTGGGCAACAGAGTGTTATAGAGAGTGTTACAGAGTATCTTCTCAGGAAAACCTCTCTTTCTCAGCAAAACGAAGAATTTTTCAGAGGTTTCTCTCAGTTTTTCTGTCTCAGTTTCTGCCTCCTCCGCTTCGGTTTATAAAGACCATGACACAGAGGCAGCCACACGCATCGCGCGCCTTTTGACGCCGACAACCTGGCACGCCTTTTCATGGCACGCCTTTTCATGGCACGCCTTTTGATGGCACCCCTTTTGAGGGTGCGACTTTTTCAACGGTCCGACATGACCCTATAAACTGTCCCGACATTAATTCCGGTTAGCTCCTTTATGGGTCCGACAAGACTCTGTAAACTGTCCCGACATTGATTCCGGTTAGCTCCTTTATGGGTCCGACAAGACTCTGTAACCTGTCCCGACATAGATTCCGGTTAGTTTCTACAAGGGTCCGACAAGACTCTGTAAACTGTCCCGACATTGATTCCGGTTAGTTTCTACAAGGGTCCAGTAAGACTCCGTACACTGTCACAACAACTGTCACAACATTGTCTGCTACAACGGTCCGACATGACCCCATAAACTGTCTTCTCCAACGGTCCGACATGACCCCATAAACTGTCTTCTACACCGTTATGACACCACCATACAGTGTCCTCTACAACGTTATGACACCCCCATACAGTGTCCTCTACAACGTTATGACACCACCATCCAGTGTCTTCACCAATGGTCTGACACGACCATACAGTGTCACCTATCCTCTTTTATTTTTATGTATTTTCTTGTATTGTAACTCTCTCCAAACTCAAGTTGGTTAGTTTCTATCCTCCTTGAGTTTGCGGGGGGCTGTTAGAATTTACCTACACCTACCACCACCTACTACCTTACCTACTACACTCCACCTACCACCTCCACTACCATCTTCACCTACTCCCAAAATCCTCTCCTATATAATAAGCACCTCAATATTTGTAATATACAACAATCTTGTAATCATCAATTAATCAATCAATAATACATAAATTCTTACACATTCAATACTTCTGGCACAACTGGCACACGGCAGAAGCAAACACAAGAGTGTGAAAATCACTACTGTTCATTCAAATCTGTTGGTGTAACTGGCTCCATGGCAGAAACAGACTCAAAAGAAAGCGAAAAGACAAACACAAAACAAAATAGTGATGCCCGAGGTAACACCCCCGGAATCACCTGACTTCTGTACAACAGGACTGACTCGATACAACAAGACAGATCCGAAATAAAAAGAGACTGACTCAAAACAAAAAGACAGACTCAAAACAAAACAACAAGACTGACCCAATACCCGAGTCGGAAACCAGCATTCGCCAATGCTCAAAACAGTGCATGCCATCCACCATATCTGGAGTAAATCGAGCGCCATCCGCAGGTGGTTCATCCCCCGATCACATCACATTATCCCCTAGGTTCACTGATCCAATGACGATAGACTTCGCTGAGTTGGTGCGGCGATGACCTTATTGTCAATCAGATCTTGTATTTCGTGGCGAAGACGGAAACAACCATCAGTGACATGGCCGACTTGCTGATGAAAGACACAGTACTTGGTTGGATCATGGGAGGAAGGAAGTCTATCTGGCAGTGGTCGCGGCTCCAGGGGTTTCAAATTCCCCTCTCTAATCAGGATCCTAAAGGCCGCTGATAGAGACATGTACAGTGGTGCGAACACCCTCTGGCCTCGAGGTGGATATTTTGAGGTTTGTGGAGTTTTGCTGGATGCACCAGCAAAGGGATTGGCAGGCGTTGACTGGGTTTTCTGATCGTTTCCGAGTACGGGATTAGGGCTGAAAGGAACATTCCTCGTACAAAGGCCCTTCTCCTGGCTTGCCCCTTGATTCAGACTGCTCTCATTCTAAATGGCGAAAGTGTCATCCAAAGTTTTTGTAACAATTGCGAGGACTTGCTCTTTGTTTAGTCCCTCAGCTTTCAAAGCCTCAATATCCCACCGAAGGTGTTCATGGGGACCAATGCCTGCCCCTACCTTGTTCTTACCACTTGCCTCCACTTTGCTAAAAGATTGGCCTTCTCCCAATGCAGCCCGTCCTGAGGAGCCTTTTGACATGAACTCCCTGGTATGTGATGCGGTTGAGGACGGGGCCAAAACTCCAAAGGCCAGATCTGCCACAGTTCTCTGAAGATCTTCGATCATCTTCATCAGCTCAGAAGTAGTGGGTTCATGGGTTTGAGATAATTGGGGTTCAGATGCACCCATCATGCATAAGTCCATGCTTTCCGGGATAAACACCTCAGGCTTGGGTAGATGGGCCGGGGTGATGTATACGCTGGGGTCGTAAGGGACGGCCAGTGTGTGGATCAGATTGAGATGTGGATGAGGTACTTGGTCATCGGGGGCTGAAGGTGGAGCTATCGTCCGGTTGTCGATGAGATTTTGGACCTCATGACGAAGGCGGTAGCAACGGTCGGTGCCATGACCGCGCTGCTGATGGTACATACAGTACTTGGAGGGATTATGTCTGGCTGGAAGTGGGTTAGGCAGAGGTTGAGGATCGAGGGGTTTGAGATGCCCTCGTTCCATCAAGGCTTTTAGTGCGCTAGTCAGGCTCATATAGAGGGGAGTAAAAGTTCTGCCCTGAGCTCGGGCTGGGCCGGCTGTTTGTAGGCTTGGTTTGGCAAAAGGGTTGGCTATGGCGACTGCATTGATCTCGGTGGGTTTGGGAATGACGCTACTACCAACATTGGTACTCCCTGCAATCGCCCTCTTTGTCGGTTCACTTGTTCTGGGAATGATCCCGCTGTTGAACGCATTCTCGACCTGAACCCCCAGTTCATGCAAACTTTTGAAAGTGAATAATGGAGCGACTATCAACTTTTGCAACATATCATGCTCGAGGTTTCGCACCATCATTTGCACTTGATCCCTCTCAGAAGGACGATCTGTCATTTGTGCTGCCTTTGCCCTCCACCTTGCTACAAATTCTACAAAAGGCTCTGTTGGGTTCTGGCGGGTTGTTTCAAGCTCTTGCATGGTCATTTCAGCTTGGGTATTGTAAGAATACTGATCAACAAAGGCCTCAGCCAATTCTTCCCAGTCTTGCTTCACTTTGTCCTCCAACTTAGTGTACCAAGTGGCTGCTACACCCGACAGGGTTCTTCCATATAGAGAGAGTTTCTATGGCTTAGTCAGTCCCATCGGCTTTAGGACATCCAAGAAAAGTCGGATATGTACCATTGGATCTCCAGACCCGTCGAAACGGTCAATACATGGCATTTTGAATCTATCTGGGAGCCGAACGGCAGCCTCGGTGTGCCCATCCTCAATGTCGGGAATGGAATTAAGGCCCTGTGCCTTTTTGAAGTGCTTTTCAAGGTTCGCAATTTTCACCGCAGTCGGATTGAGCTCATTAACATCAAGGGAATAAAGCCTCTCACTAGGCTGTACCAGGGGTTTAAGCACCTGAGCTTGAGTCAACCTTTCCCGAGACTTCAGACACGGCAAATCATCAACCGGCGGAAGTGGGTCAAAGTTTGGCTGGGGTCCCAAAGCTGGATGTGAGGCAGATACCCCAAATGGGCGCTGCGTTTCAATACTGGTCTCAGCCTGCATGGCAGTTCCCTGATTTAACGCTGCTATCATGGCCACAAATTCTTCCGAACCCTGGGCCATCATGGTCTACTGAGTCTGAACAAAGGTGATGTGGCTGGCAACTGACGGATCAGATGAACTGGCGAGCCCTGACTGGCCTTTCTTTACCTTGCCTCGGCAAAAGAACACTGGTTGCCCTTGAATTGAATTTCTGTCCTAACAAAGTCTATCAGCACTAGTCCAATGTACCCGGGGGATATCGGAGCCTTCTGAAGCTATGGTCCCAGGACTACCTTGCAAAAGAGAAAATAGACAGCATCTCAGCTCGGATATGATCATAGTGGAATGACTGTGCTCAATACTGATCATTGTTCCCCAAATATCTGTCCCAAAATTGATACCCTCAGGTAAAACTGATTCCCCAAATACTGATGCCCACAGGCCTGATGCCCAAACTTGCAAACTGATATATGCATTCCTGTGGAGACGCACTCTAAAAGCACATAACAGATAAGTGAGAGCCAAAACACCCCTATGTTGGGGTAGGGTTTCCCTGTCCTATTTTGTCAGGAACTAGGGTTTCACTACACACACAGCGGTTTCAAACAACCTATAATCGGGTAAGCAACCTGCCCTAGCTTGGAATGGTCACTATGGTTTCCGAATATGCATTAGGTCGAATGGTCAAAAAGGGTGCCCCGGTAAAAACCGGGGTTTGTGTTCCCATACTGTCAGAGCCCATAGCCGATCAGCCTTATGGACATGCCTTGACAAGACAAGCCTCCAGCAAACCGTTCAGGAATGGCAGATGGCAAACACTGTGTTCCTAGGCGCACCAATGCACATGCAATGCAAAGAAACACATAAATGAGATCAAAACAGGATATCACGAGTTCGAGTCAAGCTCTCTAACTATCCCCAGCAGAGTCGCCAGAAACTGTAGATGCGCCCTCGCGGGCCTCATGCTACAGTTCGGACTCGATTTGTGTCATGGTTCTTAATCTGAACCAAAGAGTCCAAATCTGGCAAATCGTTTTGAGAAACAGATTTTTGAAAAAGTAGTGCCAAACATGGACTGCTTTGCCAGATACAGAGTCGCCACCTAAATATTTTATATGGGAGAATTTAGGAAACCCTGACTCGGTGCCGAAGGCCACATGTCCGTCATCACCGGAGTTGTCTCGGCTCGGGAGCATGGGTACGATCGGGGAAGGTCAGCTATGAGCACCCCCTTTCGCCCGGTCCGAAGACCGGCCTCTACTAACCGTGATATCCGTTTTTGAAGACTTTATGTGTTCTTAAACCAATTGTTAGCCTAGAATTACTATGTTATGCGCGCAGCAAACATGTATAGACCGAATCGCCCAAATTGGAAATAAAACATTTTATGTTCGTTTTGAAAATGGTTTGCTACTCGTAAGTAGGCTAAAATGCAGGTTTTGCCACCTTCAAGTGGGCTTTTGGAAAAGATGGTTTTGCCACTATCTAGTGGGCTTAAAACTCACAGTTTTAATGCATTATTCCAATTTAGGTAATTCAACCTCCATCCACAGGCATTCAAGCAGTTATATCACATAAGCAGCTAGCCTCATGGTAATCATACTGTCATGGCAACATTCACACGCATGCGAGATGCTAAAGCATAAATACTTACATCGTACTCCGTGCCAAAACAGTAAACTAGTTAGCAAACATGCATGTCCTAGTTCATGTTAAAAAAATGGCTAATGCATCACATGCAAAAATGCAATCTAGGCAGGCTCGGCTAACCTAAGCATGGCATATGAAATGCGATCAACTATCACATAGTCAATTTTTGAATTGAAGTACGAATGCAGTTAGCGTGATGTACCGAGCCTAATGCATGCAGTACAAATGTATGGATGCACGCATGCATAGCATAAGGTATGCTAAAATAAATGTGCCCTAATCTACCATCATAAGCAGGTAAATAAAAGGGAGAAAGAAGTGGGGGTTGGAAGACATACACACACACACGCACACTTATTACAAATATGCCCTCGCTCGGAGGGACCAAATAAATATTACAAATTAATTAACTACGCAAGCTAATTAATATTACAAATTAACTAATTTAATTAACAAATTAAATAAATTAATTAAAACAGGAAAACGCCTCGGGAAGCGCGCCACCATGCATGGGCTGCCTCTGTTTTCCTTCCTTTCCTCCTCTGGAGGCTGTCAAAACCTCAGGGTTACATCCCTGGGCACTGGGGAGTACCACCGGCTGAGTGGGATCATCACCGGCACTGGCATGTGTCCATCGGCACAAAATTGAAGCTGTCGGCAGAAAAAGATTGCCGGCCGGCACCTTACACTGCCGGTCGGCAGAGAAAGCCTGCAGAACCTGCAACTGGCAGCAACAGAGGGCAAGGCAAAGCATGGCAGCACAATTCAAGGCATGTATGCATTAACCATGTCCCTTATCATGTTTGCGACTCAAAGGGGCATGTGCCTCGATTCTCGGACCACCAATCGCGCATTTCCATGCATGATGGCCCAAGGAATCAAGTATGCAACCTTCATGTCAAATGAAATGCAAACCAATCAAACAAACTAAAGCCCAACCTCTATCACATGATCAAGAGGCAAGGCATGCATGCCAATGCAATGCAACCTAGGTATGCAAACAAGAATACAAGCATGCTACGCAACTACATGGCATACACAATGCTAACAACATAATATGCGCAACGCTTTGAAACATGGCATACACAATGCAAGGTGGACTTACACCAATGTGAGTGGACCTCAGCCGCACCCACATCAGTGGCCATAAGATGAAAATGAAGTGCCTCGAAATGCGTGCACACAGGCACGCAAACCGAGGCAATGGCACATGCAATGCAAGGGCTAAAATGGCATATAGAATGCAACATGGACTTATACTAACATGAGAGAGCCTCAGCCACACTCACATAAGAGGCCGATGGATGAAAATGAAGTGCCTCGAAATGCATGCACACGGGCACGCAAACCGAGGCAATGGCATACGCAATGTAAATGACATGAAAATGTGATATGGGCTTACACTAACATGAGAGAGCCTCAGCCACACTCACATAGGATGCCGTCGGATAAAAATGGAGTGCCTCGAAATGCGTGCACACAGACACGCAAACCGAGGCGATGGTAAAATGCAATGCAACATGGCAAAAATGATATGCAAGCATACTAATGGAATTTCAGCATTAAAATATGGGGGAAAACAGTCCCGAAATGAAGCGAAATGACATGAAATGCAAGGAAATGTCCCGAAATGCGAATTTAGGCACCCGAAATGGCCTATAGCTATGCTAAACATGCACAATATGGGCATGAAATGCAAAGACAGAAGCTAGAAAGTCCCAAAAGATGCACTTTCACAGTTATAAACATGGCCAAACAGCAAGCATAGGTATGGCAAAAATAGCATGCAAGAATAGAGGCCAAAAGAGGGGTAATGAAGCAAGTGATATAAGAAAAACTCAAACTGAAAAATTTCCTTCTACAACACTGAATAAGGACCAAAAATATGAACATTTACAGTATATGGAAGCCTCAAAATCAGTATACAAATATGCTAAAAATGTGATGCAAAACAAGGCTCAAAAGATGCTATAACATGAAGTATACAAAATAATCACCAAACAGAAAAAAAGTGTTAATGAAACATGAAGTATAGGCCAAAATAAGGCCACTTTCAGTTCGGACCAAGGTCCAAAAACAGAAGCAAATGGGGCTTCCAATTTATGCAAAAATGGGGCCAAATAAGGGACATAACTACAAGTGACACATGGAAGCACCAAACAATGTTGAGCCCTTCTCCAATGTTGAAGAGGGGCTCAAAATAAGCCTATTCACAGTTTACCGCAGGCTCGAAAACAGATCACACATAGGCTTAAAGAATCATGCAAAATAATGGCATACAAAGGGATATTGAAACAAGTGTGAGATAGGGTTCTCAAAGAGGGTTGAGCCCTTCAACAAACATGTAGAATAGCTCAAAAAAGACCTAGTTTCAGTTAAGGTTGGAGCCTAAAACCGTAAGCAAATATGGCTAAGAAATGATACAAGAAAAAGCTCAAAAGAGAGGAAATGCTACTCACCCTTGAAGACCAAACTTTGATGGCTTCTTGGCTTGAGTTTGTGGCTCCTTAGGCTTTGAAGAACAGCCTCCAGCTGCTGGGAATGGAAGTGGTGGTGTTGTGCTATGGCTTGGTGTGTAAATGGCCAAGGATAATGGACTTTGGAGCTTGGAAGAGAGGGTTGAATGTATAGATATAGGGTTGTATGTATAATGCCCCAGCTGGTTTTTTTCTTCTAACCTAGTATATGGAAGAGGAGAGCTTCCTTTATAGGCAAAACAAAGTGTAAAGCTTCTTGAGGAAGCCAAACAAGGGTGCATATCCTCCATACACGTGTATGGAGGATCCATTCTGTGCCCTCCAGCTGGCACAGCTGGCATACACTCAATCTGCAGAATGCTCCGGAAGGTCGTCGGCTAGCAAAAAAGGCCGGTCGGCTACTTTAACCTGCCGGTCGGCACAATAAATTGCCGGTCGGCACAATAAATTTCCGGTCGGATAAACATAGTGCCGATGGGTGGCCGGTGAGGTCAAAAAAGTGCCGGTTGGTGTCCAAATTGAAGCCCCGGAAGTTAGCTTTCCAATGGCGTAAACCTTGCATTAAAATTCCTTCTGTGCAAAAAGTTATGCCCTTTTTCGTGAAGCCGCGCAGATTCGATCCAACCGGGATGATGCCCTACTTCAACTGATCATATCTCCCCCACCCGGACTTGGCTCTAGGAGATTCTTGAGTGAACAATGAAGCCCCGGAAGTAAGCTTTCCGATGGTGGTGGCCCCATAGCTAAACTCCAAGCGTACAGACAGATAAGCCCGATTCAGCGAGGGCTGCTCGACTCGCTTCTACCCGGATTCATGCCGAACTTCTCCCAAATTAGTTTTCTCCTCTCCTTTCCTCTCTTCTTCAACTCCAAACTCCTAAACAAAGTGTTTTGAAGGATTTGCCTCTCTCCTTGCCGAAGAAACTGAACATTTCCCCTGCACACCTGTCTCCACCAAGTAAACCATCAGTAACGCCCAAGTCTTAAGGGCGGTCAAAAATGGGGTGTCTACATTTGGTAAGGTGTCTTAAAAGGGTAGAAATTCTAATACTTTTTGGGTTAGGAGACAACCTTACATGTCTAGGCAGAACACCAAGACTAAAAAGATTTGGATTAGAAAAGAGGATTTGACTTGTTTTGTTGCTCACATTGCTCTAAAAGCACGTGACTCACACATGTGGTATCTTGATAGCGGGTGCTCTCGTCATATGTCCGGTAACAAATCCTACTTCACCTCTCTTGAAAAATATGAAGGAGGAATTGTCACCTTTGGAGATGGCGGCACTTCTAGAGTCATTGGTAAGGGTTCTATAAGTGTTACTGGTCTCCCCAAGCTAGATAATGCCTTACTTGTTGATGGCCTTAAAGCTAATCTTTTGAGCATTAGTCAAATGTGTGATTCCCATCATGAAGTATTGTTTTCAAAAGATAAATGTGAAATTTTGGATAAAAAGGGAAATACTGTTTTACATGGGGTTCGCACATCTGATAACTGCTATGGGATTCTTACGACTAATGATCTTACTTGTCATTCTGCCACCATAAGTAACATTGATCTGTGGCATCAAAGATTAGGTCACATGAATTTCAAAGACCTAACTAAGATAGCCAACAAAGAGCTTGTGAGAGGAGTTCCTAAACTAGGTAAGAATTTGAGCCATGTGTGTGGACCATGTCAGTTTGGCAAGCAAACCCGTGCTCCTCATAAAAAGGTGAACAGCTTTACAACCAAACGTCCTCTTGAATTGGTTCACATGGATTTAATGGGTCCTACTCGCACTGAAAGCATTGGAGGTAAAAGATATATTTTTTTAACTGTTGATGATTTTACTCGATTCTCATGGGTAAAATTTTTAAGGGAAAAATCTGATACGTTTAATGCTTTCCAGGCTTTAGTCCTTAAAATCCAAAATGAACAGGGTGTTTCCATTGGGCGTATCATAAGAATCCGAACTGATCATGGTCGTGAATTTGAAAATAGTTCGTTTTCGGATTTTTGTGATATGCATGGAATTAAGCATGAGTTTTCTGCACCTATTACTCCACAACAAAATGGAGTGGTTGAGAGGAAGAACAGAGTTGTTCAAGAAATGGCTAGGGTCATGCTCCTTAGTAAGAGTCTTCCTCCGAAGTTTTGGGCCGAAGCCCTAAATACTGCTGTTTATGTCGTAAATCGTGTGTATTTAAGGCCCGGCACTTTACAAACTCCTTATGAATTGTGGAAGGGTTTGAAACCTAATGTAAAATACTTCAAAACTTTTGGGAGTAAGTGTTACATCTTCAAAGATAGAGAGCCCTTGGGCAAATTTGACTCCCGAAGTGATGAAGGTATTTTTCTAGGGTATTCAACCAACAGTAGGGCTTTTCGTGTCTATAACCTGCGAACTTCATCAATAATGGAATCTATCAATGTGGTTATAGATGATACAGGTTCTCCTACTCCAGCAACAAATGAGGATGACAATGGTGAGTTTCCAATCTTGGATACTCAACCACAAAATCTAGGAGAAGCTGAGGTTCAATCACAAGAAAAAGTTACAGCACCATCCTCACAGGTAAGTTCAAGTCCCAAGAGTGCTCAAAGGAACATCACTCCTGATGCTTCTATCACCGCAAGTCCTGAACTAAAACCATCAGCAAGGGTGAAACTGAATCATCCAGTTCAATAGGTGATTGGAAGTGTCTCGGATCGAATAAAAACCCGAAGACAGATTCGGGATGAGGTATCACATATGTGTTATGTTTCATTAATTGAACCTAAGAATTTTAAAGAGGCCTTGCTAGATGATAATTGGGCCAATGCTATGCATGAAGAATTAGGTCAATTTGAACGTAACAAAGTTTGGACTCTAGTTCCCAGACCTAGAGACATGAATGTGATAGGTACCAAGTGGATCTTTAAAAATAAATCTGATGAGAATGGTACTGTAGTGAGAAATAAAGCCAGGTTGGTTGCTCAAGGCTACACACAAGTAGAGGGTATTGACTATGATGAGACGTTTGCCCCAGTTGCACGTCTCGAATCCATTCGTATTTTGCTTGGTGTTGCTTGTTTTCTTGGCTTTAAATTGTTTCAAATGGATGTGAAAAGTGCTTTTCTGAATGGGTACTTAAAAGAAGAGGCATATGTTGAGCAACCAAAAGGGTTTGAGGATCCTAAATGCCCTAATCATGTCTACAAGTTAGACAAGGCTTTGTATGGGTTGAAACAAGCCCCTCGGGCTTGGTATGATAGGCTAACTACCTTTCTTCTTGATAATGATTTTCACAGAGGTAGTGTGGATAAGACCTTATTTGTGAAACATACGAAGTCACATATTCTTGTTGCCCAGATATATGTTGATGATATTTTGTTTGGATCTACTGCTGAGCATCTTGTGAAATATTTTTCTGATTGCATGACACAGGAGTTTGAGATGAGCATGATGGGAGAATTGTCTTATTTTTTGGGTCTCCAAATTAAACAATCTCCTTCGGGCATATTTGTTTCTCAGTCTAAGTATGCTAAAAATCTTGTGTCCAAGTTTGGTCTTGAGTCTTCCAAGCATGCACGCACTCCAATGAGCACCAGTCTTCACCTCTCCAAAGATTCCTCTGGTATTGATGTTGATCCTACCCTTTATAGGAGTATGATAGGGAGTCTTTTGTATCTCACAGCCAGTCGTCCTGATATTTCTTTCAGTGTCGGTGTTTGTGCTCGTTACCAAGCCAGTCCTAAAGAGTCTCACCTTCTTGCGGTAAAACGCATCATCAAGTATGTTAATGGGACCTTGGGGTATGGGGTTTGGTTTTCCACTGATACTACAGCCGAAATTACTGGTTTTTCTGATGCCGACTGGGCAGGGTGTGCTGATGATAGGAAAAGTACCTCCGGGGGGTGTTTTTACCTTGGGAATAATTTGGTTTCTTGGCATAGTAAAAAGCAGAATGCCATCTCTCTTTCCACTGCTGAGGCTGAGTACATTGCTGCAGGGAGTTGTTGTGCACAAATGTTGTGGATGAAGCAAATGCTTCATGATTATGGAATAGAACAGAATACCCTCACTCTTTTTTGTGATAACACAAGTGCCATAAACATTTCAAAAAATCCAGTCCAACACTCTCGCACCAAACATATTGACATCCGTCATCATTTTATTCGAGAGTTAGTGGATGAAGGCCTTGTTGTTTTGGAACATATCCCTACTGAGCATCAAAAAGCTGATATTTTTACAAAACCCCTTGATCTTCTTCGATTTGAGTTTCTTAGAAAGACCTTGGGTGTAATGCTCAGTAACTAGGTTGTTTCCTGTGTTCGTGAGGTAAGTGTGAGTGGCTGACTTACTGTTCTTAGATGTGTTAATCTCATTGTGATTGAGTCCTGGTATCTTTTGCATCAAAATATTAAATGAACACTGCTCATGTTTCTTACAAGATTTGTTTTACATCTTTGTTCATAGCTCATTCTGAATGCCCATACTCATTTACTTCGTGATCTCATTCTGTACACATTCTTGAGCTAAACTGTTGCAAGGGTTTCCGCATAAGTGATCAAAGTTCTCTATGGACCACTGACAGTGTTTCTTGTACTTTTGCGGAGAAATTGACCTATACTAGTATATCATGGGTGATGTTAAGTCTCTTAACCATCTACCGCCTTAGTTCACTTCCATGGTTTCTCCCTCAGTACATGATCTCCGGGCATTAGGAAAAGGCTACCTCAGAGGCACCAACCAGGCCATCATTTTGAATTCATTCTTCTCTGGTTGGAATCCATACTCTTGAGCGTGCATGCCACCAGTGAGTGCCCACAAGAAAAAAAAATAAAAAAAACAAAAAAAAAAAACTGTGTCTGAGGGGGAGCTTCCGCATTTACTTAACAAATACCCCGTGATTCCTAGTGGTTTGACTTTTCTCTGTGATAGTCAGTTACTCGTGTCGGAGGTCCAGCCATCCGATCACTACTAGGATTAACTCTAGCTTTGTGGCTCTCAAGGATTGCACACACACACACATTTTTTACATGAGCTCTGATGTGTGTTTTTGAGTTATGCATTCTCATGATGCGTGTGGCTTTGATTTAATACTATCTGTGTTGTTCATGAGCTGGTGTTTCATCTCTTTTCTCAAAATTTGCAGGACTCATAATTTGATGGATTTTCTTGTCTTTGTGGTTTAGTCTACACTTGCTCTTCTTGCTTGTTACAGGACTTTCTAGGTGTGTTTTGTTTTTTTTTTTTTTTTTTAAAAAAAAAAAAAAAGGGTTTTTCCGCTCGAGCGGAATGTTTAACGCTCGGGCGCGTTTTTCACTCTTGCAGCAGTTTGTTCGTGTTTTGGCAGTTCTGAGAGATGGGTTTTTGAGCTCGAGCGGCCCTATGCACGCTCGAGCGGGAGTCTGCTTGCATTGTTTTACGCTCGAGCGGTAACACGTACGCTCGAGCGGACCATTTTCATACTTAACTCCCTCTCTCGACTCTTTGAGTCATTTTTTTTCCTTTTTCATTCTCTCGATCTAGGGGTTTGTTTTGTGGCTGCATTGTGGTCGTTTTTCCCTCTCATCCTCCATCCTGCCTGCCGATTTGCTCTTTGGTAAGTTTTACTCTCTTTTTTTTCGTTGATTTCTGATCCCCGGCCAAAAGGGGGGAGTGATGTTGCTTGTGTGGGTACAGTTGGGTACAGTTGATCAGTTGATTACACATTAGTTGATTACACTTTTTTGGTACAGTTGTTCTCTGGTTATCCTTCCTTGGTACAATTGGATTTTATATAGTTTTTTCTTTTTGGTTATATTTTGGATATATGTTTATGGATGGATGGATACTGGTTTGCTTATGATTGGCTTAATGGTTTATTATTTAAACTGGTTTGCTTATGATTGGCTTAATGGTTTATTATTTAATCCAGCTCCACCTGTTTTTGGTTGGCTTGTGTTTGGGTGTTCTTTTTCAGGCTCATGGAACACGCGCATAAGTGGATGAAGTTGAATGAATGAATTCTTTCTCAAGTTGTGTGTTTTCGGGTTTTAAAAGAATGTTTTGTTTATTTGTTTTGAAACTTTTATAGTGCGTGTGTGTAAGGAACAATGGTTAGAAAGGTTTTGTCCGGGAATTGACAAAGGGGGAGATTGTTAGGTCCCTATGTTGTCAAATCCGGAGACAAAACATTGTGTTGATTCAAATGTAATTTTTTGTGTTTTTGTTCTGTCCGCTCGAGCGGATCCTTGTGAGCTCGAGCGTAGATTAGCAGGTCTCAGTATTTTGTCAGGGCAAGCAAAAAATACTGGTGGGTGTGATTTTACGCTCGAGCGGATTCTCCTACGCTCGAGCGCATCTCAGTTTGTTCGTACGCAATTTTTGGTCAGTCCGCTCGAGCGGGCTGTGTTGAGCTCGAGCGGAGATCGCGGATCCAGATTCCTATTTAAAGCTGTTAAGGGTGTTTTTTTGAAGTAGTTTTCCTAGATCTGATCTACAAGCACTAGGGTTGTGTTTAAAGTTTTCTTTGGAGATTTTTCATAGTTTTCCTTGATGTTCTTGAGAGAGTTCTGAACTTATGCATTGAGATTCATACATCAAGGAGGTTGCTTCTTAAGTTTCAAGTAAGTTCTCTTCGGTGGATTCCGAAGATTAAAGCATAGAATCCAAAAGGCGTTTGATTCTACGCAGTCGTTAATTCGACAAGTGAAGTTGTGGTGTGGAATCAACTTCAGGATCAATTCCGTGACGAAGGTGTGGTGAAAGAGTTACAGAAGATTCAGAGACAAATTGACTGGGTTGGGTAATTTGTATGGTATCTTTGTAATCTTTTCGTTCTTCAGTAGTGGATTGATAGTGGCGGTTCGCCCGTGGTTTTTGATTACAATTGAAGATTCTTCAATTGTGGTTTTTTTCCACGTAAAAAATCGTTTGTGTCGATTTATTGTTTATTCTCAAAAACAAACAAACTAAAATCACTCTCGTAAGTGTTTGATGATTTTAGGTTGAGTGTTTTGAATTAATTGGGATTTGGAATAAGTTAATCTTGATCTAATCACAAATCACGTAGGATTTTCAAAGTCAAATCATCTTTTCTCACCCAAATCTTTTTAGTCTTGGTATTCTGCCTAGACATATATAAGGTTGTCTCCTAGCCCAAAAAGTATTCAAATTTCTACCCTTTTGAGACACCTTACCAAACAATTCAAAGCAATAAGGACGAATGTGGCCATACCTACCACAGTGATGACAAATAAAAACAGGTTTTACCTCCTTTTTGTTGATCTTACCAACTTTAGGTAGATGAAGAGAGAGATCAGCCTGGTCTACCTTCAACTTTCCCTTTGCTTGAGTCTTTATGTCATGTGAAGTAGAGGCCTGTCCCTTGTGAGCTGTCACACCATAGCCTAGCCCGTTTTTGTCACAACCCATTTGTTGAGACCCGCGGATATCTTCTAAAGATTTGGAACCTTTGTTCCACATGGCAATAGTGGCTCTAGCAACACGAAGTTCTTCATCTTTTTGACAGACTATCTCTTCTAATGTAGCTTGTGACATCTCAAGACTTTCAAGCTTTTCTTCATATATGGAATACACTTTTAGAAGTTCATTCCTTTCAGTTTCACAGGATATAAGTTTTCCACATAAGTTTTGCCTGTCACTTGAGATCTTGATGATATTCTGCTTTGCTGCTACAAGTTCTCCTTTCAGCCTGACATTCTCAGTCTCACATGTTTTGAGCTTGAGAAAGAGTTTGTCGTTGATTTTGGACAAATTCAGAGATTCCTCGTACAGCTTTTCGTAAGCTTGTTGTAGTTCATCGCCATTGATCTCATCATTGTCTTCAGATGTTTCACCATCCTCTTTTTGCTCTTCATTCTCCTTGACCTCATCTAATCTAGCAACTAAGACAGAAAAGTTGCTGGATGGTGGTGAAGATGAATTTCCTTTTTCATGGAATTGGCTCAAAATTTCCCATGCCTCTTTAGCCTTTGTGCAATGAGCAACCCGTTGTTGTTCTTCAGCAGAAATTGCTCCACGAATAGTGATCAGGGCTCTCTGATTGCTCGGATTGTTAGCACTTTATGTATCTTCTTCAATGGCTTGCCAGCCTTCTGGGTCAAAAGCTCTCAGAAACGCCCTCATTCTGATCTTCCAATACAGGTAGTTACTCCCATCAAAGGTGGGAGCATGATGCAGGTTCTGACCACGAGCTAATTCTGCTGGCTTTGGAAGAGGTTGAGTGAAAGTGGACCAAAAAGTCATGAAAGCACTATCCCCATCTTCACCGGATTCAGGTTCTTCGGGTTCTTGCTCCGACCCGCTTTCATCATCCCAGGTCATAGTGTAGACTTTCTTTCGATTCTTTTTCGAAGGGCATTCAAGGGCAATATGACCATACCCTTGACATTCATAGCACTTGACCCCTTGCCCCTTTACAATCTTCTTTTCAGGTTTTGGAGCAAGTTTTGGTGGAAAAGTTTTGGGTTTTTCATTACTCTTGTCTTTTGAAATAGGGTCTCTGAAATTAGGCTTCTTTTTCTTCAAATTTTTTTTAAACTGTTTAGTAAACATAGCCGTCATCTCAGACTCTAAATCAAATTCAGTCTCCAGAGTTTTTGCAGTCTCATGAGCACTAGTGAAAGCCACACTATCTTTTTGTTTTTTCTTTGAAATCTGGTGGGCTTCATAAGTCTGCAAGTTTCCAACCAACTGATCAAGCTTGAGGGTATCAGCATTCTGAGCCTCCTCAATGGCTGTCACTTTTGATTGGAACCTCTCACGTAAGGACCTCAAAATTTTTCCAACAACTTTAGCTTTCGGGATTTTTTCCTCAAGTGTGAAACAGGAATTCACGATATCACTAAGTTTTCCATAGAAATCATCAAACGTCTCATCATCCCGCATAAAAAGGGTTTCAAAGGCGGAGGTGAGACGTTGAAGTTTTGACTTTTTGACAGAAGTAGTACCTTCGTGAATCGTTTCAAGAATGCCCCAAGCCTCTTTTGCTATCTCACACGTACAGATACAACGAAACACTTCAGGTATGGCAGAGCAAAACAGGGAATTGAGAGCCTTACTGTTCCAACTCGAGTTTTGGTAATCAGTTGTGTCCCATTTATCAAGGGGTTTAGGAATATCAACACCATCAATGGTGATAGTAGGTTCACTCCACCCATAGATCACGCAGTGCCAGACTTTCTTATCGATGGATTTTAAAAATGCTCTCATACGAGCTTTTCAGTAAGAATAGTTTGTACCATCGAGTAAAGGAGGTCTATGGGTCGAGTTACCTTCACGAATAGAATCCATATCACTAGTCACACAAAATCACACTCCTATAGTTTAGATAAAAACAAAGAGTGACCTGCTCTGATACCAATTGAAAATCCTAAGTGATTCGTGATTAGATCAAGATTAAAATATTTCAAATCCCAAAAATTCAAAACACGCAATCTAAATTATCAAGCACTTACGAAAGTAATTTAGATTGTTGTTTTTCTAAATAAACAATAAATAGACACAAATGATTTTTACATGGAAAAAATCACTATTGAAGAACCTTCAATTGTAATAAAAAATCACCGGCGAAACGCCACTTATCAATCCACTACTGAAGAAAGAAAGATTACAAAGATAACACACAAATTACCCAACTCAGTCAATTTGTTTTCAAATCTTCTGTAACTATTTCACCACGCCTTCGACTCGAAACTGATCAATCCTGAAGTTGAATCCACAACTTCACTTGTCGAATTAACGACTACGTACAGAATCAAACGCCTTTTGAAACTTTACGCTTGAATCTCCGGAATCCACCGAAGAGAACTCTCTTGAAAATAAAGTAACAAACTCCTTGATGTATGAATCTCAAATCATAAGTTTAGAACTCTCTCAAAAACATCAAGGAAAACTCAAAAAACCTCAGAAGAAAACTTCAAACAAAACCCTAGGACTCTTGAATAAGATCTAGGAAAAGTGAAACCTAAAAATAACCTAAACAAGCATAAATATGCAACCTGAGTCCGTGATCTCCGCTCGAGCGCCCAATATCTCGCTCGAGCGGCTTCAGCAAAATATGCGTGTGACAAAACAGAGTTCCGCTCGAGCGCTTGATAACCCGCTCGAGTGCAAAATCACACCTTCCAATATTTTTACAGACCTGACAAAATACTGAGAGACCCCAATCTCTGCTCGAGCACCAATGGTCCCGCTCGAGCAGGAAGAACAAAAACAAAGGAAAAATTACAACTTTTTCAACACAAAGTTTTGTACTCGGATTTGACACTCAAGGGACCTAATAAAAAGTATGTGGCTAGATTTTTCATTATTAGTTTAAGAATTTAGAACTCTCTTATGTGACTACATATGGGTTCTTACCTACCATAAGTTTGGTGTAATGTTTTAATTACTTAAATGTTTGATCTCATTTTTGACTCTGCTAATGATAGTATTTAGTTTTTTTTCCCCAATTATTTTTGGATGTATAATCGTTTTATTTTATATGTATATATAAGTAATTATTGAACTTAATCATTACATTGTATTTGGATCATAAATTTGGATAATATTATGAAAATAAAAAGAAAAATAAAAAATATTTAATTTATATTTCATTCATATTTTAATGGAATTTTTTCATTTATTTTTATAAATTATTATTCAAATTCATAATACAAACACAATTTTAAAATTATGTTAAGAAACATAAAATATTTAACTATTAATTCGATTGTTATAATTTTTTTTTTTTTTTTTTTTTTTTGGGTATAAAAGTCGGACTCCATCAAATTTCAACAACCCAATTGAATTATTAATGCTTTGATTGCAAACATATTTTAAATGAAGTTAAAAACCCGAGTACATCTCATGCCATTAGTTGCTTGATTTGACGTAACAGTAGCTTGAGAAACTCATTGCAAACTCTAAACCAAAAAACCTAAAAAGTTATATAATTCATTTGTAACAAAACAAATAATAAAAAATAAATAAAATTTATTCATAATTTTTTTTTTGGGGGTATGAATTAAAGACTTTGTAACTATTTAATTTTTTTAATATCTTTTTAATTAAAATAATATATTTCCAAACAAACCATTATCGCTATTTAAGGAATGAAATGTTCTCTTGCTTGTGCATGAACAATTATCAATTTTAAATTTTAAATTAAATAAATTAAAATTTAAAATTAAATAAATTACAAACAAGTAAAAACAAAACACACGCAATCATACATAATTAAATTATTTGTCTATTTTCGTTAAGTAAAACTGACTAAAAAAAGGGTATTTAAATCATTCAAATCAACAAAAAATTATATTTTAGACATTTTATGTACACTTACATTGAATTTAATGACTAAAATATAAATTTTTTTTATTGATTTTCTTTTAAAAAAAATAGGCTGATAGTTTTTATTGAAAGCAAATAAAAAGATTACGGTTTAAATTGATAAAATAAAAAATCAGAATTTTTTTTTTTACAAGGATAAAACTCTAAATTTTTTGTTGTTACAATTTTCTCTTTTATTATTTTCATTTATTTTTTATTAACTGATGTGTTATATGGAATAAAAAAATTTTAATTATTTTTGTAAAAATTATTTTTTTTTAAAACTCTTGATGAGACTTAAGATTTTGTAGGCACTAACAATTTTCTAACCCATCCAAGGTTTACAAATTTCGGCCCAACCCAATCCAATCAACAGTTTTTAAATAAGAAAAGAGGGTCTTATCTTATACTCTTCTTTACTCTCTGTCCTTTTATCTGGTGATCCTCTCCCTCTCTTTTGATTTTAGGGTTTCTTCGCTTTTAATTTTGATTTAATGAATATATCTTTTGTTGTTGTGGATCTTCTGATATATTTTCTATTCCTCTGACATCCTAATGCTTTTGTATTGTAAAGTTTGATTGCGTTAATTTCGTTTAGATTCTATAATAACTCTTATGAGAATTACATTTGTTGTTGATAGCTATTTATATTGGGTTTGTTTTGCGCAACTTATTGTGAATTGTAAAACACAAAAAAGTCATATTTTAGCAACTAATCTAAAAATTGGAAACAACCCCCCTCCCTCCCAAAAGGCATTTTTTATTGGATTTTGTTAACGTGTGCCCTTAGGGCATATGTTAAGATATTTTGTCTTTTTGTACATTATGAAAATGAGTATAATTCCCAAGACTTATTTATTTTTATTTTTTTTGTGTGGTCATTTCTAATTTTTTTTTTCAAAATTTAATTATTTAAAAAACTTTTCCGGTGGTATATCTAGTCGAGTGGAACTCGAATGTTTTTTGAATTAAAAAAAAAAACCCCACTAAAGGTGAAAAAAAAGTCACCAAAAAAAAAAAAAAAAAAAACTCTAAACACTTGTCAATTTTCGCCTAATAAGTTATAAGTATAAGTTGCACTAAATAGTCTGACACATACTCCCATAATAGCTCAGATAAACTGTACCAAACTATTCAATTAAATTGTGAAATTTGAATTTTGTTATGATGATAGTTTTATTAGATTGTATTTTTTAAGCATGTTAATTTTATGCAATTAAATGAACTTTTTTCAAAATTGCTGCACTGTCATCCATAATGTGTATATTTGTAATTATAATGCACAATTTGTTTTCCTTTCTACTTCTTATATATATATATATATATATATTCCATTGCTTAAATGGGCTATGCATGCTATTAGTGATAATCTAGTTTGAATTCTGCTGTTGGAGGTTAGCTACACATGCTTTATATATTAAAAGTATTTGAGTAAATATGTACAAAACATAGCAAGAGAAAGTGCCTCAGGTGTAAGGTTGCGTTGGTTTCTAGTCACTTGAGGTTTCTTGCATTCAACTGCACTAATTATTGTCTTGTCTATAATCTTTCATTTCACCAGAAAAAAGAAATTTTTGTTGTGTGATGTCTCGTACACCATGGAGCTTTCTAGACACCTTTCAAAGTGCTTTAAACAATTTGATCTGGGAAGAAAGGTCACACGTTTGCTAAAGCTATAAAGAATTTGAAATATCTTTTCAGCCAGTAAAACTTGTGCTTGTTGCACCATTTTGTGCATTTCTAAAACTGAATAACAAATGGGTCAGATGTAACTTTGAACAGAAATAACTATTTAGATTTGGCGGTTGGAGTTGTTTCTTGATTGTAATCGTTGCTTGTACTAAAAGCGAAGAATTAAAACAAGCAAACCAATCATATTATGACCATAAACAAAAATAGATTGCAAATCTATGCTTAATGCAGTTCTATGCCCAAATGAAAGTTGGATGTTGAATTCCTTAGTAGTTAACCATATCTAATGAAATAGGACCAAGAAAATCTTGGTTTTACAAGTGCAATGGGATATTTCAACTACATATGAAATGAGACTTAAGTTATATGATATAGTTGGTGTTAAAATGAACATAAATTTCATTTTTTTTGTGATTGAGGCAGGAGGCATATGAGTCTATCATTTCCCATGAAGGATTGTAGAAACTATATTGAAGAAGTCAACATTTTATTGCTTGCAGCAGGGGATGCGACTGTAATGTACAATTACATTTTGAAAATACAAGTTGATAATTATGTCTTTTTTTTACTGCATAGATTTAATGAAAAAGGTCCAATTATGCAATGTATTTTGGGTTGATGCAAGGTGGCATTTAGGGAGTTTGATGATGTGGTTGCATTTAATGCTACATGTTTGGTGAAGAGTTAAGACATGCCTTGTGTTCCTTTCGTAGGGGTGAACCATCATGAACAATCTAAGTCGATTCATTCTGTATGAAAGCAGACATTTACATAGCTATGCAAGTGTTGGCTTGTGAATATGTTTGGTAAAGCAACTTTTCAATAGCCACCACCATAGTGTCAGTACCTTTTCTCCTTTTTTTATCTCTGTCCATCAACATTTAGGTTCAAGAACCAGTAAGTAACGTTGTTTTGATTTTATGGGCTATAGTGTTTGCACAACCACTATTGTTTTCTTCGATTTATATGCTTGTTGAACATTGTATCACACAAATACAAGGCAATGAGGATATGAATAGATGCCCTTATAGAGTTCATTTTTTTCTCGAAATTGTTAATGGTAGTAGTTAAATCCCAACATAATTCATATTGGTGATACCTTAGTGAAGGGCTTGATAGAGCATCTCAATTTTCATATTGAAATCACATCTCTCTCTCTCTCTCTCTCTCTCTCTCTCTCTCTCATATCTTATTTTAGAGTGCAATTGTTTCTTTTTAATATAAATTGCTTCATCTTTTAATTTTTACTAGCTGAATGGCTTTTTCTTAGTTTATTTTCTATAATTTTTTAAGGGTAAATTACAAATACAACCTTTGAGGTTTGCTTAAAATACGAATTTTCCCCTATGATTTAGAAAATTACAAATACTCTTTTATCAAAATTTATTATTTAATATAATTAACTAAAAATAAATAAAATTCATAATTGCTCTCCTATGCGATGATAAAATTATCTGAATTATTAATTAAAATAGATTTTAACATCATTAAAAATTGTTAATTGACTTGATGGTTTATTAATAAAAAGGTCATTTGTTATGAAATTATAAACTTCAAGGGGCGGGATATAATTTTCAGAACTACATAAGACAAATCGTATTTTAAGTGCTTATTTGTAATTTACCCAAATTTTAAAGTTCAATGTTTCTTTATGTGTGTGTATTTTTTTTTATTTTTTTTTGGGTCTATTAGAGCTTCACGATGTTAAGGTGTCTTGTGAGGTTTAAACAAGTGATATAACAAAATAAGAGTTTTAGAATTCCCTTTTGATCCAAAAATGATCAGTTGTTGGAAGCGATATTAAGAACACTCTTGGACATTCATGAACAATACCTTTCAACATAGGGCAATTTGTTGGTGCTCTCATTTTAGATGATTAAACCACTAGTAATTTGATTTCTATGTTCACTTGTGTTCAGAATCAAGCAAAGAATGTCATTTTTTCGCTTAATAAGACAACGCTCAAGTGGTATATAATTGTGCGAGTTTTTCAGTCTATAAAATCCTTTTCATTTTATTGATTCAATTATTTATTAATAAGAGAATGAAAGCGCTTTTGCCTATGTAAGTTTTCTTCATTGACTCATGGTGTTGTGGCGGACATGTAAGTTGTGTTTGGATTTGAGATTTGTGGGTGACAAAAAAAGGTAAGAATTTGTGAAAAAAATTTAACTTTTATTTCATTCACTTATCTTTTCTCTCCACCAATATCGAAACGTGGAGTAAGAGTTTGTTCTTTATAGTGTTTACTTTCTTCATATTGTTTTGTTGGGCAAATTTAAGTTATGTTGTTATTTTTCAGAATTTATTTGTTGTCTAGTGTAGGTTTTAATTGTTGATCTTTTCGGTGTGGTTAATGATTGGTGGGCTAAAAGCAATGAAAATTGAGCACATTTTAGGTTTGTATTTTATTGCCTTCAGAAAGGTGATTGGATTTCTTTTCTATTTTTCCTCCCTCAAAACCTTTTTTGGTTTTGCTTTGTTTTGTTTTTTTTAAGGAACCCTGGAAAGTCATTTAAACACTTGACAATGTTAATTCCCTTTCCTCCTTTGGGCACACCTTAGTGTACATGTTGACAAATCTTGTACATTGCTTCAATTCTTCATTCAATTTAGACAAAATATGTTATCACACAAATAACTTCTTTTTTTATTTGCAACAAATATTGTTTATTCTAAAATAGTTCAAATTTATATCTTTTAGTTTCGTGCTTCATATTTCAAAGTGTGCTTAGTGAGGAGACAACACCAGAGGAAGAAAATTCTCGCCAATAAGGAAGCACGTCCACTTTGAAAGGTTTGTGAGAGGGAAAGGAAAATTGGGTTTTATGTCAACAGTTCTTAGAAGAGAGGGAAAGGCCAACAGCGGTTTGCTCAATCCACATGCATTATTTGGTGAAAGCACTCCAACCCAGTTGCCTCCTTTGAAACATCTCAAATTTCTAACCCAATGATAATGCAACAATCATGGCTCTTCAAAAAAAAAAACCAAATATAAATCTCCAGACTTACATTACGTGATACAATAGTTCTTCATGCAACAATACATTCACTTCAAATCAAAATAACATAAAAAAATAGGTTCCCCCAAGGGTTTACAAGTTTCCAAGGCTTAGCCCTAGTTACACAAAATGGTTATTCAAACCCACACAAATACAGCCCTTGGCTTACACACGGAGTCACAATAAAAATGAGAGTTTTGTACTCTCAACACTAGTTTCCTCGCCTTTAGTTAGGTGGCATCACCACATCTTTTCCTGCACAAAATCCTGTAGGGTGAGCATAAAGCCCAGTAGGAAATCCTTAACAAAGTATATACATTTTATACAAGTCTCAAGAGATGAAATGCATATGTCATGCAATGTCCTTTTTGAAGATAAATCACATTTTTCATCTTTTGAAAACCATCATGCTTAATGATGTCATGCAATTTCAATTATTCAAAATTTATCAATTTAATTCAAGAGGCAGTAAATACAACTCTAGTAATCCCTAGGTCGGTGTCTGCAAGTAGACTATACAAGTACTACCAATTTGTCATTTTTACCAGTACCAACTGGAAGGCTCGACAACTAGAATCTGTCATTTTTACCAGTATTAACTAGAAGACTCGACACCTATTCAATTTCATCTACACCACCTGTCAAGACTTACCACCGTATTTACCCCAAAACCAATTCATGGAAACTTATTTCTCAACATTCTTTTCTCAATGCAAATTTTCAAAGCTTAACATAGTCCAATGAATTGAAATGCCAATGAATGATTAAAAATGAAATACAACATTACTTCCATATTCAATTGTTCTACACAATATACCATTGTGATCAAAATTCCCAATCCTCTTTTCAGCACAATTCCACAAGATGAATATATATATATATATATACTTTTACATCCAATTCATTCAAGAGAATAACGAAATTCCTACATTTCGAGCAATCTCAACAATTTGGTCAATTCAAGACTAAATCAACATTTTGATAACAATTTCCAGAATAAACAATATTTCTCATTTTGTTCACAAAATTCGTCATTTATATATAAATAAACAATTTTCAGAGCATCCATTTATTTTGATACACGAAATAAATATGACAACATCTTTCAAGGATTTTCATCATCTTTCAAAAAAGACCCAAATTCTAGGTTTTCTCACCAAAATCATTCATTTCCAAAATATTTAGAAGAATCTCCCCAAAATCATCTTTCTTCAATCAAAATGGTTCAAAACCCTCAATTTCTATTTTAAAAGGAAAAGAAAATAAGCTCTCTTTCAAAATCACTCATCTTCTTGTAATCAACAATCAATTTCTCAAAACTAATCAAAGGATGATTTCGAAAATCATCTAGATCTTGCAAAAACATATATATAACTCAAAGGAAATCCCTACTTTAAGTTTTGAAGAGAATCTGAGATGAAACCCCAAAATTTACGGTGTCGAAACTCGATCTCCACCGCACACAATGAAGCCCTCGAGGTGATAACCAACTTTGGTGAAGAACTTAGGCCTAAATCCCAATGGATTTGGAGAAATCAAAGAGAGAAGATGACTTCTAGAGAGAGAAGCTCTAGATCTGGAAATTTAAAGAGTTTTAGAGAGAGAGGGGGCTGCAAAAAGTGATCTGAAACCCTAATTTACGGCCTGATATAACAAGGTCGCTCGAGCGTGAAATACACTTTCCCGTAAGCAATTTCGAATACATTTTGCATTTTTGTTTTCGGCGAGCTGACTGGGTAGCTCGACCCCCGAAGTTGACCGGGTCAAAATTCGGATCACTACAACCTCCCCCCTGAAAGAATTTCATCCTCGAAATTTCAAATCAAACTACCCAAACAAAGGGGATTTCTAGCGATCAAAACCATGCTATTTCATTTTAAAATCACAATATTAACTCATAACAAATTTTTTTTTTGTGCCATTTCCACCATGGTCATCTCATTAACAACAACCTCCCAAATATGCATAAACATGAAATTTCCTAAAAAGTAATGGCAACTCTAAACTACTTTATGCTTAAAATAACAACGCACATATCAACATGTGGTTAACAACTTTAAATACGTTTCCCTCAACACTAGGGAATATTACAAAGAAAAGCAGCTTCAGTATTTTCAAATAAATCCAGATATTTGGAGCGGACTTCCGCCTCCCGTTCCCACGTCGCTTCTTCAACCCCATGGTGTCTCCACGACACCTTTACCAACGGTATAGTTTTGCCCCGTAGCACTTGCTCCCGGGTATCTAATATTTGAACCGATCGTTCTTCGTAAGAGGCATCCTCATCTACCCCCAAGTCAACCCAATCAAGAACATGAGAAGGGTCGGGTTCATACTTCCTAAGCATAGATACATGAAATATGAAAGTTGTGGTGGTAAAGCTAACCGGTATGCCACTTCCCCAATTCGCTCTAAGATCTCAAAAGGCCCAATGAACCTTGGAGATAATTTACCACTCTTACCAAATCTCATCAAACCCCCCCTTGGTGAGATTTTTAGAAACACATGGTCACCAACTTCAAAAGATAAAGGTCGTCTCCTCTTGTTTGCATAACTCTTTTGTCAACTTTGGGCCATAGCTAACCTCTTCCGAATGAGAACAACTTTCTCGGTTGTCTCTCTAACAATTTATGGACCCAGTAATGGTGCATCACCCACTCGGACCAACAAACCGGTGATCTACAAGGTCGGCCATATAAGGCTTCAAATGGTGCCATCCCAATACTAGCTTGGTGACTATTGTTGTAAACAAACTCAATCAATGGTAAGTGTCTTTCCCAAGGCCCTTTAAAATCAAGGACACAAGCTCTAAGCATGTCCACCAAAATTTGAATGGTACGTTCCAACTGTCCATCGGTTTGAGGATGATAAGCGGTGCTAAGAGTCAACTCAGTTCCCAACGCCTCTTGAAGGCTTTGCCATAACTAAGCAATAAAACTAGGATCCCTATCCGACACAATAGTCACAGGGACTCCATGAAGTCGAAGTTGACCGGGTCAAAATCGAGATCGCTACATCCTTGAAATAGTTTTTCAACCACAAATTTCTCTTCTTCAAAACAATGCTCCTCACCAAATGCCCTTCCTTGGGTTGGAGCAACATAACAATGAGTAGTTGCTTTAAGGATGCTAACCTGTCAAAAGTGCAATGTTGACCAAGATGGAGATAAGAACTAGTCTATACTTTCCTAAGGCTTGCCTTGCTTCATCATTTATAAACTAGGCTAGTGTCAAAAAAGGAACCAACCCAACCTCTCTAGCTTTCTAAATAAGCACACAATAGTATTATGGTCATTTGTTCCTCCACAGGATCACATGACAACACTGTTGTAATCTAATTATTATTATTATTTTTTGTTTTCATTAATTTATGCTCATTAAATTTTTTAATAAGAATAGAAGAAGTGGTATTGTTAAAGCAACTATTGAAGCAATGTTTTATTGATGCTTCTCTTTCAAAAATCTATATATGTTAAGATTGTTGATATGGTTGTGCCAACAAATTATTGCACATTTGGCAATTGAAAGTCGTTGGATTTCTATAAGTTTATTCAAAATTAGTGACCATGGGGTGGAAAGAAAGTCTCAAAGAGACATGTTTGAATACATTTACCATATTTAACTATATATATTTTTTCTTTAGTTCTTTAAGCTAACTACTTACGCATACTGCAACCATATATAAAGGTTGCAAAAAAATACAAAGCATACACAATAAGCAATCCAAGTACTACGTAATCACTACCAGCTATAGATGCATCTGGCTAACTCTTTTGAATGTTGCAATTGGCTAGATACCCAAGTCCCAACTTTTCTTCTTTTAACTCCTTCCACAATTTGCTAGATACCGAAGTTTAACTTTTTTGAGTGTTGCGAGAACATCTTTGATGTTCATCCTCTCCTCGGATGATTTTGCAGAGCAACTCAAAGCCAATTCCATGATGGATGATACACACTGTAGTACAACTGTAGTGAGGTGTTCTTCCTCTGGCTTAAGCAAGTTAGCATCTATAACATGAGAGATTGCATTTGGTAGTGACTCCCTCATCCAACGTTTCATCGTCATGTCTTCAAAAAAACATTTCATCAGTGGGCTTCACTCTTGTAAATGTTTCCATAAGCAAGATTCCATAACTATAAACATCACAGCTTGTGGATACTAATCCTTTCAATCCAAACTCTACATACAATCAAAAGACATATCATGTTATCAAGAAAATTATAGAATTTTGGTAGTGGCAAGTTGGTATATGTCGGTGGTTGGATTCATTGCGTGCTAGAGGGTGGCAGTATTGGACGGGTATGCAATGGAGTATTGGATGGGTGAGTTGTTTTGGGAAAAAAGGGTATGTAGTGGTGGTCATGTGGAAAAAAAGAGTAATTTTGTTATTTAGTATTATTGTTAAATTTGACAAATAAAAAATATAATGTGTAAAGGCAAAAAAGTAATTCACTTATTCCAGTTAACACTGTTAATTTTCTATTATTGAAAGGGAGGTTGATATAATTATGTTGAAATTGCGAAATTTATTGTATTTTATCATTATTCAATGGAGATCGGTGTAATTTACCATTTTAGAGAATTAGCTCGTTGTCAACAAAATCATAAAAATTTCTATGAAAATTATATTTAAAATTTTGTGCTATAATATGAAAAGTGCATGTCTATATAAATTGGAAACATATATAAAAAAAACACAAAAATGTGAAAATATAAATTAAAATTTAGAAGTCACCTGGTGCAATATACCCAAATGTTGCTATGGTCTTTGTATGTGTGACACTCTCTCCCAACTTTAATAACTTTGCAATGCCAAAATCACTCACATGTGCAACCATATCATTATCTAGCAGGATGTTGCTGGGTTTCAAATCACAATGAACCAAAGGCATTGAATAATCATGGTGAAGATACTCCAAAGCACATGCAACATCTATCATTATGTCTAATCTCTACAACATATCTAAGAAATAGTTGTAAGAATACAACCACTTTTCAAGACTCCCATTAGGCATATACTCAAGTACTAGAGCTTTGAAATCAAGGTTCGAGCAACTGCTAATGGCCTTAGTAAG
Source organism: Camellia sinensis (assembly GCF_055761805.1). NCBI lineage: Eukaryota > Viridiplantae > Streptophyta > Magnoliopsida > Ericales > Theaceae > Camellia > Camellia sinensis. The sequence goes on along the minus strand of NC_138969.1, from coordinate 25,697,182 downwards.
ACTGCGATGACGAATGTGTCGCATTATCTCGCATTCTACGCCAAAACTCTTGAATGCACCTTGTACTTGCAAGTTGAATACCTTTATAGCCAAAACTGTGGTATCTTCAAGGATAGCTTTGTAGACAGAACCAAAACTCCCCATACCAAGCAAGTTGCTCTCGCTAAACCCGTTAGTTGCTCGGAAAAGCTGTTGGTATGTGATTCTTTGAGGTGTTATTGTTGGTAAGAGATTAGCATTGGATGGAGTTTTATTTCTTCTTTGACATTTTATGAATAAGAACACAAAGGTCGTAGAAAGCAGTATGGATGCAATAGGTAACAAGATATATAAAGCTAGAGCCACTGTTTTTTCCCTCAGATGATGAAAGGAACTAGTATGGCATGGTGGAACTTGAAACTTTGGTGCACCGCATAATGCTTCATTCGACATGAAAGATTGAATGGTGAAGTTTGCAAAAGGTCCCCCATTTGGAATTTGTCCCCTTAACTTATTGAAAGAAACGTTGAGATATAAAAGATGAGACAGTGTCTCTAAGGATTTGGGGATCACATCGGAGAGGTCATTATAGGATAGATCTAAGAATTCCAAGCTCACCATGCTACCAAATGAGTCAGGTATAGATCCTTGAAACTTGTTGTGCGCCAATGAAAGAGTAACCAAGTTTTGCAAACCTATAATTGTACTTGGGATTTTGCCTGTGAATTGGTTTATTGAAAAATCTATTAGTGTTGTAACTTTAAAACTCCCAAGTTGTGGTGGTAGATTGCCATTTAAAGAATTCGAGGACAAGTTAATGTCCAAGATATCTTTAAGAATGCCCAACCTTGTAGGTATGACGAAAGTTAGTTTGTTGGAATTGAGGTAGAGATATCTTAGAGATGTAATATTCCCTAAGCATTCAGGAATCAATCCAAAAAGTTCATTTTGGTTCAATCGTAGATCACCCATGTTCTTGAGTTGGCATATATCATTTGGAATGGACCCTCGTAGTATGTTGTTGGAAAGATCCAATATTTGAAGCTTTCCCAACGCTTTAATTGTAGAGGGAATGAATCCGGTCAAACCATTTTGTTGCAGATACAAGAATGCCAGATTGCTTATATTACCAATTTCACTAGGAATGTTTCCTTTGATTCCACAAGAACTTGCGTCAAATTGCTCAAGGGAAGCAGAGAAATTTCCAATAGTTGTCGGAAGAATGCCGCCCAGAGGATTATCATTTATCGACAATTTAGTTAAATCTTTGCAATTTACCAAGGAAGTGAGGAAGCTCAATTCTGGAGAGGAAGAAGATGACCCACTCATCAAATTATTTCCTTGCAAGTTGAGTGATTGGAGTAGTCGTAAATTGCCAATCGATTTTGGAATTGAACCTGTAAATGCATTGGTAACAAGGTCTAAAGAAGTGAGTTTAGAAGCATTTGAAATTGACTCGGGAATAATTCCAACGAGGTTATTTGCTCCAAGATAGAGGAAACTAAGATTGGGTAGCCAAAGCCCTATACTTGATGGAAGATTGCTTGACAAGTTATTTTCCGCAAACGACAAACCCTGAAGTGATGACATATTAAACATTGATGTTGGAATGGCACCCATTAAGTTGTTAACAGGAAATTTTAGCTCTCTCACATTTGGAAGCTCACCAATCTCTTTTGGTATCAGACCTGCCAAAATGTATAAACATAGAAACTTGAAGAAAAAAAAAATCAATGGAAACCAATTTGTTAACCCCCCCAAAAAAAAATCTTCGATAAGAAAAAATTATTAATTAAGGCATTCACCTTGGTAACTAACATCATGAAAAAATATTATAATTTGCATAATTGGCATCATCTTTTTTCTTTCTCTTGGTGAGTTATACCTACTGCTAATGGTTGCATTCACATAATTCGTCTTTTACATTGTAGGAGTACCTATAGTATTTTCCATGTACCATATGGCCAATTTAGAAGACCATATGTAGATGAGAAACCTTTTGATTCCTAATTGACAATTCAAGATACCTAAATATTATGGGAGGACCATGTAATTCAATGTTCAATTTTGTAACATATAAATATGACAAGAAGTTATAAAGGGTGCATGATGAAAAATAAGGATAAATTATGCTAATATTTCCTTATGTTTAAAGAAAATATAGCAAATTCATAGTTTTGGCATAATTACACCGAATTCTATTTTAATAAAGTTAAAGAGATCAAACTAATGCAGATGGTGTAAAGATACAAGAATAATCAAGGTGAAATAAATATTTCTGTGTAAAAGAAATGACAATATGTTTAAATAATTACTAATGAAAAAGGGGTTAAGTGTTATATAATCCTGAAGAGACCCTAGTTAATTATATCAAACTTATAGGATTTATTTTATTTTATTCAAATCTTAGATGAGGTTAGTGTAATTTATCCAAAAAAAAAAAAAAAAAAGAAAAGAAAAGAAGAAGAAGAAGAAGCAAAGAACAATAAATAAAATAAAATAAAAAAAGAAGAAGAAAAGCTCTTCTCAAAATGTACCCTATTTGGTTTCAATTTTACAACTCATTTTTTTTTTTTGGAACAATAAACTGCAAAAATATATTTTTGAATATCTAAAAATTATTTTTGCCTTAAAAAAATTTAAAACTATATGAACTGATGAGTGTTTTGTATTTATTATGATTTTTTCACTAAATTAGTTTTAGGTTTTTTGAAAAAAATTTAGAATTGTTTTAAAAAAATCAATCCAAATAGAGTTGAATCTTCACTTCCATTGGAACAAGTGTAATACCTATGTTATGCACAAAATAAATAAATAATTAAAAAATAATTTTAAAAATTAAATAATAACATAAAATTTGTTTAAAATATATATAAAAAATAATTTCGATTTGACTAAATTTTAACTATTTTCATTCCATTTACGCCTAAGAGTAGTTAAAAAAATTAAGAAATTTTATTAATGTCTTGAAGCTCATATAGTCTTTTTGATAAAAGTGATTTTTACTTAATATATAATACAGATTAGGAGAATTAAGATTTAGTTAGTCGTAGAATGAGAAAAGAGTTGATCATCATAAATGAAAATATTACGGAGGGAAAAAGACTTAAACTGACATGGATTAAGAATAGTAAACAAATATATGAATTTGTTTAAATCATTTGAGTATATAACTTTTGGTAGAGCATAATGGAGAAATAAAAATTTCGCATAGCCGATCTCAATTGAGTGGGATACAAGACTTAGGTCTTGTTTAGCATATTCTAAAACAACACATGTTATATTAACACATTATCTTATTTGGGTCACATTGTCTCTCTACCACATCATTTCAACCCTAATTCACAATTTATATTTTTTTCGTAAAGAATAAAAAATTATACTAACTTAGCACTTTCCAAATAACCTCTTAGTTCAATTTATTCATAATTATAATGCTATTATATTTTTATGTTTAAAGAAAAATGATATATAAATCCAATTTTTGGACTTACTTTGATGATGGGATTGTGTTATTAATTTTATTTTCCTCTATCATGTTTTGGATTATTTTATGCTCTCTTATGTTTGTTTGGCGATGGCATGAGAGATGAGACTTGTACTATGAATGGTTGACTTATGCTATGGATGGATGGATAATACTATGGTACACCTAGGTAAGTTATAATGTTTGTAAGTTTGATTATTAGAAATGATATAATGCAATCTATGGGAGTTATAATTAAAACAAATTTGAATTACAACTGAATATCACATAATGTATAACCAAACAACTCTCGACTCATAATTAAAATTTTGTCTTAACTAACATCACAATATATCATAATTAACAATATAGTAAATTATAGCCATTGACTCAAAAATCATAACTAAAGGTGTATATCATGCACACCCATAAAATTTCCCTAGAGGACTTGGGTTAGATAATTATATGCTTTGCCCAAATGAGTTTGTAATCAATGCATATAAGTTTGCAGGGAAATCCTATGAGACACACCTTATCACAACTTAGTATAATTTTATCATAAAATTTCATAACACCAATTACAAAATACGTAATCTCGCTACTAATTAGCTTAACAAAATATACTGTTACCTAGTCACAAACTTTTGTTACATGAACCATAAAATTTTGTACATTTTGTTACGCTAATTTGTGTTGAGATTACACATTTTGTGATTAATGTTATGAAATTTTGTGATAAATTATACACACCTTACACCATAGGATTTCCCAAGTTTGCAAGGCATAGATATAGCTTGGAAACCATATGATGTATTGCTATAACAATCCAACTTGTTCAAGTGGAGTGAGAGATTGTTCAAGGCCAAGTTCAAGTTGTGTTGAGAGCTGTCTAAGGCCGGATTGTAACCCAAGATTGTCTTTCCAAGTCTAATCCAAATTCAAATTGCACAACAATTTTAGTGTTTTTTTTTTTTTCCCCTTTTCTTTTTCTTAGTGTAGCTAAGTTATTTAATTTGTTAAAATTAGACTCTAATTACATTTGTTTTATAAAATCATTAATAATATCAAAACAAACAATATATTATATAATGTAAGAAAGATACTGCTATTGTGGTCTTTACAATTTATGAGTGATAAAATATTTATTTTTGTGTTGGGTTAATTGTGTGTATAATATATATTTAATATAATATAACGATCCAAATTACTTTAATATCATCCAGCGAATAATAATTTTTATATATTTATATATATAATTCGGCTTCGAATTCATCGAGTTGTTTGATGTCATTGCCCAAACTCGTCCAAATTTAATTCAGACTTCTGAATTTTTTCCCAAACCCGTACCAAATTCAAAAATATTTTGTTGAAGTCCTAAAAAAATTCAAGTTGAGCTCAGGTTGTTTAGATTGAGCCTGCCCAAGTTACACTCCTAAACTTAATTCTTATAATTTGAAGAAATTAGAAGAGTTCTTGAAGACATTAAGATTGTGTTTGAATGATGAATTGAGATAAGGATTTAAAAATAAAAAATAAAAAGATGAAGATAACATGAATAAAATATAAGTTAAATATTTTTTTTTCTATTTTTTGAAATTTCTATCTAAATTTATGAATTCATGTACAAGTACAAGTACAAAAAAAAAAAAAAAAAAAAAAAAAAAAAAAAAAAAAAGGGCAAGTAGTGTTTAGTGTGATAAAGATTAGTGCCCATTCCCTACCCAAAGTAAGCAATTAAAGTTTGAGGGATGAATGGATTACCTGTCAACTTATTTTCTAAAATATCAACTATCGAGAGTAAGGTACAGCTGCCGATTGCCCTTGGAATGCTTCCCGTCAATTTATTTTTCCCAAGAGACATAATTTGAAGCAAGGAATGATGCGAGCACAAATCCCTTGGCAGACTACCAAATAAATTATTGGTGTGTAGGTTAAGCCTTTTCAATGAAGAGATGTTAAAGATAGAAGGTGGTATGAGACCAGTGACGTTGGCAGATTCTATACTTAACATCTCCACATTATGTAGACTGCCTAGTTCTTGTGGAATTTTGCCTGCAAAATAATAAATAATTTACAAATTGTACCTAGCTACCAATAGTGTCGTGTAGCATCAACATACATACATTAAAATAATAACAATGCTACGTCCCACTAAAAATGGTGCTCTAAAACACCACTAATGAGTTGGCATCACTTTTTTGTAAAAAAAAAAAAAAAAACAAGGCACAAAAACATTATGACAGTGGGCCCCACCCATTGCCACATCATTAGTGGTAACACTAATTAATACTCCCACTCATTTTCCTTAAAATAAAGTTGCTTTTCAAATGCGTAGGCAAACATGTAGGTTGCACTTTTGGATAGGCAAATGATGTACATATATATTCCTTGTGCTCAAATTTTAGTAATTCTTTTTTAATACTATTTTTGAATCTTGAATTTGTTAAAATAAAGAAATACAATTACTTATACTTCTTCAATTTTTATGGATAACCAAACCCCCCCCCCAAAAAAAAAATCCATTTTCTTTTTATTTTTCTAAGGTAAAAAGAAATTTAATTGTATTGAATTGATACCACATAAAATTTTAGAGTCCACTATTTAAATCAATCAAAAATTGTAATAAGAATCGAGGGAAGGTATTTGTTAAAAAAAAAATTAGTACTTTTGTTTAATCCATTGTCTCTTCCATTTCTTCTTCATCCATTAATCTTTCACAAATTTAATACTCAAATATACTTTACTGTTTTCCAAATCAATAATTATATGATAATCATGTTTATCTATCATATTTTGTTTATTGTTTTTAATGTTATTATTGTACTAATAACATATATGAGTAGTACAACTCATTACTTCAACAAAATATAGGAGACATTATCATTAGTAGAGGAAAGGTATATACATAAAAAAAAAATTGAGTTAATTTAGTAAATTATTAATTGTAGATATTTTTTTTATAGGGTGGCTCTATTTGCACCCTAAAAATTAAGTTAGACACCCCAATTTAATGAAACTACGTTGTTACTATTAAGTCCTTGTTTAAGGAGAAGGATTCTCTCCGGTTCATGAAGGTACTACTGGGCTCATGGGGCCCACTGCGGGTCCTATTTCGATGATCAGAACCATTCAATATGTAGAGCTTGTCGAGCTTGTGTCCATGCAAAAAATTGTGATGACCGGTTCGTATTTAACCTTATTCTCTAGAGTTGTGTCGGTATTGCCATCGTTCGAAGTCGAGTTTCAAAGTGTGGTCCTGCCGTCAGTGGTGTTCGTTGTTCTTGAGAATTATTTCTATAGATATTTTTGGTTGCATTGTTTCATTTTCTGAATTTGCGTGTGTCCCGGAGGGTGCGAGGTCGACTCTAGAGTGCCGGGGAGGAAGCCGGGGTTTTTCCCGGCTAGAAAGGCCAGGGCCGCACATGCAAGATGGGCCGCACGTGTAGGGGATCAGGCCGCACGTGCGGGAGGTTGGGAGGAAATGCTTTGTGCACACTGCCTAAAAGGCAGGTGCACGAGTGAGGTGCGGGAAGAACCGCACGTGCGGGGGTGAGAGCCGAACGTGCGGGAGGGGCCGCTTCGCACGTGCGCGGAGGTACGCCACACGTGCGGTAGAGCGTATTCGTATTTTTGCTCCGAATTTCTTGCTTTCAGCTATATTTTGATATTTTGTCCCTTTTGCTTTCATTTTCAGATTATATTTCTCTCTCTCTACAATATTTTCTCTCATTTCCTCTTATCTCTCTCTATCCAAACCCACAAAACATTACATCTTCTTTGACCTCAAGAAATCCGTAGAGATTTTGATGCTAGTCCCTTATACCAAAATGGTGGGCGTGTCGAGGGCTTCGTCTTGACCGGTGGAGATCGTATTTCGGCGAGGTCGGGATTTCCTTGAGGTAGGGATTTCCTTGGTCTCTTTTCAATACCTCATTTATAGATAGACATGTGGTATGTTCATATTGCATAAAAACCTTGTTGTTGTGGGTTTCTTTTGAAAATCATGAATGGGGTTTCAAGATGGGTTGTGTGAGGTTGTAAGTTGGGATTTTATTATTGTTGGATTAACTTTGAGTAATAGTTTAGCTTGTTTATGTAAAGAGGGAAGTAAAGCCCTACTTTTTAATTAATTTGCTCATTATCAAAAGGGTTTTGATTGTGGGTTAAGCATGTTATGAAATTACAAATGTAAATGGTGAAATTATTATGTTATGAAATTTATGAAATGAGGTTAATGTGTTGCAATTTGATTTGAGATTTAATTGCATCTTACGATTTGGGTATTATTTTTGGTGTTGATTGACTATGTTTAAATTCAATAAATTAATAAATTATTAATTGTAAAAAGAGGATATAACCGTGCAATTAGATTATTGATGAATTACATTACCATTAAATAGAAATGACGTGAATTATAACTTGCCGCTATGATAGAAAGCTCCTATTTAAAATGATGGAAAGTGAATTGGTTGTATTTTTGTGAAATGAAGTAAAATTGGATTAAGGCCTAAGGTGGAGAATGTTATTGTAGAAGAAAAAGGTAATTGGCTTTGTAATGGAAGGAATGAGAAATTAACATAATATGAGTCCCGGAGATTTACTTGAGTTTGGATCACTAATGCTTTACTTTTTTTGTTGTTGATTGTTGGACTTAAAACCTCATGAGAATTGAATTGTAAAACACATGCGTTGAAATACAAACACTTAGAGGTTTTGTCCTTGGTCATCAGTGGAGGATGACATTGTTGTGTTGAAATGGTTGCGTGTACATTTTACGCTTGAGTTGGTTGCACTCTGTTGTGGTTGCGTGTATGCATTGAATTTGTTGGTTGTACCTTATCATGTTGTGATGATCGAAAGGGGTGTAATGCGCTGAGAATCAGAGGTACCATTACCTTCCAGCTAGCGCTTGGAGAATTGGCTGCGCTGAGAATCAGAGGTACCATTCCCTTTCAGCTAGCGCATGGTAAAATGGAGCAGAGGTACCATTCCCTTCCAGCTAGTGTTTGGTAAATTGGCATGTTGTTGTTGAGAAGTGAAATCATTAGCTTACTGTGCTTGAGGCAAGTAGAGTAGAGATTTGTTGTTATTGTTGTCTTACTTAGTTATGTGTATTATGTGTTGTGATCATGATTCAGCGAGGTTAAATTATCTTATATGAGTGTAGATGTGTTTGAGTATGTTTGGACGTGTTGAGAGTGGTTAAGGGAGTTGCTTACCAACAATGAATTATTGATAATATTTCTTTAACTTGAATGTAAGGTTGAGATGAAATGAATGTGTGGAGTCAGACTTGGGTTCTTATTTTGAATTGATAAATATATGAGAGTATTGGTTTTGGTGAACGTGTTTTCAAAAATAAAGTGGGTATTATGGGTATTTGTCACAAAAGGAACACGGAAATGGGTAAGAGTTGTTCATTAGGAAAAAGGGTGGTAAAAGTGGAAATTGATGTTGTTAAATAATTGAATGATTTTGAGAACAGTACATATATATGTATATACTTTGGTTATAAAATGTCACATTATTTATATGGTATGAGATTAGCATTCATGATCATAGCTATCTGTGAGTTGTTATTATTGAGGATCATGTTGAGATCTTTACTGGACTATATGTTCATCCCATGTTGTTGAATCTTTTTTAGGTGATTATCAAGACGTACTACAAGATTTTGGATCTTCCGAGTAATAAAAGTGGGGCGTGACAAAAATCATGTTGATCGGATATCAATAGTCCCTTGATCTGAATTCATTTTTATGAACAATTTATTTTTAAAATCTTATTTACCATTAACAAAAATGTGACCTGATCAAAGGGTTATTGATATCTGATCAACTTGATTTTTTGCATGGAATAAGTATTCGATGAGATTCACATATTGAACGGTTTAGATCATCGAATGGTTCAAATCATGTTGATTGGATATCAATAATCCCTTGATCTGAATACATTTTTATGAACAATTTATTTTTAAAATCTTATTTACCATTATCAAAAATATAATTTGATCAAGGGTCTATCGATATCTGATCAACCTAATATTTTGGATGGAAGAATTACCCGGCGAGATCTATACATTGAATAGTTTAGATTATCGAAATGAGACCTGTGGTGGGCCCCATGGATACAACAGTATCGTTTAGTCTACAAGGTGAACTGGAGAGAATCATTTTCCCTTATTTAAAATGACAAAAAAGTACTTGACATTGAAAAAAGTGTAAATCAAAGTTTTTGGACAACCCTAATAGTTTCTCTCTCTCTCTCTCTCTCTCTCTCTCTCTCTCTCTCTCTCTCTCTCTCTTCTCTTCTTACTCTTTTCACTTTGGATCTTCATACCTAACCCACCCTATTTGCTTGAATCCATCATTCTTGCATTCTATTTCACATTGAAATCAATATTGGACAATAAAGAAGATGTTTTCAAGCAATTTTCTATAGATAAAGTAAGTTTTCATTTGATAGTTATCGTTTTTTGTTGTTTGGTTTACGGAATTGATTCAAAAATTCAGTACTGAACAAATTATGTTTATTCAAAAACTTATTTCTAAACAAAAATTCATATATTCAGCAGTGTGTTTCCAAAATAATGGTCATTGTTAAATATTTTATGAGGATACAGCGGGTTCCAGATGAAACGGGTCGGACTGATCCACGCCTCCCAAACCGGTGTCCAAGCGACCAAGCCCATAGGGGAACCTGCACAAGAGTTCAACGGGGAACGGGGAGTCCCCCAGCGAACCCTCCGACGAGCAAGTTAGAAAGAGAGGTGGTATGTAGAGATAGATTAGAGATAGAAGGCTTAACCTTCTTCTTGTCTTCAACGTCTGCTTATATCCTTTGGTAATCATTTCGTTGTCCCTTCCGACCTGCCATCTTGGCCGAAAGTCTATGCTCTAGCTTGCCTTGTTCATGGTGAGGCCATTCTGTCTCGACGGGGAGGGCTTATCGCAATAAATGCTGTAAGGGGTTTCATTAATGGCGATGTGCAGTGACAATAACTTTGCAGATCTTTGTCTGCTTATGTGGCTTGCTCTTTTCTTGCCATGTGTCTTGATGTCATTGGTTCTTCTTGCTATGTGGGGCTTCAGTAATGCTGGGCTTTAGTATTTGAGATATGTATTGGGCCCTAAATGGTGGGCTATAATGTTTATAGGTTCACCCATGTCAGTAGTCCCCCATTCCCAAGTGCAGCTTTAGTCCAACGAAGGGAATAATGAAGAAAATGAGGGCTGTGAGAGACCGGCAGGGTGAAGGCCAATCGAGAGGAGTGGCCGACCATGAGGAGAGCCGACCGTGAAGGGTGGCCGAATGGAGGAATCGACCATAAGGAGGGGCGACTGCGAAGGGTGGCCGAGTGGATGGACCAACCAAGAGGAAGGCCGACCGCGAAGGGTGGCCGAGTGGAGGGATCGACCATAAGGAGAACCGACCGTGAAGGGTGGCCGAGTGGAGGGATCGACCATGAGGAGAGCTTACCGTGAAGGGTGGCCAAGTGGAGGGACCGACCAAGAGGAAGGTTGACCGCGAAGGGTGGCCGAGTGAAGGGATCGACCATGAGGAGAGCCGACCGTAAAAGGGTGGCCGAGTGGAGGGATCGACCATGAAGAGTGGCGACCGCGAAGGGTGGGTGGTGTGGCGCGAGGCTCGAGAGGCGGTGGGGTACGCGTTGAAGTGAAGTGAAATAGACAGGGGGGCAATGGATCGTGGTCGTACACGTGGCAGAATCTCGTAGTGGGGGAGGTTAGGCGTTGGGCAATAAGTGAAACGATAGGTCATTATAGGGTGTTAAAAAGATAATTTTGGCGGATTTTTGAAAATTTTCAAACTGGCGAAATTTAATTGTGACCCTTGGAATACAGGCAAATCTTGGGCTTTTGATATTATCCGTTTTACGTACCTCTTTGCAAACAACCAAAATATCCCAAGTGTAAACTCCTTCGTCGCTAGTGATACACCCCTACAACACTTTGTGAATTTTCTTGCACCCACATCCGAAACCATTCGCAGACACACCGCAGAAATGGCCCAAGAAGAAACTGCAACCGCCAGGGTTGATCCATTAGGGGATGACGATGCAGTGGATTTGGCGGAGCAATACAGGACGGAGAGGCAAGTGGGGAGTGGGGGGGAGCCGGCGGGGCGACCTCGTTCGTCCACAATGATAGCGGCTCCGAAGCCAATCAGCCAGGTTGAGCCAGATCACTGGCATACGAAGGCCGACAGGTCGATCATTACCGCGAAGGAGTTGGAGGGTATGCGGGAGAAATACCAGATTCCTGCAGAAATAGAGTTAAAGCTGCCGACACCGAAGGAGAGGCCATTTGACGCCTGACCGGGGGAATTTGCCCTCTACGAGGAGGCGTTGAAGGGAGGGTTGAGGTTGTCGCTTCCGCAGGTTGTAGTGGGAGTCCTAGACCGATTGGAGGTGGCACCGGGTCAACTAATGCCCAACGCGTGGAAAATTATACTGGCCTGTGCAAATGCGTGGCTGAGGGTGAACGGGGGGTCAGCCATGACGGTGGACGAGTTTTTTGCATGCTACAAGGCCTCGGGGCAGCAAGAGACCTGGGTCACTCTGCAGGCGACGGCAGGAAAGGTCTGGTGGCGGGATTGCCATCATCAATCAAAGGGCGGAGGCCACGGTGGTTCTACGTGTCCGCAAACGGAGGAGTGGGAGTGCGCGCGGTGTGAAGAGTGCCTACCAAGTCTGTGGAGCCAAAACTGGAGGCAGCGGCAGATGAGAGAGTGAAGAAGGTGAAGGCATGGAGGGAGAAGGAGGGCGTCAAATGGGACGACCTCGTTCAGCCTTCAGCCTTGTTTGCCGCGGGACTGGGCCCTCAGCCGACTGGTGAAGATCTGGCATCGACAAAACTAGAGGCGAGAAGGAAGGCGCAAGAGGCGGAGGATAGAACCATTTTCGCCAAGGCCAATACATACAAAGAGACACAGGCAGACTGTCCGCCGAAGGTGATCCCAAGGGAAAAAATCCGACCGTGCCCCAAACCGCTCGGGGAAAAAGACTTGGGTGATTTTGAGCCGAGGCTGCCCCCAAGTGATCCGCTGAAGAAAAGGACCAACAGCGAGATGAAAGGTGTGGTGAAGAAGAAGAAAAGGGTGAGGGACAGTGAGGAGGGGCCTGCCTTTAAAAAGATGAAGGGGGTGACGGCGGAGGGGACCCCCGAAGTGGGGTTGGGGGAATCAGCCAAGGGGGTGGAGAGTGGGGTGACTGGCCCTGAGGAACAAATGAAAAGTGGGGCGATCAATGCTAAGCAGAGGGCAGAGCCACTGCCTAAGGAGGGTCTTGCACCCCAACGAGAAGGAGAGGGGGCTGGGTTGAAGACTGCCTTCTACCACGTGCCAGCGGTGTCCGGGCAAGTGGAAGGAGAAGGGAGAGAAGCCAGGATGGTTGCAGATCGCCTCCTAGGGATAGTAGAAGACGCAGCCGTGCGCTCGGTGGTTGGTTTTACTGAGGCTGAGCTACTAAAGGGGGTATGCTCTGCCCAGATGGAGGCGACTGCCATAGCAGGAGCCCTGTTGAACAAGGTGGCGGCAGCGAAGGCCGAATTGAGGAAGGAGAGGGAAAAGTTGGGGCAGGTGGAGGCCCAGCTTGAAAATTTCAAGAAGGAGAGTGCAGACTGGAGGAAGGCTGCGCGGAGTGCGTGTGCTAGGGGGTTGGAGGAGGCTCAGAAGGCGAAGAAAATGGGGGTGTTGGCGATGGTGCAGAGCAATGTTGCCGATCGGGCCCATGCTGAGCTGCTCGCGGTCAAGTTGGAGCTAGAGAACGAACGCCGCAAGGTGGTGTCGCTCGAGTTCCAATTGGGGAACAAGCAGAAGAAGTTAGAAGAGGCCAAGGCAGCCTGCACTGTCGCCAACGAACGGTGGGAGGAGGCCATGTCCAGCAACGAAGATTTTCGAGCTCAGTCAATCAAAAAGAAAGAAGAGTTGGATCTAAAGATTGTTAAGCTGGAGAGGACGTTGGCGGGCGAGCGGGCTAAGTCGATGGAGGAGAAGGCGGGCTTGGAGAAGGAGTTAGAGGAAGAGAAGACCAAGTCAGCTTCTAAGAGGGCAGCATACCCCGACTTGTGCGTCGCAACAGTAGAGCAGTTCAAGGGGTCTGCTGACTGCCAGATGGCGATCGATGCTGCAATCGCCAGTAACTTGGCAAGGGAGGGGTCTGGAGGGGCTAGCCCGTCGGGAGCGACCGTTGGGAGCAGGAGTGAAGAAGAAGTAATCCAGAGCTTCCAGCGGTCGGACTTCTACAAACACGAGATGGTTGAGTTCTGGGACAGTGGCTAGAAGATGTTTAAGCGTAAAGCAGAAGAGCTGTTCCCTGACTTGGACTTCAGCAGTGTAAAAATTGACGAAGACGACGTGGCCCAGACCCCCCTGGATGAGGGTGTTGAAGAAGAAGACCACGTCTCAAGTGAAGAGGAATGACTGGAGTGAACAAAATTTGTACTCAAAGTTTTGGTTATTTTTTTTTTTTTTTTGAATTGCTGTAATAAACTTATGTGTAAGTTTGTGAATGAATAAAATTATAAGTTTGTGTTTGTCGCTCTTATGTCTTTATTTTTGTGAGTCTGAAATGAATGAGAATGGTTTATTCAAATGGGGCTTGACTTGTAAGGAAACAGGCTGACTTGTAAAAGTTGATAAGTAAGAAAACAATCAGACTTGTAAAGGAAACACAATGCCAAACGGGCTGTAAAATGTAAGAATGTCAAAAATGTGAAGTTTCAAATCACGCCCAAAAATGAAGTTGTAAATCATGTTGTAAGAGTGTTGATAAATCATAGGTTGGTTTGGGAAATGTAAGTTAAAAAATGTAAAGAGTGTGAAGAGGCGTAAAAACGTGGACCTGGAATTTGACTAAGTATGGTAATTATGCCACGATCATGAAGTTGCAATAGTGGCCCTGGCCGAGCGCTTCATTCGTGCTCAGTTTGGATTGAGCCATGATGAACGTGGTCTAGTTGAATCTGCAAGGAATTCAGTCCGGCTAGGGTTGTTCATGTTCAGTCTGGCTGAGGCTTTAAGTAACTCAGTCTGGCTGGGCTCTTCGTGCTCAGTCGGGCTAAGGCTTTTCACGCTCAGTCTGGCTGAGCTCTTTGTGCTCAGTCTGGCTGAGGCTTTACGTAACTCAGTCTGGCTGAGCTCTTCATGCTCAGCCGGGCTGAGACTTTTCATGCTCAGTCTGGCTGAGGCTTTTCATGCTCAGTCTGACTGAGCTCTTCGTGCTCAGTCGGGCTGAGGCGTTTCGTGCTCAGTCGGGCTGAGGCTTTTCACGCTCAGTCTGGCTGAGTTCTTCATGCTCAGTCTGGCTGAGGCTTTAAGTGACTCAGTCTGGCTGAGCACTTCATGCTCAGTCTGGCTGAGGCTTGTCATGCTCAGTCTGGCCGAGTTCTTCATGCTCAGTCTAGCTGAGACTTTTCATGCTCAGTCTGGCTGAGGCTTTAAGTGACTCAGTCTGGTTGAGTTCTTCATGCTCAGTCTGGCTGAGGCTATTCATGCTCAGTCTGGCTGAGGCTTTTCATGCTCAGTCTGGCTGAGGCTTTAAGTGACTCAGTCTGGCTGAGGCTATTCATGCTCAGTCTGGCTGAGCTCTTCATGCTCAGTCTAGCTGAAGCTTTTCATGCTCAGTCTGGCTAAGTCTTTAAGTGACTCAGTCTGGCTGAGTTCTTCATGCTCAGTCAGGCTGAGGCTTTTCATGCACAGTCTGGCTGAGGCTTTAAGCAAAGTGTTATTGAAATACCACACAGATAATTGAGATATAAGCTTGTTGTCATTAAAGTGTAGCCCATTTGATCAGAGATTTACATCACATGAGAGGAGAATGAGAACAATGAAGTGCGCAAATTGTCAAAAAGGAAATACAGCAAAAGATTGATACAAGAATTGAACTTTTATTGAAAATAGCGCTTCAAGTGCTCGGCGTTCCATGGGTGGGGGAGATCTCGGCCCTCTATGTCCTAAAGTCGATAAGTGCCAGGACGAGCTCTGGCTTTAACAACGTAAGGTCCTTCCCATTTGGCTGCCAGTTTGCCCTCAGCCGGATTCTTGGTGGCGAGGGTTACTTCGCGCAAAACAAGGTCCCCCACGGTGAACTCCTTTGGTCGGACTTTGAGGTTGTAGTGTGTTCTCATTTTCTGTTGGTATGAGGCCCGTCTGACTGCAGTGGTTTCTCGGAGCTCTTCGATTAGGTCTAGGTTTGCCCGACGCAGCTCTTCAGTTAGTTCTAGATTCGGATGTAGAACCCTTGGGGTAGGAAGATCGATTTCCATTGGGATGACCGCCTCAGCGCCGTATGTTAAACGAAAAGGGGTCTCCCTAGTGGGAGTTCGAGCGGTAGTGCGGTAGGCCCAGAGTACATTCGGTAATTCCTCAGCCCAGAGTCCCTTAGCAGCTTCCAGCTTAGTTTTGATGATCTTCAGAAGAGAACGGTTGGTGACCTCAACTTGGCCATTTGCTTGGGGATGGCCTGGGGAGGAGAAACATGGCTGGATTTGAAGCTCTGCACAGAATTTCCTGAATTTGGCATTGTCAAATTGTTTGTCGTTGTCGAAGACGATGGCTTGAGGGATGCCAAATCTGCAGACGATCGACTGCCAGATGAATCTGGTTGTGTTCCACTCGGTAATTGTGGCAAGGGGTTCTGCTTCCTCCCATTTAGTGAAGTAATCGATGGTGACAATGGCGAATTTGGTTTGGCCTCGGCCAGTGGGCAATGGGCCAACCAGGTAGATCTCCCATTTCGCGAATGGGTAAGGACTGCAGAGTGTGATCAATTCTGTAGGAGGAGCATGGGGGATGTTGGCAAAATGTTGGCACTTATCACATTTGAGCACGAAGTTTGTCGCATCTTGATTGAGAGTAGGCCAGAAATAGCCAGTGCGAAGTATTTTGTAGGCTAGGGACCTGCCACCCGAATGATTGCCACATACACCCTCATGGACTTCTCTCATCACGTAGGTTGCTTGAGCAGGATTGAGGCATCTCAGGTATGGGCGTGAAAGTCCCTTTTGTACAAAAGACCACTGACAAGAATGTAATTGGACGACCGGGCCCTGACTTTGACGGCCTACTGTTTGTCATTTGGCAGTTCCCCTGTTGTCAAAAATAGAAAGATGTCGGACGCCCATGCGATAGGTGCATTTTGGAGGAAGTGGACTTCCTGTTGGTTGGGGAAATGACAGGGTCGGTCAGGTACTCGAGGCGAACACCGTGGCTGAGGTCTGACTGGTCTGCAGAAGCTAATTAACCTATCTCATTTGCCTTGGAGTTTTCCGCCTGGGGAATGTGCTTGATGTGGAAAGTATTGAAGAGGGGAGCAAGGGGGAGTGCAATATCCCTGTAGGCCCGCATTGTGTCTTCCTTAGCATCGAATTCCCCTGTAACTTGTCCGACAATAAGCTGGGAATCGCTGAACGCCCGGATATGGCTGACACCTATGTCTCTGGCTAGGCAGAGACCTGCTATCAATGCCTCATACTCGGCCTCATTATTGCTGGCATCGAACAAGAACTGGAGAGCACACTTGAAGTAATCGCCCTCGGGGGCGGTGAGGATGAGACCAGCCCTACTACCTTCTTTACAGGATGATCCGTCGACGTTGAGGGTCCAAGAATGGGGGTTTTCTATCTCAGTCTGGGGTTGAGGAGGTAGTGGGGTCGTGGCCGGAATGGGATTAGTGAATTTTAGGATAAAATCGACGACAGTCTGCCCTTTGATCACCGTTCGAGGTCTGTAGGAGATATCAAACTGGCTAAGCTCGACTGACCATTGCATAAGTCGGCCGGACAACTCTGGTTGTTGCATGATTTTCTTCAACGGTTCGCCAGTGAGGACGACAACGGAGTGGGCCTGGAAGTAAGGTCGGAGTCGTCTTGAGGCTATGACCAAGGCTAAGGCCATTTTTTCAAGCAATGAGTAGTTTTGTTCTGCTCCCCTGAGAGCCCAACTGATGTAGTAGACCGATCGTTGGACAGAGCTGTCTTCCCTGATGAGTGCTGCACTAACTGCGGTGTTTGACACAGCCAAATAGAGAAAGAGAGGTTCGCCCATGATTGACTGAGAAAGTAAAAGGGGGTTGGCCATGCACCGTTTCAACTGCTGAAAGGCCTCTTTGGATTCTGCCGTCCACTCAAAAGTTTGCCGAAGAACTTTGAAGAAGAGGAGGCACTTGTCTGTTGCGTGGGAAATGAAGCGATTGAGGGCGGCAACTCGGCCAGTAAGCTGCCGAACCTCCTTAACCGTTCTGGGTGACTGCATTTCAATTAAGGCCTTGATCTTTTCGGGGTTAGCTTCGATGCCCCGTTGACTGACCATGAAACCCAAGAACTTCCCAGATCCTACGCCGAATACGCATTTCTCCGGATTGAGCTTCATTTGATACTTCCATAGGGTGCCGAAGGTCTCTCGCAGGTCGGTCAGATGATCAGTGGAGAGCTTGCTCTTGACTAGCATGTCGTCAATATATACCTCCATGTTCCGGCCTATCTAATGATGGAAGACGGCATTGACCAACCGTTGGTAAGTGGCTCCAGCATTTTTCAACTCGAATGGCATCACAAGGTAATGGTAGGTGCCCCGGTTGGTGATGAAGGAGGTGTGTTCCTAGTCGGATGGGTGCATTAGAATTTGGTTGTACGCAGAGAAGGCATCCATGAAACTGAGCATTTGATGGCCGGTCGTGGCGTCAACTAGCAGATTTATGTGAGGAAGAAGGTAGCTGTTTTTGGGACAAGCTTGGTTGAGGTCGGAGTAGTCGACACAGAGTTTCCATTTACCATTGTTTTTACGAACCAGAACAACATTCGACAGCCATCTGGGGTAGTCCACATTTGTGATAAACTGTGCCTCAAGGAGCTTATCTACTTCAGAAGCAATAAGGTTATTGTGCTCCGGGTGAAAGATGCGCTGTTTCTGGCGGATGGGTCGGAAATGGGGCTCAATGCTGAGACGATGAGTGATGAAGGAGGGGTCAATACCTGGCATGTCGAAGTGAGTCTAGGAAAATACGTCATCATGCTCAATCAGGAGGGCGGTGAGGTCGGCCTTGGCCTGGAAGGATAGTTGGCTGCCGATCTTGGCAGTTTTTACCGGGTTGGTGTGGTCGATGGAGACCTCGATAAGCTCTTCCACTGGTTCCCCTCTGACCAGCTCATCATTGTCCCTGATGTCAAGTCCTTCAATGATCATGGCCTCCTTAAGCTTGACTTCTTTAAGTGAGGCAACATAACATTCTCTGGCCACAGTTTGCTCTCCCCTGACTGTGCCGACCCCAAGATCGGTGGGGAACTTGACGGTAAGATGGAAGGTGGAAGTGATGGCTTGGAAAGCGTTGAGGGTGGTACGGCCGAGGATGATGTTGTAAGCAGAGAGGTAGTCGACGACGAGGAAGATGAGCAGCTTCGTGGTCTGCTTGGGGTATTCTCCGATTGTGATCGGAAGATCGATGGAGCCGATGGAGGTCACCCGATCACCAGTAAAACTGACCAATGGGGTTTGGAGAGGGGATAGGCTTTCTTCCCCCGATCTTGAGCTGACGGAAGCAATTTAAGAAAATGATGTCGGAGGAACTGCCATTGTCAACGAGAACCCGTCTGACCTTGTAGTCGGAGAGGACGGTAGAAATGACGAGAGGGTCGTCATGGGGGTAACGGATGCCTGTGCAGTCGGCGTCCATAAAGGTGATAGGCTCCGTCCACTACTTGGGCTGTTTGGAGGGTCGGTCCAATGTGGCAACTTCTTTGTCTGAGCTTTGCCTTATTCTCCTGAGTTCTGCCCACTGAGCCAAGCGGGATGGTCCTTCACAAGCAAGTCCGCTGGAAATAACTCTGATTTCTCCAACAGGTGGGGCGGGATTACCTTGTGCCCGAGGTTGCTGTGGAGGGCGATCATGGCCATGGTTAGGTTGGGCTGGTTACCGGGGAGGGGTGCGCCGGCGGTTGTTTCTGATGGGCTCAGTCCTTTGCCTCTGCTGAGGGCGGGTGCCCGTGAACCGACTAAGACGTCCTTGACGTATCAAGCCCTCGACCTAATCTTTGAGGTTAACACACTCCTCGGTATTATGGCCGTGGTCCTGGTAAAAACGACAGTATTTGGCCTGGTCTCGCCGATTTGAAGGAGACCGGGATGGTTGGGGCCATTTTAGGGGGTAGTCTTGTTGGATTTGATTGAGGGCTTGTTCCATGGAGGAATTGAGGGGTGTGTACCATTCGAACCGGCCGGGCGGTCGGGTTGGTGCCGACCGGTCGGCTCGGGGGGGTCGGTCGGTATACTGAGGTGTTTGGTTATTATACTGAGTGTTTCTGGTTTGTAAGTCTTTTCACTTTTCTCGGGGGGTCGGGTTTTTGCTGTAGGGTCTTGGCGAGCGGCTAGGAAATCTTCGGCATTCATGTATTTTTGGGCTTTAGAGAGTAGGGTTGCCATGGAGGTCGGGGGATTTTTGAGAGAGAGAAAAGGAAATCAGATGACCGTAAACCGGCCATGAAAGCCGTAAGGATGACCTTGTCATCGTTTTCCACTACCTACAAGGCTTCGATGTTGAAACGGGTAACGAAACTGCGCAGCGACTCCCCCTCGGTCTGACGGATATTGAGGAGTTAGGTTGCTGGACGTCGCTGGCGCTGGGCTCCAATGAAATGGCTGAGGAATGAGTCACTGAGGTGCTGGAAAGTAGAGACAGAGTCTGCTGGCAGTTGACTAAACCAAAGTCGAGCCGACCCCTTGAGTGTTACGGGGAAAGCCCGACACATAATCTCGTCGGGGCATGCATGGAGGATCATGAGGGTTCTGTAGGTCTCCAAGTGATCGACTGGGTCCGTTGTACCGTCGAAAGAGTCGATGGTGGGCATTTTGAACTTAGGAGGGAAAGGTTTGTCCCTGATGGATGCAACAAATGGGGAGTTGGCTGTGGTAGATGGTTTATGCTGTATGTTCTGCATGACCCCTTGGAATTGGAGCTTCGTGGCTCGGAGTTCTGTGTCCTAGAGAGGGATGTTGTCACCACCGGAGGGCAGTGGGAGCTGGACACTGTTGGCCTCTCCTTCAAGGGTTGGTGCCGGGATCGATGGCTGTGGGCCCCGAGGTAGCAGGTTTATACCTGGGGGAGGGGGTTGCAAGCCTTCTAAGTTGGGTGAATTAGGCTGCCAGATAGTATGGCTTGGGGCTCGTTCTTGGTTGGGGGGAATATCTGGAGGTGGTGGAGGAGGCAAATGAAGGTTTCTTTGGAGTAGAGTATTAATCAGGGCTTGGTTTTGCTCGGCCAGGCGGTTAATGCTGTTGGTGAGCTCGGTGAAATACTGTGGTGGGTTATTTGAATTGGGAGGGTCCGCTTGATGATCGGGAACATTGGGGTGAGAAGCCATGGATCTAGTTGTGACCATCCACCTTCACAGGTGGTAGGGGGAGTTATTGGGAGAGGGTCTCCGGCGACAATGAGCACAACTGGCGCGCGGAACAAGAACCTTTCCCACAGACGGCGCCAACTGATGATACAACGGGTTCCAGATGGAACGGGTTGGACTGATCCACGCCTCCCAAGCCGGTGTCCGAGCGACTAAGCCCACAGGGGAACCTACACAAAAGTTCAACGGGGAACGGGGAGTCCCCCAGCGAACCCTCTGACGAGCAAGTTAGAAAGAGAGGCGGTATGTAGAGATCGATTAGAGATAGAAAGCTTAACCTTCTTCTTATCTTCAACGTCTGCTTATATCCTTTGGTAATCATTTCGTTGTCCCTTCCGACCTGCCATATTGGCCGAAAGTCTATGCTCTAGCTTGCCTTGTTCATGGTGAGGCCGTTCTGTCTCGACGGGAGGGCTTATCGCAATAAATGTTGTAAGGGGCTTCATTAATGGCGATGTTCGGTGACAATAACTTTGCAGATCTTTGTCTGCTTAATTGGCTTGCCCTTCTCTTGCCATGTGTCTTGATGTCATTGGTTCTTCTTGTTATGTGGGGCTTCAGTAATGCTGGGCTTTAGTATTTGAGATATGTATTGGGCTCTAAATGGTAGGCTATAATCTTTATGGGTTCACCCATGTCATTTTATATCCGAACAAATTCTCTATGTTCGACTTTGTTTTTTTGAATATTTAATTTTCTAACCTCTTCACACTCTAATTTTGAACCAAAAAAAGAAAGAAAGAAAAACTATCTGGTATTATGCTCGACACTGAGCATCCGAAGAAACTTCATAGGTTCGAAATTAAGTATCTGGATATATGTATATATATATATATATATACATATAATTTGTTGAGCATTGAATATCCAGACGAAAATGGTGCAACCAATTTTCTATTTTTCGAAACTGAGTAGTTGAACATATTTCATTTGTTCGGCACTAAATATTCGAATAAACTTCATAGTTTTGGAATTAAATTTCCAGACATAGAGTAGGTATTAGACTTGGTAGAATTTCTAAAGTTTTTATTTATTTATTTATTTATTTTAAGGGTTATAATAGGTATTATTTGGGGTGTCTAAACAAATAAATAAATATTTAAATTTTAAATTGGGGTATCTCAAGTAATGGGTGTCCAACCTAATTTTTAGGGTGTATTCAGAATTACCCTTTTTTAGATAAGCGTTGTGAAAGAAATAGTTATTGAAGCAACACTTATACTAGCAATGAAGAAGAGGTTGGTGGTTCAACACATAAACGTTTTGAATTATTAACTAATTCTTAGCATATAATAAGCATTTTGTGAGAAGTATTTCATGAAGGAAAAAAAAGAAAAAAAAAATGAAACAAATTTTTTTTTAAAATTTATTTTGTAATTGAAAGTTTTGAATTATTAGGTAGATCTCAGAATATAATCCATTAAATTATTGTTTTAAGCATTTTATTAGTTAATAAAACATACAAATCATTTGAATTTTAAAATTAACAAAAGAAGTGATATGTACTAGTTCTATTTAGGGTCGGTCCTGGCCTAGGCCTCTCAAAATAGACTCAAAAAAAGGGCTTCTCTTATTATAATTTAATATAATATATTAGGTATGTTTTAAGTTTAAAAAAAATTAAAAAAGACCTAAATTACCTTAAAATAAATTGATCCATTAAAAAATTGAAAGGCCATTCAAAAAAATTAGGATTGTTATCCATTGAAAAATAGACCCAAAAAAGGAATCTCTCTTATTATAGTTTAGTCTAATAGATTAAGTATATTTTAAGTCCAAAAAAAATTAAGGCCTAAATTAACTTAAAATAAATTAATCCATTAAAAAATTGAAAGGCCCATTTAAATAATTAGCATTGTTATTCATTAAAAATGATTTTACAAAAAAATTAGATTATGCAAGTATGATTGATTTATTTGCTTCTAAAAATACAAGAAAAGTGAGGATCAAGCGATACTTGTTAGTTATTGTAATGTAATGTTAAGTATTTTTTGTGATTTTGACACAAATCTTTTGTCCTTTACTTTCAATTTTTTTTTTTCATTCAATGAAAAAAAATGTGAAGGGCCCCAAAAATCTATTAGTTGATTATCTGCTTTGAGCTCCGGAAATCTCAGGACCGGACCTGGTTCTATTAATAAAATTAACTTGGTAAAATTGATAGTCTTAACTAACATAAGGGATAATAAATAGTCAAAACTTTATGATAAATATTCATGTTATGAATATTGATAAAATATAAGGGGTAATAAATAATTTTAAAAAATTTGGAGAGGATCCCTTTCCTACCTTTATAGTTTCGCCCCTAGTCATCCAACAATTATTATTAAACCATCGTAACTAAAATCATAACGATAATAAATCATAATTAATATATTACAATAAGTTACAATCAAGCCATAAGTAAGCATTATAATCAAATATCACGTGTGACATAATTAAAATGTCTGTGGTCATTAACAAAATAAAATTATAAGAGATCATAATTAATACCATAATAAATTATAACTAAAATATAACCAATACCATAATAAATTATAACTCAAATATAACCAATACCATAATAAGACACAGGTCATGATTGTGAATATGATATACACTAAAAAAAATATTTATATTATGAAATTTATCAAATCTTCTTACTTTGAATATATATCAAACGCGAACCAAACTGAATAACGATAACAAGTGAGAATGAATCATACCTTTAAAATTGTTACTACCAAGATATAAAATCTGAAGCAAAGTCAAATTCCCAATTGCATTTGGAATGAAACCGGTGAATTTATTGTCAGACAATGATATGATTTGGAGCTCTCTGCATTCACCCAGAGTTGATGGAATTTGGCCATCAAACTCATTCAGGGAAAGAGCAAGAATTTCAAGTTTAGGAAGAAAAACACACAAATCCTCCGGAAGAATTCCAGACATCATATTATATGTGAAATCGATCAATTCAAGTGATGAGATGTTGAAGATGGTTGGGGGTATAGACCCCGAAAAATTATTAAATCCCATCAATAATTCCTTCAGTTTAGGAAGATAACCGATCTCTTCAGGAACTCTTCCCTCCAGAAAATTTGTTGGACAATCTTCACTGTATTTAAAAAGATTTAATTCTGTTGTGTACAAAACAACAACAAGAATAAAAGATATAGAGAAAAGGAGAGAATATGTTTGATTACAAAAATCAAACTCGAAATAAAAATAAATAAAAAAAAACAAAACAGATTTTATTTTGTTACAAAAACAAAATTAAAATCTGAATAAATAAACAAATAAAAAACAACACTGAAAGTAATTAAATAACTTACTTGATTTAATTTCTTTGAATTGTTTTTCTGATCAAGTCCAGTGTTTAACACTGTCTCCTTAAGACAGATTCGTCCTCTCCACGGTGCTTTCAGAATTCGGACGTCTATCTCCCAGGATGAAATGATCTTCCACAAACAATAGCAGCACTACTAATTGTTTGCCTTACGAACACACTAAGTGTTTACACTCTTTCTTTTGAAAATAAAATGCAGCAAGATGAAGAATAGAAAACAGAAGTGAAATACGAAATTTCTGAATGCTTAACATCAAATGAGGGTGGTCCTATTTATAGATGTGAAGGTGGCTCTTCATTTTGAATTAAACAGGTATGTAACTCTTGGTTTTGAATTGAACAGGTATGATACCTGTTGGATTTGAATTCAAACAGATAGCAAAACGGGAAGGGCCCTGTTTGGGTGTGCATTAATTCCAAAACAGTTTATTTCTGTTTGAAACCGGGAAGGGCCCTGTTTGGGTGTGCACTAATTCCAAAACAGTTTATTTCTGTTTGAAACCGGGAAGGGCCCTGTTTGGATGAACAAAAAATCCAAACTAATTTAATTTGAATTATGGATTTTATTTTAATAAAAAAATAAAATTAAATTCAAATGTTTTTGGCCCAAAAAGATTAGAAGCCCAACCCAACCACACACCACGCACCCGCGCCCAAGCCCAGGCCCAGCCCAGCCCGCCCGACCGACCGGACGGACGGCGGCGGCGGCGCGCGCGTGTGGTGATTTTTGGGTCCAATGGGTCTAGCCCATTTTGTCCATAACCTCTCCCTCTAAAACACTTGGGTACCCCTTGGGGCACACCCCAAGTATCTCACCCTAAGCCTTATAAACCCTTTCAAAACCTCCCACCAAATCAATGTGGGACAAGCCAATTTACAACCTTAAGGAATTTCCACCAAAACTCCATTTTCATGGAGCACACTTTGGCTTCAATTTCCCATTCACTCGGTAATGGTTTTGAGCAACCAAATATACCACGTGAATCACAACGCGGCATAGAACGCGTTACCACTTTGACCCGAGTAAATTGACACTCGGGGCCCACCTAAAAATTAGACCAAACTTGAGGAAAAAATAACCATTTCCAACAATCCCCCACATGAATGGAATTTGATGACAACGGAAATGCAACAATATGCAGACTTAACGAAAGAGTATAAGTCGAAAATATCTTGCATCAGGATAGGTAGTTTTCGGCTTTGAACCTTCCCTAGTGATAACCTATCGGACTTACTGGCTAACCAATGGACGCGATGCCTTGAATTGTTCAGCCGTTTGTGTAAGCCAAGACAATAGATTTCACACAAAATATCTTCTAACACATCGTGGTTCTCACTGTTGTGTTCATTTTGGCCTTGAACGCGCCTGGTGTTCATAAGTGTTTCTAGAGAATTTAGCCTTTGTATTCTCATAGAACCGGCCCCAGTTCAACACTCATATAGGTGATTCTTATTGTGAGTATCTCCTTATACTCGTCTTGATTTTATGTCTTAATCAAGATATAAGTAATCATTAAAAGCAAAGCTTATCCTTATACCTCTGCATACAACATATGTTGCAGATATCACTCTCACCATAGGAATGGGTAGGAATTTTAATCCCTTGGTGATTTCTGGCGAGCCATACATAACTTAGTTGTCCCTTTGAACTTAGTTCTTGGGATCTCCAGTCATATAAGTAGGGTTACCATTATGACGACTCTTATGTAATAGGCTTTAATCCCATCCCCTTCGATGAACTATACACTAGCTCTTTTGTCAAACCTTTTGTTAACGGATCCGCAATATTCTCTTTAGATTTTATATAATCTATTGAGATTATTCCGTTTGACAACAATTGCCTTACGGTATTATGTCGACGACGTATATGTCGTGACTTACCGTTATACATGTGATTCTGTGCCCTGCCTATTGCAGATTGACTATCACAATGAATGCAAATAGCTGGCACAGGTTTTGGCCACATTGGAATGTCTTCTAAGAAGTGACGAAGCCATTCTGCTTCTTCACCTGCTTTGTCTAAAGCAATGAACTCGGATTCCATTGTAGATCGTGCGATGCACGTTTGTTTCGTGGACTTCCAAGAAACAGCAGCGCCTCCTAGAGTAAAAACATATCCACTAGTGGATTTTGAATCTTTAGTATCCGATATCCAATTGGCATCACAATAACCTTCGAGTACTGCTGGATATCGAGTAAAGTTCAAACCATGATCACGAGTAAATCTTAGATATCTAAGAACTCGAATGATCGCTTTCCAATGGTCTTCTCCAGGGTTACTAGTGTACCTACTCAATTTACTGATAGCATAAGCTATATCAGGACGAGTACAATTCATTAGGTACATTAGGCTTCCAATGATTTGGGAGTATTTTAACTGAGACACTGCATCACCTTTATTTTTCGATAAATAAAGACTAATGTCTACAGGTGTTCTAGCTAAATTCAAATCATCCTTGATAAATTTATCAAGAATTTTCTCAATATAATGAGATTGAGATAATGCATATCCGTCAGATGTTTTAGTAATTTTCATTCCTAATATAACATCTGCGACCCCCATATCTTTCATATCAAATCTTTTGTTAAGCATCTGCTTAGTTGATTTGATCATGTTTTGACTGCTTCCAATGATAAGCATGTCATCCACATAAAGACAAACTATGACATATCCTTGGTCAGTGTTTTTAACATAGACGCATTTGTCACATTCGTTTATCTTAAACCCATTAGTAAGCATTGCATGATCAAATTTTTCATGCCATTGCTTAGGTGCTTGTTTTAATCCATAAAGGGATTTTACAAGTCGACAAACTTTCTTTTCTTGCCCTGATACTACAAACCCTTCGGGTTGTTCCATATAGATCTCTTCATTTAGATCACCGTTTAAGAAAGCTGTCTTAACATCCATTTGATGTATTTCTAAATTAAACAACGCTGCTATAGCAATAAGCATGCGAATGGATGTTATTCTTGTCACAGGGGAATATGTGTCAAAATAATCCAGACCTTCCTTTTGTCTGTAACCTTTAACAACAAGTCTTGCTTTATACTTGTCAATTGAACCATCTGCTTTCATTTTTCTCTTGAATATCCATTTATATCCAAGAGGTTTAGAACCTGGTGGAAGATCCACCAATTCCCAAGTATGATTTTGCATAATGGATTCAATTTCATTATTAACAGCCTCTTTCCACAAAGGTGCTTCAGGACCTGTCATTGCTGCCTTAAAGCTTTGAGGTTCATTTTCTAACAAGTATGTCAGAAAATCTGGACCAAAGGATTTTGATGTTCTCGCTCTTTTACTTCGTCTTGGTTCATCATTAGTTAAATCCTGTTGGTCGAGACTATTACTAGTCTCTTGTGTTTGATTGTCATTAGTCTCTTGACTTTGTGTACAATCATAAGTTCTTTTCTGTGAACTTAATTCCTGTCCTTTCTTATAAGGAAAGACATGTTCAAAAAACACAGCATTCCTGGACTCTATAATAGTGTTCACATTTATATCAGGTATTTCTGATTTATAAGTCAGAAACCGATATGCACTACTATTCTGAGCATAACCAATAAACACACAATCTACTGTTTTTTGTCCAATCTTTGTCTTTTTAGGAACAGGTATTTCAACTTTTGCCAAACACCCCCACACTTTTAAGTATTTGTAGGAAGGTGGTCGACCTTTCCATAATTCATAAGGAATGCTTTTGGTTTTCTTGTGAGGTATTCTATTAAGAACATAATTAGCAGACAATATTGCTTCCCCCCACAAGTTCTGTGGTAAACCTGAACTAAGTAACATGGCATTCATCATTTCTTTTAGAGTTCTATTCTTCCTTTCAGCAATTCCATTTTGCTGTGGAGAATAAGGGGCTGTAGTTTGGTGAATAATGCCATGTTGTGCACAAAATTCATTTAATGGTGCATCATATTCACCACCCCTATCACTTCTAACCATTTTAATGGTTTTACCAAGTTGATTTTCAACTTCTGTTTTGTAGAGTTTAAACATTTCTAAGGCTTCATCTTTACTTCTAAGTAAATAAACATAACAATATCTTGTGCAATCATCGATAAATGTTATGAAATACTTTTTGCCACCTCTAGTTTGAATAAACTTTAAATCACATACATCAGTGTGAATTAATTCTAGAGGTTCGGTTTTTCTTTCAACCGATTTAAATGGAGCCTTAGTTAGTTTCGCTTCTACACAAATTTCACATTTATGATTAGGATTAATTTCAAACTTTGGTATATAATCTAAACCAATTAATCTACGCAAAGCATCAAAATTCACATGTCCTAATCTACCATGCCATAAATTTGACTCAAGAATATAAACAAAAGATGTGTTATTCTTATTCATAGCAACTTTCGGTACAACTGTCATTACATTTAACTTAAAGAGACCATCACTCATGTATCCCTTACCAACATACATACCACTCTTTGTTAATACAAACTTATCAGACTCAAATACAAGCCTAAAACCATTTTTACTTAACAAAGACCCAGAAACTAAATTCTTCCGGATGTCAGGTACATGTAGTACGTTGTTGAGGGTCAGTTCTTTCCCTGATGTCATCTTCAAGATTACTTTCCCTTGTCCAGCCACAGCAGAAGTAGAAGAATTTCCCATGAAAAGTTGTTCACCATTTGCAGCCTCATTGTAGGTAGTGAACATCTTCTTGTCCGCACATATGTGACGAGTTGCTCCAGTGTCAACCCACCACTCTTTGGGATTTCCAACCAAGTTAGCCTCAGACACCACAGCAGAGAGATTGATGTCATTCACTCCGTCAGAGATGTAATCCAATTCTGTTACATTGGCCTGATTGGTGGTCTTCTTACTTGTACTTCCATGATTCTTTTTAGGGCGGCGGCAGTCAGAAGCTCGATGTCCAGTTTTGCCACAGTTATAGCATTTTCCTTTGAACTTCTTGCTACTATCGCCTTGTTTAGGACCATCTCCAGTAAACTTCCTCTTTTTGTTATGTGGTTTATGAACTTGTTCAACCACATTTGCCTTGGACTCAATGGGATTTTTCCCTTTCCTCTTTTCAGCCTTTCGGTTATCTTCTTCAATTCTTAACCTTACAATCAATTCATCCATAGTCATCTCTTTGCGTTTATGTTTTAAATAATTTTTGAAATCTTTCCAAGCCGGTGGTAACTTTTCCACTAAAGCTGCGACTTGGAATGACTCGCTAAGAGACATACCTTCTGAATGAATATCATGCAAAATTATTTGAAAACTTTGAAATTGAGATATTACCGTTTGGGAGTCTACCATAACAAAGTCCAGAAATTTACCGACGACAAATTTCTTCGTGCCGGCATCTTCTGTCTTGTATTTCTTCTCCAAAGAATCCCACAATTCTTTTGCTGTTTTCAGAGGACTGTATACATTATACAGCATATTGTCAAGGCCATTTAGGATGTAGTTTCTGCACAGGAAATCTGAATGTTTCCAAGCATCTACAGCGGCAACAACTTGCCGATCACTTTCACCCTCTTTAAGTGCTGGAGCCTCTTCATGGAGAAACCGGGCCAAATTAAGAGTTGTAAGATAGAACAGCATCTTCTGCTGCCATCTCTTAAACTCGGTACCATTAAATTTTTCCGGTTTTTCTCCATGATTGATTGGTACATGAACATGGTTCTGGATAGGGACCGATGTAGGTGTAACAATAGGAGTACCACTGCCAGATGCAGTTTCAGTTGTAGTAGCCATAATCTCTGATTACAAAAATCAGAAAATATTAAAACACAAATTAATTTTCTAGTTACTAAAACCAGAAAATAATTATAACAACAAAATAATTTTATTTTCCTTGTTACTAAAACTTGAAAAATAAAATATCACAAGAATTTTCTGTAATACCAAATAATATTCTGAATTGTTAATGACACCAGTATCGTACTACTAGTAGTTGTCAAAGAAAAGAGACAGTATATTACTACTATCTGTCAAATAGCATAAATCACTATTTGTTTTTCCAACCAGAATATTAATTTGAAAACACAGAAAATTAAATACAATGAAGATACCCAAAAACGAATCTGTCTTAAGATTGTTGGACAATCTTCACTGTATTTAAAAAGATTTAATTCTGTTGTGTACAAAACAACAACAAGAATAAAAGATATAGAGAAAAGGAGAGAATATGTTTGATTACAAAAATCAAACTCGAAATAAAAATAAATAAAAAAAAACAAAACAGATTTTATTTTGTTACAAAAACAAAATTAAAATCTGAATAAATAAACAAATAAAAAACAACACTGAAAGTAATTAAATAACTTACTTGATTTAATTTCTTTGAATTGTTTTTCTGATCAAGTCCAGTGTTTAACACTGTCTCCTTAAGACAGATTCGTCCTCTCCACGGTGCTTTCAGAATTCGGACGTCTATCTCCCAGGATGAAATGATCTTCCACAAACAATAGCAGCACTACTAATTGTTTGCCTTACGAACACACTAAGTGTTTACACTCTTTCTTTTGAAAATAAAATGCAGCAAGATGAAGAATAGAAAACAGAAGTGAAATACGAAATTTCTGAATGCTTAACATCAAATGAGGGTGGTCCTATTTATAGATGTGAAGGTGGCTCTTCATTTTGAATTAAACAGGTATGTAACTCTTGGTTTTGAATTGAACAGGTATGATACCTGTTGGATTTGAATTCAAACAGATAGCAAAACGGGAAGGGCCCTGTTTGGGTGTGCATTAATTCCAAAACAGTTTATTTCTGTTTGAAACCGGGAAGGGCCCTGTTTGGGTGTGCACTAATTCCAAAACAGTTTATTTCTGTTTGAAACCGGGAAGGGCCCTGTTTGGATGAACAAAAAATCCAAACTAATTTAATTTGAATTATGGATTTTATTTTAATAAAAAAATAAAATTAAATTCAAATGTTTTTGGCCCAAAAAGATTAGAAGCCCAACCCAACCACACACCACGCACCCGCGCCCAAGCCCAGGCCGCCCGACCGACCGGACGGACGGCGGCGGCGGCGCGCGCGTGTGGTGATTTTTGGGTCCAATGGGTCTAGCCCATTTTGTCCATAACCTCTCCCTCTAAAACACTTGGGTACCCCTTGGGGCACACCCCAAGTATCTCACCCTAAGCCTTATAGACCCTTTCAAAACCTCCCACCAAATCAATGTGGGACAAGCCAATTTACAACCTTAAGGAATTTCCACCAAAACTCCATTTTCATGGAGCACACTTTGGCTTCAATTTCCCATTCACTCGGTAATGGTTTTGAGCAACCAAATATACCACGTGAATCACAACGCGGCATAGAACGCGTTACCACTTTGACCCGAGTAAATTGACACTCGGGGCCCACCTAAAAATTAGACCAAACTTGAGGAAAAAATAACCATTTCCAACAAAATTGTCCCTTAAATCGAGAGACTCTAATGTTGATATGTTGCCAATGGAATCTGGAACCGAACCCGAAAAACTGTTGTTTGTGAGACGCAAGTACTGAAGTTTGGGTAAGTTTCCCAACCATGCCGGAACACCCCCGTTGAAATTGTTATTTCTAAAGTCAGACAAATTTTAGGCGATGCAATCTAGCCATCTCACTGGGAAGATGACCATGGAAAGCGTTGCTGGTGATGTTGAAGTAGGATAGAAATGAGAGGTTTCCAATGTGGGGTGGGATGGTGCCTCCTATACCCATGTGTGGGAGATTCAAGGCCACCACTCTGTAGTGGTGCTTGCCGCAAGAGACACCAATCCAGTCACAAACTAAGGTGGCTGAGGACCAGTTAGTTGCCAATATGTAGTGAGGATGGTCGATAGTGATAGAGGATTTGAAAGCTAAAAGAGCAAATTGATCAGTGGTGGAGTTGGGAACATTCATAGCCAAGCAGGCTAAGAAACAGTGTGACAAGGACATTGCAGTTAAGCAGAGGAACCAAGTGTTCTCCATTAATGCTTGGATGATTGATATGGAATAACATAGGAAACAAGAGAGAACTGCCTTTAAATAATGAACTCAGTCTAGTGTGTATAAAATTATAAATAGTAAGTTTAAATGCACAGAACCAAACATTGAATGAAATATAGGGAGCGGGTTCCTATCTGGGTCCTACATTATATGAATCACATTTTATATGAAATATTTATATTTCAGTTTATATTTGATCTATGTATTATTAACAGCATTGTTAGTGTGTAAATATTAAAAATACTACCGCACACACCTCAAAAGAGGTGCATATTTGTAACTAAAATTTTACGAATCACTTTTGATTTGAATTTTGTTAGCCTTATTTATTTTGATGATTTATTTAATTATGTTTTAATAGAATTCAAAATTTATTTTGATGATTTATTTAATTATATTTTAAATCTAAAATTTATTTTGATGATTTATTTAGTTATGTTTTAATTTATTTGAAAGAAAAAAATAGAATCAAGATTTATTTTGTCCCATTATTTCTAACCTAAATCTTTATCATAAATGTTGTTAGAATGTATTTAATATTTGATTAAATCAAGAGTTCAAACAGCACAAAACAAAGGTTCAAAAGGTTCAAGTGGAAGATATTCAAATTAGTAATGATGACTACAACGGCTATAAATGGCTATATTTTTCATTATATATACCAAAACCTCTAATGTAAAATGAGTTACAAAAAAAACCTGAAAAATATTCTTTGATTTATAATCACTCACATCTATTCTCTGAAAAATACTCTGAGAAGTATTCTTCAATTTTTGTTTACATCCTCTCTCAGAAATTATACACTGAGCCTTTTAGCTTTAAGCCCATCTTTCTTGTGTGATGTTTACAGAAAAACCAAAGCTTTATTTTTATATCTATCTTTGAGAGATAATTCTTGTAGCTTTCTGTGAAAGCAAAAACACCTTCTTTTCAACATTGTAAGAGTGTAGTACACTCAGTGTTCTTGACTTAGAAAGTGTGTGTAAAATCCATAAAGGATTGCTCCATTTGTAAAGAGGGTGTCCCGTGAAGCTAGAGCATAGTGGAAAATCTCAAGTGAAGCTTGAGGAGTGGACGTAGGCCGAGTTGAAACCGAACCACTATAAATTTGTTTGTCTCTCTCTCCCCTATCTCTTTATTTTATTTAAATTGTTGTAGCTATATTTCACATTTTTACTACGCTAAAATCATTAACTGACATAGTTGTTAGAACACTTGTTTTAATTATTTTTATTTCATTAACTATATTTATCTATTGTGCTAGTCATAATTTTTATTAGGATATTATTAATTTTTAATTGTAGAAACCTAATTCACCCCCCTCTTAGGTTGTCTTTTGGGTAACAATTGGTATCAGAGCCTAGACTCTTGTTTTAGATTTAACCATCTAGGAGTTTCGATCCATGACAACCTTAGCTGAAGGACAAGCCACAAATAGGCCACCACTGTTTGACGGAAACAACTATAGTCATTGGAAGGATAAGATGACTCTATACCTATAAGCCACTGATTATGCCAGGTGGATTATTGTCACCAAAGGTCCAAAAATTCCTACCAAATTAATTGACAATATTAGTGTACCTAAAACTGAAGATGAATGTGATGAGAGAGATCATAAATTATTGCAAGCCAATACTAAAGCCAAACTCACCCTTGTTTGTGGATTAGACTCTAAGGAGTATAATAGAATTTCAAGTTGTGATTCGGCAAAAGAAATTTGGGACAAACTTGAGGTAACGTATGAAGGTACAAACCAAGTAAATGAATCTTGTATTGATATGCTTGTTCATAGTTACGAATTGTTTAAAATGAACTCTGATGAATCTATTTCAAGTATGTTTACTAGATTTATTGAAATTATAAACTCTTTGAAATCTCTTGGAAAACTTATACTAATAGTGAGTTGGTAAGAAAACTTTTAGGTGTTTACCAAAGAATTGGGAAGCAAAGGTCACCGCCATTATAGACGCCAAAGATCTCTCCACACTTGGATTGGATGAGCTTATGGGTTCCCTTATGACTCATGAGATCACCATGAAAGGACATGAGGATGTTGAAAACAAAAAGAAAAGTGGAATTGCATTCAAAGCCTCATCAAATGAAGAAGAACATGAAAACTCCAGTGAGGATGAAAGCTATGCCATGTTTAGTAGAAATCCCAAAAAGCACTTCAAGAAAAACAATTATGGAAGAAGAAGACCTTTCAAGAAAGAGTACAACAAAGATAACAAGAAAGAGCATATTATTTGCTATGAGTGCAAAAATCCTGGACATATGAAGATGGATTGTCCAAAATTGAAGAATCATGGAAAAGACTACAAAAGAAACAAAAAGGCCATGGTAGCAACTTGGGGAGAAAGTGAAGATGAAAGCTCAAGTGATGAAATTGAAAATAAAGTAGCCAACTTATGTCTCATGACTTTTGAAGATGAAGACTCTACTCAAAATGAGGTAACTACTCTTTATGAAGAACTTGAAAGTGCATTCAATGAACCATCAAATGAATTTAGAAAAGTTTATTCCAAAAATAATGTGTTAAAGAAATCTGTTGCATCTTTATCTATTAATGTAGAAGAATTAAAGAAAGAAAAAATTGTTTTGAAAAATGATTTTGATACTATCTCTAATGAGAAAACTACTTTAAAAAACAATGTTGATGATTTAACAAAAACACTTAAAAATTTTGTAAAAGGTAGAGATAATCTCAACATGCTTCTTGGAAATCAAAGATGTGTTTTTGATAAAGTGGGTATTGGATATGATCCTATTAAGAAACAAAAAAATCTCAATACAATTTTTGAAAAGGCACCTCTCATGACACACCCTCATATTACTTGTCATTGTTGTAGAAAGAAAGGCCATTATATATCTTATTGTCCATTCAAAAAGAATATGAACATAGGAATTAAAAAGATTTGAATTATTAAGGGATCTAACAAATTAACCAAGAAGGACCCAAGAAACTATGGCTACCAAAAACCAACACTTGATTGTCATCTTGTAGGTTTGCTTTAAGTCCAAAGCTAAAGAATGAAAGTGGTACCTTGATAGTGGATGTTCCATACACATGACCGGAGATAAATCATTCTTTACTAAATTATCATTGAAAGATGGAGGATTTGTTACTTTTGGAGACAACAAAAAAGAAAAAATCATCGGTATTGGTAGCATCGGTATTTCTCCTAACCCTTCTATTGAAAATGTTTTACTTGTTGATGGACTTAAGCATAACCTACTTAGTATTAGTCAATTATGTAATAAAGGTAATCGAGTTATTTTTGATAAATCACATTGCACAATTGAAAGCACAAATGATCATAAACCTTTATTCGTTGGTAATCGCCATGATAATATTTATGTTTTTCATCTTAATGATCTCTATGCTAGTGATGTTAAATGTTTATATGTTAATAATGAAAATAGTTGGTTATAGCATAAAAGACTTGGTCATGCTCATATGGATTTAATTGCTAAACTTTTGAGAAAGGATTTGGTCATTGGACTTCCAAAAATTAAATTTGAAAAAGATCATCTTTGTAGTGCTTGTCAACAAGGAAAACAAACTAAAACATCATTTAAATCAAAATCTCATATTTCCACAACTAGACCTTTACAACTATTGCATATGGATTTATTTGGTCCTTCAAGGACATCTAGTCTAGGTGGTAAACGTTATTGTCTTGTTATTATTGATGATTATTCAAGATTTACATGGGTTATGTTTTTAGCACACAAAGATGAAACTTTTTCTTCTTTCACAAAACTCTGTCGTAGAATTCAAAATGAAAAAGGCTTTCTTATTACTAATATTCGAACCGACCATGGTAGAGAACTTGAAAATGAGAAATTTGAATTGTTTTGTGATGAGTATGGTATTGGACATAATTTTTCAGCACCTAGAACCCCTCAACAAAATGGTGTAGTAGAAAGGAAGAATAGAACTTTAGAAAAGATGAGTAGAACAATGCTTTGCGAAAATAATCTTCCTAAATTTTTTTGGGCCGAAACCGTTCACACCGCATGCTATATTTTAAATCATGCATTAACTAGACCTATTCTAAAAAAGACTCCTTATGAACTTTGGCATGATAGAAACCCCAACATTAGTCACTTGCATGTTTTTGGTTGTAAATGTTTTGTGCATAATAATGGTAAGGATAACTTAGGTAAATTTGATTCAAAATCTGATGAAGCAATTTTTCTTGGCTATTCCTTAACTAGCAAAGCTTATCCTGTTTTTAATAAAAGAACTCTTGTTGTGGAAGAATCTATACATGTGACTTTTGATGAAACTAATATCTCTGCTCAAAAGCAAATTGTTAGTGATAATATAGATTTGGAACCAAATGTGGAAGATTCAAGTATCTACAAAGAAGAGAACCAACCATATAAGTTGAACAAAGAGATTGAACAACATATTCTTCCACCTCAAGAAGAAGGAGGAAACAATGATGATTTGCCAAGAGAATGGAAGTTTGTTCATAATCACCCTAAGGATTTAATCCTAGGTGACCCTACAAAAGGTATTGAAACTCGCTCTTCACTTAGAAACATTTGTAGTAACTTGGCTTTTCTCTCACAGATTGAGCCTAAAAACTTTCAAGAAGCCGAATTCGATGAACATTGGATGATAACTATGCATGAAGAGCTTAACCAATTTGAGAGAAACAAAGTGTGGGAACTTGTGCCAAAACCTAAAAATCATACCATTATCGGTACCAAATGGATCTTTCAAAACAAGCTTGATGAAACTGGCACAATTATAAGAAACAAGGCTAGACTTGTTGCACAAGGATACAATCAAGAAGAAGGTATTGATTTCGATGAAACCTTTACTCCGGTTGCTAGATTAGAAGCTATTCGCATGTTACTTGCATTTGCATGTTTTAGAGATTTCAAACTTTATCAAATGGATGTAAAAAGTGCCTTTCTTAATGGTTTTATAAATGAGGAAGTTTATGTTAAACAACCCCCAGGTTTTGAAGATCATGCTTTACCAAATCATGTTTTTAAACTATCAAAAGCTTTATATGGTTTGAAACAAGCACCTCGTGCATAGTATGAACGATTAAGTAAATTTTTGATTGAAAATAATTTTTCTAGAAGAACAATTGACACAACACTTTTTGTTAAAACTAAAAATGATGATTTACTTATTGTGCAAATATATGTGGATGACATTATATTTGGTGCTACTAATGAAACCTTGTGTAAGGAATTTGCTAAGTGTATGCAAGGTGAGTTTGAGATGAGCATGATGGGGGAGCTAAATTATTTCCTTGGGGGCTTCAAATCAAACAATGTAAAGAAGGAATTTTTATCAACCAAGCTAAGTACATAAAAGAACTACTCAAAAATTTTGGTATGTATGACTCAAAAATAACTGGAACACCTATGAGCACATCCATTAAACTAGACAAGGATGAAAAAGGTAAGTCCATTGATCAAACAAAATATCAAGGTATGATCGGCTCACTTCTTTATTTAACTGCAAGTAGACCCGATATTATGTTTAGTATTTGTATGTGTGCTAGATATCAATCAAATCCTAAGGAATCACATCTCAGTGTTGTTAAAAGAATTTTTAGATATCTTGTTGGCACTCAAAATTTGAGACTATTTTATCCTAGAGATGTTGCATTTGATTTAATTAGTTACTCGGATGCCGACTTTGCCGGATGCAAACTTGATAGAAAAAGCACCAGTGACACTTGTCACTTTCTTGGTAACTCACTAGTATCTTGGTTTAGCAAAAAGCAAAATTATGTTGCTTTATCAACGGCTGAAACTGAATATATAGCTTCCGGAAGTTGTTGTGCCCCAAATACATTGGATGAAACAACAATTGGAGGACTTTGATTTGCATTATGATCATATCCCTATTAAATGTGATAATACTAGTGCTATCAATTTAAGCAAAAATCCGGTTCAACACTCAAGAACAAAACATATTGAAATTCGACATCATTTTTTAAGAGATCATGTTCAAAAAGGGGATATTGTACTTGAATTTATAAACACCGACAAGCAATTGGCGGATATTTTCACAAAACCCCTAAGCGAGGATCGCTTCAATTTTATTCGTGGCGAGCTTGGAATGTCAATTTCTACTTAAAAAGTTTTGTTATGACTGTGAAACTTGAATTTTTATTAAAATGATATATGTGTATTGCTACATTGATATGGAAACATTTATATCAGTTGAATCCTCTCAAGTCTTTCATACATTTATTCTCCTTAACAGTTTGCTATTCTCAACTGTGTAATTTTTTTATTTGGGTTCTGCATCTTGAGGTAAAATTAACTTTCCATACATTGATTTTTTTTAAACCCTCATGATATTTTTTTTGCATTACAATTCCAGCAACACCAACGTCCCATTAAGTTTTATTTTTGCTAGTATTATTCTATTTTAATTTCTTTTATTTTTTTATTTTGCTGTTAGACTTAATTTCTTTTATTTTTATTTTTTTTCCTTATTATTTTATGTTTGGGCTTAATTTTCTTTTTCTTTTTTTTTTCTTTTTAATTTTATTTTTCAGTACTTAAACATAAAAACAAAAACAAATTAAAAAATTTTTTTTTACATAAACAAAATAAATAAATAAAAAAACATCCTTCATTTTCTTTCCGGCCACACGCCGATCACAATAAATATAAAAAAAACAAAAAAAAACAAACAACCCATCATTTTTTTCGGGCCATATGCCGACCTCATTTACTCCCCTCTTCTATCGTTTTCTTCTTTTTTTTATCACCTTGGGCGACCCTTGCCCCCGTGCTTTCGTCCAAAGCGACGACTCCCCACTGAGTATCAAAGGCCAAGAACGACGTTGTTCCAAATCGGGCCATGGAGGTGGTCGTCCATTTAAGCTCTTTATTTCGGCCTTCAGTGCGCCTATTTCTGCTCGCGCATCCTTGTACATGCGCTGAAACAGGGAGAGTTGGGCGTTGACCTGATGGAGCTCACTCGTCCTGTTTTGTAATCGGTGAGCCAATTTTGTGACTGCCGTCACTGTCTCCATACAGGACGTCAGTGTGAAATGATTGGCTTCTATGTCAGATTGAACTGCCATGCTTTGTTCAATCGACATCATAGGAAGGTTAGGAAGAGGAATGACAGGAAGAGTGGGAGTAGGGGCACTCGGTCCAGCAGAGCTTATGGGATCGTTCAGCTTCGGAAATAGAGTGAGGGAACGGGATGAGGAAGCCATGGTTTCGAGGTGCGAGGTGTAAAAGAAATGAGTTGCAGAGAAATAGAAGCGACAAGAGTGGTGAAGAAGAGATAGAAGCTAATGGTAAAGCAGCAAATAGATGAGTGTGTGATTAAGAAGAAGGCGAAGAGAGAGCTTAAGAAGAAAACGAAGGAGAAGAAGACAAGAGGGAGAGAGAGCCGAGGCAGCTAATTGACCCGTCTCGCTTTTGTCGGTCGGCTGACGCAAAAGCGAGGCCGCGTGTCAAACGCGTTTATCGAAGGAAAAAGAGAGACGCGATTTTTGACGGGCATGAGAGAGGCACGCAAATCAACCATATATATATTTTTTATTATCTGGTTTTGATGCCATTTATCACTATCATTTTCCTCCTCCTCCTCCAGATTCTGAGCCATAATTTCCTTTTGATAATGTCACAGGGGGAGAAATTATATGATGTTATATATTTATAATTTGATATCTTAATATCTTAAATATTATATCATGTTGTTGATTAAAGCTTATTTATTATACATGTGCTAACCTATGTTAAATCTTAATATCTATAGTTTATGATGTTATATATTTATAGTTTGATATCTTAAATCTTATATCATGTTGTTGATTAAAGCTTATTTATTACAATGTGCTAACCTATGTATTTAGAAATGAATTCAGGGAGTATGACTTGAGGGGGAGCCTTTTTTACTCCAAAATCAAATCAAAATATCATTGTGTGCCATCATAAAAAAAGAGAGAGATTGTTAGACTTATTTATTTTGATGATTTATTTAATTATGTTTTAATAGAATCCAAAATTTATTTTAATGATTTATTTAATTATATTTTAAATCCAAAATTTATTTTGATGATTTATTTAATTATGTTTTAATTTATTTGAAAGAGAAAAATAGAATCAAAATTTATTTTTGTCCCATTATTTCTCACCTAAATCTTTAGCCTAAATGTTGCTAGAATGTATTTAATATTTGATTAAATCAGGAGTTCAAACAGCACAAAACAAAGGTTCAAAAGGTTCAAGTGGAAGATATTCAAATTAGTAATGATGACTACAACGGTTATAAACGGTTATAGTTTTCATTATATATACTAAAACCTCTAATGTAAATTGAGTTACAAAAAAAACCTGAAAAATATTCTTTGATCTATAATCACTCACATCTATTATCTGAAAAATACTCTGAGAAGTATTCTTCAATTTTTGTTTACATCATCTCTCAGAAATTATACACTGAGCCTTTTAGCTTTAAGCCCATCTTTCTTGTGTGAGGTTTACAGAAAAATCAAAGCTTCATTTTTATATCTATCTTTGAGAGATAATTCTTGTAACTTTCTGTGAAAGCAAAAACACCTTCTTTTCAACATTGTAAGAGTGTAGTACACTCAGTGTTCTTGACTTAGAAAGTGTGTGTAAAATCCATAAAGGATTGCTCCATTTGTAAAGAGGTTGCTAGCACCTCCGTGAAGCTAGAGCATAGTGGAAAATCTCAAGTGAAACTTGAGGAGTGGACGTAGGTCGAGTTGAAACCGAACCACTATAAATTTGTTTGTTTCTCTCTCCCTTATCTCTTTATTTTATTTAAATTATTGTAGCTATATTTCACATTTTTACTATGCTAAAATCATTAACTGACATAGTTGTTAGAACACTTGTTTTAATTATTTTTATTTCATTAACTATATTTATCTATTGTGCTAGTCATAATTTTTATTAGGGTATTATTAATTTTTAATTGTAAAAACCTAACTCACCCCCCTCTTAAGTTGTCTTTTGGATAACAATAAATACATTAATAATACAATCTTATATAAATTAATAAATAGTATATTTTTTTTAGGAAGCCGTTAATCCTGGGCAATATTGTTGCCATTCCATGCACCCACTTAAGGTATTTCTATACTTTTATTAAATTTTACTTTAACTCCTTCACTTTCAATTGTAACAGTCAATTTTTTATGTTTTAAATCAAGTTCCAATCTCAATCTTTTATCCATCTATCGTCAATAAAGCTAATAGAAACTGAAAGTAAAGGAACGAAAAATGAGATTTTGATAAAAGTATAATGACTAAAACGAGATTTTAGTAAATATTTAAGTGTGTTAATGAGACAACAAAAATATCATATATGCTTTCAATGACAAGTTCCATTAACTTTGTTAACGGTTGACAGATGGAAGAATGAGATTGCAACTTGACTTAAAATATAGAAGGTTGACTGTTACAATTGAAAGTAAAATGACCAAAGTGAGATTTTGAAAAAAGAATAGAGATACTAAGTGTAATTAACCTAAGTTAGAAATCTTACTCAGAAATTACCTAAAATTATCGTACTGTGGTTCAAATTTATTTTACACATAAATCTCACATTACAAAATTCAATCTCAACCACACACTCCAATTTGGAGTAAATTATGAGTAATTAGTTTTGGATCATATAAGAATAAATTAGACTACTAGTCCTCTTGTTTTGTCTCTTCTGCTATTTTGGTCTCTATACTTTTAATTGGTTATATTTCGACCCTTAATTTTTACAATTTGTGTCAATTTATTCTAATTGGCAATGCCATTAGAGTTTTTTTTACAAACACTGAGTTAGTTGAGATTAACTCATTAAATTGATTAAGTTTACGATTTTACCTTTAAAAACATGACACATGTCACTGATATACGTATTTTTCATAAAATAATATTCACTGTTGTAATCATCAAATTAAAACAAAGTAAAAAATTCAAAGCCAAAATTGATTCAATTAAAATAGTAAAAACTAAAATGATATAAGAAACAAAGTGAACTACTAGTATAATTCGTCTTCTTTATTTTTTTATTTTTCTGGATAAAAAAAAATTGTCATTCATGGAATTACTGTATATGAATCAGCCATTTTTACAGTTTGGCTTCCTAACCCCATTTACATGATTTAAATGTCATATTTATGTCTCCATTCACTCACAGTTCTAATTTCTCTCTCAACACCAATTCTCTCTCTCTAAACTGTCAACTAAAAAAAAAAAAATCTACACCCAAATTTATGCTCTTAATGTCAAGATACGTGTGAAAATTTAATTAAAAAAAAATTACACTTTTTAATGCTTAAAATATGCAATTTATGTTATTTTAATATATTATAATAGAATTTTAAAAATTATAAATTTTATTATATTTGTCCCATATCATTTTTTAAGTGATTTAAATTTTGTCGATGTAATTGAGATGTCCCTCCACTATTTAATCAGATGTTTTAACAAAGTCATGATTGGGCGTGCTCTTGGGTGCTAAAGTTGGGATCTCTCTGTTTGCTATGATGCTGGTCCACCCTCTTTTTTTCTTGATGTAATCTTTTCTATTAATAAAGTTTCTTCTTTTACTGATAAAAAAAAAAAAAAAACAAAAAACAAAAACAATGACAAAGTCATGCTACATAATTTGTTTGAGAAGTATACCATATGTAAGTTATCACATTTGTTGTATCATAATTAAATTATTTTTAGTCATAACTAAAAAAAAATTAATAATTAAATCTCACATAAGGTATAATCAAACATATTTTTCCAGTCATAACAAAGACCATGGATATTGTATCTAGAACATATAATAAACATCACAAAATGAATTGTGTATTATAAAATTTCTCTAATCGAGAATCACGTTTTCTTTTCTTTCAAAAAGAATAATGATTCATAACTCTAAATTTGAAACTCTAACAATGATTTTAATAATGTGACATGGAGCAAAAAAAAAAAAAAATAAATAAATAAAACAACGAGGCAAATGCATAATCATTCATAAATAAAGTCCACTGCCACATAAATAAAATTTTCATTAAAATTCTACTTTTAATACTCTTAAATATTTTTATAATTTTAATTATAAATATATACATCAATTTTGAAGATAGACCCATGTGGGGTCTTCCCACCACGCCGGCCATGCCTTGTCTGGCTGATTGATTTGCCATGTATTTTTTTTTTATACATAATTTTGCCATGTACTTGGCTTTGCTTTTGGTTAATTTATTTTTTTATTTTTATTTCCTTGTTTGCCACTTGCTTGGCTTTTGTTTCTTTTTATATTATTTTTTATTTTGATTAATTTCTCTGCCGGCACAAGGCAGGGAAATGGGAAGGCTTTTGGTTGCTTTTGTTTGTTTCGTTCAAGCGTCTCTCTCTCTCTCCCTCTCTCTCTCTCTCTCTCTTCACTATTAAAGTTTTGTTTATTAATTATATATTTTAATCAAAAAATAAAAATATCATTATAAATTATTATATTACTTTCTCTATTTTTTTACACATCTTTTTATAAAAAATTAAAAAATTATTAAAATAACATATTTCGAAACGAGACTTAATGCTCATTTTGAGATTGGGAGCTTTAGAGTTTAGTTTTCACTAGGCATCATATCGTGTCATGTTGTGTTCGAATTGTGTCATATCGAATTTGCATGTCAAAAGTATGAAAATGAATATGACATGTCTAATAAACATATTGTATATGCAAACACTAATATGATTTGTTAATAATCGTATCAATTTGTAAATGGCATGATTAATTTTTAAACCTACTGATTTACCACCGGATTAGCAGCCAAGGACAAGG
Source organism: Camellia sinensis (assembly GCF_055761805.1). Classification (NCBI taxonomy): domain Eukaryota; kingdom Viridiplantae; phylum Streptophyta; class Magnoliopsida; order Ericales; family Theaceae; genus Camellia; species Camellia sinensis. The sequence goes on along the minus strand of NC_138969.1, from coordinate 25,653,226 downwards.
CAGACATGTTGTCACACCAAAGAACAGGTGGAGATGGTTGTGGAATGTGAAAATCAGCAAGAAGCATTTGCAACCAAGTGAGTTCTGCAGCAGTGTGTGCTAAGGACCGATATTCAGCCTCGGTGGAGGAGCGAGACACAGTGGACTGTTTCTTGGAGGACCAAGAGATGAGATTAGAACCCAAGAACACACAGTAACCAGAGGTGGAATGTCTGTCAGTGGCATCCCCAGCCCAATTAGAGTCAGAGTAGGCTGTGAGATGAAAAGAACTAGGAGCAAAGAGAAGACCATGAGAAATGGAGCCTTTAACGTATCGTAAGATACGTTTCACAGCAGAGAAATGGGCCACAGTAGGGGCATGCATATGTTGGCAGGCTTGGTTGACAGCATAAGAGAGCTCAGGACGAGTGATAGTAAGATACTGAAGGGCACCCACAAGGCTGCGATAGAGAAAAGGTTGGGAGAATGGGAGAGAATCAGCGTTAGTAAGAGAAGGTTTAGCTGATGAAGGAGTAGCACAAGGCTTGCAGGTTGTCATGCCAGCTTTAAGAAGAAGCTCCAAGGCATATTTCTGCTGGGAGAGAAAGAAGCCTTGAGCAGTGGACTGAACAAAAATACCTAAGAAATAGGAAATATCCCCTAATTCTTTCATGGAAAAAACATTGTGCATTTGAGTTAATAAGGAATGAATGTAGGATGGATCAGAACCAGTAAGAAGAATGTCATCGACATATATAAGAAGAAAGGTAATGGAAGAAGAGGTAGAATGAATGAAGAGAGAAGAATCACAACGACTCTGAAGAAAACCTTTAGAGAGAAGAAAGGAGGAGAAAGTAGAATACCAGGCTCGAGGAGCCTGTTTCAAACCATAAAGAGCCTTGTGAAGTTTGCAAACAAGGGTAGGCTGAGAAGGATCCACAAAACCAGGAGGCTGTTCCATGTATACATCTTCATCCAACTTGCCATGTAAAAAGGCATTAGATATGTCAAGTTGTTTTAGAGGCCAATGATGATGAAGAGCTAAAGAGATAAAAATGCGAATTGTGGGTTGCTTGGCCACAGGGCTAAAGGTATCATGAAAGTCAATACCATGTTGCTGATGAAAACCCTTAGCGACAAGTCGGGCTTTGTGCCGAGCAACGGAGCCATCAGAATTCTTTTTAACTTTGAAGACCCATTTACACCCTATAGCTTGCTTAGAAGGGGGTAGAGAAACAAGAGACCATGTGCCTTGATGTTGAAGAGCAGCATATTCATCAAACATGGCTTGGAGCCAGACTGGAGAGTCAAGAGCAGATTGATAAGAGAGGGGCTCAATATCAGGAGAAGGAGAGGAGCCAGCAGGAGAAGTGAGAAGAGAAGAGAAACAAGTAGAATGAGATTTGGATCGGGTTTGCATATGATGAGAATTGAGAGTAGCAGGAGGAGGAAGAGGTAAAACAACAGAAATAGAATTAATAGGAATAGATGGAGGAGAAGGATCAGAAGGAGACAAGGCAGAGGAAGGCTGTGCAAATTGAGCAGGAGGAGCCAGATCAGAAGACTGGGGTTGCGAAGATGACTGTGGTTGGACAGATGAAGATGCTGGCTGTGTAGATATAGGTTGAGTTGGGACAGATGTAGACTGTGGCTGTGTAGATATAGGCTGAACACTAAACTTTGAAGTCAGAGCAGATTGAGAATAACTATGCTGAGGAGAGGGTGACCAAAAGAAATCCTGTAAAAGAGGAAGAGAAGAAACAGAAGAAACAGAAGTAGAAGAAGAAAAAGGAAACTCATGTTCATGAAAAGTAACATGTCTAGATAAATGAATATGACCAGTCTGAGGATCTAAACATCTATAGCCCTTAACACTAGGATGATAACCTAGAAAAACACAAGGAGTTGACTTAGGGGCTAACTTATGAGAAGCATAAGGTTTAAGCCAGGGGAAACAAAGACAGCCAAAAACTTTTAGTAGAGAGTAATCAGGAGAAGTATGATACAACAACTCAAAAGGAGAGCAATTATTAAGAGAAACACTAGGTAAACGATTGATCAAATAGGTGGCAGCAGCGATGGCATCAAACCAATAAAGAAGAGGCATAGAGGACTGATGAAGAAGAGAAATAGCAGTTTCAGTGAGATGTAAGTGCTTCCTCTCAGCCACTCCATTTTGAGAGGGAGTATGTGGACAGGACACTTCTTGGAGCCATCAACAATAGGGAGGAGATCTGTGGCTCGAAGTAGATTCTGTATTTGATTCTTCCAAATAACAAAATTTGATCCATCCAGCTTCACTGTTACAAGAGAACTGAGATTTGATAGTAGTAGATTGAGATTGGAAGGAATAGCAGAGGACTCCATAGATGAAGCTTGAGAATTGCTCGCGAGAGCTTCTTGGTGCTCTGATACCATGATGAAAGGTAAAGTAAAACTAAGATACCTTTTTATTCAATTAAGCTAAGAGATTACAAGTCATGTTTATATATCAGTACAGGTAACAAACTAACAAACTATTAACCTAACCACACTAACTATTAACCTAACCACACTATTTCTAACTAACCACACATATCAGTAACTATGTAACTAACTAAAGCTGTTACAAACTAACTCAAACTGTTAACAGCATTACACTTTAACAGCAGATTACATTACACTGAATAAACCTCCTCTTGGACCTCTTGGACCTCTGTCTTATCAGACACGACATGCACAACACCATTAACCCAACAAAAAAGCTGTTTGAGAGAAATAGAAACAAACATGAAAAATCTTATTTGAAAGAAAAGAAAATAAAAAATATTGTTTGGAAGAAAGAAAAAGAAAAAAAAAATCAAGAAAACAAAAAATGTCATGTTATATATCAATTAATTAATATAAATATCTATCTATATATACATACACTTATATATGTATATGTAAAGTTACATAGGTCGTAAATTGGGTCACGGTTCGTGTTCGTGTTCGTGTTAACAAGTTACATGTTAAAATAAATGGGTTAGACTTGTCATTTTCAGATTTTGCGAGTTCAACCCGAAAACGACTTGTTTATTATACGGGTTCATGGGTCGTGTCATATACATGTTCGTGTAAAAAATGCTCAACCCTAACCCATTAACTTCGTGCACGATTCAATTTGTGTCATCATGTCGTGTCGAAAATTCCCATCCCTAGTTTTCACCCTAGTTCTTGGGGCATTTTGTTGAGCAAATCAAGAACTTCAAAAATCATTGCAAAAAAAAAAAAAAAAATTCAGATTTGGATAAGGTTAATCATCTACAATTTGTGTTTCTTGTGATTTTAGGAAGGAATTTTTAAAATTTTTCCTAATATAATTTTTATATATGAATATGTGATATTTTCATTATATAAATTTTAAAGATTTGGTAAAGATTTTAAAGGACGTGTTCTAAAAGCTAGGATTAGTGTTGTGTATAGTATTTCTTGAGTATAGTGCAATTTTTGCAAGACCTTAGAGTATATGAAACCTAAGATGAGGAAAGCCCTAATTATTCGAATAAGAACCCTAATGTCCTTCAAATTTTGTAATTGGGAAAAAAAGAAAATTGTTAATCAATTTTGAGAAATTTAAATAAGATCTTGTTGATTGAGAGATGGTAAAGATAGAAAGTTTGAATTATATGTAATTTGATTGAAATTGATGATAAATTGAGGAATGCTTCATTATATATATCGTTGAGTTCATTGAGAGTGATTATCTAGGTTGTTATTGGTTATAACTTGTTCCCAAACAAGACCTTAGATAGGTTTAATAGGAATTACTATTGTTGACATAATTAAATGAAACTAGTGTTGACACTATTAATGAAATGAAATTGAGAATGCAATAGTTCAATTGTGACATGAGGCTAGGTTGAAAGTAATGGAGATAATAGGTGATTTTGGTTTTGCGAACTAAGTGTGGTTAAATGAATTACATGTTGTACATTGCTTATATTGGGGTGTACGAAATATCTGTTTTAGCGATTGGTGGAGGATTGCATTGCTTGTTGTAGAATTGATATGAAATTAGGTTGAATTGAAACCTTACATGTTATGTAGTTTTATCAATTAATTTGGAAAATGGAGTTGATGTGATTCATGTTATGTTATGTGATGAAAGTGCTATGTAGAGGTTTCAAGTTCCTTCTAGTTAGCACTCGATAAAGTGGATTGCATTTCTAATCATGGGTTTCAAGTTTCCTCCAACTAGCGCTTGGTAAAGTGGCTTGCGCTTCGAATGATAGGTTCTAAGTTCCCTCCAACAAATGCCTAGTAAAAGTGGTATGCACTTCTAGTGATGAGTTCCAAGTTCCCTCCAGCTAGCGCCTACTAAAGTGGATGGTAGTGACTTAATAAAGTCAGATTGTGTTATGAAAATGTAATGTCTTGTTTAGATTTTTATACATGTGTCTATGGTAAAAGGTGCCAAATTGCCCCTATGTACTATAAAATGTGGGGATGTCTTGGAGAGTATTATGAATTGTGATTCTAGTGGGGTTATATTGTAATGACCCAAATTTTTATAGCAGGTCTTCTCTGAAACGCTACGTAAGAGTGATGAGGGGCTACTATTTGCTTGCAAGGCAATCAGAATTTTTTTAGAGGGAGGAATAAAATAGGACCCACTACATACACTTTAGCTGATGCTTTGGCAATTGCTCAACATCATGATGCAGTTAGTGGCACCGAAAAGCAGCATGTGGCTGAACCTTATCTCTCTCTCTGGGTGCATAACAGAGGGCTTGTGGGTCTATTAGAAAACAAAACACAGCATCTTTTTACTCTCTCTCTCTCTGGCCTTTTATTCAAAAACAGAGTGGAGAAGGAGAAGGGAAGGTGGTGTGTGTGACGGGTGCTTCAGGTTACATAGCATCATGGCTAGTGAAGCTCTTGCTTCTCCACAGTTACACCGTCAGAGCTTCTGTTCGTAACCCAAATACAACTTGGTTCTACTCGTCTCACTTGATAAGATCCCAATCAATATTAGCTTGATTTAAATGAATGTTAGCTGAATACATCAAAAGCAACTTTGATCCTCAAGCTTCACTACTGTCTTGGCTTTGATGAGCCACTTTCCGATGGTCCTCTGTATCATCTCCTTGTTGATGACCCCAAAAAAAAAAGACTGAACACTTGCTTGCACTTGATGGAGCTAAGAAGAGACTTCATTTGTTTCAAGCAGACTTACTAGAAGAATGATCATTTGATCCAATAGTAGATGGATGTGAAGGTGTTTTTCACACAACATCTCCTGTTCATTTTTCAGTGAGTGACCCGCAGGTAGAACTAATTGATCCTGCATTGAAGGGAACAGTTAATGTATTAAAAGCATGTGCAAAAGTTCCATCTATTATGTAAAACCTTTTGTTAGGTCCCTGTGTTGTCAAATCCGGAGACAAAATCTTATGTTGATTCAAAACTATGTTTTTCTGTTTTTGTACTGTCCGCTCGAGCGTAGACTCTTGAGCTCGAGCGTAGATTAGCAGGTCACAGTAGTTTGACAGGGCAAGCACAGATTCTGGAAGGTGTGATTTGACGCTCGAGCGGAAACTCCTACGCTCGAGCGCATCTCTGTTTCTTCGTATGCAGTTTTTGTTCAGTCCGCTCGAGCGGGCTATGTTGAGCTCGAGCGGAGATCGCGGTTTCAGATTCTTATTTAAAGCTGCTAACGTTGTTTTGTTGGACACGTTTTCCTAGATCTGATCAAAACAAACTAGGGTTGAGTTTAAAGTCTTCTTGGGAGATTTTTGAGAGTACTTCTTGATGTCTTGAGAAGAGTTCTTCACTCAGGATCTAAACTACATACATCAAGGAGTTGGTTTCTTTAAATTCAAGAGAGAGTTCTCTTCGGTGGATTCCGAAGATTCTAGCATATAGTTTCGAAAGGTGTTTGATTCTATATGTGGGTGAGGTTGTGGAATCAACTTCAAGATTGATCAGTTCCGAGATGAAGTTGTGAAAAAGAGTTACAGAAGATTCGGAGACAGATTGACTAAGTTGGGTAATTTGTAAAATATCTTTGTAATCTTTTTACTTCAGTAGTGGATTGATTTATGGCGTTTCGCCCGTGGTTTTTTTAATCACAGTTGGAGGTGTCCAATTGTGGTTTTTTCCACGTAAAAATCTTTTGTGTCGATTTATTATTTAATCTGACAAAACAAACAATCTAAATCACTTTCGTAAGTGCTTGTTGATTTAGATTGTGTGTTTTGGATTTTTGGGATTTGGAATATTTTAATCTTGATCTAATCACGAATCACTTAGATTTTCAATTGGTATCAGAGCGGGTCACTCTTTGTTTTTTTTTTTTCAAAACTATAGGAGTGTGATTTTGTGTGATTAGTATCATGGATTCTATTCGTGAAGGTAACTCCACTCATAGACCCCCTTTACTAGACGGTACAAACTATTCTTATTGGAAAGCTCGTATGAGAGCATTTTTAAAATCCATCGATGAGAAAGTTTGGCACTCCGTAATCTTTGGGTGGAGTGAACCTACAATCACCGTTGATGGGATTGATATTCCTAAACCCCTAGATAAATGGGACACAATCGATTACCAGAATTCGAGTTGGAACAGCAAAGCTCTAAACTCCCTCTTCTGCTCTGTCACACCTGAAGAATTCCGTCGAATTTGCACGTGTGAAATAGCAAAAGAGGCGTGGGATATTCTTGAAACGATTCACGAAGGTACCACCTCGGTTAAAAGGGCAAAACTTCAACGTCTCACGTCCGCCTTTGAAACCCTTTTTATGCGCGACGATGAGACGTTCGATGAATTTTATGCAAAACTCAGTGATATCGTGAATTCCTGTTTCACTCTCGGTGAGAAAATCCCGGAAGCAAGAGTTGTTGGAAAAATTTTGAGGTCCCTTCCCGAGAGGTTCCAACCAAAGGTGACAGCCATTGAGGAGGCTCAGAATGTTGATACCCTCAAGCTCGATCAATTGGTTGGAAATTTGCAGACTTATGAAGCCCATCAAATTTCTAAGAAAAAGCAAAAAGAAAATATGGCTTTCACGAGTGCCCATGAGACTGCAAAACCTCCGGAGACTGAATTTGATTTAGAGTCTGAGATGACGGCTATGCTTACAAAACAGTTTAAAAAATTTTTGAAAAAGAAGCCGAATTTCAGAGCCCCTATTTCAAAAGATAAGAGTAATGACAAACCCAAAAATGTTCCACCAAAATTTGCTCAAACTACTGAAAAAAAGATTGTTAGGGGACCAGGGGTAAAGTGTTATGAGTGTCAAGGCTTTGGTCACATTGCCCTTGAATGCCCTTCGAAAAAGAATCGAAAGAAAGTCTACACTGTAACTTGGGATGATGAAAGCGGGTCGGAGCAAGAACCCGAAGAACCTGAATCTGGAGAAGACGGGGATAGTGCTTTCATGGCTTTTTGGTCTACTTTGACACCACCTCCTCCAGAGCCAGCAGAGTTAGCTCGTGGTCAGAATTTGCATCTTCCTCCCACCTTTGACGGGAGTAACTACCTGTTTTGGAAAATCAGAATGAGAGCTTTTCTGAGAGCTTTTGATCCAGAAGGCTGGCAGGCCATTGAACAAGATACAGACAGGGCTGACAATCCGAGTAATCAGAGAGCCCTGATCACTATTCGTGGAGCAATCTCTACTGAAGAACAGCAACGGGTTATTCGTTGCACAAAGGCTAAAGAGGCATGGGAAATTTTGAGCCAATTCCATGAAAGAGGAAACTCACATTCACCACCATCCAGCGACTTTTCAGTCTTAGTTGCAAGATTGGAGGAGGCAAAGGAGAATGAAGAGCAAAAAGAGGATGATGAGACATCTGAGGATAATGAGGAGATCAATGGCGATGAACTACAACAAGCCTACGAAAAGCTGTACGAGGAATCTTTGAATTTGTCCAAACTCAACGACAGACTCTCTCTCAAGCTCAAGACATGTGAGAGTGAGAATGTTAGGCTGAAAGAAGAACTTGTAGCAGCAAAGCAGAATATTGTCAAGATCTCGAGTGACAGGCAAGACTTATGTGGAAAATTACTATCCTCTGAAACTGAAAGGAATGAACTTCTGAAGGTGTATTCCACATTTGAAGAAAAGCTTGAAAGTCTTGAGCTGTCACAAGCCAGATTGGAAGAGATAATCTGTCAAAAGGATGAAGAGCTTCGGGTTGCTAGAACCACTATTGCCATGTGGAACAAAGGCTCAAAATCCTTAGAAGACATCCTCGGGTCTCAACAAATGGGTTGCGATAAAAGCGGGTTAGGCTATGATGCAACAGCACACAAGGGACAGGCCTCTACTTCACATGACAAGAAGACTCAAGCAAAGGGAAAATTGAAGGTAGACCAGGCTGATCTCTCTCTCCGTCTACCGAAAGCTGGTAAAATCAACAAAAAGGAGGTAAAACCAGTTTTTATTTGTCATCACTGTGGTAGGTATGGCCACATTCGTCCTTACTGCTTTGAACTCTTTGGTAAGGTGTCTCAAAAGGGTAGAAATTCTAATACTTTTTGGGTTAGGAGACAACCTTACATGTCTAGGCTGAACACCAAGACTAAAAAGGTTTGGATTAGAAAAGAGGATTTGACTTGTTTTGTTGCTCACACTGCTCTAAAAGCACGTGATTCACACATGTGGTATCTTGATAGTGGGTGTTCTCGTCATATGTCCGGTAACAAATCCTACTTCACCTCCCTTGAAAAATATGAAGGAGGAATTGTTACCTTTGGAGACGGTGGCACTTCGAGAGTCATTGGTAAGGGCTCTATAAGTGTTGCTGGTCTTCCCAAGCTAGATAATGTTTTACTAGTTGATGGTCTTAAAGCAAATCTTTTAAGCATTAGTCAAATGTGTGATTCCCATCATGAAGTATTGTTTTCTAAAAATAAATGTGAAATTTTGGATAAAAAAGGAAATACTGTCTTACATGGGGTTCGCACATCTGATAACTGCTATGGGATTGTTACAACTAATGATCTCACTTGTCACTCTGCCATCATTAGTAACATTGATTTGTGGCATCAAAGATTAGGTCACATGAATTTCAATGACCTAACTAAGATTGCCAACAAAGAGCTTGTGAGGGGAATACCTAAACTAGGTAAGAATTTGAGCCATGTGTGTGGACCATGTCAGCTTGGAAAGCAAACCCGTTCTCCTCATAAAAAGGTGAACAGCTTTACAACCAAACGTCCTCTTGAATTAGTTCATATGGATTTAATGGGTCCTACTCGCACTGAAAGCATCGGAGGTAAAAGATACATTTTTTTAACTGTTGATGATTTTACTCGATTTTCGTGGGTAAATTTTTTAAGGGAAAAATCTGATACGTTTGATGCTTTCCAGGCCTTAGTCCTCAAAATCCAAAATGAACAGGGTATTTCCATTGGGCGTATCATAAGAATCCGAACCGATCATGGTCGTGAATTTGAAAATAGTTTGTTTTCGGATTTTTGTGATATGCATGGAATCAAGCATGAATTTTCTGCCCCTATTACTCCACAACAAAATGGAGTTGTTGAGAGGAAGAACAGGGTTGTTCAAGAAATGGCTAGGGTCATGCTCCTTAGTAAGAAACTTCCTCCTAAGTTTTGGGCTGAAGCCTTAAATACTGCTGTGTATGTCATAAATCGCGTATATTTAAGGCCCGGCACTTTACAAACTCCATATGAATTGTGGAAGGGCTTGAAACCTAATGTAAAATACTTCAAAACTTTTGGGAGTAAGTGTTACATCTTCAAAGATAGAGAGCCTTTGGGCAAATTTGACTCCCGAAGTGATGAAGGTATTTTTCTAGGGTATTCAACCACTAGTAGGGCTTTTAGAGTCTATAACCTGCGAACTTCATCTTTAATGGAATCTATTAATGTGGTTATAGATGACACAGGTGCACCTACTCCAGCAACACATGAGGATGATAATGATGAGTCTTCAATCTTGGACACGGATTCACAAAATCAAGGAGAAGGTGCGGACCCGTCACAAGAAATGGTTACAGAACCATCTTCACAGGTAAGGTCAAGTCCAAAAAGTGCTCCAAGGGACATCACTCCTATTGCCCCTGTCACTGCGAGTCCTGAGCTTAAACCATCAGCTAGGGTGAAACTGAATCATCCAGCCCAACAGGTGATTGGAAGTGTCTCGGATCGAATGAAAACCCGAAGACAGATTCGGGATGAGGTATCACATATGTGTTATGTTTCTTTAATTGAACCTAAGAATTTTAAAGAGGCCTTGCTAGATGATAGTTGGGTCAATGCTATGCATGAAGAATTAGGTCAATTTGAACGTAACAAAGTTTGGACTCTAGTTCCCAGACCTAGAGACATGAATGTGATAGGTACCAAGTGGATCTTTAAAAATAAATCTGATGAGAATGGTACAGTTGTTAGGAACAAAGCTAGGTTGGTTGCTCAAGGCTACACACAAGTAGAGGGTATTGACTATGATGAGACGTTTGCCCCAGTTGCACGTCTCGAATCCATTCGTATTTTGCTTGGTGTTGCATGTTTTCTTGGCTTTAAATTGTTTCAGATGGATGTAAAAAGTGCCTTTTTGAATGGGTACTTAAAAGAAGAGGCATATGTTGAGCAACCAAAAGGGTTTGAGGATCCTAAATGCCCTAATCATGTCTACAAGTTAGATAAGGCCTTGTATGGATTGAAACAAGCCCCTCGGGCTTGGTATGATAGGCTAACTACCTTTCTTCTTGATAATGATTTTCATAGAGGTAGTGTGGATAAGACCTTATTTGTAAAACATACTAAGTCTCATATCCTTGTTGCTCAGATTTATGTTGATGATATTGTGTTTGGATCCACTGCTGATCATCTTGTGAAATATTTTTCGGATTGCATGACACATGAGTTTGAAATGAGCATGATGGGAGAGTTGTCTTATTTTTTGGGTCTTCAAATCAAACAGTCTCCTTCAGGTATATTTGTGTCTCAGTCTAAGTATGCGAAAAATCTTGTGTCTAAGTTTGGTCTTGAGTCTTCCAAGCATGCCCGCACTCCAATGAGCACCAGTCTTCACCTCTCCAAAGATTCCTCTGGTATTGATGTTGATCCTACCCTTTATAGGAGTATGATAGGGAGTCTTTTGTATCTTACAGCCAGTCGTCCTGATATTTCTTTCAGTGTCGGTGTCTGTGCTCGTTACCAAGCCAGTCCTAAAGAGTCTCACCTTCTTGCGGTAAAACGCATCATCAAGTATGTTAATGGGACTTTGGGGTATGGGGTTTGGTTTTCCACTGACACTACAGCCGAAATTACTGGTTTTTCTGATGCCGACTGGGCAGGATGTGCTGATGATAGGAAAAGTACATCCGGGGGTTGTTTTTACCTTGGGAATAATCTGGTCTCTTGGCATAGTAAAAAGCAGAATGCCATCTCTCTTTCCACTGCTGAGGCTGAGTACATTGCTGCAGGGAGTTGTTGTGCTCAAATGTTGTGGATGAAGCAAATGCTTCATGATTATGGGATAGAACAGAACACTCTTACTCTTTTCTGTGATAACACAAGTGCCATAAACATTTCAAAAAATCCTGTCCAACACTCTCGCACCAAACACATTGACATTCGTCATCATTTTATTCGAGAGTTAGTGGAAGAGGGCCTAGTTGTTATTGAGCATATTCCCACTGAGCATCAAAAAGCTGACATTTTTACAAAACCCCTTGATCTTCTTCGGTTTGAGTTCCTTAGAAAGACCCTGGGTGTCATGCTCGATCACTAGAGTGTTACTTGTTTCTTGAGTAGGTGTAAATGTTTGTGCCCTATGAATGCTTGGATGTGATAATCTCATTATCACTGATATCTGTTTACTTGCATCCAATTTTTATACACTTCTCATGCTGCTTACAAGATCTCATTGTTCATTGGTCATAGCTCATTTTGAATGCCCATGCTCATTAACCTCATGATCTCATTCTGTACACATCCTTGAGATTAATTGTTGCAGGGGTTTCCGCACATGTGATCAAAGTTCTCTATGGACCACTAACAGTGTTTCTTGTACTTTTACTGTGGAATTGACCGATACTAGCATATCATGGGTGATGTTGAGTCTCTTAACCATCCACCATCTGTTTTCACTTCCACGGTTTCTCCCTCAGATCCTTGAAGTCCAGGCATTAGGAAAAGGCTACCTCAGAGGCACCAACCAGGCCATCCTTTATGATTTCATTCTTCTCTGGTTTGGTTTCCATACTCTTGAGAGTGAAAGCCACCAGTGAGTGCCCACACGAAAGAAACTAAAAGGGACTCTTTGACTGAGGGGGAGCCTCCGCATTTACTCAACAAATACCCCGTGATTCCTAGTGGTTTGACTTTTCACTGTATTGTTGAGTTACTCTTGATGGAGGTCCAGCCATCCGATCACTACTAGGATTAACTCTAGCTCAGTGACCTCTCATGGATTGCACACACACACTTTTTTATGTGAGCTCTCATCTGGGATTTTGAGGTGTACATTCTCATGTAGCTTATGATCATTGATTATATTTTTTGCTATGCTCATGATTACTAATGTCGTTTTTTTTTTTTTTAATAAAAAAAAGAGGTGCAAGTTCACACGATTCATGACTTGTGGATTATTTCATCTTAATATTCATTTGGCTCAGTCTGATCATCTATTTTTGTTTCAGGTCTCACCCTGTGATTTTGCATCTTGGATTGTTTTAAAAAAAAAAAAAAAAAAAAAAAAAAAAAAAAAAAAAAAAAAAAAAAGGGGGGGGTCTGTTTTGTTACGCTCGAGCGGCTTGTTTTACGCTCGAGCGTGGTTTTCACTCTTGCAGCAGTTTGTTCGCGTTTTAACAGTTCTGAGAGATGGTATTTTGAGCTCGAGCGGTCTTCTTCATGCTCGAGCGGGAGTCTGCTTGCAGTGTTGTCCGCTCGAGCGGTACTAAGTACGCTCGAGCGGACCTGTTTTATACTTAACTCCCTCTCTTGACTCTTCGAGTTTTTTTTTTTTTCTTCCTATTTCATTCTCTCGATCTAGGGTTGGTCGTGTGGCTGCATTGTGGTCGGTTCTCCTCCCATTCCTCATCCTTCCCACTGATTTGCTCTTTGGTAAGTTTTCTCCTCTCTTATTTTCCCATTTTCAAGTTCTATTTGGTTCGATTGGTTGTTGGGTTTATAGCTTTGTGGGGTGTTTTGTGTCGTGTCTGTGGTTCTCTCTCTCACACTCGTTTTCTTTGTCTGTTTGTCTGTTTTTTTTGTTTTTTTCTTGTGTTGTGTCTGTGGTTTTTGAAGATATCTGTGTCCCTCCTTTAATGGGCTGTTGAGGTCTCATTGTGTGGGTATCAATTTGGGTTTCGATACATTGCTGTGTTTTACTCATGATTCATACTTATTCTGTGCACTTTCTCTTACATTTTGTGTATTAATTATGAGTTCTTCAATACCATGCTTTCATGCCCTGTTTTGTGTTATGCCCTGTTTTTGATTTGATTCCTGCACTAATGTTGTGTTTGGTTTATTTTGGTTTGGGTTGGGTTTTGGGTTTGCTGCTTTGTTGGGTATCTTAGTGTCTTCTTAGCTATGTCTACTCCTGCCCCAAAACGCCGAAAGGCCACCGTTTCACGCCCTACCTTTAATCCTGAGAGGTTTCAGTCAGCCTCTCAATCCAAGTCATACCATAAATCTTTTGTGACTCGAACCGTTCATTTAGAACGTAATGTTCAACCCGATACTTTTGAGTCCATCAAAATTCGTCCATTGTTCGACCCTCTAGGAGGTGACCGTGTTTTATTATTCTCGGGGCGTCAGAATCTCGATTGGGTTCGAGAATTCTACTGTAATATGGAGGGTATTAGGGATTATGAGCCTTCTTTCACCACTTGGGTTAGGTCCAAATCCATTTCTGTCACCCCTGCTTTGATTCGCCAACTACTTCAGGTTGAGCAGGGTTCTCCCCAATACTATCCATTTCCTGTACCGGATCGTCCGACTTGTGACTTCGATGAGGTGTCTTTGGAACTTTGTGGTGTTGGCCGTCATTGGCCTAAAGGCGGTTTGATTAAACAGTTTGAACTTCTTCCGGAGTTCCGACTGCTTAATTTGATTGTCTGCACCAACATTCTTGTCACCACACATTCTTCCGAGGTCAAACAAGACCAAGGCTTCATTCTGTCCTGTATTGCCAATCATCGCTCTATTGATCTTGCCTCTCTTATTGTCACCAAAATGATCAGTGCTCATGGCCATTCCAAGCTTGGCCTTCCTTACGGTTGCTTGATCAACCGACTTTTGTCTGACCTTGGGGCTCCCACCCTCGATGATGATGAGTTTGCCTCTCCCTCTCGCCCTTTCACTAAGAAAACTGTCTCGCAGAGTCGGGCTCATGTTAAGGGGGAGTCCTCTAGGGCTGGTCCTTCTACAGGTACCGCTGCTGGTCTTGCTGAGGAGGCTGAATATGATGCTGCTGCTGCCGGGGGTGAGGAGGATCCTACTCCACCTGTTCCATCTAGCTCGTTTCCTGATCAGCTTCGCCATTTTGAGGAGGCCATGACTCGGCGGTTAGACTTTCTTGATGCTCGGTTTGACGCATTTGATGGTCGTCTTGGTCAGCTCGAGCAGACTGCTGCGCATACTACTTCGCAGCTGGATCACATCATTTCCTTACTGACGCTTCAGCCACCCCCTCCTCCGTCTGGTGCTTGATTTCTTCATTCCCGGTCAAAAAGGGGGAGAGTTTGGATCCTGCTCCTGCTGCTGTGGATTGGACATGGTATAGTTTGCTTTGATATTTTGTTGGTAGTACATGGATATTTGTTGGTACATGGATATTGTTTTGTTTTTGTCTTTTGGTTGTTGGTACATGGATATTGTTTTGTTTTTGTCTTTTGGTTATGACACATAGATATTTTGGTATTTTGTTCCGTTGGGTCTATTGAATGGATACATTTTGCTATATTCTTATACAGTTCCACAAGTTTTGGTTTTGTATGTTGCTAGTTGTTTCACAGGTGAATGGTGGATGATGAATTGACTTGTTGGATTGATATATGGCAATGGCAAGATTGGAAAGTTTAATTGTTCATAGATTTGTTTTGAAGTGTTTTAGTATTAGTTGTTGAATCTTGTCTAGTGCGTGTGTTTAAGGATGTTTGTTTAGAAAAGTTTTGTCCGGGAATTGACAAAGGGGGAGATTGTTAGGTCCCTGTGTTGTCAAATCCGGAGACAAAATCTTATGTTGATTCAAAACTATGTTTTTCTGTTTTTGTACTGTCCGCTCGAGCGTAGACTCTTGAGCTCGAGCGTAGATTAGCAGGTCACAGTAGTTTGACAGGGCAAGCACAGATTCTGGAAGGTGTGATTTGACGCTCGAGCGGAAACTCCTACGCTCGAGCGCATCTCTGTTTCTTCGTATGCAGTTTTTGTTCAGTCCGCTCGAGCGGGCTATGTTGAGCTCGAGCGGAGATCGCGGTTTCAGATTCTTATTTAAAGCTGCTAACGTTGTTTTGTTGGACACGTTTTCCTAGATCTGATCAAAACAAACTAGGGTTGAGTTTAAAGTCTTCTTGGGAGATTTTTGAGAGTACTTCTTGATGTCTTGAGAAGAGTTCTTCACTCAGGATCTAAACTACATACATCAAGGAGTTGGTTTCTTTAAATTCAAGAGAGAGTTCTCTTCGGTGGATTCCGAAGATTCTAGCATATAGTTTCGAAAGGTGTTTGATTCTATATGTGGGTGAGGTTGTGGAATCAACTTCAAGATTGATCAGTTCCGAGATGAAGTTGTGAAAAAGAGTTACAGAAGATTCGGAGACAGATTGACTAAGTTGGGTAATTTGTAAAATATCTTTGTAATCTTTTTACTTCAGTAGTGGATTGATTTATGGCGTTTCGCCCGTGGTTTTTTTAATCACAGTTGGAGGTGTCCAATTGTGGTTTTTTCCACGTAAAAATCTTTTGTGTCGATTTATTATTTAATCTGACAAAACAAACAATCTAAATCACTTTCGTAAGTGCTTGTTGATTTAGATTGTGTGTTTTGGATTTTTGGGATTTGGAATATTTTAATCTTGATCTAATCACGAATCACTTAGATTTTCACCTTTGATCGACCAAAATCGATTAAACCCTAGTTCTTGAGGCCAAAATGAAGAGCTTGGCGAGAGCAACATTTTGACCCATGGAGATCGAAATTTGACAAAATCGAAAATTTGGATTTTTGCTTGTTTCCTCTTCTAGCTTGAGGTAGCAATTTTTCCTACACTTCTTTATGCACTTTTACTTGATTATATGGAGTTTAGAGTTGTATATAATTTAATTAGAATTTTTGAAAAATTTGTGATTTATTTGCTTAAAAGATAAATTTTGAGAAAAATAAAGAGTTGATGCCCAAATTGCAAAAGTGTAAACTTGGAATATGTTTGTAAGGTTATGAAAGAGCTATGTTTTAAATTTGAAGAAAAACGGATTTCGACTCGATCGGTTTTGAAATTTTTACCGGGTTGCGACCAAAAAAGTATTTTTAAAGAAAACAAAGGAATTATGTTTAACTTTTGGGGCTTTTGATCAAAATATGATGTCATAGTTGAACAATGCTTGGAGAATGAGTTTGGAAAGAAATTGATGTTTTCTTGGGCATTAATGGTATTATTTTGCTTAATGTTTAGAAATGGACCTTGAAATGCTACTGGGCGTGATTGTGATATGAAAACTAGTGTAGTTGTTCATATTTGATAAGATGTGGAATAGATTGTATTTATTATAATTTTTGAAATTTAATTGTTTAAATATCTGTTTAGAAATATCTGTTTTGGACTATCGGTGGAGGATAGCCATGATTGTTGTAGAAATGCATGAGACTTAGGTAAATTGAACCACATTCCTTATTTGTTGCATTGGATATTGCATTACATTCATTTCATTGGAAATGTATCTATTTTTGAGAAATGTTTGGGAATGTATCTATTTGCAAAAAGATGAATACTTGGTGAATCTGGGTAGGGGGTGTAGAACCGCGCGGTTAGGTGTCAAGCCTTCCAGTTTGCTGGTAAAAATGGCAGTGGTAGTGCATTTGGGTCTACTTGCAGATACTCACCTAGAGATTCACAGAGCCTGTATTCATGTAACAGATATGGTTAAAATGGAAATAGTTTTATATCTGTTGTTGCATCTCAGCATTGCATGCTTTATAAAAAAACAGATAAATTATTTATCATGAGCATGGCATGAGCATACTCCTCTTTAGTCTTGTCATGGTTCATATGTTGTGTAGTATATCTTTACTGGGTTGTGGCTCACCCTATAAGGGAAACCATTTCAGGTATAGGTGTTATGTCTCCTCCAAGACATTGACTTGGGAGGACTTGGAGCTGAGGCTTCATTTTTATTTTATTGTTATTTGTTGAATGTAAGTGCATGGCTGTATTTGCATTGAGTTGAAACTCCATTTTGTGTAACCAAGAATGTTCTTGGATAAATTTGTAAGCCTGTAGGACACTTATTATCTGTTTGGCTGCCATTTCATACTTGTTGTAAAATGTATGCTTGGGATTAGAAATAGGGCATTGAGATGTGAATAGCATGTATTTGGCATTTGGGATTTAATGGAAATGGATGTATAGAATAGTTAGCTATATATATGTGTTTGTCTATCAAGTGGGTTTTGTAGCATAAATAGATATACCCTGCCCAATTTTCGGAGCGCTACATATATGATGTAATAGACTATTGGGAGTTAGTTATAATCTATGTGGCATCGCAATTTTTGAATTGTAGTTTGGTGTTGAATTGCTTTAGTTGATCTACCTTAGTGGATTTTGAGAATATTTATTGAGATGATTTTTAAATATTCAAAATTTATGAAACTTTTTAAGTTATTAAAGATGAAATTGAAAGTTAAAGGCTCTGTTTGGAAGAGCTTTGGAACTTTAGTTCCACCCTTTGGTTTGCACGTAGTGTTTGTTTACGGTTTTCAAAAATTAATTCCACACTCACTTTTGAAAACTCTGTCCAAGGCAGAAAAATTTGGGCTAACTGATCGTCCTCCCGGACGTCCGGCCGGTTGATTGGAACAGTGCATTTTTTACTTTTATTTTTTTTACAATTGCCACATGTTATTTTTTATATTTTAAATAAAAAAAATTTTAGAATTTTTAATTTTTTTTTTGAGTTTTGAATAGAGTTTTGAGCTGTATGTTTGGTTATGAGTTGTAAGTTTTTGTATCAAATATTATATGTCACATTAAAAATTTCCCATTCAATTCAAAACTCTTTTCAAAATTCATTCACCAAACAAATTTTTCACAGTCATATTATGATTCCAAAACTCACAAACTCAAAATATAACTTTATTCTCAAATCATATTTAGAAAAGTCTACCAAACGCAACCAAAGATTTTTGAATTGTAGTTTGGTGTTGAATTGCTTTAGTCGATCTACCTTAGTGGATTTTGAGAATATTTATTGAGATGATTTTTGAATATTTAAAATTTATGAAACTTTTTAAGTTATTAAAGATGAAATTGAAAGTTAAAGATTGGAACCCTTATCAAATGTAAATGGATGGTTTTTGAGAAAAAGTATACTTATGTATATACATATTTTGGATAGTGAAAAAGAGAACTTTATCGATATATTTATTATGTGGAGTATTCATGATCATATGTATGTGTAGAAGTATATTAATTAGAATTATTGGAATTTCTACTAGACTATATGTTTATCCCACGTTATTTAACATCTTAATTAAATTACACTTTGCAACCCTACACTTTGCACCAAATCTCACTTTGGCCCCTACACATAAAATCATGATAGTCAACCCCTGTACTTTTGGTCAAATTCCACTTTGTTTCCTATACATGAAATTATGACAGTCAACTCCTGTAATTTTGGTAAAATCTCACTTAGGTCCCTACATAAGTGTTAATTTCCCCTTTCTGTTACTCAATTGTTTAAATTTTTAATAGAATCTAGTCATATAATAAAAATGTGATTACGATATAAGGGTAAGAAAGGAAAATTGTAATAACTTGAAAATTTAAATTGTCCCTTAAATTTTATATTAATATTATGGTTATATGTGATAATATATTATTAAAAAAATAAATTAATATAATCGTGGTAACAACAACAACAACAACAACAACAACAACAACAATAACAATAATAATAATAATAATAATAACAAATAAATAAATATAATAATAAAAAATCTATGATAATAATAACAAATCTAAGCTAGAATCCAAGTGTGTATTTGTTGGACCACAAAACCTTAGCCATCTCGGCAGTCTAGGATCAAGGAGGATGAATAAGCCAATTTAGATCATTAGTGCACCTAGGCTGTGTATATATATATATATATATAAAGGGATGAGTGAGGCTGTAAGTGTATATGGAGAAAGGAAAAGGAAATAGAAAGGAAAATGGGAGCGAAGGAACAACCGTGGAAAGGTAGCAAAAATAAGAAGAAAATAGTAAGGGTCAATATTAAGGTGAGTTATATTATATCTTGAGTCACCATAATATATTTTACATATGTTTTGAATTACCATAATTTATTTTACGTAAATTATGTTTTATATATTATATTAGCATTTTTAAATATGTTATTTATTTATGAATCTTATTTGATATACTAAGGAAAACTCATGGATAAAGTTGTTTATTAAAATGTGTTTTAAGTAATTATTTTATAAGTACCATCATGGAGGTTTCATGTCTTGGGAGACTTAAATAACCATTGGCCCTCTGATTAGCCACTTTGTGACCTTTTTCTGTCATGGATCCATGGACACTTTGAATTTCGGGTGTGGAGCAAAGTGCTGTACAGAGCTAAGTGCTACACTATTGTGGGAGCCACCTCTAGAGTTCGTTCGAGCTACCTCTTGAGTCCATACATCAGTTTTGTTCTGTTCTGTACCGTGGTTATAATTATTTTGTATTATATGTTAAATGTTTCCGTATTATATATTCTGTGTTTTAATATCAAGCTCTATTTTAGCCAATAATTATCCATGGTGATTTTTATACCCTTATACTCTTAGTATAATATTTCTCACTCTGCCATGTGCTTATAGTTGTTTACCACTTTCAGGTGACATGTTAGGGCTAGCGCGTGGGGTAGGCACAAAGCACTTTGTAGACATAAGTTCAGCTTTGACAATTTAATTAAATAGAAGCTCCGATGATTATTTTGGTACCCTCACTTAAATATTATTTCCGCTCGCGTTTATTAATTTGTTCAAGAATTGGTCGGAAGTAACTTCAATTACTGGCCATCATGATACTTAACCCTTGGGTACGAGGAGCGGGTCGTGACAAAAATCATCTACATTTTCCACTAATACGCACTTTATTCCAAAATTTACATCAAAATATGACTCTATTAGGCTAAAACAAAACATAGATTATGACCAATTAAGAAGATGAACTAAGATTTTTCATAAATTGGAATCACGAAACTCTATTTTTCATGATAACACAGTCTTCTGTATATTCATCTTTCGTTCTCTTTGATTTCTTTGTCGCATTTTTTTTTTTATTTCAAAAGTTCTACTTTCTTGTCTTTTCGTCCCAATTTTTACCATACGAATATATATATATATATATTGTATTATATTACTCTCATGTGCTTATTACGTATGACAAAGTGTATTGGTGGGAAACATGGATGATTAGTCACATTTTTGTCACATGACTAGATTTTGTTAAAGATTGAAAAATAAAATAACAGAAAAAGGATATTGACACTTGTGTAGTGACCAAAATGGGATTTGAGTAAAAGTGTAGGGGGTTGACTATCACGCTTTCATGTGTAGAGACCAAAGTGAGATTTGACCAACAGTGCAGGGGGTTGACTGTCAAAATTTCATGTGTATGGGCCAAAGTGAGATTTGGTGCAAAGTGCAGGGGTAGAAAGTGTAATTTACCCTAACATTTTTCAAGTACAAATTTAAAACATCATGTTCAAGCTTGAGAAGTTCTCTTTTTCTCTTTTCGGCCATAGGGCCTTTCATTTGTCAACTGAATGGTATATTTTTATGGGCAAATTATGCAAATTTTCCCTATAGTTTACCCATTTTTTTATTTTATTTTGGTCCCCGTTGTTCAATTTGATCAATTTTGCCCCTTAATTTTATAGATTATGTCATTAGTCCAATAAATAACGACGGTTAAGTTTGATGGACGAAAAATCAAATGTTGTTTCAATTTGGTCCCTGTAGTTTATAGGATGTATCGATTTGGTCCATGTAATTTATAGGAAAGTCAAAAAAATAAGGACCAAATTGACACATCCTGTATACTACAAAAACCAAATTGAAACATGATATGATTATCCTTATATCAAACTTAACCGTCGTTATTTATTGGACTAATATGACACAATCCGTAAAATTAAGGGGCAAAATTGATGAAATTGAAACAACATGGACCAAAGAAAAAAAGATAAATTACAGGGACTACCACTGTAATTTGCCCTATTTTTATAATGAGGGTTACAGTCCTCTTATTCATGTTTATGTAAGCCTAAGGACATTTGTAAATATATTTGTAGACACCCTATTTTTGACCGTCCTCAAGACTTGGATGTTCTTGCAGGGTGCATCCAGCAACAAGTTTGATTGCTTGTCGAGTACTCGACTTTTGCGACAGAATGCTCCAGGTTTGATCCTTCCAGACCCTATTTCCATTATGTCTCATATTTAGACCATGTGCTGGTCTTTGTATAGTGATGTTCTTGATGGCCTGTCGGCCATCATTAAGGGCTGCCGGCCATGGGATTTTCCTTGCCGGCCATCAATAGGCCCTGTCGGCCATCAATGAGGCACTGCCGGCCACCAATGCACTAACAAATATTTTTGCAGATATTTTGACAGCTGTTTACACAGATGAGCCCATCTGCATGCACGTGGATGGCTGGATTTGTTTGAAGGCTTCTTGTATCTCCTATATATAGAGCTCATCTATATGCATGCAAAGGGTTACAAAGTTTGAGTTGAGCAAGAATTCTCTCTCTCTCTCTAGAATCTTCTCTCTCCATATATTAGGCTTGAAAGTGTGTTTTCTCTACATATTTGCACTAGTACCCTTAGCCAAACACCTTGACCTTTGCCTTGAGGTTCTTGGGGGTCTTGTTTGAGCTCATTGGAGTGGTTTTGGCTCAAAAGTTTGGCTGTTTACTTGCTGTTTTAGTGCAGTGCTTCAAGGGTAAGAATTTTCCTCTTTTAAAGTTTTGTTTTACTTCATTGGTTGGCCATCCTTACATGTTGTTTTTGGCCTAGTTTTCAACTACAAAAACCTTTATTTGTAAGTGTTGAAAATGGTGGTTTGAGGTCCTTTTGAGGTTAAGGGTGGTCTACCCTCTTGTGTTGCTTATTTGCTAAGCTTTGTGCCATCTTTTAAAGCCTTTAAAACAATCTTTTTTTGGCCTTTTAACCACTGAAATCCAGGGAATTTTTAGTGGCAAAAACTTGGTTTTGAGGTCCAAAATAGGAGGGGGTGGCCTCGCCTCATTGTTTCTCCTTTGCATGTGTTATTGGCCTTATATATGAGCATGTATTTCTACCCTTTCATGACTTAGTTTAAACATGTTTTTGGCTTTGTTTTGATGTACTTGAACTCTGTTTTTAGCTGGTTGGGTCACTCCTTGCTTGCTTTTTGTACTTGTAGTACAATCACGCTTACTAGCTTAATGTACTTGATGCTTTAGCCTATTATTCTAGCTTATTTTGGCTACACTCCAGCATGTTTTTGCTCATGTTTTAGCATGCTTTAACTCTGTTTTGAGTGGTTTTGGTCATATGAGACTTGTTATGCATGGTTGTGGTGCAAAGGCCCTTACTTGCTTTGAGTTTTAAGGCCATTAGCATGTTGTGCTTGTGTTGATTGCATGTTTTGGCATCATTTAGCATGTGGTTTCAGAGCATATTTCTCTGTCACACTCTCACACATATCACTCTTTCATTGTGTTTGAGAGTTGTGCCTTATGCCTTATTTATGAGCCAATACATGAGCATGTTTTTCTTGCTTTTCATGCTACCATCTCAGCTCATTTTGGCCACTGTTTTGGCATGTTTGAGGTCTGTCTAGGGCTGGTTTGGTCTTTTGTGATTGATATTGCATGGTTCTAGTGTAAAGCTCTTCACTAGTTTTAACGCTTAAGTCTCTTAACATGTTGTACATGAGTTGTTTGCATGTTAGAGTCTTGTGTTTCATGCCACTTTAGCACTGAAATTCTGCCACCTCCCTCATTTCCTCACTTTTGATTTGCTTTGAGGCTTGGTTAGTCTTAAGGTTGTGTTTAAGCTTGGGATTGAGGCTTGTGCTTAAATGGCTTTAACCCTCTTTTAAGGGTTTTTACTAGTCAAAGGCATAGCTTCTCTTATATCTTAAGTCATCTTTTGATTGACCTTCCTCTCATTAGAGGACTTTCACATTGGACAAACCAACTAAAGAATGGCTTGGTAATGTAAAATGTGAAACAAGAATCGAATCAAGTAAAACACGCCAAGATAAGCATGTTATGTGTGCATTACATTGTGTTCAATCGGACGTTATATTGAACACAAGGTGGATTGGTCCATTTCATACTCAAAGTGATGAAAATGAGCCATTCCCCTTTGTCTCCATTGACTTTGATTATCCATGATAAGGTAGTGGTCCTAGAGTCTTGTTTGTCTTGCATTTATTGAATGAGTACAAGTTAGATCTTTGGCCATCATGCATCGAGATGGTTGATTGATGGTTTTGGATCCAATGGAGCCTCTCCCTTGATGATTTGAGATGATAAGGAGGGGGCACAGTACACACATACCCTTGGGAGACCCTCAATTTTCTATATTTTGTGTTCTGTTGCAGTTTGGTGTTTCTGCACACCAGTAGACAGCAGCTCTACATTGTTGGTCGACACCCTTTCATTGTTGGCCGACAGAGGCTTACTCTTGGCCGACAAATGGCCAGCAGGCCACTGGTGCACTCCTCAGCACTGTTTTGGTAAGTTTCAGCAGAAAGTCCTTGAAGACACCCTGCAAACAAAGCTTCTAAAGAGCAAATCGGAGAGCTTTTTGGGGCGAAAACCGAGTGCATGCATGTTCATCTTCCGAGCAGAGTTGAGGCAGCATGGTTTAATGCTTTACTTGTTAGTTAGCATGGTTTTGTAATCTAATTAGTTAGTTTGTTAATTAATTAAGTGTTGTAATAATTAAGTAGCTTAGCTTAGCTATTTCTTTATTTTGTTGTGTAATAATTAGTCTAATAGCTTAATTAGATTAGTTGATTAGCTTAGCTTAGATTAGCTTAGCTTATTCATTCGGACCCTCCTTCGAGAGGGCAAAATGTTGTAATAAGGGTGTGTGTGTGTGTGCATGTCTTCCAACCCCTCGTCTTTCTCCTTTTTATTTAACCGCTTTCGATGGTTAGTTTAGGGTCATATTTCAATTAGCATACCTTATGCTTGCATGCGTGCATCATTCATTTGTCTTGCATGCACCGGGCTTGGCGTATCATTCAAATTGCATTGCAATTTTAATACACTTACTTGAATACGTGTTTCACAGCATGTTATCAAAGTGTCGCATTCGTATGCCATCTTAGATAGCCGAGCCTATTAGTTGCATTATTGCATATGTTGCATTAGGCATTTTAGCATAGCTAGGATCATGCATTGATTTCTAACTAGCTTTTGTTTTTGGCTCGGAGTACACTGTAAGTGTTTATGCTTTAGCATACTTGCATTAGTGTGAGTGTTGCCATGATAGCATGCTTGCCATGAGGCTATTTGCTTAAGTGATTAACTGCATGAATGCCTATAGATGAAGGCTTCATTGCTTGAATTGGAACAATTTGAAGAATATGAGTTTTAAGCCCACTTTGCGAAGTGGCAAATCATGTTTTAAGCCCACTTAAGGGTGGCAAATCCGCGCTTTAGCCCACTTGAAGGTGGCATTTTCAAACCATTTTCAAAAATAAACATGAGTCGTTTTGTTCCAATTCTTACGATTTTAGTCTATACTTGTATGCTGTGCGCATCACATAGTAACGTTAGATTAATAATTAGAAAAAGAACGCATGTGTTTATCAAACAACATATCATGCTTAGTAGAGGCCGATCTTTGATCGGGCGAGCGGGGGTGCTCATTTCAGGACCTTCCCCTCTCGTACCCAAGTTCCCGAGCCGAGGTGACTTTGGTGATGACGGACACGTGGCCTTTGGCACGAGCCAGGGTTTCCTAAATTTTCTCAAAATAAAATATTTAGGTGGCGATTTTGAAATCTGACAAAGCAGTCCATGTTTGGTGCTTTTTCATTCAAAATTGATTTTTCAAAACCAATTGACAGATTTGGACTCTTTGGTGCTTATCAGTCTCACATTGCACTTTGTGAGATTAGATTCAGAACCTTGATAGGAGTCCGAACTGTAGGACGACCAATTCGTGCATCGCCGAAAGGGGGGGCGTGCGAAGAAAGTCGGGTGCCACAATATTGTAATTACTGAATTTTCATATGTATTTGAGAGAGGGCTACTATTATTATTTATTCAAGTTAATATTGTAGCTTCTGCACCATGATTTATGAAAATAGATAATAATGGATATGATAATATGAATCGGGCTTTAAAATATGGAGCATTACCGTTCAGGGGGTTAGAATATACGACTTCATAAATGAGAATAATAAAATGATATTCGTTAATAATTAATGAGGTCTTGGTGTGATTAGTAAATAATTAACAGGCAACTTGTTGCAAATAGAAACATTCTACAAGAAATGATATTGTTGTTAAATCCAGAATTGTATTGTAAATATAAATTTAAATTTTGTGAATCGTATAATGAATCAAATTCAAAATATAAAATTCAATATTAATAAATAATGTTTATTAAAAAATTTTGTATGCATTTTATTATAAATTGAGTTGTATAATATAATGGATGGTCTATTTTGAAAATTATTTTAATTGTTATAAATATTATATGATCACGTGGTTATGCTGTTTCGATCAAAACAACTTTTTGTATAGATGATATTATCGAATGATCTCATAAAATGACGATTCGAATCATTGATGTGGGTCTTGTGATATGCCCAAAGTGGCCCAACAATACTGTTCATATAATAACCCTTATTTTGCCTTAGTCATATTCATATGAATTTACATGATTTTGTCTTGTTAAGCTTGCATCTGTAAACTTTGATTTGTTTTTGCCTAAGTAAAGGTTCCTGTCTTGTTTTGATGCTATTGTATTTTGCCTAAGTTTTAGATCCCTGTTTGTTCTATGCTTGGTGTGTTGAACCTAGACTATTTACCTTTGCTACCTCACACTGAGATCACACCTTTGAACCTTTTACACCTAGGCCGTTGAGCGTCAATACCTAGGATCATCTTGGAACCATCTTGGTTGACCTCTACCTTCACCCTTGCACCTTGGCGGAGGTGTGCATTATCTAGACCGAGATGAGCATCACCTAGGCCGAGATGTGCATCACCTAGGCATCCGAGATCTTTGATCCTTGAACCTTGCAACCTTATTTTGCACCTTAGCCAACACCTAGCAATCTTGTTCATTTACTTGTTCAACGTAGGCTGAGATGTGTCACACCTAGGCCAAGTGTTACCCCTCCTAGCCGAGATCAAGAAGACCTCACTTATCCTTTACTTGTTCGAAGCCTATGTTTTGATCCAAGATCCTTGCCTTGTTAGAATGCCCATGCCACCTTACTTGTTATGTACACTTTGACCTACTCTTGTCTTTTCATTCTAGCACCTTTTTGAGGAGATTGATCAGATGATGCTATGTGTTCCAGTAGTGGGTTTAAGTCAGATTAGTAGTTGAGAACCCATATCTTTTCGATATCTTTGTCTTGAAGACAGAGAAGCTCTAGGAAGAAGAAGGAGAAGTTCTTGGCGGAAGCTAGATTTACCAAGCTTGATTAACCATTGGATTTGTGTTTTGAGGTTAGATTCTTGATCTACTTTTGTTGTTGTTTATATTAATCTGATCACATTGCATGATCTAGAATGATTCATGAGCCATGCATTGATTTAAAATTTTGTTTTAGAGAGAGAAAGTGATGTTCTTGTGTTCTTAAAGAAAAGCTTTGTTTTGATCCAAAAGTTTGTATCAAGTTCCATGTTTTGTGTTTGTTTTCTTAAAATCTTCAAGTATGGGTACCTAGGTCCACGTGTTTGAACTCATATCATGAAATCTCATATTTTGATTAAGAAGTTATGATTTTTAGCATTCATGTTGTTCATGTTCTTCAAGAGAAAACCCAAGTAGCATTTGGTAGAGTTTTCTAAATATGATTTGAGAATAGAATTGTATTTTGAGTTGGTGAGTTTTGGAATTATGATTTGAGTGTAGAAAATTTGTTTGGTGAATGAGTTTTGAAAAGAGTTTTGAATTGAGTGGAGAATTTTTGATGTGACATACAAACACACAACTCAAAAATCTATTAAAAGCTCATAAATTTTTTTTAAAAAATTCCAAAAATATTGTTTTATTAAAAATATAAAAAAAACACCAGTGCCAATTGCAAAAAGAAAAAAAAAAATTCACATTGTTCAAGTCAACCGGTCGGTCAACCAACTGGATGATCTGTAGGCTAAATTTCAAAATTTAAAAGCCCGCTTGAAATGAGTTTTCAAAAGGAGGGGTGGAATTAATTTTCCAAAACTCAAACCAAACATCATACTAGAATGTAGGGGTAGAACTATGATTCGAAAGCCTTTCCAAACACAGCTAGATTTTCAGACTTCACTTCCCTAAGTGTGGTCACCAAGACCCACTCTTGTCCAGACCTCACACCTAGACCAAGCATTACATCTCACCTTGGCCTATCTTGCATGATCACTTGCACCTTGGTCTACCTTGCATGAACACTTAGGTTGACCACTGCACACTTAGGTTGACCACTACACACCTTTACCAACACTTTGTGACATCTTAGCCAGGTAGACCACACCTCGACCGAGAGGTATGGAACCTCGGCCAATACCTCCTGAGTTCACCCAACTAGGCCATTTCAGCCCAGCTCATCTCTGTGCGTCCATTCCAAGACTTGGTTTGTACTCATCATACTTTTTTAGGAAGAAAAACATTGATTTAACTCCCAACACATGTTTTGCTTTGTTTTGACTTGGTTTTGGAAAGAAATGCCATGATCTATTTCACTCATTTGAAACTTGTTTTGAGAGTGCGTTTCATAACCATCTTTGAGCATATCTTTTTACATTCTTGAAGTGCATTTAGTGGAATTACCATGTACTTGTGTGTAACACCTCAAAATAATTACAATACCAATACAGTCAATACAAGAGAACATAAATGAAGTAATAAGCTTTCATTAATTAAGGTTAGCTTACAAAAGATGACACATGCAATATACATTCATAAATAGTCCATCCTCAATCTATAGCATGTGTCACAAGCTGTAAAGAAGAATGAAAGCTAAACAGATAATCATATGCCCTAAAGGTTTACATCTTTCCAAGTTATTGCTTGATTATAACAAAAGTGAAACTAGCTCAATACAATTAATGCCCTTGGCTATACAAAAGGAATACAACAAAAGGAAAGAAGCTCTTGCTCCAAAAATCCCTCCAAGCTAATGCCTTGGCGGAGGCCAACACCTGAAAATGGTTTTTCCCAAATAAGGTGAGCCAGAGCCCAATAGAAACAATCTAACACAATATATTAATCTTAACAAAGATATAAGTACAATGTGCATATACGATGCTTGTGACAAATCATTCTTATTTTACATGATCATAAAGTACTAAATTTTATATCCCAATCCATTTTTTTCAATTCAATTCAAGTCAATTCATTTCATCCCAACTCATGGGCCAATTTCATTATTTTCCAGACAACCCAACTGAGGCTACAACTCAGTGGTTCTCTAATCAACACAACTATCACCCAAAAACTTCAATTTGCTATTTTACGAAAATTTCGTCTATAGGAATCGGCACCCATGTATATGCGCGGTTTTGAGACTTTTACCCTAGACACACAGGCCAACTTAATTCAACGGAGTCCATCCCCTTTCTCTTCCCAAACATGGAGTACATCCCATTTCTCCTCCCAAACATTATACATATACAATGTATTTAAAACACAGTCATATTCAATGACAACTAACAAGAGATTAGTTTTAATTCACTTAATCCTCATGCAATTTCTAGAACAATCATAGCTATCCTCCACCGATAGCCCAATACAGATATTTTTAAACAAATATTCAATCTCAAGACAAATAATTTATCTAAATTTCCATTAGTGAGTGATAGTACATAACCGACTTCACCATTTATATCAGCATCCATCCAATTTCACATTTACAATACCAATTCCATTTACTTAAACAAAATAAACATTTGAAACATTTTAGGGCAAATTCCATTTTTTTCCCAAATATCAACCCAAATGTCAAAACAACTATTTTGCCACCATACAACCCTATATTCAATCCCACAACCATTTGTAATGCATTCACTTAAAGCCCCTCTTTTGGTTTTACACCAAACCCCCAGGTTTGTCCATAATATCCCAAATTCCAATAACTAAGATAAAAAACCATATGAAAGTGTAGAAAATTCCTACCTCAAAGAGAGAAGACAAGCAAAGGCAAGGAGGAACTCCAAAGATGTCGAAACCAAAGTCTATTCGGATCAAAACGATGCCCTTGAGGTGTTCTACCTTTTTAACAAAGGCACACAGGTAGTGAAGTTACTTGATCTAGGTGAAAAAGTAGAGAGAAGGTAGGTTTTAGAGAGAGAGACTCTAGATCTAGGGTTTTTGAAAAATATATATAGAGAGAGAGAGATGTGAAAAAGTGATGTAAAATGTCACTTTTACAAACTGAAATATGCACAATCCGCTCAAGTGCAAGAAGTGACGCTCGAGCGCCAAGACATAATGAAAAAGACCATTACCGCTTGAGCGCAAGAAGTGACACTCGAGCGTAGAAAACACAACATCCAGTAGTTTTGCAGACAACAAACCAATGCTCGAGCACAAGAAACTACAGCTTGAGCTAAGCCCGCTTGAGTGTAGAAAGGACCGCTCGAGCATAGAATACACTCTCCTAGTAGTTTTGCAGACCTGCAAAAGTACTGAGAGTTTGCAAAGCCCGCTCGAGCGCAAGAAGTGCCGCTCGAGTGGAGGAGCAAAATTCTGGGCAATAAAAGTTTGGAAACCAAGCAACCAATCTGTCCCAAACACAACCACAACAACCCAATAGACAAATTTAAGGGAAAACATGGAAAAAAGAGATGAACAACAACACCAAACCATGAAACCCGAGTCCTGAATACAACAAAGGTCAGGTCGAAATCGGAATCGCTATATTGTAGGTCTTGGATCTTTGCCTTAATCCCCTCGATCGAAGAGCTATTATGAGTGGTATTTTTAATAAAGTTATGTTATAAAGTTTTGATAAAAGCTTTGCTTTGTTTTGAAAAAGTATTTGATCAATCATGAATGATTATCCTTTAGTTTTCATGTCAAGTATTATGTTTGTTTTGATGACATTCTTGAAAGGTCCTTATGTGCTAGGGGACTTTAATGTAACTAGTGTCTTTGTTTGAAATATCTCCTTTGCCACCAACAGGTGGGCTTGTCTAATCGAATATGGGTCGGTTATTCGTTTGTTCTATCAATGAATGTCATCCTTTGTATTATGTAGATGTTAGTAAACATCCCTTGAATCTTTGAAAGCCTTTGATTGATGAACTCGGTTCATCCTTTGATATTGTTACAAACTATGATATGTATTGTTTTGATGAAATCTTAGATATCATTCATTCAAACCTTTATTACTTATATCATTCACTGAGTTTTTAGCTCACCCCTCTCCCTTCTATATATGTAGGTGATGAACAAGAAGGCGATGTCACCTAAGCTTTATTTGGAGGATGTTTTGGTTTAAGTTTTGTAGCATCTTGAAGATTATACTTCTTAACTTTGTGGATTATTTGCCTTGTATGTTTGGGCCTGAGAAGCCTTTTGATCAAGATGTAATATTAAGTTTATTTTATTTTGTATTTGTAGCACTCTGAGTTTTTCTTCATCACTCGAGCGGTCTTTTGAGTCTTCCAGTACTTTTGTAGGTTTATAATTTTGAGAGTTGTTAATCTTCTCCCGAGCGCAGGTTTGGTCGCTCAAACAATTAGCCTTGTGTGGTCTGAACTTATGGGAGATGTCATTGTGCGCTCGAGCGGTGCAACTTGTTGTGTCTGGTTACTCGAGCGACACTTTTTGCGCTCAAGCGATATGTCTGAATTCAACAACTATAAAAGTCACTTTTGGTCACTTCTGGGTCACTTTTCTCTCTTCCTTCTCTCTCCTTCCGCCATTATAGCGATTTTGATTTTGATCCATCACTTGTTGTATTCTGGACTCAGGCATATAGTTTCTGAATGTTGTTCATTGTTATTTGCTCTTTATTCCTCCTTAAATTTGGTTGTTTGGGCATTTTGAGTGTGTTTGGAACAGGTTGGTTATTTAGTTTTCAAATCTTGTGTTGCCCAGAATTTTGGTCTTTCACTTGAGCGGGCCTTCTTGTGCTCGAGCGGGATTTGCAAACTCTCAGTACTTTGCACGTTTGCAAAAGTGTTGGAGGGGTGTGTTTCATGCTCGAGTGGCATTTCTTACGCTCGAGCGGGTGAGCGCTCGAGTGTCCTTTCTTGAGCTCGAGTGGTTGGTTTGTCGTCTGCAAAAAATACTAGAGGTGTGCATTCTGCGCTTGAGCGGGACTTTTTGCGCTCGAGTGAAACAAACTTTTGTGTCTGACGCTTGACCGTAAACTCTTCTACTCGAGCGGACTGTTCATATATCAGATCGCGAAAGTGATGTTTTATATCACTTTTTCATTTCTTTCTCTCTCTAAAACTTTCCAAAAACCTAGATTTGGACCCTCTCTCTCTAAATACACTATTTCTCTACATTTTGGCCTAGATCTAGTGATTTCTTCACCCTACTCCATTTGATAAAAAGATAGAGCATCCCGAGGGCTTCTATTTGGTCCGAATAAAGTCAAGTTTGGGCGTCTTTGAGGTTTCTCCACTTTTTCTTTAAGCTTCTACACTTGAGGTAGGGATATTCTACATTTTGTTATGATCTTTAACTTAGTTATTTGTTATTTTGTATAAATGGTGAGATTTGGGGTGTTTGGAGAAAACCTAGGGTTTTGGGTTCAAGCTTAGAAAGAGGGGTTTCTATATGGTGTTATATAATTGACCATGGGGTTTGGATATGAGATTGTCTTGTTTTAAAATAGTTGATTTTGACCTTTGGGTCAATATTTGGAAAATGGGGAGTTTTTCCCAAAAATGTTTGGAATAATTATTTTGTATAAATAATGGAATTGGTATGAAAAATGTGAAATTGGGAAAATGTATGAATGAATAGTGTAGTTGGATTTGTTTAATCACTCTTCTATGGAAATTTGATGAGTTATCTGTTATAAAGATTGGATATTTGTCAGAAATATCTGTATTGGGCTATCAATGGAGGATAGCTATGATTGTGTTAGAAATTGCATGAGAATTAGGTGAATTGAAACTAATCATTTAACTATGTCATTGAATATGACGGTATGTTAAAGCATTGAATATGTATAATTGATAGTCATTGGATATGACGGTACTCTTAAATACATTGTATATGTATGATGTTTTGGGAAGAGAAAGGGAATGTACTCCATGTTTTGGGAGGAGATAGGGGATGGACTCCATTGAAATTAAGTTGGCTGAAGTGTCCAGGGTGAAAGTCTCAAAATCATGTGTATACATGGGTGCTAACCCCGCGGACGAAATTTTCGTAAAATGGCAAGGTTGAAGTGCTTGTATGATAGTTATGTTGATTGAGAACCATTGAGTTGTAGTCTCGGTTGGGTTATTTGGAAAATTATACATTTGGCATATGACTTGAAATGAAATGAAATAACTTGAAATGAATAAATGGAAATGGATTGAGATGTGGGTATCGGTACTGAACGGTCATGGGAAGAATGTAAGTTGGTCATAATTATTGAATGTTTATTTGACACTTATATCTTAATTAAACCTCATATATTGTGTTAGACTATTTCTACTGAGTTTTGACTCACCTTACTTGGGAAACCACTTTTAGGTACCGGTGACATGCTTCCTCCAAGGACGTAGCTTGGGAGGACCTAGGGGTTGGAGGCTCTATTTTGTTATATAAATCTTTAAATGTTTATTCAAACCAAGGGCTTTACATGTACAGAGCTTATGACTCTCTTTTGTTGTAACCAAGTGATATCTTGGAAAAATGTAAGCCCGTAGGGCATTTATTTTGTTGTCATTAATTGGCATTACATGCTATAGATTCAGAATAAACACTTATGAATGTATATTATATGTATTATCTTTTGTAATACGAACTTTGATGAATGAAAGTATATGAATTCTATTATGCTCACTTCTCTTATGAATTGGATCATTTGTAATATTTTGGGGGCATTACAGCCATTGTTAAGCTCTCAAGCTCTTTTTACCTAGTTTTTATATACTTTTATACATCTTTAACCCCTAGTTCCATATACCAAGACGTAGAGCTCGACGAGGGCTTCCATTTAATCTGAGTGGATTGTGTTTTCGTTGAAATTGGATTTTGGGGCTTTCTTCTCTTCATTGCTTGAGGTAGGGATTCTTTTGATCCTTTTCAATACTTTGTCTATAAATAGACATATGGTAGATTTTATTACATAAAAATCACATTTATTGTGGATTTTTTGAAAATCATGAAAGGGAATCTAGGGTTTGATCTTTGGGTTTCAAATTGATTAAATTGGTTGTTGTTTGATTAGTTGGGGAGTGGTTTAATGTGTTTATGTTAAGAGGAAGAGAAAGCTCTAATTTTGGTAATTTGACCTAATGAACTAAAAGGTTTAAAGTTGATTAAAGAGTTGTGATTATTGTATTGTTAGTATAAAGGATGAATAAATTATGGTATTGGGAATTTATTTGGATAATCATGTTATGTTAAGTTGGGTTATGGCTTGGAAATCCTTGGATGTGGTTCTATTAAAATGTAGAAATTTGTTTTTGGAACTTGACAGAGGTACCATTACCTTCCAGCTGGTGACTGGTAAATTGGCGTGAGTATTGAAAAAGTGTATCCTTGGCTTACCGTGGTTGAGGCAGGTAGAGCGTTGTTGGGCTCCTCGTTATTATCTCAGTTCTCTTTATGAGTTTCATGCATAATGATGATTATTTTGTCGAGGATGTCACTTGTCTTATATGGTTATGTGAGTAGTATTTTACATGTATCGTCTTCATATTCGTTTGGGATACTTATATTCGGAAATTGTAATTTGGAATTGGGTGTGAGTCCAGTAATTGGATTTCGTGGGTTTATTTTTAAATACCTATTATCGTTTGGAAAAAGTAAACTAAAGAGGTAACAAGGAGAAAGAAAAGTGAACGGTTTTGTGATTGTTGGATAGATTGAATGATTTTGAGAAAAGTACTTATGTAAGTATATCTTTATCTATAAATCGGCACTTATGTATATGGTATGACTTAAATCATTCATGATCATATCTATCTATATGTTGTTATTGTTTAGGATCACGTTGGGATCCCTGCTCTACTGGACTTTATGTTCATCCCACGTTACTAATCATTTTTTAGGTTAATATCAAGAGGTGGTTCAAGATTGAGGATCTTCATTTTTTTGTTGGCCACGAAGCCCTTTAATTGCTAGCTGAATGCCGTTGTTGTAAAAAGGGTTGAACCCTTTCTCTTTTATGTAATGATGTAAGCCTGTAGGCAATTTATTGTAATTATGTGACATATTGCATTATTCAATATACGATTGAGAGGATCTTCATTAACTTATATTTACTTAGATATTAGACTTCTGTCTGCTATATCTGAAATTGTTTATAATGATGATTTGGTAATGTTATTTGAGTAATTAAAAAGTGGGGTGTGACAATATTTAAGTTGTAAAACCATGTTAATATGCATATCATTTCATTTAATCTATGCACAACTCTTATGGACTAATTAGATTTAAATTTATTACTTCCGCTCATGTATGCCAAATATGTATACTTTCTTTGTGTGACTCTTTATAAGTTGCCTTCGGTAATCTTGGATTACTGGCCATCACAACATCATTCTATTAGGGCCGGAATGGGGTTGTGACAATTTAATTGAAACTATGAACATAATATAAGCCTAGTTCATAAATCAATAGGAAAAATTAGTGAAAGATCCCTCTCTAACTTTGTGTAGTAGGAGAGGTCCAAGATGTTTTTTTTATTAGCTAAGGTCCCTCAACATTTTCACAAAGAAAATTCGACTCGGAGAAATTTCGGCCGACTTAGAGAAATTTTGGCCTTGACTCAGAGAAATTTCAATTTTCACAGAGAAATTTCTCTGATTTCTCTGAGTCGGAGCCAAATTTCTTTTAAGTCGGGCAAAATTTCTGTAAATCAAATTTTCTCAATGAAAGTATTGAGGAACCTTAACTACTATGAAAATATTGTATGTCTTTTATTTTATAAAATCTTAATATCAGGGATCTTAAAAAAAATTTCCCAAATCAATACGACATATAAGAGTTATAGGGACTAAGTTTTTTGTCACTAAAAGTAAAAAAATTTGTTGCAAAAAATATTTGAGGAGAAATTCCTAGCATCTCAATGATAGTCGCTAAAAAATTGTATCAAAAAGTTAAAAACAAGGCTTTTAGCGATAAAGTTTTGAAAGGTCACTAATAAAATGTATTTTTAGGGACAAAATCATTTGGTCCCAAAAAAAGTTTATTTTTTAAGAAAAAAGTTTTGGTCCAAAAAGATAATAATTCATCACTAATATCCAAATTTTATTACTAAAAATATAACGATGATACTTTTGATAACAAAAATATTTGATTCCTAAAAAATAATTTCCTTTTTAAATTTTATCACTAAAACCTTAATTCGTTGTGCATACTCCTTTTATCACCACAACATTACTCAATTTTTTTTTATTAGGTTCTTGTCAAGTCCCACTCCACCCCCCCTCCCCCCCAAAAAAAAAAGAGTAGGAGGGAGAGATCTTGTTGCAATAATTATTGGTGATGATGGGGGATTACAATGTTCACAATTTAGGTGTTTCAGGCTTCATTATTAGTAATTTTCTTGTGTAGCAAAGGACGGAGTTTTATTTTACCTTTTGCTAATTATTATTATTTTTTTGAATTTTAGAATAGCGACAAAACTTCATATTTTAAAAATTACATATTTAAATATTATTAAAACTCACTGCAATATAGAAGAGTTTTAGGAATCAATTTATTTTTGTCCTTAAAAGTCAAAATTTTGTTGCAAAAAATAATTGGCGATCAATTCCTGTCGGTAAAAGGTCTTTTCAAAAAGTAAAAAAACAAACAATTATTAGCGATAATTTTTTTAAAATATCACCGTTAAATGCATTTTTAAGGGACAATGATTATTTTTTGAGACACAAGTTTTGGTCAACGAAGAATAATTTATCATTAAATGCTTAATTTCGTCGTTAAAAATATAATAATGATATTTTCGACAATCAAAATATTTTTTTTTCCTAAAAAGTGATTTTGTTTCAAAATTTTATTTTTAAAACTATAATTTCTTGTAATAATCAGTTTTTTTCATTGTACAATCCAAACATGGTATAAATATAACATTATAAAGATAACATTTCTACTTGTCATGGCCCATTTCTAATATGACTTTAGGAAATGGAGGACTTAACGGTATATTATAAAAACCTTAACCGATAACATTACTACATGTTATGGCCCATTTGCAATGACTTTTAACGGTTAAATGTTAATTCTTTATTTGTTTAGTAATAAATAAATTCAAACTTTAATCAAAAGACTCACTCCTCTTCCTCGATGACCAACTTCTATTTATTTTTTATTTTCAAAACATAAAATTAATATTAAAAAACATCACAATCACTAAATAATGTTAATTTGAGTTTTGATAATGACGAGGACCAAGAAGAAAGAGTAGGAGGATGAATACCAAGAGGAGGACAACCACAAGGTATTAATTTCAATTGTGTTTATTATATTTATAATGGTTAAATGTTAATTCTTTATCAGTTTAGGAATAAATAAATTTTAATCAAAAGACTCTCTCCCCTTCCTTCAGTCCAATGACCAACCTCTATTATTTTTTATTTTCAAAACATAAAAGTAATATTAAAAAACATCACATTCACCAAATAATATTAATTTGAGTTTTGATAATGACGACGGCCAAGAAGAAATAGTAGGAGGACGAAGAACAAGAGGCGGACAACCATAAGGTACCAATTTCAATTGTGTTTATTATATTTATAT
Organism: Camellia sinensis; assembly: GCF_055761805.1. Taxonomy (NCBI): domain Eukaryota; kingdom Viridiplantae; phylum Streptophyta; class Magnoliopsida; order Ericales; family Theaceae; genus Camellia; species Camellia sinensis. Next base: position 25,615,936 of record NC_138969.1, on the reverse strand, counting down.
TAGTTATATAGTGGGGCATTTTAAATGGAGGACTTGGGGTGGACAATCATGTGTTGGTTGATAATTTATTTAAAAATTAATTAATTAAGATATTATTTTTTGTCATCACTATGAATAAACTTAAGAGTAATATTTTAAAATTTTCTATTTTTCATGTCTCGAATTTTTAGAAATTAATTAGATAATAATTAATTAACTTAAACATGTTCTATTAGTAGAAAACCTTCCTTTTATACCTAACCATTCTCACAACCATCATGTTTGGCCATTTTTTTTTTTGTTGGTCAAAATTTTAGTTTATTTCGTAAAATGTGTTCAAATGCGATTATGTTATTGAACTCGAAAATATGTCTCATTTTCCTTTATTAACAGTATCATGCATTATTTTTTCTCTAGACTTTTTTCCAATGAGGGAAGGAGATGGCAGTGGTTCCTCCACTTCTCTGATCTCCCTTTTTCTGATCCTCCTCTAGATCTGATCTGATGTTTGTCTCACCAGTATGGCTATTACCGCCTTAGTTTCTCTACCCTCAAGTCCAAAACTTTAACAATTGGTTTTAGATCTTCTCACAGTCTGAAAGCCAACACTGGATAACGCGTTTGTTTCACGCTAGGCGACCAACCCAATCTCAATATTATATCTTGACCAGTGAAGGTGGATTTTTAGATTTCAAATTGAAGGATGTGGAGAAGTGGAGTTTTGGATGAATTCGGTGACGACTTAAATTTTGTTTTTTTTAAAAAAAAAATATATATATAAAGTTTGTTGATGACATTTGTTTCCCTCCTTTGTGGGCACTTTTCTCCTACTCTATGGAGGCTTGAATCCTTCCTTATATGAAGGTTGTTTGTCTCTTTTTAAAATCTTATAATACCGCTATGCCAGATTGATTCGAACTTTTTTTTATCGGTTTTGCAATAAAATTTTTCTTCATGATCAAAATAAATAAATAAAAATGAAGCATTATCTTGCAGTAATATGCCAAAAGAAGTAAATTTCTAATAAAAATTATTGAAAAACATTTCCAATTCCATTATTTTTTAAAATAATGATTTATGTCATAAAATAGTGAAGTTCACTTTATGCTAGTTTTAATCTTGCAACAGCATACATTGCAATGAAATGAAATGAAATGAAATGATCATACCAAAAATAAAAAAACAAAATTTAAGTTATAAATCATACACTACAAGAAAATGCACTTTTGGCGACTAAATTTTTAGTCGCCAAAAGTAAGGTTTTTAGTCTCCGAATTACTTTCCCGACTAAATATTTTGGTCGCTGGCTTTGTCGCGGTTAGATTGTCGGTGAAGGTATTGGCAACTAAAATAAATTTAGTTGCCACAAGTCCTACAAAATGGCAACTAATGTTTTAGCGGGCAAAAGTAAAAGGTATTCGCGACCAAATAGGTTTAGTCGCTGATGAGGCAAATTGGCGACTAATATATTAGTCGCCCAAAGGATACTATTTTTAATTAACTCACATCTTCAGCTACTGAATTTTTTGTCGCGAAAAATTCAAATATCTACGGTGACCAAATTGTTAGTCGCCAATAGTGTTGTTTTAGCTACTAAATGTTTAGTCGTGGAAAGTCCGATTCTTGTTTAGCTACTACACAGGTTAGTCGCCCAAAGTCTTTTTTTTTTTTTTGCTACTAAATGTTTTGTCGCCTATGATATAATTATTATGTTTTGGCAACTAAATATTTAGTCACCAAAAGTGTTTTTCTTTTTAGCTACTAAATAATTAGTCACCTAAATTGTGTTCAATTCGTTTTGGCTAGTAAATATTTAGTTGCCAAAAGATTTATTTCTTTTTGGCTACCAATTGTTTTGTTGCCAAAAACATCACTTTATGTTTTTGTTTTGTTTTTTTCACAACCTGTATGTATCCACCGCAACCTGTAATAAGTATACAAACAAAACAATATGTATATATTATCACCTATTCCATAATGCATATTTCACTTACAACCATCAACAAAAAAAAGAACATCTTTTAATGCAAACTAATATACAAACCAACTATATATATTCCAATTACAAATAATAACGTCATACATAACAAATACATTACCAAAACAATGTCCACCATACACAAAATATTTTTACTATACCAAAGACCATTTGGCATGGTACAAATTACCATGGTTATATGTACCACGACAAAAGGTAATCTATATCTACCACGACAATTAATACAAGTTCCAAAAGTATTATGTATCTCGCCAAAAAATTATATGTACGATTCATCCAAATTCCACACAAAAAGTAGAGGACGACAAAAAACTTCCCAAATGTTCAAAATTGTGAATTATCCTCCGTACAAAAAAATAGAAGATCCACATGTCAATGCCAAAAGATATCTACAAAACAAAAATTACACCCATTAGTTCCATTGTAAACAAAAAGTTACAGCCATTTACAAAACACAAATTGCAAGGATGTCAATTGTAATTGAAATTGTATTTAAATATAGTTTGAATTTAGGAAGTAATGGTTAAAATTTTTTAATTGCTGAAACTAGGACACAAAATGAATTTTCAAAAATGGAGAGTTGGGAACATAAAATGAGATGGAGAGAGTATTATAAAATTTTAATTATCACTTTACAACACTTCTCATTTCAACTTTCTCCATCATATGTGCACGCACTTTTCACACTCCAACCCCAACATGGTGCTCAATTGGTCTTACAGAAAATCTGGAATCTAAATCTCCACAATGACAATATGTGAAAATGTGGAAAGATATGTACTGTGTACAATATTGTACTAGAATAAAACTTTAATATACTTCTAAGCACTTGGAAACTCAATGCAAAGGTATGTACTGTGTAACATTTACGTTGGCTTATAGAACAAAGTCTATTTAAATGTTTTGGTATTGTCAAAATCTTGGCAATCATGATCGAATAAGACTTCATTTCATACCAAAGCTTATATGATGTTCACGATCAAGATTAGTTCTATTCTGGACATAAGTCATTTACACCCCTAAACATCCAATGAGGCAGGTGCCATAAGTATGATTTCTAAGTTGGCAACAACTACAACCACTATCCATCACTGAAACAAGAGCTAGTTTGTTCTGGCAGCCATTGGCGGCAGCTCACAACCATCCAAAAACTTCCACTATCTAGTTTCTCTCTCTAAAATCTGTCTCTTCTTTGTAAACCTATCCCCACAAGTCCTATTTGACACGAGAAAGCTACCTGTGCCATTCATAGAGAGGTTCAGGGGCTGATTTGAATTTTCGACCCTCAAAGGCCTTTTTCGGCTAAGTTTATGGCATTTTTCACGCCAACTCCCAACCTACGAGTGATAATTACATCCCGTCTATCCCCACAGGTCCTATTTCACACAAGGAAGCTACCCATGCCATCCATAGAGTGGTTCAGGGGCTGATTTCAATTTTCGGCCCTCAAAGGCCTTTTTCGGTTAAGTTTATGGCATTTTTCACGCCAACTCCCAACCTATGCATGCTAGTTACGTCCCGTCTATCCCTACAGGTCTTATCTCACACGAGGAAGCTACCCGTGCCATCCATAGAGTGCTTCGGGGGCTGATTTGAATTTTCGGCCCTCAAAGGCCTTTTTCGACTAAGTTTATGGCCTTTTTCACGCCAACTCCCAACCTACACGTGCTAATTACGTCCCGTATGTCTCCACAAGTCCTATTTCACACGAGGAAGCTACCCATGCCATCCATAGAGTGGTTCGGGGACTAAGTTGAATTTTCAGCCCTTAAAGGCCTTTTTTAGCTAAGTTTATGGCCTTTTTCACGCCAACTCCCAACCTACACTTGCTAATTACGTTCTATCTATCCCCACAGGTCCTATTTCACACGAGAAAGCTACCCGTGCCATCTATAGAGTGGTTTGGGGGCTGAGTTGAATTCTCAGCCCTCAAAGGCCTTTTTCGGCAAAGTTTATGGCATTTTTCATGCCAACTCCCAACCTACGCGTGCTAATTATGCCCCGCAGGTCCTATTTGACACGAGGAAGCTACCCGTGCCATCCATAGAGTGGTTCGGGGGCTGATTTGAATTTTCGACCCTCAAAGGCCTTTTTCGGCTAAGTTTATGACGTTTTTCATGCCAACTCCCAACCTGCGCATGCTAATTACGTTCCGTCTATCCCCACAGGTCCTATTTCACACGACGAAGCTACCCGTGCCATCCATAGAGTGGTTCAGGGGCTGCTTTAAATTTTTGACCCTCAAAGGCCTTTTTCGGCTAAGTTTATGGCTTTTTTCACACCAACTCCCAACCTACGCGTGCTAATTACGCCCTCAAGCTACCCATATCATTTTTTTGAAAGGCCTCAATGCATATATTAGAAAAATTTTAGTTATAAAAAATGAATCAATTTTGTTATAAATGAATCAATTTTCGATTGTCCCTCTTAAGTAATTTAGGAAATAAGATGGAAGGTGTCACTTAAAAGGTCTACTAAATAAATGAATAAACAAAAGAACCAACCTTTCAATACAGATTTTCAAGCATTCCTCTGTTACTTCCATCAAAGATAACCTTGATTATGGTATTGTAGAAAAACCATAAGAAAAATAAATGTTTGGACACTTCAAACCATTTGGCATTTTGGACTATTGCAACTTCCCATAGTTGTAACAGAGAAATATACCACCTTGGCATTATTATAAATGGTCAAAAATAAACAGCTTGCAAATGATCCTTTTCACGTTAGAACCATTAATTATAACATTCGATTTCTAGCTACCAATTGTCTTTATTATTCCAGATTTGGTCCTCACGTTCCCTACATTGGTGTGTCTACCTTATTTGATGTTCAAATTTACATTGGTATAAGGATTTTGGATTAAATCTTTGAAGCTTTTAATCCATCGGTTTTTTATTCATCATAATTGATCAAAATGAGTTGTGTCAAAAGCCTCTGGCTATACTACTACTACATGGGCAACACTTAGGGCTCAATAAATCATTTAGAATCTGATAGATATGGATTTCATAAAGACAAGAAGCTTTGATATTTCACTCTCATGTGTTCTAGGAATGAAAGTTGTAAAGCATGTAGATAACCAGGCAACAACGAATTAACACTATCACTTACTTCATGATCTGGAAAGGCCAAAATCAATATAACAAACAGTTGTGTTCCCATTGTTTAGACCTATCATCAATTAGTATTGGTCCCCACAAATTGGGGTTTGGGGCATGTCAAAAGAAGCACTAAATATGCTAATAGATGTACAATTAAAGACAGACATTGAATCCCTTTTTTCAATATACTTTTTAATGCTTGTCTGAGATTTTCTTTCCTTGGTTGAGAAATCTTGAATCTCTTAAATTCTCTTTATCGTTTTTCTGTCGCTGCATGCTAGATGTTATCATAATTGAGAAATCTTGAATCTGTTAAATTCTCTCTTTAAAATAGAGCAACAAAGCTTTTAGGCCAAGCCACATTACACTATAGAGTCGTGAAACAACAAAAGCAAATCACAGCAAAATAGGAAACACGTATCAAACCAGATTAATATTTGCTCATCCTTTTTAGAGTCAAATTGTTTCCAAATACTGTTCTTGGATAAATTTCTGTTTAGGTTGCTCTGTTTCAACAAAATTAATTTCTCAAACCTATAAAATTAATTGGTATTTTGATGGATCAACTGTACGCATGTCAATGAATCAAAATGTTTGGGTTTACGATCAACCTAAAATTTGCCTACATTACTAAAAAATAAAAAAATAAACAAGATAGTAATTTATCTAACTAAGAGGAAAAATCAAAACTTACATCCAACTTCAAATAGAAACCAAGAAATTTATAGGCACATTCAAACTAAAGTAACAAATTCAGCAAAACAAACACAAAAAGAACTTGCAAACTTATTGAATTTTCCAATTGATCACCTCAAGAGTAATTGAAAATTCATTGGAAATAACTTGAATCAAGAGTATGAATTTTTGTCCAATAAGGTGTTAAAATTATAATTCTTTTCTATGAAATAGAAATGTTAGATACGAAAACAATATTTACAAAGAATAATAAAAGCCCCAAATCGCAAACAAAAATGTTGGATACAAAAAAAAAAGAAGAAAAAACAGGCTAGGGTTTCTACAATTGAAAAAATTAAGGAGATGGGCAAAGAATGAGAAATAGAGACCGAGAGAAAATCAACACACAATTAAACAATTAGCATATGTAGTGCAAGTGTGAGAAATGGGGAAATAGAGAAAGGAAGAGAGAGACGGAGAGAGAAAGAGAGAGGCTGAGATGGACAGAGAGTGAGAGCGACTGAGAGGAAGAGAGCCCAAGAGCGACAGAGAGAGAAAAATACCTGTGATTATGTGGCGGTGGTGATTTGCAGGCGGCGGTGGCGAAGTGCGACGGTGGCGAGCGTCGGCGGTGAGCGATGGTGGTGAGTAGGGGTGAGGTTTGGTAGTGTTTGAGATAGAAGTGTATATTGTGTGTGTGTGAGAGAGACAAAACAAAGTGTAAATATATCTGCCGCCAAAAATAATTTGTTTCCCTCTAAAACAAATTTTGAAACTGTCCTTTAGCGACTCAATAAATTTTTTGTCGCCATATAACAATAAATAACGACTAAATATTTTGCAGTCAAAGATTGAGTAATAGCGACTAATATATTTTTAGTCGCTGAAAGTATTTCATAAATTCCTTCAAAATATTTGAAATGTCTCCCTCTAAAAATTTTAGTTCTTTGGTGACTAAAATTCTTTTTTGTCGCCAAAAATAAACTTTTGGCAACCAAAATTTTGGTTGCTAAAGGTAAAAAAATATTTTTTTATTTTTCATTCGGCGACTAAATGGTTTCGTAGCCAAAACTTAATATACGGTGACTAAAATTCTTTTTTGTCGCTGAAAATAAACTTTTGGCGACCAAAATTTTGGTCGCCAAAGGTAAATTTTTTTTTTATTTTCCATTCGGCGATAAAATGAGTTTAGTAGCCACAACTTAATACACGATGACTAAAAAATTTTTTGTCGCCAATTCTAGCATTTTTAGCAACTATATTTTTTTTGGTCGCCAAAAACCAATATACCCTGACTAAAAAAATTAGTAGTTAAATATTTTACTTTTATAGACTAAAAAAATTTTTGGTCACCAATTTTGGTCACCGAATGTGCATTTTGTTGTAGTGGTTCTTGTGGTTCCAATTGCATCAATTTTGCTCTCTAATTTTTCATGTTATCTTAATTTAATTCAATCAATAACATTTGTTAATAATTTTGACAAAAATCAAGGGTAAAATGGTCAATTCAAAAGAAAATAGACCATTTCAAATTGAACACTAATCTTTCAATCGCCTTGGAAATAATGAATGAATCATTTTGGCCATTGATTTTGGTCCAATTTCTAAAGGGGCTTTACCAATTAGACTACATTGACATAATATGAAAAATTCAAAGGGTAAAATTGATACAAATAAACTTGTAGGTACCAATTCGGTATGCCTAATATTTATTGTATCAATAGGTATATTTATATTTGAAAAATTATATAAGACTATATCGGAATTGGGGATGCTGCTGCGCGGGGTGCGCAGCAGCATCTGCTGTGTGGCGAAATGGGTCTATTTCGGGGTCCATTTTGATAATCTGAACAGTTCACATTTTAAAATACATCAATTAGAACATGCTTGCAAAAAATCAAGTTAATCGGATATTGTTTACCCATTCATCCACTCACATTTCTATTTACAAAAATAAATAATAATTGTGATTGAAAGTATTAAAATGAATACAAATATGAGTGGATGAATATGTAAATGATATCCGATTAACTTGATTTTTTGTAGGCACACCTACTTGATATATTCTGAAATATGAACGGTTCGGATTATCAAAATGGGCCTTGAAATGGGCTCATTTTGCCGCACAACAGATGCTGCTGCACACCCCGCGCAGCAGCATCCCCAAATTCGCCTAGTTTATACGCATATTTTTAGCTAAAACCTGAATAAAGAAGTGATGGCTCTATTTAAAAAATATTTCATAATTATAAATTTAAATTTTACCAATTTTTCGTTTAATGCTTTTCTCAATAGAATTAGATCATTTGATAATTATAATTACAGATAAAAATTTCATTGGTATTTTTCATTTAAATATTTTAAAATTATATATACTTAAAAAAATTGGATTTTCCTTTTAAATCTCAAAATAGACATACCTTAGATATAGCTAAAATTTTAATTTTGACTTTCCATTTACAAAACTTTAAATTAAAAAAAAAAGAAAAAAGATTGACCAATAGCTTTACACCATGTAATCTCATCACATGTCAGTTTTACACCATGTACATATAATAAAAATAATTAAAAAACTATATGAATTTGTTTGAATTATTTGAGCGTATAATTCTTGATAAAGCACAATAAAGAAATCTTTTTTCATATCGGCGACCTCAATTGGTTGGGACACAAGACTTTTAGTTTGATAATTATAGTGCTATTCTGTTTCTATGTTTAAATTAGACCTACTTTCATGGGATTGCATTATTTGTTTTATTTTTCTCTATCATATTTTGGGTTATTTTTTGCTGTGTCATGTTGGTTTTGGAGATGGTATGAGATTGGACTTGTACTGTGAATGGTAGACCTATGACATATATCATTTGGTTTTATCACTATTTTGTATGAGAAAATTAGAAAAGGTTTGAAATACTTAAAAAATTCTCACAAATTGATTAACATTGATGTAGCATGTAACACACCCAAGCATATTAGGTCCTTTTCCCTTGCCGTATCATTATTGGGTGAATTTGTGAATAAAATTGTGAGTCTTTGTCATTTTTCAATCGAATTACATGGTAAGATTTTGCTTCTTCTTCTTCTTCTTCTTTTTTATTTTTTATTTTTTATTTTAATAATTGTTTTCAAACAAAGAAACTAATCATAAATTTTCATACAGAAAGTGATACAAAAGAGTAACAAAAAAATAGGTAATATATTGCATTTCTAAAAAAAATTAAATATAGGGTTTACTACTCTTTCTACCTCTAAACTATTGTTAAATTCTACTTAGTCCCTAAACTATTGATTGAATATACTTAGTCCCTAAAATATATAAAGTAAAGTCTATTTAGTCCTTAAACTATCGATTGAATCTGTTACGTTCCTAAAGTATTTAATTCAAACTTATTTAGTCCCTAAAATGATTACAAAAAGAAAATATATGTAGCACTTGTGTCTTTTAAACTATTGGAGAGTTTATTTAATTCATTTATTTTCATTTTGGAAGTCTTTGGCGTTGTTGTATTTTGGTTTTGGAGGAATACGATTTGATTTAAACTTATTGGGGTTGGGATTGTTCGTTCGTGCTTGTTTATGTTGAAAAGTTCTTTGGGAGCTTAGAAAAGTTGTTTTGGTGTCGACACTAGTCTTCTTGAGGGTCGACACCACCTTACTACCCTGCCCTTAGTGTCTTTGTTGGTTTTTAGGGTCAACACCAGCGACTCTAAGAGTCGACCATTACCTTGTTGTTTTGTCCTGGGTTGCATTCTGAAATAGAGGGTCGATACCACTAGTTCCAAGGGTCTCTGCACACATTAGTGTCTTAGCTTTTCTTCTTAAAGGGTTGACACCACTGTCTGAAGGGTCGACCCCTGCGAGTTAATTTCTAGATTTTTGGTTCGATTTTGAGCTTTACTTTTTGGGGTTCCAACTTATTCTTTCCTTTGACTTTAGAGCTGTTATTCTACCACTATAAATAGACCACAAACACACTTTTCTCATTCTCTCTCTGTCTCTCTCTCTCTCTCTCTCTTCCCTTTTTAAATCGTGAATCCCTCTATCTCTCTCTCTTAGAAACTCAATTTTCTTACATAGATCTCTAGATCTACTTGGTTAGAGGCATCTTTTCACCTTGGTCGTTTGAGAACGGTTGTAGATCTCATCAAGGGCTTTCTTTTGATCTAAGAGTTTCGTGGTTTTATCGACTTTGAGTTTTTCAGAGTTCTCCTCTTCGTTTCAAGAGGTAGGGTCAATTTCTTAAACTCAATGTGAGTTTGGTAGCATATTTGTGACCTATTTCGCTATTTATATTCGGTAGTCATTTGGTATGATTTTTACCCTAGTTATTTGTTATTACAAAAGATCTATGGATTTGGGTGTTTCGGATTAAACTCAAGGTTTGGATTTGAAATGTAAAAGAGAGATTTTTCAAATGAGTTTTTGAACAAGATTATGATTTTGTATTGGTGGTTGAGATATGTTGACATGGTAGCTTTCCTTTACTCAAAAGTGATTTTGAAAGAAAATGAGGTTTTAGTTCTAAAACCATGGGTTTTGGCTTGTGTTGGAAACAATGAAAAATGATGTTGGTTTTGTAAGAGATGGGAAGAAAATGGCTGTGGGATTTTGAAAATAGTTGTTGTTACTCTTTTGAAAAATATATCTATATTGATATCCTTTGATTATTACATTGGAGATAACTGTTTTGACTTTCAGTGAAGGATAGTATTGTCATGTGTTAGAAATTGCATGCGGATTACGCAATTTGAAATCATTCATATCATGGAGCATGTAATGGATTTTGGAAATTGAAACTCTATGTTTTGAAAAGAGATTTTGGAAATTCCCACATTATGTTTCGGAACATTTGCATTGTTTTGGAAAAACAATATTTTGAATTGCATGTATTGTACTATTGAAAAGGGTAGATAAAATGGTGAATCCGGGAAGAGGTGTGTATCACCAAATTAAGTTGGCATGTGTGTCCAAGATGAAAGTCTCCAAAAATGCGCGTATACATGGGTGTCGGTTCCCGCGGACAAAATATCCATAAAATGACAATAGTAGTGCTTGTATAGCCTACGTATATATGGGGCTGCTTCCCGTGGACGAAATATCTGTAAAATGACAATAGTAGTGCTTGTATAGCCTACGTATACGTGGGTGTCGGTTCCCGCGGACGAAATATTATAAAATGGCAATAGTAGTGCTTGTATAGCCTACGTTTACATGGGTGCCATTTGACGGTTTCTCGCGGACGAAATATCTGTGAAAGGTTGTATGTGTTTTGGAGATTTACCCATTTATTTACTATTATGTTTGTTTGGAACAGGATGTTTGGAAAATGGTTTTAAAAATGTATTTGCTATTGTTTAGTGATGTATTTGCATTTGATTTAGTAATGTATTTGCTGGTTGGTATTGAGGCACTGGGATTGGTTTTCAGAAAGGGATTTTATATCAAATAGATGTTTTGAACTCAGAAAATGTTTTGATTAAACGTAAGGTTTTGGTAATTGGAAAGAAAACATTTTGTTAAGAAATCAAATGGATTTGAAAATGAATTTGGGCATATTGTATATATGTATTGCATCATGATCATTTATGCTGGTGGAGTATGTTTAATTTTTGAAATATTCTCTATTGGGCTTTAAGCTCACCATACGTGGCTGAAAATGTTTTTGAGGCATACATGTGTGGATGTGGACTGTGACATAAAGCTGTGTTCGGAACCATGTAGGGTGGTTATAGCGATTCTGGTTAGACCCAACCCATTTAATGCTTTTGAATTCGGGAAATCATATTCGTGATAGTCGCTCATCTCTCTTCATGTCTGGTTTTGGCTTCAGGGGTCGACATTATCCTTGTTAGTGTCGATACTGCCTCTTTTTCTTTATCTTGTTCTGGTCCAAGGGTCGAGACCAGTGTAATGTCCCAAAATATTTTCTTTTAAATAGTCAATGTATAAATTAATTGAGTAATAAGCGGATTGGAGTGTTGTGTAAAGTTATGTGTGAAAATAGTTCAATTTTTGTAATAATTTTTTTTAAATATAATTTTCAATCTCAGAAATTTTGAAATTTTTATTACGTTGTTCTTACAAGAGTCTAGCATGTTGGATAAAAATTTTAGAATTTAGTGGTGTGCATTTATTTTATGAGAATTTGCAGACTAATTGGCGTTCAGTTTAATTTATAGCAGAATTTGAAATTTGAGTTTTGGGTGTTTGGACCATGATTTGAGATAAATTTGTTGGGTCTATTTTGGTATATAAATGGACCATGTTTGGCTTATGGGTGAGACCCATGACTTAGATTTAATTTAAATTGAGTTTGTTTAATGACTCATGTTTAACAGTTTGGTCCTTTTTAATTGTGTGATTGGTAGTAACCACCTTGTGAGTTGTTATTATTTATTATATAGGATTATAATAAATATTTGATAGTTGATTTTATGGTGTGTACCACATGGTGGAAAAAATTATATATTTTTATAGTGAGTAAAATGGGTGTAAATTTTGTAGTAAGCAAAATATTATATTTTGTGGTGAGAAAAATTTTATCATTTTATAATTTATAATATAAAATTTTGAAGTATTATTACAAAAAATTATATATTTTTTTTTTTGGGAAAAGCAAACCCACGTGGGGTTGCCCCCTTTTTTCCTTCCCATCTTTTCCTTTCTTTTCCCTTGCATTTGGCAGAGGGTTACTTCCCACTTTTCAATCTCTAATCTGCATCTCTCTCTCTCTCTCTCTCTCTCTCTCTCTCTCTCTCTCTCTCTCTCATCTCCATGGTTGTTCAAGCTTTGAGCTTAGAGTGAGAGTCTTCAGAGTGAGATTTTGTAAAAGTGTTGTAAATGAAAGTCGGAGAGCTCGTCGTGATCTTCGCAATGGTGGTCTCGGATCCATGATCGGGCGATGTTTGCATTTTTGGATTTTCTTTTCTTCATATTTAAGGTAGGGAATTTCTTCATATTATTACTTTAAAGCTATGTTATGATTGTTTTGAGAAAATGTGTCATTATAAGAGGTATTGCATATATATATATATATGTTATTTTTTTTTTCAGATTTTCGTTTAATAGTTTTTGGAAGACAAATTATGTTGAAATGTTAAAAATGCTGATATTTTGAGATTGATTTGGGAAAACCATTTTGTGTTGATAATTTTGTAAAGAAATCCAAAAATAAAATTTAAAAGTTGTATGGATTGTATCTACATCATATTATGATTAGAAATTTATTTTTGAGAAATATAAAGTTGAAATATATTTTTTTCATCTTTGATTTATATTCATGATACTTTATGGAAGGTGATATGTTGATGATCAAGTTATGTTCATTTTTGTGAAAATGAAAATGTGAAATGTAGACTTTTGAACTCATAACCTTGAAAATGTTACCCTTGGGCATATTTCATAATTTTTGATGTAAATATCATGTTGGTTAGGTCATTGTTGGTTAGGTCATTTTAGAAAAAGTTGTTAAATTTTTATTGGTAGAGAATTTGGGGAAAATATTACCTTTTTAAGTAGCTTGGCATGAAAAATGGTTATATTTGAGGAATGAGGCATGTGAGGTTAAGTTTGGTGTTATTAATTTGGAAGATGGTGAATGTGGGGATATATTTTCTGAGTACCAACACGTGGCAAGGTGACGCCGACGTGTCAGTTGAGGTGCCACGTGTCTTGGTCGTTGTGCCGAGGTCATCTCGGCTAGGCCGAGGTTGCCTCCGAGGATATCGGAATCCGAGATAAGCGGATAAGGGACAAAAGTCCTAGAATGAAGAGGGAACTCAACTTGTATATGGACAAGAGTCCTAGATTGGGAGAAGACTTCAGTTTGGATAAAGATAAGACTCTTAGAGAGTTTATCCTAATCCCACTGGGAGTCCCAGATTAGCAGTAATCCTAAGTCCATTAGGGCCAGGCTCCTATTGGGACTAGGATTGTATTGGCTATAAAAAAGAGGCACCCCCATGGGTCTAAGGTATGCTTTTGACACTCAAGCTTGTGAGTTTAGTACTTGATTTATCTTTGAGAGATATACTAACTTGATCGTCGGAGTGCCCCCGGGTGGTCGAAACCACCGCGGGATTCTTATATTTTTGTTTGCAGGTCAGTCAGGTGCCATCTATTTTGCCAGTGCTCTCCAGCTAGTTACTAAGCGGGCAGTGTGGTCGGAAAATCACCCCTACAATTTGGCGTCGTCTGTGGGAAAGAAAGAAGAATAGATAGCCAATGATGGACATAAGGATCAGATTAGAGACAATGCTCCTCTTGGGAGTGGGAGACCTATCGATCTCGACATTGAAGGGGACGATCGCAACACAGAAACTCGTGACCAGAGTCACGGAGTGAAAGACGCCGGCTAGGAAGGTGACGCACCAAAGACAACAGATCAAAGCGGATACTACAACGAAGATGACCTCCAGGTATGAAAGGATAGATACCTGCAGAAGAACGAAGACCCTTCCAGAAGAGATGCAAAGACAAGGGGCATGAGCGCTCCCAAGGAGATAACATTCAAGTATAGAAGAGCTCAGCCTGAGTGAGCAAATCCCGGATCCCAGATCCCAGAAGACATGATCTCGGCCTAGATGAGTAGGTCCGAGAAAAGAAGAGCTCAACCTGAGTGAGCAGATCCAAGATTCCAGAAGATAAGATCTTGGCACTTGAGTCCGAGAAGAGAAGAGCACAATGAGCAGATCTCAGATCCTAGAAGATAAAAAGGAAACACACAAGATCAGACTAAAGTTGGCCAGAATTGAGAAGTATGCTAGGGCCGAGGAGGACATGCCGGGAACAAAGGCGTCGGAACAAGAAAAGAGAAACAGCTCGCCGATGCGAGGCCGAAAATCAAACTCAGGTTGGAGCCAAGTAAGATCAATAGAGAAACCAAGGCCGACAACCTCGGCTTGAATTAAACCTCAGCAACAAGGTCGAAGCTACATGTATGATGAGAACCCAAGTGGATTTTAAGTTCACACTGGGGGGGCAGAGAGGAGAAGAATGCGTTTACCACTTGTTGAAATTTGTGGCAATTTACAAGTTGGTTAAACCAATATGATGCTTAACCGAAGTTAAGCCGAGATGATACTTAACCGAAGTTAAGCCGAAATAATGCTTAACCGAAGTTAAGCCCAGATGATGTTTAACCGAAGTTAAACCGAGACGATGCTTAACCGAAGTTAAGCCGAGATGATGCTTAACCGAAGTTAAGCCCAGATGATGTTTAACCAAAGTGAAACCGAGACGATGCTTAACCGAAGTTAAGCCGAGATGATGCTTAACTGAAATTAAGCCGAGATGGTTCCTTATCTTCACTTGTTGAAATTTGTAGCAATTTACAAGTTGGAGTTAAGCTGATTCCTTCTCTTCACTTGTTGAAATTTGTAGCAATTTATAAGTTGGAGTTAAGCTGATTCCTTATCTTCACTTGTTGAAATTTGTAGCAATTTACAAGTTGGAGTTAAGCTGATTCCTTATCTTCACTTGTTGAAATTTGTAGCAATTTACAAGTTGGAGTTAAGCTGATTCCTTATCTTCACTTGTTAAAATTTGTAGCAATTTACAAGTTGGAGTTAAGCTGATTCCTTATCTTCACTTGTTGAAATTTGTAGCAATTTACAAGTTGAAGTTAAGCCGAGATTACTGTTTCTCTTCACTTGTTGAAATTTGTAGCAATTTACAAGTCGAAGTGAAGCCGAGGTTATAGTCTGCACACTTGTAGCAATCTACAGGTTGGTTAAACCAAAGAAGATGCTTAACACTTGTTGAAATTTGTAGCAATTTACAAGATAACGTTAAGCCGACATATGACCATCTGTTGAAATTTGCAGCAATTTACAGGATGAGGAAAAAGCTAAGTATGTTGTTTAAACACTTGTTGAAATTCGTAGCAATTTACAAATAGATTATTGTTTAACACTTGTTATGTTAATCCTTGTTGAAATTTGTAGCAATTTACAAGTAGGCTAGACCGAGATCACCGTTTAAACACTTGTTGAAACTTAAGAAAAAGTTTGCAAAGTTAACATTGAGTAGTATATGTTTCACACTTGTTAGAGTTTATGAAAAGTTTGCAGGTCAGTATCTTGCCGAAATAAAAGTTTTGTAGCTATTATACCCGAGGTATGTAACCCCGAGAAGATCGCACAAAGGAGGCAAAGTATGAAAGACATGCAAAATATTCTAAGTATAGAATCATGCAAGAGCAGTTAGAAGAAGATCAAAACAGAATTCGTCGTGATTGACACGCCTTCACCTTACAACATCATCTTGGGAAGGCCATAGTTGCATGCAATGGGGGCAGTTCCCTCAACGTTGCATCAACTATTGCGGTTTCCCACAGAACATGGAATTGAAGAAGTCAGAGGAGACCAACTGCAGGCAAAGAATTGCTCCATGGCAGCAATGAAAAACTACCTGCAACATTCGAGAACCAGAGAAGGCAGAGATTGAAGACGAGGACATGGAGGTCCTAGATGATGTTGGCAAGGAGCCAGCCGAAAAGAGTGAAGAGACACTGAAGAAAATCCTCGTCCAGGAGGGTGACGAAGAGCACTTCTTTCTTCTCGGCTCAGGCTTAGCCGAAGAAGAAGAAAGAGAATTGAAAACAAAACTACTCGGCATCAATAGCAGGATATAGAAGACAATTGGGAAGACTTCTCCGCAGCCTTCTCGGCCTCGAGCTCAGCCTCGATCTCCTGAAGAGATTGATCAAGGCTCTTCTCGGCGATTGGCACCTCGGAGTTTGAAGGCAAAGATTGAAAGCAAGAATCTGGAAAAAGACACAGAAAACAGAAACAAGAATGTAATTCGTAATCAAGAATGGTGATGAAGCTATCAAGAAATCAAGACAAAAAGATTGCACAAATGTGTCAAGCCAATAACAGTGGTGGAAATCAACAGATGTGCAAACAGTGTGTATTCAAGTAGATGATTTGGAAATAACGGGTAAAACAAGCAATGGTGATTAACAATGAAGCAGAGCTTCTTGGAAAGCAACAAGAAATAAAACCAGGAGGAACAATGGTTTACCAGAAAGAGGGAAGCCGGAATGAGAATTGCCGAAGTCTGACGACAATGATAGAATGACGTAAAGCTTCATCGGAGGAGAGAAACGAAGACAGTTGCAGAAGCTTGAAAGCTTGGAACAAATGACGGATTTAAGCAAAAGAGCTAGAAAGAGAAGAAGCCAGAGGATTAAATGAGAAAAGAGAAAAATAGTCAAGAAGACGACAAAGTTCAAGAATAAAGCCAAGTGCACAGGCACTAAGTAAGTATGTGAAGAACAAGAAAGTAATGAACCAGACATGATGCTAGCAACAGAAAGCGGATATGGCAAGAACAGTGCCAGGCGTTCAAACAATTCAAAACTTGAAAACAGACGAAAATAGAAGACAACAGAGGACAAGTAAACAGATTCAGAAGAGTTATGAAAGATTGAGCTTAATAGCAAGTAAAGAGTTTATGAACCTACCAAGTGAAATGAACGCCGATATGAAAATCGCCGGAGTCAAATAGATGACTGGAAATCGGGAACTCACCAGAGAGTGTGAGTGGAGCAGTTGCAAAGCTCTTGGAGTTTACGAATTAATGGAACCAGAATCTCAACTAGGAGGTGCGATTTCAAGCAGCTTGGAAAGCATGAAACTTGATTCTTGACACCAGTGGACAGTAAAGTCCAGGGAACTTTGAAGTCGGCAAGTTTGATCTCAGACAGAGGGGCACAGATGAACGAACAGTGTAGGTTCCATCACCTCAGAATGCCGAGGTAATAGAACCTAGGGGGCAGTTGTGGGGATATATTTTCTGAGTACCAACACGTGGCAAGGTGACGCCGACGTGTCAGCCGAGGTGCCACGTGTCTTGGTCGTTGTGCCGAGGTCATCTCGGCTAGGCCGAGGTTGCCTCCGAGGATATCAGAATCCGAGATAAGCGGATAAGGGATAAAAGTCCTAGAATGAAGAGGGAACTCAACTTGTATATGGACAAGAGTCCTAGATTGGGAGAAGACTTCAGTTTGGGTAAAGATAAGACTCTTAGAGAGTTTATCCTAATCCCACTGGGAGTCCCCGATTAGCAGTAATCCTAAGTCCATTAGGGCCAGGCTCCTATTGGGACTAGGATTGTATTGGCTATAAAAGAGAGGCACCCCCATGGGTCTAAGGTATGCTTTTGACACTCAAGCTTGTGAGTTTAGTACTTGATTTATCTTTGAGAGATATACTGACTTGATCGTCGGAGTGCCCCCAGGTGGTCCAAACCACCGCGGGATTCTTATATTTCTGTTTGCAGGTCAGTCAGGTGCCATCTATTTTGCCAGTGCTCTCCAGCTGGTTACTAAGCGGGCAGTGTGGTCGGAAATCACCCCCACAGTGAATATAATGAACTTGCTAATTTGATGAATTAAATTAGTTTGGTTAATACTTTAAATTCTTTGTAATTAAAGGGGTATTATTGGGTTTAATTCCTAACTGTAATATTATGAGATTAAAAGTGACGAAGTTGACCAAGTATGAGATTTGGAGAAATGAGTGAGATTAAGTCGATGTGGTATGGTATTGGGTTCCTGGTTTTACTAGTTGAGTAATGTTATAATAATAATTTCATACTTCAACATTTTTATGAGATATTTGAATGGTTTTGGTGGTCTTTGACAAGAAAAGAATAGAATGTGATTTTAGCTTGTTTAGAGCAAATGGATGAATTAGATTAAAACAAAAAATGAGTTATCACAACTTTTATTTATTTATTATTTTTTTCCATGGTATAATTCGATGGGGGTGGATGTAGATAATTGGAAAGTGAACACTTGTAACGCCCTCAAAATAAACCCATAAATCATACAATATTGACATGCTTAAACATAAGAGAATAAAGCATAATTACATTTCATCAAAGTAATCATTACAAAATGTATTACATGTTGACATCAAAAGTAAATGCCCTATGGGCTTACAACTTTCCAAGTCAACACTTGGTTACAAAAA
The DNA here is from genome assembly GCF_055761805.1 of Camellia sinensis. NCBI lineage: Eukaryota > Viridiplantae > Streptophyta > Magnoliopsida > Ericales > Theaceae > Camellia > Camellia sinensis. The sequence continues at coordinate 25,597,199 of NC_138969.1, read as the reverse complement.
GAGTGCTAACTCTATACAAAGAAAGCCCTTGGCTTGATATACATGTAATACAACCAAAAACACAAAATAGTCCAACAGCCTCAAGCCTCCCAAGCTACGTCCTTGGAGGTGGCATGCTACCTGTACCTGAAAATGATGTCCCACATAGGGTGAGCCACAGCCCAGTAGAAACATACTAAACCAACTATAAACAATGACTAAAATATTAGCAGTTAATAGATGGTCAATACTTATACACCCACTTATACCACATTACAGTTTCATGAAAATCATATCCATGTTACATTTCATTTCATAAACGTGGCTCAAAACCTGGCCAGATAAGTTGGTAGAGATCGCATCTCTTATTAACAATATTTCCAATTCAATTGGGATAATACTCATGTTAAACATTTCTTACTTCATAATAGATACACATTTTGGTGCTGTATCAATCTCAAACAAACTCACTTCCACACTTCACAAATGATACATATTTTAGTACTGTATCAATCACAAACAAAATCACTTCCACACTTGACAAATGATACACATTTTAGTGCTGTATCAATGCCAAACAACATCCAGTTTAGAGGTCCATCCCCTATCTTCCCCTAAACCGTGGAGTACATCCCCTATCTCCTCTCATACAATACAACGTATATAAACACATATCATATACGAAATCAATTAATACATAAAGTTAATGTATTGTTCCAACCGTCATATTCGATGACACATTCCATTGATTAGTTCTAGTTTGCCTAATCATCATGCATTGTCTACAACAATCAAGACTATCCTCCACCGATAGCCCAAAGCAGTTATTTCTAAACAGAAAATAAATGCGCCAAACAGATATATTATCAACATTTAGACTAGGTGAGCGATAAATTAATCTAACAACACCCTTCAATTCCATAATTCCCCAGTTCCAATAATCTCAATTCAATTTCTCATATCTCAAAATTAATTATACAAATTAATTTGCCAAACTAATTTGGGCATTTTCCTATAATTTCCATAACAACCCTAAGGTTCCACTTCCATCAATAATCCAATATTATTTCCTTTTCTCAATGTATTACATACATATGGTTTTAAATTTGAAAACCCCTCTTTTGAAAATTACACAAAGGCCCAAACTTTTCCAAAATTACTCAACAACTCCCAACATATCAAAATGCCAAAATTTAAAGACAAAGCTTATAAGATGGAGTAGGATATCCCTACCTCGAAGTTAGAGCTCAAATGGAGAAGACGTAGAAATTCAAAGTGCTCCAAATACCAAACTTTTCGGATCCGAATGTAGCCCTCGACGATCAACACACTTTTTACAAAGGCCGAAGGAAAGAAGAACACTCTAACTAGATCAATCCCTAGAGAGAAGGTATTTTCTAGAGAGAGGAACTCTCAAAATCGATTTTGGAAAAGCAAGAGAGAGAGAGAGAGGAAGTGTAAAAAGTGATTCAAAAATGTCCAGCTGCCCTCTGATATACGCAAGACCCGCTCGAGCGGAGAATAGAACGCTCGAGCGTCAAGCACAAAAATCTGGACACGCTCGAGCACAATAAGGCCCGTTCGAGCGCCAAGACACAAGAATAAAATACATCCGCTCGAGCGCGAAAACCAGTCCACTCGAGCATAGATTTCCCCCTACCAGAACTTTCACAGACAAAGCACTACCCGCTCGTGCACCAAGATACCCGCTCGAGCGTAGGAAACTCGCTCGAGTGTGAAAAACACACCTGCAGAAGTTTTGCAGGGTCGCAAAATACTGGGAGTGTGTAAATCCCGCTCGAGCGCAAGAAGAACCGTTCGAGCGGACAACCAAAAATGAAACTCCGCTCGAGCGCAGAATAACCCGCTCGAGCGTAACACCAAAATTCTGGGCAACAACTCTTGAGACCAAAACTCAACCTACCTGTTCGAAACACGCCCAACTCATCCTAAAATTCAAACATAGGGAATTGAAGGATGACAACAAGATACACAACCACCAACTCCACGGAACCCAAGTCCGGAATACAACAAATACAGAAAGGGAAAATCGGGATCGCTATAACGTGTATTATTTTATAATTATAGTCAAGAGAAGATTTTCATATAATTAATTAAGTGTTGGAATATTCACTTATGCTTATTGAGTATTAAGATTGAACTTGAAGATCCCGAGATTTCACTTACATGAGAAAAATGGAAATTTGATTCTATTAAATGTTTGGGATGTGGATGAGTTTTGGAAAGATTGTAATTACCTTTTATTGATAAAGTAAGTGAGTTAGAAATTGATGAAACCTTGAACCCGCCTTGGTGTTATATGTTATTGCTATTGATGAACCTATTGTTTAAAAGTTTTGATTTTGGTAACCAATAGAGGATTTCGATGTTGATATTTAAATGAAGAGATTCTTGGAAAGGTAAGAAAATGTTTGATTTTGGAAGTTTGTTTTATATAAAGAATATTGTTGAATTGTCTTGAAAAGACTAAGTTGGAAGTTGTTGATTTGCATGTGGTACTTACATGAGCATTGACATTATTATATTATCTCTTGGGATTGTATCATGATATTACATTGATATAAAGATATGGAATTTGATCACAATGGAGTATTGTGTGGTGGAATTGAAATTGGAACTATCTTAAAGCATTGTTACATATTGCATTGCCATTCCATTTCATTGTTATCATAGATTTTGAATTGCAATTGAAAACTATTGTTTTGAGAAAGGAATTTTTTTTGGTGAAACAAGGTCATTTTGATTTGTTTTGGGTAAATACGTTGGTAAATCCGGATAGGGAGTGTAGTTTGATGTTGGTTAAGTTGGCCTGAGTGTCTAGTGTGAAAGATCAAAAACACGTACGGAGGAGGTACCACTGCCCTTCCGGTGAGAGATCGGTAAAGTAGGGTTTTGGTAGTGCTCGATATGCTTACTTGCAGACACCAGCCTAGGGATTACCTGAGTTGTATTTACCACCTTAAAATTTTATTGAATTATTGGATTAATGTGTTTTCAAATTGGCATTGTGCATAAGATTTTCAAAAGATGAAAAAAATATTTTGAGCATGACATGGCATATGAATTCATCTTATAAGACTGTATAAAATGTGTTTAATGCTTTGTTAAATGTCATTATGAATTGTTTATCTATTTGATTCAATTGACAAATGGGTAATTGAATGAATTGAAAAGGATGCCATGTTGCTATTGAAGCATGTTTATTTATTTAAGTTAACTAGTTGTGGTCAATTAAAATAAATTAGATTTAAGAGTTTTTGTCATAGAATCATATGGTTTTGACATGATATGATTTCATGTATATGTATGACTATTTTGGTACTCGTATATCTTCTAACGTTATAATATGAGATTGTTTGGTGAACTAGTGGTTGCTCACCCCCTACCTGTACATGTGTACAGGGAATGTTTTTGGATTTAAAGATCAAACACTTGGCATGGTTTTAAAGTGGTGATGAGCTGTAGTGCCTTTTAATTGTTTCTTTAGTTGAGCTCTATGATTTGTAATGGACAACGCTCTCTTATTTATTATAAGCCTGTAGACACCCCATTTTTTACCGTCCTTAAGACTTGGACGTGACCGATGGAACACTTGGTGATTACCCATGTTCGTGTTTCGTTTTGAGTTCCCAGAGGTCTCGGCTGCGCGCCTTGCTTCAAGATCTCTCAACTCGACTGTTCTGTGTTTGGTTTTGCACCAAACACTTGTGTTTTTGTTTCTGAGGGTAAAGAGTAGCTTGTTAGCTACCCCTGGCACCCACCGGAACTCACCGGCCTTAGCTTGAGGCCACCGGCCATGTTTTGAGGCTACCGGCCATTGGTGGAATATACCATTGGCCGATCGGCATCTTATGTGGTCGGTCGACCACATGTTTGGCCAGTGACCTCTTTTGCTGGCCGGTGTGACCCTTTTGCACCCTTCAGGCACGGTGCATGCCAGCTGTGCCAGCTGGAATGCACCAACACTCTTCCCCGTGCATAGTGTGGTTGTTATGCACCTTTTGCACCCTTTTTGGTCTAGCTTCTTGAGGAAGCTTGGATCTTTTTCTTAGCTTCCTCAAGAAGCTTGGCCAGTTGTCCCAGCTTCCTCAGGAAGCCTTGCCCCTTTTGCCCCCTTTGCCCCTTTTTAGTTTAGCTTCTTTGAGAAGCTTCAAGTCATTTGCATTGTCTATATAAGAGCCTCTCCTCCTCCATTGTTAAGGGTTGAGCAAAAACCAAAGCAATATACATACATATATCTGTCATATACTTTCTCTCTCTATATCTCCCTCTCTCTCATCCTTTGTATGTATTTGGAAGCCTAAAAGTGTGTTTTGACCTTAGTTTTGCACTAAGACACACACTACTACACCATACTTTGAATTTGAGGGGCTTTGAGGGTTTGTTCTTGAGGTTTTGGACTGGTTTTGACCAAAGGAAGGAGGCTGCACTTGCTGTTCATCAAGGGTTCTACAAGGGTAACCTTTTCACTTTAGATTCTCCAATCTTGCACTAGACTTTTGCCTATCTTGCTTATTGTTTTAGACTTTGTGTATAACTGAGAAAAGTCTTGTATTTTCATGCTTAAGATACTTCATTCAGGTTGTTTTGGTGTTGGGGGTCGATCTCCCCCTCGTAGGCCTTGTTTGGCCCCTTTTGGTGCTCTCTTTGCTAAGCTTTGGTTACTCTTGTGTATTGACCTTTTCACCACTAAAATCCAGTGAATTTTTAGTGGTGAAGAAGGGGTTTTGAGGCCTTGCATAGGGGAGGGACACCCCTCTCCCTTGCTCTCTCTCTTGTTTGCATATTTGGCTCAATATGGTAGCATGCACGCCTAGTCTTGTTTGGCTTTATTTCAGAGCTTATTTGGTGTTCATTTAGCATATTTTATCTCTGCGTCATGTTGATTTGTTGGCCTTTTGCACTTGTAATACACTTGCTTTGAAATCCCATCATTTGGCTTAAAGTGTATCATGTTGTAGCATATCATTTGAGCATGATTTTGGTTTGGTCCTAAGAAGGTTTTAGCATTATTTTGCCATGCTTAAGGTCTATTAGTTACTGATTTGGTCATCTTTGACATGTGTGATATGGTTGCTATGCATTTTGGCTTGTGAGCCCTAAGTATGTGAGTCATAAACACGCCTTAGTTGGTCTATTTCAATAATTTGGAATCATTTGCCATGCCATTTCAGTCCCCAAACCATGCTTGTATGCTTGCATTCATTACCTCTTTCATGCTTTGAAGATGTGTCCTTTTGTGCCTTGAAATGAGCATTGTGCATGCTTAAGTGTTTAAACCTTTGGGGCTGCCATATCACTAGGTTTCGGGACTTATTTTGGTGCCTTAAAACTCTGTTTTGGTTATATAGCTTATGCCATGTTTGCTTAGGGTAGTGGTAGTAGAATGCTCTTTTGTTATGCCTTAGTCTTGAGCCTATTGGTGTGCATGCTTACAAGAATATTTATCCATCACTTTTAGGCATCTTTTGTCACTGTTTTGGGGGTGGGCTGAGGACTGCCCCTTTGTGTTTTAGGTCCATCATTGCATGATTGTATTGCATTACTTTGGTTTCATGCTTACATTGTACGATAGGATGTATCACGTCGCATTTTATATGATAGGTCACTTCGCATTTGGCATGCTTTGTACCTATTAGCCTCATGTTGCATACTTGAGCCACCTTGCATACATTGCATTACATTTTGCTTGGTTTGGGGTGTCAAACCAAGTATGAGGATTGAGAAGTGTTCATACTCCAAGTGATGTAACACGTCTCAACCCTCGGTCGTCAATCCCCTTGACCTCAACATGATAGGGTGTTGGCATTCATCTCTTTTGGTTGCATGCATTTACATCAAGTTGCGAACTTAGCCTCTTAGGCCATCATGCGTCGAAATGCGCAATTGATGGCCCGAGGGTCGAGGGTCATGCTCCCTTGAGTCCCTTGCATGATAGGGAGTGTGTCCATGCTCACATTTGCTCAAAAAAATTCCATGCCATACACTGCTTGCCCTCTGCTGCTGTCAACTGCAGGTTCTGCAGGAAATTTTAGCCGGTCGGCTACCAGGAGTGCCGACCGACCAATAACTTGTGGCCGATAAGCTCGATAAGCAGCCGGTGACCATCCCCTTTGGCCGATGATGTCTCCACTTGGTCGGTGGTGCTCCCCAGTTTCCATATAAGCATCCTTGGGACTTGTGAGAATTTTCAAAGGAGCAGGGCAGTGCAACCAGAGGCAACAGTGCTATGGCAGCGAGTTTCCGAGCGGGGTGAGTCAAGCATGCATCATTCGCGCATTCCGAGACAGAGCTGCGGCAGTCTCTTTAAGTTTCACATTTAGTTTATTTTGTAATTAATTTGTTAATTAATTAAGGATCTGTAATAATTAATTAGCTAGGATAGTGGATTCATTATTTGGACTGTATTATTCTTTTGGTCCCTCCGAGTGAGGGCGTATTTGTAATAAGTGTGCGTGAGTGTGTGTATGTCTCCCAACCCCACGTCTTTTTTCCCTTTTATTTACTAGCTTTCGATGGTTAGATTAGGGCATGTTTCATTTAGCATACAGTATGATAGCATGTCTGCATCCATTCATTCGTTTTGCATGCACCGGGCTCGGCGCATCATTCTAATTGCATTTGTATTTCAATTCCAAATTGAATACGTGTTAGTTGTAGCATTTCTCATGTCATTGTAGATTAGCCGAGCCTATCTTAGTTGCATTTTGCATGTGTTGCATTAGCCATCTTAACATGAGTTAGGATCATGCATATGATTACTAACTAGTTTTTGTTTTGGCTCGGAGTACTCGGTAAGTTCTTATGCATTAGCATCCTAGCATGCGTGTGAGTGTTGCCATGACAGCATATTTACCATAAGGCTAGCTGCTTATGTGATATAACTGCTTGAGGGCTTGTGGGTGGAGGTCGAATTACCTAGATTGGAATAATGCATTAAAACTGTGAATTTTAAACCTACTAGATAGTGGCAAAACCATCTTTTCTAAAGCCCACTTGAGGGTGGCGAAATCTACATTTTTTAGCCTACTTACGAGTAGCAAACCATTTTCAAAACAAGCATGAAATGTTTTGTTCCAATTTAGGCGATTTGGTCTATACTTGTTTGCTGTGCGCATAACATAGTAATTCTAGGCTAATAACCGGAATAAGAACACATAACGTTTTCAAAAATGGATATCACGGTTAGTAGAGGCCGATCTTCGGATCGGGCGAGAGGGGGTGCTCATAGCTGACCTTCCCCCAATCGTACCCAAGCTCCCGAGCCGCGGCAACTTTGGTGATGACGGACACGTGGCTTTTGGCACCGAGTCAGGGTTTCCTAAATTCCCCCATAAAAAATATTTAGGTGGCGACTCTGTATCTGGCAAAGCAGTCCATGTTTGGCACTTCTTTTCTAAAAATCTGTTTTCTCAAAATGATTTGCCGGATTTGGACTCTTTGGTTCATATTAAGAACCGTGACACAAATCGAGTCCGAACTGTGGGGTGAGGCCCTCACGCGGGGCGGCGTCCACAGTTTCTGGCGACTTTGCTGGGGAGTTAGAAAGCTTGACTCGAACTCGTGATATCCTGTTTTGATTTCATTTAGGTGCCTCTTTGCATTGCATGTGCATTGGTGTGCCTAGGACACCGTGTTTGCCATCTGCCATTCCTGAATGGTTTGCCGGAGGCTTGACTTTGTCAAAGCATGCCATAAGGCTGACCGGTTGTGGGCTCTGACAGTATGGGAACACAAACCCCGGTTTTTACCGGGGCACCCTTTTCGACTATTCGACCTAGTGCATATTCGGAATCTATAGTGACCATTCCAAACTAGGATAGGCTGCTTACCCGATGTTAGGTTGTTTGAAAACTGCTGTGTGCATAGTGAAACCCTAGCTCCTGACAAAAATAGGACAGGGAAACCCTACCCCAACTTAGGGGTGTTTTGGCTCTCTCTTACTTGCTATGTGTTTTTAGAGTGTATCTATGCAGGGGAACACACATATCGGTTCACAAGTTTGAGTGTCAGGCCTGCGGGCATCAGTGTTTTTTTGGAATCAGTCATCTACGGGTATCAGATTCAGACTTAGGGGCAACGATTTGGAAACAGTGATCACTGATTGAGGAACAGTACATTCAGCTTGTTGTCAATTTACTGTGATACCCAGCTGTGTGTTGTGTTTATTTTACGTTGTTACGTTGTCCAATTGTCTGTTTATTTATACGCTTTATTTATCTTTTTACTAGGTAGTCGATCATAATTGCTTCTGACCCAGTAGATATTCCCCAAGCACTCTGGATTAGAGGTCGTCGACTCCGTCGATCTAAGGATCTGGTAGACGGACAACCAGTGTACCACTCTCTACCCCCGGTTACTAGACGGAGGACAACTAGGCAAAGGGCATCAGTTCAACAGTCAGTACAGAGGGCTTTGTCTACCCCACCTATGTACAGTAGGGATCAGGATTCTGCTTCTCCCACAGAAAGGGAACATATACCGATAATTCAGTCAGAGCAGAACAGTATGGCCAATTTAGAGAAGATGGTGCGCCAGCTCCAAGAGTATGAAAATGATGCAGCAAGATGCTGTCCGACAAGCAGAGTTCGCCAAGCAGCAGGCCACGGTTATGAATGAACAAGCAGAGTTAATCGTGAGGTTACAGCAGCAAACCGGAGCATCTGCTTCGTAGCAAGTTCCTCCCCCGCCAGGAATTCCAACCCCCGGGGAGACAGCTAATGTTCAGAATGATACGGACATTCCCACGGGACCACCTCCACCCCCGATCCTACCCCAAATCCAACCCCAGTTATCCAAAACACCCACCAACCTACCGGACTCTCCCTTTGAGTTCGAGACAGACCCCACAGCATTGAAGTTGAGCAAGCTCGAAAAGTTATTCAAGAGATCCCAAGGAGTCAAGACCATCCCTGACATCGAAGATGGATATACTGACGCAGCTGTGACGCTGCCTGATAGATTCAAAATGCCGCACATTGATCGATTTGATGGGTCCGAGGACCCCATGGTGCACCTGAGACTGTTTTCAGACATCTTAAGGCCAATGGGCCTCAGCAGACTCCAGAAGCTATCTCTGTTCGGCCGAACCCTGTCGGGTGTGGCTGCCATATGGTATGCCAAATTAGAAGATGATGTCAAGAGAATCTGGGACGAGATGGCCAAGGCCTTCATTACGCAATACTCATACAATACACAAATCGAGATTACAACCCGTGATCTCGAGACAACAAGGCAATAGATGGAGGGCCAAGGCTTCGATGATGACCTTAAGGCCTACAGACAAAGACCAGATTCGGATGATTGTGCGCAATCTTCAGCCGAAGTTGATGCAAAAGATGATTGTACTCCCCTTCCCTACCTTTTCTGATCTACATGAAATGGGGGTGCAGATTGAGGATGCCTTAAAGCAAGGCTTAATTGATAATGACTGGGAGCAACCCCGAAGAACTTTCAACCACAACACTAATGCAGGCCCAAGCGGTACTACAATTACAAGAGCCTCCGAAGTGAGCATGGTCACCACCAACTCCCCTCCAAGGACCATGGCAGCTGCGCTATTCTCCGGCGCGTCCGGAAGCCATACCCAAACAGCCAAATACCCACCCAAAAACACAAGAACCTTCGCTTCACTGTATATGCCCTTATCCAAAGCTTTGGGGGTTTTAATCAGAAAAGGGCATTTGAAGCCCCTAGAACCGCGGCCCTTACCAGAAAGACTTCCCCCTACCCACAACCCAGCCAAATATTGCGCATTTCACCAACAGCACGGTCATGACACTGATCTGTGCTTCCGATTACGTCATGAGATTCAAGATCTCATCGATAACAGGGTGATTCTGCCTCCCGAGAAACCCAATGTTACAACAAACCCTCTCCCCACACATAACCAAGCTCTACCGCCTAAAAGGACCAACTTCATCCAAACTGGGGTCGTGTCTTACGATCCTAGCATCTATATCACTCCTTCCCACCTACCTAAGCCGGAGGTATTCCTTCCCGACTGCACCGACTTGTGCATGATGGACATCTCCATAACCTGACCTAAACCAACGGTGGTGACTATCGAGAACAGGAAAGAGGAGATCCCAAAGGAGAAGAAGGTTGTTGGGTCAGAGTCTGCAGAATCTGGGAGTCGTGTTGAGAAGATATATAGTCCGGGTGACTACATTTCATCAATAAGCCAGGATGGGCCAGGTGTGGAATTGCCAATGGAGGAAGAACTGTGTGTGATCCAAGGGGATAGCCTGGGACAGGGAACAGATGATTTAGGGGCTGTGGAAGAGGACCTCGCCAATCTCCAGTTTTACAGTGACCAAGATCCAGGGGGCGCAGCAGTCAACTGGTTTGATTATGAGGAATTAGCAGAGGCTACTGGGTGGTTGGATGATCAACCGGATGTGGTGGAAGAGTTCCAACCAGAACAGGGCCCGGCAGGGGTGAGAATATTAGTTGTGGCCGGAAGGGCCGGAAGTCAAAATGAATCGCCGGAGAGCGCCGGTGTCGAGAATTTTGCTCAGGATTGGAGCATTTTGAATACAGGAATTGATGAACAGCCAGCTGTACTGATACAGTTGGAACAAGAAAGGTCTGAGGATTCTGAGAGAATCAGGAAGGCTAAGGCCCACGCAGGGACTGAAACTGCTATGTGCACAGAGACAGAGAATGATGCAAGTATATGGATGGAGGGTACCGCAAGTACGAGAACAGTCATACCAGAGCCGGACAGATGTCTGTCGACTGCCGATGGAATGTGGTGGGAGGACGATGACCTATGTCTTGCCTACACGGACGAGGATTGGGGGAATAACCAACCAGATGATACCTGGTACATCGGAAAAGTCGATCATATGACTAGAAGTGGACGGTATTTTAAGCCCCCACATCTAGATCAGCCAGAGGCGTCTGGGAAAGCTAAGGAGGCAGAGAAGCAGAAAGAAAAGCAATTCGAAGAAGAGGCAGTATTGAAGCAGTTAAAAATGATACAAGCCGACATCTCCATCTGGGGACTGCTTATGGCATCGCGGGTACATCGACAAGCTGTCTTATCGGCCATGGACAAGGCCAAGCTCTCAATAGAAACCACGTCAGAGCAGCTGGTGGGATTAGTTTTTCCGGGAGGAGCTACCCCGATGCTGACTTTTTCTGACAAGGAGTTGCCGCCTGAGGGGCCGAACCACAACAAGCCACTCTACGTTTCAGTGGAATGTAGAAACAAATGGATCCCGGTGGTTCTTGTTGATACCGGATCCTCTATCAACGTCTGCCCGGCAATGATAGCATATGCAATCGGTTTAAAGACCGGGGACTTTGTGCCGACAGCCCAGGTGATTCGGGCATATGATAACACGAGCAGAGAGGTAATGGGGACAGTGAAAATTCAGACCAAGGTTGGACCGGGACAGCATGAAATAGATTTCCATGTCTTAGAGGTTCCTGCAACTTTCAACCTACTTTTGGGGCAGCCGTGGCTGCATCAGGTGAAAGTAGTATCATCCACCTTGTATCAGATGGTGAAATACCCCCATGGGAAGGGAGTAGCCATTGTTTTTAGAAATTCGTCGATCCATCCACCACCAGAAGTATTTACGCCAGTTTTGGAAATTGAGCACGGTATGGAGGATGTATTCATATCAGGTTTTACCTTAGCTGAGGCTCGAGTTGTGCGGAACATCATGGTGGCTAATGAGGGGGTGCATGTCAGTGCTCAAGCAGTATACCTCATGAACAAGCTCCAACACATCCCCAGGATAGGATTAGGAAGGAGCGGCCGGAAGGACGTCGCAACATTGGCCGAAGTGCCACATAACCTTCATACCTTTGGCTTGGGTTATCTGCCCACCAAGGAGGATTGGGTATGGAAAGGAAAGGAAATGGCTGGAAGAGCCAGAGCGAAACAGATGGGGAAGCCTTTTAGGTTGATGCACCGGCCCATCCAGGGTACCCTAAACGGACGCTTCGTCCGGGAGGGGGAGGACTTTCCTTTTTGTGGCTTCCCAGAGCCGTGGCTGAACGCGGAGAGGAAGTGCATACCAGGCTTTGAGATCTTCTTTGATCTGCAGTTATCCAGGGATGATATTGCCGAAGAGCAGACAAGCCCAACAGTCGAGGCTGAGCATAGTGGGGAAATGGAGTCTGAGGACACCGAACTCGAAATGGGGGTAGCACTGGCATGTCTACTTTCAGATCCTTCGATCGAATAGAAGTGCTTGGGGGATAACTTCTCGGTGTTCATGATCGGGAATGAAACGGCTGCAAGCCTACCAGCAAACATTTTGGATGCATCCATCGCACCCTCTCTCATTTGGCAGTATGAAGAGGGATTTTTGTCAAGCAGCACCGGGTCAGGTAGTGAGCCGGAATCTGATTCCACCGAGTCTTGTGAGTCGGAATCAAGTTCCAGCTCGACTGAGTCTGAGTCCGGTATTCCTGGGGGTGACAACCTGGATGCCACAGTCCTGTCCAGGTTATCTTTTTCTTTCTCTTTTAAGTCTGTTGTAACAGAAGAATCAGACGGTTTGGATTTGCTTAATGAGAATGATGTGGCTGTGGTTTCTGAGCACTTTTCCATGCCTTTGATGTATTGCTTAAATCAGGACTTTCAAAATTTTGACAAAAACGACGAGGAAGAAATTCCTCCGGTTTTGCAACGATTAATTGATCAAGAGCGGGAAAGATTTGTTAAACCTTTAGTTGATGAAATCACTACTGTGAATATTGGTACTGAGAAGGACCCGCAGCTGGTCCAGATCGGGTCCACGTTGTCTTCGGAGGAATGTGAGTGCTTAGACGCTTTATTAAAAGATTTCAAAGATGTTTTCGCGTGGTCCTACGAAGACATGCCTGGAATCAATCCTGAGATTGTACAGCACCGGATCCCTCTTGACCCCGAGGCCCGACCTGTCAAACAGAAACTCAAAAGGATTCGTCCAGACTGGGCTCTCAAGATTAAGGAGGAGGTTACCAAACAAATCGACGCAGGGTTCCTGCTGGTATCCGAATACCCGACTTGGTTGGCCAATATAGTTCTGGTGCCGAAGAAAGATGGTAGGATCAGGGTGTGCGTGGATTTCAGGGATTTGAACAGAGCTAGTCCGAAGGACGACTTTCCCTTTCCGTATATTGATGAGTTAGTGGATTTCACAGCAGGGCATGCTTTGCTTTCGTTTATGGATGGCTTCTCAGGTTACAATCAGATAGTGATGGCACCCGAAGACCGGGAAAATACTGCCTTCACCACCCCGTGGGGGACATATTGCTACAGAGTGATGCCGTTTGGGTTGAAGAATGCTGGAGCTACATATCAACGGGCCGCGACCACAATATTACATGACATGATCCACAAAGAGGTCGAGGTGTACATGGACGAAATGATTGTCAAGTCCAAAGAAAGAGAGGGCCACTACACTGCCTTGCAAAAGTTCTTCCAAAGGATCAGAGAATTCCGGTTGCGGTTGAATCCTCAGAAGTGTACGTTTGGTGTCACAGCCGGAAAATGCTGGGGTTTCTTATTACACAAAGAGGCATCGAAGTCGACCCTTCCAAAATCAAGGCCATCTTAGAAATACCACCACCAAGGATTGAAAAGGAGGTGCGAGGCTTTCTGGGTAAAGTGCAATTCATAAGACGATTTATCTCAAAATTAACCTTGACTTGTGAACCACTTTTTGGTCTCCTGAAGAAAGGAAAGAAATTCCAATGGGACGGTCGATGCCAAGCTGCTTTTGAACAGATCGAAGAATACTTGCAGAACTCACCCGTGTTGTCACCGCCAGAGCCAGGGAGGCCGTTGATATTGTACCTTTCAGTGACTGAGACCACAATGGGCTGCATGCTCGCGCAAGAATCAAAGGACAAAGTGGAGAGGGCCATCTACTATCTGAGCAAGGAGATGCTAGGGTATGAGACTCGCTACACACCGTTTGAGAAGGCTTGCTTAGCTTTGGTATGGGCTACCAGGAAGCTGCGGCACTACCTGTTAGCTCACTCCGTAATGTTGGTTTCACGACTCGATCCCATCAAATATCTTTTCGAGAAACCAACACTCACGAGTAGGCTAGCTCGTTGGTTGCTATTGCTTTCTGAATTCGATCTAAAATATGTGACATGCAAGTCAGTTAAAGGAAGAGTAGTAGCAGAATTCTTAGCCGACCATCCAGTGGAAGGAGGTGAAGCAGTCGAGTACTTATTCCCAGATGAGGCCATTTTGCACATCGACGATGAAACTTGGACGATGTACTTTGATGGAGCGTCAAATCAGTACGGGTATGGGATAGGAGTGCTGCTGATATCACCTGACAAGTCCCGTATCCCTCTAGCCTTCAAACTCCAATTCAAAGCCTCGAACAACGAAGCAGAATATGAGGCATGCATTGTCGGTCTAGAAGCGGCCTTGGAACTAAGGGCAAGACGGTTGGACGTCATTGGAGACTCGAACCTTGTTGTGTCTCAAGCAAAAGGGGACTGGAAAGTCAAAGAAAAAAAGATGATGATGTACCACCAAACCTTGGACTTGTTAATTCCTCGGTTTGAGAAGCTAAACTTTGCTCATCTACTAAGAGAGAACAACAGGTTCGCAGATTCTTTAGCAACTCTATCTTCCATGATAGACATCCCGTTCGGAGTTCGGATGCGTCCCGTCATCATTGACCAGAAATTTGTGCCAGCCTACGAGTCAATTGCTGCTATAGATGAGGTTCAAGACGAAAACCCCTGGTATTACGACATTTGGAATTTCTTGCAAAAGGAAGCATACCCGCCAGGGGCAAATGCCAAGGATAAAAGGGCAATAAGAAGAATGGCCGTTCAGTTCATCATCTGTGGGGGTAAACTGTATAAGAGAGGTCACCTGGGAATGCATAAGTTGTGTGTCGATGCCGAAGAATCAAAGCGCCTAATGGAGGCCATCCATGGAGGGGAATGCGGTGCGCATATGAACGGAGTAATGCTAGCACGGAAGATCCTCAGATAGAGTTACTACTGGTCCACCATGGAGGAGGATTGTATCGGCTTTGTTCGGCGATGCCACAAATGCTAGATCCATGCAAATCGCATGAACATTCCGCCGTCGAAGCTGTACAATATGACTTCGCCATGGCCATTTTCAGTTTAGGGAATCGATGTGATCGGGCTGTTACTCTGAAGGAGTCGAATGGGCATGAGTTCATCTTGATCGCGATAGATTACTTTACGAAGTGGGTCGAGGCCCAATCTTATGCGGTGTTGAAGGCTTCACATGTTGCGAAATTCATCAGAAACAACATCATCTGCCGCTATGGGGTCCCAAACGAGATTATTTCAGACAATGGTTCCCATTTCAGACAATGGTTCCCATTTCAAGAAGGAAGTGATTGACCTGTTGGAAAAATACAACGTGGCTTTTCATAAGTCATCTACCTATCGGCCGCAAACCAACGGAGCGGTTGAGGCCGCCAATAAGAACATCAAACACATATTGCAGAAGATGGTGGAAACCTACCGGGACTGGCCAGATAAACTGCCGTTTGCTCTGTGGGGCTACCAGACTTCAATCAAAACTTCTACTGGGGCGACTCCATATTCATTGGTTTATGGGATGGAGGCCGTTCTACCTATCGAAATTGAGGTTCCGTCTTTGCGAGTATTGGCTGAGTGTCAAATAGCCGAAGCAGATTGGCAGCAGAGCAGATTCGAGGAACTCATGCTCTTTGATGAAAGAAGACTGAAAGCACTGTACCATGTTCAAGGTTATCAGCGCAGAATTGCCCGGGCTTTCAACAAGAAGGTTAAGTCCAGGAATCTGAAAGAAGGAGATTTGGTACTCAAGGATAACCGAGCTCCCATCCATGACCCAAGGGGCAAGTTCAGACCCAATTGGACTAGTCCTTACATCATTAAGTCTATTTGGTCGGGTGGAGCTGTCGTTCTGATAGACCTAGATGGCCTAGAGTTCTCCCAACCGATCAATATGGACAAGTTGAAGAAATATTCCCCTTGAGAGGCTCGCTAGGCCGAAAACCTGAAAGGGCGACCTAGGCAAAACTCAGAGCACGAAAAATTTGAAATTACAAAAACTGAGCTCGCAAGGTTGAAAACCCGCAAAGGGCGGCCTTGGCAAAAGTTAGAGCGCAAAAGGAGAGTGAAAATACTTGAGTGAACCCGCGCCTGAACTACGTAAGGCTTGATTCCCATCTTTGGGATACGTAGGCAGCTTCATCCTGAAGTTCAGCCATAAACTTCTCCCCTATCAACTTTGTCCATTTGATCATCTCGGCTATCTTTGTCTATTCAGCATTCAAGAGTTCGGTTATGATCTCCGGTGCAGTGCTTTTCAGACTAGGGGAAACTTTCCGTTGCTGCGCAGTGTTGCGGTACTATTCAGACTAGGGGCAACTTTCCAGTTGCTGAGATCCGAGGTTGTGCATCTCAGTGACAGATTTCAGGCGTATCCAGTTCTGATCCACATCGAAAATAGTTTTGAAAAGTTTTCATAAAAGTTGACTTTGTTCAAATTAATCTTTTTACAACTAAGACCATCTCTGGACCAAAACGGGAAATTTTCAGTACCACAACCTTCAAGTTCATTGATTTCAGTACAGAGTCCTCCTGCTCTTGCATATAAATTGAAGTTGCTTTTTATTACATTCATAAGGAAAACTTGAAAGTACTAATAAAGCAACAAATCCGGGGCATAGTCAAGTCAGGTGTTCCTGCGCCCCCTCCCAGAGCTGGTCGAAGCCCCTGGTGCCAAGCTGGGCCCGATCTGTGCCTCCTCATTAAGCCAATCTATGCACTCATCAGACAAAGTGCAACTGAAAGTGGGAGCGGGGGCCAGGAGCTCCCTAGTCCTCCATGCTGTAGCATACCGGGCAAGCTGTGCGCCTCGAATCGGAAATGCAGCAGGGTACACTATCCCCTCTGGTGGGCAAGTCTGATCATGGCCGAACTGGCGCTGGAACCGGAATGGGAAGTAGAACACATAGTGAGTTAAGCCAATCAACTGAATCCCAGTCTGTCGGGACATGCTGTAACCCATTGCCGGTAGATTGAGCCAATGGCACCGCCAAGCAATGTGGTCTGCAGACAAACTGCACATCCAGTCGAACCACCATCCCTCATCAAGGGCATCGACTAGGCGTTGCCGGAAGAAGTAGCCGCGAGCTGAGTACGCTGGGCAAGAGTCCACAACCTGCAACTTGTCCATCAACCACACCTGGGAAGGGATGAAAAATGAGAGAATAAAGAATAGAGAGATGTACGAAGAGAGAAAAAGTGAGAAACGGGTTTTGTGAGAAAAATCGAGCTTGAGGGCCAAGTGGTGTGAGCAATACACATGTGAGATCAGGTGGGAAACATTACCTGCAGCAGTAGTGGACTCCCCGTAAATCTGGTTGTCTCTCGGCAATAAAAGGCATCCAAGCCCATCAACGTCTTAGCCAAAGTCATGGCAATGCAGCCCTTGCCCTCCTTCAAGCCTTGGGTAACCTCAATCAACCGGACGCTAGACCCTCCGGAGCCCGAGGCAAACAAGAAATGAGATAACATGCACAAACAGATGGCATGTCGCCGAAAGCCTTGCCAATGATGGTCGTTGCAATCGTCGGCATCGGAAAACCGATAGATCAAACTGGGAATGTGTAGCATTCCGTCATAAATCAGAGACCAAGCGTCACGCATAGTGAGTCCACACATTCGCCCTAAGGTTTGGGCATGGCCAAAATTAAGATGGGGCAGGATCTCCTCGTCACGCTCAGATTCTAGTAAAACTCGGAAATCTTCAAAAGTAGGACACACTTCTTGCCCGCTGAAGCTAAAGACATGTGTCACCGGATTCCAAAACCTTGCCGTTGCATGGAGAAACGGGAGGTGTAACGGGGTACGACCCAGAGTGAATAGTGCGTTTATGCCGAAACCTCGAAAATTCTGCTTTTCCGAGCCATCCAAGTTATTAATCCAGGACGAGAGATTCTGGGCAAGAAATCCCTCCATTTCGAGCAAATCAGTGTTGAATTAAGTAGAACTACGAAGCTGAGGCCTTTTGTAGGAGATAAGATGTGAGTGGAGGACAAATGTCAAAGTTCTGGTTGTCCTAGAAATTTATGGTCGGCCGGCCAAATGTAGTGCCGACCGGCCACTACTTTTTGCTGGTGACAAGTTATCATGGCCGATGGCCACTACCCCGGGCCGGTGGTCTTCCTCCTTGTTCTATGGACTGTTTATGCTAAGGATTGGGGAATTCTACCACCTCCAATGCCCTTCGGTGATCAATTCTTGCGGAGTCATGCCTATTTGCTTATCGAGTTGTCGTATATTTGCTTATCGAGTTATGTTTCACTCCCTTTAGGTCTTTGATTTGTTTATCGGGTTGTACTCGCACTTGTTTGGTCGTATCGAGTCTCTCTATTTTGCTTATCGAGTTGTAAATGGGTTCACTACCTGATTATTACGATGCGAACACTCTATTTTCAAACGAATTTCATTCACATTGTTATGTGATTCCATGCGATACGATGCATAGAAAGCACAAATGTAACACCCTGTTGAACAAAAATAGCAGTTTCATTTCCATCATGTGTTTTTGCGAAAATACACAGTTTTAAAAAAAATGATAACAAACCCTGCCTGAGGCAGTGCAATGTGCTTAAACTACTAGTAAAAAGGAAAGTAAAGCAAAAAGAGAGTAGGGCAGCAAAGTATTAGGGTTGATACCGGTAACCCATCCCTTGAGGTCAATACATCTCTCGCGCTTTTGTTGGGATCCATTGTTTGGTGTGGCACCTCAAGTTTCTCAAGGCAGTGCAAGAAAGTACACCTTTGAAACGTCCGTAGACCTCCGAGTTGACCTCAAATTGTGTCTGCTATGAGCAATGCTCCGTGCGTGCGAGGAGCATCCCCTCCCGTATCCTTTGTGTATCTTGTGAACTCCACAAATCACTTCAATTATAATGTATTGCGGTACTTTGTATTTCGACATCTTCGATAGCTTACCTTTACCATGTTCAAGTTCCTTTTTATACACATTGCCTGCGTAGACCGCATGCTTTACTTGCATGTGTTCAAGTTCCTTTTTATACACATTGCTTGCATAGACCGCATGCTTTACTTACATGTGTTCAATTTCAAGTTTCTATACACATTGCCTGTGTAGACCGCATGCTTTACTTACATGTGTTCAAGTTCCTTTTTATACAAATTGCTTGTGTAGACCACATGCTTTACTTACATGTGTTCAATTTCAAGTTTCTATACACATTGCCTGCATAGACCGCATGCTTTACTTACATGTGTTCAAGTTCCTTTTTATACACATTGCTTGCGTAGACCGCATGCTTTACTTACATGTGTTCAATTTCAAGTTTCTATACACATTGCCTGCGTAGACCACAGGCTTTACTTACATGTGTTCAAGTTCCTTTTTATACACATTGCTTGCGTAGACCGCATGCTTTACTTACATGTGTTCAATTTCAAGTTTCTATACACATTGCTTGCGCAGACCGCATGCTTTACTTACATGTGTTCAAATTCAAGTTTCTATACACATTGCTTGCGTAGACCGCCTGCTTTACTTACATGTGTTCAATTTCAAATTTCTATACACATTGCTTGTGTAGACACGCATGCTTTACTTACATTTGTTCAAATTTCTTCATACACATTGTGCACGTTGTCACGTGTTCTTTACTTACATGTGTTTGTGCCTTCACAGCATTGTTATGCGCCCCACTCGACTTGCGTTGTCACGCACTTTCGATTGCATTATTAGGCATGTTGCTAACAATATTGTATCTGTTAAGTTTGCTTTCTTTGCAGGCACGATATTGTATGTACGGTTCATTTGAGGCTGGTGCAACCAGACGAACCAGACAGGTACTATATTCTCCGAGTGAGACGTATCGAGGATTGCATAATTCTCTTACATCCTTTCTGCATTGTAGTGTAGTTTGGTGTATGCTAGCTTAAAATTGTCGCATGTTATGCTCCGTTACAGCTTTCTTTGCATGATCATAAGTTATGTTCGGCTTCTTGCATTGCCAGTTGCATTTTGCCCCTGCCTTCGGGCGCATATCTTATATGTAGCTTGTATGCTTGTCTAAGTCTTCGGCCTTGTCAAAAATGGGTCGTCTCTGGGCTTTGACGTTCACTCCCGTCATTGTTATGACTTTCGAGTTCTGTCAAAGAGGGGCACCTGTAGACATCCCATTTTTGACCGTTCTCAAGACTTGAACGTCACCGATGGAACACTTGGTGATTACCCATGTTCGTGTTTCGTTTTGAGTTCCCAGAGGTCTCGGCTGCGCGCCTTGCTTCAGGATCTCTCAATTCGACTGTTCTGTGTTTGGTTTTGCACCAAACACTTGTGTTTTTGTTTCTGAGGGTAGAGAGTAGCTTGTTAGCTACCCCTAGCACCCACCGGAACTCACCGGCCTTGGCTTGAGGCCACCGGCCATGTTTTGAGGCTACCGGCCATTAGTGGAATATACCATTGGCCGGTCGGCATCTTATGTAGTCGGTCGACCACATGTTTGGCCGGTGACCTCTTTTGCTGGCCGATGTGACCCTTTTGCACCCTTCAGGCATGGTTCATGCCAGCTGTGCCAGCTGGAATGCACCAACACTCTTCCCCGTGCATAGTGTGGTTGTTATGCACCTTTTGCACCCTTTTTGGTCTAGCTTCTTAAGGAAGCTTGGAACTTTGTCTTAGCTTCCTCAAGAAGCTTGGCTAGCTGTCCCGGCTTCCTCAGGAAGCCTTGCCCCTTTTGCCCCCTTTGCCCCTTTTTAGTTTAGCTTCTTTGAGAAGCTTCAAGTCATTTGCATTGTCTATATAAGAGCCCCTCCTCCTCCATTGTTAAGAGTTGAGCAAAAACCAGAGCAATATACATGCATATATCTGTCATATACTTTCTCTCTCTATATCTCCCTCTCTCTCATCCTTTGTATGTATTTGGAAGTCTAAAAGTGTGTTTTGACCTTAGTTTTGCACTAAGACACACACTACTACACCATACTTCGAATTTGAGAGGCTTTGAGGGTTTGTTCTTGAGGTTTTGGACTGGTTTTGACCAAAGAAAGGAGGCTGCACTTGCTGTTCATCAAGGGTTCTTCAAGGGTAACCTTTTCACTTTAGATTCCCCAATCTTGCACTAGACTTTTGCCTATCTTGCTTATTGTTTTAGACTTTGTGTATAACTGAGAAAAGTCTTGTATTTGCATTCTTAAGATACTTCATTAAGGTTGTTTTGGTGTTGGGGGTCGATCTCCCCCTCTTAGGCCTTGTTTGGCCCCTTTTGGTGCTCTCTTTGCTAAGCTTTGGTTACTCTTGTGTATTGACCTTTTCACCCCTGAAATCCAGTGGATTTTCAGTGGTGAAGATGGGGTTTTGATGCCTTGCATAGGGGAGGGACACCCCTCTCCCTTGCTCTCTCTCTTGTTTGCATATTTGGCTCAATATGGTAGCATGCACGCCTAGTCTTGTTTGGCTTTATTTCAGAGCTTATTTGGTGTTCATTTAGCATATTTTATCTCTACGTCATGTTGATTTGTTGGCCTTTTGCACTTGTAATACACTTGCTTTGAAATCCCATCATTTGGCTTAAAGTGTATCATGTTGTAGCATATCATTTGAGCATGATTTTGGTTTGGTCCTAAGAACGTTTTAGCATTATTTTGCCATGCTTAAGGTCTGTTGGTTACTGATTTGGTCATCTTTGACATGTGTGATATGGTTGCTATGCATTTTGGCTTGTGAGCCCTAAGTATGTGAGTCATAAACACGCCTTAGTTGGTCTATTTCAATAATTTGGAATCATTTGCCATGCCATTTCAGTCCCCAAACCATGCTTGTATGCTTGCATTCATCACCTCTTTCATGCTTTGAAGATGTGTCCTTTTGTGCCTTGAAAATGAGCATTGTGCATGCTTAAGTGTTTAAACCTTTGGGGCTGCCATATCACTGGGTTTTGGGACTTATTTTGGTGCCTTAAAACTCTGTTTTGGTTATATAGCTTATGCCATGTTTGCTTAGGGTAGTGGTAGTAGAATGCTCTTTTGTTATGCCTTAGTCTTGAGCCTATTGGTGTGCATGCTTACAAGAATATTTATCTATCACTTTTAGGCATCTTTTGTCACTGTTTTGGGGGTGGGCTGAGGACTGCCCCTTTGTGTTTTAGGTCCATCATTGCATGATTGTATTGCATTACTTTGGTTTCATGCTTACATTGTACGATAGGATGTATCACGTCGCATTTTATATGATAGGTCACTTCGCATTTGGCATGCTTTGTACCTATTAGCCTCATGTTGCATACTTGAGCCACCTTGCATACATTGCATTACATTTTGCTTGGTTTGGGATGTCAAACCAAGTATGAGGATTGAGAAGTGTTCATACTCCAAGTGATGTAACACGTCTCAACCCTCAGTCGTCAATCCCCTTGACCTCAACATGATAGGGTGTTGGCATTCATCTCTTTCGGTTGCATGCATTTACATCAAGTTGCGAACTTCGCCTCTTAGGCCATCATGCGTCGAAATGTGCAATTGATGGCCCGAGGGTCGAGGGTCATGCTCCCTTGAGTCCCTTGCATGATAGGGAGTGTGTCCATGCTCACATTTGCTCAAAAAATTCCATGCCATACACTGCTTGCCCTCTGCTGCTGTCAACTGCAGGTTCTGCAGGAAATTTTAGCCGGTCGGCTACTAGGAGTGCCGACTGACCAATAACTTGTGGCCGATGAGCTCGATAAGTAGCCCGTGACCATCCCTTTTGGCCGATGATGCCTCCACTTGGTCGGTGGTGCTCCCCAGTTTCCATATAAGCATCCTTTGGACTTGTGAGAATTTTCAAAGGAGCAGGGCAGTGCAACCAGAGGCAACAGTGCTATGGCAGCGAGTTTCCGAGCGGGGCGAGTCAAGCATACATCATTCGTGCATTCCGAGGCAGAGCTGCGGCAGTCTCTTTAAGTTTCACATTTAGTTTATTTTGTAATTAATTTGTTAATTAATTAAGGATCTGTAATAATTAATTAGCTAGGATAGTTGATTCATTATTTGGACTGTATTATTCTTTTGGTCCCTCTGAGTGAGGGCGTATTTGTAATAAGTGTGCGTAAGTGTGTGTATGTCTCCCAACCCCACGTCTTTCTTTCCTTTTATTTACTAGCTTTCGATGGTTAGATTAGGGCATGTTTCAATTAGCATGCAGTATGATAGCATGTCTGCATCCATTCATTCGTTTTGCATGCACCGGGCTCGGCGCATCATTCTAACTGCATTTGTATTTCAATTCCAAATTGAATACATGTTAGTTGTAGCATTTCACATGTCATTGTAGATTAACCGAGTCTATCTTAGTTGCATTTTGCATGTGTTGCATTAGCCATCTTAACATGAGCTAGGATCATGCATATGATTACTAACTAGTTTTTGTTTTGGCTCGGAGTACTCGGTAAGTTCTTATGCTTTAGCATGCTAGCATGCGTGTGAGTGTTGCCATGACAGCATACTTACCATGAGGCTAGCTGCTTATGTGATATAACTGCTTGAGTGCTTGTGGGTGGAGGTCGAATTACCTAGATTGGAATAATGCATTAAAATTGTGAGTTTTAAGCCCACTAGATAGTGGCTAAACCATCTTTTCTAAAGCCCACTTGAGGGTGGCGAAATCTACATTTTTTAGCCTACTTGCGAGTAGCAAACCATTTTCAAAATAAGCATGAAATGTTTTGTTCCAATTTAGGCGATTTGGTCTATACTTTTTTGCTGTGCGCATAACATAGTAATTCTAAGCTAATAACCGGAATAAGAACACATAACGTTTTCAAAAACGGATATCACAGTTAGTAGAGGCCGATCTTCGGATCGGGCAAGAGGGGGTGCTCATAGCGGACCTTCCCCCAATCGTACCCAAGCTTCCGAGCCAAGGCAACTTTGGTAATGACGGACACGTGGCCTTTGGCACCGAGTCAGGGTTTCCTAAATTCCCCCATAAAAAATATTTAGGTGGCGACTCTGTATCTGGCAAAGCAGTCCATGTTTGGCACTTCTTTTCTAAAAATCTGTTTTCTCAAAACGATTTGCCGGATTTAGACTCTTTGGTTCAGATTAAGAACCGTGACACAAATCGAGTCCGAACTGTGGGGTGAGGCCCTCACGCGGGGCGGCGTCCACAAAGCCTTAGGGAATTTCTTTTGTTTGTTTGAAAAAATGTCAGTGTTGTATCATGAGAGGGAACATGTATATTTAATTATTCATCATTTCATCAAATGATGAATTGACATTTGTGAAATGGACTTAATTAATGAATATTAGTAATGTTATCCGAGTAATAAAATACGGGGCGTGACACCAGCCTTGGTGATGTCGACACCATCTTGCTACTGGGTTCCTAGATAGCTATTGAAATTTAGGGTCAACACCAGCCTTTGGTGGTGTCGACACTTGCCTTTTCTTGTTGGCTTTTGGGGTCAACACTAGTCTGGAAGGTGTCGACCCTTATTTATTGCAGGATTTGGGTTTATCTACTAAAATTTAGTGTAGACACCTCTGATCGACACCTTGTCTGCTACCAACACAAGTGTCTCAGCTTTTCTTCATGAGGGTCGACATCACTGTTGCGAGGGTTGACCCCTGTGACTCTTCTTCCAAATTTTATTCAGCTTGGGCCCTACTTTTTGGGAATTTTTGATTTATTCTTTTCATTTGACCTTGGAACTACTATTCTATTAATACCTAGTCACTATAAATAGACCCAAAGATACTTCTCTCTCATTAGTTGCTCCCCTTTTTCCCCTCTCACCTGTAACTCTATCTCTTTCCCTCAAAATTCACTTTCTTTTACTTAAATCCTTAGATCTACTCACCTGGAGGTGTCTTCTCACCTTGATCCTTTGAGATAAAGTGTAGATCGCGTCAAGAGCTTCCCTTTGATCTGAGTGGTTCGTGATTTCGTTGACATCGAGTTTTTCCAAGTTCTTCTATTTCACCCTTCTAAGCTTGAGGAAGGGATTCTTCTCACCTCCTTATGGGTTTGAACTTAACTATTTGTTTTTATAAAATCACATTGTGAAATAAATGGAGTTTTGAACAAATCTTGGGTTGTGGTTCGAAATTAAAAGGAGGGGTTTTCAAATGGTTTCATGGAAATGATTATGGGTTTGGAAAAAAGGTGTAGAGGTAACAAAATGGTTGGTTTTGATATTTGGAATTGGTTTTGGAAGAAAGGGGAGGGGGGGTTTGCCCTAAATGTCGATTTTGTATAAATAATGGTATTGATGTTGGAAACATGGAATTTAATTGTTTTTGATGAAGATGGTGGAGTTGGGTATGTATTACCATTTACATCTTGGAATTTGGAAGGTTTATCTTAAAGAAAACTATTTTGTTTTATCTGTTTAGAGATATCTATTTTGGGCTATCGGTGGAGGATAGCTATGATTGTTGTAAAAATTGCATAAGAACTAGGAGAATAAAAACTATTTCTCATTCATCCGCATTGAGCATTGTCATATGTTTACACATTTGAAATATGCATATTGTTTTGAGAAAGGGGGTGTGGTTACTTTGATAAGTTGGCCTGTGTGTCCTTGGTGAAAGACTAGAAACCCGCACAGATAGGTGTCGAGCCTTCCAGTTAATACCAGTGAAAATGACAAAAGAGTAGTGCTTGTATAGCCTGCTAGCAAACACATCCCTAGAGATTCAAAGAGTTGTATTCACAATCCGGTTTTTTATAAAAAAAGGAAAATGTTTCATTTATGGTAACATAAACCTGGCATGGCATGATTTGAAAGAGATATAAAATGTTTTGTCATAAGCATTGCATGTGCATTTTACCTTTATAGCTTTGTTAAGATTCATATGCTGTGTAGGATTATTTCTACTCGGCTTTGGCTCATCCTATGTAAGAAAACATTTCAGGTACTAATGATATGCCTCCGTCAAGGCAATAGCTTGGGAGGACTTGGAGCAAAAGCTTCATTTTGTTAATTGTGTAATTGGTTTGTACAAACCAAGGGCTTTTATATGTATTGAGATTTGAATTCATTTTGTTATAACCAAGTACTAACTTGGAAAGTTGTAAGCCTTTAGGGCATTCTCTTAATTGTTTATCTTTCATTTTGTTTCCTTACCATGTAACACATGCTATAGATTCAGAGTTAGACTTATGAATGTATATCTGCATGCGTTGCTCTTTTGTAGAAGAAATTGGAATTAATGGAAGTTAATTTTTTCATCTTATGTCGTCTTTTAATTAATATT
This sequence comes from Camellia sinensis, assembly GCF_055761805.1. NCBI lineage: Eukaryota > Viridiplantae > Streptophyta > Magnoliopsida > Ericales > Theaceae > Camellia > Camellia sinensis. The sequence continues at coordinate 25,570,961 of NC_138969.1, read as the reverse complement.
GTGGATGGGCTGTTGTATTTATTTCGAGGCGTTACAGTGGTTCTGTTATTTGTAGGCCAAGGGCCCTCTATGTTATTTATTGGTTGTGTGCCATTCTTGTAAGTGTTGCACCCTTATATATGATGTAAGTCTCAGAGTGTTTAATTTGATTTATAACATTTGTGCATGTTTTAGTTATAGAACATCTATTCGACTTAAATCTTGTATCTAAGAAAGTATAAAATTGGATAAACACATATATTGTGTGACTATATGATATTCATTTGCATGAGCGTTGTTATCTATTGTTCATCATCAAGTGGTTTATTCACGTAAATCGGACCTTGTAAATCTGGGGTGTGACAATATAAACCCATAAGTATTACAAATTAGAAAAAGACCCTATCTAATTAAAGTTTTATTTTTTTTTTAAAAAAAAAAACCCTTAAATTTTTTTACTATTTTTGAAAAATAGGCGTAATTTCTTCTAGTGAATTTTTTTTATAAGGGTAAAAATAATTATTTATAATATTTTCTTACTTATCTTGTACAATGGCTATTTATTTGTCTTTATCTAGCATTACATACCCGATTTCATTTATAATTTCAAATTGGTTGTGTTTTAATTTTTTCTTTTATAATTTAATTAATGTATTATTTTGTTCTATTATAATTTGTAGCGAAGTATTATTATTTAAATTATCTAATTCTACTTTTTCGGTATTTCTAATACTCATGTAAGGATACTATGAATAAAATATAAGTATACATTTTTATTTATTTATTTATTTTTTCGTTTATTAGTTTCTATTCAAATTCATTATCTAAATACAGCTCAAACAAAGTTACCGCACAAAATTTCTCGGAAAAAAAAAAAGTTGCTGCACAAAAATATTCACAAGAAAGTTACTAATAAAAAAAGCAAGTGATTGGTGTGATAAGATTAATGCCCATTTCCTTCCCAGAGTGCACAACTAAAGTTTGAGAGATAGATGGGTTACCAGTCAAGTTATTATCAGTAAGATCCAATACCGAGAGTAAGGTACAGTTGCCGATTGTTCTTGGAATATTTCCCATCAATTTAGGCCAAGTTTGGCAACTCAAAAATAATTCATCTTTTTATCTTTTTTTCATCATATCACCTCTCTACTTTTTTGCACATCTTTTCGTAAAAAGATAAAAAGTACACTTATTTAGATCATCCCAAACAACCCCTAAGATAAAGTGCTTTCAATGAAGAGATGTTAAAGATAGAAGACGGTATGACACCAGTAAGGGTGGCCTTCTCGATAGCTAAGATCTCCAAACTCTGTAGACTACCCAACTCTCGTGGAATTTCACCTGCAAAATAATAAATAATTTATGAATTGTACCTATCAAGTGTTGTGGAGTGAAGCATCAGCATACATACATACATTTTAAACAAAGCTGCTTTTCAAATGGGCAGGCAGGAATATCATGTAGGTTGCACATTAGAATAGGTAAAAAATCATTTTCTTATTATTTTTGTAAGGAAACCAAAAGATAGAAATAAATTTAATTGTATTGTACTGACCACACAAAAAAATTTAGAGTCAATTGTTTAATTCAATCAAAATTTGTAATTGGAATCGGGGAAATGGATTTGTTAAAAAAAATAAAAAAAAAGAAAGAAAGAAAAGCTTTCGTTTTGTCTTAATTTTTCTTTCCTTACTTTTTCCTCCACTAATCTCTTCATCTATCTATTCTATTATTAAAAGCCAACACCAATTTTGGTGTCATGAAGCCTCTACCATGTCCACGTGTAAATTACATGATTTGACCGAAAAAAAAAAAAAATCACATCCCACGTTTTCCAGTTTCTCCCTCTTTCAACTACCCAATACTTGGTTGTTCAAAAAAAACTACCCAATACTCAATTTCCTATCTCTCTCTCTCCCCTTCGTTCTCACATTATAGCAATTGGTGCTTTTATTGATATGTGCATAGAACTTTTGAATTCTACGCACCTCAAGTTCTTTGTCAACGGTGTCTTGAACCCATCTCACATGAACGATTTTGAGCACTCTGGAATGCTTCTCATGTTCTTCATCTTTGGTGTGGTCACTCTGCTCTCAGAAAAAAATGGGTCAGTCTTTCTCTTCCCGAACATTCTTAATGTTTCTCTCTCTCAGAAAAAAATGGGTCAGTCTTTTCTCTTCCCGAACATTCTTAATGTTTCTCTCTCTCAGAAAAAAATGGGTCAGTCTTTCTCTTCCCGAACATTCTTAATGTTTCTCTATTTTGTTTTACATAATCTGTTTAGTTCTGTGAATAGTATAGGAAATAAAAACAATACCTTCGGTCCTTGATTTTTTTCATCATACTAAAGTTACTAAATATGCACTATGCTTGGACTAATACAACTTTGGGTTGCTTGAGTTGAGATGTTCACATTTGGGAAGCTAAAACAGTGGAAACTACATGGGTTAAAATTTTTTTATGTTGTGTCATTTTCTCACCCTTTATTAGCAACGAAACTAGAGGGAAAATTGTTTAGGCATAAATTATATGGGTGGAGATGTAAGATTTGAAAGTCATGTTGGAAATATAGGATGTTGAGATGCCAATGATTGCCCTCAAAATTGCCAGCAATATCATTACAAAAAATTTGATTTGCATTTCTTTCATGCTGTGAAGGGGACAACCGAGGAAAATAATTAGAGAATGGTAGAGTCCGACACATGCCATTTTTCCTTTTTATATTGGAAGTTGCGTATTTTGTATCCATTAGAAAAAATAATATGAAATTTATATTATAATATGAATTAAAAAAGAGAGATTTTAGCAAGCTAGAACACCAGATCAACTATACATTTTTAAATCTCCCTCTTATAATCAATTTTGATATACAAACATACATACATACATCTATTCTATTATTAAAAGCCAACACCAATTATCCCTTTTTCATGTTCGGATTGGTCTTAATGTTTGCAATTATTTTTTTATGTTTTTTTTTTTATTTTGATATTGTTTGTACTCCAATTGCTTACTTAAACAAGGTTTCAAATGACTGTTCTCATTAACGAAAAAAGTTGGTAATTGAATTCTTCTTTATATGTTCTATCATGTTTTCATTATTCTTGACCGTAAGCAAAATGCTTATCGACACTTCAGAATTTGATGTTCAATGTTCTCTTTTAAACCTTTATGCTTTTGTTTTTGTGTTTTATTTTGTCTCAATCCCAAAAAATACGCATGTGTATTTGTGGGTGTATTAAAATAATGTTGTGTAAAAAAAATGTAGTGTAAAGAATGTGTGTTTAAAAAATATAGTGTTCTTCACTAATCTTAAATTTTACATAATTGTAAGTGTTTTGCATCTTCAATTTGTATTTTTGGGTGTATTACTGTTAATTATACTTTTCATAGAAAATAAAAAGATTCATCATGTTATATCAAGTTCCTTCTGGAAAAAAAAAAAAAACTTATATTGTAAGTTTATATTCATTCTTTTATATATATATTTAAAAAACTGTGAAGCATAAAATGTGTTAATTATACTTTTCATAGAAAGTAAAAAGATTCCTTCTGAACAAAAGAAAAAAAAAAAAAAAAACTTATACTGTAAGTTTGTATTCATTTATATATATATATATATTTAAAAAATTCTGAAGCATAAAATGTGTGTAATTGTTTAGACTTAGACTTAAAAAGTTTGGGATTTTTTTTCCATTTGATTTGGACTATGTTAATCTATGTCAAAATGTAATTTTTAAATTTTTAAGTTTCATTTATAAAAAACTTTAATAATATTTACATTTTGTGCCTTTATATATAATAACCCAATTACAAAGCCAAAATTATTATTGTACTCTATTAGTCAAAGTACGCATGTGTACAATTGTGGCTCATTTTAACAACGTAAAATTCTAATTGAAGTAAACCAACCTCTTTGCCCATGTTGTGTTATTTTTTGTTTCTCTTATGTGTTTTTTTTAGTAGCAACCTCTCATAATTCAATTTTTAAAAACTTTTGGGCTTTTAGAGGCTTTTTCCCATAATTTAGGGTCCTACAGATATGTATTTTCGTTTTTTTTTTTTTTTTGTAATAATGTTAATTGTACTTTCTGTAATACTAAATATTCCAACTAAATCAAACATTATTTTGCGTTGTATCTTTTCGTGTAACAATGTAAATTTTTTTGCAGGTTGCTTTATGAGTTTGTGTTTTTCAGAATAAACAACTTTTCAGGTCATTCTTTATCTACACTTATCTACTTTTACTGTAAGTATTCTAGACTTATTGATGGATTATTGTAGAGTTCCCCCCTCCCCCATATAGAGTTCAGTATGCTTTATTTTTTCCCAAAGTTTCTCTCTCAAATTTTCTTTTTATTTTATTTTTTTTAATTATGACATATCAATTGTGATGAATCAATTCTTCATTGTTTTGTCCAATTCTTTCTCTCAATTTTTATATATATACATATATATCTATATATATTTCCACAAAAACACACACACACACACAAATTTAAGAAAAAAGAAAAACCCAAATAAGAAATCCAAATAAAAATAATAGAACATACAATAGATAGACAAGGAGGACACCTGAGAGGGTAATTTTTGGGAAAAATTGGGCCGAGCTGTGAATTGGGCTCTGTGGCCCAAAGTGTGAAGGACTCGGTAAAAGGCCGTAATGTTATTTCGGCACAGTAGAGGTATAGTTACTCCGGCTCAGGAGAGGTATATTTATTTCGGTTCAAGAAGATGTATAGCTACTCCGGTCCGGTCGTGATGTCTCCTGAATAGGTCGGTCTGGCGGTACCTTTGAGTTAGACCAACCTAGGAGTCATACCGGTCGCAATATGTTAAGTTTGGTCCAACCGTGCCATGGGTTGACAGGAGAGAGCCGAGGTAAGGAGGAGTAAAAGCAGAACCGAACTAAGGTATTTCGGCCTGCTTTGTGGCTCAGCATAGCCAGCTTTACTTCGGTCAAAAATGATAGTTCGGCCATGATGAAAACCATCCCACTTGGTTTAAGCAGTGGGGGGAGGGTGTAAAAGGATAAGCATTATCCTTAGGAATATGAATCCTAGGAGGACTCTGCATGGAGGAATACAAGTCCAACTAGGATTGTGCCACTCGAAACCTATAAAATCTCACAAACATCACCTTGGATGAGGTAACACACACAATTTTGCTTTCTGAGAACATAGAGCTTTGTCTATTTTTCTGACTTAGGCATCGGAGAGGTTTCCGGCACACACCCGCCGACTAGCTCACGTTTGTGTTTTCAGGTGAGAAAGCGACGTCGTACGGAGGAGCGTGGACTTGGTCAACAGGATTATACGAGAAGGCGTATTTCTTTCCCGTAGAGTTCCCCCCTCCCCCATATAGAGTTCAGTATGCTTTATTTTCGCCCAAAGTTTCTCTCTCAAATTTTCTTTTTATTTTATTTTTTTTAATTATGACATATCAATTGTGATGAATCAATTCTTCATTGTTTTGTCCAATTCTTTCTCTCAATTTTTATATATATACATATATATCTATATATATTTCCACAAAAACACACACACACACACACAAATTTAAGAATAAAGAAAAACCCAAATAAGAAATCCAAATAAAAATAATAGAACATACAATAGATAGACAAGGAGGACACCAAAAGTTATTAATAAGTTAAGAATGATCAATAAGTTTATATGAATGATCAGTATAAAAATAAAAAATAAAAATCATTCAGTGGCGTGTAATAAGTTAAGAATTTTGGGTTTTGGTCAGTTTATTTGTTTTAAATGATTTTGTTCTGATTTCAATTCTATGTTGAAGGAAAATGTTATTATTGTTTGGCAGATTTAAATTTTCAATCTTGAAACAACATAGGGTCATTTTAGCTGGACTTAATGTTTGCAAGTTCTTTGGGTTGAGTCAAATTGTTTGGATTTGTATAGATATCATATTTTGTGCCATTTTCTTTATTTGTAACTATTCTTAAAAAAAAAACCTTTGTTTTTTCATATGGTTGCTTTCAACTGGACGAGGAAATAAGCACCACCACCTCTTTTAAATTTTCTAATTTTAATTAATTATGTTTTTTGTGGTTTTATGTATGATTTATTGATCTGTGAGTAACTATCAACTATATATCCTAAATAATGTATGTGTTTGTGGTATTTTATATGAATAATTTCAATATGTTACATTTGCTAATAGTTATTGTAATCTTTTTATAGAAATCCTATCATATCTGATAGAGCAAGTATATGCAGCAAAGACAATATGGACATATATGTGGTAAAAGATCAAGTCTTATGAACTTTACTACTACGCTCCATATATTCATATTTGTGAATTTACAAATTAATTTTAGATTTTAGAAATTTGTCAAACAATCAACTTACATGACTGTGAGATATTTTTCCTCAGTTTTACAGGCAACGAATGATACAAAATTTGAAAGCTTACAAATACATGTGCAACATTGTTACAAGGTAATCTATTTATAGGTTTGTATGTATAACTAAAGTTACATACTTCATTTTCGGTCAATTCCATCTTATTTTTTGTAGTTTAATGTTGTCATAGATCTATGGCAAAAATTGCATCAAAACAATTTGAAGAGATCATTGAACGTGACATTTGATATGAACGATGTCAATCTATGTCGATATGTAAGTTTTCAACTTTTAGATTTTGTTTACAAAAAATTAACACAATAATTACCTTTTGTGCCTTTATACATAATAAGCCAATTATAAAACCAAACTTATGTATAATTATGCCTCATAACGTGAAATATAATTTTAATCAATGTATACTATTAGCAATCTTATGATAAATATATCTTATATATATATATATATATTTTGCAGGATTTGCAGGATCTCCGGTCTCATGTTATCTAATTTAGATTTTATATGAATTTTTATTGTATAGTTTTTTTAGTTAAGATTAGTAAATATTTCAATTTTCAAAACACGTGTACATATTGTAATGTGCATATGTTTTATTTATCAAATACGTTAATATCAAATGTTACATTGTACATAATTATTCATATGGTTTATATGTATATTATTAGAAAAAATAATATCAAAATCATATTATAATTTTAAACGAGTTTGCACACGCATCGCGTGTGCCCGGCCGCTAGTACTATTATAAAGTGAACAGGAACTTTGGTGTCTTGAAGCTTTACTCTCCTCATGCCATGTGACAGTATTTTTTATTTTTTAAAAAAAAATTTAAACAAAGAGATGGGCAAGGCTTGAACCCATGACCATGGGTTTAAGTACGAGGACTCATACCACTTAAGCTAAGTACACATTATAATATTAATTTCATTATTATTTTCTTTTATTCCTACTTATTTAAATTGCACACATATCGTGTGTGCCACCCACTAGTTAATTTAAAATCCAAACATATTCTTAAGTGGTGTTTGATAAAACTAAAACTGAAAATTAAGTATTTTGCAAATTACAGAAATAGTCACTATAGTTTACCCGTGTTTTCATTTTGGTCCCTACACTTCTAATTGTTTCAATTTTGCCCCTACAGTTTGGTTTTTGGCTCGAAATGGTCCAATAATTAATGGTGGTTAGACGATTGGACGGAAAATCGAAGCGTGCAAGGCACGCGCAGGCCAATTTTGACTTTGACTTTCTTGATTGTTTTTTGATCAATTCAATTTGTTTAATAGATATTTTATTTAATTATTATTATTTTTTAAAATAAATTTATTTAAAATTTTAATTAAAAAATAGCATATATTTTTATTGATATTTTATTTATTTAATTTTTAAAAATAAATTTATTTAATTGTGTAAAAAATAAAATAAAATAAAATTTTATTTAATCTAGCTAAAAATAATTAAAATATTAAAGATATGTTTAATATTGATGTTACTTAGTAAACAAATTGAAAAATGATAAAATAGTCTTTTGCACATTTATCTTTATCCAGTTCGTCCAACCAAACCTTAGATTCACTAAAAATAGTCATTTCTACATATCCAATCTAACCAAATAGTCTGGAGGATTCATAAAAAATATATATTAATAATAAAAATATAAAATATAATTTATTTTTAATTTTGTTAATTCAAAATTAGATATTAATAAAAAATACAAATTATAAATTATAAATTTAATTTAATTAAAAATAATAAATTAAAAATTATGGATAGATTAAAAATTATCTTTAATAAATTAAAAATTTGATTTTCCATATCAAATAAATTAGTTTTTTTAGTATTAAATTTTTATAAGTTGATTTTGAGTCAATAAATTATGTTTTAGCTAAAATTCCAAATTATGTTTTGAAGCATATTAAAATTTTAAAAATTAGTTTGGTAAAAAAATAAAAATATATATTATTTTCATCTGATTTTTTATTTTTGGGTAGGAAATAATTTTTAATATTTTTAAATTTTATTTTTGATATTTATTTATATTAAATTAATTTTTAATATTTAAAAAATAATAATTAAAAACTCAACCAAAATTGTGCCATGTCTGCATGCTTCAAACAGTGGGTTTCATCCCGTGCGTGCGGGTTTCTGTCCAAAAAGCTAACGGCGGTTAACTATTAGACCATTTCGAGCCAAAAACCAAACTGCAGGGACAAAATTGAAACAATTAGAAGTGCAAGGACCAAAATAAAAACACGGGTAAACTATAGGGACCATTTCTGTAATTTGCCCTTAAGTATTAAAAGCTGAATGCTGAATTTTTTAGGGTAAACTACCAATAGTTAGACTTAGGCCTTGTTTGGCAAGGGCTATCTTAGCCTATTTTAGGCTAAAATTCACAAAAATATAAAATATGCTAAAATAGTTAATAAGACAAAATATCGCATCAAATTTATAATTATTTTACTTTTTCTCTCACAAACATTACATTCAACTAAAAAAAATCCAATAATTTTCTCAAACACAAAAATTTTAACCTATTAAAATAGTCAAAAAACTAAAATAGCATATTAAAATAGTCAACTTCTCAAACAAGGCCTTAGTTCTCATTAAGTCATATTGAAAACAAGTCATAATAAAATTATTGCTAAAAATAATTTTTTGACTATTTTTTACATATGTTGCTAAAAATTGATAATTACTGATTTTTTTTGTCACGATTTTTATAAATTGTTGCTGAAACTTACAGTTAGTGACTTTTTATGACATTTTTTAAATTGTCACTAAAAATTTAAAATTAGTGACTTTTTTGTGACGATTTTTTAAACTGTTACTATAATTTATAATTAGTAACTTTTTTTATGACAAAATTTTCAAATCGTCTCTTAAAATTAATAATTAGTGAATATTTTTAATAGTGTTTGATGAAAAATATCATTAATTATCATAAGACATATTGGAGAATAAGTCCACCTATTAAGACCAACACGTAATTTCCTCAATTTTTTAAGCTGAAAAGTTGTTTGATAAAAATTTAAGTGTTAAACAAGAAACAAATTGTTTGATATGTATAAGATTAAATTTGAAATTTATTATTTTCAAATTGTATATTTCAATTTTTATATTGTGATGGTGGGGCCGTTGGTAGTAGTGGTGGCAATTATTATATTGTGATAGTGGTGGTGGTGGTGGGGGTGGGGGTGGTAGCAATAGGGATAGTAGTGGTGGTAAAATTATGGTAGTACTTATGACAATAATGACAATGGTGATAAAAATAGTGGCAGTAGTGGTGGCGGTGATAGCGGTGGTGGTGGTAGCGGCAATGACATGATGGTGGTGGTGGTAGTAGTAGTGGTAGCGGTGGCATGGTTGTGGTGGTGGTGGTGGTGGTAGCGGTAACGATGTTAGTGGTGGTGGTGGTAGTGGTGGCATGATGGTTGTGGTTGTGGTGGTGATAGTGGTAGTGGTGATGGTGGTGAGTTTTTAAAAGTGTATATCGTTATTTATGTTTAATATTTATAAATTCAATCATAATTAAATAAGTTTCGTAACTAAAAATTGTCTCAAGTTTTAGCCTTTATTTTAGAAGGCACTTAAATTTTTAAGTAATATCGATTGTGATTATCAAACGGACTTAATTGATTATCACTTAATACATTCAATTTTAAATACTGAATCAAGTTATCAAACACTCCTAATGTTTTTCAAATCAATAATTCGATGATAAACTTTTCAAATCAATAATTCTATGATAAACATATTTATCTACTGTGTTTTGTTTATCATCTTTAGTGTCATTGTTGTACTAATAATAGATATGAGTAGTAGAGCTCATTCCACCAACAAAATCTGATAGTCATCATCTTCAGGAGCAGAAAGGTATATAATATTAAAAAAAATAAAAAAAAAATTGAGTTAATTTTGATAAATTATTAATTGAAAATAATTTTTTTAAATAAGCATTGCGAAAAAAGTACGAGTATTTATTGAAAGCAACAATTTTTAAATTTTTTTTTTTTTATCAACAGAGAAACTTTTTATTTATTAGATACTTGCAGTGAAGAGGTTGATGGTTTAATACACGGGCATTTTGATTTATTAACTAACAATATAGGAAAATGATTTAGAGCTCTAATATAGGAGCTCTAATAGCTCTAATGGGAAGGTGGGTCCCACACTGATGTGATGTTTGTGCCTTTTTTTTTTTTTTTTTTTTTTTTTTTTTTTTTGCTTTGACACATCATTAGAGCTCAAATTAGAGCTCTATATTTAGAGCTCTCTATCATTTCCCAACAATATATAACAAGTGTCTTGGGAGAAGTATTTCACGAAGAAAACAAAATAAAGAGTAAATTACAGCACAGTGATTCTCTTATAAAATAATTACTTCTCCCGTCTTAAAATATTAGTTTCTTATTTTATTTTTTATTATCCCAAAATATTAGTTCATTTTCAAAAATCAATAACTAAAATAACATGAATTTCCCATTTTGCCATTCTTTTAACTTCATTAACATTATTTCAAGTGTAGTACTCTAAAAAAAGTTAAATTCTTCAAAATAGACTAATATTTTGGGACGGAGAAAGTATGAATTTATGATAAAATTTATAAATTTAATTATTAAGAGATTATTTCATTTTTACCCCTATACTTTTACCCGATTTTCAATGACCCCCCAAATTACTCTTATTTTCACACGTACCCCCATACTATTTAAGTTACTCTCAATTTTGCCCCTGCCGTCACATTTGAAACAAAAAACGTTAAAAAAATTACATTTTGGCCCCAAATTTCAAAAGAAAGATGCAAACCCACCCTTTTCTATCAGCAAATCACCACTGCCAACCACCACTTCAAGCCCTTCTATCTCCTTCGTCATAACTTCGTTTTGCCTCATTTTTACGTCGTTGGATTTAACTCACAGTCTAGTTTTCGCATCACATCTCACACGTCTCATTCTTCCTCTTTTTGCATGCTATCGGAGCTCCGAAAGTTGATAAAAAAAACAAGACTTTTCTTCTCATTTTTTACTTTTCTTTGAGCCATCTTTCAGACTGTATATCTTTGTTGATTCTTAACGGTTCTACTTCATTCTTTCGTCATTCTCTTCACCTCACTTTCTACTTTACCCTACACAACCTTGCTTTCTCACTTCTTCGTGTAATGAGCCGTTTTGGTACGCCGAAAGTTGTCCGAAAACTAATTTTGAAAATTTCAAAACATTACAAAAAAACTTAGAACTACCATTAGAACCTAGTTTTTCTCTTTATTATTTCTTCATTTCCATTACAACCAAATAGTTTCTTTTCCATATTCATTTCACCGAACAAAAACCTTTCCATACATGAGAGAACACAACGATGAAAAGCTCAAGAAGAGGCAGCAAAATCGCAGAAACCTCCAATTCTTACCGCCAAAATTATAGCAAAATATCACAACAACAACAACAGTGCGATCCAAACTGTAATGCCCCAAATTTCTAGCCCAAATGATAAGACAACAATCATGGCTCTTTCAAGAAAAACCGAATATAAATCTCCAAACTTACATTACATGATACAATAGTTCTTCATGCAACAATACATTAATCCAACAACAAGTAAATAAACAAATAAATACCCCCAAGGGTTTACAAGTTTTCAAGGCTTGAGCCTAGTTACACAAAACGGTTATTCAAACCCACACAAACACAGCCCTTGGCTTATACACAGAGTCACAGCAAAATGAGAGTATTGTACTCCTAGCACACATACTTCCATGCCCCTAGTTGGGTGAAATCACCCTATCTTTTCCTACACAAAAATCCCGTCGGGTGAGCATAAAACCCAGTAAGAAATTCTTAATAAAGTATATACTGAAAAATCTAGAAATCCCCTAGATGTTGATTGGTGATTATGTATCAATTTTAAGCAGAATATAACAATCCCAATCAAACAATCAAGACAAAGAGACACAACGATTTTAACGTGAAAAAACCACAATTGGACACCTCCAACTGTGATTAAAAAATCACGGGCAACAGCCACAAAACAATCCACTAAGAAGATTTAAAGGAATTACACAGGTATACTCTCAATTACCTAGCGAATCTACGCCTAATTGAACCAACCTTTATGTGCCTTTTCCAACCCCATCTTCACCTCGGAATTGTCTTTACGATGAGCCACTCCGGAATCCACCAAAGCTTCAGGCTCGAATTCTTCAGAATCCACCGAAGAACAACTCTCTCTTTTGTAGAACAAACAAAACCTTTGATGTATACTCTTTAAAACATGAGTTGAAGACTCAATCAAAACATCAAAGAAAACTCACAAAGTATCCCTAGATATAAACCCTACAACCCAAAAAGAAGATCTGGAGTAGTAATCCTAAAATCTGACCCAACACGCGAATTTATAGAATCTGTCCCGCGATCTCCGCTCGAGCGCCCAACAGCCCGCTCGAGTGTTTTCAGCAAAATATGCGCGTGATATAACAGAGGTCCGCTCGAGCGCTAGAGATCCCACTCGAGCGCGAAATCACACATCTCAATACTTTTGCAAGCGACCAAAATTGTTGGAACCAGGGATTCTCCGCTCGAGCACGGGTATGTCTGCTCGAGCGGATAGGGAATTTTGAATGCATTTTTGCATTTTGCTTCGGAGGCGCTGCCCTGGACCCGCCAAGGGGCGCTGCCCCCTCGACCCCCGCGAGCTGACGGGGCAGCTCAATCCCCGTCATAATCAGCGAAGTGGCAATCTTGAAAGCATTAGCATCACAAACTTCTCTAAAAGGCACAATTCGGGTTGGATTCGCATCTAAACACTCATAGCCTCACTGAAATAAAAGTGCGAAAAAAAATTACAACTGAAAGGAGTTTTGTCAAACGGGATTGCCAAGAAATAAAACCTAACATATACATTTTATACAAGTCTCAAGAGATGAAATGCACATGCCATGCTATGCCATTTTTGAAGATAAATTACATTTTCATCTTTTGAAAACCATCATGCTCAATGATATCATGCAATTCCAATTGTTCAAAACTTAACAATTTATTTCAAGGGCGGTAAATACGACTCTAGTAATCCCTAGGTCGATGTCTGCAAGTAGACTGTACAAGTACTACCAAATTGTCATTTTTACCGGTATTAACAGGAAGGGTCGACACCTATCCTCGCGGGTTTTCGATCTTTCACCCCGGACTCTCAGGCCAACTTATTCAATATTATCTACACCACCTATTAAGACTTACCAATGTATTTACCCCAAAATCATTCTATGAAAACTTGTTTCTCAACATTCTTTTCGCAATGCAAGTTTTCAAATCAACTTTCAAAATTTAATGTAATTAAATGAATTGATATACCAATTTCACAAGATGAATATAAATACTTTTATTCCAATTCATCATCCAAGGAATAACACAATTTCCTCTTCTCAAGTATCCTCGACAATTAGTTATTTCAAGACTATTTCAACGTTTTGAACAATAATTTCCAAAATTAACAACAATTATCATATTCCCTGAAATTCATCATTTATATAAATATAAATAAGAAATTTTCCAAACATCCATTTATTTTGACACACAAAATAAATATAACAATATCATTCATGGATTTTCAGTCTCCTTTAAAAAAAATCCCCAAATTCTAGGTTTTCTCACCAAAACTATACAACTCAAATCTTTTGAAAGAAAACTTTCCAAAATTATCTTTTCTTCAATCAACGAAGATCAAAACCCATAAGATCATTTTAAAAGAACAAGAGACAAACCCACTTTCAAAATTGCTCAAATTCTTTAATCAACAATCAATTTTCAAAGCTATCGAAAGATGATTTCAAAAATCATATCGATCTTGCAAATATATATATATATATATATAACTCTAAAAAAATCCCTACCTCAAGTTTTGAAGAAGAAATGGGATGAAACCCCCAAAATCAACGGTGTCGAAACTCGATCTTCACCGCACACAACGAAGCCCTCGAGAAGTTAACCAAATTTGATGAAGAACTTATGGCAGAACTCTAATGGATCTTGAGAAATCAAGGTTTTGATCCAATTTGGCGTAGGGAAATGTAGAGAGAAAGGAGAGGAAAGGGTTTTTAGAGAGAGAGATATACAAAAGTAATCTGAAATATCAGATTCACGAACTGATATAACATGGTCCGCTCGAGCGTGGAAAGCCCTGCTCGAGCGTCAAATACTTTCCCAGTAGTTTTGCAGACAGGTCAAACTTCTGGAACCAAACGTTCTCCGCTCGAATGCATAAATGACCGCTCGAGCAGGCAAGAAACTTCTAATGCATTTTGCATTTTTGCTTCAGGGGCGATGCCCCTCAACCCCGTCAAGGCGCGGCCCTAGGACCGGCCAAGGGGCACTGTCCCCTGGACCCCCGTGAGCTAACCGGGCAGCTCGATCCCTGACATACTTAGCGAAATGGCAAAACTGGGATCGCTACAACCATTCCCCCTTAAAGAATTTCGTCCTCGAAATTTCAAATCAAACTACCCAAACAAAGGGTTTCTAGCGATCAAAATCACGCTATTTCATTTTCAAATCACAATACTAACTCTCAACCAAATTCCACCATTTCCACCATGGTTATCTTATTAACAACAACCTCCCAAATACACATAAACATGAAATTTCCCCGAAAATAATAGCAACTATAAACAACCTTATGCTTAAAACAGCAATGAACATATCAACATATGGTTAACAACTTTAAATACGTTTCCCTCAACACTAGGGAATATTACAAAGAAAAGCAACTTAAGCATTTTCAAATAAATCCGGATATTGAGAGCGGACTTCTGCCTCTCGTTCCCACGTCGCTTCTTTAACCTCATGGTGTCTCCACAACACCTTTACCAACGGTATAGTTTTGCCCCATAACACTTGCTCCCGGGTATCTAATATTTGAACCGGTCGTTCTTCGTAAGAGGCATCCTCATCTACCTCCAAGTCAGCCTAATCAAGCACATGAAAAGGGTCGGGTTCATACTTCCTAAGCATAGCTACATGAAATACGTTATGAACTCCCGAAAGTTGTGGCGGTAAAGCTAATCGGTATGCCACTTTCCCAATTCGCTCTAAAGATCTCAAAAGGCCCAATGAACCTTGGAGATAATTTACCACTCTTACCAAATCTCATCAAACCCTACCTTGGTGAGATTTTTAGAAACACATGGTCACCAACTTCAAAAGATAAAAGTCGTCTCCTCTTATCGGCATAGCTCTTTTGTCGGCTTTGGGCCGTAGCTAACCTCTTTCGAATGAGAACAACTTTCTCGATTGTCTCTCTAACAATTTTTGGACCCAGTAACGGTGCATCACCCACTTCGGCCCAACAAACCGGTGATCTACAAGATCGGCCATACGAGGCCTCAAATAGTGCCATCCAAATACTAGCTTGGTAACTATTGTTGTAAGCAAATGCAATCAAAGGTAAGTGCCTTTTCCAAGGCCCCTCAAAATCAAGGACACAAGCTCTAAGCATGTCCTCCAAAATCTGAATGGTACATTCCGACTATCCATCGATTTAAGGATGATAAGCGGTACTAAGAGTCAACTTAGTTCCCAACGCTTCTTGAAGGCTTTACCATAACCGGCCATAAAACAAGGATCTCTATCCGACGCAATAGTTACAGGGACTCCATGAAGTCGAACCATCTCTCTAATGTATAACTCTGGAAAGCGTTCAACTGAGTCGCCGGTGCACATTAGAATGAAATTGGTAGACTTAGTCAACCTATCAACAATCACCCAAATTGCGTCATTGCCTCGTTGTGTTCTAGGAAGCCCAACTACAAAATCTATGGCAATACGCTCCCATTTCCACTCGGTTATTGGTAAGGGTTGTAACAAACCCGCTGGTCTTTGGTGTTCGGCCTTCATTTGTTGACAAGTAAGGCACTTCGATACAAATAAAGCGACATCATGTTTCATACCCCTCTACTAAAACTGACGACTAAGATCATGATATAATTTAGTGCCTCTCGAGTGTTGTGACAATCCTCACCTCTGATTAGTGTTAAACTGTGATTGAGCATGATAAGTAATTGATTAAGCTGAAATTCTGAACTGAATGCATGAGTGTGTTTCTTTAATTGCCTTTCTATCTGTTTGTCATTAAATGATCTATTCATATTTTGACTTCGAATTGCAAATTGAAGGCCTTATCGGCGACCGAATTAGAAATTGACTAGTGTTATATGCTAATTAGGATTTATGTGATTTTATGGTAGGTTTAATTAAAATTTGATTCATAACGATTAAATTAAATTAAACAATGTTAAGTTATTTGAGCCTAGATTATTTACATTATTGTCATTAAGTGGTTTAATTCAAGGCCACTACTTCTCTCACCCTTTACATTTGTTTAGCATCATTCTTCACTTCATTTTCTTGACCCAAAAACGTGAGAGAGTTAGAGAGTTGGAAGAAAATTGTTTCATCTAGAGAATAACTTGGAGAATTAGAAGACTTGAAGAGAAGATTGCAAAATTAGACTCCCACACTTGGAATTCAAGACCTAAGGTAGGGAATTCACCTTCTTGATTATGAATTTAAGTTGTTTCATGCATGGTTCATGGTAAATTAGTGAGTTGAGCCTAGGATTAGCCTAAAGAGTTGATTTGAGAGGCAAGGTGTGCATGCATGTCCATATCATTGAGAATTGAGATCAATTACATGAGAATTTCCACATGCATGTTCGTATTTTAGTTGTAGTCCATGAATTCACCATGATCTTGAGCTCAAACTTGCATTTGATCTTGTTTTGGAGCGTTGGAATTCATAAGAACTCATGCATGTTATGTTTTCGCATTGTTCTTCAAGTTTCTTTGAAATTGGTGTTTTATTGGCTCACTTTTGGGCTTTGATTTTGTAAAACGATCTTCAAAACATATTGTAGTATGAGTTTCCAAGTGCCTTCCAGAAAATTGGCCCAAAAGGTTGAGTTTTGATAAGTTTAATTCTTGGTTTGAGCTTTGGAGGCAAATCTGGAAAACCCAGATTTTGGCCTCCACGCTCGAGCAAAGGATTCCACGCTCAAGCGACCACCTGTGTTCAGAGCTCCGCTCGAGCGACGGAATGCTGGCTCGAGCATAGATTGCAAGCTCTCAGGTTTTGTGCGTGTGCAGACGCATGCTCGAGCGAGGATACCTACACTCGAGCGAGGAATGTGTCTCTCGCTCTAGCGAGCATCGAGAGGAGATTTTCAACAGCCAGCACTTTTTGCATTTTTACAGACCGCTCGAGCGAGGGAGTCTACGCTTGAGCGACCCCTCTGTTTTGATAAGCTCGCTCGAGCGGGGAAAGCCACGCTCGAGCGAGACCCCTATTTTTTGAAAAAATTTGAAAAGTGTTCTAAAGTGCATCTTTGCATCCTCATTCCATCCTAGGCATTCCTAGGCCATGTTTAAGGCATCTTAATGAGGATATTGACGTAGAACCACACCAAGTCAAGTTAAGGGGCTAGGTTAATAATCTCATGTGTGTAACTTAGTGTGTGTTCGTTCTGCAACTGTGTAGGGTTGGCGCCCGAGGACGTTGACTAGCCTGTCTATAGCCCAGTACTCTGTGAGTAACGATATTGTAAAGATATGTTCAATTATGATTATTCTCTGAATGATTGACTGTACTTCTTTCTGGAGTAACATTGTTACTGAATGAACGTTTGTCCTATTTTATAAACTGTACTCGTGGCATCCATAGCAACTTACTGTTATTGTTACTACTATTGTCACAGAGATCTCTGTCAGTTCTAATGTTTAGAACTACTACTGTATACTGTTTTGATGGCCATCAACTGACTGTTCGGTCTATTAAGACCTACTGTACTATTTTGCTATTGGACGTACCACGTATGACTGCTATGATTTCTAAATGACTGATGTCGCATGTAATATGAGCCACCAACTGAATAACTGATTTACTGATGCAAATGACTATTTTAATTAATGAAAGGACATTCATTCTTAACCCCTTTACGCACTTGTTATTCACTGGGCTTTAGCTCATTGTTTATATTTATATGTAGGTGTCCAGGCACCGAACCGAAGCTAGAAGCGTCGAGTTAAGCTCCTTTTTTGTCAAGCCAACCACTGTACCTCACTTCGAGGTCCCGAGTCCGTTCAGGCTAAGGCTGTTTTGGGGTGTTGAAGATTTCCCATTTTTTGTCTCTGTTTTGTATTGACTGAATAAGTCTTGACTGTGCAGTTATGGCGAAGGGATTTGGTCCCTAACCTGGATGTTTGTGTATATGATGTATGTATATATGTTTTGGTTATGAATGTGGGTTTGTTCATAAAAGTCTTTTTGCATTCTGTTTGTCACAGCTCATTGGACATCTTTTATTTACTGTTTGGCTTTTGCCAGCCCCTTACTCTGTATTACTGTCATTACAGTTAAGCAAGCCTTTGGTAATCACAGATTACTGGCCGGTTGCGATGCTAAACCCATAGGGGTGGGTTTGGGTCGTGACAGAGTGGTATCAGAGCAATACCGAACATGAGTTATACCGCACACACGCGTCCAAATGAGCTATAGGATGTCCTAGAAAAGTAATTTGGGCATTGCATGAGCATGAGAAAGTGTGTGTGGCCATGATATGAATATATGTGCTAATGTGCTAATGTGTTTAAGTCAGCACCTTCCTATGTTTATTATTACCATATTGCCTATAGTGAAATGGACAATGCAAGAAATGCCGATGAATCTGAATCATTTGAGGCAAGAATGGCAAGGTTAGGAAGAACGGTTGAACTGTTGACTGAGGCCCTGAGGCAACAACAAAACCAACAGCCCCCACCTCCTCTAGTACAACCAGAACCGAATGTTCATGATGATGCTATTGCTTTAACACAGAAGTTCAAAAAAATGAAACCACCATCATTCCAAGGAGGCCTTGAACCATTAAAGGCCGAAGCATGGGTTCTAGAAACTGAAAAATTGTTTGAAGTGTTCCCGTCTTCTGAGGCACACAAGGTGTTACTGGCTACCTTCACCTTACAAGAAGAGGCTAGACGGTAGTGGATGCTCGTCCGTGACACCAGCAATGCTATGACTTGGAATTAGTTTAAAGAATCTTTCTTTGAGAAATACTTTCCCCTGTGTGTCCGAGACCGTAAAGTAACTGAATTTGAACAGTTGAAACAAGGCACCATGTCAATAGCAAAATATGAATCTAAGTTCACTGAACTAGCCCGATATGCACCACACATGGTTGATACTGATTATAAAAAGGCCAGGAAGTTTGAGGGCGGGCTTAATGTCGAGATACTCGATCGGATTAATGTTTTGAAACTACTCAAATATGTGGATGTCCTTGACCGAGCAATTATGGCCGAGGCAAATATCACTGCATTGCAACAGACTAAGTCACCGGTAACTGAATGGCGGGATAAGAGGCGAGGCTTCAATTTCAAAAAGGGCCGAAATAACTCATTGAATAAAAAGCAGAACACAGGGTCAACAAACAGTTCTAGTCAGGGAAGTGGTTCCACACCGCCCTGCTCCGAATGTGGAAAGAGGCATAAGGGGTTTTGCTACAAGGTTTCTGGTGCTTGTTATAGGTGTGGCAAGGTGGGCCACATGGTCAAAGATTGCCCTTCCACATCTCAAGGCAATAGTAAAGCTGCAGCTAGCGCCGCAGCATCAACTGTCACACCGAAACCCAATCCCAAAGCTACTGGAAAGGAGCCTTTAAGGCAAGGCCGGGTGTTTGCACTCATACCGGGAGATGTGCAGAACACCGAGACAATTGTGTTACGTATACTCTCAATTTGTGCTCAAAATGCATATATTCTAATTGATTCAGGGTCTACATATTTGTTTGTCTCGCATGCTTCTTCATGAAAATTAAATAGATCACTAGAACCCATGAACTATTTGTTAGTTGTATCTTCACCCGTTGGGGGATCCATGACTTGTGCTTATGTGTATCTTGCATGTGAGATTGTTATTGGGGATGTACATTTGTATATTGATTTACTGCCTTTGAACATTGATCATTTCGATGTAATTTTGGGAATGGACTGGTTAACAAAATATCATGCTTCTATTGACTGTGTAACGAAGCAAGTTATTTTTCGTCCACTTGGTTTGCCTGAATTTGTGTTTAACGGAGTTGGTGTAGTACCTCCCCCATATTTGATTTCATCCATGAAAGCATTCAAATTAATCAAAAAGGGGTGTAAGGGGTATTTATGTTGCATATTGACTGTACCTACTGATACTAAAGCTAATGTGGACAGTGTTCCTATAGTCAGAGAATTCCCAGATGTTTTTCCAGATGATTTGCGAAGGGATTTGATTGATAGGGAGATTGAGTTCACTATTGAGGTATTACCGGGTACACAGCCAGTTTCCAAAGCTCCGTACAGAATGGCAGCTACCGAATTGAAAGAATTGAAAATTCAGCTGCAAGAACTATTGGATAAGAAGTTCATCAGGCCTAGTACTTCACCGTGGGGTGCACCAGTTCTATTTGTGAAGAAGAAAGATGGCTCACTAAGACTGTGCATTGACTACCGCGAATTGAACAAGGTAACAGTGAAAAACAAATAACCATTGCCTCGTATTGATGATTTATTTGATTAGTTACAGGGTGCTCAGGTTTTCTCCAAAATTGACCTTAGATCCGGATACCACCAGTTGAAAGTCAAGACAGGGGACATTGAAAAGACTGCCTTTCGAACGAGGTACGGACATTATAAATTTCTTGTTATGCCTTTCGGAGTTACTAATGCGCCTGCTGCATTTATGGACCTTATGAACAGAATTTTCAAACCATTCCTCGATGAATTTGTGGTTGTATTTATAGATGACATTTTGATTTATTCCAAGAGTAAGGAAGAACATGAACGTCATTTGAACATTGCCTTACAGACCTTAAGAGAACGGAAACTGTATGCAAAACTGACAAAGTGTGAATTTTGGCTTGATAATGTTATGTTTTTGGGACATGTGATTAGTAAGGATGTCATCTCAGTTGACCCACAGAAGATTGAAGCAGTGGTGAATTGGCCTAGACCGACTAATGTTACGGAAGTTCAAAGTTTCTTGGGCTTAGCCGGGTACTACAAGAGGTTTGTGAAAGATTTTTCCAAAATTGCCCTACCATTGACCTAGTTGACTCAAAAGGGGATATCATTTGACTGGACCGATAAGAGAGAATTATCTTTCCAAGAATTAAAGACTCGACTTGTGACTGCACCGATTCTTACCCTACCCTTAGGTACGAATGGATTTACTATTTTTAGTGATGCTTCATATAAGGGTTTGGGATGTGTATTAATGCAGGATGGTAAAGTTATTACGTATGCTTCCCGACAACTGAGACCACATGAAAAGAACTACCCCACTCATGATTTAGAACTTGCCGCAGTGGTTTTTGCATTGAAAATTTGGCGGCACTACCTATATGGGGCAACATGTGAGGTGTACACCGATCACAAGAGCTTAAAATATTTCTTTACACAGAAAGAGTTGAACATGAGACAGTGGAGATGGTTAGAACTGATAAAAGACTATGACTTCCAAATTTTGTACCATCCGGGGAAAGCTAACACTGTTGCTGATGCACTTAGCCGTAAATCAATTGGGAATTTGGCCTGTTTACTCACCGGACAGAAGGAACTGCTATGTGATATTGAGAAATTTGAGGTTGAGATTGTTTTGCGTGAACAAGGAGGGACATTGGCTGCTATTTCTGCTCAACCGGCACTTATTGAGGAGATTAAAGAGAAACAGCAACAAGATGAATTTCTGAAAAAGATCATTGATGAACGGGAATCCAAACCAAGACCGGACTTTAAATTCGAAAACAATGTATTGAAATTTCAAGGAAGGTTGTGTGTACCAAATGATTCAGAACTGAAGAGACGAATTTTGCATGAAGGCCACAATTCAAAACTTTCCATCCATCCAGGAAATACAAAAATGTACCAAGACTTGAAACTTAATTTCTGGTGGCCGGGAATGAAGAAGGAAATTGCCGAGTTTATGTCAAAATGCTTATATTGCCAATAAGTCAAAACTGAACATCAACGACCCGTATGCTTATTTCAACCCTTACCAATACCGGAGTGGAAATGGGAACATATTACTATGGATTTCATTGTCGGATTACCTCGCTCCAATAAAGGTATGGACTCAATTTGGGTTATTATTGATCGATTGACTAAATTTGCTCACTTCTTACCTGTCAAGACAATTTATAATGCGGATAAGTTGGCTATAATTTATATTGATGAGATTGTTAGATTGCACGGAGTGCCTGTGTCTATTGTTTCTGATAGGGACTCAAAGTTTACATCGAGATTTTGGCAAAGTCTGTAAACGGCATTGGGTACCGAATTGAGGTTGAGTAGTGCATACCATCCTCAAACAGATGGCCAATAAGAAAGAACCATCCAGACTCTGGAAGACTTACTGCGTATGTGTGTTCTTGATTTCCAAGGAAATTGGGAAAGTCATTTACCTTTAGCTAAATTCGCCTACAACAACAGTTTTCACTCGAGTATTGGTATGGCACCCTTCGAGGCTTTATATGGCAGAAAATGTTGATCTCCTATTTGCTGGTGTAGACACCCTATTTTTGATTGCCCTTAAGACTTGGGCGTTACTGATGGTTTACTTGGTGTTAAAAGTTGTGTAGTACAAAGGTTCGATTCCTTCGGTAAGAGGAGAGTCAAATCCTAACCTCACACCCCATTTTGGATCAAAGCTATTTTGAATGGTTTTTAGACCTTAAAACCCTCTCTTTCAAAACATTCTTGAAACAAAGTTCCAACGATGCTCCGAGGCTCACATTTCGTTAAATGTTGCGCTTTTCGGTAAACCGATCAAGGACAAAGTGGAAATGAATGAAAGAGAGATGAAATCTTTGAAAAATATTTCAAAACACCTTGCTTAGGGGTTTGGAGTTGAAGAAAATGAGAAAAGAGAGAAGAAAACTAGTTTGGGAGAAGTTCGGCATCAATCCGGTTGGATCGAAACTGTGCGGCTTCACCAAAACAGGCATAACTTTTTGTACAGTTGGAATTTTGATGCAAGGCTGGCGCCATTGGAAAGCTAACTTCCGGGGCTTCAATTTGGACACTTGGCCGACCACTTTTGGCCTTGCCATCCATTGGCCGACCACTTTTCTTTTCGGGAGACCACTTTTAGTCCTGAAAAATCAGAAAAAGTAGCTGGCCGACCAGAAAAAGTAGTTGGCCGACCACTTAACTAGTCGGTAGCTTTCCTTCAGCTTTATGAAGATATTTTCCTCCAGCTAGCACAGCTGGAGGGCACCAGAGCCATCCTCCACACACGTGTATAGAGGGATTGCCTTGAACCTTAGTTTCCTTAAGAAGCTTTGCTTTTGGTTCTCTATAAGAGAGAACCACCTCCTCCCTCCTCTAGGGTCAGAAAAAAGTTCTTGGAGTGATACTGTGGATGCGCCCTCGGGCCTCGCTACAGTTCGGACTCAATTGGTGTCACGGTCCTGTATCTAATCTCACAGAGTGCAATGCAAGACCGATGAATCATCAAACGCTATAGTTCGGACTCAATTGGTGTCACGGTCCTGTATCTAATCTCGCAGAGTGCAATGCAAGACCGATGAATCATCAAAGAGTCCAAATCCGGCAAATCATTTTTTTGAAAGAACAGAGTCACCACCTAAATATTTTATTTTGGGAAATTTAGGAAACCCTGACTCGTTGCCTAAGGCCACGTGTCCGTCATCACCAAAGTTGTCTCAGCTCGAGAACTTAGGTATGATTGGGGAAGGTCACTTTGTGAGCACCCCCGCTCGCCCGATCAAAGATCGGCCTCTACTAACCATGATATCTAGTTTTGAAAACATTATGCATTCTTATTCCGATTATTAGCCTAGATTTACTATGTGATGCGCACAGCAAACAAGTATAGACTGGGTCGCCTGAATTGGAACAAAACATTTCATGTTTGTTTTTTAAAGCGGTTTGCAACTTGCAAGTAGGCTTAAAATGCAGATTTTGCCACCTTCGGGTGGGCTTAGAAAACATAATTTTGCCACTTTCTAGTGGGCTTAAAACTCACAATTAATGAACTGTTCCAATTCAAATAACCCAACCTTCACCCATAGGTATTCAGGTAGTTATATCATATAAGCATTTAGCCTCATGGTAAGCATGCTATCATGGCAATCACTCACACGCATGCAAGGATGCTAAAGCATAAACACTTACCGAGTACTCCAAGCCAAAACAAAATCTATGTTAGAAATCCATGCATGATCCTAACTATACAGAAATGCCTAATGCAACACATGTAAAATGCAACTAAGATAGGCTCGGCTATTCTAAAGATGGCATATGAAATGCTACAACTAACAAGTATTCAACTCGAAATTGAAATACAAATGCAGTTAGTATGATGCACCGAGCCCGGTGCATGCAAGATAGATGAATGAATGCAAACATGCTATCATACTGTATGCTAATTGAAACATGCCCTAATCTAACCATCATAAGCTGGTAAATAAAAGGGAGAAAGACGTGGGGTTGGAAGACATACATCACACGCACGCACACTTATTACAGTTATGCCCTCGCTCGGAGGGTCCGAATAAATAATATACAGTCTGAATACATAGTTACAGTCCAAATAAATAGTACAGTCCGAATAAATACAAAACCCAAATTAATTAACAAATTGATCTACGAAATCCTAATTAATTAACAAATTGATCTAGCACGCAAATCCATGGACCACCTCAGCTCTGTTCCGAATGATGAATGATGCATGCTTGAGTTGCCTTGCGCGGAAATCCATTGCGATGCCCCGGTTTGCCTCTGTTTGCAATTGTTCTCGGAATATTGTACAAAACTCCAGAAGACTGCTGATTTCTGATTTGCTGCAACAGAAAGCAACAAAGGGGCATGGCAAAGTATTTTCACATATGTATGCATGACTACTCTTCAGGGAGTGTAGTCATCGATCCTCATGCCACCAATCACGCATATCGATGCATGATGGCTGAGGAGTCAAATTGCATGACTCAATATGAAGTGAATGCACATGAGAACACAACAAGACCTAAACTCCATCATGATTAATCCAGAGTGTCGGCGACCGGGAATTGAGACACGTTTCGTCACTTTGAGTACGAAACGCGCCTCGTTTCCCGTGCTTGGGCTAACTCCTATCCCAAACACAATGCAAATGAGATGGCATACACAATGCGACTAACATGTGACCTAGCATACGCAATGCTATGGGCTAAAATGGCATACACAATGCACGTGATGTAATCATGGCATACATAATGCTCTAAAATGCAACCTAGCATACACAATGCTATGAAATGGCATACACAATGCACGATGGACTTATACCAACATGAGCGAACCTCAGCCGCACTCACATCAGTGGCCATTAGATGAGAATGAGACAACTGAATGCACGCATACCGAGGACTGAACCTAAGGCATCAAATGCCACTCTACCAAAGCATGGCAAGGGATGAAAGATGGCCTATGAGAATGTAATTTCCAGCACTAAAACATGATGCTAAATGGTCCCGAAACATGGAGATATGACACCCGATGCATGGAATAAGCCCCGAAACTAAAAACTAGGCATATGTATTGAACCACAAGTACACAAAGCAAGCATTATTTGATCATGAAGTCTAAAGACAGAGCCAAGGCAGTCCCAAAACATGAACATTTCTAGTTTAGAGCATGGCCAAAAGATGCTAACATGATGGACAAAAATAGCATGCAACATTGGCTAGCAAGCATGGTTTACATGGCATGTATATGAAGTAAATGAGAACTCATCAAACCAGCCAAAAACAGTGAATAAAACATGCCAAAATACGCCCAAATAACCACTGAAATGCAGCCAATGCATGCAAAAAAGATGAGCTCCTTTAGAGGGCAATACAAGGGATTATTAAGCACATACAAGATGGACACTTAGAAAGACCAAAACAACTCTGGAAATGGGTTATGACAGCCCTAAAACCCACCAAATAGGCCCTGGAATCAGTCTCGGAAATATGCAAAAGAAGGCCTCTTTGAAAGGCCTTAAATGGGGTTCCTCTACACATGCATTGTAGACAAAAAATATGGCCAAAAGGGCCTTGGACAAAACCAAGGCAGACCTCAAACCTCACAGAATGAGGCCTGGAAAGTGACTTCGATGCATGCAAAATAGGGTCCCTTTGGAAGGCTCAAAAGAGCACCAAACAAGACAAGGAGAGAGGGGGCCACCCCCCTCTAATTTTGACCCTCACAAATACACCCAAGCCACTGAAAATCCACTGGATTTCAATGGCTAAGAGGCCAAACCATGGCCAATGCAAGTGTTCTAATGCATAGCCCTAATCATGGAGAGATGAAGCATGCATAGGGGTAATATGATCCT
Organism: Camellia sinensis; assembly: GCF_055761805.1. Lineage (NCBI taxonomy): Eukaryota > Viridiplantae > Streptophyta > Magnoliopsida > Ericales > Theaceae > Camellia > Camellia sinensis. The sequence goes on along the minus strand of NC_138969.1, from coordinate 25,544,200 downwards.
AAACAAGGAAGAGACCTTAACCAAACTTGAAGAGGATGTCAAAACAAGACTTTTTCCAGTTTATAGAAAATCTCTAAAATGCTCATAAGTAAGGCTAATGTATCATGCAAGATAAGCTCTAAAAGAGAGATAAAGCACAAAGGGGGAGTAGAAGACCTCAAACAGAAAAAAGTTCTTAATCAAACATGAAGATGAGCTAAAAATAAGACTATTTTCAGTTCAGGTCGAAGCCCAAAAATGCAAGAAAAAGGAGCCAAGATATAGAGCAAAATGATGCAAAAATGGGGAAAATAGAAGCTTACCCTTGTAGAGCCGGCCTCCAGCAGCTTTTGGACCAAGTTGGTGAACTTTCAACCTCTGCAAATGACCTCCAATGGTCTGGAATGGATGATGGAGGTGGTAGGCTATGGGTTGTAGTGTAAAATGGCCAAGAAAACTAGGTTTTTGGAGCTTGGAATAATGAATATGGAGGGAGAAGGGTGTATGCCTTAACCAAAGTTGTTGAACCCTTGAACATGAAGCCAAACCTCTTCTTTATAGAGGAGAGGCTTTAAAATATCTCCAAGAGACCCCAAGTATCCTCCATGCACGTGTATGGAGGATGGTCCAATTGCCTCACAGCTGGCACAACTGTGATGCATTCAGAGAGAGCAAAAAGCAGGAAGCAGGCCGGCCAGTTGAGGTGGCCGGCCGGCCACTCCCCCTGGTTGGCCGACTAGGGGTCAAAAGGGTCAAGCAAAATTGCTGGTCGGCCTACCCAGAAAGGTGGCCTCCCAGATGAGCACAACACAACCTTGTGGAGAAAAACCAGAAAAAGTGACCCAGAAGAGAGAAAAGCCAGCTTTTAGAGGGGTTCAAAAGGGTCAAGTAGAATTACTGATCGGCCTACCCATATTGGTGGTCTCCCAGGTGAGTACAACATAATGCTGGCAAGAAAAGTCAGAAAATGTGACTCAAAAGTAGGAAAAACTAGCTTTTTGTCAGAAAAATCGGCTTTTGGAGAGAGAAAAAGAGAAAGCTGGTTTTTCAGGGGAAAAGGTGGCCTCCCACCATGCTACCACCTCCCTAACAATGAAAATAGGGTCTCTACCAAAAATGGACCAAGACGGATGCAAAACGAAGGTTCGGGGGCCAAAACGCACGGTTTGGGGCCCCGAAAACAGGCTGTTAGGCCCCGGAAGTGGCGTATGACCACGAAGGTGGTCTCTCGGGCCACAGTGTCCCTCTAAAGGGAGGAAACAAGGTGTGTCCCAAAAACCAGAGCAAACGAAGGTGGTTAAGCGGTCCTGAACCGAGGCACACGGCCGACGGCTCCGAAAACCGGAAACTAGGCTCCAAACGGGAAAAATGGCCTACGACCACGAAACGTAGCCTACGGCCACTGAGAGATGGTCTACGAGACATCTCCCTCCCTTTGGAAAGAGAAAACAGAGAAGACAGGACCTGGTTCGCAAACTGAGGCAAAACACAAAAGAGCCCCGAAGCCCGGAGGCAGGGCTCTCAGCCGAGACTCCGAAACCTCAGAACGAGCACAACATGCAACATCATCGAGCGCTCAGTTGGTGACGTCTGGGTCTTAAGGTCGGTCAAAAATGGGGTGTCTATAGTTGCCTCTCTTTGACAAAACTCAGAAGTCAAGGAGTGACGGGAGTGAATGTCAAAGCCCAGAGACGACCCATTTTTGACAAGGCCGAAGACTTAGACAAACAGGCAAGATAACAAAGATGTGCCCTCAGGCATGCCCGCAGGCAGGGGGCAAGATGCAAAATGATATGCACAAAGCCGGATGTAACTTATGATCATGCAAAGCAAGCTGTAATGAAGCAAATATACGCAATAAATGCAACAGTTTTAAGCAAGAATACAAAGCGAAACTACATTACATGCAGAAAGGATGTAAGGAAATTATGCAATCTTAACGAGCATGTGCGATAGATACACAAAAGTGAAAAGAGTGTGATGGATACACTATACGAATAAAGTGTGATTGATACACCAAATGAAGCAAAGTGTGACAGATACACAAAGTGTGATAGATGCACTGAGTGAGCAAGTATGATAGATATACTGAAGGTAAACACAAAGTGTGATAGATGCACTGAGTGAACGAGTATGATAGATATACTGAAGGTAAACACAAAGTGTGATAGATGCACTGAGTGAACGAGTATGATAGATATACTGAAGGTAAACACAAAGTGTGATAGATGCACTGAGTGAGCAAGTATGATAAATATACTGAAGGTGAACACAAAGTGTGATAGATGCACTGAGTGAACAAGTATGATAGATATACTGAACGTGAACACAAAGTGTGATAGATGCACTAAGTGAACAAGTGTGATAGATACACTAAAGGTGAACACAAAGTGTGATAGATGCACTATGTGAACAGAGTATGATAGATATACTAAAAATGAACACAAAGAAATGAACACAAAGTGTGATAGATGCACTTAGTGAACAGAGTATGATAGATATACTAAAAATGAACACAAAGTGTGATAGATGCACTATGTGAACAAGTGTGATGGATACACAAAAGGTGAATGAAGAAAGTGTGATAGATACACTAAGGGTGAATGAGGTGTGATTGATACACTAAATGTGAGGTGTGATTGATACACTAACTGAATGAAGTGTGATTGATACACTAAATAAATGATCTCAAATGGAACTTCTTTGAATGAACCGTACATACAGTATCGTGCATAAATGAGAAAGAAACTTGATAGGTACAATGCAATACAATGCATGATATTTAGGGAACGTAATAAACAAGCGTAGCGGCGCTTTAGAAAGCACCTCATGGGGTGAGTGGCGATGAACCGCTCTACTCTGACGGGGATCTCCCCTCGTGCTCTTCGAACACTTACCTTCTACTGACAGTACAAAGGCTCTGGAATACTGACAAGGGTTCTTCATGTAGAACACTTTGGATGCTACCTTTCTTTCTGATCATATTCACAATTTTCCCTATTCTCCAACGGGGTGACAGACTAGGTTGGTTCGGTATCCAGAATTGAGGTGCATACACGCTATCTCAACCTATGGGGCTTCCATACAGATTTCAAGCCGAGGATATACCCCTGGGTATTTAAACTAGACTTTAGTCTCGGAAACCCCGAACCTTTGCGTTCTAGGCATCAGCCATTCGAACTCTAGTTTCCACCGTCGCAGTTAGTCTCCTAGGAACTCATTGCGAACACAGCCAAGATGCCTCTGGCAGGGAATGGTACTTAGGGAGAGCACTTCTGATAGCCATTCTGGCTTGAAGTAGACTTGATCTTGAGCTTGAGGTAGAGGCACACTCATACTTCGGAGCATTGGCAAGACCTGAAAAGGTACACACAGAATGCAATCTCAGAACTTGCTGAAGTTAAAACAAACTTAGATGCTCGACATTTCCTCTTTTCTCTTGCTTTGCAGTTTGGAACCCATATAGCTTCAGATAGGTCCTGGCTTTACTGTTTTGACATGACCTAGGTTGAACCCTACGGTTTTATGAAAGAACGAATCTTGTTTTGCACAAATGTAGAGAATGGCACAAAACTCTGAGCACAAAACAAATCATTTCGAAATTGAGAAATGAGTTCTCGACCAAGTATTAAGCCTACGACTGAACACAGCGCACTACGACTCAACAACGGAAAACAAAAGGCAAAACAACCTAAACACAAACACAGACACTCAAAAACGACTCAAGACAAGAATCGAGGTAAAACAAAAAGACACGACACTCAGACGTGCACAGGGAGCCTGTTTTTCTGGGTATTGTTTCCCACCCTTTCTCATTTGTGATTCTCACATCACTCGGCCTTCAAGCTCGGTTTTTCTCTCAAAACCCTTTCCTCGCTTTTCCTCTCAGCGTACATCTCTCTATTCTTTAATCTCTCATTTTTCATCCCTCCCCAGGGTGGTTGATGGATAAACAAAAAGTTATGGGCTCTTACCCCTAGCGCTCAGTTAGATTCTTCTTTTTTTGTGCTGCAACTAAGCATGTAGCGAATCTGCAGCTGACATCGGCTGCCGATGCTCTGCAAGGGAGTTTAGACATGGTTAGATCTGTCCAGATGAGGGAGTGTAATATCTTGCCTTATTCCAGCTCGTGCTTCGCACTTGGCTTGATACCTCGTTGCTTGGAGGATGTGAGAGCTTTCTGCCCTTTTGTGGTCAGCTTCAGTGGTGCTCTTTTCTGGCAGGTAGAATGCCCTTTCTGGCAGATGCATTGACAACTGGGGAATGATAGGAAGCCTGACTCAACTGTGCCCCTAGTTCATTATTTTGACCATTTTTTTGTTTTTGACGTTCTGCTAAAACAATTTTGACCAACATGAGAGTTAGATTAACATGCTTGTTCGATTTTCTGATTTAAAATCATGCAAGTTAGGTTATGAGCACTGAAAATTTTCCTTTTTTGGGTCCAAGAAATGGTCCAGTTTTTGAAAAGTGGAATAATTTTCGAGAGAATTAGTCAACCTCAGTAAAAATTCTCAAAAACTATTTTTGCAAACGGCCACTGCTCAACGAGCACGAAACCTACTCTTGAGATACACAACCTCAGATCCGAAGGAAATTGCCTTTTGCTTGAAAGACACTGCATGGCAACGAAAAGTTGCCCCTTGTTTGAATAGCACCGCGGCACCTTGAATGGCAACGGAAAGTTGCCCCTTGTTTGCATGACACCGCAGCGTATTGTAGTCAATCCTCAGAGTGACGAACACAACCAAATTCTCAGATTCAGAGAAAGTGAAGATGATCAAAACCATTAAATGGACACAGTCGATTTGGAAGTGTTTATGGCTGGACTTCCGAATGAAGTTGCCTACGTATCCCAAACATAGGAATCAAGCCTTACGTAGTTCGGGGTTAAGGTACACTCGGATATTTAACCTCTCTTTTTGCGCTCTAACTTTTGCCAAGGCCGCCCTTCCGGGTTTTCAACCTTGCGAGCTCTGTTTTCTTTTCTTTTCATTTTTTTTCATTTCTTTTCATTTTCTTTTCTTCAATCTTTTCAAGATTTTTTTTTTATTTTTTATTATTTCTTTTTCTTCTTTTTCTTGCTCTAACTTTTGCCTGGGTCGCCCTTCCGGGTTTTCGGCCCAGCGAGCCTCTCAAGGGTAAAAGTGTAGCTTTGTCCATGTTGAATGGTTTGAGATCCTGAAGTCATCTGAATCCAGGAGAATGGCTGTTGTTCGCTGATGATGTAGGAGTCCATCCAATGGGGGCTGAGTTTGCCTCCAATGTTGTCGATAGGAGCTCAATTGTCCTTCAGCAATGTTTTCTTCTTTCTTCCCTTTTGGGATTTGGCATTCTTGTCAGTCTTCGTCTTTGACTCTTCGAACACATCTGACATTTTTGCCCCTAGTTCGAGGGGTGCTCCTGATCTAGCTTCACAAGCTTCTTGATCTGACTTTTCTTGCCCCTAGTTCACAGGCTGCTTCGAATCTGGCCACATAGGCCTCATGTTGTAGTTGATCGTTGAACATTCTGATTTCAAGTTCAAGGTTCGAAAGTGAGGGGTTGAGTCTCGGGGCTGAGAGCGATCCTAAGCTGCACAATCTCAAGAGCGATTCCACACAAGTCTTCGCAAGACCGCGCAAAACATTTTTTGAAAATTTTTAAGAAAGCGACAAATCGCTCGCACTGAGGACGATGTAGAACCAATCCGGATCAAGCCAGGATCCTTCTCAGTACGCACATTAACAAACATGATCTCATTCATTAAGGGCTTAGCACACCTCTCTTCCTCTCAATTGATCAAATTTTTGCAAAACCCAAGGAATTCCTTCCTCTTTGTTTTCACCGCAGTGTTAGAAAAAGTTTTGAAAAACTTGGGTCAATGCAATGAGTTCGAGGCACAGAAAAGCAGGTGAAGAGAACTGTCGTTTCATTTAAGTTTCTGGCACAACCGGCACAAGGCAGAAGCAAGCACAAAAATGTGAAAATCATTGATGTTCATTCAAATCTGTTGGCATTACTGGCTCCCTGGCAGAAACAAACTCAAAAGAAAACAAAAGGACAAACACAAAACAAAATAGTGATATCCGAAGTGACACCCCCGGAATCACCCGACTTCTGTACAACAGGACTGACTCGATACAACAAGACAGACCCTTAATCAAAAAGACTGACTCAAAACAAAGAGACAGACTCAAAACAAAACCACAGAACTGACTCAACACCCAGGTCAGAAGCTACAAAAACCAGCATTCGCAAATGCTCAAAATAGTGCGTGCCACGCGCCATACCTGGAGTAAACTGAGTGCCGCCCGCAGGTGGTTCATCCCCGGATCACATATTCGCACTATCCCCCAAGTTCACTGATCCAGTGGCGATAGACTTTGTTGAGCTGGTGCGGTTATGACCTTATTGTCAAACTGATCTTGTACATCATGGCGCAGACGAAAGCAACTGTCAGTGTCATGACCGGTTTGTTGATGGTAGGCACAGTATTTAGTGTGGTCATGCTTTGGAGGGATAAGATCAGGTAGAGGCCGTTGTTCCAACGGTTTCAGATATCCTTTCCGGAGTAAGACCTCTAGAGCCTTTGGCAAAGGCATATAAAGTGGGGTAAAAACCCTCTTGACTCGAGGTGGATATTTGGTTTTTTGTGAGCTACTTCTGGACGCACCGGTGAATGGGGTAGCTGTTTTTGATGTGGTGGTGGTGACCATGCCCACTTCAGAAGATCTTGCAGTTGCATCACCAGTGGTGGTCGCATTCGAACTGCGGGAAAATGCCCTCCTAGGCTGCTCTTTGTCATTGTCAATCAGGCCCTGTTTCAAAGCATCTTCGATCTGTACTCCCATCTCATGCAAATCTGAAAAGGTGGGGAAAGGGAGAACAATCATTTTCTGCATAAGCTTGGGCTGGAGATTGCGCACAATCATCCGAATCTGATCTTTGTCAGTGGGCCTAGTGGTCATCATTGAGGCCTTGGCCCTCCACCGGGTTACGAAGTCAGAAAAACTCTCCTTAGGCTCCTGCCTAGTCGTCTCGAGATCACGGGTTGTGACCTCGATTTGTGTATTATAGGAGTACTGAGCATCAAAAGCCTCAGCCATTTCATCCCAATTCCTCTTAACATCGTCTTCCAGTTTTGCGTACCAGATGGCCGCCACACCCGACAGGGTCCGGCTGAATAAAGAAAGCTTCTGTAGTCTGGTGAGGCCCATCGGCCTTAATATGTCTGAAAACAGCCGTAAGTGCACCATGGGATCCTCGGACCCGTCAAAGTGGTCAATATGTGGCATTTTAAAGCGGTCTGGCAGCGTCACGGCCGCATCGGTATACCCATCCTCAATGTCCGGGATGGACTTGACGCCCTAAGATTTCTTGAACAGCTTTTCAAGCTTGCTCATCTTCAATGTTGTGGGGTCCACCTCGGACTCAAAGGGAGAATCAAGCAGGTTGGTGGGTGTTTTGGATAATTGGGGTAGGATTGGGGACGGAGCCGATCCTGTCGGAATGTCCGTATCTCCCTGGACATTTGGTGCCTCCTCGGGTGTTGGAACTCCTGGTGGGGGAGGGGCTTGGTGTGAGGCCGATGCTCCGTTCTGTTGTTGCAGTCTAGTGATGAGCTCGGCCTGTTGGGCCATGATCGCAGCCTGTTGTTTGGCAAATTCCGCTTGGCGGACAGCGTCCTGCTACATGAGTTCCATACTTTCTCGGAGTTGACGCATCATTTCCTCTATCCCTGCCATGTTCTGCTGTTCCGGCTGACTGACCGGTATTTCTCTCTGTAAAAATTAAAAAAAACAAAAAAAAAAACAGATATCTCAAACCAACTGTGCACAGGTGAGATGGATAATGGCCGCTGATCTGAGGACTGTTGAACTAGTGATCTGTGCCTGACTGGCCTTTTTACCCTGCCTCTGGCAAAGGAACACTGATTGCCCTTGAACTGAATCTCTGACCCGACAAAGTCTATCAACACAAGTTCGGTGTACCCGGGGGATATTGGAGTCTTCTGAAGCTATGGTTCCAAGACTATCTAGCAAAAGAGAAAACAGACAGCATTTCAGCCTGATTTCACCTGAACAAATATGAGCATAGTTGAATGAGTGTGCTCTCTACTGAATTCTGCCCAAAATTCTACTGGTAAACTGATACCCTCAGGTAAAACTGATTCCCAAACACTGATGCCCGCAGGCCTGATACCCAGACTTGCAAACTGTTACATGCATTCCTGTAGGGACACACCCTAAAAGCACATACCAAGCAAGTAAGAGCCAAAACACACCTATGTTGGGGTAGGGTTTCCCTGTCCTATTTTGTCAGGAACTAAGGTTTCACTACACACACAGCGGTTTCAAACAACCTATAATCGGGTAAGCAACCTGTCCTAGTTTGGAATGGTCCCTATGGATTTCGATATGCACTAGGTCGAATGGTCAAAAAGGGTGCCCCGGTAAAACCGGGGTTTGTGTTCCCGTCATGGCAGAGCCCGCAACCGGTCAGCCTTATGGCATGCTTCTCGAAGCGAGCCTCCGGCAAACCGTTCAGGAATAGCATATGGCAAACACGGTGTCCTAGGCGCACCAATGCAAATGCAATGCAAAGAAACACATAAGTGTAATCAAAACCAGATATCATGAGTTCGAGTCAAGTTCTCTAACTCCCCAGCAAAGTCGCCAAAAACTGTAGACGCGCCCTCGGGCCTCGCTACAGTTCGGACTCAATTGGTGTCACGGTCCTGTATCTCATCTCGCGGAGTGCAATGCAAGACCGATAAATCATCAAACGCTACAGTTCGGACTCAATTGGTGTCACGGTCCTGTATCTAATCTTGCGGAGTGCAATGCAAGACCGATGAATCAGCAAAGAGTCCAAATCCGGCAAATCGTTTTTTTGAAAACAGCTTTTTTGGAAAGAAGTGCCAAACATGGACTGCTTTGCCAGATACAGAGTCGCCACCTAAATATTTTATTTTGAGAAATTTAGGAAACCCTAACTCGTTACCTAAGGCCACGTGTCCGTCATCACCAAAATTGTCTCGGCTCGGGAACTTGGGTACGATTGGGGAAGGTCACTTTGTGAGCACCCCCGCTCGCCCGATCAAAGATCGGCCTCTACTAACCATGATATCTAGTTTTCAAAACATTATGCATACTTATTCCGGTTATTAGCCTAGATTCACTATGTGATGTGCACAGCATACAAGTATAGACTGGGTCGCCTGAATTGAAACAAAACATTTCATGTTTGTTTTTTAAAGCGGTTTGCTACTCGCAAGTAGGCTTAAAATGCAGATTTTGCCACCCTCGGGTGGGCTTAGAAAACATGATTTTGCCACTATCTAGTGGGCTTAAAACTCACAATTAATGAATTGTTCCAATTCAAATAACCCAACCTTCACCCACAGGCATTCAGGCAGTTATATCATATAAGCATTTAGCCTCATGGTAAGCATGCTATCATGGCAGTCACTCACACGCATGTAAGGATGCTAAAGCATAAACACTTACCGAGTACCCCAAGCCAAAACAAAAGCTATGTTAGAAATCCATGCATGATCCTAACTATACAGAAATACCTAATGCAACACATGCAAAATGCAACTAAGATAGGCTCGGCTATTCTAAAGATGGCATATGAAATGCTACAACTAACAAGTATTCAACCCGGAATTGAAATACAAATGCAGTTAGTATGATGTGCCGAGCCCGGTGCATGCAAGGCAGATGAAAGAATGCAAACATGTTATCATACTGTATGCTAATTGAAACATGCCCTAATCTAACCATCATAAGCTGGTAAATAAAAGGGAGAAAGACGTGGGGTTGGAAGACATACATCACACGCACGCACACTTATTACAGTTATGCCCTCGCTCGGAGGGTCCGAATAAATAATATACAGTCTGAATAAATAGTTACAGTCCAAATAAATAGTACAGTCCGAATAAATACAAAACCCTAATTAATTAACAAATTGATCTACGAAATCCTAATTAATTAACAAATTGATCTAGCACGCAAATCCATGGACCGCCTCAGCTCTGTTCCAAATGATGAATGATGCATGCTTGAGTTGCCTTGCGCGGAAATCCATTGCGATGCCCCGGTTTGCCTCTGTTTGCAATTGTTCTCGGAATATTGTGCAAAACCCCAGAAGGCTGCTGATTTCTGATTTGCTGCAATAGAGAGCAACAAAAGGGGCATGGCAAAATATTTTCACATATGTATGCATGACTACTCTTCAGGGAGTGTAGTCCTCGATCCTCGTGCCACCAATCACGCATATCGATGCATGATGGTCGAGGAGTCGAATTGCACGACTCAATATGAAGTGAATGCACATGAGAACACAACAAGACCTAAACTCCATCATGATTAATCTAGAGTGTCGGCGACCGGGAATTGAGACACGTTTCGTCACTTTGAGTACGAAACGCGCCTCGTTTCCCTTGCTTGGGCTAACTCCTATCCCAAACACAATGCAAATGAGATCGCATACACAATGTGACTAACATGTGACCTAGCATACGCAATGCTATGGGCTAAAATGGCATACACAATGCACGTGATGTAATCATGGCATACACAATGCTCTAAAATGCAACCTAGCATACACAATGCTATGAAATGGCATACACAATGCACGATGGACTTATACCAACATGAGTGAACCTCAGCCGCACTCACATCAGTGGCCATTAGATGAGAATGAGACAACCGAAATGCGTGCACACGTGCACGCATACCAAGGACTGAACCTAAGGCATGAAATGCCACTCTACCAAAGCATGGCAAGGGATGAAAGATGGGCTATGAACATGTAATTTCCAGCACTAAAACATGATGCTAAATGGTCCCGAAACATGGAGACATGACACCCAATGCATGGAATAAGCCCCGAAACTAAAAACTAGGCATATGTATTGAACCACAAGTACACAAAGCAAGCATTGTTTGATCATGAAGTCTAAAGACATAGCCAAGGCAGTCCCAAAACATGAACATTTCTAGTTTAGAGCATGGCCAAAAGATGCTAACATGATGGACAAAAATAGCATGCAACATTGGCTAGCAAGCATGGTTTACATGGCATGTATATGAAGCAAATGAGAACTCATCAAACCAGCCAAAAACAGTGAATAAAACATGTCAAAATACACCCAAATAACCACTGAAATGCAGCCAATGCATGCAAAAATGATGAGCTCCTTTAGAGGGCCATACAAGGGATTATTAAGCGCATACAAGATGGACACTTAGAAAGACCAAACCAACTCTGGAAATGGGTTATGAAAGCCCTAAAACCCACCAAATAGGCCCTGGAATCAGTCTCGGAAATATGCAAAAGAAGGCCTCTTTGAAAGGCCTTGAATGGGGTTCCTCTACACATGCATTATAGACATAAAATATGGCCAAAAGGGCCTTAGATAGAACCATGGCAGACCTCAAATCTCACAGAATGAGGCCTCGAAAGTGACTTCGATGCATGAAAAATAGGATCCCTTTGGAAGGCCCAAAAGACCACCAAACAAGACAAGGAGAGAGGGGGTCACCCCCCTCTAATTTTGGCCCTCACAAATACACCCAAGCCACTAAAAATCCACTGAATTTTAGTGGCTAAGAGGCCAAACCATGGCCAATGTAAGTGTTCTAATGCATAGCCCTAATCATGGAGAGATGAAGCATGCATAGGGGTAAGATGATCCCAAATAGGGAAGAGACCTTAACCAAACTTGAAGAGGATGTCAAAACAAGACTTTTTCCAGTTTATAGAAAATCTCAAAAATGCTCACAAGTAAGGCTAAAACATGATGCAAAAATGGCCCTAAAAGAGAGATAGAGGGCAAGGGGTAGTAGATGGCCTCAAACAGCAAAGAGCCCTTCAACAAAGTTGAAGAGTGAATCAAAATAAGATACTTTACAGTTTGTCTCGAAGCCCATAAATGCTCACAAATAAGGCTAATGTATCATGCAAGATAAGCTCTAAAAGAGAGATAAAGCACAAAGGGGGAGTAGAAGACCTCAAACAGAAAGAAGTCCTTAATCAAACATGAAGATGAGCTCAAAATAATACTATTTTCAGTTCAGGTAGAAGCCCAAAAATGCAAGAAAAAGGAGCTAAGATATAGAGCAAAATGATCAAAAATGAGGAAAATAGAAGCTTACCCTTGTAGAGCCGGCCTCCAGCAGCTTTTGGACCAAGTTGGTGAACTTTCAACCTCTGCAAATGACCTCCAAGGGGCTGGAATGGATGATGGAGGTGGTAGGCTATGGGTTGCAGTGTAAAATGGCCAAGAAAACTAGGTTTTTGGAGGATGGAATAGTGAATATGGAGGGAGAAGGGTGTATGCCTTAACCAAAGTTGTTGAACCCTTGAACATGAAGCCAAACCTCTCCTTTATAGAGGAGAGGCTTTAAAATATCTCCAAGAGACCCCAAGTATCCTCCATACACGTGTATGGAGGATGGTCTAATTGCCTCACAGCTGGCACAGCTGTGATGCATTCAGAGAGAGCAAAAAGCAGGAAGCAGGCCGGCCAGTTGAGGTGTCCGGCCGGCCACTCCCCCTGGTTGGTCGACCAAGGGTCAAAAGGGTCAAGCAAAATTGCTAGTCGGCCTACCCAGAAAGGTGGCCTCCCAGATGAGCACAACACAACCCTGTGGAGAAAAACCAGAAAAAGTGACCCAGAAGAGAGAGAAGCCAGCTTTTTAGAGGGGTTCAAAAGGGTCAAGAAGAATTACTGGTCGGCCTACCCATATTGGTGGCCTCCCAGGTGAGTACAACACAATGCTGGTAAGAAAAGCCAGAAAATGTGGCTCAAAAGTGGGAAAAACCAGCTTTCTGTCAGAAAAATCGGCTTTTGGAGAGAAAAAAAGAGAAAGCTGGTTTTTCAGGAGAAAAGGGGGCCTCCCACCATACTACCACCTCCCTAACAATGAAAATAGGGTCTCTACCAAAAATGGACCAAGACGGATGCAAAACGAAGGTTCGGGAGCCAAAACGCGCGGTTCGGGGCCCCAAAAACAAGCTGTTAGGCACCGGAAGTAGCGTATGACCACGAAGGTGGTCTCGGGCCACAGTGTCCCTCTAAAGGGAGGAAACAAGGCATGTGCCAAAAACTAGAGCAAACGGAGGTGGTTAAGCGGTCCCGAACCGAGGCACACGGCCGACGGCTCCGAAAACCGAAAACTGGGCTCCAAACGGGAAAAATGGCCTGTGACCACAAAACGTAGCCTACGGCCACTGAGAGATGGTCTACGAGACCTCTCCCTTCCTTCAAGAAGAGAAAACAGAGAAGACAGGACCTGGTTCGCAAACCGAGGCAAAAAGCAAAAGAGCCCCGAAGCCTAGAGGCAGGGCTCTCAGCCGAGACTCCGAAACCTCAGAACGAGCACAACATGTAACATCACCGAGCGCTCAGTTGGTGGCGTCTGGGTCTTAAGGTCGGTCAAAAATGGGGTGTCTACAGATACATATATTCTATATCTATACTTCTTCCTTTTACTCTTGTTTTGTGCCTAAAAGTGTAGTTTTGTCTCACTTTTGTACACAAACGTACACTTAAACACCATACTCTTGGAGCTGAGGTCCCTTGAGGTTGCTTTTGAAGCTTTTGGACTGGTTTTGGTTGGGAAAAGTTGCTGGAGTTGCAGTAGTAAAGAAGGTTTTCAAGGGTGAGTCTTTAACCCTTAAATCCCCCATTCTTGCTTAAGCTTTTGGACCCTCTTGCATGCTGTTTTAAGCTTAACTTCCTACTAAATTTTTTTTTTTTTTATTTTGGTGCTTAAGATCTTTGTTTAAGGTCACTTCTTCGTTTGGGGTGATTTACCCCCTCTTAGGCCTTGTTAGGCCTTGTTTTGAGCCATCCCTTTAGGCTCTTGTTGAAGTCTTTGCATGACCTTTCTACCACTAAAATCCAAAGGATTTTCAATGGTGGAAAGGTGGTTTTGGTGCCTTAAATAGGAGAGGGTCATCCCCTCTCTTTGCATTCTGTTTACTAGCTTCATATGCCTCATGTTTGAGCACCTTTGTTAAGCTTTTCTTAGCCATATCTTAGCTTGAATTTGTGGTTATTTTTCTGAGGCATACCACTGTTTTTTCTTGGTTTGGTCACTCCATGCATGGTTAATACACTTGTAGTGTAAATCACACAAACTAGTCTTGTATGCTTCATGAAGTAGCATGTCATTCTAGCTTGTTCTCTTTCCATTTCAGCATGTTTTTGGTGATGTCTTGCCATGTCATACCTCTGTTATGGTTTGGTTTGGTTAGCCTTTGCATGCTCCATGCACTTGTAGTGTAATTCCATGAAATAGCCTAGTGTGTCTCATGCTTTAACATGTCATTCTAGCATGCTTTTGGCTTAACTTCAAGAAGCTTTTGTCCTTGTTTTAACATGATTTAGCTCTGATTTTAGTTGTTTTGGCCATGCATGACTTACTTTGTACAGCCTTAGTTCAATCTAACTTGTTAGCTTTGTGTATTGAATCATCTAGCATGCATTGCTTGGACTATTTGAATGATTTGGCATCATGTGAAATGTTATTTCAGTCCATGTAGTGTGGCCATACACTCACATTTGTCACTTATTCAATGCGTTGGAGGGTTGGCCCCTTTATGCCTTAACATGAGCCATTGCATATGCATTCATGCCTTAGCTTGCGAGCCATCATTTCAGTGTTTATTTGGGGTTATTTTGCTATGATATAACTCTGATTTTTATTGCTTAAGTCATTCCATGCTTGGTCCTAATAGGTGTAGTGTAATTCACCCTATTTACCTTGCATATCCCATGCCTTATGTTCTTCATGCTAACACATTTTGGCTTTCTTCCTTGCATGTTTTAGTATCATTTTAACATGTTCTAGGACCGTTTTAGGTTGCCTTTGCCATTTCCTTCATGCTTTGTATAGCTGTAGTGCAATTGGCCTTGCTAGCTTTGTGTTTTGATGACTCATGCATGCTATCTTTGAGCTATTTAGATGATTTGGCATCATTTAATACTTCATTTCAGAGCTTTTAGCCATGTTCCCACTTCGTTCATGCTTTGAGTGCCTTTAAGTGTTATGCATTGTTGCCTAGTTTATGCCTTAGCATGCATGCCATCTTGCCTAGGCCTTTGGTCCCTCATCTCAGCATGTTTAGGTCCTTATTTTGACCTACTTGAGCTCTGTCCATGCTTAGTTCATGCATATTTGCCATGTATTGCATGCCTCATTTGTAGTCCTACTTGCTAGCTTTAATGCTTAAGGACCTTCGCATGCTATACTTGTGTTGTTTGAGTGGTTTGGCACCATTTCTTACCTAATTTTAGTGCATTTAGTGTTGTTACACTTCCATACTTTTCACTCTTTAAGTGTTCTTGAGAGTTGCACCTTAGTGCCTTAATTGGTGAGCCAATTGGCATGCATGTTTGCATGTGTCTTCGGTGCCTTCATTTCATCCTTATGGCCACTGATTTGGGCATGACTGACGTCTGCCCCTTTTGGTTTAAGTCCATTGAGCATGCTTGCTTTCATGTTATTTGCATGCTTGCTTTACATCATGTTGTTGTGCATGCCAAGTTGTTCCTTGCATTGAGTATGCATGTCCCTAACATTGCTAAGTTGCCCTTGTAGCATTGCATTGTGTATGCATGTGTTAGCATCGTTCACATGTCATTAGCATTGTTAAGTTAATTATATTACATAGCATTGTGTATGCCATGTTCATCGCATTGTGTATGCCTTATACTTTGCATTGTGCATGCTTAGGTTACATCATTGCATTGTGCATGCTAATTGGTATTTGCATTGTGTATGCTAGTTGCTACATGCATTACATTGTGTTAAGAATCCTGTGATTACCTTGCATTGAGTATGCCATCTAGTTCTTAGCATTTAGCATTGTGTATGCCATGTTATTCCTTGCATTGTGTATGCTAGGTTGTTAGTTGCATTGTGTATGCCATGTAGTTGCATGTTTGCATGCTAAGGTTGCATTACATTGCATTGAGCATGCCATGTTATGTGTTGCATTGTGTTTGGAATAGGTGTTAATCCGAACACGAGAAACGAGGGACGTTTTATGCTTCAAGTGATGAAACGTGCCTCAATTCTCGGTCGCTGACACTCTTGATCATACATGATAGAGTTTTAGGCTTTATGTGTTTACTTGCGCATTCATTTTCATATTGAATTATGCAACTTCGCCTCTCAACCATCATGCATGGAAATGCACGATTGGTGGCCCGAGGGTCGAGAACCACACCCCTTTGAGTTCATGACGTGATAGGGAGGGTGGTTGTGCATACATATCTTGCAAATACATTGCCATGCCCTTTCTTGCTCTCTGTTACAGAAAAGTATAGTCCAGCAGCAACAATTGGTCGGCCAGCCAGAAAAAGTAGCTGGCTAACCACTTTTCTGGTTTTTTAACAACCAAAAGTGGTCGGCAGGTGTTTAAAGGGACCAAAAGTGGTCGGCCACCCTCCCACAGGATTCCCAAGGTGGAGTTTCATATTTCTGAAGCTTAGTGCAGAGTTCTGAGAACAAATGAAAACAGAGGCAAATCGGGGCATCGCATTGGATTTCTGAACGAGGCAATCGAGCATTCATCCGGTCTTCTTCCTCCGAGAACCTCCTATTTTACTGCTTTCTTTAGCTGCCATGCTTAGATAGCTAGCTTTTTCTTTGGTTTGTACTTTAAATAGTTAATGCGTTAGCTATTCAATTCGTTTTGTAATAATTAGTTAACTAGGATTAGTTAATTAATTTGTTGTGTAATAATTAGTTTAATTAGCTTAGATTAGCTAGTTAGCTTCTTATTCGGACCCTCCCTCGAGAGGGCCAATTGTTGTAATAAGCGTGCGTGTGTGTGATGCATGTCTTCCAACCCCCATTTCTTTCTCCCTTTTACTTAACCGCTTATAATAGTTAGTTTTAGGACATATTTCATTTAGCGTACCTTATGCTAGCATACCTTATGCTCGCATACGTGCATCCATTCATCTGTCTTGCATGCACCGGGCTCGGCGCATCATACTAACTGCATTGTATTTGAACACCTATTTGAATACATGTTTCAAGTTGCACTTCATATGTCATTCTAGAATAGCCGAGCCTATTTTAGTTGCATTTTCGCATGTGTTGCATTAGTCATCTTAACATGAACTAGGATCATGCATGATTTCTAACTAGCTCTTTGTTTTGGCTCGGAATATACTGTGAGTGTTTACGCTTAAGCATACTGCATGTGTGTTAATGTTGCCATGAAAGCATGCTTGCCATGAGGCTAATTGCTTATTTGGTATAACTACCTAAATACCTGTGGGTAAAGGTTGGATTACTTTAATTGGAACAATTCATTGAAAATCCTGATTTAGCCTACTTGCGAGTAGCAAACTTATAACCATTTTCATAAACGAATATGCAATGTTTTGTTCCAAATTAGGCAATCTAGTCTATACTTGTTTGTTGTGCGCATCACATAGTAAGATTAGCTAATCAATCGGAATAAGAGCACCTGTGTTTTTAAAAACAAAATATCATGTTTAGTATAGGCCGATCTTTGATCGGGCGAGCGGGGGTGCTCATAGATGACCTTCCCCAATCGTACCAAGTTTCCGAGCCGAGGCAGCTTTGGTGATGACGAACACGTGGCCTTAGGCACGAGTCAGGGTTTCCTAAATTTCCCCAAAATAAAATATTTAGGTGGTGACTCTGTATCTGGCAAAGCAATCCATGTTTGGCACTTCTTTATAAAAATCAGTTTTCCAAAACGATTTGTCAGATTTGGACTCTTTGGTGATTTATCAGTCTCACATCGCACATTGTGAGATTAGATTCAGAACCGTGACTTTTGAGTCCAAACTGTGGTAGCTTAGAGAACAAAACGAGAATTCACAGCCCTCACGAGGCGCACACGGATGCTCGGAGAGTTCTTCCCTCGAGCGCGTCCACAACTGGGCAGAAGTTGGAGATGAACCTTTGCTTGGGCCCGAGATTGTATAAGAAACCACAGAAAAAGTGAAGCTGATTCAACAAAGATTGAAAACTGCACAAAGTCGATAGAAAAGTTATGCGGATAACCGAAGGCGAGACAGGGAGTATGAAGTGGGTGATCATGTTTTTGTTAAAGTGACACCAACGAAAGGACAGACTCGTTTTGGGGCTAATGGTAAGCTAGCGCCGAGGTATGTTGGGCCGTTTGAAATCATTGAAAAGATTAACCCAGTGGCATACCAAGTAGCGCTTCCTCCTAAAATGGAGCATTGCATAATGTCTTCTATATTTCGATGTTGAGGGATTATCTTCGGGATCCTTCCATGTTATTGAGCCTACCCGTGTAGTATTGAATGGCGACTACACTTATAAGGAACAGCCTATTCAGATTGTAAACCGACGAACCAAGAAGTTGAGGAATAAAGAAATCCCGTTAGTGAAAGTGGATTGGCAAAACCATGGTGGCGTCTATGCCACTTGGGAAAGAGAGGACGATATGATAAAAAGATATCCTGAATTGTTCCCCCTGAATCCAGTGTTCTTCCAAAATGAAGCTAATCCGAGTTTGGAGAACCAAACTCTTTTAAGGGGGGAAGACTGTGACAACCCTCACCTCTGATTAGTGTTAAACTGTGATTGAGCATGATAAGTAATTGATTAAGCTGAAATTCTGAACTGAATGCATGAGTGTGTTGCTTTAATTGCCTTTCTATCTGTTTGTCATTAAATGATCTGTTCATGTTTTGACTTCGAATTGCAAATTGAAGGCCTTATCAGCAACCGAATCAGAAATTGACTAGTGTTATATGCTAATTAGGATTTATGTGATTTTATGGTAGGTTTAATTAAAATTTGATTCGGAATGATTAAATTAAATTAAACAGTGTTAAGTTATTTGAGCCTAGATTATTTACATTATTGCCATTAAGTGGTTTAATTCAAGGCCACTACTTCTCTCACCCTTTACATTTGTTTAGCATCATTCTTCACTTCATTTTCTTGACCCAAAAACGTGAGAGAGTTAGAGAGTTGGAAGAAAATTGTTTCTAGAGAATAACTTGGAGAATTAGAAGACTTGAAGAGAAGATTGCAAAATTAGACTCCCACACTTGGAATTCAAGACCTAAGGTAGGAAATTCACCTTCGTGATTATGAATTTAAGTTGTTTCATGCATGGTTCATGGTAAATTAGTGAGTTGAGCCTAGGATTAGCCTAAAGAGTTGATTTGAGAGGCAAGGTGTGCATGCATGTCCATATCATTGAGAATTGAGATCAATTACATGAGAATTTCCACATGCATGTTCATATTTTAGTTGTAGTCCATGAATTCAACATGATCTTGAGCTCAAACTTGCATTTGATCTTGTCTTGGAGCATTGGAATTCATAAGAACTCATGCATGTTATGTTTTTGCATTGTTCTTCAAGTTTCTTTGAAATTGGTGTTTTATTGGCTCACTTTTGGGCTTTGATTTTGTAAAACGATCTTCAAAACATATTGTAGTATGAGTTTCCAAGTGCTTTCCAGAAAATTGGCCCAAAAGGTTGAGTTTTGATAAGTTTAATTCTTGGTTTGAGCTTTGAAGGCAAATCTAGAAAACCCATATTTTGGCCTCCATGCTCGAACGAAGGATTCCACGCTCAAGCGACCACCTTTGTGTTCAGAGCTCCACTCGAGTGACAGAATGCTGTCTTGAGCATAGATTGCAAGCTCTCAGGTTTTGTGCGTGTGCAGACGCATGCTCGAGCAAGGATACCTACGCTCGAGCGAGAAATGTGTCTCACACTCGAGCGAGCATCGAGCGGAGATTTTCAACAACCAGCACTTTTTTCATTTTTACAGACCGCTCAAGCGAGGGAGTCTACGCTCGAGCGACCCCTCTGTTTTGATAAGCTTGCTCGAGCAGGGAAAGCCACACTCGAGCGAGACCCCTGTTTTCTGAAAAAATTTAAAAAGTGTTCTAAAGTGCATCTTTGCATCCTCATTCCATCCTAGGCATTCCTAGGCCATGTTTAAGGCATCTTAATGAGGATATTGACGTAGAACCACACCAAGTCAAGTTAAGGGGCTAGGTTAATAATCTCAAATGTGTAACTTAGTGTGTGTTCGTTTTGCAACTGTGTAGGGTTGGCACCCGAGGACGTTGACTAGCCTGTCTATTGCCCAGTACTCTATGAGTAACGATGTTGTAAAGATATGTTCAATTATGATTATTCTCTGAATGATTGACTGTACTGCTTTCTGGTGTTACATTCACTGTGTTTGGTTTGAGTTTTCTGGATTAAGTTTTTTGAAAATTGACTTTTTTGGTTTTCGTGTTTTTTTGTTTTTAGTGAATGTTTTTTAAATTTAAACATTTTTTTTACTTTTTTAGATGCACCTTACTTAGATGTATCTAAAAAGTAAAAAATTTGTGAAAAAATATTTTAAAAAATTAATAAATACATAAAAATACAAAAAAAATGTACTAAATTCTTGTATTTTTTTTTTTTTTGTATTTTTGGTATTTAGTGAATTTTTAAAAAAAAAAATTACAATTTTTTTACTTTTTAGGTGTATTTATGTTAGGTGTGTCTAAAAAGTAAAAAAAATTGCTTAAAATATTTAAAAAATTCAGTAAAAACAAAAAAACACGGAAAATAAAAAAGTAGAATTTTTTGAAAAGTGTTTTGGAAAACTGGAAACCAAGCAAGGTAAATATTGTTACTGAATGAATATTTGTCCTATTTTATGAACTGTACTCGTGGCATCCATAGCAACTTACTATTACTGTTACTGCTACTGTTGCAGAGATCTCTGTCAGTTCTAATGTTTGGAACTACTACTGTATACTATTTTGATGGCCATCAACTGACTGTTCGGTCTATTAAGACGTGTTGTACTATTTTGCTATTGGACGTACCACGTATGACTGCTATGATTTCTAAATGACTGATGTGGCATGTAATATGAGCCACCAACTGAATAACTGATTTACTAATGCAAATGACTGTTTTAATTAATGAAAGGATATTCATTCTTAACCCCTTTACGCATTTGTTATTCATTAGGCTTTAGCTCACTGTTTATATTTATATATAGGTGTCCAGACACCGGACCGAAGCTAGAAGTGTCGAGTTAAGCGCCCTTTTTGTCAAGCCAACCACTGTACCTCACTTCGAGGTCCCGAGTCCGTTCAAGCTAAGGCTGTTTTGGGGTGTTGAAGATTCCCCCTTTTTTGTCTCTGTTTTGTATTGGCTGAATAAGTCTTGACTGTACAGTTATGACGAAAGGATTTGGTCCCTAACCTGGATGTTTGTGTATATGATGTATGTATATATGTTTTGGTTATGAATGTGGCTTTGTTCATAAAAGTTTTTCTGCATTCAGTTTGTCATAGCTCATTGGACATCTTTTATTTACTGTTTGGCTTCCACCAGCCCCTTACTCTGTATTACTGTCATTACAGTTAAGCAAGCCTTTGGTAATCACGGATTACTGGCTGGTTACGATGCTAAACCCATAGGGGCGGGTTTGGTCGTGACAGGTGTACCGCAAGGCTTGAGTGATGGAACTCCCAAAGTACTTCCTCTTTACAAGATTCTGGTACAAACAAACGGTCTAAGTAACGTACACTCAGATCTGAGTGAACATTCAAACCTTTCTCTTTCTTTCTATTGGAAATCTTAACACGGATTGATTCCACATCACAGTCTCCTCGTTGTGCCTCTATGACCTTACTAACCAAGGTAGGTTGATCATTCAAAGTAAACAAGGTAGCACTCTCTCCAGACTCACCCAAGTGAAAATCAAACTTGTTAATAACATCTAACATATACCATTCCCGAATGGCCACACTTGCCAAACTACTCACAGATTTTCAACTCAAAGCATCGGCCACCACATTGGCCTTCCCTAGATGATAGTGTAACTCAAAGTCATAATCCTCCATAAATTTCATCCACCTCCGTTGTCATAAATTCAAGTCTTTTTGAGAAAACAAATACTTTAGACTCTTATGATCGGAGAAGGCTTCAAACTTCTCACCATACAAGCAATGCCTCCAAATTTTCAAAGCAAAAATCACCGCTACTAATTCTAGATCATGGGTGGGATAATTTTTCTCATGAGTTTTCAATTGTCGTGAACCGTAGGCCACAACTTTTCCCTCTTGCATCAAGACACAACCAAGTACATCCCCGGACGCATCACAATAGACAGTGTAATTCAAACCCCTTTCCGAAATTATCAAAACCGGTGCGGTAGTCAATCTAGTCTTAAGCTCTTGGAATGACTTTTCACAAGCCATACTCCACATAAATTTGATACCCTTTCTAGTCAACCTAGTCAAAGGTACAGCTAATCTAGAGAAGTCCCTTACAAAACGTCGATAATACCCTGCTAATCCCAAGAAACTCCTGATTTCAAAAACATTCTTGGTTTGTTCCGAATCCTATACGGCATCTATCTTTGAGGAGTCCACAGTCACTCCCTTTCTAGACACTACATGTCCCAAAAATTCACCTATGTTAACCAAAACTCGCATTTTTCAAATTTTCCATACAATTGGTGCTCACTAAGTATACCTAACACTACCTGCAAGTAAGTCTCGTGTTCCTCTTCAGAGGTTGAATAAATCAAGATGTCGTCCACAAAGACGACCACAAAACGGTCCAAGTATTCCCGAAAAATTCTGTTCATCAAATCCATAAAGGAAGCCGGTGCATTGGTCAACCCAAAAGACATTAAAAGCAATTCATAATGGCCATAACGAGTACGAAAGGCTATCTTCTGAATGTCCTCCTCCCGGACTCTCAACTGATGGTACCCCAATCTCAAATCTATTTTTGAGAAGCAACAAAACCCTCTAAGTTGGTCAAACAAATCATCTATTTTAGGTAGAGGATACTTGTTCTTAATTGTAACTCTATTCAAATTGCAGTAATCAATACACAACCGCAATGACCCATCTTTCTTTTTCACAAAGAGAGTTGGCGCTCCCCAAGGTGATGTACTAGGGCGAATGAAGCCCTTGTCTAAAAGTTCTTGGAGTTAAATCTTCAACTCATGCAATTCGGTAGGTGCAAACCTATACGGTGACATGGAAATCGGTGCCGTGCCAAGCACTAATTCAATGGAGAACTCGATCTCCCAATGAGATGGTAAACTAGTAAGATCTTCTGGAAAGACATCCGGGTATTCACAAACTACCCCTGGTAACTCAACACGAGCCCCATCACTCTCACTATCCCAGAAAGTTGCAAGAAGGCCACTAAGCTTGCTCCTACTACGAGGGTCAACAACTGGCGACAAGGCTCTATCAACTCGGTTCCCTAGAAAATAGAAATGATCACCACCTGAAGTGCACACTGTAACTCTCTGACGGTAACAATCAATTACAGCTTGATAAGAACACAACCAGTCCATGCCTACAATGATATCAAAACTCGACATATCTAGCAACACAAAAGCAAATGGAAGTCAATGCCCGGCAACTTCTATTTCACAATCACGACTACCCCGGTCTAAATCAACTGTACCCCCAATAGGTGACTCTACTTTTAGTAGAGGCACTAACCGTGCTACCTCTAACCCTAATGCAGAAGCAAATGCAGCAGATATAAATGAATGAGACGCACCCGTGTCTATCAATACATTAGCCAAAGAATTACACACAACAAAAATACCTCTCACAACTGAGGATTCTGGCAACTGCTCTGGCACGGTAATAGCATACACGCGCCCTTGAGGTCCCTGATTGAGTTGCTCCCCTCTCGGAGTATAGGCATGTTGTACTGACTGAGCCGAAGCGGCTCCCTGATTAACTCGCAAAGCTTGGACTGATTGAGCCTACTGGTGGCACTGAGTCTACCTCGACCCTGATACACCAGATGCGCCTCCCAACTGTGGGTAAGTTCTCTTCATATGTCCCGGCTAACCACACTGATAACAATTAAACCCTTGACCTTTATTCTAAGACTAAGACTGACTTTGAGATCAGTTAGGTGGTGGTACTATTAAATTCCCTCCTCCCTTCTGTGGGCATGAGAAGGCTTTGTGACCCCGGTTGGCCACACTTGAAACACGAGAAGCTACTCGATGCACTTTTTTTCAGACCCGCACTAGGCAAAGGAAAAGTGGATCTAGACTGCCATGGTTGGGACTAGGATGGATAGGTGTCTTGCTCTTCTTGTTCTGCCTATAGTCTCCTTGAGACTCTTGGCCCCTAAACCTCGAACTCCGAAGCCTCTCCTCCTCGGCTTGTATGGAAATTTCTACATGTGTCACCGTCTCCATAAGACGGTCATATTCCCGAATCATATTTCTGACAAGCTTGAACATAATTTTTGTTTTCAATTTCTTTTCAAATTCAATGCAACGGGGCTCTTCCGTTGCCACTAACTCTGGTGCAAATCTGGACAAGCTAGAGAAGACCGCCTCAAACTCTGCCACGGGCATGTTGAGTTGTTTGAGGTTTTTAGACTCTTGTCTCAATCTCTCCCTAGCAGTGGGAGGTATGCACTTATCTCGGAAAGCAACCGCAAAGGCTTCCCATGTCAGCTCCACTCTACCCTTGGCATATTTCCACCATTGACCCACGTCTCCCTTAAGATAGTAACTCGCTAGAGTCACTCTTAGTTCACTATCTTTGATGTGAAGCATCTCAAATGTCTTCACAGTTTGTTCGAGCCACTCATCCGCTTTCTTGGGCTTGGGACCACCATGGAACTCATCCGGTTTGACCCGCAAGAACTCTTTAGTAAGGAAACTCGCCCTTGACTCCATGATGTTCTCTCGAGCTTGATTCTCCACCCTCAACAAGTTCATAGACTCTCTTAAAGCCCCTGCCATCTCTCGAGCTTGGGCCCCCATTGCGGTTTGACCCGCTTGTCCCGGGATTCCCGCCTACCCCACTTGTTCGGCCACATTAGCTTGGCCGGACTCTTCCTCTTGCACCGGAACCTCATGGACCAGTACCTCATGCATACCTCGGCAAGCCCTACCATGCCTCCCGCCTCTACCACCACAGGTTCGACCTCTTCATGATATCCTATAAATGACAATAAAATTAATTGAGCACACTAACCCACACATGCCCGTAACTTGCCTTACACGTTTGATCACAATAATGCTATATATTCCTCTACCATATAACAATTAAATTTTACCCCACATAAGCACTTAGTCATGTAAACACATACGGATTATACTCTTATGATGAGATTCGTCCCACGAAAAACTAAGAATTCTTAGTAAAATGAGTATTGATCAAGTACCTTTCTAATAGGACCTCAAGGAATTTAACAGGCGCAAACAACATCCCAAAAGTTCAATCCCATACCCATTTAGTCACATAAGCATGTTATCACATAGTCACAAAATGCATAACACTTCCTAAGCATGCTAAATGAACCCATTGCATTTAAACAACCACTTCCAACGAGCTCCAAGTATTCAAACCCAGTAGCTCTGATACCAAGTTGTAACGCCCCAAATTTCTAGCCCAAATGATAAGACAAAAATCATGGCTCTTTCAAGAAAAACCGAATATAAATCTCCAAACTTACATTACATGATACAATAGTTCTTCATGCAACAATACATTAATCCAACAACAAGTAAATAAACAAATAAATGCCCCCAAGGGTTTACAAGTTTCCAAGGCTTGAGCCTGGTTACACAAAATGGTTATTCAAACCCATACAAACATAGCCCTTGGCTTACACACAGAGTCACAGCAAAATGAGAGTATTGTACTCCCAACACACATACTTCCACGCCCCTAGTTTGGTGGAATCACCGCATCTTTTCCTGCACAAAAATCCCGTAGGGTGAGCATAAAGCCCAGTAGGAAATTCTTAACAAAATATATACATTTTATACAAGTCTCAAGAGATGAACTGCACATGCCATGCTATGCCCTTTTTGAAGATAAATCACATTTTCATCTTTTGAAAACCATCATGCTCAATGATATCATGCAATTTCAACTGTTCAAAACTTAACAATTTATTTCAAAGGCGGTAAATACGACTCTGGTAATCCCTAGATCGATGTCTGCAAGTAGACTATACAAGTACTACCAAATTGTCATTTTTACCGGTATTAACCGGAAGGCTCGACACTTATCCGCGCGGGTTTTCGGTCTTTCACCCAGACTCTCAGGCCAACTTATTCAATATCATCTACAGCACCTATCAAGACTTACCAACGTATTTACCCCAAAACCATTCCATGAAAACTCGTTTCTCAACATTCTTTTCTCAATGCAAGTTTTCAAATCAACTTTCAAAGTTTAATGTAATCAAATGAATTGATATGCCAATTTCACAAGATGAATATAAATACTTTTATTCCAATTCATCATCCGAGGAATAACACAATTCCCTCTTCTAATGCATTTTGTATTTTTGTTTCGGGGGCGCAGCCCCTCAACCCCGCCAGGGCGCTGCCCTAAGACCAGCCAAGGGGCGCTGCCCCCTGGACCCCCGCGAGCTGACCGAGTAGCTCGATCCCCGACATACTCAGTGAAGTGGCAATACTGGGATCGTTACACAAACGACCCCGCAGACGAATCATATAGATTCAGCAATGTTGGCACCAACCCTCTTAACACTTCTCCACCAAACAACGCCACAATCCGAGCAATTATGTTAAGGTGAGAAGGAATCAAAATATGGTTTAGATCAAACATTTCGATGTGATTTTGTGTCTTAGTTTGAGCAAAAACAAATTTTTGTCAGCTTCTTGGGATAAGACAATGAAGGTTTGGAGAGTATCGAATTCAAAATGCTTGGAATCGATTCATGTTCATGATGACGTGGTAAATACGGTGGTTGCTGGATTTGATGGGTTGGTCTTCACCGGCTTCGCAGATGGGAGTGTCAAGATATGATGGCGAGAGATGCAGGGGAATGGTACCAAACACTTTTTCACAGAACTGCACCATATGGGTTGTAATGTTTTGAAATTTTCAAAATTAGTTTTCGGAAAACTTTTGGCCTACCAAAACTGCGCATTACACGAAGAAGTAAGAAAGCAAGGTAGTGTAGGGCAAAGTAGGAAGTGAGGTGAAGAAAATGGCGAAAGAATGATGTAGAACCATCAACAATCGAGAAAGATATGAAGTCCGAAAGATGGCTCGATGAAAAGTCAAAAATGAAAAGAAAAGTCTTATTTTTTTTTTATCAACTTTCGGAGCTCCGATAGCATGCAAAAAGAGGAAGAACGAGACGTGTGAGATGTGATACAAAAATTAGACCGTGAGTTAAATCCAACGACGTAAAAATGAGGCAAAACGGAGTTATGACGAAGGAGATAGAAGGGCTTGAAGTGGAGGTGGTTTGCTGGCAGAAAATGGTGGGTTTGTATCTTTCTTTTGAAATTTGGGGCCAAAATGTAATTTTTTTAACGTTTTCCGTTTCAAATGTGACGGTAAGGGCAAAATTGATAGTAATTTACATAGTATGGGGGTACGCGTGAAAATAAGAGTAGTCTAGGGGGGTCATTGAAAATCATGTAAAAGTATAGGGGTAAAATAATCTCAATTATTAATGTACATAAACTTTATTGCTTATCTATTTTGAGGGATTAGAGATGTTGTTTCGACCGGTGTAATTAGATGGGTCTAGGGTATATGAGACTATTTTTATTTTCGGGTTGATGTCTCTATACTGGCCCTTTTTAAGTTTCTAGTGTAGAACTCCCATATGCAGGTGTTTTTAGCGGTCGCACAGTCCATTGGCTAGTATGATCGTGTTTGATGGATAGATTGAGATAAAGGAAGCGCGGTGTCATGTCAGCGCATGTTCGAGTGGGAGATGTTGGAAATTGGGTAAGGTTTAAAACCCATACCCGATTGGGTTGCCCATGGTGGCATAACCGAAGACCCATAAGGAGAGACTCAGTCAAAGTGAACTTGGATTAACTTATCCTAGGGATAAGAGTGTATAACTCACCGTCTTATCTCTTAAGGAGATAGAGTTGTGGATGGCTATAACTCACTCATATAATATATGTATTATATTAGGGAGAGTAGGATTTTAACGGTATGGGTAATCTGCTAGTCTCTTGCTCTTAGTCTCTCTCTTCTTTTTTTTTAATCTCTCCATAGAAACACAAAACCATGCCTTTGTATTATGAAGAGTGAGAGTAATTATCTAGTAGTTCTACCCAACTACTGGGAATTGTTCGAAGATATTAATGGAGGCACGTGATTCACCTACATGATGCACGGATTTGGTTTAAGCGTAAAAGGTATGCCCAAATCTGTTTATTTCTACTATGTATTATTTTTTATTTTTTCTACAGAATATATATCAAACGCGAACCAAACTGAATAGCAAAGAGGAGTAGGGAATCATGCCTTTAAAGTTGTTGCCACCGAGAGCTAAAATCTGAAGCAAAGTCAAATTCCCAATTGCCTTTTGAATGAAACCATTGAATTTGTTGTAAGATAATGATAAGAATTGGAGCTCTCTGCGTTCACCCAGAGTTGTTGGAATTGGGCCATCAAACTCATTCCAAGTAAGGCGGAGAAATTCAAGTTTCGGAAGAAAAACACACAAATCCTCCGGAAGACTACCAGACAACATATTATGTCTGAGCTCAATCCATTGAAGTGATGAGATGTTGAAGATGGTTGGGGGTATAGACACTGAAAAATGATTAAGTCCCATGAATAATTTCTTCAATTTAGGAAGACAACCGATCTCTTCAGGAACTCTTCCCTCCACAAAATTGGACGTTAAATCGAGAGACTCTAATTTTGTTATGTTGCTAATGGGAACTGGAACCGAACCCGTGAAATTGTTGTTTGAGAGAAACAAGTATTGAAGTTTGGGTAAGTTTCCAAACCATGTTGTAACACCTCCATCGAAATTGTTGATTCCGAAGTTGATAACATTTAGGCGATGCAAACGAGCCAACTCAACTAGAAGATGACCATGGAAAGTGTTGTTGGTTATGTTGAAGTAGGACAGAAATGAGAGGTTTCCAATGTGGGGTGGGATGGTGCCTCCAATACCCATGTTTGGGAGATTCAAGGCCACCACTCTGTAGTGGAGTTTGCAGCAAGAGACACCAATCCAGTTACAAACTGAGGTGGCTGAGGACCAGTTAGTTGCCAATATGTGGTGGGGATGGTCAAAAGCGATATAGGATTTGAAAGCTAAAAGAGCAGATTAATCTGTGGTGGAGTTGGGAACATTTATAGCTAAGCAGGCTATGACACAGTGTGCGAAGGGCATTGCAGTTAAGCAGAGGAACCAAGTTTTCTCCATTAAGGCTTGGATGTTTGATATGGAATAATATGGGAAACAAGAGAGAACTGCCTTTAAATAATGAACTAGTAGAACTCAGTCTAGTTTGTTTTTTTTTTGGTACTCCAGAAAGGAAATTGGAAAGTCTAGTGTGTATAAACAGCAAGTTTAAATGCATAAAACCAAACATAGAATGAAATATAAGGAGTGGGTTCATATCTCGGTCCTACATCACATGAATCACATTTTTTATAAAATATTTGTCTCTCATTTTATATTTAATCTATGTATTAACAGTACATACTTTAAAAGACGTGCATATTTGTAACTAAAATTTTACCAATGACTTTTTATTTGAATTTAAATACATTAATAAAACAATCTTATATAAGTTAATAAATATTATAAAAAAAATTTAGGAAGCCGTTAATCCTAGGCAATATTGCTGCTGCTCCATGCACCCACTTAGTAATACTATAAATTCATAAAAGTAAATTACGCTTAGTATCTCTATACTTTCATTAAACTTTTAC
The DNA here is from genome assembly GCF_055761805.1 of Camellia sinensis. NCBI lineage: Eukaryota > Viridiplantae > Streptophyta > Magnoliopsida > Ericales > Theaceae > Camellia > Camellia sinensis. The sequence continues at coordinate 25,514,481 of NC_138969.1, read as the reverse complement.
GTTGATTCCTTCACTTTCAATTATAACAATTAGTTTCTTATATTTTAAATCAAGTTCCAATCTCAATCTTCTATCCATCTACCGTCAATAAAACTAACGGATACTGAAAGTGAAATAAAAAAATTGAGATTTTGATGAAAATGTAAGGACTAAAGCGAGATTTAGTAAAGATATAAGTGTGCTAGTGAGACAACAAAAATATCATATATGCTTCAAATGACAAGTTCCGTTAACTTTGTTAACAGTGGACAGATGGAAAATGAGATTGCAACTTGACTTAAAGTATAGAAGGTTGATTGTTATAATTGAAAGTAATATGACCAAAGTGAGATTTTGAAAAAAGTATAGAGATACTAAGTGTAATTAACCTAAGTCAGAAATCTTACTCAAAAATTACCTAAGATTATCGTACTGTGGTTCAAATTTATTCTACACATGAAACTCACATTATAAAATTCAATCTCAACCACACACTCCAATTCGGAGTAAATTGTGAGTAATTAGTTTTGGATCATACAAGGATAAATTAGAACTAGTCCCTATGTTTTGTCTCTTGTGCTATTTTGATCTCTATACTTTGGATAAATTACACTTTGCACCCCTGTGCTTTATACCAAATCTCACTTTGGTCCCCACATATGAAAAAGGACAATTGAAGATACCATGGTCATCTTCCAGTTGAGTTGGCTCGTTTGGTCTCTCTCTCTCGGCTCTTGGTTCTCTCTTTGAATTTTTTTTTTTTTTTGGTTACATTTATTATATAAAATCTTTGATCTACCAAAATCTATTAAGTTTTAGACCATAGTTCTTAAGATCAAAGTGAAGAGCTTGGTGAGAGCAACGTTTTGACCGGTGGAGATCGAAATCCAACAAAGTCAAAAATTGGGGTTCTTGTTTGTTTCCTCTTCTAACTTGAGGTAGGAATTTTTCCTACACTTCTTTATGAAATTTTACTTGATTATAGGGAGTTTAGAGTTGTATATAATTTAATTAGAATTTTTTTTAAAAAATTGTGATTTATTTGCTTAAAAGAGAAATTTTGAGAAAAATAAAAAGTTGATGCTCAAATTGCGAAAGTGTAAACTTGGAATATGTTTGTAAGGTTACGAAAGAGTTATGTTTTAAATTTGAACAAAAACAGACTTCGATTTGATTGGTTTTGAAATTTTTACCGATTTGTGACCAAAAGAACATTTTTAAAGAAAACAAAGGAATTACGTTTAACTTTTGGGACTTCGATCAAAATAGGATGTTATAATTGAATAATTCTTGTAGAATGAGTTTGAAAAGAAAATGATATTTTATTGGGCATTAACGGTATTATTTTGTTTAATGTATTTGTTGGAATAAAACCGACACGGTTAGAAATGGACCTTGAGAGGTTACCGGACATGATTGTGATATAAAAACTAATGTAGTTGTTCATATTTGATGAGATGTGAAATAAATTGTATTTATCGGAATTTTTTTGGAATTTAATTGTTTAAATATTCATTTAGAAATATCTGTTTTGGGCTATCGGTAGAGAATAGCCATGATTGTTGTAGAAATGCATGAGATTTAAGTAAATTGAACCACATTCCTCATTTGTTGCATTTGACATTGCATTGCATTCATTTCATTGGAAATGTATCTGTTTTTGAGAAATGTTTGGAAATGTATTTGTTTGCAAAAAGATGAATACTTGGTGAATCTGGGTAGGAGGTGTAGAACCGCGCGGTTAGGTGTCGAGCCTTCCAATTTACTGGTAAAAATGACAATGGTAGTGCATTAGGGCCTACTTGCAAACACTCACCTAGAGATTCACAGAGCCTGTATTCATATAACATATATGGTTTAAAATGGAAATGGCTTTATATTTGTTGTTGTATCTCAGTATTGCATGCTTTGTAAAAAGAGAGATAAATTGTTTTATCATGAGCATGGCATGAGCATCCTCTTTAGTCTTATCATGGTTCATATGTTGTGTAGTATATCTCTACTGGGCTGTGGCTCACCCTATAAGGGAAACCATTTCAGGTACAGGTGCTATGCCTCCGCCAAGGCACTGACTTGAGAGGACTCGAAGCTAAGACTTCATTTTTGTTTTATAGTTATTTGTTGAATGTAAGCCCAGGGTTGTATTGCGTTGAGTTGAAACTCCATTTCGTGTAACCAAGAATGTCCTTGGATAAATTTGTAAGCCTGTAGGGCACTTATTATCTGTTTGGCTTTCATTTCATACTTGTTGTAAAATGCATGCTTGGGACTAGAACTAGGGCAATGAGATGTGAACAACAAGTATTTGGCATTTGGGATTAAATGGAAATGGATGTATGGAATAGTTAGCTAGATATATGTGTTTGTCTATCGAGTGGGTTTGTTGTATAAATAGATATACCCTGCCCAATTTTTCGGGGCGTTACATATAAGAACAACATAATAAAAATTTCATAATTTCTGAGATCGAAAATTATATTTTTAAAAAAAAAATATTACAAAATTAAACCATTTTCGCACATAACTTTACACAACACTCCAATCCAATTATTACTCAATTAATTTATGCATTGACTATTTAAAAGAAAATATTTTGGGACATTACACATAGGGTGAGCCAAAACCCAGTAGAAATAATCCAACATAGTATATGAATCTTAACAGAGTTATAAGGTAAATACATATGCAATGCTCGTGTCAAAACATTTTGCATCCCTTTCAAAACCATGCATTGTCAGGTTTATATCACAATTTGTAAATCATTTCTATTCCAATAGAAAACATAATATAACTCTGTGAATCTCTAGGTATATGTTTGCAAGTAGACTATACAAGTACTACCAATTTTTCATTTTTACTGATATTAACCGGAAGGCTCGACACCTATCCGCGCGGGTTTCTAGTCTTTTACCAAGAACACACAGGCCAACTTAACATTGTAACCACACCCCTACCCTGATTCACCAAGTATTCACATTTTTTTCTCAAAACAATATACATTTTCAATGTGATAATATGCAACAATGCGCAACGCAAATGGATGAGAAAATAGTTTCAATTCTATTAGTTCTCATGCAATGTCTACAACAATCATAACTATCCTCTACCGATAGCCCAAACAAATATCTCTAAATAGATAAATAAATTCTATAAAGATAAACTTTCTAAATTTCAAGATGTGAGTGATAATATATATCCAACTCCACCATCCTTATCCATAATAACCCGATTTCACCATTTCAATATCAACTCTATTCATCAATACAAAATCACATTTGAGATTTCTAGGGTAAAAATCATATTTTCTTTATAAACCATTTCCAAAGATAAAAATCCATCATTTCATCGTATCTCAACTTTAAATATCTATCCACAACCATTTCCAATAAACCATTTGAAAACCCCTCTTTTTGTTATCAAGCCAAAACCCTAGGTTGTTCAAAAATTCACTTTTTCACAATGTTGTTTTATAAAAACAAATAACTAAGTTAAAAATCATAAGGAAGTATGGAGAAATCCCTACCTCGAGCTTAAAAGGATGGAAGAGAAGAACTCGGAAAAATTCAACGTTGAAGAAACCACAAACCTCTTGGATCAAAAGAAGGCCCTTGAGACGATATACAATCTATTTCAAAGGACCACAATGAGAAAGTACATCTAGGTGAGTAGATCTGAAGATCTAAGTGAGAAAACTTGAGTTTTGAGAGAAATAGAGAGATGTCACAGGTAAAGAGGCAAAAAGAGAAGTAACTAATGAGAGAAAAGTGCTTTTGGATCTATTTATAGATACTATGTATTAATAGAATAATAGCTCCAAAGTCAAATTAAAAGGACAAGTCAAAACCCCTAAAAAGTAGGGCCCAAACGACACAAAAATTTGGAAATGACTCACAGGGGTCGATCCTCGAGACAGTGGTGTCGACCCTCAAGAAGAAAATGCTGAAGCATAAATGTTTGCAGCAGACAAGGGTCGACCCTTGGAACCCGTGGTGTCGACCCTATATTTTAGTAGCAATTTCCAAGACTGAGCAGCAAAGCAGTGTCGACAGCACCCAGACAAATCTCGACCCCAGAGGCCAATCAACAGGACAAGTGTTGACACCACCAAGACTGGTGTCGACTCCAAATTTCAGTAGCCCCACCAAGAACACAATAACAAGGCGGTGTCGACACCACCAAGACGAGTGTCAACCCTATGAGCAGAACAAAACAAGAAAATAAAGGCAGTGTCGGCACCACCAATAATGGTGTTGACCCTTGAAGCCAAAACCAAACATGAAAAGAGAGAAGAACGACTGCTACGGATATGGTTTCTTGGATTCAAAAGCAATAAATGGGTTGGGTCTAAATCAAAATCGCTATAATCCCTTCACTATATTTATGAGAATTATATTAAATCCAACAAATCTAGTTGCACATCCACATCCTAAATACAATATTTTTGCAAAATTTTAAAAAACACACCAACAACACTCTTGATTAGTTTTTTCAATGTATTCATAATGACATTTTCTACAAGTTTAATTGTTGTTTAAAATTCGGTTAGGTTCAATACTAGAGGAGATTGGTAAGTTTCCAAAAATGGAAGGACTATATCTCCAGTACAATACCTTAATGGGCCCCATTCCTACAACAATCTTCAATATCTCAACATTACAAATTATTGCATTTACACAGAATCAGTTTTCAAGTAAACTTCCATCAAGTATAGATGTTTCGCCACCCAACCTTGATGGACTTTATCTTGGAGAAAATGACCTCAGTGGAATTGTTCCCGATTCTATCTCGAATGCTTCTAAACTCGTTATATTAGTTCTTTCCAATAAAGGTTTAATGGTCCAATTCCAAGCTCACTCGACAACTTAAGACTCCTAGACTATCTTTGCCTATCAAGAAACAACTTCACTTGTGAATATTCTTCCTCTTCTGAATTGAACTTCCTCACTTCGTTGTTAAGTTGCAAACAATTAAGAAAATTGGTGATCAATAGCAATTCTCTAAACGGCATCCTTCCAGCTTCTATTGGGAATCTCTCTAATTCTCTAGACAGTATTGATGCTAGTTATTGTGGAATCAGAGGCAACATTCCCAGTGAAATTGCTAACTTAAGCAATTTAGCTTTCTTAAATATAGATGGCAATGAGTTGACTGGCCTCGTTTGAGAACATGCTATTTTAGTAACTTTTTAGTTTTTTGGCTAAAATATGAGGTAAAAAAAAAACTAATATGTTTGGAATGACTTTTTAGTTTTTTAAGAAAAAATGTGCAAAAAGTAGAGAGAAAAGGGAATATTTAACTTTTTGGTATAGGTTGCAGGCTTTTTGGTTTTTTTTAGTAATTTTTTTGAATTTTAGGCTAAAAGTGTTGCATGACAAACGAGGTTCAATCACAATCAAAAATTTAAGCAAGCTTCAAATACTAACTCTTTATGACAACCGAATACAAGGATTCATACCGATTAATCTATGTTATTTAAAAAACTTGGGAGCATTACACTTGGGAAAAATAACCTTTCTGGACTGATACCGGCATGCCTATGGAATATTACTTCCCTAGGATATCTAGATCTAGATTCTAGATTCAAACAAATTAATTTCTAGCATACCCACAAGTTTGTAGAGCCTCAAGGATCTCTTGGAACTTAACTTATCCTCTAATTATTTAAGTGGATATTTACCACTAGAACTTGGCAATTTAAAGGTTGCAATTAGCATTGATCTATTGATGAACCAATTCTCAGGACAAATCCGAAGCACCATCGGAGGTCTACAAGGTTTGATTAATCTTTCTTTGGCACATAACAGGTTACAGGGACCAACTCCTCAGTCAATTGGTAGTTTGGTAAACTTGGAATTTTGTGTTCTATCTTATAACAATCTATCTGGTGTAATTCCCAAGTCGTTAGAGGAACTGTTACAGCTAAGGTACTTCAATGTATCTTTCAATAGATTAAGAGGAGAAATTCCAAGTAGAGGGTCTTTCACAAACTTCACATATCAATCTTTCATGTCGAATGAAGCATTGTGTGGTGCTCCTCACCTGCAAGTCCCACTATGCCATACCGACTCTCATCGTCAATCGAGGACAAAACAAAAGCTGTTGATTGTATACATTTTGTTACTGATTGCACCCATATTGCCTGCCATGACCTTTGTATTTGCGTTTATAAGATGTCGCCAAAGAAGAAACCAAAATCCAATTCAAACTGATTTGCTACCTGCAAGAATAAGACATGGAAGAATTACATACCATGTACTTTCACGAGCGATCGATATGTTTAGTGAAAGCAACTTGCTTGGCACAAGGAGAATTAATTCTGATTATAAAGGAATGTTTCCTGGCAAGATGATTTTTGCTACGAAGGTGTTCAAATTGGAACTAGATGGCGCATTCAAAAGTTTTGAAACAGAATGTGAAATATTGTGCAACATTCGTCACCGAAATCTCACCACAGTCATTAGTAGTTGTTCAACCCTTGATTTTCAAGCCCTCATACTTGAGTACATGCCTAATGGCACTCTAGAAAAATGGTTGTATTCTCACAACTATTTCTTAGATATGCTGCAGAGGATGGACATAATGATAGATGCGGCTTGTGCCTTGGAGTATCTTCACCATGGTTATTTAGTGCATGTGACTCACTGTTGTAACAAGTCCGCGGGGGGGACCTCGCTACGGTTCGGACTCGATTTGTGTCACGGTTCTTAATCTGAACCAAAGAGTCCAAATCTGGCAAATCGTTTTGAGAAACAGATTTTTGAAAAAGTAGTGCCAAACATGGACTGCTTTGCCAGATACAGAGTCGCCACCTAAATATTTTTAAATGGGGGAATTTAGGAAACCCTGACTCGGTGCCGAAGGCCACATGTCTGTCATCACCGGAGTTGTCTCGGCTCGGGAGCTTGGGTACGATCGGGGAAGGTCAGCTATGAGCACCCCCTTTCGCCCGGTCCGAAGACCGGCCTCTACTAACCGTGATATCCGTTTTTGAAAACGTTATGTGTTCTTAAACCAATTATTAGTCTAGAATTACTATGTTATGCGCGCAGCAAACAAGTATAGACTAGATTGCCTAATTTGGAAAGAAAGCATTGCACATCCGTTTGTTTTGGAAAATGCTTTGGATTTGCTACTCGCAGGTAGGCTAAAACACGGATTTCAATGAGTTCTTCCAACTCAAACAATCCAACCTTCACCCGCAGGCATCCAAGGCAGTTTATAACACATAAGCATCTAGCCACATGTTAAGCATGCTGACATGGCAACATTCACACTCATGCGATATGCTAAAGCGGAAATACTTACATCGTACTCCGTGCCAAAACAAAGAACTTGTTAGCAAACATGCATGATCCAAGTCCATGTTAAGTGCCTAATGCATCGCATACAAAATGTTGCTAGAATAGGCTCGGCTATCCTAAACATGGCATGTGAGAAATGTACAACTATCACATATTCAGTTTAGAATTTGAAGTACAAATGCAGTTAGCATGATGTACCGAGCCTAATGTATGTAATACAAATGCATGGATGCACGCATGCATAGCATAAGGCATGCTAAATTAAACGTGCCCTAATCTACCATCGTGAGCAGGTAAATAAAAGGGAAGAAAAACGTGAGGTTGGAAGACATACACACCACTCACGCACACTTATTACATATTTGCCCTCACTCGGAGGGACCAAATAAATATTACAGATTAATTAACTACGCAAGCTAATTAATATTACAAATTAACTAATTTAATTAACAAATTAAATTAAGCTAAGAAAAACAGATAAACTGCCTCGGGAAACGCGCCGCCATGCATAGGCTGCCTCTGTTTTCCTTCCTTCACTCCTCTGGAGGCTGTCAAAACCTCAGGGTTGCATCCCTGGACACTGAGGAGTACCACCGGCTGAGTGGAATCACCACCGGCACTGGTGTGTAGCCATCGGCACAAAATGAATCTGTCGGCAGAGAAGATATTGCCGGCCGGCACCTTACACTACCGGTCGGCAAAGAAGGCCTGCAGAACCTGCAACTCACAGCAACAGAGGGCAAGGCAAAGCATGGCAGCACAATTCAAGGCATGTATGCACCAACCATGTCCCTTATCATTGTAATGACTCAAAGGGGCATGTGCCTCGATTCTCGGACCACCAATCACGCATTTCCATGCATGATGGCCCAAAGAATTAAGTATGCAACTTTGATTTCAAATGCAATGCAAGCCAATCAAACCAAACAAGGCCCAATTCCTATCATCGAGTCAAGGAACAAGGCATGCATGCAAGATGCAATGCAACCTAAGCATACAAGCTAAGGATGCAACATGGCATGGCAACTAACTTATGCAAGCCTACAAGCATACATATGGCAATGCAAATGGATGCAAAGATGGTCTTATACATGGATTAGGCAGCTCTAATAAGGCCCAAAACAGTAGCCATAATGCCCAAAAATGAAGGCTAAACATACATGCACACATACACATGTTAAGGCCCAACACTTAGGCACAAAGCAAGCAACATTCAAGCACACTTGAAAGAGACATTCATGGACTAAAAGCATGCAACATAAGCTTTGAAAATCATGCTAATACATGGTGCCAAATCAAGCTAAACATGCAACAAATAGTCTAAGTGTTCAAAGCAAATCCAAGGAGCATTGAAATACACTTACAAGACTAAACATGGTATGAGCTTATCAACCAAAAACAGAGTTTTGGGGCATCAATACAAGGCCTAAGGACCACTTAGATGGCATCTAAATGACCCAAAAACAAAGGCATGCATAGACACCAAAACATGAAGCATTGCTACACAAGCTTCCAAAGCATTAAAGAGGCATGCAAGGCAATCAAACAAGCATGGAAATGGGACTGAAATAACATGTGGAGGGACCCCAAATCACCAATTCGATGCAAAGATGTCATGCTACACATGCACATACTCAAGGCCAATAAGCCCAAATACAAAGGAGCTATATCAAGCATGCCAAAATCGACCCAAACACTTATGGACAGACCTAAAACATGGCAAAATAAGCACATAATCTTCACAAGACTAAGCCTAAAACATGCTCCAACTAAGGCTAACAACCTAAGACATGTTAAGGCATAAACAAGGCATTACATGGCAACTATGCTAAGCATGCATGGAGTTCCAAAACCAACTTGAAATCATGTTATATTATGGATATGTAAGCATGAAAAACATCCTAAACATGCTCAACACACACTCAAGCATAGGCTTCCTTAAGAGGCCAAAATATGTCCTTTTCAAGGACAACAAGGAGAGGGGGTGGCCCTCTCCTTCTTGGGACTTCAAGGCATCATCTTCACCACTAAAATCCCTCAAGATTTCAGTGGTGAAGAGACCCCAACACCAAAATCCCGGAGCTAGCACAAAATGGTCCAAAAATGAGGCCTTTCAAGGCCTAAGGGTGATCAACAATCCTCAAACCAAGAAACACTCTTAATAAACAATAAATAGGGCCTAAAAACAGAACTTTTTTATGTTATACAATAAGCACAAAAACAGCTCTAAGATAGGTATAAAATCAATGCAAAAATGGGGGAAAATGGGACTAGATTCTCACCCTTGAAGCCTTCTTCACAAATGATGCTCTAATGGCCTCCTTTGGCTCCAAACCAGTCAAGAAACTCAAGAACAAGCCCTTAGAACCCTAGTTTCAAGAGGAAGGTGAAACACTAGCTGCTTGTGTGCAATAGTATGGACTAAAACACACACAAGAGTAAATATAGAGATAGGATATGTATGCAACTCAAACCCTAAAACCAGAGCTTCACTCTGTGTTTTTCCCTCTCTAAAATGTCTAAAAGTCCCTTCCTCTTAGCCACAAGAGAGAGCCTCTATCTATCTCTCTCACCAAACTTGCAAAACTTACAAGTTAAGCAAAACTAGAGGGCCATCCCTCCATACACGTGTATGGAGGGAAAGTCACTGCAATACAGCTGCCTAAAAATATCTCAAAAAGCAACTGCACAGTAACCGGCCGGCCAAAAATGCCATCTTGGCCAAAAAGAGTGCCGACCGGCACAAAATAGTGCTGACCGGCAACAAATAGTGCCGGCCGGCAAACTACATTGCCGATGGCAGCAAAAACCAGCCGGTGGCCTCTAGCCACTGCCGGTGATGGGTGGGGATGGTCTACAAGCCCTACCCTGCCTCTCAAGGGCAAAACAAAAGTGTTTGGTGCAAAACCAGACACTAAACGGTCAAGTTCGGGGATCCTGAAGCAAGGCGCGCGAGCCGAGACTTCCGGGAACTCCAAACGAACACAAACATGGATAATCACCGAGTGTTCAAACGGTGACGTCCAAGTCTTGAGGACAGTCAAAAATAGGGTGTCTACAGTTGCCCCTCTTTGACAGAACTCGAAAGTCATAACAATGACGGGAGTGAATGTCAAAGCCTAGAGACGACCCATTTTTGACAAGGCCGAAGACTCAGACAAACATGCAAGACAAATAAGATATGCGCCCGAAGGCAGGGGCAAAATGCAAGACAATGCACGGAGCCGAGCATAACTTATGATCAATGCGAAGAAAGCTGTAATGAAGCAAACATGCGACAGTTTTAAGCTAGCATACCAAACTACACTACAATGCAGAAAGGATGTAAGAGAATTATGAAATTCTCAATACGTCTCACTCGGGAGATACAATACCTGTGCGGCTCGTCTGGTTGCACCAGCTTCAAATGAACCGTACATACAATATCGTGCCTGCAAAGAAAACAAACCTAACAGGTACAACATTGTTAGCAACATGCATGACAATGCAAGATGGAAATGAAATGCAATATATACAAAACAATGTATAAACAATGCAAATGAAGATGCAATGTAATTGAAACAATGCAAGCTACATGCAAAGCATTTGAATCGTGATCCAATCACGAGTGGTTCGAAACCACACCTATGTCAAATAGATTGATGGAGGTAACAAGTCTGTCTACCACAGAACGGTCAACTGAACTGTGAGCATTGTAGACAGACACAAGAACAAGTATTGGGTGGAATCGACATAAGTGGGGAAATGACCCACTGGAGAAAGGACTACGATCCTAATGTCGGATGCAGAAATTACACTACAATGTAATATGTATGGATATGCTAGGAAGATGGCAATGGATATGGCACACAGGCCAAACCAAATCTTGCCTAGGAAAGGTATGTACGCATACAGGCCATGTGTAACACAGAAAAGGTGCCGCAACCCTCAACCAACATATCAGCGTGGAATCGGCGCGATACACATGCAGAACTGTGTTTTAACATGAAAAGTAAGGGCACATACCGGACCAAGCTCAACCTGGAAAGGCACAAGCCATGGGCGGAAGGTGATGCAATGAATGCATACAAACTACAATGCAATATCTACAAATATGCAATGGAGTGGATATGGATACAATGGATATGGCACACAAGCCAAACCAAATTTTGCCTAGGAAAGGCATGTACACGTACGAGCCATGTGTAACACAGAAAAGGTGCCGCAACCCTCAACCAACATATCAGCGTGGAATCGGCGCGATACACATGCAGAACTGTGTTTTAACATGAACAGTAAGGGCACATACCGGACCATGCTCAACCTGGAAAGGCGCAAGCCATAGGCGGAAGGCGATGCAATGGATGCATGCAATCTACAATGCAATATCTACAAATATGCAATGGAGTGGATATTTACAAATATGCATGACAATGCAGTGCAATGCGACCTACTGGGGAAAATGCAATGGATGCATGCAAGCTACAATGGAAATGCATGACAATGCACTATGATGCAATGACTATGATTGCAACTTTCCCTATCTTACCAACAGGGTGATATACTAGGTTGGTTCAGTATCCAGAACTGAGGCGTAGACATGCCGCCTCAACCTATGGGGCTTCCATACAGATTTCAAGCCGAGGGTAAACCCCTGGGTATTTAAACCAGACTTTAGTCTCGGAACTCCCGAACCTTTGCGTTCTAGGCATAAGCCGTTCGAACTCTAGTTTCCACCGTCCCAGTTGGTCTTCTAGGAACTCATCGCAAACATAGGCAGGTGGCTTTACCAGACCACCGAAAGTCGTTCGGGCACGAAAAACACCAAAGGAATTGCACCTTTAGAGGATTTAAGGTCTCCTAGACCGGGATGCAAAATGTATGCATGACTATGCATGTTTTTTTTTTTGTTGTTTTTTGAAATGCAAATGATGCAAGCGATGCATGTTACATGAAATGCGCGACAACACGCGGCTTTCAAGACGCATGACAATGCGAACACTAAAGGTCTTACACCTTCCAAGGATTTAAGGTCTCCTAGACCGTACGTGTTTAAGGTCTCGCCAGACCGTACGTGTTTAAGGTCTCGTCAGACCGTACGTGTTTAAGGTCTCGCCAGACCGTGCGTGTTTAAGGTCTCGCCAGACCGTACGTGTTTAAGGTCTCGCCAGACCGTACGCAAAATGTAAGTGTGATACACATGCCACACGGAATGCAAAATGAAACAAATGAGACACGTGTGCCTCATAAGATGCAAAAAACGATACAAGTGGACTTACACGCTGCGCGAAGCCGGTTTTGAAAGTTGGACTTATACGCTACGCGAAACCGGTTTTGAAAGTTGGACTTATACGCTACGCGAAGCCGGTTTGTATTCAAAACAATGCAATGTACTAACAAGTACAACCGAGGTGCGCAAGATAGCGCGAATGGATGCATGCAAGATGCAAGTGAGGTGCACAAAACAGTGCGATGCGCAAAACAGCGCGATTGAAATACAATGCACAAAACAGTGCGACAATTTGAAATGCACAAAACAGTGCGATGGTTTGAAATGCACAAAACAGTGCGACGGTTTGAAATGCACAAAACAGTGCGACGGTTTGAAATGCACAAAACAGTGCGACGGTTTGAAATGCACAAAACAGTGCGACGATAAGTGTGACACGCATGCCTCACGGAATGTAAATGGGCTTAAATGCGCAACAACGCACGTATTCCAGAATGCATGACAATGCATGGAATGGAAATGCAATGATGATGCATGAGAAATGTGCACGACAATGCAAAGGGGTGCGTGTTGCAATGCATGTAACACGTGCATAACAATGCAAATGTGTGGCGCATGACAGCGCGATGTAATGCACCGAAGTAGTGTGATGAACTCGTGCAACACACATGGGGCAACTTTTGAATTTAAAAGGATACAAAAAGGATACACCTTGCACGAATTCGAGTGCCACGCACTAGAGACACGGCCTGCGGTCAGAACGGAGGCCGGTTGAGCGTCGGAGATGCACTTTCTCGCACTTTCTTGAGCTATGAAGACCAAAAACAACTCAAATGGCCTAAACAAGGCTGTGGGAATCCCACCGGCCGAAAGGGGAGGCCACCGGCTGGCCACCGGCATCAAAATAAGTTCATCGGCACAAAAAAGTGCCGGCCGGCACAAAACATTGCCGACCGGCAAACAGTTGCTGATGCGGGGCAGTTTTGACTTTTCACCTTGGGTATTATAAAATAGGGTTTCAAAACCCTATTCCTCACTTCCCTACCGCCGAAATCCCTTGCTCTCTCTCTCTAGAGTGTTTCTCTCTCATTTTTCGCCCGTTTCTTCGCGTTCTACGCCCATTTCGTCGTCGGATTCGCGATTTCCTTCGCGTTTCGGACATTTTCCACCGATCACATTTTCGTTTCGGCGCCTCGTTTGGCGTTCTCGCCTTTTCGGGGTTTGTTCCCCTCGTTTTCCTCTTCATTCTTGTGCCTTTTCACATTCCGGCCTTCCCGGTCATTTCCGACCCTCTCAGGAGTTGACTTTCCGGTTGACTCTTCGTATTCCGGTCCGGTTTTCCTTTTCCCCGGCCATTTTCACACCATTTTCTACATGGCGGATGACATTCCACGTGGCGGGACTCCCCCGGGCCACGAGATGGATCCCGGGGTCGAGCTCTTACCACTGAGCGAGCGCCCGTTCGACCTGGCGACCTACCGGCCGGCGATCCATGTGGCGCCTGAGCTACTACTACGCGAGCCTTCCTCTCGCCTTTCATTCGGCACTTCCGAGGTAACTCTCTTTTTTCTACTTTACTTTCCGCAATGTAGGATACAAAACTGTCATAGTTAGTTGTATTCTTTAACTGCTGAAAACTGATATGCTGTAGACTGTAGTTGACTGTAAACATACATACAACTGATATCTGCTTGAGACTGACACATGCACACACACTGCACTAGCCTTGAATCATTCAAACACACTGCACTCACTGTATTTTACTGCATATACACTGGCACCCAGTATTTGTCTGAATCTGTCAAACTTGCACACATGCCATATCTGTTCTGAAACACCCAAACACGCTGACACAGCACACGTATTTCACTGCAAGCACACCGGCACCCGGTATTCGTCTGAAACTCGTCAAACTTGCACACATGCTCTATCTGCTTTTTCAAAACTGCATTTTGAAAATCGTTATTTTCTGTTTACAGGAGGGTTCCCATACCATTCGCGGGTATGGGAATACTGGTGCACGGGAGTGGTATGATGAGCTCCCTGACGCAGTCCGACGCATCGTGGACCGGGCGGGCTTCGGCACCTTCTGTCGAGGGCTCTCCAGATTGTCCACATGCAGACCTCTCCTCGCCGCTCTGGCGGAGAGGTGGTGGGACACCACCGATTCTTTTCATTTCTCTGCTGCAGGAGATATGACGATGACCCCTCATGACTTCTCGATGCTCACAGGCATCGGGGTAGGGGGGGATCCGATCCCTTTTGACACGGACATGGATGAGTGGACCGCCGCTCAGGTCCATCTACTGGGGGAGGCGCCACCCCTAGCTCGCCCAGGTTTCGTCCGACACTCCTGGTTCGAGGTCCAGTTTCGAGTCCAGCCCGTGTTGGAGGAGGAGGCGCAGATAACCCCGGAGGACGTGGAGAGGTATGCTCGCGGCTTCCTCATGTTCCTGTTCGGGACTACCATCTTCGCCGACCGGGCGAACACCGTGCCTCTCTGTCTTCTCAGCGCACTGGTGGACGTCCGGGACATCTTGCACTATGATTGGGGCGGCGCTGCTCTGGCCACCCTTTACGGGTACATGAGCTCGGCTTCGCGCGGCAGCGGCCAGCTACTTGGAGGTTACTGGCGGGCTTGGGAGGTACACTTCTTCTCCGCTTTTTTCATTTCTGTCTCGTACTTTCTGTACTCTGTACACTGCACACACTGTAGTCTGCTTTACACTTGCTGTATACTGTACACACGGCACACACATACATTCTGCTTTACACTGACTGTACACTGCTCACACTGTACACTGCACACAATACACTGCACAACACACGGCTCTGCCATTTCTGCTTTATTTGACGGTCATACTGACATCTGTTTTGCAGTTGTGGGTTTACGCCTACTTTCCTAGGCTTGCCCCCGTGCCAGTTGCGGAGACTCCCCTGGCCGTCCCCTTTTCGAGTCGCTTCGACGGGAGATGCACCCGGCGGCCGCGGGAGACATTCGGCTTCTTCCGCCGATATTTCGACACCATCACCCCCGCGGAGGTATGCTTTACTTTCAGTTCATTTAAGCTTCGCTTTTCGACTGCATATTTCAATAACAGTAGATAACAAACTGTCTGTCATTTTCAGATCACATGGCGGCCGTGGGCTCCTATGCCGGCGACGATGCGGGGTCGGTTCCCTGGTGCGGAGGAGACCTCGCATTTCCGGATTTTGCTTGAGGGCCCGGTCTGTCGGGCTTGGTACCTGGGGGAGCGTTTTCTACGCCAGACCCTAGGGTTACCTGAGCAGATAGTCCTGGTTCCCCCTCCTGCAGACATGAGGGAGACCGAGGGGCTCACCACTGAGCAGCTGGATGATTACTCCATCGGCTGGGAGGAGGCCGACTTCCGAGGCACTGGAGACTATCAGGAGTACGTGCGGACGTACCTGATGCGCCCCCTGAGCGGCCGTCGAGCAGAGGGGGCCAGGCCTGTGGCATCGGCGGCTGGGGCCGGAGCGGGAGCAGGGGCTGGATCTTCGAGGAGGGCCCGGGTCCGTGGTAGGGGTAAAGTGTAGGGAGGACGGGGAGCTGGCTGGCCTGCCCTGCCTGCTGTACTGACTTTCCAGGGGCAGGGTGGGTCAACCTATCAGATCCCCTTCGCCCCTCCACCGGCTGGTCACGAGTTCATTGACGTCCCCGACTTACCACCGGTACGTATCACTGCACTTCGTACAGTTATTCATTTCAGTTTACTTGATATTCCACAGAATACTAATGCATCTGATATTTTGCAGGCCTCTTCTGGATACACCCGTCAGTCGTTGGCGATGAATGCCTCAATGATGGGGATGCTCCAGCGGACCTTTGATCTCCTGGCCCTCTACAGCATACCGGTATGTCCTTCTGGCACTGGCCTCAACCATTCATACACTGCTTCACATAATCAGATGCACGGCACAACACCTGATACACTGATCTCACAGCATCTGACACACTGCATACACTGCATTCTGCACTGTTAAACTGCCCACGGCATTCTTACACTGTACTCATACACTGCATTCTGCACTAATAGACTGCTCACGGCATTCATACACTGTACTCGACATTGCATTCTGCACTGTTAAACTGTCTACAGTATACTAATGCATTTCCCTTTTGTGTACTTTTTCAGCCTCCTTTCCAGATTCCCATGGCAGGAGGTGCTCCAGCTGGGCCTTCTATCCCTGCCCGGGAGAGAGATGAGGAGGGCCGGATATTTCCCCGTACCAGGGGAGGGCGTACTCACGTCGGGAGTAGCTCGCGAGCTCCAGTCCCGGATGATGACGACGACGAGGAGTCAGAAGCGGAGGCAGAGGCGGAGTCCGAGTCATCGGAGGAGGAGACCGGAGATGGTTCTAGCTCGGGCTCTGACGACGACGCTGATGATGCTCCTGGACCCTCGTCCAGGAAGAGGACCAGGACGGACTGACGGCCCCCCGGAGTGCTCGACATGGATGCAGATTTTTGCTATCTTCTTCTTTTTGTACTTTTGCTTTTTTTGGTGGTAGATAGATTACCTTGTACTGCCGCAGGCAGATTTTGTTTCCAAAACTTGTACATTTGAAAAGATAATGAAATGAAACGGACTTTTTATCTGAAAAAGTGTTTACATTTACACATTTCATGCATTGCATCGCATCTCATCATGTTACACCTCAATGTAAATGAAATTGATTGGTTGTCTGAAAATTAAACACTTGCACTGTAATAATCAGATAACTTAAACAGCCAACAGCAAAATAACCCAAGCAGCCCACTGCCTGATTCTGGACACACAGCCCTTGCTCTGTTGGGGATTAATCTGCATTCAGCCCATAACACAGCATTCGATTCATTCTGCACACGGCAATTCTCAAACAAACAGCCCAATCTGACAGGACGGACCTCAAAGGTGGAACCGGTTGGAGTCGAAACACGCTCAAATGTAGAGAATGGCACAGCATTCCGAGTGTAAGTGATTTTTGAAATCGAATGAGGGTTTTTCAAACCGGGGCATCGAGCCTACAACTGAACACAGCGGGGAGGACTCAAATATAGGTACACGACCTAAACACAACGAGACACGCTCGGAAAAGACCTAAAACAAGGGCTGAGATATACAAAACAAAAGACACGACACACAGACGCGTTAACGAAGACGGGGGACCTCAGACCACGAGGAGCCAGTTCAACCTGGGTATTGTTTCCCACCCTTTCTGATTTGTGATTCTCATATCACTCGGCTCTCGAGCTCGAATTTTCTCTCAAAACCCTTTTCCTCACTTTTCTCTCAACTTACACCTCTCTATTCTTCATTCTCTCATTTTTCATCCCTCCCCGGGGTGATTGATGGATAAATAGAAAGGTGTGGGTTCATGCCGGATGCCGTTAGCTCACAGCTATTTCTTCTGACGGGTAGAGCGCTCTTCTGGCAAGTACGTCGATGACGGGGGAAAGACAGAACGCCTGGCTCAACTGTGCCCCTAGTTCATCATTTTAACCATTCTTTGTTTTTACTTTTCACTAAAACAATTTTGATCAAAATGAGAGTCGGATTAACGTACTCGTTCGATTTTTGATTTGAAAAGCATGCAAGTCAGGCAGCAAGCACTGAAAATTTTCCTTTTTTGGGTCCAAGACAATGGTCCAGTTTTGGAAAATGGAATAGTTTTCGAGAAAATAGTCAACCTCAGTAAAAATTTTCAAAAACTACTTTTCAAACAGCTAATGCTCAACAAGCATGGAACTTACTCTTCGAGATGCGCAACCTCAGATCGGAGGCAATGGAAAATTGCCCCTGGTTTGAAGGGGGTGGGAGGCAACGGAAAGTTGCCCCTAGTTTGAATGGCGGCTCACGGCGGCTTGCGGCAACGGAAAGTTGCCCCTTGTTTGGGATGGTGCCGCAGCAATCTGTAAACAGTCTTCATTGGCGATGGTCGAACTCTCAGACACAGAGATGACGAAGACGGTCACAATACATATATGGACACAATCACCTTGAAGGGTGTCGGCCACTGGACTTTGGGGATGAAATCGAAACCATTGCATGGACTGAAACGCTATGAAAGCGTTGGGGGCTGGACTTCATGATGAAGTTGCCTACGTATCCCAAACATGGGAATCAAGCCTTACGTAGTTCCGGTTAAGGTACTCTCGGGTATTTTAACCTTCACTTTTCTTAGGCTCTTACTTTTGCCAAGGCGCCCAACGCGGGTTTTCGACCTTGCGAGCTTCTTTTCATTTTCTTTTATTCATTTCTTTTTTCTTTTTTGCATTTTTTTTCTTTTCTTTTTTCTTCTTTTCTTTTTTTTCTTTTTTGTATTTTTTGCTTTTTTTGTATTTTTCTCTTGCTCTAACTTTTGCCTGGGTCGCCCTTCCGGGTTTTCGGCCCAGCGAGCCTCTCAAAGGGTAAAAGTGTAGCAAGTCCATGCCAAATGGTTCCTGAACTGAAAGCCCCTCTGTGTCTAAGAGAGCGGCTGTTGCAATGATTTACAGAAGAATCCATCCCGGTTGCTCCACGAGCTTCTTCCGGCGAGATCTACTCCTTCTGATTCGACTTTGGTGCCTCTTGCTCGAGGGCTGTTTCGAAACTGGCCATACAGACCTTTTCTGACGGTTGACTGTTGAATGTTTCGGATGAGTTCGAGGTTCAAGACAACAGGTCGAATCTTGAGGCTGAGAGCGATCCTAGGCTGCACAGTCTCAAGAGTGATTCCACACAGGTCTTCGCAGGGCCGCGTAAAACATTTGTTTTTGAAAGTTTTTAAGAAAGCGACAAATCGCTCGCGCCGAAGATAGTGTGGAACCAATCTGGATCAGGCCAGGATCCTTCTCAGTACTCACGCCGACAAGCATGATTTCACTCATTAAAAGGCTTAGCACGCCTCTCTTTCTCTCAAAATAATCAAAATTTTGTAAAACCCGAGGAATTCCTTCCTCTTCGTTTTTATCACCGCAGTGTTCAAAAGGTTTTTTTTTTTTTGAAAAACTTAGGTTAATGCAATGAGTTTAGTGCGCAGGAGAGCAGGCGAGATGTACTGTCAGCCCAATCAAATTCTCTGGCACTTATGCTGAAAGCAAGCATGAAGTTTGAGATAGCAACAGCTGTTTCAATCGGCTCTGTTGGTGCAACTGGCTCCTTGGCAGAAACAGACTCAAAACAAAAATAGATAATAATAAAATGGCGTTCGGGACAACAACCCCAGAATCACCTAATATTATATACAACGGGGACTGACTCGATACAATCAGACAGACCCTTAAGCAAAAAAGACTGACTCAAGACAAAGAGACAGACTCAAAACAAAAGACTGACTTGATATCCAAGCCAGGATTTACAAAACTCGGTTTCACCGATGCTCAAAAATGCGTGCCAGACGCTTCATCCAAAATACACCAAATGTTGCCCGCAGGCGGTTCACTTTACATACTCGCAGTATCTGAGCCCTCGAAATCCAACAACTGAGTGGTGACGGGCTTACCTGAGGTGGGTGGTAGGATAACCTTGTTATCAATCAAATCCTGCACTTCATGACGAAGGCGGGAACATCCATCGGTACTGTGACCAGACTGTTGGTGGTACGCGCAGTACAAGGTAGCATCATGAGTGGCGGGGAGATTCTTCGGGAGTGGCCGAGGCTCCAAAGGCTTAAGGTGCCCATTCTTCGCCAATATTAGCAACGCCCTAGACAAAGGCATGTGGAGGCCGTGAAAGACCCTGCGCCCTCGGGGCAGGTACTTTGCAGTTTGAGGATTCTTGCCAGATGCGCTGGCGAAAGGATCGGCTGGCACTGCCTTGGCTTTTTGAACCTTTCCCGGTGCAGGGTTGGGAACTACAGGAATTGTCTGGGCATGACGGGGCCCATCCCGGTTTTCTGTCTGGCTTGAACTGCCTTTGATTGGAGCGGGGAAAGCATCATCCACAACTTTGATTACGATCGCAGATGTTTGTTGCTTGTTCATCCCTCTGATTTTCAGAGCCTCGACTGCCCACAGCAGTTGCTCAATGGGGTCGGCATCTACCTTTGCCTTATCCTTTCCTCTGGCCTCAGCCTGATCAAGGGTCTAGGTCGGTGCTGGCATGTCGCGGCTGTAGCTGGAAGCCACCTCTGGCTGGCTAAGCTCTATTACAATCCGCCCCAGCAGCGGGGGTTCCTGTGGCACGAAATTCCCGGTGTACGACGCCGCTGGCGGTGAAGCCGACATTCCATAGGCGAGGTCCGTCACAGACCTTTGGAGATCGCCTATCATCCCCATCAATTCAAAGGTGGTGGGCTCACGAGCCTGGTATAACTGGGGAGCCCAGACCGGGTGCACAACGGGCAATCTGGGTGGGTGTGACATACTGATGCCGGCCTCACTCTGCGGAGCGGTTCCTTGTTCCAATGCCGCCGTCATGACCACAATTTCTTCTGAATTTTGTGCCGCCATAAATCCTGCCTCAGCAAGGGGAGACACTGGCTATTCTGTATCAATTCTGCAACTTTCTGAACTGAAAGGAAAAACAGACAGCATTTCAGCCCAAACTGATCAAACACGGGTGTAGCCAAACAACTGTACCCTACTGCTGATCACTGTTCCCAGATTTCTGTTCCCAAAAACTGAACCCGATACCCGCAGATAACTGATCCTCACAACTGATACTGATTACTGGTGTCCCCAGGTTTGATACTCAAACTTGCAAACTGACATGTGCGTCCCTGTAGAGATACACTCTAAAAGCACATAGCAAGTAAGTGAGAGCCAAAACACCCCTATGTTGGGGTGGGGTTTCCCTGTCCTATTTTGTCAGGAACTAGGGTTTCACTATGCACACAACAGTTCTCAAACAACCTAATATCGGGTAAGCAACCTGTCCTAATTTGGAATGGTCACTATGGATCCGAATATGCACTAGGTCGAATGGTCAAAAGGGGTGCCCCAGTAAAACCGGGGTTTGTGTTCCCATACTGTCAGAGCCCATAGCCGGTCAGCCTTATGGTCATGCCTTGACAAGACAAGCCTCCGGCAAACCGTTCAGGAATGGCAGATGGCAAACACGGTGTTCCTAGGCGCACCAATGCACATGCAATGCAAAGAAACACATAAATGAGATCAAAATGGGATATCACGAGTTCGAGTCAAGCTCTCTAAAATCCCCAGCAGAGTCGCCAGAAACTGTAACAAGTCCGCGGGGGGGACCTCGCTACGGTTCGGACTCGATTTGTGTCACGGTTCTTAATCTGAACCAAAGAGTCCAAATCTGGCAAATCGTTTTGAGAAACAGATTTTTGAAAAAGTAGTGCCAAACATGGACTGCTTTGCCAGATACAGAGTCGCCACCTAAATATTTTAAAATGGGGGAATTTAGGAAACCCTGACTCGGTGCCGAAGGCCACATGTCCGTCATCACCGGAGTTGTCTCAGCTCGGGAGCTTGGGTACGATCGGGGAAGGTCAGCTATGAGCACCCCCTTTCGCCCGGTCCGAAGATCGGCCTCTACTAACCGTGATATCCGTTTTTGAAAACGTTATGTGTTCTTAAACCAATTATTAGTCTAGAATTACTATGTTATGCGCGCAGCAAACAAGTATAGACTTGATTGCCTAATTTGGAAAGAAAGCATTGCACATCCGTTTGTTTTGGAAAATGCTTTGGATTTGCTACTCGCAGGTAGGCTAAAACACGGATTTCAATGAGTTCTTCCAACTCAAACAATCCAACCTTCACCCGCAGGCATCCAAGGCAGTTTATAACACATAAGCATCTAGCCACATGTTAAGCATGCTGACATGGCAACATTCACACTCATGCGATATGCTAAAGCGGAAATACTTACATCGTACTCCGTGCCAAAACAAAGAACTTGTTAGCAAACATGCATGATCCAAGTCCATGTTAAGTGCCTAATGCATCGCATACAAAATGTTGCTAGAATAGGCTCGGCTATCCTAAACATGGCATGTGAGAAATGCACAACTATCACATATTCAGTTTAGAATTTGAAGTACAAATGCAGTTAGCATGATGTACCGAGCCTAATGTATGTAATACAAATGCATGGATGCACGCATGCATAGCATAAGGCATGCTAAATTAAACGTGCCCTAATCTACCATCGTAAGCAGGTAAATAAAAGGGAAGAAAGACGTGAGGTTGGAAGACATACACACCACTCACGCACACTTATTACATATTTGCCCTCGCTCGGAGGGACCAAATAAATATTACAGATTAATTAACTACGCAAGCTAATTAATATTACAAATTAACTAATTTAATTAACAAATTAAATTAAGCTAAGAAAAACAGATAAATCGCCTCGGGAAACGTGCCGCCATGCATAGGCTGCCTCTGTTTTCCTTCCTTCACTCCTCTGGAGGCTGTCAAAACCTCAGGGTTGCATCCCTGGACACTGAGGAGTACCACCGGCTGAGTGGAATCACCACCGGCACTGGTGTGTAGCCATCGGCACAAAATGAATCTGTCGGCAGAGAAGATATTGTCGGCCGGCACCTTACACTGCCGGTCGGCAAAGAAGGCCTGCAGGACCTGCAACTCACAGCAACAGAGGGCAAGGCAAAGCATGGCAGCACAATTCAAGGCATGTATGCACCAACCATGTCCCTTATCATTGTAATGACTCAAAGGGGCATGTGCCTCGATTCTCGGACCACCAATCACGCATTTCCATGCATGATGGCCCAAAGAATCAAGTATGCAACTTTGATTTCAAATGCAATGCAAGCCAATCAAACCAAACAAGGCCCAATTCCTATCATCGAGTCAAGGAACAAGGCATGCATGCAAGATGCAATGCAACCTAAGCATACAAGCTAAGGATGCAACATGGCATGGCAACTAACTTATGCAAGCCTACAAGCATACATATGGCAATGCAAATGGATGCAAAGATGGTCTTATACATGGATTAGGCAGCTCTAATAAGGCCCAAAACAGTAGCCATAATGCCCAAAAATGAAGGCTAAACATACATGCACACATACACATGTTAAGGCCCAACACTTAGGCACAAAGCAAGCAACATTCAAGCACACTTGAAAGAGACATTCATGGACTAAAAGCATGCAACATAAGCTTTGAAAATCATGCTAATACATGGTGCCAAATCAAGCTAAACATGCAACAAATAGTCTAAGTGTTCAAAGCAAATCCAAGGAGCATTGAAATACACTTACAAGACCAAACATGGTATGAGCTTATCAACCAAAAACAGAGTTTTGGGGCATCAATACAAGGCCTAAGGACCACTTAGATGGCATCTAAATGACCCAAAAACAAAGGCATGCATAGACACCAAAACATGGAGCATTGCTACACAAGCTTCCAAAGCATTAAAGAGGCATGCAAGGCAATCAAACAAGCATGGAAATGGGACTGAAATAACATGTGGAGGGACCCCAAATCACCAATTCGATGCAAAGATGTCATGCTACACATGCACATACTCAAGGCCAACAAGCCCAAATACAAAGGAGCTATATCAAGCATGCCAAAATCGACCCAAACACTTATGGACAGACCTAAAACATGGCAAAATAAGCACATAATCTTCACAAGACTAAGCCTAAAACATGCTCCAACTAAGGCTAACAACCTAAGACATGTTAAGGCATAAACAAGGCATTACATGGCAACTATGCTAAGCATGCATGGATTTCCAAAACCAACTTGAAATCATGTTATATTATGGATATGTAAGCATGAAAAACATCCTAAACATGCTCAACACACACTCAAGCATAGGCTTCCTTAAGAGGCCAAAATATGTCCTTTTCAAGGACAACAAGGAGAGGGGGTGGCCCTCTCCTTCTTGGGACTTCAAGGCATCATCTTCACCACTGAAATCCCTCAAGATTTCAGTGGTGAAGAGACCCCAACACCAAAATCCCGGAGCTAGCACAAAATGGTCCGAAAATGAGGCCTTTCAAGGCCTAAGGGTGATCAACAACCCTCAAACCAAGAAACACTCTTAATAAACAATAAAGAGGGCCTAAAAACAGAACTTTTTTATGTTATACAATAAGCACAAAAACAGCTCTAAGATAGGTATAAAATCAATGCAAAAATGGGGAAAAATGGGACTAGATTCTCACCCTTGAAGCCTTCTTCACAAATGATGCTCTAATGGCCTCCTTTGGCTCCAAACCAGTCAAGAAACTCAAGAACAAGCCCTTAGAACCCTAGTTTCAAGAGGAAGGTGAAACACTAGCTGCTTGTGTGCAATAGTATGGACTAAAACACACACAAGAGTAAATATAGAGATAGGATATGTATGCAACTCAAACCCTAAAACCAGAGCTTCACTCTGTGTTTTTCCCTCTCTAAAATGTCTAAAAGTCCCTTCCTCTTAGCCACAAGAGAGAGCCTCTATCTATCTCTCTCACCAAACTTGCAAAACTTACAAGTTAAGCAAAACTAGAGGGCCATCCCTCCATACACGTGTATGGAGGGAAAGTCACTGCAATACAGCTGCCTAAAAATATCTCAAAAAGCAACTGCACAGTAACCGGTCGGCCAAAAATGCCATCTTGGCCAAAAAGAGTGCCGACCGGCACAAAATAGTGCTGACCGGCAACAAATAGTGCCGGCCGGCAAACTACATTGCCAGTGGCAGCAAAAACCAGCCAGTGGCCTCTAGCCACTGCTGGTGATGGGTGGGGATGGTCTACAAGCCCTACCCTGCCTCTTAAGGGCAAAACAAAAGTGTTTGGTGCAAAACCAGACACTAAGCGGTCGAGTTCGGGGATCCTGAAGCAAGGCGCGCGAGCCGAGACTTCCGGGAACTCCAAATGAACACAAATATGGATAATCACCGAGTGTTCAAACGGTGACGTCCAAGTCTTGAGGACGGTCAAAAATGGGGTGTCTACAACTGTGATTTGAAACCAAGCAATGTGTTACTAGATGATGATATGGTTGCACATGTGAGTGATTCAACATTGTAAAGTTGTTAGGTGTGGGGGAGAGCATTGCACAAACAAGGACAATAACAACATTTGGATATATTGCACCAGGTGATGCTTCAATCTGACAATTCCTTTTCATGTCTATGCTTTCTTTATTTTTAATTCATTTGTTTTTTTCGACAAAAAATATACATTTTTTCCCTGATAGAAAATGCTTTCTTGTGTTTGGTTGTGACCTTGAAACTAATGTGTTAGTTGTTGGAAAACAATGGTTTTTCGACAACTTTTGTATTCTTTTAAGTGAGAAGGTTGCAATACAAAAATAATGAACCGAAATCATTAGATTATGAATGATGTGGAGAAGTGGTTTGGAAATACTCTTCTGATCCTGGGGGACGCTCGTGATCCGCTGATAGTCACCTAAAAAGGAATAAACACTCCGATCGTGGGTGCCGGAATTAGCACTCCAACGGACAAGTCAGTCTCAACACTCAAGATTACCTATATTCTAAGTTAAGCACAATAATTCTCACATACCCCTTTCTGGATGATATTCTTCTATTTATATCTTTTTTTCCATGGACCTCGGGATTAGGTCCATTTCCAACACCCTATTCGGCACATTTTGTAGTAGACCGCTCTTTAATCGCCCCCTTGCTTAATCGGCTATTTGGCCGAATAGAGTTGGATTCGAGCTTGCGAGCCGATGCCGAATGCCACGAATTTCCACTTTCTTAGGTTCGACTATCCAGAATCTCTACGACTCCCAATACTCGGCCCCCACAATTGCCCCCCAAGCACTCCATCAACGACAGTTGGCTGGAGTGTTTGGCTTCGAACTCGAAAAGTCAGAGCCGAAATTTGGCGGCTGACCGTATTCCAATGCAAATGTCTGAACACACGCTTCTCGGTTATCATCTCAACTTCTCGCCTCTTTATACACTTATTTATTATGATTTAAAATTTTGACGTCTTTTCAAATGCGTACAAGCTTTTAGACGCTCGTCGCTGGACTAGCTTCCGAATTACCTCTGCAACTTCCTCCTCTTCTCTATCTTCTTCGCCTCTTGTAAGTTCTCTCCTTCTTTGCTTTGGATCTCTTTCCTTGCTTTGTTTTTTTTTTTTTTTTTTTTTGGCTTAGTATATTACTATTGGCTAGGGGAAATGGTGAAACATTTAAAAGATCTCCTCTCATCGGATCGAATTTCTGGCTTCCGACGCCATTTCTCTATTCCTAATGACGTCCATCTATCACTTGTGACAGACGGCACCCTCGATATAGAGAGGGCTGATGAAACCACGATCGTCTTCTCTCTCTTATCAATCGCAAAGGGTGGAGTCCGTTTCCCCCTTCACCCACTTCTTAGGGTCGTGCTCTGGCATTGGGGCTTAATCTCTTCCCAACCTAACGTCAACTTCTTTAGGATCGTGATGGGGATTATTGCACTAAATCGTCGCCTTAGGCTTAACCTTGGCATTCCCGCTATTCGGCATTGCTACGCCTTGGCCAAGCCTTCTGGTTGGCATGGTCATTATTTCCTTACGGCCAGAGACACCGACCATCAACTAGTGACTATGCTTTCCAGCTCTGGAAAGCGAGTCGATGATGTGATGGTCGCCGTCCAAGGAAACTGGGAATTCGGCGAAAGCGAGGATCACCTTGATCGTATTCCTAGACGGAGGGGCGAACCAGGTGGCCTAGTATCTTCTTTTATTTATTTACTTTTTGTTATATTTATAAAGCTTCATTTTCGGGACCTCTTGGTTTTGCTTTTGCAGGAAATGATTTGAAGAAAGTCTTGACCTCAACCGACGACGCCGTCTTTTCGAAAATCAAGGCTACGCTCAAATATTTCGGCCGACCGAGTCTTCAGAAGCAGGGGAGGGTGGCCCACGTTCTATTCCGCTACGAGCCGACTTATACAACCTTTTCGGTGGCAGAAAACATCCCAATTCCGAAAGGTGAGGAGTTTCTTACCGCCCTTATCTTAACTGATTTCAAAATTTTAAGGCAAGTCGGTTTGGAGGAATCAGATTCGGAGCGACCGGAAGTAACTGAGGCTGCCGAGTCAGACTAATCCGAAGCCAAGGTGGACGAGGCTTTGGAGTTAGCATTTGAAGAAGCCGGTCTCAATTCGGTTGATCTTCCGTCCACTTCGGGTCGAGGGGACCTTCCACCTGACGATATTTTTCATGGTCTAGAGGATCTTCCCGGCACGTACCCAGGAGATATGACTGGGTTGAGCCTCACTAAACTTGCCAAGAAGGCGAACGCGGAAAGGATGGCTGCGCGGCGAAGGGCGGAGGCCATTCAGGCTGCCGAATCTCAGCCCTCCCAATCCTCCTTGCCTATTATTGAGGAGGGAATGAAAAAAAATGGTGGTGTCGAGGCGGAACCTTTTGTGCAGGCAAGTGTAGAAGCTGAGCAAAGGGTGTAGAAGCTGAGGAAAGGGTGGAGAAGCGCCCTGCCGAGGTCGAGGCCGGCTCAGAAGAAGACCGCGCCGACAAACGACCTCGTTTGGAAGAATCGGATGTGATTGTACCTTTTGTTATTCAGCCAAAGATAATGAATACGCCAATCTCCTCGATGCTTCGATAATCAAAGATCCAGCGGTCGCACTCAACATGGCCACGCCCATTTCACTGCCTGCTGACAAGGCGGCTTTTCAAGCGGAGCCTAATTTGGTTACAATTGCATTGGCCACGCAATCGGCTCTTTTGGTATATATCTTGACTTTGTCTTTTCACTTTACGCAAATATTGTTTTGGTCTCAACTTCCTGTTTTCCAGGCCGTCGGAAGGATAGTCGAGATGGGTCGTCGCCATCACGATGTCGTTGAGTAGATTGGCCTTTTACAAGCGGAGGTTGAGGGCCAAAGGAGTAGGACCGAGTTCGAAATGGAGAGAGCCCGCAACGCTGAAGAATTGAGATCGGTCGCCAAGAAGAGGGCGGATGCGAGCAACGACGCGCTTAAATTGGCTCGGGAGGCGATCTGTAAATTAGAGGCTGAGTTGGAAGAAGTAAAGGCGGCGAAGGAAACAGCCGACCTGAATGCTTCCAGCGCATTCGACGCCGGGAAAAAATCTGCCTTCGATGAATACGTAGACGAAGTCCCCAAATTTGGAAATCGGGGATTCAAACATGGCTTGCTCAAAGCCCTTGCTGCTGCTGATGTGACATTAGCTACGCCAATTCCATACGAGCAAGTGGATGTTGAGCTGCTGGAGTCTGACTCCGAGGATTAATTTGGGTGGCTCTTGTTTTTGTTTTTGGATTTGCATGTATGTTTACAGCTTTTTGTTTAGTAATTTTCATATGTAAAATGGTTACAATTTGTGCCCAATTTACTTAGTGAAAATTCATTTTGTACTTTGCTGTTATTAATGAAAATTCATTTTGTTGCCATTTTGTACTTTGTTATATACTTGCCGACTAGATGATTAGGCCATTAAAAAGCCAAAAATAAGTGGTTGTGGCACATATCGATCGGCATGGGGCCAAGATGCTTGGCCGGTTAGATGAATAAATCTGCCCTTGCCCCAGCCAGTGTATAAACTCCAAAGCATTCATCTATAATTGTTGTTTAGATAATTAGGCCATTTAAAAAGCCAAAAACCAGTACATGAAGTGGCTGTGGCACATATCGACCGGCATGGGGCCAAGATGCTCGGCCGATTAGATTAATAAATATGCCCTTGCCCCAGTCAGTGCATGAACTCCAAGGCATTCATCTATAATTGTCGTTTAGATAATTAGGCCATTTAAAAAGCCAAAAATCAGTACATAAAGTGGCTGTGGCACATATCGATCGGCATGGGGCCAAGATGCTCGGCCGATTAGATTAATAAATCTGCCCTTACCCCAGCCAGTGCATGAACTCCAAGGCATTCATCTATAATTGTCATTTAGATAATTAGGCCGTTTAAAAAGCCAAAAATCAGTACATGAAGTGGCTGTGGCACATATCGCTCGGCATGGGGCCAAGATGCTCGGCCGGTTAGATTAATAAATCTGCCCTTGCCCCAGCCAGTGCATGAACTCCAAGGCATTCATCTACAATTGCGGTCTAGATAATTAGGCCGTTTAAAAAGCCCAAAATCAGTACATGAAGTGGCTGTGGCACACATTAATCGGCATCTGTTGTTTGGAGATTGCTAAAAGCGTTAATGAAATTACCTCGGGGTCGTTGCAAGCATTAGAAATAAATGGGATGGGCGCTTCGAGCCAGTGACTCCACTTACTGTGTTCAAACTCAATTCAAAACAACTTGTCGCGAATGTCAAATAGAGTTTTCTTCAACAGCAGAGGCGAAGCTCGAACTTTGGTTGAGCTTGATACTGCAATGAATTGTGGCAGAGAACCCATCCGTGCAGGAAGTAGGGCGTCCAAAGAACGAGAAACACGTCAGCCTCCAAGTCGTCGGAGCAGATCACCCTGAAAGGAGAAACAGCAACGGGGAAGTTCTCCGCGACCGCGACCTGGAAATGAGGCCGACGTAGCACCGTGACGGTTGAGTTTTGCAGTTTTGTGGGGAATAAACCAATGACGGAGGCGGACCCTATTGTCAAGGACCCAAGTGTGGCGGTCGAGTTTGCTCGACATATTTTTTCGCCGGAGGTCCAGCAGTCGATGGTTGGTCGACAGGATTTCGACGTATTTCGAGAGGGAATCCATAGGGCGGTGAAGGGGCTGTACACCGCCTACGAAGTCGGCATGCACCTGCACGCCGCGCGGCGGGAGATAGAGAAAATGGACGAACGGATCTGCAGTTCGGAGGCTTGTGCAGAGAAAGCCGAGCATGAGCTTAGGGAGCTTAGGAAGGCTAAAATCGCCGAGCCGCATGCGGCGGGTCAATCTAACCCGATCGTGGAGGAGAGGGTGACCCAACGGCTATTGAGTCATGCCATTGCCGACCGAGATACGGCAAGCATGTTTGCCGTAGAAAATGCGAGGGCCAAGGGTTATGAGCAAGGCTTCCATGCGGGCTAGAAGGTTAGTATCGACAAAACGAAAGAGAAACTTGCAGAGGAGGTTTGCCGATGCGAGAATCGGGGCTTCAAGCAAAATTGGATCGCGGCACTTAAGGCCGTGGAGGCTCTCCGAGAAAAGGGGGTCGATTCGGCGTCGCCGCTGTACCAACGTGATCATTTCCCCTTTTCCGCCTTCGAAGTCGAAAAAAGTAACGATGAAGGAGACGCCGTATAAAAATATTCGTAATGTTCAAACGCGGATTGCGTCTAAAGTCATGTAATTATTGGTTGGATGAATAAAATGCTCTGTTTTCAATATTCTTGTTGCTTTATAATTTTTCTTTGGCACACTTATGTTTGCATGCTTTGTGCTTTATTGGATAAACGGCTTTTGCCGGCTCGTCATAACGGAGCGCTCTTCATTAAACATTTATTCAGCATACATGCCACATGGCCCTAGCAATAAATCCGGAGGCTTTATCGGCCCAAAGACGTCATGAGCCGATGGGGCTCCGAATCCGGAGACTTTATTTGGCCAATCGTGATATCCACGAAGGGCACTCCGAATCCGGAGGCTTTTATCGGCCCAAAGACGTCATGCGCCGATGGGGCTCCGAATCCGGAGACTTTATTTGGCCAATCGTGATATCCACGAAAGGCGCTCCGAATCTGGAGGCTTTATCGGCCCAAAGACGTCATGCACCGATGGGGCTTCGAATCCGGAGACTTTATTTGGCCAATCATGATATCCACGAAGGGCGCTCCGAATCCGGAGGCTTTATCGGCCCAAAGACGTCATGCACCGATGGGGCTCCGAATCCGGAGACTTTATTTGGCCAATCGTGATATCCCCGAAGGGCGCTCCGAATTCGGAGGCTTTTATCGGAGCCCCTTTAAACTAGATTTTGTAGTAAGTGAACGGGAATCTTTGTATTACAGAAAAAGAGATGTACATGGCAAACAGTTCAAATCAAGCATCATGTCCCATAAGTTGGGTCAATGATAAAATTTGCGTAAATGCGCGGAATTCCAAGGCCGTGGGAGGCTCCTTCCTGACATATCTTTCAGCCGGTACGCCCTTGCTCCCACAAAAGAATCAATCTGATAGGGGCCATCCCAGTTGGACCCAGTTTTCCATCGGCCAGCTTCCTGTCAGCTGGAAGCACCTTCTTCAGGACCAACTTTCCTGGTGTGTAGCGGCGCAGCTGAACGCGTTGATTATGCAACTTTGCCAGCTGCTACTGGTACCGTGCCATGGACGCAAGGGCTTGGTCTCTTCGTTCTTCGATTAGAATCAAATCCAATGCCAGCATCATGTCGTTTTGGCCCGTATAAAAAACTTGCGACTTGAGGGTCGGGTGACCGATCTCGAGGGGTAAGATCGCCTGGGTTCCAAAGCATAAGGCAAACGGCGTTTTCCCAGTTGATCTTCTCGGTGTAGTACGATGAGCCCACAATACACTCGGTAACTCTCCAACCCATTTGCCTTTGGCTTTCTCCAACCTCTTCTTGATGCCGTCCAAGATGGATTTGTTAGAGGCTTCAGCTTAACCATTGCTTTGGGGGTAAGCCGGCGTAGAAAAGTAAGGCCGGATACCATACTTGCTGCACAGCTCTCGGTACATGCCACAATCAAACTGGGTGCCGTTGTCTGAGATAAGAGCTCTTGGAATGCCGAATCGTGTTATGATGTTCCTCCACACAAAGCGCTTAACATCAGCACCTCAAATGTGTGTTAATGCCTCCGCTTCGACCCATTTCGTGAAGTAAGCTGTTACGACGATCAGGTATCGCTTGTTCCCTGGGGCCCTCGGCAATGGTCCTACGATATCAAGCCCCCACTGGGTGAATGGCCAGGGACTGGTGATAGAGTTCAACTCTTCAGCAGGCAGATAGTTTAACGGGGAGAACTTCTGGCACTGTTCACACTTTTTTGCATAACACTCGGCATCCGCTCTCATTGTCGGCCAATAATATCCCTGCATTATAGCTCGGTAGGCCAAAGAGCGTCCGCCAGAATGGGCACCACAACTGCCTTCGTGTATCTCAGTTAGAAGCTTCTCGACTTTGTCCAGGTGCGCACATTCCAAATATGGGCCAGAGAGGGATTTTTTATAAAGCCTTCCTTGCGAATCCAAGTAGTATCACATGGCTTTGTTTCGCAGCTTGTGCGCTTCTTTCTTGTCCTCTGGGAGTTGTTCAGAAGATAGGAATGCAACAATGGGATCTATCCAACTTGGTGCAGATTCTATAACGTTGATCTAGATTTCCTCCGAAGGGCCAATGCTTGGCTCCGGGATGAAACCCACTTTGATGGTCCGTTTAATCTCTGAATTGATTGCGAAGGCTAGGCAAGCCAAGGCATCTGCATGGGTGTTCTGATCACGTGTTATCTGGTTCAACTCATGATGGTCAAATTTTGCCAACAAAGAATTGGCCGTTTTCATGTAGGCCGCCATACGGTTGTTTCTTGCCGCGTACTCCCCCTTTAGCTGATTGATCACCAGTTTTGAGTCGCAAAACACAAGCAAACGCCGAGTGTAGATACCCCATTTTTGACCGCCCTTAAGACTTGGGCGTTACTGATGGTTTACTTGGTGGAGACAGGTGTGCAGGGGAAATGTTCAGTTTCTTTGGCAAGGAGAGAGGCAAATCCTTCAAAACACTTTGTTTAAGAGTTTGGAGTTGAAGAAGAGAGGAAAGGAGAGGAGAAAACTAATTTGGGAGAAGTTCGGCATGAATCCGGGTAGAAGCAAGTCGAGCAGCCCTCGCTGAATCGGGCTTATCTGTGTGTACGCTTGGAGTTTAGCTATGGGGCCACCACCGTCGGAAATCTTACTTTCGGGGCTTCATTTTTCACTCAAGAATCTCCTAGAGCCAAGTCCGGGTGGGGGAGATATGATCAGTTGAAGTCGGGCATCATCCCGGTTGGATCGAATCTGCGCGGCTTCACGAAAAAGGGCATAACTTTTTGCACAGAACGAATTTTAATGCAAGGTTTGCGCCATTGGAAAGCTAACTTCCGGGGATTCAATTTGGACACCCACTGGCCATTTTTTGACCTTGGCAGCATCTATCGGCAATCTATTTATCCGGCCGGCAATTTATTGTGCCGACCGACACTTTATTGTGCTGACCGGCAAATTTTGCTGGCCGACGACCTTCCGGAGCATTCTGCAGATTGAGTGTATGCCAGCTGTGCCAGCTGGAGGGCACAGAATGGATCCTCCATACACGTGTATGGAGGATATGCACCCTTGTTTAGCTTCCTCAAGAAGCTTTACACTTTGTTTTGCCTATAAAGGAAGCTCTCCTCTTCCTTATACTAGGTTAGAAGAAAAACCAGCTGGGATTGATATATACATCCCTCCATATATCTCCCTCCATCTCTCTCTTTCAAGCTCAAGCATCCAAGTCCCTTGCATCATTCCTTCATCACTACCTAGCTCTACCATCACCACTCCATTCCAGCAGCAAAGGAAGGGATTCTAGTAGCTTAGAGTCATCGAATCTGGTCCAAGAAGCAACAAAAGTGTTGGTCTTCAAGGGTAAGTAGACTTTCTCCATTTTGTAGCTCTTTTTTGTGCCAATTTCTTAGCCATGTTGCTTATTGTTTTGGGCTCTGACCTTAACTGAAACTAGGTCTATTTTGAGCCATTCTACATGTTTGTTGAAGGGCTCAGCCCTCTTTGAGAACCCTATCTCACACTTGTTTCAATATCTCTTTATATGTCAATATTCTTGCATGCTTCACTAGTCTATCATTTTTCTATTTTTGGACCATGATCAGAACTGAAAGTGGCCTTATTTTGACCTTCTTAACATGTTTTATTAAGGGTCTTTGCTTGTTTGGTGAATGCTTTGTATACCTCATGTTATAGCCACTTTTGAGCCTCATTTTGCATTGCATTTCTAGCATGTTTGTATACTGATTTCGGGGCTGCCATGAACTGTAAATGTGTATATTTTTGGTCCCTCTTCAATGTTGTAGAAGGGCATTTTTCAGTTTGGGCTTTGCATATACCACTTGCTTCTTTGGCCACCTTTCGGCCCATTTTCTTGCATCAGAGCTTAGCCATATCTATGTTTGTTTTTGGGGTTTTTATAGTTCTGTAAAGTGGCTTATTTTGGGCCCCTCTTCAATGGTGTTGAAGGTCCCTAACATGTTTGGGGTCAGCAGCTGTGAGTTGCTTCATAATCTCATGTTTAGGGCCGTTTTTGTATGCCATTTTAGCCCTATCTTTGCTTGCTGTTTGGCCATGTCATAAACTGTAAAAATGCTTGTCTCAGAGCTGTCTTGCTTCTGTCTTCATGCTCCATGTCCATATTGTGCATGCTTTGTATAGCTGTAAGCCATTTCATGTGCCTAATCTTGCACTTCGGGATTCATTCCATGCGTTGAGTGTCGTTTCGTTATGTTTCGGGGCTGTTTTGCATCACCTATCGCCTCTGAAATTTGCATGCAAATTGTCCATGTTTGTGCCTTTCAAATGCGTCGAAAAGTTGCTTCATTACGCTTAAGTCTTGGACCATGTATCTATGCATGTTTGCATGTCATTTGCCTCCATGCACTTAGCATTTTGGCCACTGCTTTGGGCCTAACTAGAGCTGCCTAATTCATGTTTAAGACCATCCTTTGTTTATTTGCATGCTCACCTTGCATGTTTGCTTGTATCGGCATGTTGCATCCTTAGCTCGTATGCCTAAGTTGCATTGCATCTTGCATGCATCACCTTGCCTCTTGAGATGAGTATGATAGAGGTTAGGCCTCCTTGTGTGTTTATTTGGTTTGCATGCATTTTGAAATTGAAGTTGCACACTTGATTCTTTGGGCCATCATGCATGGAAATGCGTGATTGGTGGTCCGAGAATTGGGGCACATCCTCCTTTGAGTCATTAACATGATAAGGAATGTGATGGGTGCATAAATTGCTTGAACTGCATTGCCATGCAAGATTTTGCCCTCTACTGCTGTGAGTTGCAGGTTCTGCAGGAATTTATTGCCGGCCAGCAGTATTTAGTGCCGACCGGCAGTCAATCGATGGCCGGTGGATCTATTTTGTGCCGGTGACTAAATGCTACTGCCGGTGGAAATTCTGCTCAGCCGATGATATCCCCCAGTGTCCTGAGAGGCATCCCTGAGACTTTGGCCATTTTCAGAGGAGCAGAGCAGGGGAAACAGAGGCAAACTATGCATGGCAATGCGATTCCGAGCCAGTCCCGAGCATGTGTTGCATCTGGCCCTCGCCCCGAGGCGGTTTACTGTTTTTCTTTAGTTTAGTTAATTTGTTAATTAATTAAGCAATTTGTAATATTTAATTAGCTTGCGTAGTTAATTAATTTGTATTATTATTTTGGTCCCTCCGAGTGAGGGCATATTTGTAATAAGTGTGCGTGCATGTGATGTATGTCTTCCAACCCCACTTCTTTCTTCCCTTTTATTTACCTGCTTATGATGGTAGATTAGGGCACATTTATTTTAGCATACCTTATGCTATGCATGTGTGCATCCATGCATTCGTATTGCATGCATTAGGCTCGGTACATCACGCTAACTGCATTTGTACTTCAATTCAAAAATTGAATATGTGATAGTTGATCGCATTTCATATGCCATGTTTAGATTAGCCGAGCCTATCTAATTGCATCCTGTATGTGTTACATTAGGCAATTTAGCATGAACTAGGACACGCATGTTTCGCTAACTAGTTTACTGTTTTGGCACGGAGTACGATGTAAGTATTTATGCTTTAGCATCTCGCATGTGTGTGAATGTTAACATGACAGTATGCTTGCCATGCGGCTAAATGCTTATGTGTTAAACTGTTTGAATGCCTGTGGGTGAAGGTTGGATTGTTTGAGTTGGAAAAACTCATTGAAATCCGTGTTTTAGCCTACTCGCGAGTAGCAAATTCCAAAGCATTTTCAAAACAAACGGATATGCAATGTTTCTTTCCAAATTAGGCAATCTAGTCTATACTTGTTTGCTGCGCGCATAACATAGTAATTCTAGGCTAATAAATGGAATAAGAACACATAACGTTTTCAAAATCGGATATCATGGTTAGTAGAGGCCAGTCTTCGGACCGGGCGAAAGGGGGTGCTCATAGCTGACCTTCCCCGATCGTACCCAAGCTCCCGAGCCGAGACAACTCCGGTGATGACGGACATGTGGCCTTCGGCACCGAGTCAGGGTTTCCTAAATTTCCCCATTTTAAAAATATTTAGGTGGCGACTCTATATCTGGCAAAGCAGTCCATGTTTGGCACTACTTTTTTCAAAAATCTGTTTCTCAAGACGATTTGCCAGATTTGGACTCTTTGGTTCAGATTAAGAACCGCGACAACAAAAATCGCGAGTCCGAACTGTAGTAGCATGAGCCCCCTCCGCGGGCGCGTCTACACAGAGCACCTAGGATATGCGCATTCCACAAACCGGCTAGAAGGGCTTCGTATTCGGCTTCGTTATTTGATGCTTCGAAGCCGAGCTTGACGGCCTACTTAATTATTGCGCCGTCGGGGGACATGATTATAACTCCGGCTCCACAGCCCCGCTGGTTGGACGATCCATCACAATACAACTGCCAAATGTGCCAAACATAAATCCTTCAGTTCGGTTTCGGTCGAATTTCATCAGACTTGAAGTCGGCAAGGCCCCCAGTGAATTCGGCGATAAAGTCGGCAAGCACTTGTCCCTTGATTGAGGTTCTGGGTAGAAACTGAATATTGTACTGGCCGAGTTCCAGAGCCCACTTTAAAACACGTCCAGATGCTTCTGTACTGCGTAGTACTGATCGGAGGGGATAATCTGTTAGCACCCTAATGCTATGCCCCTGGAAGAAATGCATCAGCTTCCTTGCCGCCATGACTAGGGCTAAGATGAGCTTTTCCAGCGGAAGGTAGTGTATTTCGGCGTCAACCATTGCCTTCCTCACATAATACACTGGCCGCTACTCCCCCAGCTCTTCCT
Source organism: Camellia sinensis (assembly GCF_055761805.1). Taxonomy (NCBI): domain Eukaryota; kingdom Viridiplantae; phylum Streptophyta; class Magnoliopsida; order Ericales; family Theaceae; genus Camellia; species Camellia sinensis. The sequence continues at coordinate 25,477,140 of NC_138969.1, read as the reverse complement.
TTATCAGTACGGCGCTCACGGCTCGGTCAGAAACTGCCAGATACAAAATGAGCGGGTCGCTAGCAGAGGGTGTTGTCAGGAGTGGTACTGAGTGGAGGTAGGTCTTCAGAACGTTGAAAGCGGCTTCGCATTCGGTGGACCATTCAAAAACCTTGCCCTGCCGTAGTGTGTGGAAGAATTATCGGCAGCGATCTGTGGACCGGCTGATAAACTTATTGAGTGCGGCGGCCATCCCCATCAACTTTTGAACCTCTTTTACTGAACGAGGGGAGCCGAGCTCCAGGATTGCTGTGATTTGCCTTGGGTTGGCTTCGATTCCTCTGTGGTTGACAATGTAACCCAAGAATTTTCTAGAGCCGATACCAAACGCACATTTGGAAGCGTTCAACTTCATTCCATATTTGCGTAGGATACCGAATGTCTCTTCCAAATCGGCTATATGATTCTGCTCTTTCTTGGACTTGACCACCATAACGTCAATGTACACTTCCATAGTGTTGCCGAGTTGCTCCTTGAACATAGTGGTGACCAGTCTCTGGTAGGTTGCCCCTGCATTCTTCAGCCCAAAAGGCATAACCTTGTAGCAATAGGTTCCTCTTGGGGGTGAGGAATGCAGTTTTCTCTTGGTCCTCCGGATGCATAACGATTTGATGATAACCTCTGTAGGCATCAAGGAAGCTCATACACTGATGACGCGCCGTAGCATCTACAAGTTGGTCTATCCTGGGAAGAGGAAAACAGTCTTTGGGGCAGGCTTTGTTTAGATCCTTAAAATCGACGCAGACTCGCCAAGTCCCATTTTTCTTCTTCACAACCACAGTATTAGAGAGCCATGTGGGGTAAGTCACTTCCCTGATCGTTTTGGCATCAAGCCACTGGTCTACCTCTTCAATGACGGCGGTAGTGTGCTCTACGGCTGATCGTTGGCTTTTCTGAATAATCGGCTTGCACTTAGGGTCAACATTCAAACGGTGCTCCGAAATAGATGGGTCTACGCCCGGCATTTCATATGGAGTCCACGCGAATACATCAAGATTGCCAAGCAGGAAGGATATTAGTTGCTCTCTGTTGGCTTGACTCAAGGAGGCGCCGACCATGAAGAACCTCTCCAGATTGCCGTCAATCTCAACCCGGTCGAGGTCTTCCGTGGCTTTCTCATTTGGGAGTCGTCCGACATCGTCGAGGCTGTCTCGATCTGGCACCTCAATGGAATTAACTTGCAACTCCTTTGGCGTCTTTCCAGAAAGAAGATAACATGCCTGTGCCGATTGCTGGGAACCACGAATTTGCTCAATGCCGCGTTCTGTCGGGAAGCGTAGAAGCTGATGATAGGTGCTTGGCACAGCACATATTGTATGTAACCAAGTTCGCCCCATGATGAGATTATACGGTGAAGGAAGCTTGACAACCAAGAATTCCACATCTACTGTTCTGGAGCCTACTCGAACGGGTAGTGTGATTTTCCCCAACGGATACTCTGGGTTTGCGTTGAAGCCGAATAATGGATAAGGAGCTGGAGACAGGTCTGATTCGTTGAAGCCGAGTTTGATGAAGGTCTTGTAATACATAACCTCCGAAGTACTCCTCTGGTCTATGAGAACGCGCTCAACGGTAAATCGGTTTACACGTAGTTCAATGACTAGTAGATTAATGTGGGGGACTGTTATGCCGATAAGATCAGAATCGTCGAAGGTAATACTCGGCGCTTCATATGGCCGTTTTGCTGGCGTTAGTTGCTTTTAGGGTACTGGGTGTGACTGAATTGCATGCACAGTTGGGGCGTTGGCAGGCTATATATCATATGAATAACGCCGAACGAAGGTGAATCCTGCCGAAGTGCAACTGTTTTGGTTGCGCTCTTTCGGACATGTTGCTGGAGTCGACCATGTTGCACCAACTCCTCAAGGTGGTCTTTCAAAGCATAGCAACTGTCACTTTTGGGCAGGATCGCCCTTGCGATCCGTCGCACAAAGGGATCATGCTGGTCCTCGTCATCTGAGCTGTTTCTTCTGCGCTTATGCCTTATTCGTGGGCCCTCTTCAGAGGAGCTGGAAGTTTCTGGTCGTCCCTTCCTTTTGGGCTCCGGGGATAATGAGTCGGAGTCGCTATCACTATCTTGTTGCCAAGCTCGAGGTCGTCGACCACCTGCTTTCAGGGGTCGTTCCGGATCTTGGCGCACAGCTTGTTTGGACTTTGCCACCTCCAAGGCCAAATCCTGACGGAGATGCTCGTTCTCAGCGATTAGGTTCTCCAACCTCTGCTCGTTTTTCTTTGCTTGTTCTAGGATCACTTGCATTGCCTCATGCTCTGGAGTCGAAGGTGAGGCGAAGTTCAGAGCGCGTCTTACGGGGATGGTCTGCGGTCCAAGCATGTCTGTTGGAGTGAGGTCATCTCTCTGCGTGGTTTCATCAGTGACTATCGGAGGGTCTTCCGTTACGCCCGCCATGGATGTGTTTGAGTATTCCCACAGACGACGCCAATTGTGGAGAAGTGGTTTGGAAATATTCTTCTGATCCTGGGGAACGCTCGTGATCCGCTGATAGTCACTTGAAAAGGAATAAACACTCCGACCGGGGGTGCCGGAATTAGCACTCCGATGGACAAGTCAGTCTCAATACTCAAGATTACCTATATTCTAAGTTAAGCACAATAATTCTCACATACCTCTTTCTGGCTGATATTCTTCTATTTATATCTTTTCTTCCATGGGCCTCGGGATTAGGTCCATTTCCAACACCCTATTCGGCACATTTTGTAGTAGACCGCTCTTTAATCGCCCCCTTGCTTAATCGGCTATTTGGCCGAATAGAGTTGGATTCGAGCTTGCGAGCTGATGTCGAATGCCACGAATTTCCACTTTCCCAGGTTCGACTATCCGAAATCTCTACGACTCCCAATATTCGGCCCCCACAAATGAGAATTGTCTCATAAATAGGGCATCAATAAAAGTTGGGCTTAGATTTAGACTTGATCTTGGTTTGGACTAAGCATGTGCTTGTGCATGTGCTGAGTTTGGTCTTGATCTTGGACTTGAACTTAGTCTTGAGTTTGGGCTGAACTGTGCTGTGTTTGGCTTAGCTTGTCCATTTGTTTGAAATTGGGCTTGGATCGAATTGTGACCCAACATCCATATCCGTTTTGCGACCTATCTAGTTGATTTATTCAAATATCATTATATACATATTTATTTATATATATTAAGCACATGGAAGGTTTAGACTTTTGTAACTCTCATCTTTTGATGATGGAGTTGATGACCATATTAGTGGCCGTGAGTTTTTAACCTTTATAACTCTAGTTCTAATAATTAAAGTTGATGGCTTTGGTTAATGGCATTTGATGGCCCTCGTGATGATAACCTTCATGGCTAAGAACTCCCCTACTTGTATAAATAGAGGCATTTTCCCCTCTAACTTAGTAGGATGATTTTGGAGAGATTTTTTAGAAGGAAAATGAGATGTTGTTTTGAGATAATAAAGTTGGAGATGGTTTTTATTTCAAAGAAAAATTTTCTTATCTTCTTTGTTAGCCCCTTCTTTGGTTCCTGCTAGAGAGAGAGTGTTGCCATTGTCAAGTTGGCCAAAACTATTCAGAAGGTGCTTCTGCTCTAACTGGTTTTGACCGTTGTATCTTGGGAGACAAACACAGGTATACCTCCAACACCCATCGAGGAGGCGGCGAATTTATTTTAAAGAAACTGTGTATATTACAAGCTTCAATTTGCATCCCTTATCTTTTGTTCGTCAAAGTTTTAAACTTAAACTAGCTCTTGTATATTATTTTGTATGTCCATGTGAATCTATCTTGTAATATGTTTCATGTTGTGATCTATTTCATTCTTATATTTTTAGTTATGTAGTTTATGCTGTATTTCAGTCTTTAATAATAAAAAAAAAATTATTGTCATTTCTATTTAATTTAATTTTATATATTTTTATAATATTATTATAAAAAAATACCAACAATAGTGACGATGTTGGTGGAGGTAGTAGGGTGATATGGTGGTAGCAGTGGTAGTGAAAGTGTGGTGACATTGATAAAACTTTAGTTTACAAAACGTTTTTTTGCCCAAATAACCTTGTTTCTTTGTTGACTAGGAAACGTTTGTATTGCCTTTTGTGTTCTATCATACCAAACGCCAAAAATGCATAAAATGTTTTCAGTTGACACAAGCGGAGGATTAAGTTTCAATTTAAGTTTATGATAAATTATTTTACTTTTCTCACCATGTTACTTCTCATGAATGTAATGTAGAGTATGGACTAGAAGGATTAGTCTCAACAAAATATGATGTTTACAATTATGGCATCATGTTGATGGAAACATTTACAAGATCAAAGCCCTTTGATGGAGATTTGAGTTTGAAGTGTTGGGTGGCTAATGCATTGCCTAATGCAATAGTTCAAGTTCTAGATGCCAACTTGCTCAGGCAAGACATTGAACACAACAATGCAAATGTGCAATGTGTGTCATCTCTTATGCAATTGGCTTTGAATTGCTCTGCAGACTCACCTGAGGAGAGGGTGATCATGAAGGATGTTCTAGTAGCAATCAAGAAGATTGCACTTTGGTATGTTGAAAAATGTAAATAAACTCATGAGGAAAGCATCTCTTCCACATTATTGTGTTTGTGATTTTCAAAATTAATAGGGCATCCTTGGATGTTGATTTAACTTCAATGTTATTTATATATAGAGTCCTAAATCTTTAATCAAATTGTTGGGCTTGCTTTATCGAGATGATAATCATAGTTAATTTAGTTTTGAACTATATGTTAGATCAATCGTTAAACTTGACTTTGTGAATCCATGATCTATATAGTTGCATTTCTGTGCATTTTGCTATAGATTCTTGCATATTGAAACCATAACAGAATTTACCGAATATATAAATGATTTATAAAACGAAAATTAATGTCTATATAAACCACATATAGAGTTATATGGCAATGACATTATTATAATTATAAGCTATAATGATTGATATTTTGTCTTAAAATGAAAGGATCATAAAAGATCATGTCATTTTGTATAAAATTTTTATACAAAAATTATGTTTGTATAACATTACCCATACATATATTTTACCCAAAAAATTATATCAAATCTATATCAGTTGTGTAACATATCTAAAAAAATTACTTAAATTTTATCCAAAATTAAATTTGAGCAAAATTTATTATAGAGATGACCCATAACATACTAACTCTAAATTTACACCCCATTATCATTTTTGAGATCAAATTTTGGCCAACTTTACATAGTAAATTGTCAAAGAATTTGTCACGATTGTATTTACAACTACCACAATACTATACAAAAGAGTCAAAGTCAAAGGCATCATAAATCACTTGCGTGAATTCACCATACTTGACAATCTCTCATCGTAACAAGGGATGAAGTGGGTTCAAAAGATTATTCCAGTTACAATGATCTTGTATTTCACGCCACTTATCGGATATGTCTTCCTTTGGAGACATAGCCAGAGTGTTGTGCCTCTCCTCATGGTCAAAATGGATGTTCCAAATAGAGATGTGAAGATGGTTTTGGATAGGTGGTTCAATATGGAGGTGGAGGAGGTTTGAGAGAGATTCTGCTAGGTGGATCAACCAGTTTGAAGTAGTGGGATTGGATTTAGTGCCAATCATTAGTTGATGATGGGCATGGATTTTGGGAAGTTGGTTTGTGGTGGTGCTGGGGCGATGAGCCCTCGGGATGACGTGGTGGAAGGTGGAGGAAATTGCTTCCATGGTGGTGGTCTAAAGCCCAAACAGGTCATTGCTTGAAGGTACTTCCTCTTAAGATGGCAAATGATTGGGTGAATTACTCTAACGGTCCCTATAGTTTGGGACTTGTGTCATTTTAGTCTCTGATTTTTCAATTGTAACACATTTGACTCTGAATTTTGAATCTTGTTCCAAATAAGGACAATTGAAAATACCATTTGATTTTTCAAGGGCAAAACTGTCAATGTGATAAAATATAACTAATTTGACAAAAATAAACGTCAAAAAAATATTTTGAAATTTTAAAAAATTATTTCTACCCACTAAAGATAACATTATGTAAAATTGATAAATCTTTTAGACATTTATTTATTTATTTATTTTACCAAATTAATTTTTATTATGTGTTTGGATGATAATCATGTAATGGGTGGCTGTTTTTGTTTTTATTAAATTAGTTTCTATTTTTCTAAAAGTCAAATATGGCAACAACTTTGATATCATTATTAAATCGATCCATTAAGTCAAAAAAAATTCAAAACTAAAAATATTTCATATATTAAATGTATCGATTACACATTAAAAGTTTAACAACTACCTATTGCATAATCATCATCTAAACATATAATAAAAATTAATTTGGTAAAATAAATAAATGTCTAAAAGATTTATCAATTTTACATAATTTTATCTTTGGAGTGTAGAAATAATTTTAAAATTTAAAAAAAATATTTTTTGACATTTATTTTTATCAAATTGATGATTTTACTCAATTGTCCTTATTTGAAACAAGATTCAAAATTCAAGGTCAAACGTGTCACAATTGAAAAGTCATAGACCAAAGTGACACGAGCCCCAAACTATAGGGACTATTAGTGTAATTTGCCCTAAATGATTAAAGGAACTATTCAGGACAGTTCTAGCCCATAGCCAACAAAGAACCTGACAAAGAACTTAACGGGCTTGTTTGGTTTGTATCTCAAGATATAATTTTTGAGAAATTTTTTTAAAATTTTGTTTGGTTCAAATTTTTTGAAAAAAAAAATTTCAAAATCATTTTCTCTTCTACAAATCAATCAATGATTTTTTCTCTCTCCTCTCTCATTCTCAATCATTTTTTCTTTCACACATATCTAATCAACTATAACAAAATATCAAATCATCTCAAACTCCAAAACTATTTTCAAAATATATAACCAAACAAATCAAAAAAAATTCTAAACTCTCTCCTCAAAATATTTTTTGAAAATTTATCTCAAAACACAAACCAAACACACCTGACATCTCTTGATTTTTTTTATTACAAAATGACGTAAAAATAAATAAAAATAAAGAAGTGATATTACCCAAATCATACATATATATATATATATATATATTAAAAGTTGTGTTTTTTCCACGCGTAAGTGTTTTTTTTTTTTTTCCTTTCTAAGAGAGTCACGTCAACATGTATTTTTTTAATTACCTATAGAGTTTTACACAAATCCAAACCTAATTTAAATTATACTAACTTTACCATATTTTATAGACTCTATTTGACAAATATTTGTTTTCCATATATTTTTTATGATAAATTGAGATAATTTATACACTCAATATCAATTTTGCATTTCATTTTTTTCTTCTTAATTCTTTCAAGAGTATTAGGTTTTTTTTTTCCTTTTTTTTTAATGCTGAATTAACTTCTTTTTTCTGGTACCTCATTACCATTTGCTATTGACTTTTCAATTGCAGAAACCTGTGGAAAAGCATAGAAAATTCACATAGAATGTGATTGGGTGATGAACTCGTAAACTATGGAGCCTCGTGCATTAGGATTATTAATTTTTCAAACCATGTTAGTAAATTTATGCTACTTGTTAATGAAATCATGAAGATTTCAGTCATTAAGAACTTGATCCGCCTACATTTTTTTTTAATATATTTTTTAATTAAATATTAATTGCGATCGTAGCTAAGCTAAGCTTGCAGACCATTTGGCAAAATTTATTTGAGCTTTAAAAAACGTCATAGCTTTATGGAAGTCTGAAAAGAAGAAAATATAAATAGTTTAAATTGAAAATAAATTAAAAGTTTAAAATTTAAATTGAGAAAATTAAAAAAAAAAAAGAGTTTATTTTGTTATAATGGTCTACTTCTATTTTTTTTTTTTTTTTGGGAGAGGGGGGGGGGGGGTTCATTTTCCCTAGATTAATTATGAGTTATTTCAATAATTCAATTTATTTTTGAAAGCTCATGTATAAATTATTTTTAAAATAATTAAATTAATTTAACAATTATAATTACATCACATCGCTATTTTTGATAAGTAATTTCAATCGGTTTTCGTTTTTCTTTAAAAAAATCAAAATGCAAGAATAGGAAAGAAAATGAAAAAGTAGAAATCACCGACAGACCAAGAAATCAAGCGTACGAGAGGCAATTTGATCGGTGGTCCTTACCATTGAGCTCTTGTTGTGTGCCTAACATTTGACCCTCCTCCAAGAATCTCTCACGCAAGAAACAGGACCACCCCCGTTCCATGGTCTTAATGTTGGTTTGATTAGGTGGATTATAATATAGGATTTAATCGCCATTTGACATTAACTTTTTTAAATTGGAATTTTTTTGGTTTGTGACTAAAAAATTTGTTTGGTCTGATTTTTTTTTATTTTTTTTTACTTTTGTGAAAGAAAAAGTGAAATGATTATGGTTTAAATGTGACATTTTGTCTTATTAACTTATTTAAACCTATTTTATTTTTTATGCTTTTTTAGCCCAACTAAGTTAGCCAAACGAAGACTAGATTAATAATTTATGAAATTCATATTTTATTGTTTAGTTGCAAATATTAGATTTTGATGGCCATTTTATCAAACAAAATTGAAGAATTTTTTAATCCTATAACTAATAACGCAAAACATACATAATAGGAATTATATATTTTTATATCGATTACAAAATAAATGTAGACAAAAAGAAATTATGTATCTCACTAATCCAGTTGGATAATCAATCCTATTCTAATTTCATAAGCCATGTTTGATTCACAAGACTAATAGTGAAGGTATTAATAATCCCATCAAATTAGTGTGGTATTCACTATCTAATTAGATTAGTAGGATAAATTATTCTTTTGTCCATCGTTTGATTTGTATTGAATAAGAAAACATATAAATGTAAGATTACAACTATATTTATCTTTTTTTTCAATCTTACCCTCCATCAATGTTTCTTCACAATCTTTACTTTATCAAAATTTCTTCACAAATGTGATTTTGAAAAAAAAAAATTTATAAATAAATAAATAAAGCAAAATAAAAATACAAAATACAAAGGCCATGTTTGATTTTTTTTTTAATTAAACTAATTTGATAAAATAAATATCAAAAAATATTTTTAAAAATTATTTTCGGCCATCCAAAATATAAAATTTTATAAAATAATAAGTATTTTAATTTTTTTTAATTTCTTTCACCAAATTAATTTTCAAAACAATTCCGAAATAAATTTATGAAAATCAAACCAACCCCTCCCCCCCCCCCCCAAAAAAAAAATATATATATATATATTATAATTTCCCTCTTAAAACAAAAATTATGATTTCGCTATTAAAAAAAAAACACCCGAAAGTAATTAAATCTCTTTCTAATACATCAAAAAAAAGATGCTTATAAACAAAAGCCAAAGGGTAATTAAACACAAGTCTGTATTATATTATCATAGAAACTAATAACCATAAAAGAGTTTTTCATTGTTGCTTATCTCTCGGCAAAGCTGCTGTGTAGAAATGACTAGGGTTTTTTGATTTGGACTCACATTTTTGTTTATATAGCCAAGAGTAAAAATATCTTTTTATTTTATTTTCTAACTTAGAATATATCATTTCACCTCTAACTCATTACTAATAATCTTACAAATTTGTTAGATTAATTATTCATTTGATTAATAATCCTGAAACAAAATTTTAAAACAAACACAGGATTATTGAGCCCCTAGATTAATAATCATAATCTCATACTCTAATCCTATCAATCAAACATGTCCATAGATTATTAATTCTCTCACTATTAATCTTACTAATCAAACATGCCCTAAGAGTACTTGAATCTTCCCCATGTCTAAGCCAACCGACAAGTGGCCTTGGATAGTTTTTTTTTGGATAAATTATAATTAAGCACATATTTTTAAAAATAATTTCAAATTAGTGGTAAATTTTACTAATTTTAATAATTAAAATTATAAATTTTTTTGATGAATTTACAAATATTTTATGAAGATACTAATGTTTTACAATTTTTCTTAATTTTTTTATGGATAAATTGCAGTTTTCTTGCTTTGGCTATTTAAATTTATTTATTTTTATCACTTTGACACTTCCCTTTTCAAGGTTTTTTTTCAACTTATTCTAAAAGTTAACAGTGGACTGTTTTAGAAAATTAGTTAAAAATTGATTTTTTGAAAAAAATATATAAAAAAAGTAAAGACGTGATGCAATCCAAAAAAGCCAAAAAACTGACTTTTAACAAGCTTGTCAAAGTAGGCTGTTTTCAAAATTAGATTAAAAAATATATATTAGCAATCACGTAATATAAAAATATTTTATTATATATAACTACACAAACAGTCTTATTTTGGCAACACGATTAAAAGCTTTTTAATTTTTTTTAAAGTTATATCATCTCTCTATTTTTTTACATATTTTTTTTTTTAAAAAAGAATTAATTTTTAACCTATTTTTCAAAATATGCCATAAATCCAAACTCTATATATAATATATTTTTATATAATGTAACAATTAACCTATTATTTTCTATCTAATTTTAAATAAAAATTAATTTTAAAAACAAACTGATAAAAACTTGAAATATGAAAAGTTAAATCAGGAGAAATTTTTTTTGAAGACTTCAAAGGACCAAAGATTGTTTTGGGAAGATGATTAAAAATTAATTTTTTAATTTTTTTTTAAAAAATGTATAAAAAATATAAGAGATTATATGACTCAAAATGAGTTAAAAGTTAAAAAATAACTTTTAATCAAATTCTAAAAATAGTTCCAAATATAAAAAGAGCCAAGTATAATTACGAGCAATGATTGAGATCTCACCCGCAGAAAACCTCCACAAATCTGAACCACTCATGATGTAAATCTCACACATATATAAGTGAATCTCACACATATATAGAGAGTCAGAATTACTCTAAGAGGGTGTGGGGGTGATCCCCAAAGGATCCAATCATTTTTAGTATAATTACCCATTTTTTATTTGATCCAAATCCAATTAACTAACAGTGGTGATACATATCACCAAAAAAAGAGCACTAAGAGCATCTCCAACGGTGTACCAAATGTTTCACCAAATCTGAGTCAAAAAGGGATCATTTCTTTAATTTGATACTTCGCGCTCCAACGGTTCAACATCAAATCCGTTTCATCAAATTTGCGCTGGGCAACCGGTTGGTTGACCGGCCGGTCAACCGGTAACGGCAAAAAAATTTTTTTTTTTTTTTTTTTACCGGTTTGAACCTTTTTTTTTTTGAACTTTTGGTGGTCGACCGGGTGGTCGACCGGCCGGTCGACCGGGTGGTCGACCACCTAGGCAAATTTTTTTTTTTTTTTTTTTTTTGGACTGGTCTGAACCTTTTTGTGAACGGTCTGAACTTTCTCCGGGGCGACCGGTTGGTCAACCGGATGGTCAACCCGTTCGTCTCATCCCAATGGTTAGGAACAGTGATTTGGTGAAATGCTTCGCCTGCACTCAGTTTGGTACCATTTTTGCTGAATTCTGAATTTGATATCGATTTGGTGAAACCGTTGGAGCTTAAAAAAGTGACTTTTTCACCAAATTTTAAATTTGATGCCAGGTTTGGTTCACCGTTGGAGATGGTCTAAGTGCAGCAGGAAATAAAAATAAAATAAAATATCAAATCAATTGAAACTACAGTGTATTTAAAGTTATTCAGTGTGTTTAGTTTGAGTTTTTTGAATTAAATTTTTTGAAAACTGATTTTTTTTATTTTCGTGTTTTTTTGTTTTTAGTGAATATTTTTTAAATTTTAATCATTTTTTTTACTTTTTTAGATGCACCTTACTTAGATGTATTTAAAAAATAAAAAATTTGTAAAAAAATATTTTAAAAAATTAATAAATTCATAAAAATACAAAAAATGTACTGAATTCTTGTATTTTTTTGTATTTTTTATTTTTAGTGAATTTTTAAAAGATTTTTTTTTATAATTTTTTTACTTTTTAAGTATATTTATGTTAAGCGTGTCTAAAAAATAAAAAAATTACTTAAAATATTAAAAAAATATGAAAAATAAAAAAATAAAATTTTCTGAAAAATATTTTTTGAAAATTAAAAACCAAGCAAAGTATTAGAACCCATTGCTTTAAAACTCTTAAACAATTTTCATTAATTAAATGAGTCCCACTTGAATAGTTGGTTAGACGGTCAAGATTCTAATTCTCAATGCTGACACAAACCACATCTGTACGGTAATGTAACACCACATCCTTGCCAGCTGTTATCACCATGACACTAATGCTATCCACTCCACACACTAACTCCATCATCATCATTATTCACCTGATCCAACGGCCACCATTAAAAGCAACACAACTTGAGAGTTTCACTCACCTGCACCGCGAGCTCATCGACCTCCGTGGATATGTCGTTGATTTAGCGATGTGCAGTCTAGATCTTGTCGTTCGTACGCATCTCGATGATCCTCCTCTATCTGCTCGATGGGTCCTCGATTAGGATGACTTTTGATCAGTCTTTGACTCCACTCTTGTCCAGGCACTCCCCATTCTCTCTCTTTTTTCCTCGAAATATTAGCCGTTGATCTCCTATAAGAATATAAAAATGGCCCGTTCATGGACGGCCTGGAATTCACTCGCGGCCCGAGGTAGACCCGGTCCCAAGCCCAATCCGAGACCTTGGGCGAGGGCCTAGACCAACGTCTTGAAGCCTGGCCTGTGGCCCAGCCCATCGACCCGCTCAAGACCCACTCAAAAAGCCCAGCCCGAGGCCAGGCCCGCTTGAGGTCCAGTGTTATTTTTAATGAAAATAATAAAATTTTTGTAAAAAAAATTTAAAAATTGTTTAGGCCCGCCCAAAGCTCGAATATCCCTGGGCCTAGGCCTAATTTTTTGGTCCGTGAGTCAGTCCGACCCAACCCGATTTTTGGCAAGAGTACCCAAGACCCGACATGGGCCGGGCCGGGCCGGGCCAAAATTATACCCCCAATCTCTTGATTCTAATCCAGATTCTGCCATCAGAAGCTTCTTCAGTTCCCCTGTAATTTTACAATTTTACCCTCAGCATTTCCATCAATGAAAAAGGGATTATTTGGTGTAATTTCTTGTGGTAATCATAAAAAACCATAAATCAAAAAAAAAAATGATGCAGACCACTAATTAGTGATTGCACTAGGGATGTGGCAGTGGGTCCCACCCACTACCACATATGTTTTGTATCTTAGTTTTTGTGTTTTTTTTTTTTTACTTGCCACATCATTAGTGGTGATGTTAGTGGTAGAAATTTAGAGCATGTTTGTTTTGAGGGATAAGAGGGTGGGATTGGACTATTAGTCCCACCGGACTAATAGTCCATTGTTTGTTTGAAAATTTTTGCTTCGGACTAATAGTCCCCCCGGACTATTAGTCCCACAAACATGGGACTATCCTATCCCATGGGGGGTGTGGGATAGAAACCATGGGATTGGTATCCCGTGGGATTATTTTGTGAAATGTCCATTTTACCCTTCATGCTATTACTTAGTGAACAATTAGAAAATGGTAAAATAATCTTTTGAACATTTATAAATTATTTTTTTAGTGTTGTTAATTTAAACTATATATTAAATAAAAAATTTAAATTATAAATTATAAATTAAATTTAATTAAAAATAATAAATTATAAATTATGGCCTTATAAATTAAATTTTTTTAGTGTTGTTAAAAAATTAAATTTACATATTAAATAAATCTTTTTTTAGTATTGTTAATTTAAAATTATATATTAAATAAAAAATATAAATTATAAATTAAATTTATTTAAAAATAATAAATAATAAATTATAAATTATAAATTATGGCCTTATAAATTAAATTTTTTTAGTGTTGTTGAAAATTTAACTTATATATTAAATAAAATTATTTTTTTATTGTCGTTATTTAAAATTATATATTAAATAAAAATATAAAATATAAATTTAATTTAATTGAAAATAATAAATTAAAAATTGTGGCCTTATAAATTAAATTTTTTTAGTGTTGTTAAATTATAAATTATAGATTATAAGGGTAAAATAGTCTTTTGAACATTTATCCTTATCCAGTCCGTCTAACCAAACATTAGATTTACTAAAAATAGTCCAATCAAAACATCTAATCCCATGACTAAACAAACATAGGATACAAATCTAATCCAACCAAATAGTCCCGAGACAATGTATCCCGGGACTAACAGTTCGATGGATTACAATCCCCCCTTATCCAGTCCGTCCAAACAATTGTTGAAATAAAAAACACATACATATCTTCTCACTCCTAAATAATTAACATTTTTTGTAAGCTACGAATAAAAATTACAGCAAATAATGTAACTATTTGGTACCACTTATCTGATTCACTAATATATAATCAATATTTTCAATTTACTTACGTTATTTTTGTTTAATAAGTTATGCATAAAAATTACAACAAACAATGTAGCTGCGTAGTGCAGCTCGTTTGATCCACTAATAAATATGTATTTGGAGTCTCTATAAGGTAAGAATAATTTAAATAAATTAAAAAAAATAATTATTTAAAAATTAAAAAAGTGTTTTTGACCGCTTATTATCTTTGATATGAGACCTCTTCTTATCAATTTTCAACTTAAACAATGTGACTGGTGGGTGCAAATTGCTTATATCATTTTCCTTGTTTATTGCAATTTTCAGTTGTACTTATTAAATAAAAATAACTTAAATAAATTATAAAAAAAAAATTATTATCTAAAAGTTGAAAATGGTTGTTTTCTACTCTTATAATTTTATTATCAACTTTCAACTTACACAAATTACATTTTGTATCCAAAAAAATTAAAATAAACTACATCAAACAATCTTAGGCCTAGTTTGGCATAATTTAAAAAAGTTAAAAAGTCAAAAAGTCACTATCATATTTAAGTCACATCACCTTATTTAAATCACATTATCTCTCTATCACATCACTTCAAACTCAACACATATTTCACGTTTTTTCGTAAAAAATCAAAAAGTACACTTATTTAGATTATTCTAAACAACCCTTAGAGTTCGTTTGAAAAATGGGTTGAATTTTTTACTATTTTAACTTGGGGGACTATTTTAACTTGGGGGCTAAAAAAATTTCATTTAAATAGACTTTTTACTTTCTTAATATTTTATAAGAGAAAAAATATAATAATTATAAATTAGATATGATATTTTATTTTATTAAATTAAAAAATCAATTTTATTTATTTACGGTTAAAATTACCCCGAAACCAACCCAACCCAACCCAACCCAACCCTGCCCAGTCAAACGAAGGCTCAAAGTGAATGATCATTGGCCTGTTCAAATCTAATCAAGGGCATTATGGTCATTTAAAATATTAATCCCGTGATCTTCTCTCCAATACCGTGGTTTTCCATGAAATCTGATGGAAATCTCAAACTCTCGTTTGGTTGCCAAGAAAATTAAAGAATCATCCTCAGAAAGAAACGACAAGTTGTTGCAACTTCTAAGGCCCCTTTGTTTGGTTAACGAGAAAGCGTAGTGTAAGAGGGGCTAATTTGAGCCCATTAAATTAATTAGGCCCAATAGTCCAAGATTGGTGGGCCCGAATTTATCACCATCAAACGGGCTAAAGGGCTCTAAGCCTCGAAAGGGTTCAGATCCACGAACCTAGAGACTTACGTGGGCCCGAACTCGAAAGGGTATTAAACAAACCTAGAGATCCAAGGCACTCAGACTCGAAAGGGTTCGGATCCACGAACCTAGAGACTTACTCGAGCCCGGACTCGAAAGGGTATTAAGCAAGCCTAGAGATCCGAGGCACTCGGACTCGAAAGGATTCGGATCCACGAATCTAGAGATCCGAAACACCTGGCTTCGAACGGATTCAAACGCAATCTAAAAGTCGCTCCGTTAATGAGTCCCAGAACACTTGCGGCCTCGGAGCTTTCCGGGATCTACGCACCAGAACCATGGGCGTAATGGAGTTCGAACAAAGGACCCGATCCCGAGGACGGTGAGTGGAGATAAATTCACTCTTCGGTTAAACTAGCCTATACCCGGGTCGAGGTGGCATGACCCCGGGAGGTCCATGAGACTCGGCAATACTTTGCGGCAGGACGTCCTCTAGGACTACCCCTGACCCTTTGGGATGATTGGGGATCATTGGTTAGGTGTGGCTAAGAAGAAGGGTTCGCCGAGGGATTGATCTCCCCTTCGGGGTTTTCTCATCCTCGGAGAAGTCACCTCCTCGGAGAAGTCACCTCCTCGGACAAGGTGGTTAGAGAGAATATCCCCCATGTGCCTTGCACATGGGCTCCATCCTACATCATGAGGTGCCTATAAATAGCACCCACCCATACCTTTACAAGGGATGAATTTTTGGAGAGATGACTCTTGGGAAAGAACTAATTTCCCATCTTCATTATTAACCTTGAGAGTGAAAGTGGGAGATCCATGGGAGAGCCTTGCCATTATTCTCTCTCTAACCATTTTGCCTTCTTCTTCACCCAATCTCTTATCTCCATCATCTCCTTTACTCTTGTGTTCCTGAGTTGAGACCGTTGAAGAATCTAAGCCTCTCACATTTCTTCTAGAGAATTCGAAGTTGTTCTTCAAGGATCTTCAAAGATCTTCGAATTTTCCAACTCTTTTCTCGAACCCTCTCCTACATTTTGGCGACTCTGCTGGGGAGGCGGATTGGTTAATGGTCTCAACGAGATCTGGAATCCACACAACTCCAACAAGGATGGCGGGAGAAGATGAAGTTCACCAACAAGGATCCTCTAATGGTGGTGATGACAGAACCATGGCTCCAGATCAACCACTTTTGCTTGAAGCCATTCAAGGACTTCAAAATACTCAGCAAGAGATTCTTACCACTCTTTAGAATCTCACTCACACCATGTTGGTGATGAGTTCTAACTTTGCACCGGCGCCAAACGGAAATCAAACTGGTGGTGGAGTTATTCCCGCCGGAGCGCAAAATCAAATCCAAGGAGAAGTAGGCCCCAATCAGCCTATGGCTCATGGCAACACGGCCACAGTAACACATGCTCAAACCACAGTAGGTGGCAGCAGTTTGCCCATGCCCGGGCTCCATGGCGTGCCGAGCCAAGATCCAATGGTGACTAGGGGAGTTTCTGGTGTAATGAATGGCGCTCCAACGACTGCTGGTGTCCAAGAAAACATAAGGAGCATGATGGCGCAAAAGGGAGCTATGCCCGTACCTAATCTTGTTACCCCACCAGTGAATGTTACCCAAGCACCAAGCGGGCCTCCTTTGATGTCGACAACAAATCTGCAAGCACAACCCGGTATAGCGGCGCCGTGCAGTGGACTCTACGGGCCTCAATTCAATATCCCATCACCAACTGGCTTGTCTATAGGCGTTGATGGCCAGTACCGTCAAATGTCCTCACCAATGATGAATTCGCAGCACCAGAATGGCCAAGTAGCTCAGTCTTCGGGTCCATAAGCCAAGTCCCGGGAATACCACCATCAAACTCTCTCCCTCAACAGTTTCTCACTCTCGCCGATGTGCAGGCCATGTTCGATCTCGAACGAGGCAAGAGGACCTTACCCTCTTTGCCTGATCCAGACGTCAAGCCGCCCTACCCCATTGAGATGCTGAGCTATCCATACCCTGAGGGGTATACAGTGCCGAAGTTCATCAAGTTCGACGGCAAACAAGGAAATGCCCGAGAACATGTTGTGCGATTCATCGAGACTCTGGGTATTCACGGTTCAAACCACGTCCTCCGACTGAGAGAATTCTCTAAGTCCCTCACCGACCGAGCATATAGTTGGTATGTTAATTTGGCCCCAAACTCTGTCCGAAGTTGGGAGGAAATGGTTAACAAATTCCACTCCAAGTTCTTTCAAGTGGCGGAGAAGGTGACCACACTTACATTGTGTAAAGAGAAGCAACAAGAAAGTGAAGACATCATTGACTACGTCAAAAGGTTTCAGGACAAGGCCGTGGATTGTTATGAAGCAGTTGAGGAGAGTTATCTGGTTCAAATTTGTCTAGAAAGGGCATTGAGCAGGTACAAAATGTTTCTAGTTAATCACAAGCTACCCACCTTCTCGGCATTAATAGAAGCAGCTCGGAACATTAGCATTCCTCAGGCTCAGGAGTCCGGATTTAAGGCCAGTTACAAGACTAGTTTCAAATCGTCTCGTGGACCTATTGTTGCTGCTACCTCTGCCCCAGATACCCGAAATTCACAAGGAGGAGGTCATAGAGGCCAGAAGAGAAAACAATATAATGGTGAAAAGGGGAATGTTTCTTATCCATGTGGAATCGAGGAAGTGAAAGCTCTAGTTAAGGAGTGGGTGGCCGACGGAGAGCAAAAATTGCCTTATGTTGAAGAAATGCCATCAAAAAAGGACCGCGAGAGCCCTGAATTTTGTGTCTACCACCGTACATTGAAACATCCGACAAAGAAGTGTTGGACTCTCAGGAAAATCTTCAGAAATAAAGTCGAGGCAGACGAATTGAGGTTCAAAAAGCAAGGGACTCAAGACATCCGAGAACAACCATATCCTCAACACCGAGACAAGGGCAAGAATGTTACTATGATAGCTTATGAAGGCCCGATGATCGAGGCTATCGCCAATCTCGACGACGATGATTGTTATCTGGACGACATCCTCGAGCCAGAGGGTGAGCAAGTTTACTATGGAAGTGCTCTCGATCCAGAGGGCAGAACATTTATGACTCATAGCGAAGATCCCTTTGATCCAGAAGGAGGAGCAGAGTACTACGGAAGAGGAGGACACCATGTTTATGTGGCATCTTATTTTGAGGAGACCGAGGAAATGGTTAACTACGAGCCTCCAAGAGTGGAAAAAGATCCGGATCACTATGCCAAAACCTTGCAAGACTGTGTAAAGTTCAAGCAGTTCTTTGACCAGCTTGGACTTTCCAGGGAGGCAAGAACAGAAATCACCAAGTCTATCATTAATATAGCCGAGGCACACCATGATGAATGCATGTCGACTGAGGGATCCATCCCGAGGAAGGCAAAAGAGCAATCTAGTGCCATTACTTTCTCCGAGGTTGATCGGAAGTATCCTTTTTCTCACAATCGCCCGCTTTATGTGACTGTTTTTATTAACGGGGTTGAGTTCAAAAGGGCCTTTCTAGATAGTGGAGCCTCTATCAACATTATGACTCGCGCTACTCTAGAAAAGGCCGGAATCTCTGAAGAACGCATTGTGAAGCAACCGATAGTCATCACTGGCTTCGGTGGAGAAAGAAGAGTTACTATCGGATGCGTAACAGTTGATTTAACCGTTGGAGAGATTCGCTCGGCCACCAAGTTCCATATTATCGATTCTGAGGCAAATTATCACATCATTCTAGGGAGGACCTGGATGCATAGATATGGGGCTGTACCATCGAGTTATCATCAGTGTGTTAAGGCTAAATGGGGAAAGAAGACGGTGACAATTCAGGCTACAGAAAGGCCTTTCGAGATCCCTGAATCTCATTATTCTGATGCCATCTACTTCACCGAATTGGCTGTCGAAGAAGTTCCCACCACCTCTAAGCCTCGAGGGGTCAAAATTCCTCGTTGGGAGGATATCAAAGATGACAAGGAGCCGATGGCAGGATCAAGTAAGCGGGCGATGTCTAGACCAGAAAGTCCGCCTATTCCTCGGAAGGTGATGAAAGTCCGAGAAGGAGGCAAGATGGTGTACTATTTATGAAGGTGTGGGGAGTCGGTTTCTTCAGTCACCGACTCCGAGTCAAAAGAAGAGCCTCCTGACAATGATATAGTAATAGAGCCTGAAGTGGCTCCAGAATGCATGCAAGATGGGCCGAAGCCTCAGCCTGAACAACTTATTGAAATTGATTTGAGTGATGGACAAGATGCACCGAGGCCGGTATTCGTAAGTTCGAGCCTTAGCCCAGAGAAGCGGGAACAGTTGTTAAAGTTGATAAGCCGATACTCAGATGTGTTTGCTTGGTCATACAAGGAAATGCCCGGACTAGATCCTGACCTAGTCTTCCACTATCTTGATGTGTTCCCAAACTCCAAGCCAATTAAGCAAGCTGCTCGAAGATATCATCCAGATCTCGAAGAGAAGATTAAGGAGGAGATTGAAAAACTTCAACAGGCTGGTTTCATCCGGCCAATACAGTACCCCACGTGGTTAGCAAACATCGTGCCAGTAAAGAAGAAGAATGGCCAAATCAGAGTATGTGTAGATTTTCGAGATTTGAACAAATCTTGCCCGAAGAATGAATTCCCGCTTCCTCACATTGACACCCTCGTGGATGCCACCTCGGGACACCAGATGTTCTCATTCATGGATGGATTCAGTGGATACAATCAGATTAAAATGACTGAAGAGGACGCAGAAAAGACTGCTTTTAGAACACCTCTCGGAAACTTCTTCTATACAGTCATGCCTTTCGGACTCAAGAATGCCAGAGCAACTTTCCAAAGGGCTATGACTGCAATCTTTCATGACATGATCCATCGTAAGGTGGAAGATTATGTTGATGATCTAGTGGTGAAATCCAAGAAAGAAGAGGACCATCTCCGAGACCTTGAGAAGGTATTAAAGAGGTGCCAGAAATTCAAAATGAGGATGAATCCTCTCAAATGTGCTTTCGAGGTGACGGCCGGGAAGTTCCTCGGGTTTCTTGTACATAGGCATGGTATCGAGGCAGATGAAGACAAGGTCAAATCTATCAGAGCAATGCCTCCTCCGCATTCTCAGAAGGAGTTAAAGAAGTTCCTCGGGAAGGTGTCTTATATTCAGAGGTTTATCCCAGCACTAGCAGAGATCTCTGCGCCTTTCGGCTCTTTGTTAAAAGGAGATGCCAAGTTCGAGTGGAACCAAGAGCACCAAAAGGCCTTTGAGAGAATCAAGGCGGCCTTAACCTCGCCTCAGACCATGATAGCCCCGCAGCCCGGGGTCCCTCTAATGTTGTACCTAACTTCAACCCCCAAGTCCATAGGGGCATTATTGGTCCAAGATGTAGATGGAGTAGAACGCCCGATGTATTATATCAGTCGGAAGATTCGAGGAGCAGAAGTCCGATATACTCCGGTGGAGAGACATTATTTAGCTTTGGTATTCACTGCCCAAAAGCTCAAACATTACTTCTTAGCACATCATATTCAGATTGTTACTAGGAGTGATCCAATCCGATACCTCATCAGCAGGCCTGCTATAACCGGGAAGGTGGCAAGATGGTTGTTAGCACTGGGTGAATTCGAGATCACATGTGTAGCCCCCAAGGCGATTAAAAGCCAAGCCTTAGCTGACCTCCTTGCTCAAATTCCAAGTGGTGACTATGAACCAGTGAATGAAGAAGTAAGAGGAGAGGTGCATGCAGCTATGGCTTCCGAGGAAAGCTTTTGGACATTGAGCTTTGACGGAGCAGCAGCCGGAGGTAAAGGAGGAACCGGGATAGTCCTTACAAGCAAAAGTGGGAAAAAGTTATATTTGTCTTATAAACTGGATTTCCATTGTTCGAATAATGAAGCCGAGTATGAGGCTCTTATGTTAGGCTTGATAGTAGCTGAGAAGCACAGTATCAAGAAGATTCAGATTCGGGGGGACTCAAAGTTGATAGTGAAGCAAGTTTCAGGACAGTTCGTCTTAAAGGAGCCTGCCTTGGCCACATATCGAACAACAGTCCGAAGGCTTCTTAACAAATTTCAGAAGATCGAAATAGAGCATATGCCTCGTTCCGACAACAAGTTTTCAGTCGCCCTCGCTACATTAGGGGCAGGAGTTGATATCCCAGAGGAGGAGGCGACAATTATTATCAAGAAGAGAATAGAGCCTTCGATAATACCTGAAGACAAAGGCCTTCCGGAGGACTGGAGAGGAGAAGTCCTCGAACAACTCAGAAGCAAAGTTGGAAAATTGACTATGGCCAAGCTTGCCCAATTCATAATTATTCAAGGTGAACTTTACTTCCGAGGAGGTACCGGATTCCTAGCCCGGTGTGTTGGCCAACAAGAAGCAAGTTTCCGACTACAACAGATTCATGAAAAATCCTGCGGAGATGGGGATATCAGTCTGTACAGAAAGATCCAAAGATATGGCCATGATGGTATATGACGGCCACAACTCGAGCAGCTGGTGAAAGCTTTCCAAATGATCTTGCAACTCTAGGGGCAAATGTCAACATTCCGTAAAAGAAGTCTACTTATGACATTTACAGTTTGCATTTACTGCATTGTCCATGAAGTTCTATCTTTCTTATGTTATGAAGAAATTTATTTCCTCAATATTATGTATCTCCATTAAAAGTTATTTTCTCTACATTGTATATCTTCATTGTGTTATGTTGCTTGAAACAGTTTTCAATTTTTGTTGCCCCTCAAAGAAGAAAAAGGAATGGTAGACTCAGTTACCTACCTGAAGGGAGTTTTCTTGACACAGTAGAAGTATACTTCCACTCGGACGTCCGAAGAGCAGCCATGGCTTCCATCAATGCAAGCTTCGAGGGTCTTTCTTATTGAAGTAGAGTGTGTGCTCCCATTTCGACCTCCGAAGAATAGCCCTTACTTCTGTCAGTTCAAGCTTTAAGGATCTTTCTTGTTGAAGTAGAGTCTGTTCTCCGCCTCGGACTTTCGAAGAACAGATCTTGCTTCCATCAGTGCGAGCTTCGAGGGATAGCCTTTGCTTCTATTAGCTGCCGAAGTAGAAGTGCGCATCCACTCGGACCTTCGAGAGACAGCCTTGTTCCTGCTCGGACTTCTGAGGGAGAGCCTTCCGAGGGACAACTCTTGCTCTCATTAGTGCGGGTCCGAAGAACAGCCCTTGATTTCATCAATACGAGCTCCGAGGATCTTTCTTTTCAAAGTAAAGTGAACTCTTACTCGAACTCCCGAGGGATAGCCTTTGCTTCCATTAGCTGCCGAAGTAGAAGTGCGCATCCACTCGGACTTCCGAGGGACAGCCTCGTTTCTGTTCGGACTTCTGGGGGACAGCCTTGTTTTCGCTCGAACTTCTGAGAGACAATCTTTACTTTTGTTGGTGCAAGCTTGGTAGACTCGGTTATCTTCCAGAGGAATCTTTCTTGCCAAAGTAGGGTGTGTGCTACCTTCGGACTCCCGAGGGACAGTCTTGCTTTTGTTCGGACTTCCGAGGAACAGCCCTTGCTCTCATTAGTGCGGGTTCCAAGGGCCCCGAGGTCGTGGATTTCAATCAAGAATTCATTTGCCTGAAATAGCAAAGCCAACAAATGAGACAAATCCCATATATATTTTTACAAGCCCAAGTTCATGAACAACAAATATATATATATATATATTCAAGAATGGGTTTCGGTAATCTGAAATAGCAACACAAAGAGGATGGGCCGATGATCGATGCCGCGTTGAGAGGGCGGCATGGTCGGCATTGGCTAGATCACAATTGAAGACAGCAAGTCGGCGGTGGCACAAGCTGTGCAGTGCTAGGCAAGACCACACACGTCGCGTTGAGTGGGCGGACGTGTGTGGTCAATGTCGGACAATTCGAAGCCGGAGGCAGCAGTGATGTCGTAGCGGAGTTGGCGTCGACGTTGAGCAACAAGACTGAGCTAGGTTGGGCAAGACCACACACGTTGCGTTGAGAGGGCGAACGTGTGTGGTCGACGTCGGATAAGCTGAAGCCGGAAGCAGCGATGTGGAGCTAGGTTGGGCAAAACCACACACGTTGCGTTGAGAGGGCGAACGTGCGTGGTCGACGTCGGATAAGCTGAAGCTGGAAGCAGCGATAGTGCCACAGAAGAGTCGGCAACCACACACGTCACGTTGAGTGGGGCGATATGTGTGGTCAGCGTTAGACCGTCGAAGCCAGAAGCAAACCAACAGAGAGAGGCCAGCGGTGGGTATTGTCTTCACTAGTTCAAGATTGTTTGCAAGCCTCAAGACTGAAATAAATTATCACCAGAATTCCCAAATTAGAAAATGTATCAGTACATATTTATTTTGAGCACAAAAATCCATCAAAACAATAAGAAGGAATACCCACAGACCCAAAAATATAAGAACAAAA
The DNA here is from genome assembly GCF_055761805.1 of Camellia sinensis. NCBI lineage: Eukaryota > Viridiplantae > Streptophyta > Magnoliopsida > Ericales > Theaceae > Camellia > Camellia sinensis. Next base: position 25,453,168 of record NC_138969.1, on the reverse strand, counting down.
AGGAAGAGGGCTTTGAGCAAAGATTCAACTAGATCTTGAAGTCCAAAGACCAATGAATCTGAAACAGTGAAGGGAATGAAATTAGTTGAGTAAAAATCAAAACCCATGTATATATATATATATATAAAGAGCTCACTCACAGATCTGAAGCAGTGTAGAAGAAATAAAAGAAATGGGCAGAGTAAGCACTGTGGAAGGAAGAAATAGACCAAAGCTCATCAAAATGAAGAGCTGGCTTGGGTCCAAGAACAACCAGGACGGGTTGGCAGCAGCGTGAGCACTGGTATTTCAAGAGCCAAATCAGTCCGAGAAATTTCTGGCTAGACCGACCAACGACGCGTTGAGAGGGCAGCGTGGTCGGCGCCAACAGTGACCTCACGAAGGCCGACGACAATGGCTTGTGTGGCCTTTGGTTCAGCAACTGTAGAGCTTCATTGGAGGAGAAGGAAGCTGGGTTGGCCTCTGTGTTGTTAAAGAAGGAGAGCACGACAATGGTCCTCCGGAATTGCAAATGCAAAACTTTGTTGAAGAAGATGCCATTCTGGGTCTGGTCTCTCAGTTTAGAGAGGGAGAGCGCCGCAACAGCGCAACAGCTGCACAACAAAAAAATAAAAAAAAATAATAAGAAGCTATGCATTAGGGCTTTTAGCCTCTTTCTTAAATAGAAAAAGAGAGGGTATAATTTCCCGGATATTTCCTCACCAACAAAAAAAAAAAAAATTCTGAGTATATGTGTAAAGGAGGGCCCAAGCAGTTTACGGGTTTTCGATTTCAAGAAGAGCAGTGGTTTCCACTTTTTAGAGAGAGAAGAGGTGGGTTCATGGTTTGTATATATATATATATATATAAAAGGAGCAGAGCCGTGGTGGTACTGTATTTTTATAAAGAAAAGTTTGTTTTGGAGCAAAAAGATTGGTTATGGTGGTCCCTCACATATTCCACAATATATATATATATATATATTTATATATATAGAAAGTGTCATACGTTTATGGGTTTCCAAAAAGGGAAATGCTAGAGAGCTCTAAATCTAGAGCTCTAATTTGAGCTCTAGTGATGTGTCCAAGTAAAAAAAAAAAAAAAAAACAACAAGGCAAGGCACAAACATCACATCAGAGTGGGTCCCACATTCCCGTTAGAGCTATTAGAGCTCCTATATTAGAGCTCTAAAGCATTTTTGTTTCCAAAAAAGGGGGTCAGCTTTTGTGATTTGTTTATTTTCAAGGAAATGGATTATTATTATTATATTCTTTGGCAATTTAGTTGGTGCTGTATTAATTATATGTCCAGGTTGATTTGGTGGAGCATTAAACAATTCAAGTTTTGATTTTTTTCCCAAAAAAAAAAAAAAAAAAAAAAACCAGTTATTTATTTATTTATTTTTTTTTTTTATTAATTGTCAACTTTATTCGTAATTTACGGTGAGTCCTCAATTTTATCCATAGATTTTATCAAGACCAAATATTCCTGAAGACGTAATGTGAAGCATGACAGACAAGGTGAAACTATGCATGTCCGAGAAAATTACAATTTCTCATACATGCAAGGGGCAAATGTAAGAGGGGCTAATTTGAGCCCATTAAATTAATTAGGCCCAATAGTCCAAGATTGGTGGGCCCGAATTTATCACCATCAAACGGGCTAAAGGGCTCTAAGCCTCGAAAGGGTTCGGATCCACGAACCTAGAGACTTACGTGGGCCCGGACTCGAAAGGGTATTAAACAAACCTAGAGATCCGAGGCACTCGGACTCGAAAGGGTTCGGATCCACGAACCTAGAGACTTACTCGAGCCCGGACTCGAAAGGGTATTAAGCAAGCCTAGAGATCCGAGGCACTCGGACTCGAAAGGATTCGGATCCACGAATCTAGAGATCCGAAACACCTGGCTTCGAACGGATTCAAACGCAATCTAGAAGTCGCTCCGTTAATGAGTCCCAGAACACTTGCGGCCTCGGAGCTTTCCGGGATCTACGCACCAGAACCATGGGCGTAATGGAGTTCGAACAAAGGACCCGATCCCGAGGACGGTGAGTGGAGATAAATTCACTCTTCGGTTAAACTAGCCTATACCTGGGTCGAGGTGGCACGACCCCGGGGGGTCCATGAGACTCGGCAATACTTTGCGGCAGGACGTCCTCTAGGACTACCCCTGACCCTTTGGGATGATTGGGGATCATTGGTTAGGTGTGGCTAAGAAGAAGGGTTCGCCGAGGGATTGATCTCCCCTTCGGGGTTTTCTCATCCTCGGAGAAGTCACTTCCTCGGAGAAGTCACCTCCTCGGAGAGGTCACCTCCTCGGACAAGGTGGTTAGAGAGAATATCCCCCATGTGCCTTGCACATGGACTCCATCCTACATCATGAGGTGCCTATAAATAGCACCCACCCATACCTTTACAAGGGATGAATTTTTGGAGAGATGACTCTTGGGAAAGAACTAATTTCTCATCTCCATTATTAACCTTGAGAGTGAAAGTGGGAGATCCATGGGAGAGCCTTGCCATTATTCTCTCTCTAACCATTTTGCCTTCTTCTTCACCCAATCTCTTATCTCCATCATCTCCTTTACTCTTGTGTTCCTGAGTTGAGACCGTTGAAGAATCTAAGCCTCTCACATTTCTTCTAGAGAATTCGAAGTTGTTCTTCAAGGATCTTCGAAGATCTTCGAATTTTCCAACTCTTTTCTCGAACCCTCTCCTACACGTAGGAAAGTAAAAGAAAATAAAGGGGCTCCTAACCATTTTGACGTCCTATTAAACAGTAGCAAACCATTTTAATTTTGACATAAAAACTTGTTTTCTTTTCCCAATGAAAAAGTGAATACAAACCAACAACCATTTCATTTTCCTACATTTTCTCAGCAATCAAACAGAAGAAAAAAAGAAAAAAAGAAAAAGAAAAGAAGTAGATCTGCAAAACTTACCAAATGTTGATTGAGAACTCACGGATATCTAGTGCCGGATAGTACCGTGAGCGACCCGAATATGCAAATTCGGAGCCTGAGGATCCGAATTGTCGGATCATTTCTGCACCAACATTCCACCAGGTCTCATTTCCCACTCAATCCCTTCTTCTCTCGATGTCGTCGTCGTCTCCGAGCTTTTGCTCAATCGACGGTTGAAATTCAATCTTCTCTATTACTTGGAAACACCGAGAAAATGTGTGTCCAAACTGAATTCTGAAGAATTTACAAAATATTTGAGAAATATATCCAATAATTATGTACCCATAGCCCTGCCGACGCAAACAGTTAGGGCCGTGTTGGTTATATATAAGCTGTGTCACTGTGTTTGTGGGGATGCTACTAGGGGTGCAACTCGGGCGGGTTCGGTCGGGTTGGGGGTCTGTCCAAGTCCTACCCGAATTGTATTTGGCAATGCCTAAGCCCGCCCAAGCCCGACCATGAACTCGAGCATTGCTGCCCAAGCCCGGCCCAAGCTTTGTATTTTGAACTCGGGTTAGCCCGAATTGCCCGAATTGCCCAGATTGCCGGAATTGCCCGAGTCCAGAAACCTATAGGTAGATCTAAGGGTAGACATAAAAAATGCTAATCTAATGGTAGAAGACTAACCAAAAAAAAATAAAAAATAAAAATTAAGACTAACTCTTTTACTTAATTTATATATATTATATAATTTATTAAATTATATATATATATTATATATTATATATTATATAATTTATATAATATATTAAATTCAATTCGGGTTCGGGTTGCTCGGGTTGGCCATTGGTTCTGCCCAAGCCCGGCCCAAATTGCAATTCGGGCATCAAAAATCTGCCCAAACCCGTCCAGATTACAAGATATAGATGCCCAAGCCCTAAAAAAACTCGGGCTGGGCTCGGGTTGCTCGGGTTGAGCCCGCCCGAGTTGCACCCCTAGATGCTACACCCGTGGGGTTTGGAATGATCTATTTTGGTTAAAATAATCAATAAAAATAAAAAGATTGGAATGATAAAATGCCACATTTTATATATTTACCAATCACTTTTTTTTTCATAAATATCTTTTTAACTACCAAAAAAAAAATCTATAAATCAAGTAAAAATAAAATAAAATATTTATTATATATAGTGTGCTGATCTAGTAGTAAGAGTCTTCTTCATTAGTAATTTTTTGACTTTTTACGAAAAGATGTGCAGAAAAATAGAGAGGTGATGTAACAACTTTTAGTAACTTTTTGACTTTTTGACTAAAATAGCCACTCCCCAAACGAGACCTAAGTCTAAAGTTCAAATCTTCTATTAATCTGTTTTTTATTTTTAAATAAAAAAATAGACACGTGATAGCATAAGAAATCAAGGTTTCAGGACACCATAAAGAGTGTTCGCCCTATATATATAATGTTTACTTTATATATAATATAAATAACTTTTTTCTTCATAAAATAGTTAATTAATCAAAATGTCAAATAAAATAATCAAGTTTGTAAACGAGGGTATATAGGGGTCTTTTGGGAAGCACAAAAAAAGTCAATTTTTAACTTTTTATCTATTTTAGGTCACATTATTTCTCATATTTTTTTTTTCACAAAAAGACAATATAAACTAAAAAAGTCAAATTTTTACCAATTTCCTAAAACACCACATATTGGTCACACGCGTTAGTGAGGTTATATATATATATATATATATATTTCTTTCATCTCAAAATAATTGTTCTTTTAGAAAACTTAACTTTTTTTAATAGTACAATTATTATATTTTAAAAATATTAATTTTTCAAAATTACCTTTTGATAGTACATTTTTTGAAAATATCAATTATTATAATTGTACTTTTTATGTTATTAATAAATTTAATAGACGAGCAAAATTGTAAATTCATATTATTTTCTTCCTTAATTTTTGAAAGGGACTAATATTTTGGATTTGAGCGAGCATATTTTAATTTTAATTTTAATTTACTTTATTAATTGATTTGATATAATATTCTTTTGTTATTCTCAACAAAGACTAAGGGGTTGTTTGGGGTGTTCTAAATAAATGTATTTTTTGTCTTTTTAGACTAAAAAGTTGAGATTGAAAATATGAATGTTTGGGTTAACTTTTTGATTTTTTATGAAAAAATGTGTATTAAAAAATTGTATAAATTAATGTGTAGAGGAAAATTAGTATTGGGAGTTGTGCAGCCGTAATTGTTGACTTTTAATAAATAGTGATAACTTTTTAACTTTTTAAGTAACTTTTTAACTTTTTGACTTTTTTGAGACTTCCCAAACTTGGCCTAAAGATGAAATAAATATAGTAAAATATAGAAAATAAAGACTACAGGTTGAGTTAGGTCTTGTTTGGGAAATTGAAAATTTTAGTTAAAAAGTTTAAAAAATATTACAAAAAGTCAATTTAATATCTTTTTTTTTTTTTTTTGCGCGTTTTTGAAAAAATAAATAAAAAATCACTAAAACAAAACAATTTTCAAATTAACTCATTTGTGAAGGCTAGTTTTAGCACCAAAAAAAAACACAAAAAAAAAAAAAAAAACAAAACAAAAACAGAAAGATTAAAAAATCACTACAAAAAGTCAATACAGTATCTCTACTTTTTTTTAATTATTTTTTCTTATAAAAAGTTACTAAAAAAAATAAATTTCCAAAGACACTCGTTTTGCAAAGCGTGAAGTGGAGTTCAAATTTTATCATTGTTTTCTTACTCACTTTCCTTGAAAAAAAAATCAATAAATCTTATTAAGATTATATAACTCATATTACATCAATTTGTAAAATAAAAAATAATATTAAAAACTTTTACAAAAATTAGTTAAATTTTATTAAAAATTTATATGGATCTCTTGTCTAGATTTCTTAGAATTTGTTTAATTAGACAACTTATAAAGCTTATGACAAATAATTACATTTTAAGTTTAGATAAACATTAGAGTTCTATGTTGGAAAAATATTACCAAACTATATAGAAAATATAATTTAAAATTATGTAAACTGATTTTGGCAAAATCAAAACTGAAATAAATTGACAAAATAACGTAACAAAACTTATAATACATAAAAAGATAAAACTTGATTGAGTCGAGTGTGTGACACTTTTTCCTTAAGACAGATTCGTCCTCCCACCGGTGCTTAGGATTCAATGGACGTCTATCTCCCAAGATACAACGATCAATGTCTTGCACTAGTAGTACTACTATTGCAAGCCTAGCGAACTTTGCTATGCATGTACTCTCTTTATAGAAAAATTAGACTCAGGAAAATATGAAAAAAAAAATGTAAAGATGAAGAAAAATGATGAATTTTCAATCCAAATTGAAGTGAGGGAGATGAAATTTATAAGCTTCTATGTGACTCTTCGGAAAGGTTGTGACCTTTCAAAAGGACACACATTTCCAACTCAAGAGACACAACTATTGAAGTAAATTTCAATTCAAATTTTCCAACATTCTATAGTTTTTATTAAGCTAATTGCTTATATTAAACAATATGTTAATGATTTTTTAAGGGTTTGTAAGGTCCCGGTGTCCCACATCGAGAATGGAGGGAGAGTTCCTGGGTTATAAAAGTAAAAATTTGAACCTTTATATAGTATCGAGGCCTTTTTCCCGCCTGGAGAAATCCTTAGCAGAACTCTTCAGTTAAGCGTGCTTAGACTGAAGTAGTTTTGGTATGGGTGACCCACTGGAAAGAGCAAATCCGTGCGGGCGAGATCCAAAGCGGACAATATTGATGACATGTGAAGGGTTAGGGCGTTACAAATGGTATCAGAGTCGACTTTTCGAAGTACCGAGTGTGGGCCCCTAGTATCTCTCGATGCATGTGGGCGAGCTTGTGAGCTGGCAAGCTACTGCACGGGGACGTGCAACTCTAAGGGGGTGGATTATAAGGTCCCGGTGTCCCACATCGGAAAAGGAGGGGAAGTTCCTGGGCTATAAAAGTAAAAATCTAAACTCTTATATAGCATCACGGTCATTTTTCAGGTGGTGAAATCCCTAGCAGAACTCTCCAGTTAAGTATGCTTGGCTGGAGTAGTTCTAGAGTGGTGTGACTCACTGGGAAGAACAAATTCGTGTGGACATAGCCTAAAGTAAACAATATCGATGACATGTAAAAGATTGGGACATTACAAGGTTGGTCCTTACACTTTAGTAATTATATGGGTAAATTACATTTTTATTTTTATAATTTGATTTAAATTTTACTTTAATTCTTATTATTTTAATTTGAATAAATTTATAAGTTCTTACCCTTTAAGTTTAGTACTAATTTGATTTTTCTGTCCAAATTATCTTCAATATTTACGCATGACACTTTAAAATTATTATTTTTAACATCTAATTTAAATGAAATAACTAAATTAAAATTAATTTTAAAGTATAATTTATTTTAGTTATTTAAAATACTATATATTTTGTCATGTGATGCGATATCATCATATTAATTATAAATATGATTAAAGAGGCACACCAAATCAATCCAATTGTAATATAAAGATGATAATAAATAACTTTTGTCACGGTATTATGTTGTTTTTTATGATTTTTATGATTAAAGAGGCCTAGCCTGGTTCAGCCCATGTCGGGCCTCGTGAACTCTCGTCAAAATTTGGGCCGGGTCGGCTCACGAGCTAAAAAATTAGGCCCAGGGGTATTAGGACTTTGGGTCGGTCTGGTGGGCCTGGGCCTAACCTCGGGCTTGGGCAGGCCTGACCAATTTTTTTTTTATTTTTTTTAAATTGTTCTGTCAAAATTTTATTATTTTTCACTAAAAAAGACATTTGGGCCTCGAGTGGGCCGGCCTAGCAGGGCCTCGGGCGCGGGCCTTGAGTGGGCTTTAAGCTGGCCGATGGGCCGGGCCAGGCGGGCCGGGCTTCAAAATGACGGCTCAAGCCCTGGCTCAAAGACTCGGGCCTAGCCCCAAACAGACCTAGCCCATCCCGAATAGCGAGCGAATTTCGAATCGCCCACAGGCCGCAGACCATTTTTACACTCGTATTTGCATGTTTCTTGGTTAGTTGGGTTGGTGGATTTGGATAAAATTTGGGCTCTGAGTTTTTACTGTGAAATACTGTTTAGGATAGGTTTGAAAAGTGATTATTTAATGTTTTTTTTTATTATTTTTTATTAAAATATTTTTATATTTATAAATTATTTTTTACTAGAAGTATTCGTGTTTAGGAATGAAAATGAGTAATTTTTATAAATTTTGTGTGCAAATTCTTAATTTTCAATTTAAAAATTATTGGTTCAACGGTAAAATTTTAACTTAATAAGTTTGAGATTATGGATTCAAGTCATAAGACAATCACTTTATAACTATGTCGAATGTTAGATGTATACTTAATCTTTTTCCTCCTAAGCACATATTAATGTATACTAATTGAGTATTGATATTTTTAATTTCATATTTTATCAAAACTCTGAACCTACCTTCTCCTATACTTTAACCTATCCTATTAATACTCTCTCAAACTTTTTTTCATTAAAATCAAGTTGCGATGAATATATCGTATTGGGTAAATTTTTTTATCCCAATTCATGTTGCTGACAAGTCTACCACCAATCTATAATCTACCCCCATTTCAATTTTCTTTATAATCTACCCCCATTTTAATTTTCTTTAAATTCATATTTATAGTCATATTCAGTCTATCTCTTAGGATACATAATTTAGCTTTGATACTAGTAAATGGTCAAATGTATCTCCAAAATCCTATAATTTATAATCATTTGTGATTCTTGATCAGTCTACCATTAACCCCACCCGAGTTACCTTTAGCAACACCATCGAAATTGAATTTAAAACAGTGTATATAAAATACTAAATACATATGTTTATGTATCAATTTGCAAATTAAAATTTTTTTTTCATTAAAAATAAGACCAATTTCACGAGAGCAGTTGAGAAAAATCAAGATAATATTTGATAGAGTTTTTTAAATATGATTTGAGAATAGAGTTATATTTTGAGTTTGTGAGTTTTAGAATTATAATTTGAGTGTGGAAAATTTGTTTGATTATGAGTTTTGAAAGGGAGTTTTGAGTTTTTGAAATTAGAAAAGTTATTTGATTAAAAACTTACAACTCATAACCAAACATACACTTAAAATTCTATTCAAAACTCAAATAAAAATTTAAAAATTTTTGAAAATATTTTTTATTTATAATATAAAAATAACAGGTGTAAAAAAAAAAAAAAAGAACATTGTTTCTGACAACCAACTAGACATCTGGGGGACGACCGGGTTAACCAAATTTTCTCACCTGAAAAGAAATTTTCAAAAATAAATATAAAATTATAATTTAAAAATCCAAAACAAAGACCATAAAGTGAAAATATATTTGAAACACCTAACCATACACAGCCCAAAATCCTCTTCAATATCAAATACAACAGCACCAACTGCTTTTTGTTACCACGTGGCACAAGTTTAGTGGATGACATTTATTGATGATTGCAAGTGTTTGGTGCCGGGGTGTAGGGAAGTGCTGTTGATGTATGATTGCCACGTAGTGGTTGTTTATAACTTTTTGTAAGTCGAAAATTAACTTATTCTTTGAGTAGAGGAAGAAAAACTTAATTTATAAGTAAAAAATCAGCTTATATTCACAGTTATGAGTTATAAACTGTTAAGTTATAAATTATAATTACTTTTTTACAGCTCTATCAAACAGGGTCCAAGTGAGGTCCCACACATGAGCTGTCCTTTTGGCATCACTTTTTTTTTTTTTTTTTTTTTTTTTTTTTTTTTTTTTTTTTTTTTGACCTTTTTGCTTGAAAGCAAACAAAAAAGGGCCCACTTTTCTTTTTGACTCATTAGTGCAATTGCTATGGAAAAATACTTGGGACCTCTAATTTAGAGGTACCATTAGTGTTGTGGCAGTGGGTTCCACCTATTGCCACTATCAATCATGTGTCTTGATATACATATATTTTTTTTCCTTTTCCACCTCATTAGAAGTATGTTTAGAGGTGTATTTTTAGAGGTCTCTAGCATTGTTGATTGCTATGAGAGCATAAAGGTCCACGTGGCAATCATTTTTGACACATTAGACTAGCTCTAATCAACATTAGTTGGACAACCATCCTTGTACCCTATCTAACCAATCGAGTTTTGGTGAGTTCGAACTCAATTCGTTTATTTATCAAACTTATTTATTTAGTTCGAGATTTGTTCAATAAGAATTTAGATTTAAGCTCAATTTGGTTTGACTTCGTTAACATTAAAAAAACTCAAGCTTGACTTGGTTTGACTCGATTCGATACAATAATTTTTTTAAAATATTATTTATATTATTTAAATAAATAATATTATTTATATATTTTAATATATAAATAATATATTTATTATATAATTTAAATTAAAATAAACGAGCCAAACTTGATGAGCCGAGCTTATGCGAGCTCGAGCTCGGCTCGAGCCTTATAGTCGAGCTTGAACTCGGCTCGTTTACTAAACGAACTGAGCCAAGCCGAGCCCTTAACGAGCCAAGCCATTAACGAGCCAAGCCAAGTCGAGCTTGTTCATGAACAGTTCGGTTCATTTGCAGTCCTACCCCTACCTACATTGAGGGAGATAGAAACTTAACCCTCTTCCTAAATGGAGATTGCTATTTATATATATAAAAAAATATAAATAGATTTGTCTAAAATATAATTTTTTTTTTTTTTTGGTGAAATTATAAATATTTCCTTTATAATGTTTTGACTTATAACAGTGGTAGCATCAAAGTTTGATGAATACTAGGGGCGTAATTTTGGCCCATGGCCCGCGGGCGGCCTGAGGTGGGCCCTGCCCGTTAAGGCCCGTTTAGACCCGAGCCCAAGCCTAGCCCGAGGCCTTGGGCCAGGGCCTGGGCCATCGTTTTGAAGCCTGACCCGGCCCGGCCTATTGGCCCACTCAAGTCCTGCCCAAAAGCCGGCTCGAGGTCCGGCCCGCCTGGGCCACCCAATGTCTAGTGTTATTTTTAATGGAAAATAATAATTTTTTGGTGGAAAAAATAAAAAAAAAAAATTGTTTAGGCCCGCCCAAAGCCTGAGCCCAGGCCCAAGCCCAGGGGCCTGCCCCGAGGCCCGGCTCACTGGTCCGCCCAAAGCCCAAATACCCCTGGGCCTGGGTTTGGACCTGGGCCTAGTTTTCTGGCCCATGGCTCAGTTCGGCCCGATTTTTTGACGGGTGCCCACAAGGCTTGACATTGCCTGGCCCGGCCCGACTTGAGCCCGGATGGGCCGGGCCGGGCCAAAATTACACCCTATACACAATATGAAGGGCTATGCAGTGCTCTGTTTTGACATAAGGGATTGATGAAATAAAAAAGAAGAAGAGGAGAAAATAAAAGGATTTTTTTAGAAAGATGGTTAAAAGTTAAATTTTGATTTTTAATTTATTTTGAATCATATTATCTCTTTATTTTTTAATATAATTTTAAAAAATATATTATCTCTTTATTTTTTATATAATTTTAAAAAATAAAAAATTAATTACTAACTAACCTTTCAAAACAATCCAAAGACGGAGGAGAGAGAGAGAGAGAGAGCATCAATTGGGGAAAGAATTGAAAAGAATTAAGAACGAGAGAGAGTAAGAGAGTGAATGGGTAGAGGAGAATGAGGCTATTGGCTATAGTGTAATTGAGATTTTATTTATTTATTTAGTTATTTATTTTAGAGAAAGGAGCATTTAGAGTAAAATATTTAAGAATTAAAATTGCTAATATATTTTAGGGTAAATTACAAATACATTCTTTGATGTTTGATTAAAATATGAATCAGTTCTTGTGGTTCTGAAAATTAAATTCTACTTCCTGAGATTTCTAATTTCATAACAAATCGCCCATTTTATTATAAATAATGAAGCCAATTAACAGTTTTTAATGATATTAGAAATATGTTTCAATTAATAATTTAGGTAATTTTAGTATTGTATGGGAGAACAATTATGAATTTCATTTTTTTTAGTTAATTCTATTAAATAAATTTTTTTGATAATGGAGTATTTGTAATTTTCTAAATTACAGGGGTAATTTATACTTTAAGTAAATTCCAGAGGGTATATTTATAATTTACCCTATATTTTAATTGTATGGGGTGTTTGTTATGCGATTTGAAATTTCGAGAGGCAAAATATATTTTTTAGAACCTGAGAAGGGAATTTGTATTTTAGACAAACTTTAGGCTTTGTTTGGGAAATTGGATTAACTTTTTGGTTTTTTGACTTTTTTAGTCTCGGCTAAAAAGTTAGTTTGAGTTGACTTTTTTGAGAAAAAAAAGTGAAATGATTATTTGAATGTGACTTTTTATCTTATTAACTTCTTAGCCTATTTTATCTTTTTGTGGTTAATTTAACCAAAATTTGTCATTAAAACGATGTCATGGTTATATTTTTGGGAAAATTAATCTAAGGTCCCTCTCCCACTTTTAGTAATGGAAGAGATCCACAATATTATTTTTTGATGTCTAAGGTCCCTAAACATATATCAGATAAATTTGACTCTTTGTCTCTCCTCCTCTACTGCAGAGCAGCACTTTCAATCTCTCTCTCTCTCTCCCTCTCTCTGAAACCCTAGAGAGAAGAGATGGGCAAAGTCAACCAATTATTTCATCTTGGTCGACGCCAAGAGTGTTGAATGAGACTATTGTTCCTTTTGTTCCAGTGATGTTTTCACCAACCCAAGGGGTTTCTTCCTCAAATCTGGAATGGAATGGTTATCAGGCACCTGTATAACCTACACCAGTAAGGAGCCTGCCTATACCACCAGCATTTCTTAACACTCCGGCTGATGCTTCCGTCCGTTTGAAGTCTCAGGCGAGGCCGAATCTTGCCTTAATTTTGGTATGATGATGGATCCGTTGCTGAAGGTTTTGCTGGCCAGACAACTTCTTTACTTCAGTTTCAAGTTCCATTACCCTTTTCTTATGATTAACATTTTTCATCTACACAAATCAAAAGCAAGTAGTCCTAATCAGGAAGAATAAACGGAAAAAAAAATCCATGTTTTTATAAAGACTTATTGTTACCTACATACACAATAAAATAAATAAGAGTTCCACCTTGAACATCTCGTTTTCAGTTGTAAGCAACCGATCTCGCTGATGAAGTTTTTCCAATGCAACCTGTACTGCCACCATCTCAGCCTGTTTTCTGTCAATGGATGTGTCTGCAGTGTGTTTCTTAGTGTAAGAATTTATAAATCAAAAACTCAAATATGAGAGAAAGATCAGTGGCTTCCCATGAGGACACAGCTTTGTAGATATCCAAAGAAATTAATTATCATTTTCTCTGCCTTCAACAACAACAACAACAACCATCTAGCTTTGAATTTCTCTGGTCCAAACCGGAGAAATTCTCTCCAAACTAAAAAAATTCTCTCTAGTTTACTTAAAATTTTTTTTGATTTGTTTACCATTTTCTCTGCCTTTAACAACAACAACCATTTGAATAAATCAACCCCAACTATTAATTAAACAACAGATTTAAGAACATAAACCTTGCAATGGTTTGGACTAGAGAATTTCTCTGGATTGTTCAAACTTCTCTGGTAGGTTTTTGGTATGTTTAAATTTCTCTGGTTGTTCAAATTTCTCTAGTAGGTCTTTGGGTTGTTCAAATTTCTCTAGAAGCTTTGTTATTGCCTCATGCTATCTCCAGTTAATCATTTGTCATGTTGTATATTTGTGTTGATGCTATCAAAGTGCTCTTGCTTATATGGCTTTCATGGTGCTACTACAGCTACTTATTTGATGTAGAAAGAAGATGATGATGATGAAGGCTATCAAAGAATTTCTCTGGAGGAAGAATTTGAATTTGAACTCAGAGAAATTGGTCTAAGGTCTGTCAAAATGATTTCATAAAATGATATTGTGATCCAGAGAAAATTGGTTAAAATGAATCCAGAGAAATTTGAATTTTCTCTGGTTTATAAATGAACCCAGAGAAATTTGAATTGAATTTTGAAACCAAAGAAAATTGGTCAAAATGAACCCAGAGAAATTTGAATTTTCAGAAATTCTTTGGAAAGCCCAGAATTTCTCTGGAGTGAATTTCTCTGGACAGAATTTTTCTGGATTGAAATTTCTCTGGATCAATGTTGAGGGACCTTAGATATTATGAAAATATTGAATGTCCTTTATGCTATAACATCTTAATATCAGGGACTCTAAAAAAAAAAACCCCCTATATTTTTTATATTAAAATATCATATAAATAAATATTGTATTTTAAAATAATAAATCTCAATACAGTTGCATCATGCTATATGCAAATTCAATGTACAAATTTTGTTTATATATCAAACACTCATTCTAAATTTGAAAAAAAATTTCAAACTATAAGTCTCAAATAAAATAATTAAAATCAAAGAGATTTTCATTAAATTCTATCTTTTAAACAGTGTGGTTAAAATCAAACTACAATTTAAAAAGTATGTGGCTAGATTTTTCATTATTTGTTTAAGAATTTAGAACTCTCTTATGTGACTACATATGGGCTCTTACCTACCATAAGTTTGGTGTAATGTTTTAATTACTTAAATGTTTGATTTCATTTTTCTCTTTGCTCATGGTAATATATTTTTTTTCCCCAATTATTTTTGGATATATAATCTTTTTATTTTATATGTATATATAAGCAATTATTGAACTTAATCATTACATTGTATTTGGATCATAAATTTGGATAATATTATGAAAATAAAAATAAAAATAAAAAATATTTAATTTATATTTCATTCATATTTTAATCACATTTTTTCATTTATTTTTACAAATTATTATTCAAATTCATAATATAAACACAATTTTAAAATTATGTTAAGAAACATAAAGGGCTTGTTTGGTTTGTTTTTGAGAGAGTTGTTTTTGAAAAAAATTTTGGGGAGAGAGTTTAGAAATTTTTTTAGTTTGTTTGGTTGTATATTTTGGGAGAGTTGTTTTTTTTTTAGAGTTTGGGATGATTTGATATTTTGGGAGAATTTGAGTAGATGTGTGTGAGAGAAAAAGTGATTGAGAAGGAGAGAGGAGAGAGAAAAAGTGATTGATTGATGTGTAAGAGAGAGAAAGTGATTTTGGAAATTTTTTGAAAAAAACTCAAACCAAACAATTTTTTAGAAATTTTTTTCTAAAACTCATCTCCCAAATGCAAACCAAACATACCCAAAATATTTAACTATTAATTCAACTGTTATAATTTTTTTTTCCTTTTTTTGGGTATGAAAGTATAGAGGGTCAGAAATTAAGCCCCAAACTAACAATGGGCCTAAGTGTTGAGGTCGCCCCAAAGAGGCGATCAAGAATGAAAAAAGAAGCATGGGCAAAATCCTAAGGGAAGTGGGCTGTCACACCCCAAATCCGGGCATGACCGGCCGTGGCCCACAGGGACTTAGCCCAAGGCACACGTAAGCCTAAACACGAATCCAATCACATTGAACAACTGAACAATAGTCCAATAATAAATAACCAAAACTCAATCCAGACATGTCACAATTATTAATGGCAACATCAACCGTAATAAAAAACCATCCAAACTTATGGGATATAAACAACCCACATATCAAAAATAATCCTAAATGAACTTCGATAAGAATAAATATAAATATGCACAAACTTGACATAACACTCTAAACTAAAGGAATGCCCTAGAGGTCCATGCAATTGAGTCTCCGCTACGCCATGAGTCCACTCTAAGTCCTTCTAACACCTGGAAATGATAAAAACTAAGTCAGCTGATAGCTCAATGAATAGCAACATGGATAGTAAATACAGTTTTGAAAACAAGGTTCAATTCCAAAATAAGATATATATCACAGAAACTAGATTGGCATACAGTTTGGTAAATACAATCTGTTTCAAAAAGAAGATTCCACAATTCAACACTTAAAATACTCATGTCTCGCAAGAACATGATAAACGACATTTTTCACTTAAAACAGATTATAACATGAACACCAATAATTTTCTGGGTACCAATAAAAACAAATAATCTGCCACACATTTCTCAGGCTATAAGCCCTGTTGGATCTAATACCGAACTAAGAGTCATCCTCAAGGTGGCACCTGGGCCTTTTCTCAAAGACGATCCGATTGAAGGTCACCTAGTTGTTTTTAAAGGTCTTTTCCTTACAATCGTTGAGCACTAGAGTCATCACGGCCCAACCCGGATCTGTTCCCTAGTGGCCAGAGTCACCACACACAGTGGAATAATTTCCCTAGACTAAATACACACATGGTCCCAATAATCAATAGACATCAGTTTCGCAAAACATGGTAGTTCATCATTATAAACATGAGACCAAAATAAATAGTTTACAGTATGCCAAGTTCACACATGTTTCATAAATAATTTGATTCAATTGATAATATAATAATTTATCAAAACAGTTTAATCATGAAACAACAATTTAATTTTCCAACAGTTCAGGGTAGGGGAACATTTAGAAAAATATGTAGCATGAAACTACTCACCTGAAACCGAAATAATATAATCCTCAAATAGAGTGTAAAAGTCCAACTAGTGCCCTGAACCAAGTATAAAAACTACACGTCACAGCTAATTTAAAAATACTAAAAAAATAGGAACTAAGTAACCTCAACTAAAGCGCACTAACACGGCCCAACCCAACTCACCGTTACTCTTAAATATTACCTAAGTTCATGTTCTTCAAGGTTTAAAATCACCCAAGACATAGGTTCCGATCGAAACTTAACTAAAAATAACTTTAAGATAAAACAGTGTTTTAAACAAGTTTTCCCAATCTATTCGCTAACTTTGAAAATTACAAAACCCACTCCACGCTATTCAAAAAATTCCAAAAACCTCCAGATATGATCTAATATATCCTAAGTTTCAAACCCAATTGGTTTCACTTGATTTTCTTATCAAAATAATTATCTACAATTTATTATATCCAAACAGGTTGTTTTCTGCAGCACTTTGAAGAAATTGACGGTTCTCTTAATATACACGAGCAATCAATGCAAGGCCAAAAACGTACGAAACTAGACTCGTAATCGGTTCTAATGACACTAATTTGATAATTTTTGGATTTACACCCAAAGAGAACAACACTCCCGAATTTACTGTTTCAGACTGGTTTCCTGTACAAATTTGGATACCTCAATTTATATGAATTTTGACTCCCAAAAATTATGAAAAAATTCAGATATGCAATTCAATATGTAATTGATCTACTGTAAAAATTTCAGATTAAAATTCATCCGTTTGATATGGTTTCTTGATTTTTAAAGTTTACGATTATGTGCAGAATTTTTGGACTAAGATTCACACCGATTCTTTATACATGAATCTAACTCCTTAGATTTCTTAACAATATACATATATACAAAATACATAAATCTACAACCTCTCCATCAATGAACTAAATAATAATAGAGTAAGGATAAAGAACAAAAACAAAGAAAAGAAGAAAGATGAAGACCTACCACACCCAAAAATTACTCCTTGTTTGCAATCCTTTTTTTTTTTTTTTTTTTCTTTTCTCTCAACTTCTTTCTCCCCATGGCTGCTGTGGCTGCTGCTATAGAATGTATTAGGAACCTAGGGTTTTTCTTTTCTTTTCTTTGTTATACATAACATAAATGACTCTAGACAAAAATGTCCTTTGTTTTATTTTATTTTATTTTATCTCTCCATTAATTTAAATAAAATACAACTACTATTAGATCAAAATATGCTTACTAATTTGACACTTAATTTTATTTTATTTTTTATTTATTTTAAAATAATAAATCTTGCCGTTAAATTGAAGACTTTCACCATAAATTTATTTTTGGTTTTAAAATTAATTAAAAGATCCTTCAATAATATTTAATTTGCACCTTAGAATTTACCACCAAAATATTTGAGATTGTAATATTATTATTTAATTATTTACTTGATTTTTAAATTCGGGTTCTCACATGGGCCAACAAGTGGGCCGAGGCAGGTCCGACCCACCAGGGCTCCAGATGGACTCAACGAGGAGAAATGTCCACGTCAAGTTGCAGAGGCAACACTTGCAGCGGTGAAGTTGTGGAGGGAACATGTGCAACGGCAGAGTTGCTGAGGCACTTTGCCACAGCGTCGCCATTTCTATTAACTTCGGTTCGGCTGCCATTTGAAGTTGCCGAGGGAACATGTGCAGCGGCAGAGTTGTTGAGGCACTTTGTCTCAGCGCCGCCATTCCAAATATCTTCGGTGCCACCTCAATTCCAAGTAATGTCGGTGTCACGATCATTTGGAGTTGTCGAGGGAAAGAGAAGACCGAGGCAACTAAGTCGTGGAGGCATTCTGTCGGCGCCGCCATCACTAATGTCTTCGGTCATGCCGTCTGAACTTGCCACGAAAAATGACTGTCGCAGCAACTACTACCACAGCAGCTAAGTTGTAGAGGAAATATCCTACCAAGGTGATAGCAGCCTTTGAGAGATATTTCCCTATGCAAATAAAGGCTAATGCTTGGCACCGATAGCAGGTCCCAAGGCATTACTAGCCTAGGGCTGATAGCAGGCCCCACAGTTTATTAACTTGGCGCTGATAGCAGGCCCCAAGGCTTACTGGTTGGAGCTGATAGCAGGCCTAGAAATACCAGTTTACCTCGGCAACCCCGCAAAGATGGGAGCAGGGTAGCCCGAACATAAGAGACTCCCTTCCCATTACCTAGGTCATGGATCTGCCTTAGTCGCACAGGCAGGACTAAGGAAGCCCCTTTGGGCTTGGTACTAAGGCACAGCATGGCTGATAGCAGGCCTGGTCGTGGCCTTCACCCTAGGAAGCTGGGGAGTTTGTGGTTAGGTGGCTAAGGGTGGAGGCTTTGCTGAGGTGAGCATGAAAATAGTCGATAACAGACTAATGAAGTCCTGGGAATGCATGTATTGGCCAAATAGAACTGAGAAGGCAAGTGCAGCGGCAAGTTTACCACTACAAGTACACTAGCTGAGGTTCAAGCTGAGAAGGCAAGTGTAGAGGCAAACGCTCCCGCTACAACTGCACTTGCTGAGGCTCAAAGGGAGTTGTAGTGCCAAACACTCTCGTCGTAACTACACTTGCTGAGGCTCAAAAAGGTAGTTGCGGAGGCAAACAGATAGTACACAGTACATGCAGAGGGACACGTGGCACCTTCAGCCTGGTGACTCAAGGCAGAATATTCCATGTGATCCTCTGGGACACATGTCTTCTCTTTATTTGGCTACTTGGTGTCCTCTTGGCACCAAGGAAAAGCCTATAAATAGGACCTATTTCCTAAGATTCAAAAAAAGAGGAATTTTGGGAATTTGGGGGAGATGTTGCCCAATTTGGTATTGCCATACACTTCTTCTTAAGCCACTTGCTTCACCTTTACCCAGCTACACACTTTCCAGCTCCCATACTGTTGTTGCTACTCATTCTCTAGCCACTTCCACCATCAGTGGACCATTAGTATAGTTTTGCCTCTCTAATCACCTCTCTAACCTTGAACCCCTCTACAGACTGCAGTCAGACTCCATCAAATTTCAACAACGCAATTGAATTATTAATGCTTTGATTGCAAACATATTTTAAATGAAGTTAAAAACCCGAGTACATCTCATGCCATTCGTTGCTTGATTTGACATAAAAAACCTAAAAAGTTATATAATTCATTTGTAACAAAACAAATAATAAGAAATAAATAAAATTATTCATAATTTTTTTTTGGGGGTATGAATTAAAGACTTTGTAATTATTTAATTTTTTTAAATATCTTTTTAATTAAAATAATATATTTCCAAAAAAACCGTTATTAAGGAATGAAATGTTCTCTTGGTTAGTGCATAAACAAGAAAGGAAAGAAAAATTCAATTCTATCAATTTTAAATTAAAAAAATTAAAGTTTAAAATTAAATAAATTACAAACAAGTAAAAACAAAACACACACAATCATACATATTTAAATTATTTGTCTATTTTCGTTAAGTAAAATTGACCAAAAAAAGAGTATTTAAATCATTAAACTCAACAAAAAATTATATTTTAGACATTTCATGTACACTTATATTAGATTTAATGACTAAAATATAATTTTTTTGTCGATTTTCTTTAAAAAAAAAAATAGGCTGATAATTTTTATTGAAAACAAATAAAAAGATTACAGTTTAAATTGATAATGTAATGACCTAATTTTCTTTTTAAATAGCCAGTGCATAATTTAATTGAGCAAATTTTCGAATTTGATTGCTGTGTAAATTTTGTGCGAAAATAATTCGGTTTTATATTTTTTTAAAATAGTTCCCGATCTCAGAAAATTATGAAATTTTTATATGTTGTTCCCATATGAGTCTAGCACGTTGGATAAAAATTTTAGAATTAAATGATGAGTATTTATTTTATGAAAATTCACAGACTGATTGGTGTTCAGTTTAATTTATAGAAGAATTTGAAATTGAGTTTTGGGTGTTCGGACCAGGATTTTAGATAAATTTATTGGGACTATTTGGGTATATAATTGGACCATGTTTGACTTATGGGTGAGACCCATGATTTAGATTTAATTTAATTTGAGTTTGTTTAATGACTCATGTTTAACAGTTTAGTCCTTTTTAATTAGGTGATTGGTAGTAACCATCTTAGGAGTTGTTATTATTTATTATATAGGATTATAATCAATATTTGATAGTTGATTTTATGGTGTGTACCATATGGCGAAAAATTATATATATTATAAAAAATGAAATTGTGTATATTTCGTAGTGTACTAAAATATTACTATATTTTGTGGTGAGAAAAATTATATCATTTTATAATTTATATTATAAAATTTTGAGGTATTAATATAAAAATTATATTTTTTGGGACAAATCAAGTTTTGGGAAAATAAACCCATGTGAGTGGCCCCCCCTTTTGTCTCCTTGCCATCATTTCTTCTTCCTTTCAATTCTTCTGCTTTTGTTTTTGTGGGGATATATTTTCTGAGCACCAACACGTGGCCAAGGTGACGCCGACGTGTCAGCCGAGGTGCCACGTGTCCTGGTCATGACGCCGAGGTGATCTCGGCTAGGCCGAGGTTATCTCTGAAGATATCGGAATCCGAGATAAGCAGATAAGGCACAAGAGTCCTAGAATGAGGAAGGACTTCAGTATAGATAAGGATAACACTCTTAAGGAGTTTATCTTTATCTCTTGGAGAGTCCAGGACAAGCACTGAGCTAAAGTCCATTGAAGCAAGGCTTCTGTTGGGACAAGGATTGAGTTAACTATAAAAGAGAGGCACCCCCATGGGTCTAAGGTACGCAATTTATATTCTGAATAGTGAGTTTAGCACTATTGATTATCTGTGAGAGATATAATGACTTCATCGTCAGAGTGCCCCCGGGTGGATGAACCACCGCCGGAGTCTTCTCTTTCTGTTGCAGGTCAGCCAGGTGCCATCTATTCTGCCAAGTGCTCTCCAGCTGAATACTGAGTTGGCAGTATAATCGGAAATTCACTCACACAATTTGGCGCCGTCTGTGGGAAAGAAAGGAGAATAGATGGCCAGTGACGGACATAAAGATAAGGTTGGGGACGAAATCCCTGCTGGGAATGGTAAACACGTTGACCCGAACATGAAGGAAGATGGTTGCAACGAGGAGACTCAGAACCAGAATCACAGCAGAAAAGACGTCAGCCATGGTGGCGATGCACCAAAGAAACTAGATCGAAGTGGGTACTACAACGAGGATGACCTCCAGGTATGGAAGGATAGATGCCTACGGAGGGACGAAGAGGTGAAAGAGATGGCGAACAAATTGGCAGACCTGCAATCGGTCGTCAATTTGTGATGCAAAACAATGTCATGCAGCCACCGTTCCCGCTGCAGGACACGCCGATCCCAGCGGCTAATGCACAGAAGGGAGGGCAGAAAACAATCTCTATAGCCCCCCAGCACACAAGGAGCGAAAAACACTCTCACTGACCTTCAAGGGAGGTTGGGCGAGGAGAGTCAAGGAGGGAAAAATCGCGGAAGACGCACTGCACCAAGGAGGCAGACCCCAGGGAACATCGGAATGTTCAAAGGCAGGAGCTGTGCTTCGACACAACTCATGGAGAAAGGTCGAAAAGGACCCATCATGAAGCTGAGAGTAGTATGCCGAAAAGACTGAAGTCAGGAGATAGCCGAGCTCCTAGGTGGAGCAAAGAAGACTTGAGAGATTACCTCAAGAGGAAGCAACAAAATGCCGATGCCGAGGTAACCTTCCCTGATAAGCCGAGAACACCATTCTCGGTGGAGTTGGACAAATTTGAGGCTCTGAAGAGATTCAGTATGCCGAGGTTCCAAATATATGATGGTAAGTCAGACCCCAACTTTCACATTGGGTTATACCTGAACTCAATGGCATTGTATAGTGGGAACGAGCTGTTGCTCTGCAAAGTGTTCCCCTCATCTTTTGGGGGGATTGCATCAGATTGGTTCCACAAACTGCCAAATGGAAGTGTGAAGACTTGGGAAAGCCTGGTTGAGATGTTCGTGGCCAAGTTCGTGATGAACAAGCTACAGCCATTAAGAGTGGACGCATTGATGGCTCTGAGAATTAGTAAGGATGAAGGCCTTAGGGTCTACGCAAAAAGATACTATGAGGTGTTCAACCGAACACCCGAGTGTAACCAAGAGGTGGCGGTCGTGTCTTTCAAGAACGGCTTAAAGGATGACTGTCCACTACGAAAGTCTTTGGCAAAGACATTGCCAAAAAGAATGGAAGAGCTCATAGCCAGAATTGAGAAGTACGCCAGAGCTGAGGAAGATACGTCGGGGACTAAGGAGACAAAGCAAGAAGGAAACGGCTCGCCGAAGCGAGGCCGAGGTAACAATGGGTCCAGCAAGCAAGAGATAGGACTGAGGGCTACACAGGCAGTTACAACTGTGTTTCGAATCCCAATTCACAAGGTCTTGGATAAAATTTGGAACCAACCCTATTTCAGAGCACCAGCAAGGGTACCAGGAGAGTTCATGGGAAGAAACCTTGGTAAGCATTGTGCTTACCATAATGAAGATGGGCATATGACTCAGGGTTGCAGAGCCTTAAAGACACACTTGGAAGACCTGGTGAGGCAAGGCCATCTGAGAGACCTTGTTGATGAGGCCAGGACAAGGGAAGAATAGGCAAGACTACCTCAGGCGCCAGCTGCTCCGCCTCCCCCAACACAGCAACCTCAAGCAAGAGGACCTCAGGTAATTAATGTAATTCACTCGAAGGTCAACGAGAACGAAATTAGGGGGGAGACTCAGAAGGTAAAGCACTTGCAGCATGTCTACCAAGTCGGGGAGAAGAGATATCGGACAGAGGAGTGCTAGGGACCAGTAGTGTCCTTTACAGAAGCTAACCTTGAGATGGTACAGCACCCACATAACGATGCCTTGGTAGTATCCCTCCAGGTTGGGGAATGCCAAGTGAAGCGCATCTTGATTGACCAAGGCAGCTCTTGTGACATCATGTATGTCAGGTGTTACAAAGAGCCCGGCCTTTACCTAGACGATATGGAGCAGTCCAACGACCCAATGGTCGGGTTCAATAGAACGCCGACATGGCCACTGGGAGCAGTAAGCTTAGATGTGCAGGCTGGCACGAAGAAGATAAAAACGGAGTTCACTGTAATCGACACACCCTCCCCTTACAACATCATCTTGGGAAGGCCATGGTTGCATGTAATGGGGGCTGTTCCCTCAACATTGCATCAACTATTGCGGTTCCCAACAGAGCACGGGATTGAGGAGGTCAGAGGAGATCAGCTGCAGGCAAAGAATTGCTCCATGGCAGCAATGAAATCCACCTGTAGCATATGAGAACCAGAGAAGGCAGAGATCGAAGATGAAGACGTGGAGGTCTTAGAGGATGTCGGCAAGGAGTCAGCCGAGAAGAGTGAAGAAGCATTGAAGAAAATCCTCGTCCAGGAGGGGGATGAAGAACGCTTCTTTCTTCTCGGCTCGGGCTTAGCCGAAGAAGAAGAAAAATAGTTGGAAGCTTTCTTGAGAGTAAATATTGAGGTGTTTGCTTAGACGCCTTATGAAATGCCTGGCATTGACCCCATGGTCACTTGCCATAAACTGAACGTTGACAGGTCGGCTAAACCTGTAATCCAACGAGCAAGAAGACCGACGTTGATGCACGTCGAGGCAGTGGAGGAGGAAGTAGACAGACTCCTGGAGGCCAGGGCCATACAAGAGGTGAATTACCCGACATGACTATCGAACATAGTAGTGGTGAAGAAAAAGAATGGTAAATGGAGGGTCTACGTAGACTTTATCAGCTTAAACAAAGCCTGTCTAAAAGACAGCTACCCTCTACCCAAAATTGACCAGCTGGTAGATGCCACTTTAGGGCATGGAAGGATGAGCTTCCTGGATGCCTACAGGGGGTATCACCAGATAGCCATGTACCCCCCAGATGAAGAGAAGACTGCGTTTATCACCCCAAAAGGGTTATATTACTACAAAGTGATGCCCTTTGGGTTGAAAAACGCAGGAGCAACTTACCAAAGATTGGCAACCAAGATGTTCAGACATTTGATCGGCCGAATGGTAGAAGTTTACATTGACAATATGGTCGTAAAGACCAAGGAACCTGAAGGTCATCTAGCCAACCTAAAAGTAGGATTCGAAATCCTTAAAACATATCGGCTTTGACTCAATGCATCGAAGTGCGCATTTGGAGTTGGATTTGGTAAGTTCTTGGGATACCTGGTGACCAGAAGAGGCATTGAGGCTAGCCCAGATCAGATCAAGGCCATCCTGAAGTTGAAGAGCCCGATGTCAGCAAAACAGGTGCAAATGCTGACTGGAAGGGCTGCAGCCCTGAATAGATTCATCAGCAGAAGCTCAGACAAATGCAAACCTTTCTTCAACTTAGTGAAGAAAGCCACAGATTTTTTGTGGACCGAAGAATGCGAAGTCGCCCTGGCCGACTTAAAGAAGTATTTGACCACAGCTCCAGTTCTTTCAAATCCAGAACCTGGGGAGGAGCTGTTCCTGTACCTGGCAGTTTCAGAACATGCGGTAAGTGTAGTGGTAATTCGAGAAGAAAAAGGGGAACAAAGGGATGCTTACTATGTAAGCAAAACCCTGGCTGATGCAGAAACTAGGTATCTACCCTTAGAGAAATTGGCACTGGCTTTAGTAATGGCTTCAAAGAAGCTGAACCATTACTTCTAAGCCCATAAAATTGTGGTGCTAACTGAACACCACCTGAAGTCCTTGTTACAGCAAGGAGATCTGACATGCAGAATAGCCAGATGGGCAGTGGCCTTGGGACAATATGACCTGGAGTTCAGACCTAGAACAGCAATCAAAGGCCAAGTTTTGGCCGACTTCGTGGCCGAGTTTACGCCAGAATCCATCGTACATCGGGCTCCGTTGAGCCGAGGTGAACGATGTTCGAACAAGCAAGAAGGAGCCCAGCCGAAGGCAACAGAACAAAGGAAGGAAGAAAAACTCAGACCCTGCAGCATTTACATCGCGCAACTCCTTCAAATTGTTTGTCGATGGGAGTTCAAACCGACAGGGAGCAGGGGTAGGAGTAGTACTGGTATCTCCAGATGGAGAGATATTGGAACAGCCCATTCAATTGGGGTTCAAGGCCTCAAATAATTAAGCAGAATATGAAGCATTGATTGCAGGACTGAAGCTGGCAGTAGCAGCGGAAGCGGATGAAGTAATAGTCTTTTGTGACTCCCAGCTCATTGTCAACCAGACAACGGGTGAGTTTGCAGCCCGAGATGAAAGGATGTCAGCCTACGCAAAAGAGGTCAACAGGTTGGTAGCCTTGTTTCAAAATTGCCGACTACACCAGGTTAGCTAAGATGATAACAGTCACGCTGATGCACTGGCCAACCTGGTGAGTGCAGTACAGCCTGGAAAAGCAAGGACGATAATGGTCGACTACTTGTCGGGCTCGAGCATTGAACCACCGACCACAGAGCGAGAAACGATGTGTATAGACATGGGACCAAGCTGGATGGATGCAATAGTAACATTCCTGAGAGAAGGAAAGCTGCCTGAAGATCACAAAGAGGCACACAAGATCAGATTGAAGTCGGCAAGATTCAGTCTGACAGCAGAAGGACATCTCTACAGGAGATCCTTCACTGGACCCCTGTTGAGGTGTGTACATCCTTCACAAGTTGAAGATTTCTTCTACGAAATACATGAAGGAATTTGTGGAAGCCACGCTAGGGGCAGATCACTAGCTCATAGGGCCATTACCCAGGGGTATTGGTGGCCCTACATGCAGAAAGATGCAGAGGCCTATGTCAAGAAATGTGAAAAATGTCAAAGGTTTGCACCCTTGATACACCAACCGGCAGCAGACCTAAACCCAGTATCTAGTCCTTGGTCGTTTGCCCAATGGGGCATGGATCTCATTGGAAAACTGCCCCAAGCAACTGGACAAAGAAAATACCTGCTGGTAGCAATAGACTACTTCACTAAGTGGATAGAAGTTGAACCTCTTGCCAAGATCCGAGATGTAGACGTGAAGAGCTTCATATGGAAGAACATCATCACCCGGTTTGGGATTCCAAGAGCAATAGTTGCAGACAATGGAACACAATTTGACAGTAAGCTAATCAAGAGCTTCTGTGCAAAATTCAAGATCAAGAATTACTTTTCCACCCCAAGTTTTCCTCAAAGCAATGGACAAGCAGAAGCATCCAACAAAGTCATCTTGGATGGGATTAAGAAGAGGTTGCAAGCAGTAAAGGGAAAGTGGGTAGATGAACTACCAAGCGTACTCTGGGCATATCGGACTACGCCGAGAAGATCAACGGGAGAATCCTCATTTGCCATGGCTTATGGCACAGAAGCAGTCATTCCTCTGAAAGTTGGCATCCCAGGGATCAAATCCCAGGGATCAAAACCCAAGGAGTAGAAAACGGGACCAATGACGTATTATTAGCCCGAGATCTGGATCTACTAGAAGAATGAAGAGAGAGAGCTGCAATACAACTCGCCGCATACCAACAACAGCTTGCCAGAGCTTATAATAAGAAGGTTAACCCAAGGGAGTTTCAAATCGGTGACTTCGTCTTGAGAAAAGTTGCCGACAACAAAAAAGATCCCAGAGAGGGGAAGCTTGGCCTAAATTGGGAAGGACCCTACAGAATCATCTCGGTACTGTGCAATGAGGCATATCGGCTTGAAGATAATGAGGGCAAAGAGTTGCCAAGACCTTGGAACACTTGCAATTTGAAATTCTTCTATCACTAGAATTTTTTGTTCTTTTGTCATTTGCCGAAGTAAATAAATAAAGTTTTAGCTCGATATATTTGTCACTAATAAAAATACATAAATGTTGTTTCTGGAATACATGAATAATGAGAACCCAAGTGGAACTTAGGTTCACATTAGGGGGCAAAGAGTAGAAAAATGGTTTTAACACTTGTTAAAACTTGAGAAAAGTTTACAAGTTGAAGTTAAACCGAGATTATGTTTAACACTTGTTGAAACTTGAAAAGTTTACAAGTTGAAGTTAAACCAAGATTGCATTTAACACTTGTTGAAACTTGACAAAAGTTTGCAAGTTGAAGTTAAACTGAGATTATGTTTAACACTTGTTGAAACTTGAAAAGTTTACAAGTTGAAGTTAAATCGAGATTATGTTTAACACTTGTTGAAACTTGAAAAGTTTACAAGCTGAAGTTAAACCGAGATCAGGTTTAACACTTGTTGAAACTTGAGAAAAGTTTACAAGTTGAAGTTAAACCGAGATTATGTTTAACACTTGTTGAAACTTGAAAAGTTTACAAGTTTAAGTTAAACCAAGATCGGGTTTAACACTTGTTGAAACTTGAGAAAAGTTTATAAGTTGAAATTAAACCGAGATTATGTTTAACACTTGTTGAAACTTGAGAAAAGTTTACAAGTTAAACCGAGATCATGTTTAACACTTGTTGAAATTTAAGAACAATTTACAAGTTGAAGTTAAACTGAGGCTATGCCTAACACTTGTTGAAATTTGTGAAGAATTTACAAGTTAAGGCTAGGGTTGTATTAAATTAAGTGCTTACGTACTTGCCGATGTAAACCATTGGTGGGTATAGCCGAGATATTTAAACCCGAGAAAATCACACAGACAAGGTGTGCATTGAAGATGCACAAAATATTCTAAGCATGGAGTCAAACAAGAGCAGTAAAGAGAAGATAAAGATACAAGCATTCAGGAAAAGAAGTTGTATTTATAAGAAGGCACTTCGGCCATTTGAAGAGCTTACACTGTTTCAAAAGAAAAACAAAAGTACATAGCACAGAAGGAAGAGAAAAACATAAAATTAAGATTCTTCAGCATCATTAGCAGGCTGTGTTTGGACTTCGGAGGACTACTGAGAAGACATCTCGACGGCCTTCTCAGCCGCGAGCTCGGCGTCAATTTCTTGATGGGTGAAATCGAGGCTCTTGTCGGCAAGAGGCACGTCCGATGACGCCTTCTCAGGAGTACCATCCTTGGTGACTTCCTCACCCTCCTTATCTTGAGTCAAGTCTAGGACTTGCTCATTCAGAGAAGGGGACTTGGTCCCAGCAGCCTCCTTTGATTTCCTCACCAAAGTCTCCTCCTCAGACTTAGATTCGTCGTCGGATTGACTTGGAGTTGGAGGGAATAGAAGATGAATGACGTTGGCGTTCCTGAGGGGTGAGTCCTTAGGGACTTCAAGCTTTTTTAGAAAAGACATCCAACCAAGGGTGAAACCCTTACTGCATGCTTGCTTCACTTGCTTTTCATAGTTTGCCGTGACATCGGCCACCCCCTCAGCATATGCCTTCTCATTGGCAGCCTTGACCTCGGCAGCTTTGGTGGCCAAGGCATCTTGCAGTTCTTTTTGGGCCTGGGCCATCTTTTCCTCGGCCTCCTTCTTCTCGGCCTCAAGAACCTTCTTTATGGCCTCAGCGGATTCTGCCTTTTCTTCGGCGTCATTTTGAGCTTTGATAGCATCCTCAGCTTGATCCTCCAAGGTCTTCATCTTTGATTACAAGTTTTTATTGGCCTTCTGCAGATTGGAGACCTCCCTCTTCTTATCGGCCAGCTTCTTCTGGTTCTCAAAAGATTGTAGCGAAAAGGATTGGGCGTGCTGGATTGCCTGAGAAAAAATAATACAGAGTAGAAGTTATTACAAAATTTACTAAAGAAGAAAAAAGAGAAAGAAAGAAAAATTACGAAGTAAAGACACTTACTTGAACAGAATGCTGGAGCATCAGAGCATAGTTTTCATATTCGCTCAACTCGGCATTTCGGTTGAGATCGTCGAGAAGAAGCAGAGCGGTACTAAGGGCAACGCCGACATTAATGTCATCAGTGCTATCGCTAGCCATAACTGGCTTATCCTCCAGTGTGATTTGGAGGGCCCAGGGGGAATCGTGCTTTCAAGACCCCGAGGTGGTTGCAGCAGATGACCTCAGCCTCTTTGAGTTGATGGACTCGGATGGTTGGGCCTCGGCAGGCCTTTTCTCGGCCGCAGATGTGGTCTTCTCACTCTCAGCCAATTTCGAAATCGGCAAAGTGTCCTCAGTATCAACCTGAGTCACCTTTGCCTTTGACTGAGCCTTCTTTATTCTTTTTGGCTTCGGTGGGGTCAAGGATTGCGCTGGCTGAGCGTCAATGGTGGATGGAATACCAGCCATGAGATCCTTAGTAACTGTTTTTTGACGGCCCATCTCGACAGAAAAAATGGTTCGTCGCCGGCATTGGCGCTGAGATATTGGGATCAAATATGGAGCCGAGGTTGACGGCTGTTCTGCTGGATCAGAAGTCGATTCTTGATCTAGCCGAGATGTGGAGGCAGCTTGAGGAGTTGTGGCAGAAGGAGGTGATAGGCTTTTCTTCTTCTTCTTTGGGACGTCGGGCAGAATTGACTTGTAGGTGGGAATGAAATTGAGTACTAGAGGAGCCCTGCGCTTGTGGACTGGTAGGTCCAGTAGCTTCTTCAGACCCTTACTGGGGTAAAAAGACTTGCGGAAGCCTTTTTCTAGTTTTGGAAGAGTTGTAAGAAAAAACAGACATTAGAGCAAATAAAGTATTAAAGACTTTAAAAACAAGTTAGTATGAACACAGGGCTCTTACCATTGCCCTTTACAAAAAATGTTCGAGAAAGAGGGTAAAGATGGAGGTCCTCATCTGGAGCGAACTCCCAGTTCCCCGAGGTAATGAAGTAGTCGTCTCCAGCTCCCTTGTTGGAGTCTGGGAGGTCGGCTATGATTTTGTACTCTGTGGATCTCGGCTTGAGGTAGTAAACGTAGTCTGTGTCTTTTTTGAGGCCACACATGGTGTAGCAATACTGGATATCAGCTAAGGTAACCCTAACGTTTTCTTGTTTGGCTAAGGCTATTATGCCATTAATAACTCGGTAGGAGTTGATGGCAAGCTGCATTGGGTTCAACTTATAATAATGGATGATCTCACGAAAAAGGATATTGAGTGGGAGCCGAAGTCCGCACTCGATGAAAGCTACAACAGGAAGGGGCATGGAATCAGCTGTGGGCATGATAGAGTCATCTTCTCCAGCCAACCTCAGATGAACGTCGGTCGGGATGTCAAACTCCTGCCTAAAGTGCTCTAATTTGCTCGAGGTATTTACCCTATGCTTTCACATACCCATAACGACGGCCTGAATTAAAAGAGCTGGACTTCAGAAAATGGGAGCTTTAAGAAAGGGTTATTAGGACCTCGGCAAAAACCTAAGTATGTGCCGGGTAAGAATTTGTGGAAATAATTTCAGTTTTTCCTAAAAATCGTGGGTTCTACAAACAAATCCCAAACCTAGATCTATGGAAACGAAGATCAAAGGCACGAATCTAGAAAAGTCACAAGAAAATAATGCGATTCAGAGTCAAGAACAGTGAAGGATCATCAAGAAACACAAGACAGGTGTAACAGGCCAAGAACAGTGGCAACCGTCAATAGTTGTGAACAGTGCGTGTATTCTAGACATGGGCAAAGAATAAAGTCGTGAAATAAACATACTCAGATACATGATTCATAAATCAAATACTTGAGTAAAACAGCAATGGCGACTAATAATGAAGCAAAACTTCTTGGAGAGCAACAAGAAATAAAACAAGGAGGAATAGCGGCTTCCCAGGAAAAGGGAAGCCGGAATGGGGATTGCCGAAGTCTGACGACGATTGCAAAGGTGGAAGATCAGTGAAAATCACTCCGGAAGTGGTAAACG
The DNA here is from genome assembly GCF_055761805.1 of Camellia sinensis. Taxonomy (NCBI): domain Eukaryota; kingdom Viridiplantae; phylum Streptophyta; class Magnoliopsida; order Ericales; family Theaceae; genus Camellia; species Camellia sinensis. Next base: position 25,422,081 of record NC_138969.1, on the reverse strand, counting down.
GAGCAAGTTGCAGAGCTATAGAAGCTTGAACAATGGAGGATTTGAGAAAGCTAGAGAGAGAGAGAGAGCTTCAGAAACGATGTAAAGTGAAGAGATGGAAGGAGAAAGAGGCTTTTGTTAAAACTTGAAACGGCGGCAAAAAGAAAGCAATTAATGCGCCTAAAATGACGTATGCGTCAGACAGCGCACGCAGGCGCGAGATGACTTACAAGCGCGTACGGAGTACGATCCAATAAAGTGAAAACGCGTGGTTAAGATGGTTGATGTATTATGCTTGACAACTCATACGCATGAGGCAGCTCTTGAAATTTTTTGATCTTTAAAGAGACATGTCGGCTGAGAAACTTTAAGCCGATGTACTGGCAGTGAGTACTGATATAGGTTCCATCACCTCAGAATGCTGAGGTAATAGAACTTAGGGGGTAGTTGTGGGGATATATTTTCTGAGCACCAACACGTGGCCAAGGTGACACCGACGTGTCAGCCGAGGTGCCACGCGTCCTGGTCATGACGCCGAGGTGATCTCTACTGGGCCGAGGTTATCTCCGAAGATATCGGAATTCGAGATAAGCGGATAAGGCACAAGAGTCCTAGAATGAGGAAAGACTTCAGCATAGATAAGGATAACACTCCTAGGCCCCGTTTGTTTGGGATTATAGGGAGGGGATTGGGATTGATAGTGAGGTGGGACTACTATATGGGGTGTTTGTTTTGAGAGATGGGGAGGGGACTACTAATCCCTTGGTACTAGTAAAGGCCTTGGAAGGGGGATTGGTAAGGAGGAGGTAGAGATGGTATTAGAAAAATAGTGAGGGGATTAGAAATTTTTTTATTTTTTATACATTGGGAATTTTTTTTTAAATATTAATGTTTAATTTTTTATATTTTTTTATTTGCTTTATTATTTTATATAAAAATACTTTAACAATTCCTCACTATTAATCCCCTCACTATCAATTCCCTTACTATTAATCCCCTCACTATTAATCCTTTCACTATGAATCCCCTCCATTCTATCTCTGAAAACAAACGGGGCCTTAAGGAGTTTATCTTTATCTCTTGGAGAGTCCAGGACAAGCACTGAGCTAAAGTCCATTGAAGCAAGGCTTCTGTTGGGACAAGGATTGAGTTAACTATAAAAGAGAGGCACCCCCATGGGTCTAAGGTACGCAATGTATATTCTGAACAGTGAGTTTAGCACTATTGATTATCTGTGAGAGATATACTGACTTGATCGTCGGAGTGTCCCTGGGTGGACGAACCACCGCCGGAGTCTTCTCTTTCTGTTGCAGGTCAGCCAAGTGCCATCTATTCTGCCAAGTGCTCTTCAGCTGAATACTGAGTTGGCAGTGTGATCGGAAATTCACTAACACAGTTTTCTTTTTCATTAAGTAGAGAGCTTAGCTCTCTTTCCCTTCTCTGTCGGTCTCTCTCTTTTTCCCTATTCCTCTATTATTGCTCAACCTTTGAGTTTTGAGTGGAAGTCTTTAGAGTGATATTTTGTAAACGTTTTGTAAATGAAAGTCGGAGAGCTCGTCGTAATCTTGGCAATGGTAGTCTCGGATTCATGATCGGGCAAGACGTGCCTTCTAGATCTGCTCTTCTTCATTTTTTGAAGTAGAGACTTTCTTCATATCATTACATTAAAGCTATGTTAAGGTTATTTTGAGAAAATATGTCATTTTAAGAGGTATTACATATATATATATATATTCAGATTTTTTATTGGTAATTTTTGGAAGAAAAATTATGTTGAAATGTTAAGAATGTTGGCATTTTGAGATTGATTTGGGAAATCATTTTGTGTAGATAATTTTGCAAAGAAATCCAAAAATAAAATTTAATAGTTGTATGGATTGTCTCTACCTCATATTATGATTAGATGATTTATTTTGAGAAATATAATGTTGAATTATTTTTTTATCTTTGATTTTGGAATTTATTTTTGAGAAAAAAATAAATTGATATTGAAGAATATTGTGTAAATTGTTAAGTTGGGATTATAGAGTTGTTTTAGGATTAAAAACTCTAAAAGTGTTATATTCATTATATTTTATGATAGGTGATGTAACGCCCCAAATTTTCAGCCCAAATAATAATACAACAATCATGGCTCTTTCAAGGAAAACCGAATATAAATCCCCAAACTTACATTACATGATTCAATAGTTCTTCATGCAACAATACATTAATCCAACAACAAGTAAATAAACAAATAAATACCCCCAAGGGTTTACAAGTTTCCAAGGCTTGAGCCTGGACACAAAACAGTTATTCAAACCCACACACATACAACCTTTGCCTTACACACAACAAAATGAGAGTCTCGTACTCTCAACACATATTTCCTCGCCTTTAGTTAGGCGGCATCACCACATCCTTTTCTGCACAAAAATCTCGTAGGGTGAGCATAAAGTCCAGTAGGAAATCCTTAACAAAGTATATACATTTTATACAAGTCTCAAGAGATGAAATGCACATGTCATGCTATGTCCCTTTTTGAAGATAAATCACATTTTCATCTTTTAAAAACCATCATGCTCAATGATGTCATGCAATTTCAATTGTTCTAAACTTAACAATTTATTTCAAGGGCAGTAAATACGACTCTGGTAATCCCTAGGTCAGTGTCTGCAAGTAGACTATACAAGTACTACCAAATTGTCATTTTTACCGATATTAACCGGAAGGCTCGACACCTATCCGCGTGGATTTTTGGTTTTTCACTTCGGACTCTCAGGCCAATTTATTCAATATCATCTATACCACCTATCAAGACTTACCAACGTATTTACCCCAAAACTATTTCACGAAAACTTGTTTCTCAACATTCTTTTCTCAATGCAAATTTTCAAATCAACTTTCAAAGTTTAATGTAATCAAATGAATTGTTATGCCAATAACACAAGATGAATATAAATACTTTTATTCCAATTCATCATCCAAGAAATAACACAATTCCCTCTTCTCAAGTATCCTCAACAATTAGTCATTTCAAGACTGTTTCAACGTTTTGAGCAATAATTTCCAAAATGAACAACAATTCTTATATTCCCTGAAATTCAACTTTTATATAAATATAAATAAGAAATTTTCCAAACATCCATTTATTTTGATATACAAAATAAATACAAAAATATCATTCATAAATTTTCAGTCTCTTTTAAAAAAAATTCCCAAATTCTAGGTTTTCTCACCAAAACTATACAACTCAAATCCTTTGAAAGAAAACTTTCCAAAATCATCTTTTCTTCAATCAAAGAAGATCAAGACCCATAAGATCATTTTAAAAGAATAAGAGGCAAACCCACTTTCAAAATTGCTCAACTTCTTGAATCAACAATAAATTTTTAAAGCTATCGAAAGATGATTTCGAAAATCATATAGATCTTGCAAAAATATATATATATATATAACTCTAAGAAAATCTCTACCTTAAGTTTTGAAGAAGAAATGAGATGAAACCTCCAAAATTAGCGGTGTCGAAACTCAATCTTCACCATACACAACGAAGTCCTTGAGAAGTTAACCAACTTTGATGAAGAACTTATGGCAAAACTCTAATGGATCTTGAGAAATCAAGATTTTGATCCAATTTGGCGTATGGAAATGTAGAGAGAAGGGAGAGGAAAGGGTTTTAAGAAAGAGAGATATACAAAAGTGATCTGAAATATCAGATTCATGAACTGATATAACATGGTCTGCTCGAGCGTGGAACGCCCCACTCGAGCGTCAAATACACTTTCCCAGTACTTTTGCAGACAGCTCAAACTTCTAAAATTAAACATTCTCCGGTCTAGCGGATAAATGGCTGTTTGAGAAGACAAGTAACTTCTAATGCATTTTGCATTTTTGCTTCGGGAGCGTTGCCCCTTAACTTCATCAGGGCGCTATCCTAGGACCCGCCAAGGGGCGCTGCCCCCTGGACCCTCGCGAGCTAATCAGGCAGCTCGATCCTCGACATACTCAGCAAAGTGGCAAAATTGGGATCGCTACAACCTTCCCCCCTTAAAAAATTTTGTCCCTAAAATTTCAAATCAAACTACCCAAACAAAAGGGTTTCTAGCGATCAAAACCACGCTATTTCATTTTCAAATCACAATACTAACTCTCAACCAAATTCCACCATTTTTACCATGGTTATCTCATTAACAACAACCTCCCAAATACGCATAAACATGAAATTTTCCAAAAAGTAATAGCAACTCTAAACAACCTTATGTTTAAAACAACAACGCACATATCAACATGTGGTTAACAACTTTAAATACGTTTCCCTCAACACTAGGGAATATTACAAAGAAAAGCAACTTAAGCATTTTCAAATAAATCCAGATATTTGGAGCAGACTTCCGTGGTGTCTCCACAACATCAACCCCATGGTGTCTCCACAACACCTTTGCCAACGGTATAGTTTTGCCCCGTAGTACTTGCTCCCAAGTATCTGATATTTGAATCGATCGTTCTTCGTAAGAGACATCCTCATCTACCTCTAAGTCAACCCAATCAAGAACATGAGAAGGGTCGGGTTCATACTTCCTAAGCATAGATACTTGAAATACGTTGTGAACTCTCGAAAGTTGTGGCGGTAAAGCTAACCGGTATGCCACTTTCCCAATTCACTCTAAGATCTCAAAAGGCCCAATGAACCTTGGAGATAATTTACCATTCTTACCAAATCTCATCAAACCCCGCTTTGGTGAGATTTTTAGAAACATATGGTCACCAACTTCAAAAGATAAAGGTCGTCTCCTCTTATCGGCATAACTCTTTTGTCGGCTTTGGGTCATAGCTAACCTCTTCCGAATGAGAACAACTTTCTCGGTTGTCTCTCTAACAATTTCCGGACCCAGTAACAGTGCATCACCCACTTCGGCCCAACGGACCAATGATCTACAAGGTCGGCCATACAAGGCCTCAAATGGTGCCATCCCAATACTAGCTTGGTAACTATTGTTGTAAGAAAACTCAATCAATGGTAAGTGCCTTTCCCAAGGCCCCTTAAAATCAAGGACACAAGTTCTAAGCATGTCCTCCAAAATCTGAATAGTACATTCCAACTGTCCATCGGTTTGAGGATGATAAGCGGTGCTAAGAGTCAACTTAGTTCCCAACGCTTTTTGAAGGCTTTGCCATAACCGGGCAGTAAAACGAGGATCCCTATCCGACACAATAGTCACAGGGACTCCATGAAGTTGAACTATCTCTCTAATGTACAACTCTGTCAAGCGTTCAACTGAGTCGCTGGTGCACATCGGAATGAAATGTGTAGACTTTGTCAACCTATCAACAATCACCCAAACGGCATCATTGCCTCGTTGTGTTCTAGGAAACCCAACTACAAAATCCATGGTAACACGCTCCCATTTCCACTCGGCTATCGGTAAGGATTGTAACAAACCCGCTGGTCTTTGGTGTTCGGCCTTCACTTGTTGACAAGTAAGGCACTTCAATACAAATAAAGTGACATCTCGTTTCATACCCCTCCACCAAAACTGACGACTAAGATCATGATACATTTTAGTGCCTCTCGGGTGTACCGCAAGGCGTGAGTGATAGAACTCTCGAAGTACTTCCTCTCTACAAGATTCTGGTACAAACAAACGATCTAGGTAATGTACACTCAGATTCGAGTGAACGTTCAAACCTTTCTCTTCCTTCCCATTGGAAATCTTAACACGGATTGATTCCACATCACGGTCTCCTCGTTGTTCCTCTATGACCTTATTAACCAAGGTAGGTTGAGCATTCAAAGTAAACAAGGTAGCACTCTCTCTGGACTCACCCAAGTACAAATCAAACTTGCCAATAACATCTAGCATATCCCATTCCCGAATGGCTACACTTGCCAAACTACTCACTGATTTTCGACTCAAAGCATCGGCCACCACATTGGCTTTCCCTGGATGATAGTGTAACTCAAAGTCGTAATCCTTCATAAATTCCATCCACCTCCGTTGTTATAAATTCAAGTATGCTTGAGAAAATAAATACTTTAGACTCTTATGATTGGAGAAAACCTCAAACTTCTCACCATACAAGTAATGCCTCCAAATTTTCAAGGCAAAAATCACCGCTGCTAATTCTAAATCATAGGTGGGGTAATTCTTCTCGTGAGTTTTCAATTGACATGATCCGTAGGCCACAACTTTTCCCTCTTGCATCAAGACACAACCAAGTCCATCCCCGGACGCATCACAATAGACAGTGTAATTCAAACCCCTTTCCGAAATTATCAAAACCGGTGTGGTAGTTAATCTAGTCTTAAGCTCTTGGAATGAATTTTCACAAGTCTCACTCCACACAAATTTGATACCCTTTCTAGTCAACCTAGTCAAAGGTGCAGCTAGTCTAGAGAAGTCCCTTACAAAATGTCGATAATACCTCGCTAATCCCAAGAAACTCCAGATTTCAAAAACATTCTTGGGTTGTTCCCAATCCTGTACGGCATCTATCTTTGAGGAGTACACAGTCACTCCCTCTCTAGACACTCCATGCCCCAAAAACTTCACCTCCGTTAACCAAAACTCGCATTTTTCAAATTTGGCATACAATTGGTGCTCACTAAGTAAACCCAGAACTACCCGCAAGTGAGACTCGTGTTCCTTTTCAAAGGTTGAATAAATCAAGATGTCGTCTACAAAGACGACCACAAAACGGTCCAAGTATTCCCGAGAAATTCTGTTCATCAAATCCATAAAGGAAGCCGGTGCATTGGTCAACCCAAAAGGCATTACAAGGAATTCATAGTGGACATAACGAGTACGAAAGGCCATCTTCTGAATGTCCTTTTCTTGGACTCTCAACTGATGGTCCCCCGACCTCAAATTTATTTTTGAGAAGCAACGAGACCCTCTATATTGGTCAAGCAAATCATCTATTCTGGGTAGAGGATACTTGTTCTTAACTGTAACTCTATTCAAATTGCAATAATCAATACACAACCGCAATGACCCATCCTTCTTCTTTGCAAAGAGAGCCAGTGCTCCCCAAGGCAATGTATTAGGGCGAATGAAGCCCTTGTCTAAAAGTTCTTGGAGTTGAATCTTCAACTCATGCAATTCGGCGGGTGCAAATCTATACGGTGACATGGAAATTGGTGCCGTGTCAGGCACTAATTCCATAGAGAACTTAATCTCCTGGTGAGGTGGTAAACTAGTAAGATCTTCTAGAAAGACATCCGAGTATTCACAAACTACCCTTGGTAACTCAACACGAGCCCCGTCACTTTCACTATCCAAAAGAGTTGCAAGAAGGCCACTACGAGGGTCAATAACTGGCGACAAGGCTCTATTAACTCGGTTCCCCAGAAAAAAAAAAAAAAACGATCACCACCCGAAGTGCACACCGTAACTCTCTGAAGGTAACAATCAATCATAGCTTGATAAGAACACAACCAATCCATGTCTAAAATGACATCAAAACTCGACATATCTAGCAACACAAAAGCAAACGAAAGTCGACGCCCGGCAACTTCTATTTCACAATCACGACAACCCCAGTCTAAATCAACTGTACCCCCAACAGGTGACTTTACTCTGAGTGGAGGCACTAACCGTGCTACCTCTAACCCCAATGCAGAAGCAAATGCAGTAGATATAAATGAATGAGACGCACCCGTATCTATCACTACATTAGCCAAAGAATTACATACAACAAAAATACCTCTCACAACCGAGGATTATGACAATTGCTCTGGCACGGTAACAACATACATATGCCTGTAGACGTCCCCGAACGCCCCGGGAGGGAATCCCGTTTTGTTCATTGGGCACACTACAGCTCGGACTCAATGTCACGGTCCTGTATCTAATCTCGCAGAGTGCAATGCAAGACCGATGAATCATCAAAGAGTCTAAATCCGGCAAATCGTTTTGAAAACTGATTTTTTAGAAAAAAGTGCCAAACATGGACTGCTTTGCCAGATACAGAGTCACCATCTAAATATTTTATTTTGGGGGAATTTAGGAAACCCTGACTCGTGCCTAAGGCCATATGTCCGTCATCACCAAAGTTGCCTCGGCTCGGGAACTTGGGTACGATTAGGGAAGGTCACTTCGTGAGCACCCCCGCTCGCCCTGATCAAAGATCGGCCTCTACTAACCATGATATCGAGTTTTGAAAACATTATGTGCTCTTATTCCGGTTATTAGCTTAGAATTACTATGTGATGCACACAGCATACAAGTATAGACTAGATTGCCTAAGTTGGAACAAAACATCGCATATCCGTTTGTTTTGAAAATGGATTGAAGTTTGCTACTCGCAAGTAAGCTAAAACACGGATGCAGACACCCCATTTTTGACCGCCCTTAAGACTTGGGCGTTACTGATGGTTTACTTGGTGGTAAAAGATGTGCAGGGCAAAGGTTCAATCTCTTCGGCAAGGAGAGAGCCAAATCCCAACTTCACACCCCTTTTGGATCAAAACTATTTTGAATGGTTTTTAGACCTTAAAACCCTCTCTTTCAAAATATTTTTGAAATAAAGTTTCTGCGATGTTCCGAGGCTCGCATTTTGTCAAACGTTGCGCTTTTCGGTAAACCGAGCAGGGACGAAGTGGAAATAAATGAAAGAGAGATGAAATATTTGAAAAATCTTTCAAAACACTTTGTTTAGGGGTTTGGAGCTGAAGAAAAGAGGAAAGGAGAGGAGAAAACTAGTTTGGGAGAAGTTCGGCTTGAATCCGAGTAAGAGAGAGAGTTGAGCAGCCCTCGCTGAATTGGGCTTATTCATTTGCATACTTGGATTTTAGCTATGAGGCCACCACCGTTGGAAAGCTTACTTTTGGGGTTTCATTTTTCACTCAAGAATCTCCTAGAGCCAAGTCCGGGTGGGGGAGATATGATTGGTTGAAGTTGGGTATCATCCCGGTTGGATCGAATCTGCGCGGCTTCACCAAAATGGGCATAACTTTTTCCACAGGAGGAATTTTAATGCAAGGTTTGCGCCATTGGAAAGATAACTTCCGGGGCTTCATTTTGGACACCCACCGGCCATTTTTTGACCTTGGAAGCATCTGTCGGCAATCTATTTATCCGACCGGCAATTTATTGTGCCGACCGGCAATTTATTGTGCTGACCGGCCATTTTTGCTGGCCGACGACCTTCCGGAGTATTCTACAGATTGAGTGGATGCCAGCTGTGCCAGCTGGAGGGCACAGACTGGATCCTCCATACACGTGTATGGAGGATCTTTGCTCTTAGTTTGAAGCTTCTAAGAGAAGCTTTAGTCTCTTGGCTCTATAAAGGAAGCTCTCCTCTTCCTTATACCAGGTTAGAAAACCAGCTGGAGCAATACATACAATCCTCCATATATCTATCTCATCCAAGCCTCCAAACCCAAGAATCCTTGCTCCATTTGCACTACACCCTATAGCACCACACCACCACTCCATTCCAGCAGCTTGAAGGGCCTTCTTAGAGGCTAGGAGGCATCTTTTCTTGGTCCAAGAGGTAGCAAAGGATTGGTCTTCAAGGGTGAGTTGATTTCTCCCTCTTTTTAGCTCATTTTTGCAAGTTTTCTTAGCCCCTCTTGCTTGCTGTTTTGAGCTCTGACCATAACTGGAAATATCATTTTTTTGAGCTCATTTTTTTGTTTCATTAAGGGTCTTACCCTGTTTGGGGCCCCCATCTTGCACTTGCTTCATTACCCCTTTGTATGCCATAATCTTGCATAGTATTTTTGGCCTATGTGTGATCTGTTTTGGAGCATGATGTAAACTGTATATAGGATTATTTTGAGCCTTTATTCAACATTGAAGAAGGGCTCATCACTGTTTGGGACCTCCATGTGCCACTTGTCATTATACCCCTCTTTGGTCCCCATTTTTGCATGATTTATTAGCCTATTGTGTCTCTGTTTTTGGACTTTGGTCTGAACTGAAAATGGCCCTATTTTGACCCCCTCTTCATGTTTCATTAAGGGTCCATGGATGTTTGAGACACCCCTTGTATACTTTATGTTGTAGCTCTTTTTTGGCCTTAATCTTGCATAGTATTTTGAGCATACTTGTGTACTGTTTTGGGCTTGGCCATCAACTTTAAAAGGTCATATTTTGGGCCCCTCTTCAACATTGTTGAAGGGCTCTAATCTATTTGGGGTCAGCAGCTGTGAGTTGCTTCTTTATCTCACATTTAGGGCCATTTCTGCATGCTAGTTTTTCCCTATGTGTGTTTGCTGTTTGGCCTTATTTAAAACTGAAAAAATTCTTGTTTCAGGGCTTCCTAGAATCTGTCTTCACATTTCATAATCGAATAATGCATGTTTTATATAGCTATAGGCCAATGCATGGGCCTAGTTTTGCATTTCGGTTTCATTTCATGCATCGGGTGCTATTTTGCCGTGATTCGGGGCTGTTTTATACCACATTTCAGTGCTGAAATTACATGCTTGTATGCCATATTTCATGCCTCGCCATGCCTTGTTAGAGTTTCATACTATGCCTTAGGTTTGGTCCTCGGTTTGCGTGCATGCGTGCACGCGTTTCGAGAGTCTCATTTTCATCTAATGGCCACCGATTTTGGCATGCTTGCGAGCTATCCATGTTAGTTTTAGTCCATCATCGCATGTTGTTGCATGCCATGTTTACTTACATGTTTAGGTTGCGCGCCTAGTATACATTGCTCATTTGTATGTTCATGTTGCATACTTAGCCTCCATGCCTAGGTTGCATTTCATTGAGCATGCATCCCTTGCCTCTTGATCAATCATGATAGGGGTTGGGGCCCTTTGATGTGTTTTGTGCTTGCATTTCATTTGATATCAAAGTTGCGAAACTTGGCCTCTTAGGCCATCATGCGTAATTGATGGCCCGAGGGTCGAGGGTCATGCTCCCTTGAGTCCCTTGCATGATAGGGAGTGTGCCCTCGCATACATGTGCTTGAAATTCTATGCCATGCACTGTCTGTCCTTGTTGCTGTCAAAAACTAGCTTCTGTAGGAAGTTTCTGCCGACCGGCACTGAAGAATGCCGACCGGCAAAGGATATGAGGCCGATGGACTTGAAAGCAGTCGAAAATTTCCCATGGCCGGTGGTCATTTCACTTAGCCGGTGGTGTTATGCAGTTCTCATTGAAGATACCCTGAGACTTTGGCAATTTTCAGAGGAGCAGGGTAGCATTAACAGAGGCAGCAGTGGCATGGTATGGGTTTCCGGGCTTTCGGGGGAAGATAAATCCGAGCATGTATCATTCACGCATCCCGAGGCAGGGGATGCGGCCATCCTCTCTTTGTATTTAATTTGTTAATTAGATTAGAAATTTTGTAATAATTAATTTAGTATTATTTATTCGGACTGTAATATTTATTTGGACCCTCCGAGTGAGGGCAATTCTGTAATAAGTGTGCGTGAGTATGTGTATGTCTTCCAACCCTACGTCTTTCTTCCCTTTTATTTACCCGCTTATGATGGTAGACTAGGGCATATTTAAATTAGCATATCTTATGCTATGCATGCGTGCATCATTCATCAGTATTGCATGCACTGGGCTCGGTACATCATGCTAACCGCATTTGTACTTCAATTCCAAAATGAATACGTGCATCAATTGATTGCATTTCACATGCCATGTTTAGGTTAGCCGAGCCTACTCTAATTGCATCCTGTATGTGTTGCTTTAGTCAAATTTGACATGAACTAGGATCATGCATATGATTACTAACTAGTTTCTGTTTTGGCTTGGAGTACTCTGTAAGTCCTTTCGCTTTAGCATACCGCATGCGTGTGAATGCTATCATGACAGTATGCTTACCATGTGGCTAGATGCTTATGTGATAAATTGTTTGGATGTCTGTGGGTGAAGGTTGGATTGTTTGAGTTGGAAAAACTCGTTGAAATCCGTATTTAGCCTACTTGCGAGTAGCAAATTCCAAAGTGTTTTTCAAGACAAACGGATATGCAATACTTATTTCCAAATTAGGCAATCTAGTCTATACTTGTGTGCTGTGCGCATAACATAGTAATTCTAGGCTAATAAATGGAATAAGAACACATAACGTTTTCAAAACTGGATATCATGGTTAGTAGAGGCCGGTCTTCAGACCGGACGAGAGGGAGTGCTCATAGCTGACCTTCCACGATTGTACCCAAGTTCCCGAGCCGAGGCAACTTTGGTGATGACGGACATGTGGCCTTTGGTACCGAGTTAGGGTTTCCTAAATTCCCCCATAATAAAATATTTAGGTGGCGACTCTGTATCTGGCAAAGCAGTCCATGTTTGGCACTTCTTTTTCTAAAAATCTGTTTTCTCAAAACGATTTGCCAGATTTGGACTCTTTGGTTCAGATTAAGAACCGTGACACAAATTGAGTCCGAACTGTAGCGGGGTCCCTCGCGGACGTGCTACAACGGGTTTTGTAGACGTCCCCGAACGCATCCCGGGAGGGTTAGTCCCGTTCTGTTCATTTGGGGTCACTACAGCTCGGATTCTCAAATTGTCACGGTTCCTAATCTGAACCAAAGAGTCCAAATCTGGCAAATCGTTTTGAGAAACAGATTTTGAAAAAGTAGTGCCAAACATGGACTGCTTTACCAGATACAGAGTCGCCACCTAAATATTTTTTAAATGGGAAATTTAGGAAACCCTGACTCGGTGCCAAAAGGCCACGTGTCCGTCATCACCAAAGTTGCCTCGGCTCGGGAACTTGGGTACGATTGGGGAAGGTCACTTCGTGAGCACCCCCGCTCGTCCGGTCATAGACCGGCCTCTACTAACCATGATATCGATTTTTGAAAACATTGCGAGTTCTTATTCCGGTTTATTAGCCTAGGTTACTATGTGATGCTCACAGCATACAAATATGGACAGGATCGTCTGAATTGGAACAAAACATTTGATTGAATTATTCCAATTCAGATAACCCAACCTTCACCCACAGGCACTCAGGCAGTTATATCATATAAGCACATAGCCTCATGGTAAGCATGCTATTCATGGCAGCACTCACACGCATGCAAGGATGCTAAAGCATAAAGCTTACCGAGTACTCCAAGCCAAAAAAAGAGAGATTATGTTAGAAATCATGCATGATCCTAAGTATACAAGAATGCCTAATGCAACACATGCAAAATGCAATTATAGCAGGCTCGGCTATTCTAAGATGGCATATGAAATGTTACAACTATCATGTATTCAACTTTTGAAATTGAAAGTACAATGCAGTTAGTATGATGCGTCGAGCCTGGTGCATGCAATACAGATGAATGAAATGCAAACATGCTGTCATACTGTATGCTAATTTGAAATATGCCTTAATCTAACCATCATAAGCGGATAAATAAAAGGGAAGAAAGACGTGGGGTTGGAAGACATATATCACACTCACCCACACTTATTACAGTTGTGCCCTTGCGCAGAGGGTCCGAATAAATAATACAGTCCAAATATTACAGTCCGAAATATTACAAAATCCTAATTAATTAATGAATTAACTAAGAAAGCAAGTAAAACTGGCGTGCAAGCCAGGGACTGTCTTGCTTCTGATGGATGATGCATGTCCGGATTGTCTTGCGCGAAAATCCACCGGAATGCCCCAATTAGCCTCTGTTTACATCTGTTCTTGAAATGCGTGCCAAGCCCTGAAAAATTGCTGATTCTTCGTTTTGCTGCAACAGAGAGCAGGAAAGGGGCATAGCAATGTATTTGCACATATATATGCATGTCTCGATCCTCGTGCCACCAATCACACATACCGAGACATGATGGCCGAGGAGTCGAATTGCACAACTCAATGTAGGATGAATGCACATGAAACTACAGCTAAAACCTAACTCCATCATGGATAATCCGGAGTGTCGGTGACTGGGGAATTGAGACACATTCCGTCACTCGGAGTACGAAATGTACCTCGTTTCCCGTGCCCGGACTAACTCCTATTCCGAACATGATGCAATATGCATGATATGCATGAAATGCAACTAAGATACAATCCTAACATACACCATGCTATGAAAGTGAGATGCCTCGAAATGCATGCACACGGGCACGCAAACTGAGAAAATGACAGAATGCAATCTAAGATACAACCTAATATGCACTATGCTATGAAAATGAGATGCCTCGAAATGCGTGCACACGGGCACGCAAACCGAGGCGATGGTATATGCAATGCGATATGGCAGAAATGGCATACAAAATGTAACATGGACTTATACTGACATGAGAGAGCCTCAGCCACACTCACATAAGAGGCCGATTGATGAAAATGAAGTGCCTCGAAATGCGTGCTCACGGGCACGCAAACCGAGGCGATGGCAGAATGTGATGCAAATGACATGAAAACATGATATGGGCTTATACCAACATGAGTGAGCCTTAGCTACACTCACATGGGATGCCGGCGGATAAAAAAAAAAAGTGCCTCGAAATGCGTGCTCACGGGCACGCAAACCGAGGCGATGACAGAACGCGATGTAATGGCATGAAAACATGATATGGGCTTATACCAACATGAGTGAGCCTCAGCTACACTCACATAGGATGCCGGCGGATAAAAATGAAGTGCCTCGAAATGCGTGCACACGGGCACGCAAACCGAGGCAATGATAAAATGCGATGAAATGACATGGAAACAACAAATGGGCTTATACCAACATGAGTGAGCCTCAGCCACACTCACATAAGATGCCGGCGGATAAAAATGAAGTGCCTCAAAATGCGTGCACACGGGCACGCAAACCGAGGCAATGATAAAATACGATGAAATGACATGGAAACATGATATGGGCTTATACCAACATGAGTGAGCCTCAGCCACACTCACATAGGATGCCGATGAATGAAAAATAAAGTGCCTCGAAATGCGTGCACACGGGCACGCAAACTGAGGCGGTGATAGAATGTGATGCAAATGACATGAAATGGATAGCAATCATTCTAATGGAATTTCAGCACTAAAATATGGGGGAAAATAGTCCCGAAATGAGGCGAAATGACATGAAATGCATGGAATAGTCCCGAAATGCGGATTTAGGCACCCGAAATGGCCTATAGCTATGCCAAACATGCACAACATGGACATGCAATGCAAAGACAGAAGCTAGACAGTCCCAAAATAAGCACTTTTCCAGTTTATAGCATGGCCAAACAGTGGGCAAAAACAGGGCAAAACAAGCATGCAAAAATGGGGAATAAACATGAGATTAAGGAGCAACTCATAGCTACAAACCCCAAACAGGTTTGGGCCCTTCAACAACATTGAAGAGGGGCCAAAAATAAGCACTTTTCCAGAACTGTAAAAACCTCAAAAACAAAAGCATGGTAGGCTAACAATACACGCAAGAAAACGGACCGAAAGGTGGCCAAAGAGGCAAGTGGTATATACAATGCTCAAACTGAAAAATTTCCTTCTACAACATTGAAGAGGGACCAAAAATAATCATATTTCCAGAACTGTAAAATGGCCAAAACAGAATACAAATATGCTAGAAATGTGATGCAAAATAAGGCTCAAAAGTGGCTATAACATGAGGCATGCGAAATATTCACCAAACAGCCAAAGACCCTTAATAAAACTTGAAGTATAGGTCAAAAAAAGACTATCTCTAGGCCTGTAAAATGGCCAAAAACAAAAGCATGGTAGGCTAACTAAACATGCAAGAAAACGAACCGAAAGTGAGATATAACATGAAGTGACTTATGGAGGACCCAAACCATGAAAGACCCTAAACAAAACATGAATAATGGACTAAAATAAACACTTTTTCAGAACTGTAAAATGGCCAAAACCGAATACAAGGTAGGCTGTCATTGCATGCAAGAATGGGGAAGAAAAGAGTATAAAGGTAGGTACAACATGGAAGTCTCAAATGGTGTTGAGCCCTTCTTCAATGTTGAAGAGGGGCTCAAAATAAGCCTAATATCAGTTTACAACATGCTCGAAAATAAATTTCTCATGGGCCAAAAATAGCATGCAAAACTATGACATACAAGAGGATCAATGAAGCAAGTGTGTCATGGAGGGCTCAAACAGGGTTGAGCCCTTAATGAAAAGTGAAGATGAGCTCAAAAGAGGGCCCTTTTCAGTTAGGCCCAGAGCTTGAAACAAAAAGCATGAAAGGCTTAGAAATGGATCAAGAAAAATGGTCAAAAGGGGAAAAGTATTACTTACCCTTGAAGACTCAAACTTTTGTTGCTTCTTGGATGAATTTGCAGCTTCTTTGGCCTTTGAGAAACCTTCCTTGTTGTTGGAAATGAGGTGGTGGTGGTAGAGCTTGGTGGTGTAGAAGGAATGAAGGTTAGGGACTTAGGGTTTTTCGAAGAATTGAGAAGGAAGAAGATGGAGTTGGGTATGGAGACTTGAAGAACAATTTTTCTAACCCTTGTAAGTGAAGCCACCAGCTGGTTATAAGGGTTCAAAAGGGGGTGTAAAGGTGGGGGAAAAGGAGAGCAAAATTCCCCCACAAAATATCCCCCGGATAAATATCTTGTCTGGGGGATATTGCCCCACAGCTGTAAAGTGCACAGTGCAAGGAACACGACCGGCCTATCACTTTTGTTGCAGGTGGCCGGCCGGCCACACCCCCTAGCCGGCCGGCTAGGGGTCAAAAGGTTCAATGAGATTTTCTGGCCGGCCAGAAACTGGGGAGGTACTCCTATGTGTGTACAACACAACCATGTGGTTAAAAGTCCAAGAAAGTGGGTCTAAGGTGTTCAACATTAGCTCGGAAAGAGGGGTTCAAAAGGGTCAATTTGAATTACTGGCCGGCCATGAACTTTTAGGGGCCTCCCATGTGTGTAGATCACAGATATGTGGTTGAAAGTTGGCAACATTAACCCTAGGGTGTTCAACATTAGCCCGGAAGTTGGAAAAACGGGCGCCGGGAGGCTCCGGAGGAGAGATAACTGGTTGCTGCAACAATTGCTGGCCTCCCATCCTTCAGTGACCTCTCCAGTGATAAAACAAAGGTACCTGCCAAAAATGAACGAAAACCGTTGCAAAACGAATGCTCGGGGACCAAAACACGCAGTTCGGGGTCCCGAAAATGGGCTGTTAAGCACCGAAAGTGGCATTCGACCACGAAGTGGGTTTCTCAGACCCCAGTGTCCCTCAAAAGGGAGCAAATAAGATGCATGCCGAAAACCGGAGCAATAGGAGATGGTTAAGCGGTCCCGAACCGAGGCACACGGCCTGACGGCTCCGAAAACCGGAAACCGGACTTCGAAATGGAAAAATGGCCTACGGCCACCAAATGTAGCCTACGGACATTGAGAGATGGTCTATGGGACCTCTCCCTTCCCTCAGGAAAAGAAACAAAGAAAACCGAGCCTGGTTCGCAAACCGAGGTAAGGCACAGAAGAGGGTTCGGAAGTCCGGAGGCAGGGCTCACGGCCGCAACTCTGAAACTTCTGAACGAGCACACTATGCAATATCACCAAGTGCTCAACTGGTGACGTCTGAGTCTCAAGGTCAGTCAAAAATGGGGTGTCTACAGTTGCCCCTCTTTGACAGAACTCGGAAGTCATAAGTGACGGGAGTGAATGTCAAAGCCCTGAGACGACCCATTTTTGACAAGGCCGAAGACTTAGACAAACATACAAGATAGACAGAGATGTGCCCGCAGGCATGCCCGCAGGCAGGGGAAAAATGCAAATGATATGCAAAGAGCCGGAGGTAACCCAATGATCATGCAAATGCAGCAAGCTGTAATGAAGCAAGTATTCGCAAATAGATGCAACAGTTTTAAGCAAGAATGCAAAAGCAACAACTACATTTCATGCAGTTAAGAATGCGAAGGATTATTCAATCCCCGCCACGTCTCACACGGAGAAGATACGATACTTGTGCGATTCGTCTGGTCGCACCAGCCTCAAATGAACCGTACATACAATATCGTGCCTGCAAAAGAGAGAAATTGCAACAAGTACAATATGCTACCAACATATATTCAAAGTGATTTCGGAAGTTTGACACACGCAGTGCCGGTAAGTGAATGCATCGTAATGCAAGAATGGAACATGCGTGACAATGCATGCTCAAGCATAGAGGCATGCCAATATCAAGAAATGTGCATAAAAATGTGAGTATGTCCATGAGAATGCAAGATAATGTGACACGAGCATGAATTAGGGTGTCCGTTTGTCATGAAATAACGAGCACGGAAACGCGCGTTTCGGCGAAGGCGACTCGATCACGGCCTCCGATCCGCTTCCCTGTAAGGTTACAACTCATTCAAAAAGGATACACTTTGATTTTGATGAGTGACGATGAGACACATGTCAGATCTTGAAGCCGAAGTCCCGACGGAGCAATTTCGCGACCGGAAGTGTACTTTTCTTGAACTTTTTCAGGTCCCGGGAACTCCAATCTTCCTCAAAATTTGCAGAGAGCTAGGTGGGCATGTGGGGGACATGGCCGGCCGGTCATATGAGAAGGGGGAGGTGGCCGGCTGGTTTTCCATAAAGCAAAAGGCTGGCCGGCCACTTTTCCAAAAAGGAAATGGCTGGCCGGCTAGAAAAAGTGGCCGGCCGGCCATATGTCCAATTCCGGGGGCACTTTGGTCCTTTCACCTTCTTTCTTTAATGCTCCTTCAACCAAGATCTTGAGCCTATATAAGGCAGCCGAGGCCTCTCCCTTTCTTGCCTCCCATACCACATTTTCTTCTCCAGATCTGAGTTTCATACGCGTTTTCCAACACCCCGCCCAAATTATTTCCGCAAAAACATTCAGTTTCAAGCACTTTGAAGCGATTAAATTCCGGCTTCGGAGCTTCTTTTTGCATTTTCGTCACTTGAGGTAAGTTTGTCTCAACATTTGGAAGATTTTCTCGGGAGTTGACTTTTGTTGACTTTTTCATTTCCCGAGAGTTGACTTTTGTTGACTTTTTCATTTCCCGAGAGTTGACTTTTGTTGACTTTTTCCAATTTTGGCTCATTTTGCTGATTTTTTGTTCCTTTTGCAGATTCTTTGAAAATGGTGGGTAGTTCTTCTCATGGCAGAGGTTTTCCAGGTGCCGGAGATGATTTCGACCCCATGACTCTACCTCCAAGGACCCGACCTTTTATTCCCGGGAGGTACCGTCCGCCAGCACATGTCCTCCCTCGTGCTGTCTTCCGTCACTTCACCAGCTTTGATGAGCGAGCACCCGGGGATCTGCTTCTTAGAGAGCCGGAGCAGCATCTCTCTCACGAGGCCCGAGAGGTATTTACCTCATCTTCTGTATTTTACATTTCGCACCTTTGCCATGCTTGAACATGCAGTTTAGCTTATGACATAGTACTTTGCTTGCATCTTGAACATGTAGTTTCAACACTCGAATTTCTGAACACTCGGCTCATTTAATTAATTGCGAACACACAGCCCACATGAGAACACACGGCTCAAACACTGATTTGTCGAACATACAGCCCGAATTCGAAAGTGAACACACAGCCCACACTTTAAATTTTCTGAACACGCAGCCCAGATAGGTAGTGAACACGCAGCCCACACTAGTTGAAATTTGAACACGCAGCCCAAACTTTAAATTTTCTGAACACGCAGCCCAGGTAGATAGTGAACACGCAGCCCACAATTTTAACTGAAATTTGAACACGCAGCCCAGGTAGATAGTGAACACGCAGCCCACATTTTAACTGAAAGTTGAACACGCAGCCCAAATTTCAAATTTTCTGAACACGCAGCCCAGGTAGATAGTGGACACGCAGCCCACATTTTAACTGAAAGTTGAACACGCAGCCCAGATTTCAAATTTTCTGAACACGCAGCCCAGGTAGATAGTGAACACGCAGCCCACAATTTGACTGAAAGTTGAACACGCAGCCCAAATTTCAAATTTTCTGAACACGCAGCCCAGGTAGATAGTGAACACGCAGCCCACAATTTGACTGAAAGTTGAACACGCAGCCCAAACTTCAAATTTTCTAAACACGCAGCCCAGGTAGATAGTGAACACGCAGCCCACAATTTGACTGAAAGTTGAACACGCAGCCCAAACTTCAAATTTTCTGAACACGCAGCCCAGGTAGATAGTGAACACGCAGCCCATATTTTAACTGAAAGTTGAACATGCAGCACAAACTTCAAATTTTCTGAACACGCAGCCCAAACTTCAAATTTTCTGAACACGCAGCCCAGGTAGATAGTGAACACGCAGCCCACATTTTAACTGAAAATTGAACACGCAGCCCAAATTTCAAATTTTCTGAACACGCAGCCCAGGTAGATAGTGAACATGCAGCCCACAATTTGACTGAAAGTTGAACACGCAGCCCAAACTTCAAATTTTCTGAACACGCAGCCCAGGTAGATAGTGAACACGCAGCCCACATTTTAACTGAAAGTTGAACACGCAGCCCAAATTTCAAATTTTCTGAACACGCAGCCCAGGTAGATAGTGAACACGCAGCCCACATTTTAACTGAAAGTTGAACACGCAGCCCAAATTTCAAATTTTCTGAACACGCAGCCCAGGTAGATAGTGAACACGCAACCCACATTTTAACTGAAAGTCGAACACGCAGCCCAAACTTCAAATTTTCTGAACACGCAGCCCAGGTAGATAGTGAACACGCAGCCCACAATTTGACTGAAAGTTGAACACGCAGCCCAAACTTCAAATTTTCTGAACACGCAGCCCAGATAGATACAATATGTAGCTTATTTCACTTCATCGGCACACAGCCCATTTTATCTTATTGGCACACAGCCCATTTCATTTCATTGGCACACAGCCCATTCATTTCATTGGCATACAGCCCATTTCATCTCATTGGCACACAGCCCATTTCATCTCATTGGCACACAGCCCATTTCATCTCACTATTGACACATGTATCCATTCTGAATGCAGGCTGGTTCCCGTAGTGTGCGGGGATATGGTTCGACCATGGCGCGGGATTGGTACGCCGAGCTCCCGGAGGCCGTCCGAGATTTGGTAGATTTGGCAGGATTCGGGCCCTTCTGCGTCGGGTTGTCACGTTGTCCTGCCAGGAGGACACTGATGGCAGCCTTGGTAGAGAGATGGTGGGACACCACCAATTCTTTTCATTTCTCTGCTACCGGGGACATGACCATGACCCCTTTTGACTTCGCTGTATTGACCGGCCTTGATGTGGGGGGTTGGGCCATCCCCTATGATGAGGATATGGGCGAGTGGGAGGCCGCCTGGATGTATCTACTGGGGGCTCGCCCACCCGTTGACAGGGTCTCTGGGAGAGTCCGATACACTTGGTTCTCCTCCCATTTCCGGCGGGCGGAGATGGTGCCTGAGAGTCCCGAGGAGACGGAGCAGTATGCCCGTGGTTTCCTGATGTTCCTCTTCGGGACTACCCTGTTCGCCGACAGAGGGAATACAGTTGGGCTATATTTGCTGAGCGCTCTAGTCGACCTATCACAGGTCCATCGATATGATTAGGGTGGCGCCGGCCTGGCTACCCTTTATTTTTATATGAGCGCGACCTCCCGCGGGCGGGGCGATTTGCTTGGCGGCTACTGGAGAGCCTGGGAGGTACTTTTCTGTCCCCTTGATTTACATTTCTGCTTTTCATTACTTGCACATTGTACACACACAGCGCAC
The DNA here is from genome assembly GCF_055761805.1 of Camellia sinensis. Taxonomy (NCBI): domain Eukaryota; kingdom Viridiplantae; phylum Streptophyta; class Magnoliopsida; order Ericales; family Theaceae; genus Camellia; species Camellia sinensis. The sequence goes on along the minus strand of NC_138969.1, from coordinate 25,400,564 downwards.
TTTCACAGTCTGTATTTAGCTCTCAGCATTTCGTACTTACATTCTGCATTGCTTTTCTCAGCTATGGGTCTATGTATACTTCCCATCATTAGCCCCTGAGCTGGAGGTGGTAGGGATTCCCGTGACCCCATATTCATTGATATTCGAGGGCCCGCACCGGCCGAGACCTCGAGAGACCCTCCTTCGTCTGCGACAGTACTTCGACACTGTGCGACATTCAGAGGTACCCCAGAACTTTCAGTTCCTTTCATTCTCATCTTTGATTTGCTCTGTATATTCTTGATTTCTGATTGGTTTATGCATTTATCATCCGTAGATCACATGGCAGCCCTGGGTGTCCCTGGGTGATGGTCTCCGACTTCAGTATACTGGAGCGTCGGACATCTCCTAGTATAGGGTCCTGCTTGAAGGACCGGTTGGCAGGGCATGGTTCCTGGGCGAACGCTTTCTACGCCAGGTATGGGGGTATCTTTCTCAGGATATTCCCGCAGTACCTCCAGCCAGTATGCGGACTGCTGACAGGCTCTCCTACTCAGAGGTAGTCGGCGCCATGCTGGGCAGTGATGCTTTATTATATGTTGAGGAGGGGGACTACGCCACTTACCGTCACATATATTTGATGCCTCCATTGACGGAAGCTCGTATCCCGATGATAAGGCCTGCCGGTATGTCATCCTCGGGCCAGGCTCGGGCTCGGGCTCGGGCTGCAGACGCCCCTTCTTCTAGCAGGGCTGGTACATCTAGGGGTGGGAGTAGACCGGTTCCTCCGACTCCGTCGATTCATCCTCATCCCGGATGGCCAGATATGCCGACTGAGTTGATGGCGTGGCAGTATGGGGCTATCTCTCCGACCCCGATCCCGCTAGAGCCTCCGATGCCCAGTGATCGATACGCCATTGATCCGGACTCACCGCCGGTATGCTCCACTTTTTTTTATTCATCATTCAGATGTTTAGACACTCTTTTGTTCACTGATGATTATGAGCTCATTTTTGCAGCCATCGCGAGGGTACATGGAGGAGGTGGTTGGGCTGGTGGCCACACTCGAGGGCATGGTCCTGCGTAGGGAGGCACAGTTGTCTGTCGCGGGCATTCAGGTACCTTTCAGTTTTCTGGCATTTATCATACTTCCGATGACATGCTGATTCCTACTGCATTGATAGACTATTTGTGTAGAGCACATCTGACACACACCCCACTTGTACAGTGTATTTATATGCACCCACTTCATGTAGTCTTTGCTTGTATCTGCACCTGATGTACATATTTGGACTGATGTATTTGAATTGAACTCTTTGTTTTCAGATGCCTTCATGGTCCGGTCAGCCGCAGGCCAGGCCACATGGGCCTTATTGGGGAGCTGGGCCATCTGGGCCTTTTCAGGGGGCGGGGTCATCTCGGCCTTCCTGAGGAGCTGGGCCATCTAGGCCTTTTCGTGGAGCTCGAGGGGGGCCTATCCGCAGACGCCGGGCTCACGTTGTGGAGGTGGAGCCTGATGAGGAGGAGGAGGATGCTGAGGAGGAGGAGGAGGCTACCGACCGTCAGTCAGAGACATCTGCTGAGGAAGGGGGCTCCGGTGGTGAGGCTGAGGGGGATCCTGAGGATGACAGCTCCGACCCAGCTGATGATGATGGCGCAGAGGTTGTCCCACAAAAGAGGATGAGGAGTGCTTCTCGTTCCCGCTCCCGAGGACTTTGATGTTGTTATTTCCTGCTTTATTTTTCTTTTTGCTAGTAGTTTGTAGCACTTTGCACATTGTTAGGCAGTTTTATTTTTTTGTAAAACTTGTACCTTTGTTCGCTGTAAAGCATGATGAAATGAAATAGCTTTCGAAAAGGCGTTTGTATTTTAAACTTTTAGCATCGTATCGCATCAATTTATTTCGCACAAAAATGAAATTGAATGGGAATGTGCATTGTGTAATCACCAAGTCAGGTAGCGAACCGACGCAACAAACTAAGCAACTCAACTTACTAAGATATAACAGAACCTTTAGCAAGTTTACAACTCGATAAACAAAATGCAGCAACGCAAATAAACAAAACTTAAACAAAGACTTGTTCAAACAGAGAACAATGACTCAAAAACACGAAACACGTCCACTCGACAAACAACTCGATAAGCAAAACAACAACTCGATAATCAAAACAACAACTCGATAAACAAAACTCGGTAACAACAGAGTGTACTTCTGACGATCTGGGCACCGGAACGCATCCGAAACGGAGGGAGATGAAGGCCTTTGACTCTCCCGTTGCATGGAAATGCTTGAAACTTCCCCTCGAAGAGTAAAACAGGGTCAAGGAGATACACTGCAGCACTGCCGGCCATCTTTGGGAGCCGGCCGGCCAATTTTGTGGAGAGAGGGAGCCGGCCGGCCATTTTTTGAAAAAGAGAATGGCCGGCCAGCCAGAAAAAGTGGCCGGCCGGCCACTTGTTCCTGCAGCCACCAGATTTTTGACACGTGTCCTCGTGAATAGTGTTTTTCCTTCTATAAAAGCCTCAACTTCGGGAACATTCATTTCATCTTAGTTTTAGACAAAGATGGAGGCATTTCTTGCAGAAAATGTCACATCGTGGATCTCTTCTCTAGATGGCTCGGAAAAGCTGAACTTCCGGGGTTTCGGCTTGAATGCACTATTCACGCTGAGCCGTACTCGGCTACATCTCCCTTTTCTCCATGCCGCAGCAAGGTTCTGGAACCCAGTGACACACGTTTTTAGCTTTGGCGGCCAAGAGATGTGTCCCACTTTCGAAGATTTTCAGGTTTTGATGGAGTCTGAATGCTCTGAAGTGATCTTGCCCCGGCTCCGTTTTGGCCATGCTGAGGCTTTAGGGCGGATGTGTGGGCTCATGGCACATGATGCTCGATCTCTGATTTGCAGTGGGGAACTGGACATCCTCGGCTTGATCCATCGTTTTTCCGACGCCGGTGATCGCTGCAACCATTATTGGCAAGGTTTCCGGCAACACGCTCTCTGCTTGTGTTTGTTGTCTCACTTTCTGCTTTCCTCGGGCTTCGGCGGAGCTAGCATTCGCCTGATTGAAGTTGCCCAAGGCTTGAGAGAAGGGAAGAGCTGTATTGCCATGACCTTGGCCGAGACACTGATGGGTTTAGATTCTGTCTATCGCCGGGAGGCGACTAGGTTTGCTGGGAGTCCACTGCTGCTACAGGTAATGTTTCCCACCCAACCTTACATATATATTTGCTCACATCACTCGACCCTCAGGCTCGGTTTTTCTCACAAAACCCTTGTCTTACTTTTCTCTCATCGTACATCTCTCTATTCTTTAATCTCTCATTTTCCATCCCTCCCCTAGGTATGGTTAATGGATAAGTTGCAGGTTGTGGACTCTTGCCCGGCCTATTCAGCTCGAGGCTACTTCTTTCGGCAGCGCCTAGTCAATGCTCTTGACGAAAGGTGGTGGTTCGATTGGATGTGCAATTTGTCCGCAGACGGCATTGCTTGGCGTTGTCCTTGGCTCAACCTCCCGGCAATGAGCTATAGTATGTCCCGGCTGATTGGGATACAATTGATTGGCCTAACCCACTGCGCATTTTATTTTCCGTTCCGGTTCCTGCGTCAGTTTGGTCATGATCAGACCTGCCCACCAGAGGGGATTGAGTACCCAGCCGCTTTCCCGATCCGGGGTGCACAACTCGCACGATATGCCACAGCATGGAGGACTAGAGAGCTCCTGGCCCCCGCTTCTACTTTCAGTTGCACTTTGTCCGATGAGTGCTTGGATTGGCTCAATGAGGAGGCTCAGGTTTGGCCTAGCTTGGCATCAGATGTTCCGTCCAGCTCTGGGAGGGGACGCAGAGATACTTGATTCACCTGTGCCCCAAATTTATTGCTTATTTAGCATTTTCAAGTTTTCTTCATGAATGTACTAAAGAAGCAACCTCGATTATAATGCAAGAGCAGGAGAACTCTATTTTGAAATCAATGAAATTGAAAGTTGTGGTACTGAAAATTTTTCGCTTTTGGTCGAAAAATGGTCTTAGTCGTAAAAAGATTAATTTGAACAAAGTCAACTTTTATTAAAACTTTTCAAAACTATTTTCGATGTGGATCAGAATTGGACACGCCGAAAATCTGTCACTGAGACGCACAACCCCAGATCCCCGCAACTGGAAAGTTGCCCCTAGTCCGAGGAACAATGCGGCACTTCACGGCAACGGAAAGTTGCCCCTTGTCTGAATAGCTTTGCACCGTCACGGCAACGGAAAGTTGCCCCTAGTCTGAACAGCGCTGTACCGGAGATCACGATAAATGCTGATGAATAAAGATGACTGGGATGATCAAAATGGACAGAGTTGATCGGGGAAAAGTTTATGGCTGAACTTCAAGGTGAAGTTGCCTACGTATCCCAAAGATGGGAATCAAGCCTTACGTAGTTCAGGCTAAGGTTCACTCGAGTATTTTCACTCTCCTTTTGCTCTCTAACTTTTGCCAAGGCCGCCCTTTCCGGGTTTTCAACCTTGCGAGCTCAGTTTTTATATTTTCTAATTTTTTTGTGCTCTGACTTTTGCCTAGGTCGCCCTTTCGGGTTTTCGGCCTAGCGAGCCTCTCAAGGATAGTATTTCTTCAACTTGTCCATATTGATCGGTTGTGAGAACTCCAAGCCATCTAGATCCATCAGAACCACAGCTCCACCTGACCAGATAGCTTTGATGATGTAAGGACCAGTCCAATTGGGTTTGAACTTGCCCCTTGGGTCGTGGATGGGAGCTCGGTTGTCTTTGAGCACCAAATCCCCTTCTTTCAAATTCCTGGACTTAACCTTCTTGTTGAAAGCCCGGGCGATTCTGCGTTGATAGCCTTGGATGTGGTACAGTGCTTTCAGTCTTCTTTCATCAAAGAGCATGAGTTCTTCGAATCTGCTTTGCTGCCAATCTGCTTCAGCTATCTGGCATTCAGCCAATACTCGTAACGACGGAACCTCAATCTCAATGGGTAGAACAGCCTCCATTCCATAGACCAATGAATATGGAGTTGCTCCAGTAGAAGTTCTGATTGAAGTCCTGTAGCCCCACAGAGCAAATGGCAGCTTGTCTGGCCAATCCCGATAGGTTCCCACCATCTTCTGCAGTATATGCTTGATATTCTTGTTGGCGGCCTCAACTGCTCCGTTGGTTTGCGGCCGGTATGTAGATGACTTATGGAAAGCCACATTGTATTTCTCCAACAAGTCTATCACTTCCTTCTTGAAGTGGGAACCATTATCTGAAATTATCTCGTTTGGCACCCCGTAGCGACAGATGATGTTGTTTCTGATGAACTTTGCGACGTGCGACGCCTTCAACACCGCGTAAGATTGGGCCTCGACCCACTTTGTGAAATAATCTATCGCTACTAGGATAAACTCATGCCCGTTTGACCCCTTCGGGGTAACAGCTCCGATCACATCAATCCCCTAGACTGAAAAAGGCCACGGCGAAGTCATGTTGTATAGTTTCGACGGCGGGATGTTCATGCGGTTTGCATGAATTTGACATTTGTGGCATCGCCGAACAAAGCTAATACAATCCTCCTCCATGGTTGACCAGTAGTAGCCCTGTCTGAGGATCTTTCTGGCCAGCATTACTCCATTCATGTGTGCACCGCACTCCCCCCCATGGATGGCTTCCATCAGGCGTCTCGACTCTTCAGCTTCTACACAGAACTTATGCATTCCCAGATGACCCCTTTTGTACAGCTTTCCTCCGCAGATAATGAACTGAGCAGCCATTCTTCTGACAGCCCTCTTATCCTTGGCATTTGCCCCTAGTGGATATGTCTCCTTTTCCAAGAAGTTCCAGATGTCGTAGTACCAGGGGTTGCCGTCTTGAACCTCATCTATGGCAGAAATTGACTCGTACGCTGGCGTGAATTTCTAATCAATAATGACTGGACGCATCCGGACTCCGGACGGGATGCTATCATAGAAGATAGAGTTGCTAGTGAATCTGCAAACCTGTTGTTCTCTCTTACGAGGTGGGTGAAATTCAGTTTCTCAAACCGAGAAATTAACGAATCCAAGGTTTGGTGGTAAATTATCATCCTTTCCTCCTTGACTTTCCAATCTCCTTTTGCTTGAGATACAACAAGGTTCGAGTCCCCAATGACGTCCAACTGTTTTGCCCCTAGTTCCAGGGCTGCTTCCAGGCCAGCAATACATGCCTCATACTCTGCTTCATTGTTGGAAACTTTGAACCGGAGCTTGAATGCTAAAGGGATACGGGAATCATCAGGCGCTATCAGTAACACCCCTATCCCGTACCCATACTGGTTTGACGCTCCGTCAAAGTACATCGTCCAAGTTTCATCTTCAACGTGCAGAATGGCTTCATCTGGGAATAGGTACTCAACCGCTTCATCCCCCTCAACCGGGTGGTCGGCAAGGAACTCCGCTACCGCTCTCCCTTTCACTGACTTGCGCGTTACATACTTCAAATCAAATTCGGAGAGCAACAGCAGCCAACGAGCTAGCCTACCCGTAAGTGCTGGTTTCTCGAAGAGATATTTGATGGGATCCAAACGCGAAACCAACATTACAGAGTGGGCTAACAGGTAGTGCCGCAGCTTCCTGGTTGCCCATACCAAGGCCAAACAAGCCTTCTCCAGCGGTGTATAGCGGGTCTCGTAATCCAGCATCTTTTTGCTCAGATAGTAAATGGCCCTTTCCACTTTGTCTTCCGACTCCTGCGCGAGCATGCAGCCCATGGTAGTCTCAGTTACCGAGAGATACAATATCAACGGCCTCCTTGGCTCTGGTGGTGACAACACGGGTGGGTTCTGTAGATACTCTTTGATCTGCTCAAAAGCTGCTTGACATCGGCCGTCCCATTGGAATTTCTTTCCTTTCTTCAGGAGACCAAAAAGTGGTTCACAAGTCAAGGTTAATTTAGAAATAAACCGTCTTATGAATTGCACTTTACCCAGAAAGCCTCGCACCTCCTTTTCAGTCCTTAGTGGTGGCATTTCTAAGATGGCCTTGATTTTGGAAGGGTCGACCTCGATGCCCCTCTGCGTAATCAGAAACCCTAGCATCTTCCCTGCTGTAACACCAAACGTGCATTTCTGGGGATTCAACCGCAGCCAAAACTCACTGATCCTTTGAAAAAAATTTTGTAAGGCGGCGTAGTGGCCCTCTTTATCTTTGGACTTGACAATCATGTCGTCCACATACACCTCGACCTCCTTGTGGATCATATCATGCAATATTGTAGTTGCTGCCCGCTGATAAGTTGCTCCGGCATTTTTCAACCCGAATGGCATCACTCTATAACAATATGTACCCCACGGGGTAGTGAACGCAGTCTTCTCCCGGTCTTCGGGTGCCATCACTATCTGATTATAGCCTAAGAAACCATCCATAAACGAAAGCAAGGCGTGTCCCGCCGTGAAATCCACCAATTCATCAATGTGTGGCAAGGGAAAGTCATCCTTCGGACTGGCCTTGTTCAAATCCCTGAAGTCTACACAGACCCGAATTCTGCCATCTTTCTTTGGCACCGGAACAATGTTGGCCAACCAAGTTGGATATTCAGATACCAGCAGGAACCTTGCGTCAATTTGCTTGGTGACCTCTTCCTTAATTTTGAGGGCCCAGTCCGGGCGGATTCTTCTGAGCTTCTGTTTGACAGGTCGGGCCTCGGGGTCAAGAGGGATCCGGTGCTGTACAATCTCAGGATCGATTCCAGGCATGTCTTCGTAGGACCACGCGAAAACATCTTTGAAATCTTTTAATAAAGCGACTAAGCGCTCGCATTCCTCGGAAGACAACGTGGACCCGATCTGGACCAGCCGCGGGTCCTTCTCAGTATCAACATTCACAGTAGTGATTTCATCCATTAAAGGTTTAACAAATCTTTCCTGCTCTTGATCAATCAATCGTTGCAAAACCGGAGGAATTTCTTCCTCGTCGTTTTCATCAAAATTTTGAAAATCCTGATTTAAGCAATAAATCAAAGGCACAGAAAAATACTCAGAAACCACATCCATATCATTCTCATTAAATACTTCCAAGCCGTCAGATTCCTCTGTTACAACAGACTCAAAAGAAAATGAAAAAGACGACCTAGACAGGACTGTGGCATCTGGGTTATCACTCCCAAGAATACCAGACTTAGACTCAGTCGAGCTGGAATCTGATTCCGACGCAGAAGATTCGGTAGAATCAGATTCCGGCTCACTACCTGACCCGGAACTGCTAGATAAAAAGCCTTCTTCATATTGCCAGATGAGAGAAGGTGCGATAGATGCATCCAAAATCGGCGCTGGGAAGCCCGCAGCTATTTCATCTCCAACCATAGAAACCGAAGAGTTATCCCCCAAGCACTCTTGGTCGATCGGAGGATCTGATATTAGACTCGCCAGTGCTACCCCTATTTCAAGCTCTGTGCTCTCAGGCTCCACTGCTTCACATTGCTCAACCTCAATTGGTGGGTCTGTCTGCGCTTCGGCAACGTCATCCCCAGATAATTGTATGTCGAAGAAGATTTCAAAACCAGGCACGCGCGTCCCCTCCGCGTTTAGCCATGGCTCCGGGAAGCCGCAGAATGGAAAATCTTCCCCCTCCCGGACGAAGCGTCCGTTCAGGGTACCCCAGATGGGCCTGTGCATTAACTCAAATGGCTTCCCGACCTTCTTTGCTCTGGCCCTTCCGGCCATTTCTTTTCCTTTCCTCACCCAATCCTCCTTGGTGGGCAGATAACCCAGTCCAAAGGCGTGAGGGTTGTGTGGCACTTCGGCCAACACTGATACGCCCTTCCGGCCACTTCTCCCTAATCCCATCCCGGGGGTATGTTTTAGCTTGTTCATGAGGTAGATAGATTGAGCACTAACGTACATACCCTCATTCACAGCCATGACGTTCTGCACCACTTGAGCCTCGGCCAAAGTGAACCCCGACAAAAACACATCCTCCGTGCCGTGCTCGATCTCCAAGACAGGTGTGGACACTTCCGGCGGCGGATGGATTGATGAATTTCCAAAAACAATTGCTACCTCCTTCCCGTGAGGGTACTTTAGCATCTGATGTAGAGTGGAAGAGACGGCTTTGACCTGGTGCAACCACGGTCGCCCCAAAAGTAGGTTAAAGGTTGCGGGAACGTCCAAGATATGAAATTCAATGCTGTGTTGTCCTGAACCAACCTTGGTTTGAACTTTAACAGTCCCCATCACTTCTCTGCTGGTATTGTCGTATGCTCTGATCACTTGGGTAGTTGGGACAAAGTCTGCGGGTTTTAACCCAATTGCATATGCCGTTCTGGTCGGGCAGACATTAATCGCAGACCCGGTATCAACAAGTACCACCGGTATCCACTTATCTCTACATTCCACAGAGATATAGAGAGGTTTGTTATGGCTCGTGCCCTCAGGCGGTAGCTCCTTGTCCGAAAAGGTTAATGCCGGGGAACCTCCTCCCGGAAAAACCAGCCCAACCAGCTGTTCAGGGGTGGTATCTATGGAGAGTTTGGATTTATCCATGGCTGACAGGACAGCTTCTCTATGCACCCGTGATGCCATTAGCAGTCCCCAGATGGAGATGTCTGCTTGTATTTTCTTTAACTGTTTCAGCACAGCTTCCTCCTCAATCTGCTTCTCCTTTTGCTTCTCTGCTTCTCTATCCTTCCTGGATGCCTCGGGTTGGTCTAGGTGTGGGGGCTTGAAGTACCGCCTACTTCTTGTCATGTGATCCACTTCATCAAGATACCAAGTATCATCCGGCTGGCCACTTCCCCAGTCTTCATCGGTGTGGGCAAGACACAAGTCGTCATCTTCCCACCACATTCCATTGGCAGCTAACAGACACCTGTCTGGCTCCGGTTTAGTTGCACTCGCAGTGCTCTCTGTCCATATGTTCGCAGCATTATCTGTCTTCGTCCACACAGCACTTTCAGTCCCCTCAGGGCCCTTTGTCTTCCTGGCTCTCTCAGCAGCCTCAAACTTTTCTTGTTCCAACTGCATCAGTACAGCTGGCTGTTCAGCAATTCCCGTATTCATAATGCCCATGTCCCGAGCGGAATTCTTAGCACCGGCGCTCTCCGGCGACACAATTTGACTTTCGGCCATTCCGGCCACAGCTGATATCTCTGCCCCTGCCGGGCTCTGTTCTGGTTGGGTTTCCCCCACTGCATCTGGTTGATCCTCGAGCCATCCAGTGGCCTCTGCTGATCCCTCATAATCATACCAATTGATCGACGCATCCCCCAGTTCCTGATCATCGAAACATTGTAAATTGGCGAAGTCCTCCTCTACGGCTGTCAGATCCTCTGCCCACAACCCAGATCCATCCCCTCGGATCATGCATAGCTCTCCTGTCTCGGGAAATTCTACACTTGGCCCAATTCGGCTCGTTGATAGGATGTACTTGCTTGGATCATAGGCTCCCCTAACCAAACTCCGTTCAGCCCCAGATTCAGCAATCTCATTCTCCTCCAAAATCTGCCCTGCCCCGTCTTCGACGGTCACCACCATTGGCTCTGGCTGGGTTGTGGAGATGTCCATCATGCACAAAAAGTCAGTGCAATCGGGGAGGAGCACCTCCGGCTTGGGCAGGTGGGTGGGTGTAATATAAATGCTAGGATCATAAGATGCGACCCCAGTCTGGATAAAATTAATTCTGTTGGGAGGGGGAGGTTGGTTATGTGGTGGGAGAGGGTTGGTTGTGACATTGGGTTTGTCTGGAGGTGCGATCACCTGTTTGTCAATAAGATCCTGGATCTCATGACGCAATCTATAACAACGGTCGGTGTCGTGACCGTGTTGTTGGTGATAAGCGCAGTACTTTGATGGGTCGTAAGAGGGGGGGAGTGGATTCGGTAGTGGCTTGGGCTCCAGGGGTTTCAAATGGTTTTTCCTGATCAGTATTCCCAGAACCTTGGTCAGGGGCATATATAGTTGGGTAAAGGTTCTTTGGCCCCGAGGTTGGAATCTATCGGTTCGTGTATTGCTTCCGGACGCGCCGGAGAAAGGTGTGGCGGTCATGGGCCTTGGAGGGGGAGGGGGAGTGGTGGTGACCATACCAACTTCCGAGGCTCTCGTATTTGCAGTGCCACTCGGGCCCGCATTGTTGCTACGGTTGAACGTCCTCCTCGGTTGTTCCCTATCGTGGTCAAATAGACCTTGTCTCATCGCATCTTCGATCTGCACCCCCATATCATGTAAATCTGCGAAAGTAGGGAAGGGGACTACGATCATTCTCTGCATTAACTTCGGGTGGAGATTGCGCACAATCATCCGGATTTGATCTTTGTCAGTGGGCCTTAGAGTCATCGTTGACGCCTTTGCCCTCCATCGGATCACAAAGTCCGAGAAAGCTTCTTTGGGCTCTTGCCTTGTCGTTTCAAGATCACGGGTTGTGATCTCGATCTGAGTGTTGTATGAATATTGCGTGACAAAGGCCTCAGCCATCTCATCCCAATTCTTCTTCACTTCATCTTGTAACCTTGCATACCAATGGGAGGGCACACCCGACAGGGTTCGGCCGAATAGTGAGAGCTTCTGTGGTCGTGTTAGGCCCATTGGCCGCAAGACGTCTGCAAACAGTCGAATATGGACCATGGGGTCGCCGGTTCCGTCAAAGCGGTCGATTTGTGGCATTTTGAACCTATCGGGGAGTGTTACGGCCTCCTCGGTATATCCGTCTCCGATATCCGGCATAGCCTTGGCCCCTTGGGATTTTTTGAAGAGCTTCTCCAGTTTGCTCAATTTCAGAGCTGTATTATCAACCTCGACCTCGAATGGAGAGTCCGGGTGATTGGGTGTATGGACCTTAGACAGTTGTGGTGGAAGCGGGGGCGGAGCTGGCCCCGTTGGAAGACTTGTGTCCTCTTGCAGATTTTGGATAGTCGGCACAGTATTCTGGATATTTGGAGGAGCGTTCTGAACAACAGGTGTCTGCTCAGGTAATGGAGCCCTTGCCAGAGGAGGGACTTGTTGTGAAGCAGATGCCTCATTCTGTTGTTGCAGTCTGGTAATCAGCTCAGCCTGTTGGGTCATAATTTCAGCCTGTTGCTTAGCGAGTTCATCCCGGCGAACGGCATCCTGCTGCATGGCCCGCATAGTTTCTTGCATTTGGCACATCATCTCCTCAATTCCTGTTGGTGCCGTCATCCTGTTTTGATTTGTCTGAACTACTGGCAGATCTGTCTCAATGGGGATCTCAATCCGACTGTCCACTGATGGGGGAAACCACTGTTCTGGTGATCTCTGTTCAGATACACTACGCTTTCTCTGCCTTCTTCTGATAACAGGGGGTAGAGAATGGAACACCGGCTGTCCGTCGATTAGATCCTCAGATCGATGGAGTCGACGACCTCGTGTCCAAGGTGCTTGGGGAATGCTTGCTGGGTTGGAAGCAATCGTGCTAAAAACTGACCTAGCAAAAGACAAATAAAGCGAAAAGGAAATAAATAAACAGATAAACGGACAGCATAACAGCTTAAAATAAAATGCATGACACACAGCCGGGCATAATCAACACACAGTCAATAAGCTGAATAACACACTGTCCTCAAACACTGATCATTATCCCTGTATCACTGCTCCCAAATTTGGATCTGATACCCGCAGATAACTGATTCTAAAATACTGACTGATGCTCGCAGGCCTGATACCGAAACTCATGTACTGAACTGATGCCCGCAGGCCTGATACTGACAATACTGAACTGATGCCCGCAGGCCTGATGCTGTCAATACTGAACTGATGCCCGCAGGCCTGATGCTGTCAATACTGAACTGATGCCCGCAGGCCTGATACTCAAACTCATATACTGATACATGCATTCTTGTAGAGACGCACTCTAAAGCACATAACAGATAAGTGAGAGCCAAAACACCCCTATGTTGGGGTAGGGTTTCCCTGTCCTATTTTGTCAGGAGCTAGGGTTTCACTATGCACACAGCGGTTTCAAACAACCTATAAACGGGTAAGCAACTTGTCCCAATTTGGAATGGTCACTATGGATCCGAATATGCACTAGGTCGAATGGTCAAAGAGGGTGCCCCGGTAAAACCGGGGTTTGTGTTCCCATACTGGCAGAGCCCACAACCGGTCAGCCTTATGGTACTGCCTTGACAAGACAAGCCTCCGGCAAACCGTTCAGGAATAGCAGATGGCAAACACGGTGTCCTAGGCACACCAATGCAAATGCAATGCAAAGAAACACACAAGTGTAGTCAAAAACAGATATCATGAGTTCGAGTCAAGTTCTCTAAATCCCCAGCAGAGTCGCCAGAAACTGTAGACGTCCCCGAACGCATCCCGGGAGGGTTAGTCCCGTTCTGTTCATTTGGGGTCACTACAGCTCGGATTCTCAAATTGTCACGGTTCCTAATCTGAACCAAAGAGTCCAAATCTGGCAAATCGTTTTGAGAAACAGATTTTGAAAAAGTAGTGCCAAACATGGACTGCTTTACCAGATACAGAGTCGCCACCTAAATATTTTTTAAATGGGAAATTTAGGAAACCCTGACTCGGTGCCAAAAGGCCACGTGTCCGTCATCACCAAAGTTGCCTCGGCTCGGGAACTTGGGTACGATTGGGGAAGGTCACTTCGTGAGCACCCCCGCTCGTCCGGTCATAGACCGGCCTCTACTAACCATGATATCGATTTTTGAAAACATTGCGAGTTCTTATTCCGGTTTATTAGCCTAGGTTACTATGTGATGCTCACAGCATACAAATATAGACAGGATCGTCTGAATTGGAACAAAACATTTGATTGAATTATTCTAATTCAGATAACCCAACCTTCACCCACAGGCACTCAGGCCGTTATATCATATAAGCACATAGTCTCATGGTAAGCATGCTATTCATGGCAGCACTCACACGCATGCAAGGATGCTAAAGCATAAAGCTTACCGAGTACTCCAAGCCAAAAAAAGAGAGATTATGTTAGAAATCATGCATGATCCTAAGTATACAGGAATGCCTAATGCAACACATGCAAAATGCAATTATAGCAGGCTCGGCTATTCTAAGATGGCATATGAAATGTTACAACTATCATGTATTCAACTTTTGAAATTGAAAGTACAATGCAGTTAGTATGATGCGCCGAGCCTGGTGCATGCAATACAGATGAATGAAATGCAAACATGCTGTCATACTGTATGCTAATTTGAAATATGCCTTAATCTAACCATCATAAGCGGATAAATAAAAGGGAAGAAAGACGTGGGGTTGGAAGACATATATCACACTCACCCACACTTATTACAGTTGTGCCCTCGCGCAGAGGGTCCGAATAAATAATACAGTCCAAATATTACAGTCCGAAATATTACAAAATCCTAATTAATTAATGAATTAACTAAGAAAGCAAGTAAAACTGGCGTGCAAGCCAGGGACTGTCTTGCTTCTGATGGATGATGCATGTCCGGATTGTCTTGCGCGGAAATCCACCGGAATGCCCCAATTAGCCTCTGTTTACATCTGTTCTTGAAATGCGTGCCAAGCCCTGAAAAATTGCTGATTCTTCGTTTTGCTGCAACAGAGAGCAGGAAAGGGGCATAGCAATGTATTTGCACATATATATGCATGTTTCGATCCTCGTGCCACCAATCACGCATACCGAGGCATGATGGCCGAGGAGTCGAATTGCACAACTCAATGTAGGATGAATCCACATGAAACTACAGCTAAAACCTAACTCCATCATGGATAATCCGGAGTGTCGGTGACTGGGGAATTGAGACACATTCCGTCACTCGGAGTACGAAATGTACCTCGTTTCCCGTGCCCGGACTAACTCCTATTCCGAACATGATGCAATATGCATGATATGCATGAAATGCAACTAAGATACAATCCTAACATACACCATGCTATGAAAGTGAGATGCCTCGAAATGCGTGCACACGGGCACGCAAACCGAGAAAATAACAGAATGCAATCTAAGATACAACCTAATATGCACTATGCTATGAAAATGAGATGCCTCGAAATGCGTGCACACGGGCACGCAAACCGAGGCAATGGTATATGCAATGCGATATGGCAGAAATGGCATACAAAATGCAACATGGACTTATACTGACATGAGAGAGCCTTAGCCACACTCACATAAGAGGCCGATTGATGAAAATGAAGTGCCTCGAAATGCGTGCTCACGGGCACACAAACCGAGGCGATGGCAGAATGTGATGCAAATGACATGAAAACATGATATGGGCTTATACCAACATGAGTGAGCCTCAGCTACACTCACATGGGATGCCGACGGATAAAAAAAAAAAGTGCCTCAAAATGCGTGCACACGGGCACGCAAACCGAGGCGATGACAGAACGCGATGTAATGGCATGAAAACATGATATGGGCTTATACCAACATGAGTGAGCCTCAGCTACACTCACATAGGATGCCGGCAGATAAAAATGAAGTGCCTCGAAATGCGTGCACACGGGCACGCAAACCGAGGCAATGATAAAATGCGATGAAATGACATGAAAACATGATATGGGCTTATACCAACATGAGTGAGCCTCAGCTACACTCACATAGGATGCCGATGAATGAAAAATGAAGTGCCTCGAAATGCGTGCACACGGGCACGCAAACCGAGGCGATGATAAAATGCGATGAAATGACATGGAAACAACAAATGGGCTTATACCAACATGAGTGAGCCTCAGCCACACTCACATAAGATGCTGGCGGATAAAAATGAAGTGCCTCGAAATGCGTGCACACGGGCACGCAAACTGAGGCAATGATAAAATGCGATGAAATGACATGGAAACATGATATGGGCTTATACCAACATGAGTGAGCCTCAGCCACACTCACATAGGATGCCGATGAATGAAAAATGAAGTGCCTCGAAATGCGTGCACACGGGCACGCAAACCGAGGCGGTGATAGAATGTGATGCAAATGACATGAAATGGATAGCAATCATTCTAATGGAATTTCAGCACTAAAATATGGGGGAAAATAGTCCCGAAATGAGGCGAAATGACATGAAATGCATGGAATAGTCCCGAAATGCGGATTTAGGCACCCGAAATGGCCTATAGCTATGCCAAACATGCACAACATGGACATGCAATGCAAAGACAGAAGCTAGAAAGTCCCAAAATAAGCACTTTTCCAGTTTATAGCATGGCCAAACAGTGGGCAAAAACAGGGCAAAACAAGCATGCAAAAATGGGGAATAAACATGAGATTAAGGAGCAACTCATAGCTAAAAACCCCAAACAGGTTTGGGCCCTTCAACAACATTGAAGAGGGGCAAAAAATAAGCACTTTTCCAGAACTGTAAAAACCTCAAAAACAAAAGCATGGTAGGCTAACAATACACGCAAGAAAACGGACCGAAAGGTGGCCAAAGAGGCAAGTGGTATATACAATGCTCAAACTGAAAAATTTCCTTCTACAACATTGAAGAGGGACCAAAAATAATCATATTTCCAGAACTGTAAAATGGCCAAAACAGAATACAAATATGCTAGAAATGTGATGCAAAATAAGGCTCAAAAGTGGCTATAACATGAGGCATGCGAAATATTCACCAAACAGCCAAAGACCCTTAATAAAACTTGAAATATAGGTCAAAAAAAGACTATCTCTAGGCCTGTAAAATGGCCAAAAACAAAAGCATGGTAGGCTAACTAAACATGCAAGAAAACGAACCGAAAGTGAGATATAACATGAAGTGACTTATGGAGGACCCAAACCATGAAAGACCCTAAACAAAACATGAATAATGGACTAAAATAAACACTTTTTCAGAACTGTAAAATGGCCAAAACCGAATGCAAGGTAGGCTGCCATTGCATGCAAGAATGGGGAAGAAAAGAGGAGTATAAAGGTAGGTACAACATGGAAGTCTCAAATGGTGTTGAGCCCTTCTTCAATGTTGAAGAGGGGCTCAAAATAAGCCTAATATCAGTTTACAACATGCTCGAAAATAAATTTCTCATGGGCCAAAAATAGCATGCAAAACTATGACATACAAGAGGATCAATGAAGCAAGTGTGTCATGGAGGGCTCAAACAGGGTTGAGCCCTTAATGAAAAGTGAAGATGAGCTCAAAAGAGGGCCCTTTTCAGTTAGGGCCAGAGCTTGAAACAAAAAGCATGAAAGGCTTAGAAATGGATCAAGAAAAAGGGTCAAAAGGGGAAAAGTATTACTTACCCTTGAAGACTCAAACTTTTGTTGCTTCTTGGATGAATTTGCAGCTTCTTTGGCCTTTGAGAAACCTTCCTTGTTGTTGGAAATGAGGTGGTGGTGGTAGAGCTTGGTGGTGTAGAAGGAATGAAGGTTAGGGACTTAGGGTTTTTCGAAGAATTGAGAAGGAAGAAGATGGAGTTGGGTATGGAGACTTGAAGAACAATTTTTCTAACCCTTGTAAGTGAAGCCACCAGCTGGTTATAAGGGTTCAAAAGGGGGTGTAAAGGTGGGAGAAAAGGAGAGCAAAATTCCCCCACAAAATATCCCCCGGATAAATATCTTGTCTGGGGGATATTGCCCCACAGCTGTAAAGTGCACAGTGCAAGGAACACGGCCGGCCTATCACTTTTGTTGCAGGTGGCCGGCCGGCCACACCCCCTAGCCGGCCGGCTAGGGGTCAAAAGGTTCAATGAGATTTTCTGGCCGGCCAGAAACTGGGGAGGTACTCCTATGTGTGTACAACACAACCATGTGGTTAAAAGTCCAAGAAAGTGGGTCTAAGGTGTTCAACATTAGCTCGGAAAGAGAGGTTCAAAAGGGTCAATTTGAATTACTGGCCGGCCATGAACTTTTAGGGGCCTCCCATGTGTGTAGATCACAGATATGTGGTTGAAAGTTGGCAACATTAACCCTAGGGTGTTCAATATTAGCCCGGAAGTTGGAAAAACGGGCGTCGGGAGGCTCCGGAGGAGAGATAACTGGTTGCTGCAACAATTGCTGGCCTCCCATCCTTCAGTGACCTCTCCAGTGATAAAACAGAGGTACCTGCCAAAAATGAACGAAAACCGTTGCAAAACGAATGCTCGGGGACCAAAACACGCAGTTCGGGGTCCCGAAAATGGGCTGTTAAGCACCGAAAGTGGCATTCGACCACGAAGTGGGTTTCTCAGACCCCAGTGTCCCTCAAAAGGGAGCAAATAAGATGCATGCCGAAAACCGGAGCAATAGGAGATGGTTAAGCGGTCCCGAACCGAGGCACACGGCCTGACGGCTCCGAAAACCGGAAACCGGACTTCGAAATGGAAAAATGGCCTACGGCCACCAAATGTAGCCTACGGACATTGAGAGATGGTCTATGGGACCTCTCCCTTCCCTCAGGAAAAGAAACAAAGAAAACCGAGCCTGGTTCGCAAACCGAGGTAAGGCACAGAAGAGGGTTCGGAAGTCCGGAGGCAGGGCTCACGGCCGCAACTCTGAAACTTCTGAACGAGCACACTATGCAATATCACCAAGTGCTCAACTGGTGACGTCTGAGTCTCAAGGTCAGTCAAAAATGGGGTGTCTACAGGTTTCGACGAATTATTCCGATTCAAGCAACCCAACCTTCACCCACAGGCGTTCAGGCAGTTGTATCACATAAGCACATAGCCTTATGATAAGCATGCTATCATGGCAGTTACTCACACGCATGCAAGGATGCTAAAGCATAAACACTTACCGAGTACTCCGAGCCAAAGAAAGAAGCTAATTAGAAAACATGCATGAATCCTAACTATGCTGAGATGCCTAATGCAACACATGCAAGAATGCAACTAAGATAGACTCGGCTATTCTAAAATGGCATATGAGATGCTACAGGTAACATGTATTCAACTTGGAATTGAAATACGATGCAGTTAGCATGATGCGCTGAGCCCGGTGCATGCAAAACAGATGAATGGATGCAAACATACGAGCATAAGGATGCTAATTTAAACGTGCTTTAATACTAACCATCATAAGCTGGTAAATAAAAGGGAGAAAGACGTGGGGTTGGAAGACATACATCACACATACGCACACTTATTACAACATTGCCCTCCTCGGGGGGTCTGAATAAATAATACACAATCGAATGAATAACGAATTACAGCTAATTATTACACAACCCTAATTAACTAAAATAAATAAGCTAGCATGCAAAACATATGAAATGGACTACCTCAGCTCGGTCTTGAATGACAAGGAATGCATGCATGCTCGAGTCGCCTTGCTGGAAAATCCATCGCGATGCCCCGATTTGCCTCTGTTTGCAACTGGTCCCAGAACACTGAACAAAACTCCAGAAGACTGAAACTCCACCATGCTGCAGGGATACTACCGACCAGTTTTTGCTGCTGGTTTCCGGTTTGCTGCAACAGAGAGCAAGAAAAGGGCATGGCAAAGTATTTTCAACATATGTGTGCATGACCACTCTCCCCGTCATTGCACAAGCTCCAGGGAGTGTAGTCCTCGATCCTCGTGCCACCAATCACGCATCTCGATGCATGTTGACCGAGGAGTCAGATTGCACGACTCGATGTAAAATGAATGCACATATAAACATAACAAGGACTAAACTCCATCATGGGTAATTCGGAGTGTTGGCGACTGAGAATCGAGGCACGTTTCGTCACTTGGAGTACGAAACGTCCCTCGTTTTCCATGTTTAGACTAAACCCTATTCCAAACACAATGCAAAACACATGGCATGCGTGAATGCAGCTCAAACATGCAACCTCAACATAATGCCACTAACAATGAAATGATCAAGGCATGCACAATGCAATGATCAATCATGCAACAATCATGGACTAAATGGCATATACAATGCAAGATTAACTTAAACCAAGATAGGTGAGCCTCAGCCACACCCAAATCAGTGGCCATACATGATGAAAATGAAGCAACAACACACATGCAAACATGCACAAATGCAAGGGACCAAACCTAAGGCACAAAGTGCAACTCCACCAAAGCATGGTAAGCATGAAATATGGCATACAATCACATATTTTCCAGCTCTAAAATGACATGCAAGATGGTCCCGAATCATGCAAACACCTCACACAATGCATGCTAGATGGCCTAAATACCGAAACTAGTGCGGTGGATTACACTATAGGCATGCAAAGCAATACTCAAATGGCCAAACCAGCCCCAAAGAGTCCCTATGCAGGCCAAAACAGTAGCAAATATGGACTAAAATGATGGCTCGCAAAGCATGGAAATGAAGCTCATGCAATGGTCCAAAAATGTGGTATTCCTGCATAACTCTCAAACACATTTAAAGATTGGAAAACATGGGAATATGGCATGCATATGTGCTCTGAAATATGATTCACAATGATGCCAAAACATGGAAACACCTCAAAATACGCATGCAATAGGCTTCAAAACTCAAAGCTAGGCAAGGGTATTGAATTACAACCATGCATAGAAAACATCATTCGACTATGAGGCCCAAAAACAGAGCTACGGCAGTCCAAAACATGCACAAAATCAGTTTAAGGCATGGCCAAAAAGTGCTAGAATCAAAGGCCAAAATAGCATGCAATGCAAGCTAGTAAAGAGGATTTGCACTACAAGCATGTGAGGCAATCAATAGGCCACTAAACCAGAAAAAGGCAGAGGTATGACATGCCAAATAAAGCCCAAAAACCCACTGAAACATGGTTAATGCATGCAAGAATGAGATACTCCTTTGATATGCTATGAAGATGGTTATTCTACACATGCAAGATGGACATCCAACATGGAAAAACAAGCTCTAGATAGAGCCTATGCAGGTCCTAAAACTCATCAAAAATGGCCTGAAACATGGCTTGGAAGCATGCAAATAAGGTCTCCTTTGTAAGGCCAAAAATGCTAGAAAACAAAACAAAGAGAGAGAGGGTCACCCCTCTCTAATTTTGGCACTCAAAACAGCATGCTAGCCACTGAAAATCCACTGGATTTCAGTGGCTAAAAGGCCAAACAAAGGCCAACACAAATGCTCTAAGGCATGGCTCAAAACAAGGTAAAATGAAGCATGCAAGGGGGTAGATAACCCCCAACAACAAAGTGACCTTAAACAAACATGAAAAGGACCTCAAAACAAGACTTTTTTCAGTTTACACCAAAGCTCAAATATGCTTGCAAGTATGGCTAAAAGATGGATCAAAATAAAGCTTAAAAGAGGGAATAGTGTGTTACCCTTGTAGCTTCAGCAAAACCAGCAGCTTCTTGGACCAAAAACCAGCTCTTTGAGACCTCTTAAGACCCTCCAAGAACCTTAGATCAATGGTGGAGGTGTGTGGCTATGAGGTGTGGTGTTAAAAGCCAAGAACAAACACCCTTTCTAAGCCTAGAATGTATAGATATAGAGAGATATATATGCTTTTCCTTAGACAAATTTTTTTCAACCTCTCTAAAGGAGAGGGAGGCCCTCTCTTATAGAGAAACAAGAGGGTTCAAGCTTCTTGGAGAAGCTAGAGCAAAAGGTTCAAGCTTCTTGGAGAAGCTAGAGCAAAGGTTCAAGCTTCTTGGAGAAGCTAAAACAAAGGTTCAAAAGGTTCAACCTTCCTGAAGAAGCTAAAACGAAGGTTCAAAAGGTTCAACCTTCCTCAAGAAGCTAAAATGAAGGTTCAAAAGGTTCAAGCTTCCTCAAGAAGTTAAAACGAAGGTTCAAAAGGTTCAAGCTTCCTCAAGAAGCCAAAACAAGGGTTCAAAAGGTTCCAGCTCTCCAAAAACAGTGCCAAACGGAGAAAGTTAAACGGTCCCAAACCGAGGCACACGGCTGACGGCTCCGAAAATCAGAAACTGGTCTCTAAACGGGAACAGTGGTCTATGACCATGAAAAGTAGCCTACGGCCACTGAGAGATGGTCTACGAGACCTCTCCCTCCCTTTGGGAAGAGAAAATAGAACCTAGTTCGCAAACCGAGGCAAAGCACAAAAGAGGCCCGAGGTCTGGAGGCAAGGCTCTTGGCCGAGACTCTATAACCTCAGAACGAGCACAACATGCGTCATCATCGAGCGCTCAATCGATGACGTCTGAGTCTTAAGGTCGGTCAAAAATGGGATGTCTGCAGTTGCCCTTCTTTGACAGAACTCGAAAGTCATAAGTGACGGGAGTGAATGTCAAAGCCTAGAGACGACCTATTTTTGACAAGGCCGAAGACTTAGACAAAGCCGAAGAATTAGACAAAGCATATAAGCTAGCAAAGATATGTGCCCGTAGGCAGGGGCAAAATGGAGAGACAATGCACGGTGTCGAACATAACTTATGATCATGTAAAGACAGCTGTAATGAAGCAAATATACACAATAAATGTAACAATTTTAAGCAAGAATACAAATCAAACTACATTTCATGCAGTAAGAATATAAGAGGATTATACAATTCTCGCTACGTCTCACGCGGAGTACATACAATACCTGTCCGGTTCGTCTGGTCGCGCCAACTTCAAATGAACTGTACATACAATATCGTGCCTGCAAAAGAGAGAAACTCAACAGGTACAATATTGTTAGGAATATGCATAGCAATGTAAGTGAAAAGTGCGTAATGACGCAAGTCAAGGGATGCATGACAATGCAACCTAAGTGTGACGCATAACAATGCGAAGGGGATGCATAACAATGCAGATAAAGTGTGCATGACAATGCAGGTAGGAGGGGAGAAACATAGGGATATATCCCAGTGTTTTGGGAAGAAGGAGAAACATAGGGACATATACCAGTGTTTCAGAAAAGAGGAGAACCATAGGGACATATACCAGTGTTTCAGAAAAGAGGAGAAACATAGGGACATATCCTAGTGTTTTGGAATAAAGGAGAAACATAGGGACATATCTCAGTGTTTCGGAATGGCTCAAGCATTGGAACGTATTCCAAATGCTCTTAACCGAAAAGGGAGAAACATAGGGACGTATCCCGGTGTTTCGAAAAGAAGAAAAAACATAGGGACGTATCCCGGTGTTTTGGAATGGCTTAAGCATTGGAACGTATTCCAGATGCTTTTAACCAAAAAAGGAGAAACATAGGGACGTATCCCGGTGTTTCGAAAAGAAGGAAAAACATAGGGACGTATCCCAGTGTTTCGGAATGGCTCAAGTATTGGAACGTATTCCAGATGCTCTTAACGAAAAAGGGAGAAACATAGGGACGTATCCCGGTGTTTCGAAAAGAAAGAAAAACATAGGGACGTATCCCGGTGTTTCGAAAAGAAGGAAAAACATAAGGACGTATCCCGGTGTTTCGGAATGGCTCAAGCATTGGAACGTATTCCAAATGCTCTTAACCGAAAAGGGAGAAACATAGGGACGTATCCCGGTGTTTCGAAAAGAAGAAAAAACATAGGGACGTATCCCGGTGTTTCGAAAAGAAAGAAAAACATAGGGACGTATCCCGGTGTTTCAGAATGGCTCAAGCATTGGAACGTATTCCAAATGCTCTTAACCGAAAAGAGAGAAACATAGGGACGTATCCTGGTGTTTCGAAAAGAAGGAAAAACATAGGGACGTATCCCGGTGTTTCGAAAAGAAGGAAAAACATAGGGACGTATCCTGGTTTTTCGGAATGGCTCAAGCATTGGAACGTATTCCAAATGCTTTTAACCGAAAAAGGGAGAAACATAGGGACGTATCCCGGTGTTTCGAAAAGACGAAAAAACATAAGGACGTATCCTGGTGTTTCAAAAAGAAGGAAAAACATAGGAATGTATCCTGGTGTTTTAGAGTGGCTCAAGCATTGGAACGTATTCCAAATGCTCTTAACCGAAAAGGGAGAAACATAGGGACGTATCCCGGTGTTTCGGAAAGGAGCGTGCATAACAATACAAGCTAAGATGAATTCCAAACACGCTGAAATCGTGTAAGGAAAGGAACACTCTAACCACGCTGAAAACGTGAGAAGAGGACCGAAAAAAACTGCCCTTGAGAAATCCCCAGAGGGCAACGATCCTAAATGCTGCTCCACTTAAAATGATAAACGATACAAGATAACACAAGATGCAAATAAATGCAATAAGTGCAATGATATGATGCATGTTACAAGCAATGTAGAGCATGATGTTTAGGGAATGCAATAAACAAACAAAGCGTCACTTTAGAAAGCACCTCATGGAGTGAGTGGCGGTAAACCGCTTTACTCTGACGGGGATCTCCCCTCCATTGTGTTCTTCGAACACTTACCTTCAACTCGCAGTGCAAAGGTCCTGAAATGCTGACAAAGAGCAACATCTGCATGTAGAAACCACAAATGCCATTTTTCGTCCTGATCATATTCATAACTTTCCCTAGGAACTCATTGTAAACACAGCCAAGATGCCTCCGGCAGGGAATGGTACTCAGGAAGAGCACATCTGATTACCATTCTGGCTTTGAAATAATCAACACAGTATTCTGTTCACTCTGAACACACAGCTCATACAGCACACTGCTCATTCTGAACACACAACTCGTAACATTGTACTCTGTTTCTTTTGAACATACAGCTCATAGCACAGTATTCTGGTCATTTTGAACACACGGCTCATAACAGCACACTGCTCACTCTGAACACATAGCTCATAACACAGTATTCTTCTAATTTTGAACACACAGCTCATTCTGAACATACAGGATGCGATGACGAAACTTGCAGAAACTGAAACAAACTCAGATGCCCGACATTTTCCTTTTTTTCTTTTGCTTAGAAGTCTGAAACCTATATAGCTTCAGATGGGTCCTGGTTTTTACTGTTCTCATATGACCTAGGTTGAACCCTGCGGTTTTAGGAAATAACAAATTCTGTTTTGCACAAATGTGGAGAATGGCACAGCACTCTGAGCACAAAATGATTTTTTGAAAGCAAGATGAGAAAAGGGTTCTCAACCGGTTATTGAGCCTACAACTGACCACAGTCAAAACGACCCAACAACGGAAAACAAAAGGTAGAACAACCTAAACATAACTCAAGAAAGGGAAAACAAGGTAAAACAACCTAAACACAACTCAACAAAGGAAAAATAAGGTAAAACAACCTAAACACATCTATTGACACTCAAACGACTCAAAACAAGAATCGAAACAAACAAAAACACACAAACACAACACTCAGCTGTGTTATAAAAGCAAGAGACCTCTCGGTGCACGAGGAGCCAGTTTCTCCGGGTATTGTTTCACACCCTTTCTCACTTGTGATTCTCACATCACTCGGCCCTCAAGCTCTGTTTTTCTGAAAAAGCCATTTTCCTCACTTTTTCTCTCAGCGCACATCTCTCTATTCTTCAATCCCTCATTTTTTATCCCTCCCCTGGGTGGTTGATGGATAAGCAGGAAGTTGTGGGCTCTTGCCCCTGGTATTCTACCATATTCTTGTTCTTGTTCACAACAATGAATTTCTTCCACAGAGGGGTTGCGCTACAACTGGGTGTGTAGCAAATCTGCAACTGACATCGGTTGACGATGCTCTGCTGGGGAGTTTGGACGTGATCAAATCTATCCAGATGAGGGAGTGGAATATCTTGATCCATTCCAGTTCGTGCTTCGCACTTGGCTCGATACCTCGCTGCTTAGAGGATGTGAGAGCTTTCGGCCCTTTGTTTGTTAGCTTCAGCTGTGCCCTTTTCTAGCAAGTAGAGTGCCCTTTCTGGCAAGTATGCTGACAATGGTGAAACAGACAGGGAGCCTGACTCAACTGTGCCCCTAGTTCATTATTTTGACCATTTTTTTGGTTTCGGTTTTCTACTAAAGCAATTTTGACCAACATGAGAGTTAGATTAACATGCTTGTTCAACTTTCTGATTTTAAAATCATGCAAGTTAGGTTATGAGCACTGAAAATTTTTCTTTTTTTTTTTGGTCCAAGAAATGGTCCAGTTTTGGAAAAATAGAGTAATTTTCGAGAAAATTAGTCAACTTCATTAAAAATTCTCAAAACTGTTTTTACAAATGGCCACTGCTCAACGAGCGCAGAATTTACTCTTGAGATGCACAATCTCAGATCCAAAATAATGAAAAAAATGCCCCTTGTCTGAACGGCACTGCATGGCAACTGAAAGTTGCCCCTAGTCTGAATAGCATTGCAGCACTGCACGGCAACGAAAAGTTGCCCCTAGTCTGAATAGCGCCGCAGCACATGGCAACCAGTTCTCACAGTGACAATTACAACCAAATTCTCGGATACAGAGAAGACAAAGACCAAAACCGTCACATGGACACAGTCGAATTTGAAGTGTTTTATGGCTGGACTTCAGAATGAAGTTGCTTATGTATCCCAAACATGGGAATCAAGCCTTGCATAGTTCGGGGGTTAAGGTACACTCGGGTATTAACCTCTCCTTTTGCGCTCTAACTTTTGCCAAGGCCGCCCTTTCTGGGTTTTCTACCTTGCGAGCTTTGTTCTTCTTTTCTTTTCAACTCTTTTCATTTATTTTCTTGTTTTTTTCTTTTTCATTTTTCTTCTTTTCTTTTTTCATTCTTTGCATTTTTCTTTTTTTGTTCTTTTTGTTCTTTTTCTTGCTCTAACTTTTGCCTGGGTCGCCCTTCCGGGTTTTCTGCCCAACGAGCCTCTCAAGGGTAAAAGTGTAGCTTTGTCCATGTTAAATGGTTTTGAGATCCTGAAGTCATTTGAATCCAGGAGAATGGCTGCTGTTCGCTGACGATGCAGGAGTCCATCCAATGGGGGGGCTGAATTTGCCCCTAGTGTTGTGGATAGGAGCTCGGTTATCCTTCAGCAATACTTTCTTCTTTCCTTCCTTCTGGGATTTGGCATTCTTGCCGATCTTCATTAGCTTGAGCAATGACCCCATTTTTGACTCTTCGAGCACATCTGACATTTTTTGCCCCTAGTTCAAGGGTTGCTTTTGATCTAGCTTCGCAAGCTTCCTTTGATCACATCTGATATTGTCGCCCCTAGTTCATGGGCTACTTCTGATCCGGCCACACGGGCCTTACATTGTGGGTGACCGTTGAACATTCTGAATTAAGGTTCAAGGTTTGGAAGCAAAGGGGTTGAGTCTCGAGGTTGAGAGCAATTCTAAGCTGCACAATCTCAAGAGCGATTCCACATGAGTCTTCATAGAACCACGCAAAACATTTTTTGAAATCTTTTAAGAAAGCGACAAATCGCTCATGCTGAAGACAGTGTAGAACCAATCTGGATCAATATAGGGTCCTTCTCAGTACTTACATTAACAAACGTGATTAGATTCATTAAGGGCTTAGCATGCCTCTCTTCCTCTCAATTGATCAAATTTCACAAATCCCGAGGAATTCCTTCATCTTCGTTTTCACCGCAGTGTTCGAAAAAGTTTTGAAAAACTTAGATCAATGCAACAATTTCAAGGCACAGAAGAGCAGGTGAAGAGCACTGCTGTTCCATTCAAACTTTCTGGCACAACTGGCGCAAGGCAGAAGCAAACACAAGGGTGTGAAAATCACTGCTGTTCATTCAAATCTGTTGGCATTACTGGCTTCAAGGCAAAAACAGACTCAAAAGAAAACAAAAAGACAAATACAAAACGAGCAAGTGATGTCCGAGGTAACACCCCCGAAATCACCCGACTCCAACAAAACAGGACTGACTCGATACAACAAGACAGACCCGACTGACTCAGCATAAAAGGACTGACTCTATACAAAACAACAAGACTGACCCAATACCAAAGTTAGGAAGCACAAAATCTAGCATTCGCAAATGCTCAAAATAGTGCGTGCCATACGCCACATCTGGAGTAAACTGAGCGCCGCCCGCAGGTGGTTCATCCCCTGATCACATACTCGTACTATCCTCCAAGTTCACTGATCCAGTGCCGATAGACTTTGCAGGACGTGGTACGATGATGACCTCGTTGTCAATCAAATCTTGCACTTCGTGGCGAAGACAAAAGCAATTGTCAGTGCCATGACCAATTTGTTAATGGAAGGCACAGTATTGGGCAGCATCATGCGTAGCCGGAGGAGGATTCGGGAGAGGCCGAGGCTCAGGGGGTTTGAGATGGCCTTGTCCAACAAGGATTTGGAGAGCTTTGGAAAAAGGCATATAGAGGGCATGGAAGACCCTCTGACCTCGGGGTTGGTACTTCAAGGTTTGTGGATTTTTGCTGGACGCACCAGCAAAGGGATTGGTAGGTGCTGACTGAGTTTGCTGATCTCTTCCAAGCACGGGATTAGAGCTGAAAGGAACATTCCTGGTACAGCGGTCCTTCTCCCAGCTTGCCCCTTGATTCAAACTGCCCTTAAGTTGAGTGGCGAAAGTGTCATCCACAGTTTTTCCAACAAGTGCGAGGACTTGCTCTTTGTTCAGTCCCTCGACTTTAAAAGCCTCAACAGCCTACTGGAGTTGTTCATAGGGATCAGTGTCCACCTTCACCTTGTTCTTTCCACTAGCCTCAGCTTGGTGGACGGTTTGGGTTGGTACTTCAGTGCGAAGCCCCGTTGTCGTCAACATGTCATTGCCGGAGCTTGAGACAGCTTCAGGTTGGCTGAG
This sequence comes from Camellia sinensis, assembly GCF_055761805.1. NCBI lineage: Eukaryota > Viridiplantae > Streptophyta > Magnoliopsida > Ericales > Theaceae > Camellia > Camellia sinensis. Next base: position 25,372,198 of record NC_138969.1, on the reverse strand, counting down.
CTCAATTACAATTCGCCCTAGTAACGGGGGCTCCTGCGGTGTGAAATTCCCAGCATACGATGCAGTTGGTGGCGGGGCCAACATTCCATAGGCTAGATCAGCCACAAATCTTTGAAGGTCGCCAATCATTCCCATCAGCTCAAAGGTGGTGGGCTCACGGGTTTGAAATAACTGGGGTTCCCAGATCGGATGTGCGGCAGGCGACCTGGGCGGGTGTGGTACCTCAACATCGGTCTCATCCTGCAAGATGATTCTTTGGTTTAGTGCGGCTGTCATAACCATAATTTCCTCTGAATTCTGGGTCGTCATAAGTCCACTGAACTGGACAGAGGTGGTGTAACTGGTGACTGATGGATCTGATGAATCGGTGAGTCTTTTCCTGCTTTGCCTCAGCATAGGAGAACACTGTTTGCTCTGAACTGAGTCTCTGAACTGAAAGAGAAAACAGGCAGCATCTCAGCCCAATCAATACAGATATGGACATAGCTGAAGAACTGTATTCGACCACTGATCACTATTCCCCAAATTACTGCTCCAAAACTGAATCTGATACCCGCGGATATACTAATTCTCAAAACGCTGGTACTGATGCCCGTAGACCTGATGCCCAAACTTATAAACTGATACATGCATTCCTATAGAGACACACTCTAAAAGCACATAGCAAACAAGTGAGAGCCAAAACACCCCTATGGAGGGGTAGGGTTTCCCTGTCCTATTTTGTCAAGAGCTAGGGTTTCATTACGCACACAGCGGTTTCAAACAACCTACAATCGGGTAAGTAACCTGTCCTAGTTTGGAATGGTCACTATGATTTCCGAATATGTACTAGGTCGAATGGTCAAAAAGGGTGCCCCGGTAAAAACCGGGGTTTGTGTTCCCATCGTGGCAGAGCCCGTAACCGGTCAGCCTTATGGCACGCTTCTCAAAGCGAGCTTCTGGCAAACCGTTCGGGAATAGCAGATGGCAAACACGGTGTCCTAGGCGTACCAATGCACATGCAATGCAAAGAAACACATAAGTGCAAACAAAACAAGATATCATGAGTTCGAGTCAAGTTCTCTAATTCCCTGGCAGAGTCGCCAGAAACTGTAGACGTTCCCGAACGTCCCGAGAGGGAATCCCGTTTTGTTCATTGGGCTCACTACAGCTTGGACTCAATGTCACGGTCCTGTATCTAATCTCGCAGAGTGTAATGCAAGACCGATACATCATCAAAGAGTCCAAATCTGGCAAATCGTTTTGAAAAACTGATTTTTTAGAAAGAAATGCCAAATATGGACTGCTTTGCCAGATACAGAGTCGCCACCTAAATATTTTATTTTGGGAGAATTTAGGAAATCCTGACTCGTGCCTAAGGCCACATGTCTGTCATCACCAAAGTTGCCTCGGCACTAATTCCATGGAGAACTTAATCTCTCGGTGAGGTGGTAAACTAGTAAGATCTTCTGGAAAGACATTCGAGTATTCACAAACTACCCTTGGTAACTCAACACAAGCCCCGTCACTTTCACTATCCAAGAGAGTTGCAAGAAGGCCACTACAAGGGTCAATAACTGGCGACAAGGCTCTATTAACTCGGTTCTCCAGAAAAAAAAAAAAAATGATCACCACCCGAAGTGCACACCGTAACTCTCTGAAGGTAACAATCAATCACAGCTTGATAAGAACACAACCAATCCATGTCTAAAATGACATCAAAACTCGACATATCTAGCAACACAAAAGCAAACGGAAGTCGACGCCCGGCAACTTCTATTTCACAATCACGACAACCCCAGTCTAAATCAACTGTACCCCCAACAGGTGACTTTACTCTGAGTGGAGGCATTAACCGTGCTACCTCTAACCCCAATGCAGAAGCAAATGCAGTAGATATAAATGAATGAGACGCACCCGTATCTATCACTACATTAGCCAAAGAATTACATACAACAAAAATACCTCTCATAACTGAGGATTCTGACAATTGCTCTGGCACGGTAACAGCATACATATGCCTGTAGACGTCCCCGAACGCCCCGGGAGAGAATCCCGTTTTGTTCATTGGGCACACTACAGCTCGGCCTCAATGTCACGGTCCTGTATCTAATCTCACAGAGTGCAATGCAAGACCGATGAATCATCAAAGAGTCTAAATCCGGCAAATCTTTTTGAAAATTGATTTTTTAGAAAGAAGTGCCAAACATGGACTGTTTTGCCAGATACAGAGTCACCACCTAAATATTTTATTTTAGGGAAATTTAGGAAACCCTAACTCGTGCCTAAGGCCACATGTCCATCATCACCAAAGTTGCCTCGGCTCGGGAACTTGGGTACGATTGGGGAAGGTCACTTCGTGAGCACCCCCGCTCGCCCCGATCAAAGATCGGCCTCTACTAACCATGATATCGAGTTTTGAAAACATTATGTGCTCTTATTCCGGTTATTAGCCTAGAATTACTATGTGATGCACACAGCATACAAGTATAGACTAGATTGCCTAAGTTGGAACAAAACATCGCATATCCGTTTGTTTTGAAAATGGATTGAAGTTTGCTACTCGCAAGTAAGCTAAAACACGGGTTTCGACGAATTATTTCGATTCAAGCAACCCAAACTTACCCATAGGCGTTCAGGTAGTTGTATCACATAAGCACATAGCCTCATGGTAAGCATGCTATCATGACAATTACTTACACGCATGCAAGGATGCTAAAGCATAAACACTTACCGAGTACTCCGAGCCAAAGAAAGAAGCTAATTAGAAAACATGCATGAATCCTAACTATGCTGAGATGCCTAATGCAACACATGCAAGAATGCAACTAAGATAGGCTCGGCTATTCTAAGATGGCATATGAGATGCTGCAGGTAACATGTATTCAACTTGGAATTGAAATACGATGCAGTTAGCATGATGCGCTGAGCCCGGTGCATGCAAAACAGATGAATGGATACAAACATACGAGCATAAGGATGCTAATTTAAACGTGCCCTAATACTAACCATCATAAGCTGGTAAATAAAAGGGAGAAAGACGTGGGGTTGGAAGACATACATCACACATACGCACACTTATTACAACATTGCCCTCCTCGGGGGGTCTGAATAAATAATACACAACCGAATGAATAACGAATTATAGCTAATTATTACACAACCCTAATTAACTAAAATAAATAAGCTAGCATGCAAAACATATGAAATGGACTGCCTCAGCTCGGTCTTGAATGACAAGGAATGCATGCATGCTCGAGTTGCCTTGCCGGAAAATCCATCGCGATGCCCCGATTTGCCTCTGTTTGCAACTGGTCCCAGAACACTGAACAAAACTCTAGAAGACTGAAACTCCAACATGCTGTAGGGATACTACCGACTAGTTTTTGCTGCTGGTTTCCGGTTTGCTGCAACAGAGAGCAAGAAAGGGGCATGGCAAAGTATTTTCAACAAATGTGTGCATGACCACTCTCCCCGTCATTGCACAAGCTCCAGGGAGTGTAGTCCTCGATCCTCGTGCCACCAATCACGCATCTCGATGCATGATGGCCGAGGAGTCGGATTGCATGACTCGATGTAAAATGAATGCACATATAAACACAACAAGGACTAAACTCCATCATGGGTAATCTGGAATGTCGGCGACCGAGAATCGAGGCACGTTTCATCACTTGGAGTACGAAACGTCCCTCATTTCCCATGTTTAGACTAAACCCTATTCCAAACACAATGCAAAACACATGGCATGCGTGAATGCAGCTCTAACATGCAACCTAAACATAATGCCACTAACAATGAAATGATCAAGGCATACGCAATGCAATGATCAATCATGCAACAATCATGGACTAAATGGCATATACAATGCAAGATGGACTTAAACCAAGATAGGTGAGCCTCAGCCACACCCAAATCAGTGGCCATACATGATGAAAATGAAGCAACAACACACATGCAAACATGCACAAATGCAATGGATCAAACCTAAGGCACAAAGTGCAACTCCACCAAAGCATGGTAAGCATGAAATATGGCATACAATCACATATTTTCCAGCTCTGAAATGACATGTAAGATGGTCCCGAATCATGCAAACACCTCACACAATGCATGCTAGATGGCCCAAATACCGAAACTAGTGCAGTGGATTACACTATAGGCATGCAAAGCAATACTCAAATGGCCAAACCAGCCCAAAGAGTCCCTATGCAGGCCAAAACAGTAACAAATATGGACTAAAATGATGGCTCGCAAAGCATGGAAATGAAGCTCATGCAATGGTCCAAAAATGTGGTATTCCTGCATAACTCTCAAACACATTTAAAGATTGGAAAACATGGGAATATGGCATACATATAAGCTCTGAAATATGATTCACAATGATGCCAAAGCATGGAAACACCTCAAGATACGCATGCAATAGGCTTCAAAACTCAAAGCTAGGCAAGGGTATTGAATTACAACCATGCATAACAAACATCATTCAACCATGAGGCCCAAAAACAGAGCTAAGGTAGTCCAAAATATGCACAAAATCAGTTTAAGGCATGGCCAAAAAGTGCTAGAATCAAAGGCCAAAATAGCATGCAATGTAAGCTAGTAAAGAGGATTTGCACTACAAGCATGTGAGGCAATCAGGAGGCCACTAAACCAGAAAAAGTCAGAGGTATGAAATGCCAAATAAAGCCCAAAAACTCACTGAAACATGGTTAATGCATGCAAGAATGAGATACTCCTTTGATATGCTATGAAGATGGTTATTCTACACATGCAAGATGGACATCCAATATGGCAAAACAAGCTCTAGATAGAGCCTATGCAGGTCCTAAAACTCATCAAAAATGGCCTGAAACATGGCTTGGAAGCATGCAAATAAGGTCTCCTTTGTAAGGCCAAAAATGCTAGAAAACAAAACAAGGAGAGAGAGGGTCACCCCTCTCTGATTTTGGCACTCAAAACAGCATGCTAGCCATTGAAAATCCATTGGATTTCAGTGGCTAAAAGGCCAAACAAAGGCCAACACAAATGCTCTAAGGCATGGCTCAAAACAATGTAAAATGAAGCATTCAAGGGGGTAGATAACCCCCAACAACAAAGTGACCTTAAACAAACATGAAAAGGACCTCAAAACAAGATGTTTTTCAGTTTACACCAAAGCTCAAATATGCTTGCAAGTATGGCTAAAAGATGGATCAAAATAAAGCTTAAAAGAGGGAATAGTGTGTTACCCTTGTAGCTTTAGGAAAACCAGCAGCTTCTTGGACCAAAAACCAACTCTTTGAGACCTCTCAAGACCCTCCAAGAACCTTAGATCAATGGTGGAGGTGTGTGGCTATGAGGTGTGGTGTTAAAAGCCAAGAACAAACACCTTTTCTAAGCCTAGAATGTATAGATATAGAGAGATATATGTGCTTTTCCTTAGACAAATTTTTTTCAACCTCTCTAAAGGAGAGGGAGGCCCTCTCTTATAGAGAAACAAGAGGATTCAAGTTTCTTGGAGAAGCTAAAACAAAGGTTCAAAAGCTTCAAGCTTCCTCAAGAAGCTAAAACAAAGGTTGAAAATGTTCAAGCTTTCTCAAGAAGCTAAAATGAAGGTTCAAAAGGTTCAAGCATCCTCAAGAAGCTAAAACAAGGGTTTAAAAGGTTCAAGCTCTCCAAAAACCGTGCCAAACGGAGAAAGTTAAGCGGTCTCGAGCCAAGGCGCACGGCCGACGGCTCCGAAAACCGGAAACTGGTCTCCAAACGGGAACAGTGGTCTATGACCACGAAAAGTAGCCTACGGCCACTGAGAGATGGTCTACGAGACCTCTCTCTCCCTTCGGGAAGAGAAAACAGAACCTAGTTCGCAAACCGAGGCAAAGCATAAAAGAGTCCCGAGGTCCGGAGGCAAGGCTCTCAGTTGAGACTCTATAACCTCAGAACGAGCACAACATGCGTCATCACCGAGTGCTCAATCAATGACGTCTGAGTCTTAAGGTCGGTCAAAAATGGGGTGTTTACAACGGCCCTGTGGCCCCTAATTAACTTGCTCCCCTCTCAGAGCATAGGCCTGTTGTACTAACTGAGCCAAAGTGGCTCCCTAATTAACTCGCAAAGCTTGGACTGATTAAGCTTGCTGGTGGCTCTGAGTCTGCCTCGACCCTAATGCGCCAGATGCGCCTCCCAACTGTGGGCAAGTTCTCTTCATATGCCCCGGCTGACCACACTGATAACAATTAAACCCTTGACCTTTATTCTAAGACTGAGACTGACTTTGAGATCGATTAGGTGGTGGTAACATTAACTGCCCTCCTCCTTTCTGTGGGCATGAGAAGGATTTGTGACTCGGTTGGCCACACTTGAAACACGAGAAGCTACTCGATGCACTTTTTCCCAAACCCACACTAGGCAAAGGAAAAGTGGATCTAGACTGCTATGGTTGGGACTGGGATGGATAGGTGTTCCTGCTCTTCTTGTTCTGCCTATAGTCTCATTGAGACTCTTGGCCCCTAGACCTTGAACTCTGAAGCCTCTCCTCCTCAGCTTGTATGGAAATTTCTACGTGTCACCGTCTCCACAAGACGGTCATATTCCCGAATCATATTTTCGACAAGCTTGAACATAATTTTTGTTTTCAATTTCTTTTCAAATTCAATGCAACGGCGCTCTTCCGTTGCCATCAACTCTGGTGCAAATCTGGACAGACTAGAGAAGACCGCCTCAAACTTGGCCATAGACATGTCGAGTTGTTTGAGGTTTTTAAACTCTTGCCTTAATCTCTCCCTAGCAGTGGGAGATATGTACTTATCTTGGAAAGCAATCACAAAGGCTTCCCATGTCGGCTCCATTCTACCCTTGGCATATTTCCACCATTGACCCGCCTCTTCCTTAAGGTAGTAACTCGCTAGAGTCACTCTTAGTTCACTATCTTCGATGTGAAGCATCTCAAATGTCTTCATAGTTTGTTCAAGCCACTCATCTACTTTCTTAGGCTCAGGACCACTATGGAACTCATCTGGTTTGGCCCGCAAGAACTCTCTAGTAAGGAAACTCGCCCTTGACTCCGCGGTGTTCTCTTGGGCTTGATTCTCCACCCTCAACAAGTTCATAGACTCCCTCAAAGCCCCTGCCATTTCTCGAGCGAGGGCCCCCATTGCGGTTTGACCCGCTTGTCCCACCTACTCGGCCACGTTAGCTTGGCCTGTTTGCTTGGCCATATTAGCTTGGCCGAACCCTTCTTTTTGCACCGAAACCCTATGGACCAGTACCTGATGCACACCTCAGCGAGCCCTACCACGCCTTCCGCCTCTACCACCACGAACTTGACCCCTTCCTGACATCTTAATAAAGGACACAAGAGAAATAATTTAGCACATTAACTCATATGTGCTCGTAACTTGACTCACACGTTCGACTACAACAATTCCATATACTTCTCTACCATATACATAATTCAATTTCACTCCACATAAGCACTTAGTCATGTAAACACATACGGACTATTCTTTTACAATGAAATCCGTCTCACGAAAAGCCAAGAATTCTTAGTAGAATGAGTATTGATCAAATACCCTTCTAATGAGACCTTAAGGAATTTAACAGGCGCAAACAACAACCCAAAAGTCCAGTCCCATACCCATTTAGTCACATAAGCATGTTATCACATAGTCACAAAATGCATAACACTTCTTAAGCATGTTAAATGAACCCATTGTGGTTAAACAACCACTTCCCACGAGCTCCAAGTATTCAAACCCGGTAGATTTGATACCAAGTTGTAATGTCCCAAATTTTCAGCCCAAATGATAATACAACAATTATGGCTCTTTCAAGGAAAATTGAATATAAATCCCCAAACTTACATTACATTATTCAATAGTTCTTCATGCAACAATACATTAATCCAACAACAAGTAAATAAACAAATAAATGCCTCCAAGGGTTTACAAGTTTCCAAGGCTTGAGCTTGGCTACACAAAACAGTTATTCAAACCCACACGCATACAGCCCTTGGCTTACAAATAGGGTCACAGCAAAATGAGAGTCTCGTACTCTCAACACACATTTCCTCCCCTTTAGTTAGGCGGTATCACAACATCTTTTCCTGCACAAAAATTCCGTAGGGTGAGCATAAAGCCCAGTAGGAAATCCTTAACAAAGTATATACATTTTATACAAGTTTCAAGAGATGAAATGCACATACCATGCTATGCCCCTTTTTGAAAATAAATCACATTTTTATCATTTGAAAACCATCATGCTCAATGATGTCATGCAATTTCAATTGTTCAAAACTTAACAATTTATTTCAAGGGTAGTAAATACGACTCTAGTAATCCCTAGGTCGGTGTCTGCAAGTAGACTATACAAGTACTACCAAATTGTCATTTTTACCAGTATTAACCGGAAGGCTCGACACCTATCCGTGCGAGTTTTCAGTCTTTCACCCCGGACTCTCAGGCCAACTTATTCAATATCATCTACACCACCTATCAAGACTTACCAACGTATTTACCCTAAAGCCATTTCATGAAAACTTGTTTCTCAACATTCTTTTCTCAATGCAAGTTTTCAAATCAACTTTCAAAGTTTAATGTAATCAAATGAATTGTTATGCCAATAACACAAGATGAATATAAATACTTTTATTCCAATTCATCATCCAAGAAATAACACAATTTCCTTTTCTCAAGTATTCTCAACAATTAGTCATTTCCAGACTATTTTAATGTTTTGAACAATAATTTCCAAAATGAACAACAATTCTCATATTCCCTGAAATTCATCATTTATATAAATATAAATAAGAAAATTTACAAACATCCATTTATTTTGACACACAAAATAAATATAATAATATCATTCATGGATTTTCAGTCTCCTTTAAAAAAAATCCCCAAATTCTAGGTTTTCTCACCAAAACTATACAACTCAAATATTTTGAAAGAAAACTTTTCAAAATCATATTTTCTTCAATCAACGAAGATCAAAACCCATAAGATCATTTTAAAAGAACAAGAGACAAACCCACTTTCAAAATCGCTTAACTTCTTAAATCAACAATCAATTTTCAAAGCTATCGAAAGATGATTTCGAAAATCATATAGATCTTGCAAATATATATATATATATATATAACTCTAAGAAAATCCTTACCTCAAGTTTTGAAGAAGAAATGGGATGAAACCCCCAAAATCAACGGTGTCGAAACTCGATCTTCACTGCACACAACGAAGCCCTCGAGAAGTTAACCAACTTTGATGAAGAACCTATGGCAGAACTCTAATGGATCTTGAGAAATCAAGGTTTTGATCCAATTTGGCATAGGAAAATGTAGAGAGAAGGGAGAGGAAAGGGTTTTTAGAGAGAGAGAGATATATACAAAATTGATCTGAATTATTAGATTCACGAACTGATATAACATGATCTGCTCGAGCGTGGAAAGCCTTGCTCGAGCGTCAAATACAGTTTTCCAGTATTTTTGCAAACAGGTCAAACTTCTGAAACCAAACATTCTCCGCTCAAGCGCATAAACGGCCGCTCGAGCGGACAAGCAACTTCTAATGCATTTTGCATTTTGCATTTTTGCTTCGGGGGTGCTATCCCTCAACCCCGCCAGGGCACTGCCTTAGGACCCGCCAAGGGGCGCTGCCCCCTGGACCCCCGCGAGCTGACTGGGCAGCTCGATCCCGACATACTCAGCGAAGTGGCAAAACTGGGAGCGCTACAGGTGATATGTTGATGATAAAGTTGTGTTTATTTTTGTGAAAATAAAAGAAATGTGAAATGTGGACTTTTGAACTCACTACCTTGAAAATGTTACTCTTGAGCATATTTCATAATTTTTGATATAAAGATCATGTGATTAATTAATTTTAGAAAAGTTGTGAAAAGTGTTATTGGTGGAGAATTTGGGAAAATATTACCTCTTTAAGTAGCTTGGTACAAAAAAAATGGTTATGTTGAAATATGGTTATATTTGAGGGATGAGGCATGTGAGTTAGGTTTGGTATTGTAAATTTGAAAATTTTGAATATAATAAACTTACTAATTTAGTGGATTACATTAGTTTTGGTTAAAAGGTTACATCCGTTATGGTTAAAAGTGTATTATTGAGATTATACTATAATTTTTGATATAGTAAGATGGAAATGATAATATTTAATAAGTATGGGATTTGGTGAAAATCATATTGGTTATCTTGGTTAAGGTGAAACAAAAATTGATTGAAGGTTTTGTGTGCGTCAAAACAATTGGGAAATTAATAAATAGTTTTAATATTTGGTGTATGCTAATAGGTTACAGATTTTTCTTGAAATGACTAAGTTGGAAGTTTGTTGATTTACATGTGGTAAATACATGAACATTGACATTATTATATTATCTCTTGAGATTGTATCATGGTATTACATTGATAGAGAAATGGAATTTGATCACAATGGAGCATTGTGTGGTGGAATTGAAATTGGAACTATTCTAATGCATTGTTACATATTGCATTGCCATTCCATTTCATTGTTATCATGGATTTCGAATTCAATTGAAAACTATTGTTTTGAAAAAGGAATTATTTTTGGTGAAACAAGATCATTTTGAATTGTTTTGGGTAAATACGTTGGTAAGTCCGGCTAGGGGGTGTAGTTTGATATTGGTTAAGTTGGCCTGAGTGTCCATGGTGAAAGACCAGAAACCGCGCGGATAGGTGTCGAGCCTTCCAGTTAATACTGGTAAAAATGACAAATTGGTAGTACTTGTATAGTCTACTTGCAGACACTAGCCTAGGGATTGAAAGGTGGTGTAGATGATAGGTGTCGAGCCTTCCAGTTAATACTGATAAAAATGACAAATTGGCAGTACTTGTATAGTTTACTTGCAGACACCAGCCTAGGGATTACCTGAGTCGTATTTACCATCATGGAATTTTATTGAAAGTGTTGGATTAATGTGTTTTCAAATTGGCATTGTGCATAAGATTTTCAAAAGATGAGAAAAATATTTTGGGCACGACATGACACATGCATTCATCTCATAAGACTGTATAAAATGGATTTGATGAATTGTTTAATTGAATGAATTGAAAATGATGTCATGTTGCTATCGAAACATGTTTATTTATTTAAGTTAACTTGTTGTGGTTAATTAAATAAATTGGATTTAAGAGATTATGTAATAAAATCATATGGTTTTGACATGATATGATTTCAAGTATATGTATGAGTATTTTAGTACCCGCATTATCTTCTAATGTTTTAATATGGGATTGTTTGGTGAGCTAATGGTTGCTCACCCCCTGCCTGTACATGTGTACAAGGAATGTTTTTTGGATTTGAAGATCAAACAATTGGTTTTACCATTTCATAAATGTAATGTAGTGATGGATTGTATTACTTCATTTGTTGTTTGGTTGAGTGCTATTTTTTTTTTATAGAGTAGTGTCCTCTCTTTTATTGTAAGCCTCAGGACATTTCTTTTATTTGTATGTAAATGTCATTGTTGTATAACGAGAGGGAATAAGTGTATTTAATTATTCATCATTTAATCTAAGGATGAAATGTTATTTGTAAATGGATTTGATTAATGAATATTGGTAATGTTATCCGAGTAATAAAATACGGGGCTTGACAGATAACATAAAAAATCAGAATTTATTTTTTTTTTACAATGATAAAACTCTAAATTTTTTGTTGTTGCAATTTTCTCTTTTATTATTTTTATTTTTTTATTAACTGATGTGTTTTATATAATAAAAAAATTTTAATTATTTTTTTAAAAAAACTCTGGATCAGACTTAAGATTTTGTAGTCACTAACAATTTTCTAACCCATCCAAGGTTCACAAATTTCGGTCGAACCCAATCCAATCAACAGTTTTTAAACAAGAAAAGAGGGTCTTATCTTATACTCTTCTTCGCTCTCTGCCTTCTATCTGGTAATCCTCTCCGTCTCTTTTGATTTTAGGGTTTGGAAAAGCATGTGTTTCTCTACTTTTGATTTTGATTTAATGAATATACCTTTTGTTGTTGTTGGTATAAATATTTTCTATTGATCTTCTGATATATTTTCTATTACTCTAACATCCTAATGCTTTTGTATTGTGAATTTCGATTAGGTTAATTTTGTTTAGATTCTATAATAACTCTTCAGAGAATTACATTTGTTGTTGATAGTCGTTTATATTAGGTTTGTTTTGTGCAACTAATTGTGAACTATAAAACACAAAAAAAGTCATATTTCAGCAACTAATCTAAAAATCGGAAACAACCCCCCCTCCCCCCCAAAAAAAAAAGTCATTTTTTTTATTGGATTTTGTTAACGTGTGTCCTTAGGGCATATGTTAAGATGCTTTGTCTGTTTGTATATCATGAAAATGAGTATAATTCCCGAAACTTTTTTTTTTTTTGTGTAGTCATTTTTGAATTTTTTTTTCCAAAATTTAATTATTTTTAAAAATTTTCCGATATATCTAGTTGAGTGGAACTCAAATGTTTTTTAAATTAAAAAAAAAAAAAAAACCACTAAAAGTGAAAAAAAGTCACCAAAATAATAAACCCTAAACACTTATCAATTTTTGCCTAATAAGCTATAAGTATAAGTTACACTAAATAGTCTGACACATACTCCCATAATAGCTCAGATAAACTGCACCAAACTATTCAATTAAATTGTGAAATTTGAATTTTGTTATGATGATAGTTTTATTAGATTGTGTTTTTAAGCATGTTAATTTTATGCAATTAAATGAACTGTTTTTTAAAATCTCTACAATGTCATCCATGATGTGTATATTTGTAATTAAGGCAAATTACACTAACAATCGTTATAGTTTGGAACTCGTGTCACTTTGGTCCCAGACTTTTCAATTGTGACACATTTGACCCTGAATTTTGAATATTGTTCCAAATAAGGACAATTGAAGATACCATTGTTTAATTTCAAGGGTAAAATCATCAATTTAATAAAATATAAACTAATTTGACAAAAATAAATGTCAAAAAAATATTTTTAATTTTTTAAAAATTATTTTTATCCACCAATGATAAAATTATATAAAATTAATAAAAATTACATGATTAATTTTTAAAAATTAATTTTACATGATCATCATCCAAACACATAATAAAAATTAATTTGGTAAAATAAATAAGTAAATGTTTAAAAGATTTATCAATTTTACATAATTTTATTTTTAGTGGGTAGAAATAATTTTTAAAAATTCAAAAATATTTGTTTGACATTTATTTTTGTCAAATTAGTTTATATTTTATCAAATTGACGATTTTACCCTTAAAAAATCTGATGATATCCTCAATTGTCTTCATTTGGAACAAGATTCAAAATTCAGGGTCAAATGTGTCACAATTGAAAAGTCATGGACCAAAGTGACATATGCCCCAAACTATAGGGACTATTAGTGTAATTCACCCTTGTAATTATAATGCACAATTTGTTTTCCTTTCTACATATATATATATATATATATTCCATTGCTTAAATGGGCTATGCATGCTGAAAAATTTAGAAATCTCCCAGATGTTGATTTGTGATTATGTATCAATTTTAAGCAGTAAACAACAATCTCAATCAAACAATCAAGACAAATCGACACAACGATTTTACGTGGAAAAACCACAATTGGACACCTCCAATTGTGATAAAAAAACCACGGGCAAAAACTATAAAACAATCCACTAAAAAGACATAAAGAAATTACACAAGTATACTCTCAATTACCTAGCGAATCCATGCCCAAATTGAACCAACCCCTATGTGTCTCTTCCAACGCCGTCTTCACCTCGGAATTGTCTTGACGATGAGCCACTCTAGAATCCACCAAAGCTTCAAACTCAAATTCTTCAGAATCCACCGAAGAACAACTCTCTCTTTTGTATAGAATGAACAAACAAACCTTTGATGTATTCTTCTTAACCCATGAGTTGAATACTCAATTAAACATTAAAGAAAACTAGCAAAATATTCCCAGATATAAACCTTAACATCCAAAAATAAGATCTAGAGCAGTAATCCTAAAATCTGACAGAAACACGTACTTATAGAAATCTGGGACTGCGAAGCTCGTTCGAGCAAAGACTCTCTCGCTCGAGCGAGGAACCAAAAACGCGTGTTTTCCATAAGTGGCTTCACTCGAGCCAAACAACCTGTGCTTGAGCGTAAAATTATCCTTCTCAGGTTTTTTATAGACGCAGCCTTCACTCGAGCGAGCAAGGGCGAACAGGCAACTTCGAAAGCAATTTTGCATTTTGCTTCGGGGAGGCTGCCCCTCAACCCCGCCTGGGTGTTGCCCCGGACCCGCCAAGGGACGTTGCTCCCTGGACCCCCGCGAGCTGATCGGGCAGCTAGATCCCCGTCATAGTCAGCGAAGTGGCAATCTTGAAAGCATTAATATCACAAACTTCTCTAGAAGGCACAATTTGGGTTGGATTCGCATCTAAAAACTCATAACCTCACTAAAATAAAAAGTGCGAAAATAAGTACAACTGAAAGGAGTTTTGTCAACAGGATTGCAAAGAATAAAAACCTAACAATCTCCCCCTTTGGCAATGCCGTGACAAAACACACCTAACAAATAATATCCTAATTACCCCAACCCATTACAGCCAACAAGCACAAATTTCTTTCTCAAGGTTAAGATCTGCAAAGTAGCTATTAGTGCCACAATCTCCAAAACAACTATTAGTCCCACAAGAGTATATGAAAAAGCAATAAACATATGGCTAGATTATCTTGAAGCATTTGAAGCATGAGATGGAAAACATGAATAGATGCGACTTGGAGATTTTAAGAACATGTAGCATGAAAACCTGAAAACTAAGACACATGCACCCGACACATGGCATGAATGAATACATGAAATTCTAAGACACATGCACCGGACAACATGACTCTCCCTTTTTGTCACGAATTGACAAAGGAAGCTCAATCAACTAAAGCAAGATCAGAAACCACACAAGCAATGATAAGATTATGTAAATATCAGAAGCATGCAAGAAGGAAATAATAAAGAAGCAGTGCATAGCATCATGCAAACCAACTAAAGCCAATCTCCCTTTCACTCAAAGCAACCACAAACACTGTACAGAAAACAATGAACAAGAAGAAACCAACAAAAATAATATGGTGGAGCAATCAAGAAATCTCAGATTTGTATCTTAGAACACACAAGATTATCCAAGAAGCATAATTACTTGAAAACACAATGTGCACAGCCTCTAGAAGATTCCTTATAAAAGAAAGTGATGCATTATGTGAAAAGCATAGATCCCATGATAAAAGTGTGTGTGTGTGACTCTTGGAGTTCGACAAACACTAGATTCAAATCCTAGTAGTGATATGAAAGCTGGACCTCCCACAAGAGAATCTAAGCACAACTAAGGAAAGTCAAACCATTAGGAATCAAGGGGTATTTGTTGAGTAATAGCGAAGGCTCCCCTCAATCAATGAATCCTTTATTTGTTCCTTTTTTTTTCACATCTTTTTCTTTTCTTTCTTTTGCACATCTTTTTTTTTTTTTTTGTGGTTTCTTTCTTTTGCACATTTTTTTCTTTCTTTTGCACATTCATTGGCGGCTGACACGCTCAAGAGTATGGAAACCGAACCAGAGAAGTATGGATATAATAAGGATGGCTTGATTGGTGACTCTGAGGTAGCCTTTTCCTCATGCCTGGACTACAAAGAACAGAAGGGAAAGCCGTGGAGATACAAAAGGATGGAAGGTGGTTTAAGAGACTCAACATCACCCATGATATGCTAGTATAGGTCAATTCCTCTAGAAAAGCAAAAGATACAATGCCAGAAGTCCATAGAAAAAAAATAATCACTAAGGCAGAAGACTCCAATATTTGCTAATCCAAGAGTGTGTACAGAATGAGACATACTAATAAAAAAAAACACACACTCCAAAATGAGTAATGACCACAAAAAGCACACACATATTAATATGTAATGGATATTTTTATCAATTCCAATATGCACTAAGGACCACTCAAAAATTTTAAGCTTGCAAAACCATACTAAGAAAATCTTTTTGCTTCTTTTTTTTATTAATTGTTTTTTCTTTTTCTAAACAAAGCAAGACAGAAAACGAACATGCACACATTAAATGACTCAAAAAGAAAAAAAAAACAAACAGAAACCTAAAAACTAAAAAGAATATACAAATTAACACAAGTCAATTTTTTGCACCCAAACCGCTTTAGTATTAACAAAGTTGTGAGAATTGCGGTTCTTGGATAGAGTCTTGACGTTGTGGTTTCCTTCACTTTCAATGGGAACCTGTCTCGACTTGGTTTCCAACTTCCTATTTCTAGGTCTAGGAAAATACAAACTCGCTCCAAGTTTGGTCTCAAGCTGATCAAAATAACGAGGTCTAATATGACCTTTAACCTCATTACTACCAATGAAGTGTCTTCTACCCCACGAGATGTTGAAATTTCTTCCATCTCTATGAGACACTCTCCCATGCAACTTATAACAATAAGGGCGAATATGACCATGCATACCACAGTGATGACAAATAAAAATAGGGTGTACAGGGTGTACCTTCTTTTCTTTTACCTTACCAACTTTAGGAAGTTTGAGAAGTCCATCCTTATGTTGAATTTTTTGTTCTCCCTTTCCTTGAGTTCTTGTATCATGAGATGTAGATGCACTTTGTTTTTGCTCTTTGTTATCACCAAAGCCAATGCCACTCTTGTCACAACACATTTGTTGAGACCCAATGATATCCTCCATAGTCTTTGATCCTTTGTTCCAAAGACCAATGGTAGCCATAGCACACTTGAGCTCTTCCTCTTTCTTGATCATTAGTTCTTCCAAGGCAACTTGAGATATCTCGAGAGATTCAATCTTTTCTTCATACATTGCATAGATTTACTGTAGCTCATTCCTCTCTGTCTCACAAGTCAAGAGTTTTGCACAAAGAGCTTGTCGATCATTAGCTATCTTGATGGCATCAATCCTAGCCTCGGAAATCTCCTCTTTTAGTTTGACATTCTCACTTTCACATGCTTTGAGTTTCATAGTGAGTTTGTCATTAAATTTGGATAAGTTCAGAGATTCCTTATACAACTTTTCATAAACTTGCTCAAGCTTTTCATCATCACTTCCCAAGGATTCATCATCAGTGGCATTCTCAACCGGCCTCTTCGGATACTCTGTTCGTCCTTCAGTTTCAGAAGCCGCCATGAAAGCAAGGAATTGTTTATGTCCCTTTTCACCTTGATCTTCATTGTCACTTTCATCTTTATCAGATTCTGATTTATCATCCCAAGTGATAGCGAGGGCTTTCTTCCTCAAACGAGTGGGGCATTCTTGAGCAAAGTGACCAAATCCTTGGCATTCATAACATTAGGCTCTTTCAAAGTTCCCTCGTATCTTTCCTTTCTCCTTCTTGGCTATAGAATTAATTTTGAGTTTATCTTTGCCTTTGGATTTATGAGTAGGAGTAGATTCCAAAAGATTAGGATTCTTTTTCAGAAAATATTTTTTAAATTATTTTACAAAAGCATCCGTAATCTTGGAATCTATCTCACAATCCTCATCAGAATCCTCTCCAGCTCTATGAGCACTACTAAAAGCAACATCTTTTTGTTTCTTTTTGAAATTCCTATGTGCCTCATAAGTTTGGAGATTTCCAACAATATGATCTAGCTTGAGGTTGTCAACATATTGAGCCTCCTCAATAGCCGTAACTTTTGGTTGGAACCGATCGGGCAAGGACCTCAAAATGTTTCCTACAATCTTGGATTCCGGTATTTTTTCACCTAAATTGAAGCTGGAATTTACATTGTTACTCAACTTCGCATAAAATTCATCAAAGGTCTCACTATCTTTCATTGAAAGGTTTTCGAAATTAGACATGAGCCTTTGAAGTTTTGAGCGTTTAACCGAAGGAGTGCCCTCATGAATAGTTTGTAAAATATCCCAAGCCTCTTTTGCGACTTCACAATTGCAAATTCGACTAAACTCTTCAGGTGTGACAGCGCAAAAGAGAGAATTGATAGCTTTACTATTCAAGCTACTATTTTGGTAATCAATTGTGACCCACTTATCGATTAGTTTGGGGAAAGTTACTCCATCAACAGTAATCGTCGGTTCAATCCACCCATACATGACAGATTGTCAAACTTTTTTATCAATAGATTTTAAAAACGATCTCATCCGAGCTTTCCAAAACGAATAATTGGATCCGTCAAGTAGAGGTGATCGAACCATAGAATTTCCCTCACGAATTGAATCCATTATCACAAATCAAACAAGATCTCGCTCAAAAGTTTTAAAAAACAAAAGAGCGACCCGCTTTGATACCAATTGAAAAATCTAAAAATCCCCTAGATGTTGATTTGTGATTATGTATCAATTTTAAGCAGTAAACAACAATCCCAATCAAACAATCAAGAAAAATCGACACAATGATTTTACGTGGAAAAACCACAATTGGACACCTCCAATTGTGATAAAAAAAACCACGAGCAAAAGCCATAAAACAATCCACTAAAAAGACATAAAGGAATTACACAGGTATACTCTCAATTACCTAGCGAATCCATGCCCAAATTGAACCAACCCCTATGTGTCTCTTCTAACCCCGTCTTCACCTCGGAATTGTCTTGACGATGAGCCACTCCAGAATCCACCAAAGCTTCAGACTCAAATTCTTCAGAATCCACCGAAGAACAACTCTCTCTTTTGTATAGAATGAACAAACGAACCATTGATGTATTCTTCTTAACCCATGAGTTGAATACTCAATTAAACATTAAAGAAAACTAGCAAAATATCCCCTGATATAAACCTTAATATCCAAAAAGAAGATCTGGTGCAGTAATCCTAAAATCTGATAGAAACATGTACTTATAGAAATCTGGGACTGCGAAGCTCGCTCGAGCGAAGACTCTCTCGCTCGAGCGAGGAACCAAAAACGCATGTTTTCCATAAGTGGCTTCGCTCGAGCCAAACAACCTACACTCGAGTGTAAAATCATCATTCTCAGGTTTTTTACAGACGCAGCCTTCGCTCGAGTGAGAACTCCTTCGCTCGAGCGAGCAAGGG
Organism: Camellia sinensis; assembly: GCF_055761805.1. Classification (NCBI taxonomy): domain Eukaryota; kingdom Viridiplantae; phylum Streptophyta; class Magnoliopsida; order Ericales; family Theaceae; genus Camellia; species Camellia sinensis. The sequence continues at coordinate 25,353,173 of NC_138969.1, read as the reverse complement.
CGGACAGGCAACTTTGAAAGCAATTTTGCATTTTGCTTCGGGGGCGCTGCCCCTTGACCCTGCCTGGGCGCTACCCCGGACCCGCCAAGGGGTGCTGCTCCCTGGACCCCCGCGAGCTGACCAGGCAGCTCGATCCCTGTCATAGTCAGCGAAGTGGCAATCTTGAAAGCATTAACATCACAAACTTCTCTGTAAGGCACAATTCGGATTGGATTTGCATCTAAAAACTCATAGCCCCACTAAAATAAAAAGTGCGAAAATAAGTACAACTGAAAGGAGTTTTGTCAAACAGGATTGCAAAGAATAAAAACCTAACACATGCTATTAGTAATAATCTAGTTTGAATTCTGCTGTTGGAGGTTAGCTACACATGCTTTATATATTAAAAGCATTTCAGTAAATATTTACAAAACTTAGCAAGAGAAGTGCCTCAGGTGTGAGGTCGTGTTGGTTTCTAGTCACTTGAGGTTTATTGCATTCAACTACACTAATTATTGTCTTGTCTATAATCTTTCACTTCACTAGAAGAAAGAAATTTTTGTTGTGTGATGTCTCGTACACCATGCAGCTTTCTAGACACCTTTCAAAGTGCTTTAAACAATTTCATCTAGGAAGAAAGGTCACTTGTTTGCTAAAGCTATAAAGAGTTTGTAATATCTTTTCAGCCAATAAAACTTGTGCTTGTTGCACCATTTTGTGCATTTCTAAAACTGAATAACAAATGAGTGAGATGTAACTTTGAACAGAAATAACTATTTAGATTTGGCAGTTGGAGTTGTTTCTTGATTGTAATCGTTGCTTGTACCAAAAGTGAAGGATTAAAATAAGCAAACCAATCATATTACGACCACAAACAAAAACAGATTGCAAATCTATGCTTAATGCAATTCTATGCCCAAATGAAAGTTGAATGTTGAATTCCTTAGTACTTAACCATATCTAATGAAATGGGATCAAGAAAATCTTGGTTTTATAAGTGCAATAGGATATTTCAACTACATATGAAATGAGACTTAAGTTATCTGATAGAGTTGGTATTAAAATGAACAAAAATTTCAATTTATTTGTGCTTAAGGCAGGGGGCATGTGAGTCTATCATTTCTCGTGAAGGATTATAGAAATTATATTGAAGAATTCAACATTTATTACTTGTGGAAGACGATGCGATTGTAATGCACAATTACATTTTGAAAATACAAGTTGATAATTATGTCTGTTTTTACTGCATAAATTTAATGAAAAAGATCCAATTATACAATGTATTTTGGGTTGATGCAATGTGGCATTTAGGGAGTTTGGTGATGTGGTTGCATTTGATGCTACATGTTTGTTGAATAATTATGACATGCCCTGTGTTCCTTTCGTAGGGGTGAACCATCATGAACAATCTAAGTATATTCATTCCGTATGAAAGCAGACATTTACATAGCTATGCAAGTATTGTCTTATGAATATGTTTGGTAAAGCACCAAACTATAAGTAACTTTTCAATAGCCACCACCAAAGTGTTAGTACCTTTTCTCCTTATTTATTTCTGTCCATCAGCATTTGGGTTCAAGAACCAGTAAGTAATGTTGTTTTGATTTTATGGGCTGTAGTGTTTGCACAACTGCTGTTGTTTTCTTCGATTTATATGCTTGTTGAACATTATATCACACAAATACTAGGCAATGAGGATATGAATAGATGCCATCATAGAGTTCATTTTTTTTTTTCCTGAAATTATAAATGGTAGTATTTAAATTCCAACATAATTCATATTGGTGATACCTTAGTGAAGGGCTTGATAGAGCAGCTCAATTTTCATATTGAAATCACATCTATTTCTCTCATCTTATTTTAGAGTGCAATTGTTTCTTTTTAATATAAATTGCTTCATCTTTTAGTTTTACTAGCTGAAGGGCTTTTTCTTAGTTTATTTTTTATAATTTTTTTTAGGGTAAATTACAAATGCAACCTTTGAGGTTTGCTTTAAATACAAATTTTCCCCTATGGTTTAGAAAATTACAAATACCTCCTTATCAAAATTTATTATTTAACATAATTAACTATAAATAAATAAAATTCATAACTATTCTCCTATGCAATGATAAAATTATCTGAATTATTAATTGAAATAGATTTTAACATCATTAAAAATTGTTAATTGACTTGATGGTTTATTAATAAAAAGGTCATTTTGTTATGAAATTATAAACTTCAAGGGGCGGGATGTAATTTTCAGAACTATAGAGGACAAATCGTATTTTAAGAGCTTATTTGTAATTTACTCAATTTTTAAAGTTCAATGCTTCTGTATGTTTTTTTTTTTTTTTTTTTTTTGTTGTTGTTGTCTATTAGAGCTTCATGATGTTGAGGTGCCTTGTGAGGTTTAAACCAGTGATATGACAAAATAAGAGTTTTAGAATTCCCTTCTAATAAAAAAATGATTAGTTGCTGGAAGCGATATTAAGAACACTCTTGGACATTCATGAACAATACCTTTCAACACAGGGCAATTTGTTGGTACTCTCATTTTAGATGATTAAACCATTATTAATTTGATTTCCATGTTCACGAGTGTTCAGAATCAAGTAAAGAATGTCATTTTTTTCGCTTAATAAGACAACACTCAAATGGTATATAATTGTGTGAGTTTTTCAGTTGTAAAATCCTTTTCTTTTATTGATTCAGTTATTTATTAATAAGAGAATGAAAGCGCTTTTGCCTATGTAAGTTTTCTTCATTGACTTATGGTGTTGTGGTGGACATATAAGTTGTGTTTGGATTTGAGATTTGTGGGTGACAAAAGAAGGTAAGAATTTGTGAAAAAATTTAACTTTTATTTCATTCACTTATCTTTTCTCACCAGCAATATTGAAACGTGGAGTAAGAGTTTGTTCTTTATAGTGCTTACTCTCTTCATATTGTTCTATTGTGCAGATTTAAGTTATGTTGTTGCTTTTCAGAATCTATTTGTTGTCTAGTGCAGGTTTTAATTGTTGATCTTTTCGGTGTGGTTAATGATTGGTTGTTGCTAAAATCAATGAAAATTGAGCACATTTTAGGTTTGTAGCAAGCTATTTTATTGCCTTCAGGAAGGTGCTTGGATTTCTTTTTTATTTTTCCTCCCTCAAAACCTTTTTTTGGTTTTGTTTTGTTTTGTTTTGGTTTTTTTTAAGGAACCCTAGAAAGTCATTTAAGCACTCGACAATGTTAATTCCCTTTCCTCCTTTCGGCACACCTTAGTGTACATGTTGACAAATATTGTACATTGATTCAATTCTTCATTCAATTTAGACAAAATATGTTATCACACAAATAACTTCTTTTTTTATTTGCAACAAATATTGTTTATTCTAAAATAGTTCAAATTTATATCTTTTAGAGTGTGCTTAGTGAGGAGACAACACCAAAGGAAGAAAATTCTCGCCAATAAGGAAGCACGTCCACTCTGAAAGGTTTGTAAGAGGGAAAGGAAAAGTGGGTATGTCAACAATTCTTAGAAGAGAAGGAAAGGCCAGCAACGGTTTCCTCAATCCACATGCATGATTTGGTGAAAGCACTCCAGCCCAGTTGCCTCTTTGAAATAGTTTTTCAACCACGAATTTCTCATCTTCAAAACAATGCTCCTTACTAAATGACATTCCTTTGGTTGGGGCAACATAACAATGAGTAGTTGCTTTAAGGACGCTAACCTATTGAGAGTACAATGCTGGCCAAGACGGAGCTAGGAACTAGTCTATACTTTCCTGGGGCTTGACTTGCTTCATCATTTATAAACTGAGCTAGCATCAGAAAAGGAACCAACCCAACATTTCTAGCTTTCTAAATAAGGACAATACAGTATTATGGTCATTTCTTGCTCCATAGGATCACATGACAACACTGTAGTAATCTAATTATTATTATTTTTTTCATTAATTTATTCTCATTAAATTTTTTAATAAGAATAGAAGAAGTGGTATTGTTAAAGAAATTATTGAAGTAATGTTTTATTGATGCTTCTCTTTCAAAAATCTGTATATGTTAAGACTATTGATATGGTTGAGCCAACAAAATTATTGCACATTTTGCAATTGAAAGTCATTGGATTTCCATAAGTTAATTCAAAATTAGTGGCCATAGAGTGGAAAGAAAGTTTCAAAGAGACATGTTTGAATACATTTACCATATTTGACTATATATTTTTTTTCTTTAGTTCTTCAAGTTAACTACTTACGCATACTGCAACCATATATAAAGGCTGCAAAAAAATACAAAGCATACACAAAAAGCAATCCAAGTACTACGTAATCACCACCAGCTACAGATACATCTAGTTGACTTTTTTGAATGTTGTAATTGGCTAGATACCTAAGCCCTAACTTTTTTTCTTTCAACTCCTTCCACAATTTGCTAGATACCAAAGTTTAACTTTTTTGAGTGTTGCGAGAACATCTTTCATGTTCATCCTCTCCTCGGATGATTCTGCAGAGCAACTCAAAGCCAATTCCATGATGAATGATACACACTGCAGTACAACTGCAGTGAGGTGTTCTTCCTCTGGCTTAAGCAAGTTAGCATCTATAACATGAGAGATTGCATTTGGTAGTGACTCCCTCATCCAACGTTTCATCGTCATGTCTTCAAAAAACATTTCATCAGTGGGCTTCACTCTTGTGAATGTTTCCATAAGCAAGATTCCATAACTATAAACATCACAACTTGTGGATACTAATCCTTCCAATCCAAACTCTGTATACAATCAAACGACATATCATGTTGTCAAGAAAATTATAGAATTTTGGTGGTGGCAAGTTGGTATGTGTCGGTGGTAGGATTCGTGGCGTGCTAGAGAGTGGTAGTATTGGAGGGGTATGAAATGGTGGTAAGTGTTTGATGGGTGAGTTGTTTTGGGAAAGAAGGGTATGTAGTGGTGGTCGTGTGGAAAAAAAGAGTAATTTTGTTATTTGGTATTATTGTTATATTTGACAAATAAAAAATATAATGTGTAAAGGCAAAAAAGGAATTTACTTATTAAAGTTAACATTGTTAATTTTTCTATTATTGAAAGGGAGGTCGATATAATTATGTTGAAATTGCGAAATTTATTGTATTTTATCATTATTCAATGGAGATCAGTGTAATTTACCATTTTAGAGAATTAGCTCGTTGTCAACAAAATCATAAAAATTTCTATGAAAATTATATTTAAAATTTTGTGCTATAATATGAAAAGTGCATGTCTATAAAAATTGGAAACATATATAAAAAAAACACAAAAATGTGAAAATATAAATTAAAATTTAGAAGTCACCTGGTGCAATATACCCAAATGTTGCTATGGTCTTTGTATGTGTGACACTCTCCCCCAAATCTAATAACTTCGCAATGCCAAAATCACTCACATGTGCAACCATATCATCATCTAGCAGGATGTTGCTGGGTTTCAAATCACAGTGAACCAAAGGCATTGAATAATCATGGTGAAGATACTCCAAAGCACATGCAACATCTATCATTATGTCTAATCTCTGCAATATATCTAAGAAATAGTTGTAAGAATACAACCACTTTTCAAGACTCCCATTAGGCATGTACTCAAGTACTAGAGCTTTGAAATCAAGGTTCGAGCAACTGCTAACGACCTTAATAAGATTGCGATGACGAATGTGTCGCATTATCTCGCATTCTACGTCAAAACTCTTGAATGCAGCTTCTGCTTGCAAGTTGAATACCTTTATAGCCAAAACAGTGGTATCTTCAAGTATAGCTTTGTAGACATAACCAAAACTCCCCATACCAAGCAAGTTTCTCTCGCTAAACCCGTTAGTTGCTCGAAAAAGCTGTTGGTATGTGATTCTTGGAGGTGTTATTGTTGGTAAGAGATCAACATTGGGTGGAGTTTTATTTCTTCTTCGACATTTTATGAACAAGAACACAAAGGTCGTAGCAAGTAGTATGGATGCAATAGGTAACAAGATATATATAGCTAGAGCCACTCTTTTTTCCCTCAGATGATGAAAAGAACTAGTATGGCATGGCGGGACTTGAAACTTTGGTGCACCACATAATGCTTCATTCGACATGAAAGATTGAATGGTGAAGTTTGCAAAAGGTCCCCCATTTGGAATTTGTCCTTTTAACTTATTGAAAGAAACATTGAGATATAAAAGATGAGACAGTGTCTCTAAGGATTTGGGGATCACATCAGAGAGGTCATTATAGGATAGATCTAAGAATTCCAAACTCACCATGCTGCCAAATGAGTCAGGTATAGATCCTTGTAACTTGTTGTGCGCCAATGAAAGAGTAATCAAGTTTTGCAAACCTATAATTGTACTTGGGATTTTGCCTGTGAATTGGTTCACTGAAAAATCTATTAGTATTGCAACTTTGAAACTCCCAAGTTGTGGTGGCAGATTGCCATTTAAAGAATTCGAGGACAAGTTAATTTCCAAGATATCTTTAAGATTGCCCAACCTTGTGGGTATGACGAAAGTTAGTTTGTTGGAATTGAGGTAGAGATATCTTAGAGATGTAATATTCCCTAAGCATTCAGGAATCAATCCAAAAAGTTCGTTTTGGTTCAATCGTAGATCACCCATGTTCTTGAGTTGGCATATATCATCTGGAATGTGCCCTTGCAATTTGTTGTTGGAAAGATCCAATATTTGAAGCTTTCCTAAAGCTTTAATTGTAAAGGGAATGAATCCGGTCAAACCATTTTGTTGCAGATTCAAGAATACCAAATTGCTTATATTACCAATTTCACTAGGAATGTTGCCTTTGATTCCACAAGAATCTGCATTAAAGTCCTCAAGGGAAGTAGAGAGATTTCCAATAGTTGTCGGAAGAATGTCGTCCAGAGGATTATGACTTATCCACAATGTTGTTAAATCTTTGCAATTTACCAAGGAAGTGAGGAAGCTCAATTCTACAGAGGAAGAAGATGACCCACTTGTCAAATTGTTTCCTTGCAAGTTGAGAAAATAGAGTAGACGTAAATTGCCAAACCATTTCGGAATTGAACCCGTAAATGCATTGTTACCAAGGTCTAAAGAAGTGAGTTTAGAAGCATTTGAAATTGACTCGGGAATAATTCCAACGAGGTTATTTGCTCCAAGATAGAGGATTCTAAGATTGGGTAGCCAAAGCCCTATACTTGATGGAAGATTGCCTGACAAGTTATTTCCCGTAAGCGATAAAACCTGAAGTGATGAGATATTAAAAATTGATGTTGGAATGGCACCCATTAAGTTGTTAACAGGAAGTCTTAGCTCTCTCACATTTGGAAGCTCACCAATCTCTTCTGGTATCAGACCTGCCAAAATGTATAAACATAGAAACTTGAAGAAAAAAAATATCAATGGAAACCAATTTTTTAACCCAAAAAAAAAAAAAAAATCTTCGATAAGAAAAAATATTAATTAAGGCATTCACCTTGGTAACATCAAGAGAAAATATTATAACTTGTACAATTGACCTTATCTTTTTTCTTTCTCTTGGTGAGTTATACCTACTGTGGGGACATAATTTTTGAATGACAACGCGTGGCCGAGGTGTCACCGAAGTGCCAGCCGAGGTGCCACGTGTCTTGGTCATGACACCGAGATGATCTCGGCTAGGCCGATGTTATTTGCGAAGATACCGGAATCCGGGATAAGCGGATAAGGGACAAGAGTCCTAGAATGAGAGAGGACTTCAGTTTGGGTAAAGATAAGACTCTTAGAGAGTTTATCTCAATCCTACTGGGAGTCCAAGATTAGCAGTAATCCTAAGTCTATTGAAGCTAGGCTTCTATTGGGACTAGATTTGTGTTGGCTATAAAAGAAAGGCACCCTCATGGGTCTAAGGTATGTCTTTTATGCTTTGTTTAGTGAATTAAGCACTTTTGCTATCTTTGAGAGATAACTGACTTGATCGTCGGAGTGCCCCCGGGTGGACGAACCACGGCCGAAATCTTCTTTTTGTGACAGGTCGTTCGGGTTTAATTTATTCTGCCAGTGTTCTCCAGCTGAGTGCTTGATTAGCAGTGTGGTCGAAAATTGACACACATATCTACTGCTAATGGTTGCATTCACATAATTCATCTTTTACATTGTAGGAGTACCTATTAGTATTTTCCATGTACTATATGGCCAATTTAGAAGACCATATGTAGATGAGAAACTTTTTCATTCCTAATTGGCAATTCAAGATACCTAAATATTATGGGAGGAACATGTAATTCAATGTTCAATTTTGTAACATATAAATATGACAAGAAGTTAAAAAGGGTGCACGATAAAAAATAAGGATAAATTACACTAATATTTCCTTATGTTTAAAGAAAATATAGCAAATTCATAGTCTTGGTATAATTATAAGGAATTCTTTTTTAATAAAGTTAAAGAGATCAAAACCAATGCATGTGGTGTAAAGATACAAGAATAATCAAGGTAAAATAAATATTTCTGTGTAAAAGAGATGACAATATGTCTAAATAATTACTAATGAAAAAGGGTTTAAGTGTTATATAATCCTAAAGGGACCCTAGTTAATTATATCAAACTTATAGGGTTTATTTTATTATTTTCAAATCATAGATGAGGTTAGTGTAATTTATCCCCAAAAAAAAAAAAAAAAAAAAGAAGAAGAAGAAGAAGAAAAGCTCTACTCAAAATTTACCCTATCCAGTTTCAATTTTACAATTCATTTTTTTTTTAATAATAAACTGCAAAATATATTTTTGAATATCTAAAAATTATTTTTGCATTAAAAAAAATTTAAAACTATATGAACTGATGAGTGTTTTGTATTTATTATGATTTTTTCACTAAATTAGTTTTAGTTTCTTTGAAAAAAATTTAGAATTTTTTTTAAAAAATAAATCCAAATAGAGTTGAATCTTCACTTCAATTGAAACAAGTGTAATACCTATGTTATGCATGAAAATAACAAATAATTAAAAAATAATTTTAAAAATTAAATAATAACATAATTTTTTTTTAAATATATAGAAAAAATAATGTAGAATTGACTAAATTTTAACTATTTTCATTCAAGTTACGCCTAAGAGTAGTTAAAAAAATTAAGAATTTTATTAATGTCTTGAAGCTCATATAGTCTTTTTGATAAAAGTGATTTTACTTAATATATAATACAGATTAGGAGAATTAAGATTTGGTTAGTCGTAGAATGAGAAAAGAGTTGATCATCATAAATGAAAATATTACGGAGGGAAAAAGACTTAAATTGACATGGAATAAGAATCATAAACAAATATATGAATTTGTTTAAATCATTTGAGTATATAACTTTTGATAGAGCATAATGGAGAAAAAAAAATTCACATAGCTGATCTCAATTGATTGGGATACAAGACTTAGGTCTTGTTTAGCATGTTCTAAATAACATATGTTATTTTAACACATTATCTTATTTGAGTCACATCGCCTCTTATTTGGATCACATTGCCTCTCTACCACATCATTTCAACCCAATTCACATTTTACATTTTTTTTAGTAAAAATTCAAAAAGTATAGTAATCTAGCACTTCCTAAATAACCTCTTAGTTCGATTTATTCATAATTATAATGCTATTATATTTCTATGTTTAAAGAAAAATCATATATAAATCTAATTTTTAGACTTACTTTGATGATGGGATTGCATTATTTATTTTATTTTCCTCTATCATATTTTGGATTATTTTATGCTATCTTATGTTTGTTTGGAGATGCTATGATAGATGAGAGTTGTACTATGAATGGTTGACTTATGCTATGGATGGATGAAAAATACTATGGTACACCTATGCAAGTTATAATATTTGTAAGTTTGATTGTTACAAATGATATAATGCAATACTATGGGAGTTATAATTAAAAAAAAAAAAAATTGAATTATAACTGAATATCACGTAAGGTATAACCAAACAACTCTCGGATCATAATTAAAATTTTGTCATAACTAACATCACAATATATCATAACTAACAATACAGTAAATTATAATTACTGACTCAAAAATCATAACTAAAGGTGTATATTGTGCACACCTTGAAAGGGGTGTGCACCATAAAATTTTCCTAGAGGACTTGGGTTAGATAATTATATGCCTTGCCCAAATGAGTTGGTAATCAATGCATATAAGTTTGCAGGGAAATTCGATGAGACATACCTTATCACAACTTAGTATAATTTTATCATAAAATTTTATAACACCAATTACAAAATACGTAATCTCGCTACAAATTAGCTTAACAAAAGATATCGTGATTTAGTCATAAACTTTTGTTACATGAATCATAAAATTTTGTATATTTTATTGCGCTAATTTGTATTGAGATTACACATTTTGTGATTAATGTTATGAAATTTTATAGTAAAGTTATACCATTTGTGATAAAATGCATTTCGTACACACTTTACACCATAGTATTTCCTAAGTTTGCAAGGCATAGATGTAGCTTGGAAATCGTATGATGTATTGCTATAACAACCCAACTTGTTCGAGTGGAGCGAGAGGTTGTTCAAGCCCAAGCTCAAGTTGTATTGAGAGTTGTCCAAGTCCGGATTGTAACCCAAGATTGTCTTCCCAAGTCCAATCCAAATAAAACCCAAATTGTTCAAATTGCACATAAATTTTAGGCTGTGTTTGGTAAAGCTTTCAAAAGTTAATTCTACCCCTTGGTTTGAGGGTAGTGTTTGGTTAGTGTTTTAAAAAATTGATTCCACACCCACTTTTCAAAACACGTCTATCCGATCATCCCCCGGATGTCTGGCCGGTTGATCGGAACAATGTTCATTTTTTTTTCACCTGTTATTTTTATATTTTAAATAAAAATATTTTTGAAATGTTTTTTAAATTTTTTATGAGTTTTAAATAGAATTTTAGATTGTGTGTTTGATTATGAGTTGTAACCTTTTGAATCAAATATCATATGTCACATCATTCATTTCAAACTCAATTCAAAACTCTTTTCAAAACTCATAACCAAACAAATTCTTCACACTCAAATCATAATTCCAAAACTCACAAACTCAAAATGTAACTCTATTCTCAAATCATAATTCTAAAACTCTGCCAAATGCTACCTTAGTTTTTTTTTTTTTTCTTTCTTTTTTTTAGTGCCGCAAAGTTATTTAATTTGTCAAAATTAGACTTTAATTACATTTGTTTTGTAAAATCATTAATAATATCAAAACAAAAAATTTATTATATAATGTAAGAAAGATACTGTTATTGTGATCTTTACAATTTATGAGTGATAAAATATTTGTTTTTGTGTTTTGTTAATTGTGTGTATAATATATATTTAATATAATCTAACGATCTAAATTACTTTAATATCATCCAGCGAATAATAATTTTTTTATATTTATATATATATAATTCATGCTTCAGATTGGTCGAGTTGTTTGGTGTCTTTGCCCAAACTCGTCCAAATTTAATTCGGACTTCTGAATTTTTGCCTAAATACATACCAAATTCAAAAATATTTTGTTTAAGTCCTAAAAAAATTCAAGTTAAGCTGAGGTGGTTTGGATTGAACTCGCCCAAGTTACACTCCTAAACTTAATTCTTATAATTTGAAGAAATAAGAAAAGTTTTTGAGGACATTAGGATTGTGTTTGAATTATGAATTAAGATAAGAATTTAAAAATAAAAAATAAAAAGATGAAGATAACATGAATAAAATATAAGTTAAATATTTTTTTTCAATTTTTTGAAAATTCTACCTAAATTTATGAATCCAGATACAAGTACAAAAAAGGCAAGTAGTGTTTTTTTCAATTTTTTGAAAATTCTACCTAAATTTATGAATCCAGATACAAGTACAAAAAAGGCAAGTAGTGTTTCGTGTGATAAAGATTAGTGCTCATTCCCTACCCAAAGTTAGCAACTAAAGTTTGAGAGATGGATGGGTTACCTGTCAAGTTATTGTCTCTAACATGAAATACATTTAGCAAGGTACAGTTGCCGATTGCCCTTGGAATGTTTCCCGTCAATTTATTTTCCCGAAGATACATAAATTGCAGTGAGGAATGATGCGAGCATATATCTCTTGGTAGACTACCAAATAAATTATTGGTGCCTAGATTAAGTTCTTTCAATGAAGAGATGTTAAAGATAGATGATGGTATGAGACCAGCGAGGTTGGAAGATTCCATAGCTAACGCCTCCAAACTATGTAGACTACCAAGTTCTTGTGGAATTTCACCTGCAAAATAATAAATAATTTACGAATTGTACCTAGCTACCAAGAGTGTCGTGTAGTATCAACATACATACATTTGGCCCGTTTGATAGAGTTATGAAAAAGTGATTATAACTTATAGCCTAACAGCTTATAGCTTATAACTGTGAATATAAATTGATTTTTGAGTTATAAATTAAGTTTCTCTTCCCCTACTCAAAGAATAAGTTAATTTTTGACTTATAAAAAGCTATAAGTTGTATTGTTAAGCTGAATCAAATATATTAAAATAACTTAAATTAAACTAAAAACTAAAATAAGTTGAAAATAAATCCTACCAAATAGGACCATTAACATAAAGGTGCTTTTCAAATGGGTAGGCAAATATATAGGCTGCACTTTTGGATAGGCAAATGATGTACATATATACTTCTTGTGCTCAAATTTTAGTAATTCTTTTTTAATATTATTTTTGAATCTTGAATTTGTTAAAATAAAGAAAAATAATTACTTATACTTCTTCAATTTTTATTGATAACCAAACCCATTTTCTCTTATTTAAAATTTTAGACATTATCATCAGGAGTCCACTATTTTAATCAATCAAAAATTGTAATAAGAATCTGGGGAAGGGATTTGTTAAAAAAATTAGTACTTTTGTTTAATCCATTTTCTCTTCCATTTCTTTTTCATCCATTAATCTCTTCACAAATTTAATATTCAAATATACTTTTTTGTTCTCCAAATCCATAATGCTATGATAATCATATTTATCTATCATATTTTGTTTATTATTTTATTGTACTAATAACATGTGTAAGTAGTACAACTCATTACTCCAACAAAATATGGTAGACATTATCATCAGGAGCAGAAAGGTATATACATAAAAACAAAAATTGAGTTAATAAAAACAAAAATTGAGTTAATTTTAGTAAATTATTAATTGTAGATAATTTTTATTGGGTGGTTCTATTTGCACCCCAAAAATTAAGTTGGACACCCCAATTTAATGAAACTATTTTATTACTATTAAGTCCTTATTTAAGGAGAAGGATTCTCTCCAATCCAAGACGGTATTATTAGGCCCATAAGGCCCACCACGGGTCCCATTTTGATGATTCGAACTGTTTAATATGTAAAACTCGTCGAGTACTTTGTTCCTACAAAATATTATGTTGATCGGATATCAATAATCCCTTGATCTGAATATATTTTTATGAACAAATGTTTTTAAAATCTTATTTACTATTAAAAAAAATATGATCTGATCAAGGGGCCATCAATATTTGATCAACCTGGTTTTTTGGATGGAAGAAGTACTCGACAAAATCTACACATTAAACGGTTCAGATCATTGAATGGTTCAAATCATATTGATCGAATATTGATAGTCCTTTGATCTGAATACATTTTTATTAGCAATTTATTTTTAAAATCTTATTTACTATTAACAAAAATATGATCTGATCAAGGAGCTATTGATATCTGATCAACCTAATTTTTTGGGGATGGAAGAAGTACTTAACGAGATCTATATATTGAACGGTTCTGATCATCGAAATAGGACTTGTGATGGGCTCTATAGACCCAACAGTGTTGTTCAGTCCACAAAATGGACTGGAGAGAATCCTTTCCCCTTATTTAAAACGACCAAAAAGTACATAACATTGAAAAAAGTATAAATCAAAGTGTTTTGGACACCTTATTCATTATTAGCCTCAATATTTCTTTTCTCTCTCTTCTTTTCTTACTTTCTTCACTTCAGATCTTCATATTTACCCTATTTGCTTGAATCCATCATTCTTGCATTCTAGTTCACATTTGAAATCAACAATGGACAATAAATAAGATGTTTTCAAGCAATTTTCTATAGATAAAGTAAGTTTTCATTTGATAGTTATCGTTTTTCATTGTTTCGTTTACGAAATTGATTCGAAAATTCAGTATTGAACAAATTAAGTTTATTCTGAAACTTATTTCTAAACAAAAGATCTGAACCGTTCAATGTGTGAATCTCGTCGAATACTTTTTCCATTTAAAAAATCGGGTTGATCAGATATTGATAGCCACTTGATCTGAATACATTTTTATCAACAATTTATTTTTAAGATCTTATTTACCATTAACAAAAATAGGATCTGATCAAGGAGCTATCGATATCCGATCAACTTGATTTTTTTGGATGGAAGAAGTACTTGATGAGATCTACACATTGAATGGTTCAGATCATTGAAATGGGACCTGTGGTGGCCCCATGGACCCAACAGTACCGTTCAGTTCAAAAGTAGATTAAAGGGAATCCTTTCCCCTTATTTAAAATGACCAAAAAGTACTTGACATTGAAAACAGTGTAAATCAAAGTGTTTTAGACAACCTATTCATTATCAGTCCCAATATTTTTTCTCTCTCTCTTCTCTTCTTACTCTCTTCACTTTGGATCTTCATACCTAACCCTATTCGCTTGAATTCAACATTCTTGCATTCTATTTCACATTGAAATCAACAATGGACAATAAAAAAGATGTTTTCAAGCAATTTTCTATAGATAAAGTAAGTTTTCATTTGATAGTTATCGTTTTTTGTTGTTTGGTTTACATAATTGATTTGGAAATTCAATACTAAACATATTACGTTTATTCGGAAACTTATTTCTAAACAAAATTCATATATTCGGCAACGTGTTTCCGAAATAATGGTCATTGTTAAATATTTTATATCCGAACAAATTGTCTATGTTCAGCTCTATTTTTCTGAACATTTAATTTTCTAACCTTTTCACACTCTAATTTCGAACAAAAAAAAAAAGAAGAAAACTATTGGGTATTATGTTCGGCACTGAGCATCCGAAGAAATTTCATAAGTTCGAAATTAAGTATCCAGATATATATATATATATGTGTGGGGGGGGCATATTTTTTGGGTAGTCCACGTGGCCAAGGTTATTAGCCAAGGTGCCACACGGGCGGACCATGGTGCTGAGATATGGTGTGATAATACCGGAATCCGAGATATTTGAAAAGAAGACTAGAGTCCTAGATGACATCAAGCTACCTATTTGGAATGAGATGAGACTTTTGAGGAACTTCATCTTAATCTGAATAGTGTGAGTTGTGATCAATGTTATCCTTGAAAAGGATAGAGTCCCATGAAGTGAGACTTCTAGAGGAAGTTGGACACTAATCATTATAAAAGTAAGGCAACCCCGTGAGTGTAATAACCCTCACCACAGATTACTGATAACCCTACTGATTGCTGCTAAACTGTGACTGATTATGATAAGTAATTGAATTGACTGAAACACTGAACTGACTGATTGAACGTACTAGTTTAAATGCATGTTTATCTGTTTGACTGTTTAATTATCTGTTCATGTTTATGTTTAAACTGCAAATTGAAGGCCTTATCGGCGGCCGAATCTGAAATTGATTAGTGTTATATGTTAATCGTAATTTATGTGATTTTATGGCATATTTATCTGAATTGTGATTTGGTATAATTAAATTAGATTAAAATAAACTAAATTACATTGATTGGACTTAATTGCCAAAATGCCACTTAGTGGCCCACTACATGGAGCATTTGAGACTTGCCCTCATTCTATTTTGTACATTTCATCAGCCTTGTTGAGTGTATAACCAGCTAAAGAGTGAGGGAGAGTGAGAGAGGTGAGTTCAACTTGTTTTCATTTTGATTTTCTTTGAAGGCTTAGGGGATTTGGAAGTTAAGTGCAAATTGAGCTCCTAAACCATGAATACAAGACTTAAGGTAGAACATCCACCTTCTTGAACTTGTTTTTGAATTGATTCATGCATGGTTCTTGTGTCCTTAGTGATCTAAGCCTAGATTGAGCCTTGTAATGTTGAATTGAAGCTTAATCTTTGCATGCATGGCATACTCTTGCATCTTGAGGTTGTTCTTCATAAATTTGCCACACGTATGTTCATATTATTGTTATAGTCCATGTTTTCATCTTGTTTTTGAGGAAATTAGCTCATTAGAGCATGTAATTGAAGCTTTGAATTAGTTTAAACTCATGCATGTCGTGTTTGAGTTATGTTCATGAAAATTGGTTTGAAATTGGATTTAATTGAACTACTTTTGGGCTTTGATTTCTCAAATTAACCTTTGAAACATGTTATATTATGAGTTTTGAAGTGTTTTCCAAAAAATTAGCCCAAAAGGATCGGATTTGGTGTTTTGTAAGTTGAATTTGAGCTTGAGGTTCAAATCTGGAAATTTCAGATTTTGGACTCACGCTCGAGCGGAGTGTCTGGCGCTCGAGCGTGAAATTCGTGCTCCCAGCACTTTGCACTGTTTAGAAGTCCGCTCGAGCGGAACAATTGACGCTCGAGCGGGACATTGTGTCTTACGCTCGAGCGGGTGTCGAGCGCCTAATCGAGCGTGATTTTCACACATCCAGCACTTTTAACTGTTTTGCATTAAGCTCGAGCGGGTAAGTCTACGCTCGAGCGATAACCTTTGTCTGCATTTCCGCTCGAGCGAAGTAACCTACGCTCGAGCGTGAACCCTGTTTTTTGAAAATTTTGAAAATGCTTTTCAAGTGCATCTTTGCATTCTCATTTCATCCTAGGCATTCCTAGGCCTAGTTTAAGGTATCTTATAAGGATATTGATGTAGGACCACACAGAGTTGAGTTAGGGATTAAGTTATTATTTTCCCAACTGTATAGCTTAGTGTGTGTTCACTCTGTAACTGTGTATGATTGGCATCTGAGGACACATTCTAGCTTAACTGTAGCCCAGAACTCTGTGAGTAACAACTGTGTAAAGATATGTTCAAATATGATTATCTTCTGAATAATTGAACTGTACTATTTTCTGAAATGATACTGTTACTGAATGAATGATGTCCTAATTGTGAACTGTATTGTGGCATCCTTAATAACCTACTGTTACTGTATTGTACTGCTACTGTCACAGAGATCTCTGTCGGTTCCCATGTTAGAACCACTACTGTTTACTGTTATGATGGCCATCAACTGACTGTTCAGTCTGACAAGACCTACTGTACTGTTTTGCTACTAGATGTACCACATATGACTGTAATGACTAAATAACTGATATACTGATTGAAATGATTGTTTTCAATACTGTAAGGACATTCATTCTTAACCTCTTTACGCATTATGTTATTCACTTGGCTTTAGCTCACTGCTCATATATATATGTAGGTGTACAGGCATTGGACCGTTGCTAGAAGCGTCGGGGTAAATTCCAGTTTTGTCAAGCCAACCTATGTGCCTCACTGCGAGGTTCCGAGTCCGTTCAAGCTAAGGCTTTGGGGTGTTTTAGTTTCCCCATTTCTGTTCTGTTTTTGTATAGATTGTATGCACTGTTAGTATACTGTTTTAATAGGGATTAAGTTCCTGTCCTGAACGATTATAAATGTTGTACATACTGTTTTGCACTGATTGTATATATGTATGAAAAGTCTTTTTGCATACAGACTGTCACAGCTCATTGGACATATTTTAATTACTGTATTGACTTCCGCCAGCCCTGTACTCTGTATTACTGTATTACTGTTAAGCAGGCTTTCGGTAATCTTGGATTACTGGCCGGTTACGGTACTAAACCCATAGGGGCGGGTTTGGGTCGTGACAGTGAGTCTAAGGTATGCTTCTATTTGTGATGCTTTTAATTGTGAATTGTGTACTTGTTTGATATCATTGAGAGATAAGTTGACTGACTTTATCGTCGGAGTGCCCCCGGGTGGACAAACCACCGCGATATTCTCATCTTCCTGTTGGTAGGTGGTTTGGTTAATCTATTTTGTCGCTTACTTTCTAGCTAAGTTCCGTGTTTGGTTGTGTGGTCGGAAATCAACACCCACAATTTGGTGCCGTCTATGGGAACTTAGTTAGAATAGATGGCCATAATCATGCAAGATCAACGTGTCCGCAACGACGAGTTCAACGAAGATGGAGAATGCGTCAACATTAACATAATTAAGACCCTTCCAGAAAGGATGAATACAAAGATAAGGAGGCATGAGCGCTACCGAAGAGATGAAGACGACCTTCAAGTGAAAAAGACATTGGCCTAGGAAAAGTAGATCCAAGACGGAAGAGCATGGCCTAGGCGGAGCAGATCCCAAATGGAAGAGCAAGGCCTAGGTGAAGTAGATCCAAGATGGAAGAGCATGGCCTAGGTAGAGCAGATCTCAGATGGAAAAGCATGGCCTAGGTGAAGAAGATCTGAGATAGAAGAGTATGACCTAGGTGGAGCAGATCCAAATGGAAGAGCATGGCCTAAGTGAAGCAGATCCAAGATGGAAGAGCATGACCTGGGTGGAGCAGATCCCAAATGGAAGAGCATGGCCTAGGTAAAGTAGATCCAAGATGGAAGAGCATGGCGTAGGTGGCGCAGATCCCAGATGGAAGAGCATGGCCTTGCTAAAGAAGATCCAAGATGAAAGAGCATGACCTAGGTAGAGCAGATCCCAAATGGAAGACTATGGCCTAAGTGAAGCAGATCCAAGATGGAAGAGCATGGCCTAGGTGGAGCAGATCCCAAATGGAAGAGCATGGCCAAGGTGAAGCAGATCCAAGACGAAAGAGCATGGCCTAGGTAAAGCAAATCCCAGAAGATAAGATCTCGGCCTAGATGATTAGGTCCGAGAAGACAAGTGTTTAACCTAAGTGGGCAGATCCCAGATCCAATAGATAAGATCTCGACCTAGATGATTAGGTCTAAGAAGATAAGAGCTTAGGCTAAGTGAGCAGATCCCTGATCCCAGAAGACAAGATCTCAGCCTAGATGAGTAGGTTTGAGAAGATAAGAGCTCAACCTAAGTGAACAGATCCCAAATCCCAGAAGACAAGATCTTAGCCTAGATGAGTAAGGCCTGAGGAGAAAAAAGTTCAACCTAAGTGGGCAGATCCTAGATCCAAAAGACAAGATCTTGGCCTAGATGAGTAGGTCCGAGAAGACAAGAGCTTAGCCTAAGTGAGCAGATCTAAGATCCCAGAAGACACGATCTGGGCCAAGATGAGTAGGTATGAGAATATAAGAGCTCAACCTAAGTGAGCAGATCCTAGATCCAGAAGACAAGATCTCAGCCTAGATGATTACGTCCGAGAAGACAAGAGCTTAACCTTAGTGAGTAAATCCCAGAAGACAAGATCTCAGCCAAGATGAGTAGGTCCGAGAAGACAAAATCTTAGACTAAGTGAGCAAATTCCAAATCCTAGAAGACAAGATCTCAGCCTAGATGAGTAGGTCCGAGAAAATAAGAGCTCAGCCTAAGTGAGCAGATCCCAAATCCCAGAAGACAAGATCTTGGCCTAGATGAGTAAGGTCTGAAAAGAAAAGAGTTCAACCTAAGCAGGCAAATCCCAGATCCAAAAGACAAGATCTCGGTCTAGATGAGTTGGTCCGAGAAAACAAGAGTTCATCCTAAGTGAGCAGATCCTAGATCCCGGAAAACAAGATTTTTGCCTAGATGAATAGGTCTGAGAATATAAGAGCTCAACCTAAGTGAGAAGATCCCAGATCCAGATGATAAGATCTCGGCCTAGATGATTAGGTCCAAGAAGACAAGAGCTCAGCCTAAGTAAGCAGATCCTAGATCCTAGAAGACAAGATCTCGACCTAGATGAGTAGGTCCGAGAAGACAAGAGCTCAGCCTAAGTGAGCAGATACTAGATTAAAGAAGACAAGATCTTGGCTTAGATGATTAGGTTCGAGAAGACAATAGCTCAATCTAAGTGAGCAGATCCCAGATCCCAAAAGACAAGATTTCGACCTAGATGACTATGTCTGAGAAGACAAGAGTTTAGCCTGAGTGTGTAGATCCCAGATCCTAGAAAACAAGATCTCGGCCTAGATGAGTAGGTCTGAGAAAATAAGAGCTCAGCCTAAGTGAGCAGATCCCAGATCCTAGAAAACCAGATTTCGGCCTAGATGACTATGCCTGAGGAGACAAGAGTTCAACCTAAGTAGGTAGATCCTAGATCCAAAAGACAAGATCTCGGCCTAGATGAGTAGGTCCGAGAAGACAAGAGCTCGGCCTAAGTGAGCAGTTCCCAGATCACAAAAGACAAGATCTTGGCCTAGATGATTATGTCCGAGAAGACAAGATCTTGACCTAGATGATTAGGTCCGAGAAAACAAGATCTTGGCCTAGATGAGTAGATCCGAGAAGACAATAGCTCAGCCTAAGTGTGCATATCCCAGATCCCAAAAGACAAGATCTCGGCTTAGATGAGTAGGTCCGAGAAGATAAGAGCTCAGCCTAAGTGAGCAAATCCTAGATCCCAGAAGATAAGATCTTGGCCTAGATGAGTAAGGTTTAAGAAGACAAGAGTTCAACCTAAGTGGGCAGATCCCAGATCCAAAAGACAAAGATCTTGACCTAGATGATTAGGTTCGAGAAGACAAGAGCTCAGCCTAAGTGAGCAGATCCAAGATTCTAGATCCCAGAAGACAAGATCTTGGCCTAGATGAGTAGGTCAGAGAATATAAGAGCTCAACCTAAGTGAGCAGATTTCAAATCCAGAAGACAAGATCTCAGCCTAGATGATTAGATCCAATAAGACAAGAGCTCAGCTTAAGTGAGCAGATCCCAAATCCCGGAAGACAAGATCTCGGCCTAGATAAATAGGTTCAAGAAGACAAGAGCTCAGCCTAAGTGAGCAAATTCCAGATCCCGGAAGACAAGATCTTGGCCTAGATGAGTAGGTTTGAGAAGATACGAGCTCAGCCTAAGTGAGCAGATCCAAGATCCCAGAAGACAAGATCTTGGCCTAGATGACTAGGTCCGAGAAGACAGGTAGGAAAATAATTTTGAAAAGATCAGAACTTACTGGAGATGAACAGAGTTGAGATAAAACAAAGCTTCCCTGAGATTAAAAGATCTTGACGGTAAGAGATTGTCGAGGCCTTAGAATGTGGCTTGACGAAATTTGGAGCTCAGTTCTAATGGTGTCAATAACCTTAGCCGAAGTATTAATAAAATACTAGTATCGACTTTGTTTATTACAAAATGTTGTTTATGATAGTGAGATAAGACTAAAAAAGTCTTAAGGCGATGTTTCAGTATGCAACATGATGACTAATTTAGACTTGCCATGACGGAAAAGTTGAACTAAGTCTACGATGTTTCAGCATGAAACATGACGATTAACTAAGACTTGCCATGACGACAGAGTTGAATTAAGTCTACGATGTTTCGGCACAAGACAAGGCAAAACTGGCCATGTCCTGGTCAGTTTATAAGAAAAGCCGAGGTAGTTAGTACTCTCGGTGCACTAAGGTTAAGCCTAAAGTGCTTCGTTTGGGCGAGCCAAACATGACAATCTTGGTTGAGATGACGATCTCGGTTGAGATGTTGATCTTGGTTGACATGATGATCTTGGTTAAGATGTTGATCTTGGTTGAGATGATGATTTCAGTTGAGATATTGATCTTGGTTGACAAGATGATCTCGGTTGAGATGTTGTTCTTGGTTCCTGATGAGTTGATACTATGATCTTGATGTTCTTGAACCAGCAAGTCATGATCTCTACTAGTAGTGCGACCTCTATCGAGATGTTGGACCTGGATGAGACAGAACATGATGGTTCTTGATTCTTGATTCTTGATTCTTGACGAGCAGACATTTGAGTCCTTGTTTTTTTACGTTGGCGAGTTATGATTTTGTTCAAAAGAGTATTTCTAGCTTGTTGTTTAGCCGACATGTTGGAAGATGAAACGATATAGGTTCCATCACCTCAGGTTGCCGAGGTAATAGAACCTAGGGGCAGTTGTGGAGATATATTTTTTAGGTAGTCCACGTGGCCAAGGTTGTTAGCTGAAGTGCCATGTAGGCAGACCATGGTGCCGAGATATAGTGCGATAATACCAGAATCTGAGATATTTGAATAGAGGACTAGAGTCCTAGATGACATCAAGCTGCCTATTTGGATAGAGATGAGACTCTTGAGGAAGTTCATCTTACTCAAAATAGTTTGAGTTGTGATAGATGTTATCTTTGTAGAGGATAGAATCGCATGAAGTGAAACTTCTAGAGAAAGTTAAACACTGATCATTATAAAAGTAAAGCACCCCCGTGGGTCTAAGGTATGCTTCTATTTGTGATGCTTTTGATTGTGAATTGTGTACTTGTTTGATATTCTTGAGAGGTAAGTTGACTGACTTGATCGTCGGAGTGTCCCCGGGTGGACGAACCATCACGGTATTCTCATCTTCTTGTTAGTAGGTGGTTGGCTTAATCTATTCTGCCGCGTGATCTCTAGCTAAATTCCCTGTTTGGTTGTATGGTCGGAAATCAACACGCATAATATATATATATATACATAATTTGTTCAGCACTGAGTATCCAGATGAAAATGGTGCAACTAATTTTTCTATTTTTCGGAACTGAGTATTCGAACATATTTCATTTGTTCGGCACTAAATATCCGAATAAACTTTATAGTTTCGGAATTAAGTTTCCAGACAGTAGGTATTAGACTTGAGGTCTAGGAGGTAGAATTTCTAAAGTTTTTTATTTTTTATTTTTTATTTTCAGGGTTATAATAGGTATTATTTGGGGTGTCTAAACAAATAAATAAATATTTAGGGTGTGTTTGGTAACGTTTACGTTTTCAGTTTATATTTATAAAAATTTTATAAACTGGTTTTTGTTTATTTTTTGTTTATTTTTAGAAAAACATAAACTACAAACGCGTTTAGTAATTGACAAAATGTTTACAAAATTTAAAAAATATAAAAAAGAGTGAAAAATGGCAAGTGGTGGCGAAAGACGGTGGGTGGTGGGTAGCTGGTGGTGGCGGGTGGGTGGGTGACGGTGGCGGGTGGTAGCGAGTGGGTGGTGGTGGTGGTGGTGGCGGCGGTGGCGAGCGGTGGAAAGTGGTGACGGTAGGTGGTGGCGGGTGGGTGGGTGACGGTGGCGGGTGGTGAGTGGTAGCGAGTGGGTGGCGATGGCGATGGCGGTGGCGGTGGCGGATGGTGAGTGGTGGTGGCAGGTGGGTGGTGGATGGCGGGTGGTAGTAGTGGGTGGGTGGATGACAGTGGCGGGTGGTGGCGGCAAGTGGGTAGTGGATGGCGGGTGGGTAGTGGGTGGTGATGGTGGTTGGGTAGGTGACGGTGGCGGGTGGTGGGTGGTAGCGAGTGGGTAGTGGTGGTGGTGGTGGTGGCGGTGGTGGCGGCCGGTGGTTGGTGGTGGTGGCAAGTGGGTGGCGGATAGCGGGTGATGGCGGGTGGTGGTGGTGGTTGGTAGGTGAGTGGGTGACGGTGGCGGGTGGTAGGTGGTAGTGAGTGGGTGGTGGTGGTGGTGGTGGTGGTGGTGGTAGCAGGTAGGTGGCGGGTGATGGTGGTGATGGTGGTGGTGGGGGGGCGGGTGGGTGGGTGACAGGTGGCTGGTGGTGGTGGGTGGCTGGTGGTGGTAGGTGGTGGATAGTGGTGGCAGGTAGGTAGTGAGTGGTGATGGTAAGTAGGTGGCGGGTGGTGGTGATGGTGGCAGGCGGTGGATGGTAGTGGCGGGTGGTGGGTGGTTGATGGCAGGTGGGTGGTGGGTGGTAGTGGTGGTGATGGTGGTAGTGGCAAGGGGTGGGTGGTGGTGGCGAGTGGGTGGCAGGTAGGTGGTGGTGGCAGGTGGGTTGGTAGTGGTGGCTGGCTGTGGTGGCGAGTGGTGGGTGGTGGTGGCAGATGGTGGTCGTGGGGGGTGAGAGGTGGGTGGTGGGTGGTGGTGGCGGAAGACGGTGGTGGAAAATGATGGTGGGTGGTGGTTAGTATTGGGTAGTTAAAAAAAAAAAAAAAAACTGAAAACTCAAAATGGAAACATATTTTTTGTGTTTTTATTTTTTGGCCAAATTTATAAACTGAGACCACTGATTTATAAATTAAAAATTTTACCAAACAAATTTTTATTTGAGTTTTTTAAATTTTTGTAAATATAAATAAAAAACTGAAAACGTAAGTGTTACCAAACGACACCTTAAATTTCAAATTGGGGTGTTTCAAATAATGGGGTGCCCAACTTGATTTTTGAGGTGCATTTAGAATTACTCCTTCTAGATAAGCGTTGTGAAAGAAATAGTTATTGAAGGATCACTTAGATACTTGCAATGAAGAAGAGGTTGGTGGTTCAACACATAAACGTTTTGAATTATTAAGTAATTCTTAGCATATAATAAGCATTTTGGGAGAAGTATTTCATGAAGGCAAAAAAAATCTAGCAAGTCTTTTTTTTATTTTATAATTGAAAGTTTTGAATTGTTTGGGATGACCTAAATAAGTGTATTTTTTGCCTTTTTACGAAAAGATGTGCAGAAAAATAGAGAGGTGATGTGATGAAAAAAAGATAAAAAGATGGATTATATTAGAGTTGCCAAACTTGGCCTTATTACGTAGATCTCAGAGGCATGGTTTGGCAAGTGGGTTTGGATAGGTTTGGGACTAGTTTAACCACAAAAAATAAAATAGGCTATTTTAGTCATAACAAACAAAACATCACATATAACTCACAATCATTACACTCTTCTCTCACAGAAAAAGTCAAAAAAGTCAAAAAACTAAAAAGCTCTTCCCAAACCAAACTTTTTAGCCCAGGCTAAAATAACCAAAAATGCCAAAATGTCAAAAAGTCAACCCACTTCCCAAACGAAGCCAGAATATAATTGATTAAATTATTGTTTTAAGCGTTTTATTAGTTAATAAAACATACTAATTAAAAACCTGACAAATCATTTGAATTTTAAAATTAACAAATGAAGTGATATGTGCTAGTTATATTAATAAAATTAACTTGGTAAAATTGATAGTATTAACTAACATAAGGGATAATAAATAGCCAAAATTTTATTATAAATATTCAAGTTATGAATATTGATAAAATGTACGGGGTAATAAATAATTTTCAAAAATTTGTAGGGGGTCCCTTACCTACCTTTATAGTTTGGCCCCTAGTCATCCAACAATTATTATTATTTTGGAAAAAATGCAACAATTTATAACCAAACTAGACATAACTAAAGATTATTTTATTAATCGTACCTAAAATAATAATTATAATAAATTATAATTAATATATTGCAATAAGAGATTGTTTGGAATGTTCTAAATAAATATACTTTTTGACTTTTTATAAAATATGAGTTGGATTTGAAGTAATGTGACTTAAATAAGATGATGTGACTTAAATAGAATAGTGACTTTTTGATTTTTTGAGGACACTCCGAACAAGGCCTAAGTTATAAGAGAAAAGATAGGGATCATGAAAAAACTTTCATGAAAATGATCATGAAAGAATTATGACCCTTGGATTACCTTGATTAGTGTGTGGTGCTTTATTTTAAGTGTAATCCAAGAGTCATAAATCTTTCATGATCATTTTCATGAAAGTTTTTTTATGATACCTAGTATTGCTCAAGTTATAATTAAGTCATAAGTAAGCATTATAATCAAATACAACATGCGGCATAATTAAAACTCTTTGGTCATTAACAAAATAAAATTATAAAGGATCATAATTAATACAATAATAAAACAAAAGTCATAATTGTGAATATGGTATACACCGAAAAAAAAAAAAAAGATTTGTATTATGAAAATTTTCAAATCTTCTTACTTTGAATATATATCAAACGTGAATTAAACTGAATAACAATAACAAGTGAGAATGAATCATACCTTCAAAGTTGTTACCACTAAGATATAAAATCTGAAGCAAAGTCAAATTCCCAATTGCTTTTGGAATGTAACCAGTGAATTTATTGGCAGACAATGATATGCTTTGGAGCTCTCTACATTCACCCAGAGTTGTTGGAATTTGGCCATCAAACTCATTCAGAGAAAGACGAAGAAATTTCAGTTTAGGATGAAAAACACACATATCCTCCGGAAGACTACCAGACATCATATTATGTGTGAAACCAATCAATTCAAGTGATGAGATGTTGAAGAAGGATGGCGGTATAGACCCCGACCAATTATTAAGTTCCATGCGTAACGTCTTTAGTTTAGGAAGATGACCGATCTCCTCAGGAACTCTTTCCTCTAGAAAATTAGACCTTAAATTGAGATGCTCTAATGTTGATATGTTGCCAATGGAAGGTGGAACTCTTCCTGTGAAACTGTTTTTTGCGAGACACAAGTACTGAAGCTTGGGTAAGTTTCCAAACCATGACGGAACACCTCCATCGAAATTGTTGTCACCAAAGTCGACAACATTTAGGCGATGCAATCGAGCCAACTCACTGGAAAGATGACCATGGAAAGTGTTGCTGGAGATGTTGAAGTAGGATAGAAATGAGAGGTTTCCAATGTGGGGTGGGATGGTGCCTCCAATATCCATGTTTGGGAGATTCAAGGCCACTACTCTGTAGTGGCGCTTGCCGCAAGAGACACCAATCCAGTCACAAACTGAGGTGGCTGAGGACCAGTTAGTTGCCAATATGTGGTGAGGATGGTCTAAAGTGATATAGGATTTGAAAGCTAAAAGAGCAGATTGATCAGTGGTGGAGTTGGGAACATTCATAGCCAAACAGGGTAGGAAACAGTACTGTGCCAAGGACGCTAGTACTACTACTAGTGCAGTTAACCAAGTTTTCTCCATGAAGGCTGAGTGGGATGTATAACTTGGTATATGCAATAATAATAATAACATGGGAAATAAAACGAGAAAGAGAAAAGTGCTATTAAAATAATGAACTGAGTCTAGTATATATAAAGGTAAATTATAACAAAGAGAAAAGTGATGAGTCTAGTATATATAGAGGCAAATTATATTGGTAGTTTTTACATTTTACTTTTTGTGTTATTTTTGTCTATCACATTTCAATTGGCTGAATTTTAATGCTTAATTTAAATTTTGCATCAATTTGGTTCAATTGATAATACTGTTCACCTTGTTTGGTTTTAGAAAATTGAGTTTTTTTTTTTTTTTTTTTTTGAGTTTTTTTTTCAGTCAAAAAAAAATAATATTTTAAGAATATTTTTATTTTTTATATGCATCTAATCTAGATATACTTAAAAAGTATAATATTTATAATTTTTTTTTAAAAAAAATTCATCAAATATGAAAACTCAATATATTTTTATATTCTTGTGTATTTATTGAATTTTCAAAATATGTTTTCCAAAACATTTTACTTTTTAGGTGTATTTAAGTTATGTGCATTTAGAAAGTAAAAAACTTTACTTAAAATATTTCAAAAAATCAATAAAAAAATAAGAAAACAAAAAGTTCAATTTTCAAATCAATCAAAACCAAACAAGGTGGTTAGTGTTTTTAATGAAAAATGATCATGGAATTGGTTGAAATTAACCTAATGAATTGAATATATTTATAATTTTGCCTTTAAAATATGACACATATCACTTATATGCATATTTTTTTGTTAAAAAATATTAGCAATTTTAAACAATTGAATTAAATTAAAATAAAGTTATAGATTTAGAATTAAAATCAATTCAACTAAAATTAAAAGAATCAAAATGATGAGAGTAATTATGTTTATACTTGATCATTATTATTTCATAAACCTGCACTACTAGAACATCATGGACCCACTCTAAGCTCTGGTGTGTTTGATTGGGGGATTATACTATCCCGGGGGAGTGTGGGACAATTTTGGAGGAATAATTTACTGTTGGGATTAGATGATAAAATGACCATTTTGACCCTCTACTGTTTAATTATGTATTATATTTAGTAAAATTCAATAAAATTTAAATGTCTCAATTTAAAAATAAAATAATTTTATTTAACTTTTTATTGATGTTTTATTTATTTAATTTTTTAAAATAATTTTTTATAGATATTTTATTTTAAAATTTTGTTTATATTTTATTTAATTTCATTATTTAAATGTTAATAGATGTTTTATTTAATTTCATTGTTTATTTATTATTATTTTTAAAAACAAATTAATTTAAAATTTTAATTTAAAAAATAACATATATTTTTATTGATTTTTTATTTATTTTATTTATTTTATTTAAAAAAATAAAATTATTTAATTGGGTAAAAAATAAAATAAAATAAATTTTTATTTAATCTAACTAAAAATAATTAAAATATTAAAGATATGTTTAATATTGCTATTTCTTAGTAAATAATTGAAAAAGAGTAAATTAGTCTTTTGTTCAGTTATTCTATTCAGTCCGTCCAACCAAACGTTAGATTCACTAAAAATAATCATTTCCAGACATCTAATCTCATGAAAAAACAAACACAGGATTTATATCCAATCCAACCAAATAATCCGGGGGATTCACAATTCCTGGACTCAAGTCCGGTAGATTCTAATCTCCTTTTATCCAGTCCGTCCAATCAAATATAACCCAAAGTCACGCTAAAGTCTAACACGACACCCAGCAATCATTATTATTTCATAAACCTTCACTACTAGAACATCATGGACCCACTCTAAGCTCTAAAGCCACGCTAAAGTCTACCACGACACCCAGCAATGGTACACATCCTGTTCATTGTATGGTTGTAATGGAATGAGATAGATAACCCTGTAAAGTTATTTAAATTTCAAATTGTCACAAGTCTTTCGTTTGGAATTCTCAACGTCTGCCACTAGGCTTGTTTGATGCTCACTACACTACACAAGGCCTCAATCAAAGCACACTTCCTCCTCCCTTCATGAGTTGCCGTGGGCATAGGATAAGAGGATGGTGTGTGCCCATTTTGTATTCTTTCTTATTTTTAATCCATTATTGAATTAGCCCAAAGTAAAATAATAATAAAAAAAATTAGCTTTTATCTAGTTGGAGAAAAAATACAATTCAATTCTACGGTTTTATGAGATTTATTACGGGTCATACTTCAATAATTTATTAAAATTAGATAAGTTGGCTTTTCTATTTATTAAAAAAAAGTGTACAAAAAAATAAAAAAATGATATAACTGAAATAAATCAATAAATTAATAAACAACTTATTTGTATGTTCTCTAAAAAAGGCCTTATGAATAGAGATGTTTCACTAATTTATATATATATATATATATATTTAAAAATTCTGATATTAAACTGGCCATTCAAAAATTTGAAGCGTGGGTTTGAAAATATTAAGGCATTTTGTCTACATTTTCTTTTGTTTTTCCTCTTCTTTTTCGTCTTTAGGGCTGTCTTCCATGTCCTATTTTGGGGTAAAGACTTGAGGGAAGACTTTGAAAAGTCATTCGAGAGTGATCGTCAACCAACTACAGTACAAAAGATTCTCTCAATTTTTCATTTGATCAGATGTTGCCGCGTCAAAAGACAAGTAAAGGAATGGCCTGGATGAAATCAAATAAAAAGTTGGCTTTTCTATTTATTAAAAAAAATGTATAAAAAATAAATAAATAATATGATTGAAATAAATTAATAAGTTAATAAATAATTTATTTATATGTTCTCCAAAAGAGACCTTAGTCATTTAAAATTTTAAAATAATAAAGAATGATCCTAATCCAAAATGATTCTTATGTTTGGATTATAGATTTGAATAAATATTTTTTTTAAAAATACAAATATAAATACAAATACAAATATAATTATATTTTATCAATATTTTACTATTTTTTCACTTTCTAATTTAAATTTTTACCCCAAATTCATAATTTAAATACCACCTCTCACAAGTTGATTGATAATCGTCCATCTCTATCGAATTTTAATATCACAACAGAAGATATAGTCATGACCCAATAGGTCAGGTGCACTTACTCGTTCTTCTTCTTAAGTGCGGTACAAACTATTGATCTACCTAATTGGAAGTAATCAATTAAGCCCTCGCTTGGGATGTGAATTGACTTTTTAATTTTTTTTTGTTATTTTAAATTGGGGTTAAAAAGTCCTATTTAGGATAGGTTTTTTGATTTTTTTAACTTTTGTGAAAAAAAAAATGAAATGATTATAATTTGGATATAACATTTTGTGTTGTTAATTTTTTAATTTATGTTATCTTTTTGCAACTATCTTAACCCAAAATTAACATGCCAAACATAGCTTAGATTGATCCAATTTGAGTGTTTGCCACGGTTCCATTATTAATTAATATATAAAAGTACAAAACTCGTGCAATTTTTTTTTTTAAAAATCCATTGAATACAAAAAAAATAAAATAAAACTTAATATATTTTTTTATTTTTTATTTTTAATGAATGTTTTGAAAGATTTTTGTATAATTTTTTGTAGATTAAGTGGATCTTAAAAAAAAATAATTAAAATATTTTTAAAAAGTTGCTAAAAATAAAAAATACAAATTAAAAACTCATAAAACCATTTTTAAAAACTCCAAACCAAACCATACCAAAAAATTTATTTTGTATTGTATGCATTTTTTTTTTTTTGATAGAATATACATACATGTATATATATATATATATATATATTAAAATTTCTTAATTTTTAAAGGTACACGTTAGTTATTATTTTTATTTTCTTGAGAATTTGCAATTTTCCAACATAGAGTTATGGCTTGGTGTAAAATATATATATATATATATATATTTGTTTGGGATACTATGGGCTAAAATAGTAATATAGGATAAAATTGGCTATTTTAGTTAAATAAGACAAAATGTCATATCTAACCCATATTTATTTCATTTTTTTCTTACAAAAGTCAAAAAAATCAAAATGTTTATCCCAAATGAGATTTTTTAGTCCCAAGTTAAAAAAATCAAAAAGTTAAAAAGTTAAAAAGTTAACCCATATCCAAACCGAAGGAAAAAATAATGATAAAAACATCACATCAGTAAATAGTATTATTCAATATTAAATTACTCAAACATTAGCAATTATTTTAGGAAAAATTACTCATAAATTTCACTTGGCGAAAAGTTATTCCATTTCTTAGAAGTTTTTTTTTCAAACACTACAACATTTTCTTTAGTGACATTTGAAAGTGCCACAAAACTATTCTTCTAATGACATTTTTTGGTCTTGTGGCATTTTGAACAAGTGCCACTTCTATCGGTGCTACGGTAGATACGAGTGTCACGGTAGATACTTGCAAGTGCCACTGCACCATCATGGCTAAAAACTTTCAATGATATTTTAATGTCATGGTAGATATTATTTGTGGCACTATCAAGCGCCATTAAAAAAAGAGTTAGTGACACTTATAAGTGTCATTACACCATCAAGACTAAAACCTTTCAGTGACACTTTAATGTCATGGTAGGCACTATTCGTGACGCTATCAAGTGCCGTTCGTGACGATAATTCGTTGTAGAACAATTTGATCCGCTCTTGCAGAGACTCGAACTGCCAACCTCCTGCACCATAAACCTTATACACCACATTCTTCCCACTACACCTCTATAGCACCATATGATTATATATGCAACATATATTATTTATATAGTACATACATCTATATTAATATAAAAGTATATGTACAAGCATAATTATTTTATTGAACATAATTTATGTAAAGTAAACTATTTACTAGTAAAATAAAAAAAGGCCACTTTTGGCGACTAAAAATATTTTTTGGTCGCCAATTCTATACTTTTGGCTACTAATTGTTTTTTAGTTGCTAAAAAACTTAACTTTTACCGACCCAAATCGGATTTGGTCACCGAAGATACACTTTTAGCTACCAAAATTTTGTTCGCCAAAAAATTTAATTCCCGCCTTAGGATTTTAGTTCTCCCGCGCTAAAAATAACCACTTTTGGCGACTAAACTTATTTTTTAGTTGCCAATTATAGACTTTTGGCTACTAAAATTTTTTTAGTCGCCAAAAAACTTTACTTTTGGCTACTAAAATTTTTTTAGTCGGTAAAACCCATATAATCATTGACCAAACTTATTTTTAGTCGCCAATTGTAGACTTTTGGTTGCTAAATTTTTTTAGTCGCCAAAAAGCTTTACTTTGGGCTACTAAAATTTTTTTGTCACTAAAACTCATATAATTAGCGACCAAACTTAGTTTTGGTCACCAATTGTAGACTTTTGGCTACTAAAATTGTTTAGTCGCCAAAAGCTTTACTTTTGCCTACTAATGCTGTTTTGGTTGCTGAAAGCTATACTTTCAGCGACCTAATTTTTTTTGGTCAGGAAATTTAGTCGCCGAATATGTTTTTTCCTGTAGTATATATTGAGTTTAATTTATTTATTTTTAATCATATACTACATTCTAAAAATTTTAAAAATATATTGGCATTTTTTATTTTTTCAAAAATGCCATTATAAGCTTGGAAAGTTTTTGACTTAGTGGCATTTCTCAAAATTCTATAAAATATTTGTTTATGAAACTTTTCACCTAAGTGCCATAAAAAGTAATTTGCACCTACCTAGTGTCCTGACATTTTTTAAAAAATGCCATTGCTACTAAAGTTTAGTGGCATCTGTTGGTAAATGTCACGAACATAATTTTTTGTGTCATTATTTTATAAAATGCCATAAAATTGATGTGACATTTCTTTATTGAAATGCCACTAGAGCCTTATATGTTTGTGGCTTTGTGGCATTTATCTAAATGTGTCACCAAATATTATTTTTGTGGCATTTTCTAAAAACATGCCACTAGTATAGTGTCACTAAAGTGTGTTTTTGTTGTAGTTTTGTGACACTTGTTCATTGAAATGTCACTTGAGCCTTTTATGTTTGTCGTTTTGTGGCATTTTTCAAAAACGTGCCACTAAATATCATTTTTGTGGCATTTTCTAAAAATATGCCACTATTGTAGTGCCACTAAAGTATGTTTTTGTTGTAGTTTTGTGACACTTGTTCATTGAAATGTCACTAGAGCCTTTTATGTTTGTCGTTTTGTGGCATTTTTCAAAAACGTGCCACTAAATATCATTTTTTGTGGCATTTTCTAAAAATATGCCACTAGTGTAGTGCCACTAAAGTATGTTTTTGTTGTAGTGAAATCAATTAGTCTTTTTTATTTTGGGTATGTTGTATTTCCTTGATTTGGGGGTTTGGAAGTTTACTTGTTTGCTCTTGTGTGTGATTTTGTTTAGATTTTTTTTCTAATGTTGGGTGTGTGTGGGTAAGGCAAATTTTTTTTTTTTTTTTTTTTTTATTTTTGTGGAAGTTTAGTAGAGTGATTTGTAGGTGGATGATGTTACCCCGTTTGTAGTGTTATTAGTGTGATGTTCGTACCTTTTTGTGTTGTTCGTCCCTATCATAACATTAACATTAATTAACATCGACATTAATTAACATCTAAGTGACTTAAACTACTAACTAACACTACTATATCCCTAATAACCATAACAATGTCAACAAACATGGGCCGTTTCACGTGTACAAAACACATGTTAATACAAACATCACAATGACAAAATACGACTAACAAAAAGTACAACGTTACACAACACAATCATTGTTTGGCAATGCAAAGTTATACTAACTTGCCAAATAACATCTATGCATACAGAATCTACAACACAACAATAACCATACCACCAAAACCCCAATGTACTCCAAACCCACATTATCATTTACATACAACAACAATACGATGCGAACCTATAACATTACCGACTCAACATTACATATAAAAATAGACAACGATGTCGACAACACAATCAAAATATTTATCAAAGAAGTAAAACAACAACATTGAAACATATACCTGAAGCCGCCGCCAACGCAATAAGAAGTGTACACACGCTGTTATACGTCGGTAACATCAACCCAACGACGGAATAATGTAGTTCTCAATCCTAATCATTGTATTGATAGAAATGGTGTATTTTTAGGGTTTGGAAGGAACCAAACGTTAAAATTGGCAACACAAAGATAGGGTTTAACGTTGCCACAAATCAAATAAATAACAAACAAAACAATCTACACCCATTAACATCAGGAATCCATAATGTTTCCATTTTGTCTCTTCTGTTTTGATTGGGATGGAAGGAAAATAGAAAAAGACTATAGTAAGCTTTTTGGGCACAAACGTAATTTCCACATTACCAAATCCCTAATTTACCCATAACATTTGGGACAACACGTGCTAACACTATATATAAAAACATCATTACCACTCAAATAAGACTTATCAGTGCATAAAATAAAAGGGAGAATTAGTGCATTACCCGTTATTATATAGCAAAGAAGATAAGGGTCGCGTTTGGGAAATTGGATAATTTTATTCTTTCATTGTAGAGATTTGTGAGGCACTGAACACAGTATAAATAAACTTCATCATTAAGATGTGAAGTATATACAACAAAATAAAGTTGTAATTTAAGCCAACATACTTTCGCTTTGTTTGAAAAGTTGACTATTTTAGCTAGTTATTTGATTTTTTTTAAGGGCAAAACACCAATAAATCATAAATTTTAATTTGTTAAACTATTTGGTCCTGCCTTTTATTTTGTAGACTAATAAGTCCTATTTGAATGTTAAAAGCTCACTATAGGACTTTTTTAGATTACCCTCCTTTCCGAACATCAGCAACATTAACTACACCAACAACATCATCAAACATCAACTATAGCATCAAACATCATCAACATGACCAACATCATTCAAACATCATCAACAGCATAAAACATCATCAACATCATCAACATCATTCAAACATCATCATACGTCATTAACATCATCAAACATTGTGAACATCATCAACATCAACTACATCTTTAACATCATCAAACATCAGCAGCATCAACTACATCATCAACGTCATCAAACATCAGCAACGTCAACATTTGAACATCATCAAACATCAACTACATCATCAACATCATCAAAACACCTTGTCCATCGTTATCATCATCATCTTCATCACCTTGTCCATCGTTCTCTTTTAACTCTTGTTTCAGAGGTCTTTGTTTCGAGCTCGTACCGACTAAATCGGATCTATTCTCTCCCTCACAAAACCCCCCTTTCCTTCACATTCATCATCAAACACCAAACCCATCTAAAACAAAACAAAACCCCCCCAAAAAGTCAAAAACTTCATACCTTTTCCTACCCAATTTTCTCTCTGAAAACCAAAAGAAAATTTCATGAAATAAATCCCAACCTCATTGATTCCATCAATTGGTCGATATTCTTTAGTGGGTCGGTGTTAATGGGCAATGTAACGTCGAGTGTGGCTGTGAAATTCGCCTTCTTTCCACCTGACCCACCAACGTACGATGTTCAAAGAGACGATGATGGTAGGGTTAGGGTTTGGAGGGATGAGATCGACGGCGGCTGATTGGTCCACCATTGCTAGGGTTTCCAAAACACGTCGGAGTTGAGAAAGAGAGAGAGAGACAGATTCAGGAACATTGACGGAATTACGAGGCAACCCACCTACATTGGCGGGTTGAGAGAGGAAAATGAGGAGGGAGAAGGGGTCGGGTGGTGAGCAGGAACTCCAATGGCCATTTTACCCCTGGGAGCAGACGAAGAAAAGGAAGGCACGGGTGGGGTTGAAGACAAAGAAGAATAGGGAGGCTGGATTGAGGAACAACATCATAAAACATCATCAAAACATCATATATCAAAAACATATATCACACCAAAAATAAAAAGGACTAAATGGTTTAAGAAAAAACACTTAGAACTAACTAAAGTAACATTTACTAAAATGGGATTTATAAGTAATTTTTTCTTTTTTTAAACTATTTTAGCTTGGCTAAAATAGTTGTATTTTGGAAGTTTGTTGATTTTTTTTAGTTAATTTGATAGTTGTGAGAGAAAAAGTAAAATGATTATGAATTGGATGTGACATTTTGTCTTATTAATAATTTTGACATATTTATCTTTTAGTAAATTATTTTAGCCCAACCGATCAGTTTAAAATATGCTACTCTTCCAATTTTAAGTCAAAATATTATGTGGTGGTTTTTTTTGATATTTTGTAGTAATTTAAATAATGATTTAAATTGACTTTGATTATGAGATTTTAAAATCTTTGATTATGAATTGAAATGGTGTTGATTATGAGGTATTTTTTGCACTAATTTATTAGTTGGTTTATTTTTTGGGCTTATTTTTGTCTTTGATAAACTTTTTTAAAAATTATGGGGTTAATTAAGTTTTAGTTCCCAAAATATGTAATTTGTATAATTTTGATTTAAAATATTTAAATTATGTTAATTTAATATTGACATATAAAAAATATTTCAATTTGATCTCCAACATAACTCTGTCAAGTAAATGCCATTAAATTCAAGATAATGACATCAAAGAATCTCTTTTTTGTTGATTTAAAATAGTAAAAATTCAATTAAAAATAATACTTCTAGTTCTTAAAGTATGGAATTTATGTCATTTTAATTTTTAATATTTAAATTCTATCAATTTAATTTTTAATATATTAAAAGTGTTTTAATTTAGTTACTAATTCCGCCTTTGTTTGTCTTAAAAAAAAAAGGTAAAACATAAAATCATAAATACACATTTTCTAAAAGTTAAAATAAAAAAAAAAACACCAATATCTTTAAAACAATAATAATAAAACTTTGAATATATTGGCTTCGTTTTGGAAGTTGGTTGGCTTTTTTATTTTTTAGCTATTGTAGCCTGGGGCTAAAAATCTCGTTTGGGATGAACTTTTTGGCTTTTTTAACTTTGTGAGAGAAAAAATAAGAAGATTATAGTATGGATGTAACATTTTATCTTATTGACTTTTTAGTCTATTTTGTGTTTTTGTAGCTATTTTAGCCCCTAACCTCATATTAACCCCATGCCAAATGATGGCATTGTAAACTCATATAGCAATCACATTTTCCTTTCTTCTTCTTTTTTTTGGAAAATTTATTATACATCTCATATGGGGAAATGCTGATCTATTTAATTTTAAGAGTTTTCTTATGAACCAATTAGTTCTTTTTGTTTTGAAAAGTTGTATTTATTTGATTTGGAGCCATTTGAGTTTAAGTGAATGCCCTTTTGTAATTTATTTATCTAATTTTCTAATTCATTTTTGGGATGAGAATAAAAAGGTGAGGTGTGAAGTATTCTTTTTCGGAGGATTGGTGGCTGAAGTGTTAGTTGTCGAGTATTGAAATCTACAGTTTTGCTAGTGTGATTTTCTGGTGTTACTTGGAGTGTTACATTATAGTGCTACTTTTGAAAAAAGTACACTAAATAGTTTTTGTGTTACATTGATTGGAGTGTTATGCTTAGAAAAAAAATACACTAAAAAGTTATTTTGGAATGTTATGTTGTTATGTTTGAGAAAAATAGACTAAATAGTTTTTTTAGTGTGTTACATTGGAGTATTACGTTTATATTGAGGATTTTTTTTTTTTTTTTTTTTGAATATTATGTTATTACGTTTAAGAAACGTACACTATTTTTTTTTTTTTTTTTTTGTATGTTACATTATAGTGCTACGTTTGGAAAAAGTACATTAAAGAGTTTTTGTGTGTTATATTGATTGGAGTGTTATGTTTGAAAAAAATATACTAAGAAGTTTTTTGGTGTTATTAAGTTGTTACATTTGAGAAAATATATATTAAGGAGTTTTTTAGTATGTTACATTAGAGTGTTACGTTTAGAAAAAGTAAATTATATGAGTTTTTTTTTTTTTGAAATGTTATGTTATTATGTTTAAGAAAAGTACATTAAAGAGTTTTTTAGTATGTTACATTGGAGTGTTACGTTTGAAAAAAAAAATACACTAAGAAATTTTTGTATGTTACATTGATTTGAGTGTTATGTTTGGGAGAAGTACACCAAGGAGTTTTTTTTTTTAGAATGTTTACATTGTTATATTTGAGAAAAATACACTAAAGAATTTTTTAGTGTGTTATATTGAAGTGTTACATTTTTTGAGTATTACATTAGAGTGTTACATTTGGAAAAAGTACACTAATGAGTTTTTTTGAAACGTTACATTTAGTAATTTCAACATTATGAGAAAACTCACATTTCTCCCTCAACACATAACACGCGCTCGTTTATACTTGGCCTTTTATGTAATTCACACTAGAATGAGACTTTTAAATTCATAAAAAAAGAGAAGATCAAATAATTTATAAAATTACTATTTAAAATTTATTGATGCATCATGAAGTTGTGGGGATGTATTTTGAGGATGATGCCACATGGTCGAGGTGCCGCCGAGGTATCGATTGAGGTGCCATTTGACAGGTTATGTTTGTCGAGATGATTGCGGTGTTGTTGAGGTTCGGTGCGGTAATACCGGAATTTGATATGCTTAAACAGAGGACAAGAGTCCTAGATAAGCGGGGACACGTAGTCTGGATAAGGATAGGGCATTTAATGAGTTTATCCGTATCTAGATGAAAGTTCAAGATAAGCATTGTACTTGAGTCCTATGAAGTGAGACTTCTAGGACACTAGGGCAGTGCCGGCTATAAGAGTAAGGCATCCCTGTGGGTCTAAGGTATGTTTTTGCTTGTGCATTGAGTACTTGTTCGATATCTTTGAGAGACAAGTTGACTGACTTGACTGTCGAAGAGCCCTCGGGTGGACGAGTCACCGTGGTATTCTTATCTTGTGATGCCTGAGTATATAACTCATCTCATTCTCCTTTAATGGTGCTTATCCTACTCGTTTTGGGAGTGTAATTAATCAAAGGTCTTGTCGACCATTTGAGTTCACCATTTTTGAAACCTTTCTCAGATTTTTTTTTTTTTTGTTTTGTTTTAATTGGTTCCGAGGTTGAGTTTTTGTTATCTCGGGTTCAGCCAATGGAATTTCTAGGTGAGTGACAGAACCGCACGTGCAAGGGCTTGGACTGCACAAGCGGAAGTGAGGCCGCACACGTGGGAGCTAAGGCTACACATGCGGAGAGGGGTGGCCTTCGCTCGTTCACTACTGCTTTAATTGCACGAGGGGGGGTAGGTGTGGAGGAGTGTGTCGCACGTGCGGAAGGTGTAACGCCCCCAAAATAATACAATAAATCTAACTCATAAAAGGAAGAATAATAGAAATAGGGTGCATTCATTCATTAGAGTTTGTTTACAAAAGTGAACACATGCGATATACATTCACAAATGTTCATCCTGAATTTATAGCATGTATTACAATGTTAAGAAGATTGAAACCAAACATATATTTATATGCCCTATTGGCTTACATCTTTCCAAGTTGTGGCTTGGTTACACAAATATAAGCCTAGCTCAATACAATTTAACCCTATGGCTATACAAAAGAATAAAACAAAATAAAGAAGCTCTTGCTCGTCAAAAGTCCCTCCACGCTATTGCCTTGGCGGAGGCATGTCCCCAAAACCTGAAAATGGTTCCCAAGTAGGGTGAGCCAAAGCCTAGTAGAAACATAGTAGAGAATTAACAAGATATAAGTATGATGGACATGTTCATTGCCCTGTAACAAAATCTTTATAACTCTTTCCAAAACCATGTTATGCCAAACTCCCATCTCAATTCATTCATTTTGGCTTAATAGGTACATCCACTGCATCTAACCGATCAACAGAGGTTACACCTCACAAGTTTCCAACAAATAAAATCATCATACAAATACATTCACTTCTATTCGTCATTTTACAGAAATTTCGTTTGCGGGAATCAGCACCCATGTATACAAATGGTTTTCGGGACTTTCACCCTGGACACATAGGCCAACTTAGTTCAATGAAGTCCATCCCATTTCTTCTCCTCAAAACATGGAGTACATCCCCTTTCTCCTCCCAAATATTATACATATACAATGTATATCATTCAAAATCATGTTAAATGATAATGGTTAAGGAATTTGTTTCAATTTGCCTAATCCACATGCAATGTCTACAACAAACATGACTATCCTCCATCGATAGCCCAAAGAAGATATTTCTAAGTAAATATACAATCTCTATAACAGATAAATCATCAAATTTCCATAGGTGAGTGATTAAACAAATCCAACAACACCATGCATGTATACATCCTTCCAATTTCATATTTTCCATACCAATTTCATTATTTATACAAAATAGTTATTCAAGACATTTTAGGATAAAGCTCTCCATTTTTCAAATATTAACCCAAAGGCCAGAATCAAATAATTTAACATGAAAAGACCTCATATCCAAACCTCATAATCATTTATATAACACCCATATAGAAACCGCTTTTCTCAAACTTGAACCCAAACCTTAGGTTTGCTCAAAATACCACCAAATATCACTATTTTCACACAACAACCTGTAACCAAGTTAAAACCTAGATTAAGGTGTAGAAAGTCCCTACCTCAAGGTTAAAAGACCAAAGCAAAGAAAAGTGGAACCTTCAACAACTCCGAAACCAAGTTCCAATCGGATCAAAACGGAGCTCTTGGAATGCTCTAACTTTTTCTAAAAGACACTAAGGTAGAGAACCCAAAGGATCTAGGTCAAAATGTAAAGAGAGAGTAAGTTTTAGAGAGAGAAACTCAAGATCTAGGTTTTTGAAAAGTTTTAGAGAGAGAGAGAGAGTGGAATGAAAAAGTGAACCAAAAAGTTATTTTCACAGACTGTTATACACGCAATCCGCTCGAGTGTGAAAAGTGACGCTCGAGCATCAGACACATAGTTCCGCTCAAGCGTAGAATACACACTTCCAGAAGTTTTGCAGACGAAGGAAATCGCTCGAGCGCAAGACTGGACACTCAAGCGTCCACCTGCTCGAAAGTAGGAAACGTCGCTTGAGCAGAGGAGTGAAAATCAGGGCAACATAGGTTTGGAAAATCAAGCAACCAACCTATTCCAAACACACAACTACAATCCAATGGCCAAATTTAAGGGGGAATAAGGGGAAAACAACAATGAACAACACTCAGAAACTATAAGCCTGAGTCCGGAATGCAACAAGAGTCGGGTCAAAACTGGAATTGCTATAACCTCCCCCCTTAAGGAATTTAGTCTCCGAATTTTTTTAATCAAGTTCAAAATCATTCTTAAACCATTCACAACAACGTTAATCTAGCAAGTTCAACCTCGTGACCCACTCTCCGGTCATCCATTTCCATCAACTCGATACACAAGTCCCATATTGAAAATGCAATTTACAATTTTCCAAAACATTTACAATGTTTAATCAAAATCCGAGTTTTCAAAATTTTCACAACATATACAATTCTTCCAAAAGTGATACAGCACACATGATATTCCATATTCTCAAAACATATGCAATGTTTATATTGAATCCATGTTTCCAAAACGCTCATAACATATACAATGTTCTCATAATTTAAAACATATACAATGCCTTGACATTTTATTGGCATAATCAAAATCTCAATACATATTCAAACAATAACAAACAAGTCCAGATATTTTTCTCGGACTTCCAATTCACGCTTCCAAGTTGCTTCCTTAACTCCGTGATGTTTCCACAATACCTAAACCAAGGGAATTGTTTTGCCTCGCAAAACTTGGTCTCGTGTATCCAAGACCCTCACCAGTCTCTCCTCATACGAGGCATCTTCATCTACCTCTAAGTCGGTCTAATCCAACACATGCGATGGATTCAGCTCATACTTCCGAAGCATGCTAATATGAAACACATCATGAACCCCAAAAAGCTATGGCGGTAATACCAAACGGTAAACTACCTCCCCGATCTGCTCAAAGATCTCAAAAGGGCCAATAAACCTAAGGGAAAACTTCCTACTCTTTCCAAATCTCATCAAACCCCGTCTAGGTGATGTTTTCAAAAAGACATGATCTCCTACCTCGAAAGACAAGGGTCTCCTTCTACGGTTGGCATAACTTTTCGAGCGACTCTGCGCCGTAACTAATCGCTTACGGATAAGTGCCACCTTCTTCGTCGTCTCCCGAACTAACTCTAGGCCCAACAAAGGTGCATCACCCACCTCGGCCCAACACACTGGAAATCTTCACGGTCGGCCATACAAGGCCTCAAACGGTGCCATGCCAATACTCGATTGGAAGCTGCTATTATAGGAAAACTCCACTAAGGGAAAGTGTCTTTCCCACGACCCCTTAAAGTCAATGATTCAACCACGAAGCACATCCTCAAGGATCTGAATAGTACACTCAGACTGCCTATCAGTTTGAGGGTGACACGTTATGCTAAAAGTCAGTCTGGTGCCCAAGGTACTCTGGCAGCTTTGCCACAATCGAGCTGTGAAACGCAGATCTCTATCCGAAACAATCGTAATAGGGACCCCGTGTAACCTCACTATGTCCCTGTTATACAGGTTGGCAAGGTAATCGACCGAATCGTTTACAAGCATAGATATGAAGTGCGCAGTTGGTCAACCGATCAACTACCACCCAAATGGCATCACTATCCCGTTGAGTCCTCGGAAGGCCCACAACAAAATCCATTATGACATGTTCCCACTTTCACTTAGCTGTAGGCAAGGGTTGTAACAAACCCGTTTGGCCTTTGATGCTCGACCTTCATTTGCGGACAAGTAAGATATTTCGGTACAAACATAGCTACATCCTTCTTCATACCCCTCCACTAAAACTGGCGACTAAGGTCATGATACATCTTTGTGCCTCTCGGATGCACCGCAAGGTGTGAATGGCGAAACTTTCGGAGTACTTCCTCTCGACAAGAGTTCGGCACGAACAAACGGTCACGGTATCTCACACTCAGGTCGGGATGCACATTCAAGCCTCTTCTACCTTCCCATTAGAGATCTTCTCTCAGAGGGATTCTACCTCAAGGTCACCCTTCTGTGCTTCTAACACTCAGTTCATAAATGTAGGTTGTGCAACCACTGAAAATAAGGTTGTAGACTCAATAGACTCGCCCAGACGTAAGTCAAACTCACCAAGAGTACCCAACATCTCCCATTCTCGAATGGTGATACAAGCTACATTGCTAATTGATTTTCTACTCAAAGCATCAGCCACCACGTCGGCCTTCCCCAGATGATAATGCAACTCGAAATCATAATCATCTATGAACTCCATCCACATTTTCTGCCTCAAATTCAAGTCCTTCTGTGTAAACAGATATTTCAAACTCTTATGATCAGAAAACACCTCAAATATCTCACCATACAGGTACTGCCTCCAAATCTTCAAGGCAAATATCACCACTACTAACTCTAGGTCATGGGTAGGGTAATTCCTCTCTTGTGTCTTCAACTGTCGTGAGCCATAGGCTACTACCTTCCCTTTTTGCATCAATACACAACCCAAACCTTCCCGTGAGGCATCACAATATACCGAATAGCCCAAACCCCTCTCCGAAATAATCAACACTAGAGCAGTGGTAAGTCTAACTTTAAGCTCTTGGAACGACTTCTCACAAGTCTCACTCTACACAAATTTGATTCATTTCCTCGTTAACCTTGTCAAAGGTAAGGCTAGCCTAGAGAAATCTTTCACAAACCGACGGTAGTACCCGGCCAGTCCCACAAAACTATAAATTTCAAAAGCATTCTTAGGTTGTGCCCAGTCTTGCATTTCCTCTATCTTGGATGAATCTATAGTCACCCATTCTTCGA
The DNA here is from genome assembly GCF_055761805.1 of Camellia sinensis. Taxonomy (NCBI): domain Eukaryota; kingdom Viridiplantae; phylum Streptophyta; class Magnoliopsida; order Ericales; family Theaceae; genus Camellia; species Camellia sinensis. Next base: position 25,309,722 of record NC_138969.1, on the reverse strand, counting down.
ATACCACATGGCCTAAGAACTTAACTTCCCTCAGCCAAAACTCACACTTCCCAAATTTAGCATACAGTTTATGGGCTCTAAGCAACTCAAGCACCACTCGCAAGTGTTCCTCGTGTTTCTCCTTGGAGGGTGAGTAAATCAAGATGTCGTCCACAAAAACGACCACAAAACGGTCTAGGAACTCACAGAAGATCCTGTTCATCAAATCCATAAACACAGCTGGAGCATTAGTTAGCCCAAAAGGCATCACTAAAAACTCGTAGTGGCCATACCGCGTACGGAATGTGGTCTTTGGGATATCCTCCTCCCTTACTCTCAACTGGTGATAAGCCGATCTCAGGTCTATCTTAGAGAAGCAACAAGCCCCTTCAACTGATCAAATAGGTCATCTATACGAGGCATTGGGTACTTGTTCTTAACAGTTACCCGGTTTAACTTTCGGTAATAGATACAAAGTCGTAACGCTCCATCTTTCTTTTTAGCAAAAAGAGTCGGTGCTCCCCACGGTGAATTACTAGAGCGTATAAAACCCTTGTCTAGCAATTCCTGGAGTTGAATCTTTAACTCACTCAATTCGGCCGGTGCAAATCTATACGGTGCCATAGAAATCGGTGTCGTGCCAGGCACTAAATCAATAGAGAACTAGATCTCTCGGTGAGATGGTAAACTAGAAGGATCCTCAGGAAAGACATCGGGGTATTCATAAACCATCCTTGACAACTCAACTTGGACTTCATCACACTCACTATTCAAAAAGCTAGATAGAAGGCAACTAAGTTCACTCTGCCCACGCGGATCATATACTAGTGATAAGACTCTATCCAGTCGATCCCCCAAGAAATAAAAGCAATCACCGTTCAAGGTACATACAGTAACCCTCTGATGATAGTAATCTATAACAGCCCGATATGACGATAATCAGCCCGATATGCGCCTTTCCATGTTGAGCTTGGTTTGGTATGTGCCCATACTTTTCACGTTGAAGCACGGTTATGATATTATGTGTACGCACCTAGTGTTGAGGGTGACGGCACCGTTTCCGTGTTAGACGTGGTTTGTTTGTGTCCATGCTTTTCCTAGGCAAGATATGTTTCGACCGCATGCCTTATCCATTCCATCCATCGCATTCTTAGGTTGCATTGTCTTGCATCCTCCCGTCCACCCGCGTTGTTTCGTATTCTTAGATTGCATTGTCTTGCATCCTCCCGTCCACCTGCGTTGTTTTGCATTCGTAGGTTGCATTGTCTTGCATCCCCCCGTCCACCCTCGTTGTTTCGCATTCTTAGGTTGCATTGTCTTGCATCATTTTTAGGTTGCATTGTCTTGCATCCTCTCGTCCACCCGCGTTGTTTCTCATTCTTAGGTTGCATTGTCTTGCATCCTCCCGTCCACCCGCGTTGTTTCGCATTCTTAGGTTGCATTGTCTTGCATCCTTCTGCACACACATTGCATGTGTTGTCGCGTTCTGCTTTACTTATATGTGTTCAAGTTTCTATACACATTGCATGCGTTGTCGCGTTATGCTTTACTTATATGTGTTCAAATTCCTATACATATTGCATGCGTTGTCGCGTCGTGCTTTACTTATATGTGTTCAGGTTTCTATACACATTGCATGTGTTGTCGCGTTATGCTTTACTTATATGTGTTCAAGTTCCTATACACATTGCATGCGTTGTCGCGTTATGCTTTACTTATATGTGTTTAAGTTCCTTTATTTTCACACATTGCACATGTTGTCGCATGTGCTTTACTTACATGTGTACAGTTTATTCTTCACTTTACACATTGCATGCGTTGTCGCGCATGCTTTACTTACATGTGTATACTCTTCCTCACCTCCACACATTGTACACGTTGTCACATGTACTTTACTTTTATGTGTTTGTGCCTTCATAGCATTGTTATGCTTGTTTCAAATCGCATTGTTATGCACACACTTCGGTTGTGTTGTTTCGCACCCCTTTCACCTGCATTATCATGCACCCTCTCACTCGCGTTGTCACGCACTTTTCACTTGCATTACTATGCATGTATCTAACAATATTGCACCTGTTAAGTTCTCTTTCTTTTTCAGGCATGATATTATATGTACGGTTCATTTGAGGCTGGCACGACCAGACGAACCGGACAGGAACGATATTGTATGTACGGTTCATTTGAGGCTGGCGTGACCAGATGAGCCAGACAGGTATTGTATTCTCCGTGTGAGACATAGCGAGAATTGCATAATTCTCTTACATCCTTTCTGCATTGTAATGTAGTTTGGTTTCTACTAGCTTAAAACTGTTGCATGTTATGCTTCGTTACAGCTTTCTTTGCATGATCATAAGTTATGCTCGGCTTTGTGCATTGTCTTGCATTTTTCCCCTGCCCTCGGGCGCATATCTTTGTCTGTAGCTTGTATGCTTTGTCTAAGTCTCCGGCCTTGTCAAAAATGGGTCGTCTCTGGGTTTTGACATTCACTTCCTTCATTGTTATGACTTTCGAGTTTTGTCAAAGAGGGGCAACTGTAGACACCCCATTTTTGACCGTCCTCAAGACTTGGACGTCATCATTTGAACACTCGATGATTATCCATGTTCGTGTTCGTCTTGAGTTCTCAGAGGTTTCGGCCGCGCGCCTTGCCTCGAGACCTCGAGACTTGTTTGTTTTGTGCTTGGTTATAGACCAAACACTTGTGTGATTGCTTCTAAGGGCAGGGAATGGCTTGTTAGCCATCCCCACACCTCACCGGCCATGGCCTGAGGCCACCGACCCTGTTTTCTTGCTACCGGCCAAAGGTGTTAGCTGGTCGACATTGTTTTTGGTCGACCGGCCATTGTTTTGATCAATCGGCCACTTTTTCTGGCCGGGACCTTTTCTTGGGAAGGCTTGACCCTTCTGAACCTTTGGTTTAGCTTCTTGTGGGATGCTTGACCCTTTTGAACCTTTACCTAGCTTCTCCAAGAAACTTGAACCTTTCTTAGCTTCTTGAGGAAGCTTGACCCCTTTGCTCTAGCTTCTTGAAGAAGCTTGACCCTTTTTGCTTTAGCTTCCTTAAGAAGCTTGGTCCTTTGCTCCAAGCTTCTATGAGAAGCTTGGACCTTTGTTCTTCTATAAGAGGGAGCCTCTCCCTCATTAGAAAAGGTTCAGATTTTTAGCTAAGGCATACATACACTCTCCCTTTGTATCTCTCCCATTTGGCCTTGACAATGTAAGGTTCTTGGCCCCATTGCACTACACCTCCTAACCTAACCTCTCCATCATCCATCTAAGCACCTTGGAGTTGGTTTTCAGAGGTTGTAGGCTTGCTGTTTTGGTCCAGAAGCTACCGGTCCCTTTGGCTACAAGGGTAACTCCTTTTCCCTATTTTATTCTCCATTTTTGCACAAGCTTTTAGCCTATCTTGCATGCTGTTTTGAGCTTAGTGTATAACTGATAAAAGTTCTATTTTTGCATGATTTTGATCTTTGTTTAAGGTCACTTTTGTATTTGCATTTGTTTACCCCCTCTTAGGCCTTGTTTGGCCTCATTTTGTGTCTCTAGAGGGATTTTAGTGGTGGGGATGGTGTTTTGAGGTCCTAAGAAGGAAAGGGCCATCCCCTCTCCTTGTTGTCTTGTTTGTTGGCATTTTTAGCCTTACAAAGGAGTCCCTATTTGCACACTTCTTGAGCATATTTCAGGTTGTTTTTAGTGAGTTTTAAGACCTGCATAGGCTCTTTCTAGAGCCCTTTTTTCCATTTTAAGTGTCCATTTTGTATGTGTAGAACAACCCTCTTTCTAGCCTATCAAAGGAACCTATCATTCTTGCATGCATGGACCATGTTTCAGTGGGTTTTTGGGCTTTATTTGACATGTCATACCTCTAAATGTTGTTGTTTTGGTGGCCTCTTGATTGCCTCATATACTTGTAGTGTAAACCCCCCTTCACTAGCTTGTATTGCATGCCATTTTAGCCTATGATTCTAGCACTTTTTGGCCATGCCTTAAACTGATTGATCAAAATGCTTTCCATGCATACTTGTTGTGTCATAGCCTTGCATAGCTTTGAGTTTCGGGGTCCCTTGCATGCTTGACTTGAGCTATTTACATGTTTTGGCATCATTGGGTATGATATTTCAGAACTTATACTCATGCCATACTCCCATGTTTTCCATGCTTTAAGTGCTATTGAGAGTTATGCCTACATGCCTCATTTACCGACCATTGCATGAGCTTCATTTGAATGCATTCCGAGCCACCATCCCAACACATGTTGCCATTGATTTTGGCCTGCATCAGGTCTGTTTGGGGTTGGTTTCATCATTTGAGCAATGCTTTGCATACCTCTAGTGTAATGTGCTTCACTAGTTTCGGTACTTGAGCCTATCAACATGAGTTACATGAGTTGTTGCATCATTTTAGAGTCATTTTGTATGCTATTTTAGAGCTGGAGTGTATGCCATTGTGCCTCATGTTTCATCCTTTCCATGCTCTTGGAGAGTTGTATCTTGTGCCCTTGGCTTGGAGCCTTTGCTTTGTGCATGCTTGTGTATGTCTTGTTGCTTTGATTTCATCATTTCAACACTATTGGCCACTGATTTTGGCATGCTTGAGAGCTACCCATGTTAGTGTAAGTCCATCTTACCATGTTGTTGCATGCTTGTTTCATTTTACATGTTGTTGTATGCTATACATGTCCACATGTTTAGGTTGTATACCTATTGCATATTGCATGTTAAACATGCTCATGTTGCATTAGATTTGTTGCACACTTGAGTTATTTGCATGCTTGCTTGCTTGCCTAGGTTGCATTGCATTGTGTGTGCATCTCTTGCCTTTTGATCAATCATGATAGAGGTTGGGGCCCTTTATGTGTTTTGTGCATTTCATTCCATATTGAGTTGCACACTTGACTCTTTGGCCATCATGCATGGAAATACGTGATTGGTGGCCCGAGGGTCGAGGACCATCGTCCCTTGAGTTCATAACATGATAAGGAGGGTGGTCATGCACACATTACTTTGAAAATGCATTGCCATGCTCTGTTTTCCCTCTGCTGCTGCAAAACAGAATTCTGTAGGAAGAGTTGGCCGACCGACCACATTCAGTGCCGGCCGGCTAGTAATTTCTGGCCGAGAGTTATACAACTGGTCGATGACCACTTTTCCATGGCCGGTGACTATTCCTCTTGGCCGGTGACCTTCCACAGTGTTCATAAGGTGGTCCAGAAATAGCCTTAGGACTTGTGCAGTCTTCAAAGATGCAGAGCAGTGTAAACAGAGGCAACATGTGACATGGCGACGGATTTCCGAGCGAGGCGAATTGAGCATGCAAGCATTTAACCCTCTTCCTGAGGCGGCTTTACTGCTTTAGTAGTTTAATTAATTTGTTAATTAATTACGGTTTTGTAATATTTAATTAACTTGTTAGTTAGTTAATTTGTATTATTCTTTCGGACCCTTCGAGAGAGGGCAATGTTGTAATAAGTGTGCGTGTGTGTGATGCATGTCTTCCCACCCCCATTTCTTTCTCCCTTTTATTTAACCGCTTACGATGGTTAGATTTAGGGCATATTTCAATTAGCATCCTTATGCTATGCATGTTTGCATCATTCATATGTCCTGCATGCACCGGGCTCGGCGTATCATACTAACTGCATTGTATTTCAATTCCAAGTTGAATACGTGTTAGTTGTAGCATCTCACATGCCATCTTAGAATAGCCGAGCCTATCTTAGTTGCATTTTGCATGTGTTGCATTAGCCATCTTAACATGAACTAGGATCATGCATTGATTACTAACTAGTTTTGTTTTGGCTCGGAGTACTCAGTAAGTATTTATGCTTTAGCATCCTTGCATGCGTGTGAGTGATTGCCATGATAGGATGCTTGCCATAAGGCTATATGCTTATGTGATATAACTGCCTGAATGCCTGTGGATGAAGGTTGGATTGCTTGAATTGGGACAATTCATTAAAATCCGTATTTTAGCCTACTTGTGAGTAGCAAAACTCAAACCATTTTCCGAACAAACGGATATGCAATGCTTTGTTCCAAATTAGGCGATCTAGTCTATACTTGTTTTGCTGTGCGCATCACATAATAATTCTAGCTAATAACCGGAATAAGAGCACATAATGTTTTCAAAACTCGATATCATGTTTAGTAGTGGCCGGTCTTTGATCGGGCGAACGGGGGTGCTCACGAAGTGACCTTCCCCAATCGTACCCAAGCTCCCGAGCCGAGGCAACTTTGGTGATGACGGACACATGGCCTTAGGCACGAGTCAGGGTTTCCTAAATTCCCTACAAAATAAAATATTTAGGTGGCGACTCTGTATCTGGCAAAGCAGTCCATGTTTGGCACTTCTTTCTAAAAATCAATTTTTCCAAAACGATTTGCCGGACTTGGATTCTTTGGTGATTTATCAATCGTGCATTGCACTTTGTGAGATCAAATTAAGAACCATGACAATTTGAGTCCGAACTGTAGTGAGCCCAAATGAACAAAACAGGATTCCCTCCCAGGGCGTTCGGGGACGTCTACAGTGCCCTGCCTACCCACACTGATAACATGTGAGCGGCTGCCCTCTCCCTTGACTCTGGCTCTGAGAACGAGCCGAAGACGGTGCAAATCATTGCCCTCATTCTCTCTGTAGGTAAGCTGGAGACTTGTGTCTCAACTGACCACATTTAAAACAAGTAAAATCCCCCTGACCACCTCTCCCCGAGCGCGAACTCGGCACTGGAAAGGTAGATTTTGACTCTGCTCCATGGAACTACTGGGGGTTAGGACCTCTCTGTCACTTACTGTCCTCTTGACCATCCTGACTCCTCCTGGAGCCTCTCATCCTGTCCTCCTCTAACTGTATTACGGTCTCCAGGTCAGACGCCACCTCCATAAGGTGTCCGTAATCCCTAATTATCGAACCGGCCACTTTAAACATTAACTTGGTCCTCAACCTCTTCTCAAACTCCAAGCAATGGCGTTCCTCAGTTGCCATAAGCTTGGATGCAAACCTCGACAAACTAGTGAATGTGGCCTCAAACTCGGCCACTGGTGTGCTTAACTGCACCAGCTCAGAAAATTGGTTTCTCAACTTCTTCCTAACTGTGGGAGGTAGAAACTTGTCCTGGAAGGCGCTGACGAATGCCTCCCAAGTTACCCCAATGCGCCCACGCGCATACTTTCACCATTGACCCGCATCCCCTTTCTGCTAGAAAAATGCCAAGGTCACCCTCAACTGGTCGTCCTCGATGCCAAGCATTTCGAACGTCTTCACTATTTGTTTTAGCCACTCATCTGCCTTCAGTGGCTCCTTGGGATCACCCAAAAACTCGTCCAGATTCAATCAGAAAAACTCTCTCTTCAAAAAAGACGACCCTCCTTCAGCTACTTAGGCTTGGACTTGATTCTCAGCCCTGAGAATGTCCATGGATTCCCGCAATGCTCTAGCCATTTCATGGGCTAAGGGGCCCATGGCTTGCTAACCAACCGATTCGGCCACATTGGCCTGACCAACCCCTTCTTCCTATGCCGGAATATCATCTGGTATGGGCACTTTGTGCCTTCTAGGCCTGCCACGCCTACCACCACCACGCCCACGTCTTGATATCCTAATGAATGTAACACAAGAGATTAGCACATTCATAAATGTGCCGAAGCTAACTCACTCGCGTCCTAGTACATTAGACAGCTGTAATTCACTTCACATAAACACATAGCCACATAAACACATACGAATTTCCTTCCTAGATAATGACCGTCATGCGGTGTTGCTAGAGTTCCAATTAGAAACAACAGTGATCAAGTATTCTTCTAATAGGACTTCCAGAAACCCGTGGGCCCACTCAATATCTTAGGTCCCATACCCATATAATCATATAAGCATGTTATCACCTAAGCATACAACACATACTAATGTCTCAACTAAGGGAGACAAACCCATTATGGTAATAACCACTTCTCACGTACCCAAAGTATTCAAACCCGGTACGCTCTGACACCAAGTTGTAATGCCCCCAAAATAATACAATAAATCTAACTCATAAGCAGAAGAATAATAGAAATAGGGTGCATTCATTCATTAGAGTTCGTTTACAAAAGTGAACACATGTGATATGCATTCACAAATGTTCATCCTGAATCTATAGCATGTATTACAATGTTGAGAGGATTGAAACCAAACATATATTTATATGCCCTATTGGCTTACATCTTTCCATTCACCCAAAAAAAGGCTTACATATTTCCAAGTCGTGGCTTGGTTACACAAATATGAGCCTAGCTCCATACAATTTAAGCCCGTGGCTATACAAAAGAATAAAACAAAATAAAAAAGCTCTTGCTCCTCAAAAGTTCCTCCACACCATTGCCTTGGGGGAGGCATGTCCCCAATACCTGAAAATAGTTCCCAAGTAGGGTGAGCCAAAACCCAATAGAAATATACTAACACAATATATGAGAATTAACAAGATATAAGTATGATGCAGATGTTCATTGTCTTGCGACAAACTCTTTATAGCTCTTTCCAAAACCATGTTATGCCAAACTCGTATCTCAATTCATTCATTTTGGCTTAATAGGTATATCCACTGCATTTAACCCATTAATAGAGGTTACACCACACAAGTTTCCAATAGATAAAATCATCATACAAATACATGCACTTCTATTTGCCATTTTATGAAAATTTCATCCATGAGAATCGGCACCCATGTATACAAATGGTTTTCGGGACTTTCACCTTGGACACACAGGCCAACTTAGTTCAATGGAGTCCATCTCATTTCTTCTCCTCCAAACATGGAGTACATCCCCTTTCTCCTCCCAAATATCATACATATACAATGTATATCATTCATAATCATGTTCAATGATAATGGTTAAGGGATTTGTTTCAATTTGCCTAATCCACATGCAATGTCTACAACAAACATGACTATCCTCCACCGATAGCCCAAAGCAGATATTTCTAAATAGATATACAATCTCTATAATAGATAAATCATCAAATTTCCATAGGTAAGTGATTAAACAAATCCAAGAATACCATTCATGTATACATCCTTCTAATTTCATATTTTCCATACCAATTTCGTTATTTATACAAAATAGTTATTCAAGACATTTTAGGGTAAGGCTTCCGATTTTCCAAATATTAACCTAAAGGCCAGAATCAAATATTTTAACATGAGAAGACCTCATATCCAAACCCTATAATATTTATATAACACCCACATAGAGACCCCTCTTCTCAAACTTGAACCCAAACCCTAGGTTTTCTCAAAACACCACCAAATCTCACTATTTTCACATAACAACCTATAACCAAGTTAAAACCCATATTAAGGTGTAGAGAGTCCTATCTCAAGGTTAGAAGACCAAAGCAAAGCAAAGTGGAACCTTTAACAACACCGAAACCAAGTTCCAATTGGATCAAAAGGAAGCTCTTGGAATGCTCTAACTTTTTCTCAAAGACACTAGGGTAGAGAACCCAAAGGATCTAGGTCAAAATGTAGAGACAGAGTAAGTTTTAGAGAGAGAAACTCAAGATCTAGGTTTTTGAAAAGTTTTAGAGAGAGAGAGGAATGAAAAAGTGAACCAAAAATTTATTTTCATGGACTGTTATACACGCAGTTCGCTCGAGCGTTAAAAGTGACACTCAAGCGTCAGACACATAGTTTCACTCAAGCGTGAGAAGTTTCGCTTAAGCGCAGAATACATACTTCTAGAATTTTTGCAGACGAAGGACATCGCTCGAGTGCAAGACTAGACGCTCGAGTGTCCACCCGCTCGAGCGTAGGAAACACCGCTCGAGCGTAGAATACACTCTTCCAATATGTGCAAGTCTACAAAAATACTGAGAGTTTGCAAATCCCGTTTGAGCGCAAGAATGGCTGCTCGAGTGGAGAAGAAAAATTACAAAGCCTGCTTGAACACAAGAATGGCTGCTCGAGCGAAGAAGTAAAAATCTAGGCAACATAGGTTTGAAAAATCAAGCAACCAACCTGTTCTAAACACACAACTACAATCCAATGGCCAAATTTAAGGGAGAATAAGGGGAAAACAACAATGAACAACACTCAGAAACCATAAGCCCAAGTCTAGAATGCAACAAGAGTCGGGTCAAAATCGGAATTGCTATAGAAGGACATGCCGCACATGTGAAAATGGGTGCCGCACGTGCGAAAGTGCGCTGAGTCTGAAAATTTGCTCTTTTTCTTCTTCTTGGGTTGAGTGTATCTTACGTTTTACACATCTCTCTCTCTCTAAAAATATCTTTTCCTCTCCCTTCTCTTTAAAAACCTCCACCTAACACAATAAACTCTTGATTTCTTCCAATCCATTAGAGTTTTGACCGAACATCCTTCATTAATTTTGGAGAGCTAATCGAGAGCTTCGTTTTGTGCGGTGGAGATTAGATTTCAACGCCGTCTAATTTTGGGGATTCTTCTCTTTTCTTCTCCAAAACTTGAGGTAGGGATTGCTTTGAGTTGTATATGTATTTTCTTCAAGTCCTTACTTGTTTGGAGCTATTTCTTGTTGTTAAGACTTTGATTTTTGGGTTATGAACCCCAAACGGGTTTTGGGGTGGGTTTCTCAACACTCTTTTCAAATCTTTAGAGTACAAGTGATGTTGTCTTGGAAATGTGCTGTTTGGGTAAAAACCTTTTCAAAAATGAAGTAAAAACCTAGTTTTCATGAAACCCTAGAAATTAGGGATTTTGGAGTAATGTGGTGGTTTTATGAAGTTTATGCTTGATAAAGTGATTCGAGGCATATATGATTGATGAATTTCTATGTTGCATGTAAAATGAGAAATTCCAATGCAAAAGGAAGAATTGAATTTTTTTGGAGTTTGTTGTTGAGCATGTTGTTAATGCTTGGTCTTGAAATGATAAGTTGAAAATGATGAGTAACATGTAGTGAAAGTACATATTAGGAAATTGTTGTTTAACTCTTGAAATAAGTATAATGGAAGCACATTGAATAGTAAATGTGGGTATTTTGATCACAAATGGAAAACTGTGTGGATTAAATAAAAAAGTGGAAATATAGAAATGCATTGGGATATATTGCATTAACATCCCATTACATTATGGTTAGATATGACTTCATATTACATTGGAGAAATTAATGTTTTGAGAAAAGAGTTGTTTAGTAAAACAAGATCATTGGATTTGTTTTGGGTAAATACGTTGATAAGTCAGGTGAAGTGATGAGGAGGTACCACGTGCCTTCCAGTGAAAGACCGATAAAGTGGTGAAGAGGTGCCACGTGCCTTCCGGTGAGAGATAGGTGAAGTGGTGAGGAGGTACCACGAGCCTTCCAGTGAAAGACCGGTAAAATGGGGTTTGGATAGAGTTTATTTGGCCTACTTGTGGACACTAGCCTAGGGGTTACCTATGTCGTATTTACCTCCCTTGAAATTACATTTTGAAATCTTTGGAAAACGGTGTTATTAAATCGACATTGTGCACAATATATATTTTTTTGAAAATGAGAAATATATTTGAGCCTGGCATTTATATTCATCGCATGAAATTGTAGAAAATATATATACTTTGTTAAGATTTTCCTACTGGGCATTGTGCTCACCCTAGTGAATTTTGTGCAAGAAAAGAGAGGGTGAATCCGTCAAATTGAGGGCGGGGAAGGTGTGTTTTGAAGAGCACGTGGCTCTTTTATTTTTGTAGTTATTTTTGTCAAGCCAAGGGCTTTACAAGTATGGGTTCCGACAACCATTTTTTTGTAACCGGGCATAAGCCTTGAGGGCATTTATCTATTTTGGATAGTGGTATCACATGCTATAGATTCATGTTCTAGAAATGTTGAGTTTATAATTGCATGTGTTGTACTTTTGTTAACTTTTTAGAATTTAATGAATACAAATCTTGGGACGGATTATTATTGTTAGGAGATGGGTTTTATACTTGTGTTATATGTATGGTTATGAGGGAATCTTGGACTTTTCTTATGTTTTATTTTGGGGGCGTTACACATCTTTGTTGGCAGGTGGTTGGCTTAATCTATTCTGCCGCGTGCTTTCTAGCTAAGTTCCCTGTTTGATTGTGAGGTCGGAAATCAACACCTACAATTTGGCGCCGTCTGTGAGAACTTAGTATAGAATAGATGACCAGCAACGGACATGAAGTAGGGATTGGGAATGACATTTACAGTGAGGAGGAGGAACACATGGATCCCAATGCTGAAGGAGGAAGCAACGACGAAAAAGTTCATGAAATAAATCCTGAGGCGAACAACGTCGCCAAGGGTCGGAATGGTACAAAAAGAGGTAGTCGAGATGAATACTACCATAAGAGCGATCTTCAGGTATGGAAGGATAGATGCCTGCGAAGAGATGAAAAACTAAAGGACATGGCGAATAAGTTGACAGACTTATAGACAATGGTCAACTTCATGATGCAGAACAACGTGATGCAACCGTCATTTTCCTTACAAGATACACTAGCACCAGCAGCCAAAGACGATGCCCAGAAAGGAGGATAGAAGACAGTCCCAATTGTCCCACATCATGACAAGGGATAAGGGAATTCACATCAGTAATCATAAGATACTGGGCAGACAGAGTCAGTGTGAGGGGAGTCACATAGGACACCAGGGACCAAAGGGACCTATGTTGGGGGATCTCGGCAGATCCAAGGGCAAGGCCTTCGTTTTGATGATGCAGTAGACAGAGAAAGGTCTAAGAGAACGTATCCTAACATAGGGAGCAGCGCGCCGAAAAGACTGAAGTCAACTAACAGCTGAGCTCCAAGACAGACGAAGAAGGACCTGAGAGAGTACCTCCACGCTATATTGAGATCACATCTAACGCCTAGTCGAAGACGCCATTTTCAGTGGAGTTGGATGTGTTCGAAGTGCCGAAAAGATTTAGCATGCTGAGGTTTCAAATCTACGATGGTAAGTCTGACCCAAACTTTTATGTTGATTTATATTTAAATTCAATGGCTTTGTGGAGTGGGAACAAGCAGCTATTGTGCAAAGTGTTCCCATTGTCATTTGGAGAAATAGCATCAGATTGGTTCCACAAATTGTCGAAAAGAGGTGTGAAGAATTGGGAAGGTCTGGCCGAGATGTTTGTGGCCAGGTTTATTATAAACAATTTACAGCCATTGAGGGTAGACTCCCTACTGGTTTTAAAGATCAGTGATGGCGAAAATCTTAGGGCCTACGCTAAGAGGTACTATGAGGTTTACAACCAGATTTCGGTTTGTTACCAAGAACTCTTAGTCGTATCTTTTAAGAATGGCTTGGATGATGATTGCCCACGTCGACAATCCCTTGTGAAGACACTCTCGAAGAACATAGAGGAACTAATGGTGCAAATTGAAAAATATGCCAGGGCAGAAGAAGACAGAAAGGCGAAAAAGACGAATGCATCAAAACAAAAGAAGAGAAACGGCTCGCCGAAGTGAGGCCGAGGAAATACTGGTGTTGACAAGCCAGAGTTGGAATTGAGGTCCATGCAGTCAGTGAGTACAGTCTTCAAGATCCCCATCTATAAGATCTTTGAGAGAATCAGAAATCAACCATACTACAGGGCACCACAAAAGGCCCCAAGGGAATACATGTATAGGAACCCTGGGAAACACTATGCCTACCACGAGGAAAGCGGACACATGACCCAGGAATACTGAGCTCTGAAGTCACACTTGGAGGATTTGGTCAGACATGGACACCTGAGAGACATAATTGATGAAACAAAAACAAGAGAGACGTAGGCAAAGCTGGCAGAGGCACTGGTAGCACCGCCCCCACCACCAGCACCACAAGTAGAGGGACCAAGGGTGATCAACGTGATTCACTCAAAGGTCAACAAGAATGAAGTTTGATGAGAGACTCGGAGGGTAAGGCATCTGTAGCATGTCTACCAGGTCCAACAAAAGAAAAGCCCAGGACATGTAGACATCAGGAGCGGATGATATCCTTCATCGAAGAGGACCTGGACATGGTTCAACATCTACACAATGATGCACTAGTAGTAACGTTAAGGGTTAGAGACTGCCAAGTAAGGTGCATCCTAATTGACTAAGGCAGCTATTATGACATCATGTGCGTCAGATGTTACAAGGAGCTCAGCCTCCATAAGGATGATCTAGAGCAATCCGATAGCCCTATGGTTGGATTCAACGGATCGCCGACGTGGTTATTAGGAGCCACGAGCCTGGAGGTGCAGGCAGGAACCAAGAAGGTAACTACAGAGTTTACCATGATAGATACCCCATTCCCATACAACATCATCCTGGGAAGACCTTGGCTGCATGCAATGAGGGTTATTCCCTCAACGTTGCACCAACTGTTGCGATTCGCAACTAAGCATGGGATTGAAGAAGTGAAGGGAGATCAAGTGCAGGCGAAAAATTGCTCCATGGCAACAATGAAGTACGACAATAATGAAGTACACCAACAATGTAAGGGAAACAAAGAATGCAAAGATTGAAAGCGATAACCCAGAGGCCTTGGATAATGTCAGTAAAGAACTTACCGACAAGAGCGAAGAACCCTTGAAAAAGGTTCTTGTACAAAAAGGCGATGAGGAGCGATTCTTCCTCTTCGGCTTTGGCTTAACCGACAAAGAGAAAAGGGAACTGGAGACTTTTTTGAGAGAAAACATAGAGGTGTTCTTCTAGACACCCTATGAGATGCCAAGGATCACTCCCGAGGTCACCTGACATAGACTCAACGTGGACAGGTCGGCCAAGTTTGTGATCCAGAGAGCAAGAAGACCAACTTTGGTTCATGTACAGGCAATAGAAGAGGAAGTAGAGAAACTACTAGAGGCACGTGCAATCCGAGAAGTGAACTACCCCACCTGGCTGTCCAATATGGTGGTGGTAAAAAAAAAAAGAATGACAAGTGGAGGGTTTGTGTTGACTTCACAAGCTTGAACAAAGCATGCCCAAAGGACTGTTTCCATCTGTCCAAGATTAATCTGCTTGTTGACGCTACATCAGGGCATGAAAAAATGAGTTTTCTAGATGCATACAGGGAATACCACTAGATAGCAATGTATGCCCAAGCTGAAGAAAAGACAACATTCATCACCCCCAAAGGACTTCACTGTTACAGAGTAATGCCCTTTGGGCTAAAGAATCCTGGAGCGACATACCAGAGGCTGGTTACCAAGACGTTCAAGCACCTAGTCAGGAAGGCAATAGAAGTCTATATAGACAACATGGTCGTCAAGAGTAAAGAGCCAGGAGATCATATGGCTGACCTGAAAGAAGTTTTTGACATATTAAAGGCATACCGGCTTTGGCTGAATGCCTCAAAGTGCATATTTAGGGTAGGATCCAGTAAGTTCCTAGGGTATTTGGTAACAAGGAGGGGAATTAAAGCAAGCCCAGATCAGATCAAGGCCATCCTTGATCTAAAGAGTCCGACGCCGGCGAAGGAAGTCCAAATTTTAACCAACAAGGCAGCGGCCCTGAACAGATTCATTAGCCGGAGTTCAGACAAATGTAAGCTATTCTTTCAATTATTAAAGAAGGCCACAAACTTCCTGTGGGCCGAAGAGTGCGAAGTTGCCTTAGCCGACTTGAAAAGGTACCTAACAACTCTGCCAGTGCTATCGAATCCGGTACCAGGAGAAGAGTTTTTTTTTATATCTGGCAATTTCAGACCACGCTGTTAGTGCTACGGTAATCCAAGAGGAGGAATGAGAGCTAGAAAGCAGTGTATTATGTCACCAAGACCTTGGCAAATGTAGAGACCAGGTATCTACCCCTGAAAAAATTGACACTGGCTCTGGTGTTAGCTTTAAAGAAACTGAACCATTACTTCCAAGTCCACAAGATTGTGGTATTAATAGAGCATCCACTAAAGTCTCTACTACAACAAGGAGACTTGACAGGTAGAGTAACGTGATGGGATGTATTTCTATATCAGTATGACTTAGAATTCAGGCCAAGGACAGTGATAAATGGTCAAGTTTTTGCTGACTTTGTCGCTGAATTCACACCAAGAGCATGTCCAAGGTCGACACTAGTGAACCTCGGTCTAGGGTGCCCAGGACAGCCAAAGGAAAATTAGTTGGGACCATTAAATCCCAAGTTAGCTAGACAGGAGAAAAGCGAAGAGAAGCTTAAACCATGTGATATTTACATCGGTGATTCCTTTTGTCTCTTTGTTGATGGTAGTTCAAACTGACAAGGAGCAGTGGGAAAAGTGTTTCTGGTTTCGCCAGATGAACAAATGATAGAACAGTCCATCCATTCGGGGTTTAAGGCCTCAAACAACAAAGCAGAATACAAGGCACTAATTGCTGGCCTGAAACTAGCAGCAGTAGTTGAAGTCGAGAATGTGGTAGTCTTTTGCGACTCCTAACTCATTGTAAATCAAGCGACGGGCGAGTATGTAGCCCGAGATGAGAGAATGGTGGCCTACATCAAGGAAGTCATCAAGTTACTTGTACAATTCTGAAGCTACCGATTGCAGCAGGTCAACCGAGATGACAACAATTATGCCAACTCCCTTGCAAACCTTACCAGTGCTATAAAGTCAAAGAAACCAAGAACAATTATGGTGGATTATCTGTCTGGCCTAGGTATAGAGCCTCTGATAACGGAGTATGAAGCAATGTGCTAGAGTTGGGTCCAAGTTGGATGGACACCATAGTCATGTTCCTTAGAGATGGCAAGCTGCTAAAAGACAAGAAACAAGCCCATAAAATCAGATTGAAGTCGGCCAAATTCTGCTTATTAGTAGAAAGCCACTTGTATACAAGGTCCTTCACAAGATCCTTGCGGAGATGTGTGCATCCTTCCCAAGTGGAGGATTTCCTCTACGAGATCCACGAAGGAGTTTATGGAAGCCACGCTGAGGGTAAATCACTTGCTTATAGAACCACATCACAGGGATACTGGTGGCGCTACATGCAGAAAGACGCAAAAGCCTACGTCAGGAAGTGCGAAAAGTGTCAAAGGTTTGCACCTTTAATACACCAGCCAGCTGGAGATTTGAACCCAGTAGCCAATCCTTGGCCATTTGCCTAGTCGGGCATGGATCTTGTTGGGCAACTGGCTAAGGCAACTAGACAGAGAAAGTTCCTGCTTGTAGCAACTGATTACTTCACAAAGTGGGTAGAGGCTGAACCCTTTGCCAAAATTCGAGATGTAGATGTGAAGAACTTTATTTGAAAGAATATCATAATAAGATTTAGGATCTCGAGAGCCATTGTGGCAGATAATGGTACCTAGTTTGACAGTAAGCTGATCAAAATTTTTTGTGCAAAGTGTAAGATCAAGAGTTACTATTCCACTCCCAGCTTCTCCCAGAGCAATGGGCAAGCCGAGGCATCTAATAAGACCATCATGGATGGAATAAAGAAAAGACTAGAAGCTGCCAAGGGCAAGTGGGTGGAAGAATTGCCCAATGTTCTATAGGCATATCGAACGATGCTAAGAAGATCTACTGGAGAATCTCCCATCGCCATGGCTTATGGCACCGAAACAGCCATTCCACTTGAGATCGGCATCCCTAGGATTAGGACCCAAAGAGTGGAAAACAAAACAAATGAGGCATTGCTTGCCCGAGATCTGGACCTCATCGAAGAAAGAAGAGAAAGAGCAGCAATTTGGCTGGGGGTATACCAGCAACAACTTGCTAGGGCGTACAACAAGATGGTCAATCCTAGGGAGTTTCAAATTAGAGACCTTGTCCTCAAAAAGGTCGTCGGCTACAAGAAAGATCCCAGACAGGGCAAGCTTGGCCCAAACTAGGAAGGACCATGTCTCATCATCTCAGTCGCCGGCAATAGTGTATATCGACTTGAAGATATTGATAGCAAGGAATTGCTAAGACCTTAGAATACCAACAATCTGAATTTTCTTGTCACCGATGTTTAATTTTTTTTTCCCCAATGTAATTTGAATTAATTTTTAGCCGAAGTGTTAATAAAATACTAGTATTGATTTTGTTTTTACAAACTTTTGTTGAAATTTATGATTGCGTGATAAGGCTAGAAAGTGACTAGGCAATGTTTCAATGAGAAACAAGGCGATGTTCCCATGGTGAACAAGGTGATTAATTTAGACTTGCCATATTAGTAGAGTTGAACTAAGCATAAGGCGATGTTTCAAAGTGAAACAAGGTGAAGCTAGCCATGTTTTGGTCAGTTTACGCGAAAAACCGAGGTATATGGTACTCTCGGTACACTAAGGTCAAGCCTTAAGTGTTTAGTTTGGGTAAGCCAAACGCGACGACATTGGTCATGGATGTCTAAGTTAAACTTGGGCAAGAATCAAGCGATACATTCTTAATGTAAACATAAGTGATACTTAGGTTGACATTAGGGGCAAGAAGCATGAGTGGGTATAACACTTGTGAAAATTTTTGAGAAAAATGTTACAAGTTGAAGTTATCCGAGATAAATGTTGGAGAGACTATCTGAGATGATTGGTCAGTTCTACTCTGAGATAGTGTATCCATGGTATTTGGATCCGAAGTAAAGAACTAAGTTGTTAAACTTGGTGAGGTAAGAAAAAAATCTAAGTGTAGAAACATACAAGACAGAGAAAAACATGGCAAGCATACAGAAAACAATTATAAAAGGCAACATTCAGCATAGAAAAAAAAAGAAGACTTGCATTAAAGAAACAACATGTTCAATTACAAAAGAAGGCACATCGGCCCGACAAAATAGAAGTTGTTCCAAAGAAGATATTACAATTGTTAAGAAAGAAAGGAAAGGAAAAAAAAAAAAAAAAAAAAGAATTCCTAAGTGCTAGACTCAAGGGCGATGTTTTCACTCCTCTTGGCTTCGGATTCCGTTGCGACCTTAGTATCAATTTCTCAGAGAGTTTGACCTAGGCTGTTCTTGGCAACAAGAACCTTGGCTTTAGTGGTGATGGATTTCTCCGGTGAGGTGCTCTTAGAACCTCGTCCCTATCCTCTTCAGTTAAGTCCAGGACTTGATCATTTAGAGTCGGGGCTTGGTCTCAGCAGCGACCTCGGCCTCAACTTCTTCTTCGGCCTCAACATCTTCCTCCCCAACCTCGTCATTAGAGTGGTTAGGCGAGGAAGGGAAGGGCACATTAAGTCAGCCGGTATCATGGAAGGGCGAGTCCTCGAGGATAGACAGCTTTTTGAGGACCGTCATCTAGCCAAGGTAGTAATCTTTGTTACGAGCCAGATTGACTTGCTATTTATATTGATCTTGAACATCAGCATGTCCCTCCACATATGCCTACTCATCGGTGGCCTTGACCTCAACCTCCTTGCTATCCAAAGCCTCTTGGAGCTTAGCCTCAATTTTAGCAACCTTGACCTTGGCCTCTGCGTACTTCACCTCTACTACCTTGGCCTTGTCTTCGGCCTCTTTCGTAGTGGCCTCTGCCTTATTCTGAGTAGTTTTGGCAGCTTTGGCTTTGTCCATCAGACTTCGAATATGGGTCTCAACTTCGTTAAGTGAAGTAAGAAGACCTGCAGCTTCTTGTGTCTTTTTGGTCAGGTCCTTCTTTATCAACAAGGTCTTGACCTCATAGGAGTGAACATGTTGGATGGCCTGTAAGAGGAAAAACAAGTTAGCAAAATTCGACCAAGTATAAATAATCAAAGTGAAAGCTGAATAAAGCAATGAAAAGATTCAAAGGCTTACCAGGATTGAGCGTCGCATCATCATGACGAAGTTCTCATAATGATTAAACTCGACTAGTTAGATCATGTTGGCCGAAAGGAGAACCGTTGTGGACAGAGCGGCATCGACCTCGAGGCTCTCAATAGCACTGTCACCAGCCTTCAGAGGTCGATTTTTAGCCACGACCTCGGGGGCATAGGTTTTCTCAGGATGAAAACCACTCCCACCCTTTTGGCCCTGGGACCTCAGTTTCTTTGGCAGCGGTGCGTCAAATAACTCAGCCTCAGCTAGCCTTTTCTCAGCGTTGGCTAGTTTAGATACTAGGAGAGAGTCATCTGGATCCTTTTCAGAGTTAGAAGGGATCTAGGTGACTGTGGCCTTAACCTTGGCCTTTTTTACCCTTTTTGACTTTGGCTTAGGCTAGGAAGAAGGCGTAAACTGCATGGACACGAAATCGGCAAGACCAACCAATAAGTCCTCGACGATTATCGATTTGTGACCCATTTCCTCAGTAGTTGCGGCGACAGTCACTCCGATGTCGAATTTGATTGCAGGCAAGGCAATTGGAGGATTAGTGGGATCGAATGTGTGATAACCCTGTCCTGTGTTGTGTTAATTAATCATGATTATGCTTGTGAATATGTGTCTAAATTAATTTTGGGTGCTAATTGCTTTATTATTTGAGTTTGTGAAGTAATATCATTTCACCGTAGGAAAATCTGTCTAATTTACTGCTATAATTTGAAAATTGAAAGCCGTAGAGGCGATAGAAACTGGAATTGTCTGTACCATTGTGAATAGCGTGATTTTTAGAACCTATGGTGAAATTTGATTAAAAATTGATTCAGACCAAATTAATTAGATTAAATTGATTGAAATAAGCTTAATTACTTAGCCATAATCAAATTTGATTAGGCAAGCTAATTACACTTATACTCATTCTTTTTGGAGCTTAAAAACTGAAATACACACCTTAGAGAGAGAGAGAGAGAGAGAGAGAGAGGGCTCAACCTTGAAGGTTTTGTAAGGAAATTCAAGAACTAGGTGGATTAGCTCAAGATTTAGCTTTGGTTGGAAGAATTGAAGCTTTGGGTGAGTAATCAAACTCCAAATTATGAGTTCAAGATCATAATTGTGTGAATCCAAAAAGTAAAATGAAGCTAGGAATGAGGTTTGAGTTGAATATGATGAAATTGAAGTTTGTATAGACATGCATGTGAGCATCTACCATGATTATGTATATTTGAGCTTGTAGCATGTTAAACATGTAGAATTAGTGGTTAATTTAGACATTCATCCATGAATTATAGGACTATGGAACTTGGTTGCATGAGTTTTGAAGTTAAAGAGCTCAAACACATGTTTTGTGATAATCATAGAAGAGAGTTAAGTTTGAGTTCATGCTTGCATGGAAATTTAAAGTGATGATTTGCCAATTCATAAAGTTTATGTATAAGAAATGTAATTCTTCAAGTATTAATGTTCAAATATATATTTTTGAAGTTTTTGGGTAAGTTATGCATAAATTTGGCCTTTGGAAATGAGTTTTGAGCTTCAAACAAAGTTATGGAATTTCCAAAATTCGACACCTTCGCTCGAGCGTCAAAATTCTCGCTCGAGCATAAAATGAAGGTAACCAGAAGTTTTGCAGACATTAAGGTCTGCTCGAGCAACCACTCACATCCTTAACTGTTGGCTTGAGTGAGTGGAGTTACGCTGTAGCGTAAAAATGTAGCAACCAGTACTTTTGCAGACCAAAGGGGTCTGCTCAAGTGAAGAGCCCTGTTTTAGAAATTTTGAAAACAGGTTTTATGTTCCATTTTCTGTTCTCTTTCATTTCTAAGAACTCGTAGGCATGCATTGAACCTTGTAGATAAGCTAAAGGAGTAAGAAAGAGGCCTAAGAGAAACAAATAAGTTAAGAACGGATTGAATTGTTTGTGACCCAGTGTGTTATAAAATGTATAAGGTCAAGCACGAAGGCAAATCCAGCGACGGAACACTGTACGTAATATCTTAGTAAAGATATTTTTAAGTATGCTACTTTTCAACTACTACTTCCGTATAATTTTTCACGGATTTTTTGATTTGCATTGTGACCAATGTTTGTATAAGACCATATGAAGAATGTGTAGTGGACCTAAGGCTGTTTGATATTGATTATGAATCTAATCACGAATATGAGATACGTATAAATATGTATATGAATGAATTGGGCCCGAGGCCGTCTGATATGAATGAATTGTTGGTCCCGAGGCCGTTTAATATGTTTGGGCCTGAGGCCGTTTGTTATATTTGATAAGAATATGAACGGGCTTAAAGCCGTTTGATGTGTTTGATAAGGACACTACCTACTAGAGAATTTCATTTATATAACCTCTTTACGTTGGTGTTATTCACTGAACTTTTGCTCACTCCTATTTATATGTATGCAGGCGAGCAAAGAGACGTCCAACCCCAACCTCAGTGAAGCAAGTAAGAGAAGTTCAAGTTTTGTGGAGTCAGCCCAGGTATCTTACGCATGAGACGCCATTTTTATCTTTTTGCATACTCTTTTGCAATCTTAGTGGATCCGTTGGATTATCTATGTATATCTACCTTCTGTTTGGCTGGCCATATAATTGTATGATCCTAAATGTACAAGATGTTCATTTTGGTTTATGGTGTGAGTTATTATTACATATGTGGAAATGGTTTTGGATATGCCATGTAAGCACAACTCATTGGACAAATTTTTTGAGTCTGCTTCCGCTTTGGCCCCTTATTAATATAATACACATTTGATTTTGTGATTACTGGCCGGTTATGACCTTCACCTTCAGGGGCGGGTTTGGGTCATGACAGAACGTCAACGCTCAGAATCTCGGCATCTTCTGCTATGCGTTCTGCCGGCAAGGGCATTTGGAGGTCATCAGCGGCAGCATTGGCATTGAAAAGGTGAAAGATGTTGGGCTTGAGCCGATGTGGATGGCTCGTTGATGGGGTCAGATGTCAAAGCTTGATTTGGGCGAGGTAAAGATGTGGTTTGTTGGGATAAGGCAGTTGGTGGTGTTATACTCCTTCTAGGGACATTGGAGAGTGGAGAGCGACAAGTAGGCGCATAGTTTAGGAGGATGGGAGCCTTGCGTTTTTCGATGGGTAGGTTTAGGAGCCTTTTGAGATCTCAACTCGGAACGTAGGACTGTAGAAAAGATTTGCTTGGCTGGGGAGGAGTTTCAAAAATAAAAACAAGACATTAGAACTAGAGGAACATATATGCTTGAATGTTAAGAGTATTGGACTTTGGGATGACCAAGTTTTTACCCTCATCTTCCCTAAAGATTTATCGACATAGCGGGTAGAAATGAAGATCATCGTCTAGCGCGAACTTCCAATTGCCCGAGATAATCAGGTAGTCATCTCTAGCGCCTTTGTTGGAGTCAGGCAGGTCGGCTATAAGTTTGTATGCGATGGATCTGGGTTTGAGGTAATAGGTGTAGCCTCTAGCAGACTTGAGATCACATATTGTGTAACAAAATTGGATGTTGGCAAGGGTGATCCTAGTGTTTTCTTAGTAAGATAGCTCGACTATGCCGTTGATAACCCTAAACGTATTGATGGCTAATTACATAGGGTTAAATTTGTAGAAATTTAAGACTTCTCGGAAAAGAATGTCACAAGGGAATTTGATTCCGTTCTCAATGATAGATACCACGAGAAAAAGCATGTTGGTTTCTCCAAGCATGATGGAGTCCTCTTTTCCAGCCAACCTAAGATGAACGTCGGCTAGATTGTTGAACTCCTGGAGAAAACACTCTAGTTTACTGAGCGAGTCTACTCTCCATTTAAACATACCCTTGACCTCAGCCGGGAGAAATTTGATAAGGTTTACTATTGAGAAGATAGACTGTATAGGTTTAAGGACCTCGGTGAAACCCTAATGAACACTAGGGCAGGGATTCTGGAGATCTAAGGGAGGGTTTGTTTCAATTTTCCCTAAGTGTGGTTTCTAATAAGTCCCAAATCCTAATTCTATGCAAGAATTACTAAAATGAACAAGACTCAGAGGCAGGAATCTGGAAACAAGCAAGAAAAACAAAAGAAACAAGATTCAAAATTGAGGCAAAGCAAAGAAAGACACAGTAATGGATAGTGCAGTGGCGTGAATTCAAGAAGATGTATAAAAGCAGTGTGCAAGAAATGTAGACAAAATCAAGAACGTGATCAACACTAAATAAGTTAGGGCAAAAACGTGTTGAACAGAGGTATTGAATGCAGATTCAATAGCAACACAAGAACATGCACAAATACATGCACAGATGTGTATAACAATACGACTTAAGAACAATGAAGCATTCGAAGTAAAATAAGGGAAATTTGGAATTTACAGAATAAAACTGAAGAAATGGACATCGAAATGAAGTTTGCTAGAGTCAGACGATGATGATTGCCTGGAATCAAATGGTAAAAAACTTGTCGGAGGGGGTCAATAGAATGGTTGTAGAAAGCTTAAAGGCACAACAATGGAGGTTTGAGAGTTTTATAGAGAGAAAATCTGAGGCAAGAGAGAGGGTTCATATTTGAAAAGTGAAGAAACAGAGAGAGAGGGAAGAGGGTTTTGTCAAAAACCAAAAAGGCGGCAAAATATGATGAAGATGCCTTGAACGACGTGCCTATGCTGACATCAAGCGGCATGAAAGAATTGATGTGACATAATGACACGTGCCAGTCATAAACCAATAAGGCAATGACACGTGGAAGAAACGGTTGGAATAATGGTGCATGACAGCTCATGCCTAGTTGAGATTCTTGGAATTCTTGGACTAGTAGGGTAATGACCTCGGCTAGCGAAGCGATCTCGGTTGAGATGTTAAAGAACTTGATTATTGATTCATGATTCTTGATTCTTGAAGAAGATTTGAGTTCTTGTTTCTTGAAGTCGACGAGTCGTGATCTCAGTCAGAGAAGTACATTTGTAGGTTTCATCACCTCAAGTTGCCAAGGTAATAGAACCTAGGGGCAATTGTGGGGATGTATTTTGAGGATGATGCCACGTGGCCGAGGTGCCATGTGGCTGGTCATGTTTGCCGAGATGATTGCGGCGTTACCGAGGTTCGGTGCGGTAATACCGAAATCCAATATATTTGGATAGAGGACAAGAGTCCTAAATAAGCGAAGACACTTAGTCTAGATAAGGATAAGGCTCTTTATGAGTTTATCCCTATCTAGATGAGAGTCCAAGATAAGCATTGTGCTTAAGTGCTATGAAGTGAGACTTCTAGGAGACGAGGGCAGTGCTAGCTATAAGAGTAAGGCACCCCTGTGGGTCTAAGATATGTTTTTGCTTGTGTATTGAGTACTTGTTTGATATCTTTGAGAGATAAGTTGACTGACTTGATCGTCGGAGTGCCCCCAGGTGGACGAGCCACCGTGGTATTCTCATCTTTTTGTTGGCAGGTGGTTGGCTTAATTTATTCTGCCGCATGCTCTCCAGCTAAGTTCCCTGTTTGATTGTGAGGTCGGAAATCAACACCCACAGTATGTTAGATTGGAGTGTTACGTTTGAAAAAAATACACAAACAAATTTTTGTATGTAACATTGATTTGAGTGTTATGTTTAGAAGAAATACACTAAGGAGTTTTTTTTTTAGAATGTTTACGTTGTTACGTTTGAAAAAAGTACATTAAAGAATTTTTTAATGTGTTACATTGAAGTATTACGTTTTTTGAGGGACACTTTGGAAAGATTGTTAAAAAGCCAGCTTTTTGGCTTTTTAGCTTTTTTAGCCAAAAAAGTCAACTTTTTTACCCAAAACAACCCAGCTTTTTGTCAAAAAAGGCACCAAAAAAGTCAAAAAGTCAGCTTTTTACCAACTACCTAATACACCGCTGAGTATTACATTAGAGTGTTATATTTGGAAAAAACACACTAATGAGTTTTTTTTTAAATATTACGTTTAGTAATTTCAACATTATGAAGAAACTCACATTTTTCCCTCAACACATAACAAGCGCACGTTTATACTTGACCTTTTATGTAATTCACATTAGAATGAGACTTTTAAATTCAAAAAAAAAAAAAAGAAGATCAAACAATTTATAAAATTTCTATTTAAAATTTGTTGATGTTACATTTTTTTTTTCCAAAATTTCCCTAATAAATTGACCATTCAAAAAAATTTGAAGTGTGCCTTTCACAATATTGAAGGTAGATGTGGCGTTTGTATTTCCTCTTAATTTTTCCTCTTTCTTGTCCTCTTTATGGGCCCCCTTCCTTGTCCACCTTTTGGGGCAAAGACTGAGGAAAGGAAAGACTTGAGAAAATCATTGCGAAGTCATCCGTCAATCAAGTAGAATGGAAACGTGATTGAGATCCATGAGAAGTTATTTGTCAGTCTTGGAGGACCGTCACGTATAATTCTAATGATATTATAATTGATAGTGAGTAAAGCTTATAAATTTATGTTAAATAATTAAAAAATATATAAAAATATAATAAATTATAATTGATGAAAAATATAAGCACTGTCAAATTAACAATTTTTCGAGATCCACTCAATTCCATGAGATTGATGCTGTCACCTCAATAGACAAAGAATGATTTGGATAAAACCACATTAGCTCATTAAATGAGAAATTAAATTCATTTAGGCTTTTAAAATATCCCCCTTA
This sequence comes from Camellia sinensis, assembly GCF_055761805.1. Classification (NCBI taxonomy): domain Eukaryota; kingdom Viridiplantae; phylum Streptophyta; class Magnoliopsida; order Ericales; family Theaceae; genus Camellia; species Camellia sinensis. The sequence continues at coordinate 25,283,506 of NC_138969.1, read as the reverse complement.
CATCTTAATTTATTTGTCCATTTTGAACTAGAGGCAAACAATCATTACACATCAATTCGAAATTTAAAATATTTTTACAATAATACTTTTTGTTTTTGAATTGTAAATTGTATTTATGCTTGTGTATAATGGGTAATTTTGAAAGTCTAAAAAAATTTCAATATCCAAAATAGAAAGTAAACCAATATTTTAAGACGGACCAAAATGAAAAGTGGACAAAAAAAAGTGGAACGGAGGGAGTAATTAATTGTAAAAAGTTCATAGTCATATGTTATTTGATTTAAGGTTTAATGACCAAATTTTAAGGGGGCAAAGTGTAATTTACTCTTCTTATAAAAACTAATGATGTATCCAAAAAAAAACCCCCTTAGGTTTTGATCTTTGTAATAAAATAAATTCTGAAATTTAATTTTGTTAATTTAAATCTTAATCTTATAATTTATTTTCAATTTAAATCATTCGCCTATTTTCATTAAGTAAAATTGACAGAAAATAATATTTTAGCTATTAAATACAATATATGTACATAAAATGTCTAAAATATCTTTTTTCATTGAATTTAATGATCAAAATATTATTTTCGCATTGGTTTTCCTTAGCAAAAATATGCAGATAGTTTAAATTGAAAACAAATTAAAAGATTAGAGTTTAAATTGACAAAATTAAAAACTCATGATTTATTTTGTATAAGAGACAAATCATAGGATTTTAAATTTTTTTTTTTAAATTACCCCTAATATATTTATTCTCTACTCGTTTGAATAAAATAAAAGCTAGATTTAGTGTAGATGTTTTTTCTATTATGATTTTTCTTTTCTGAAAATTTTCATAACCATTTGATAACTCTCTCTCCTTTTTGCTTGTTGAATAGAATTGTTTCTTTATTAGTTTTGAGGATATTACATATCAGTGTAATCTATAAAATTAATTAGAAGGGAAAATTAGTTTAAGGTCCCTCTCCCATTTTTAGTAATAGAAGAGATCCACAATATTATTTTATGATGTCTAAGGTCCCTATAGAGAAATTTGATATACCTCACACCTTCAAACCCTCACCCTCCTCTCTCTCTCTCTCTTCGCTGCTCTTTTCTCTCTCTCTCTCTCTCTCTCTCTCTCTCTCTCTCTCTCTCTCTTGTCGATCCAGCTCGCCAACCACTCTCACTTCATCGAAGACTTCGTCCTCTCTTCCGACGACCAGTTCACTCTCTCTGCCAACTGGGACTCCGAGCTCCGCCTCTCGGACCTCTCCACCGATATCACTGTTCGCCACTCAGATCACCACCACCATCATCGCTTCAGATCGCGATCACCGTCGCCATCTGCATCATCGTCTCCCCACAACTTAGCCCCGGCCACCGCTGGTATGCATCGCCGTCACTACTATCATCGCCATCTGAAAGATCACAAGTTCTGTGGTTTTCTAAATTCGATAGTTCAGATTATCTGGGATACATCATTTCTTCAAATGGAATTATCAGAGATAGGATCAGAACCAGAATCAGACTGATTTCTGGTTTTTTTTATCTATGGGGGACTGAGTTTTGATGTATTGGGTGTATGATGTTTCTATATTTGCAGAACGTTCAATTATCTGCTTATCTTAATTCACGGTTGTTACTCTGTTCTTTTCAAACTTATCATTTGTGAATACATTTTCTTTTGTGCTTGAAGAACTATTCAACTCAGGTTAAATCATAATTTCTTTTTATGACAGTGTTGATAGTGTTAAATTTCTCTGGATTTGGGCACTTTTTTTTTTATTACCCTTGAATTTTCTCTGAATGTGGCAATTTTCTCTGGATCGAATTTTATCTAAATTTGACAATTTTCTCTGGATTACCCTTGATTTTTCTCTAGATTACTCTTGAATTTTCTTTGGATTTGACCATTTTCTCTGGATTATCTTTGAATTTTCTCTGAATTTGGTAATTTTCTCTGGATTACCCTTGAATTTTCTCGGGTTTCAATTTTCTTTGATTTTTCTCTGGTTTGAATTTTCTCTGGTAAAGGATTTGAATTTCTCTGGTAAGGACATAGATTTTGAATTTTCTCTGTTCATGATAGCATTTGTTAAGGACATAGAGTTTCAGATCTTTTTTGCTAAAGGGTGTGTGCTTCTTCATATTGCCATCGATCTGGAGAGTTTACTTTGAAAGGAAGCTTGAAATACTCAGCTACGATTGGCTAAGGCAGGTTGTTGGAGACATTGTATTGGCGCTTTCATGGGTATTCTTCCTTGTGTACTCTTGGAGGGAAAAGTATGATTAATTTCAGTAGAATTGAAATGTCTCTTTGATAGAAACAGAAATTTAATGTTTAGCTTTGTACTTTCGAAGGCATTTCAACAAAATCAAAATTTCTCTAGAGAGAAACAGAGAATTTCTCTGGGTTTAATATCTACTTTTCAACTCCAAATTGATTGTTATTATTGCATTTATGGTTATAACTTTGGATTTTTTCTGCATTAGCGATTTTTTCAACAAAATCGAAATTTCTCTAGAGAGAAACAGAGAATTTCTCTGGGTTTGAGAGAATTTCTCTGGATCAAATTGAGGGACCTTAGATATTATGAAAATATTATATGTCCTTTATACTATAAAGTCTTAATACCAGGGACTCTAAAAAAAAAACCCCTAATTAGAAATTAGTGAAATTTTTTATCAATATTAATTATTAAAGTTATAAGTTTTCAATATTTCCGTAATTATTTTTCCCTCTGTGCACTGGATTGCAATTTTTCCATTGGTTTTGTTGAACCGGTATCATAAAGAGAGGGGAATTGCTCGACTACCCCCACTAGCCAAGTTATATAAAGTAGATTTGAAAAAATAAATTAGATAAAAATGACTTTAAAAGAAAAAGAATATTTTTAAGTATAATGCGAGGGCGAAGACTGAGGAAAAATGTATTCCTCTTTTGGCCCCTCTTCCTTGTCCTCTTTATGGGGCGAAGACTGAGGAAAGACTTGAGAAAGTTATTGGAAAGTGATCCGTTAACCAAGTAGAATAAAAAGGCAGGGTTAATTTAATTATGTTAATAATTTTTTAATTATTAGTAAATATTTTTTTTATTTTTTTTATTTATAAACTTGTATTATTAACTTTTTTTAATTATAAAAATCGTTTACATACATTTTTTAAGAGGTGATTTAGAAGTGAGAGTAATACATTTTTATAGTTGAGGAGTTTAAAATATATAAATTCATATTTAAGAAAGATAAAATAATATTTATTAATAATTAAAAATTTCTGGTGTAATCAACTCTAAAATGGAATTAAGATCGTCTCCATTCCACTGGACTGTTACTCTCTCCTCAAAAGACAAAAGAATGGTCCGAATGAAATCCCCTAAGCTCATCAAATGAGAAATTGAGAAACTAGAATCATTTAAGCTTTTAAAATAGGTGGTGTTTGATAAGGCTGAAAATTAAAAATTCAACACTGAAAATTAAGTATTGAAAACTGAATGCTAATTTTTTTTAAGTTGAAAAATTGTTTAATAAAAATTTAAGTGTTAAATTAAAAATTATTGTTTGATATGGATAAGATAAAATTTGAAATTTATTATTTTTAAGTTGAATATTTTAATTTTTATATTGTGATAATAGTGGTGGTGGTGGTAGTGGTAGTGGCAGTGGTGGCAATGGCGTGGTGGTGGTAATGATGGTAGCGATGATGGTAATAATAAAATAATGATGATGTTTATGACAACAATGACGAAGGTGATGGTGGTGGTGGCGGCAACAACGACGACATGATGGTGGCGGTGGTGGTGATAGTGGTAGCGGTGGCATGGTGGTGGTTGTAGTGATAGTGCTAGTGATGGTAGTGGTAGTGGTAGTGGTAATGATGGCGGTGGCGGTGGTGGTGGTGGTGGCATGGTGGTAGTGGTGGCGGTGGAACGATGGTTGTGGTGGTGGTGGTGGTGGTGGTGGTGGGGCAACGGTGGTGGTATAATAGTATATATCGATATTTATGTTTAATATTTTTAAATTCAATCAGAATTAAGTAAGTTTTATACGGCTTAAAATTTTCTTAAATTTTAGCTTACATTTTAGGGAGCACTTAAATCAAATGGGCTTAATTAATTATCACTTAATCAATTCAATTTTAAGTGTTGAATCATATCATCAAACACTCTCATAGGGTGTGGCTTGTGTCCCATCCGTAATCGAAATGGATTGGATTGTTGGGTTTCGTGGGTCTATCATGGGGCCCATATCGATGATCCGAACTGTTGAATGTGTAGGGTTCGTTGAGTACTTCATTTATGCAAAAAAATCACGTTGATCGGATATCGATATCCACTTGATCAGATCACATTTCTATTAATGTTCAGAATGATTTGAAATTTTTTTTTAATAGAAATGTGATCAAATCAAGTAACAATTGATATTCGATTAACATACTTTTTTGTAGGGATAAAGTATTTGATGAGTCTTACACATTGAATTGTTTGGATTATCGATGTGGGTTCCGTTATGGGCTCACAGAAACCCAACAATACGTTCCAGTTCAAAACCGGACTGGAGACAAGCCTCTTTTAAAATAATAAACCGGTGAAAACGTAATCTAGAGGAAATTAAATGGAGTGGAATTTTTTTTTTTTCAAATTATACCGGTAGTTCCTATATTTTACTTCTTGAATCATTTTTGGTTCTCACAATTTTAATTGGCTCAATTTTGACATTTAATTTTAGATTTTGTTTCAATTTAGTCTAATTGATAATACCGTTAGCATTTTTTAAGGAAAATTATTACTAAATTAGTTTAGATTAACTAACTGAGTTGAGTAAGTTTATAATTTTGTCTTTTAAAATATGACACGTGACACTTATAAGAACCAAAGGATAAGAGTTGTAATTAATTGAACTAAATTGAAATAAAATCATAAATTTATAGTCAAAATCGAATAAATTGTAATTATAAAGATTAAAATAATATAAGAACCAAAGGATAAGAACTACTTTCATAATTGGTCATTTTTTATATTGACAAAATAAAAATATCATTAAAGATATAAAATTAAAGGTACAGAGAAAAAAAATACATTGAGAAATATTGAGAGAGTGCAAACTCCACTCTTACTACCACTCACATCCTTACAAGTTGTCTGATAATGTTTCCGTAAAATCTAATAATATATTTATTCTCTATTCTTTTTAAATAAAGTAAATGTTATATATGTTTCTTGTATCTAGCTTTTTCTTTTCTCTTTCATATGGGTTGAATAACTGTTACTGGGAAGAATTGTGATTAAAAAACTAATTTATATATTCAAATTTCAGACACAGTGCTTAATCACAATTTATATAATGAGATTTATTATAAATAAATATGATAAAAAAAATTATCATAACATTATTGAAATTTTTAACTTGGCAAGTTAATTTCAATCAATTTAGTGATAATTTTCTAAAAAAACACTAACGATATTATCAATTTGATTAAATTGATGCAAAGTTTAAAATTAAGTGTCAAAATTAAGCTAATTAAAAGAATATGGGCTAAAATAATACAAGAAATAAAATATAGGAATCACTGGTGTAATTTATCTTTTTTATTTTTCTTGACAACTTGCAAATTTGTCAGAGATATGGCATTGCATCCAACAATGTAAGTTTGTGCAGTGTTTGATTAATAGATTTGAATAGATATTTAAAAATGAAAAAAAAAAGTAAAAATAAATGAAATGTGAATGAAATATATATAATTATATTTTACATATTTTTTTTATTTTCAAATTTCTACTCAAATTTATAAATCAAATATAGTTTTAGTATTGAAAAATAAATAATGATGGAAACATCACATGGGTAAATAGTAATAGTAATATTAAATTACTCAAACATCAACAACAGTTATATACGGAAACCAAATTTTTTATTAAATAATGATCAAATATTCCATATGAGTGTAGGATTTATAAATTCCATATAAGACATTTAATCATTTATCTAATAGAAAATTTGAGACTTATAATATTTTCCTATACAATACAATTGGAGTATTCTTTCATTGTGTTAGTGGAGATTTGCGAGGCATTGTGTTAGTAATATTAAATTATCATATTTTCCTATATGATATATTTTCTATTTTTATTTAATAGAAATTGTAATTTAATAAGCATCACATTTTATCTAGATCAGTTTAAAATATGAAGTTATGCCACTCTTTCAAATTCAAACTAGTGGTTTTTTATGATATTTTTGTCGTACTTTAGATTATAATTTAAATTGACTTTGATTAAGAGATTTTATAATATTTAATTATGAATTGAAATGGTTTTGATTATGAGGCGCTTTTGGCACCAATTTATTAGTTTGCTTGTTTTTTGAGCTTATTTTCATGTACGGTAAACTTTTTAAAATATTGTCATTTTTTTAAGTCCTTTATGGTCTATACAATCTTAAAATTATTTTTTTTAAAAAAAAAAACCACTAAAAACAAAAATAATTCAAATTTTATTAAAAATTATTAAAATTCTTAATCATATATACTATTCTTAATCAGATACTTCAACCACTATAAGGGTGGTAAAAAAGTAGAAAACATACATAATAAAAAATCGAAGTACTACAAAATCACTATAGGCTACAAATGAGTGTTGCGATTGGCCAAATATCAAAGTCCAACTTTCCTTCTATCAAGTACTTTCACAATTTGGCAAATATAGAAGTCTAATTTTTTTGAGTGTTGTGAGAACATCTTTCAAGTTGATCCTTTCTTAGGTGATTCTACAAAGCAACTCAAAGCCAATTCCATGATAGATGAAACACATTGGAGTACTACCGAGTGAGGTGTTCTTTCCCTGGCTTAAGCAAGTTAGCGTCTATAATATGAGAGATTGAATTTGGTAGTGATTCCCTCATCCAACGGCCGTCCGTTTTCATCTCTTCAATGAACTTTTCATCAGTGAGCTTCACTCTTGTGAATGTTTCTTTCAATAAAATTGCATAACTGTAAGCTTCACAGTTTGTGGATACTAATCCTTCTAATCCAAACTCTACATACAATCAAAAGAAATAGTATGTTGTCAAGAAAAATACAAAAGTTGGGTGTATGGTCATGCCAACAAAATTATTGCATATTTGACAATTAAAAGTCGTTGAATTTCTAAAAATTTATTCAAAATTAGTAACTATGGGAAGGACGCGAATAGTCTCAAAGGTACGAAATGTTTGAATACATTCACCATAATAACTACATTTTTTTCAAGTTCTTCGAGGTCATAATATTTGCTTGATAGATGATAAAATAATTCATTAGTTGACTACTTACACATTCTACAACCATATGTAGTGGCTGAAAATAGTACAAAGCATACATGATAAACAATCCGAGTAAACAATCCAAGCAGTTCATAATCACTACAGCTAGAAATGTAGCTACGTACGGATGCATTTGATTGACTTTTTGAAGTATAGCGATTGGTAAGGGGCCTTTTTCCTTCTTCAACTCTTTTTCCTTTTACTTTTTTGAGTAATGCAAGGACATCTTTCATGTTGATCATTTTCTTAGGTGATTCTACAGAGCAATTCAAAGCCAATTTTATGATGAATGATACGCACTGCAGTATTACTGCGGTGAGGTGCTCTTCCTCTAGCTTAAGCAAATTAGCATCTATAATATGAAAGATTGCATTTGACAGTGATTCTCTAATCTAATGTTTTATCGTCATGTCTTCAGAAAACATTTCATCAGTAGGTTTCACACTTGTAAATGTTTCTATAAGTAAGATTCCATAACTATAAACATCAAAAGTTGTGGATACTATACACACAATCCATAATATTAAAAATGCTCATGAATGTCAATCCAATTATAACATGTAATTTGATGTGCACGAAATTAATCTATCGAAGCCATTTGTAAAAAGAACAAAGTATGACAAGAAAGAAGATGAAAAGATGCCCCAAAAAAAAAATAATAATAAAAAAAAAAAAGAACAAGAGAAACATGATGTTTGTGGAGAAGTGGTTTGGAAATACTCTAAGATTCAACCAGACGTTATTGATCCTCTGATAGCTACTTGAAAAAATAATGAACACTCCGGTTGGGGTTGTCGGAATTAGCATTCCGACGGACAAGTTAGTATTCTCTCAAGTTTGCTTTTATTTCAAGTTACTTTTTTATTCTCACTTACCTCTCTTTGGTTGATGTTCCTCTATTTTATATTTACCTTCTGGGCCCACGGGTTAGGCCCACTCTTAATCTCGCGCATGATTGCTTATTCGGCCTTCCGGTTGTGCGCTGGTTCCTACTCGGCTCCTTATGTGGCCGATTTGTATATTTGACTTCAAGAGCCCTTGGACAAAGTTGAATTGTTTTTGACTTGATTTCCTACAAATTCATTTGGCCTTCCTTCGTATATTATATTTGGCCCCCACAATTGACCCCCAAACATCCGACTAACGCCAATTAGTCGGCATGTTTGGTTTTATACATGGAAAGTCAAAAATACGACGCTTGCACTCCCTCTAATACTGAAGCGTCAGAATGACCACGGTTTAGAAATCATTATAATTTCCCGCCCCTTCGTACGCGTTGTTCATTTAATGCGATTTGAAACCGCGCTGTCCCTTTGAATATTTTTTGAATATGTAAGGCTCTTTGGTTGCCTCTCAGCATCTCTTTCATTTCACGACCTTTGCAACTTCCATCTGCTCCCCATTGTCCTTCTCTCTCTACCCTGTAAGTTCTTCTCTTATTTGCTTTTCTTCCTCATTCCAACTCCCATTTTCTTATTTGTTTTTAGTTTAGAGTATTTTTTATTCTGACTCGAATGGCAAAACATTTGAAAGCTCTTCTTTCTACGGACCGTGTTTCCGCTTTCCGACGCCACTTTTTCATTCCAGACGACGTCCATCTGTCACTTGTGGCAGATAGCGTAGTTGACATGGAGAGGACTAATGCGAGTACGATTATATTTCCTCTCCTGTCAATCGTTGAGGGCAGAGTCCGTTTCCCCCTTCACCCGTTTTTGAGGACCGTCCTTCGCTACTGGGGTCTACTCCCTTCTTAACCTAACGTAAACTTTTACCTAATCATAATGGGAATAATAGAACTAAATCGTTGATTTAGGCTTAATCTTGGAATTCCTGCTATTCGGCATTGTTATGCCTTGGCGAAATTTTCTGGTCGGCAGGGATGCTACTTCCTCAGGGCCAAGGACATCGACCACCATTTGGTGACTATGCTTGCTAGCTCTGGCAAGCGTGTTGACGATGTCATGGTTGTTGTCCGAGGCAACTGGGAATTTGGCGAAGGCGAAGAATGCCTAGATCCTGTGCCTAGACAAAAGATGAACCAGGTGGCCGTACAGTCCCATTTTTTCATGCATTTCTTATACATTCATTTGGCTTAGATTCCATGTACTAATCGTTTCATTTGTGCAGGTAACGATTTGAAGAAAGTACTTATTTTGGCCGACGACGTTGTGCTTCAACAAGTCAAAATCGCACTAGAATTTTTGGCCGTCCCAACCTCCACAAACAAGGGTGGGCCACCCATGTACTATTGCGATTAGAACCTACATACGTTACTTTTTCGGCGGCGAATCACATTCCGATTCCCAGGGGCAAACAGCAGCTCACGACACTCATTTTTCCAAACTACAAGAGCCTTAAGGAAATTGGTCTTGGTGATTTGGATTTGGAGCAAGGTGGTGAAGTCCGAAATCAAGTCGCCGAACAACCAAACCAGGCTAACTTGGAGGAAGTCAACGCGGCTCTCAACTTGGCTTTTGAGGAAATCAGCATTAACCCTCCATCCACTTTAGGCCGAGTTGACACATCGTTGGAAGACGATATTTTCACTGATTTAGGAGATCTTCCTGGCACGGATCCTGAAAACATGGTTGAGGAATCGCTTGCACAAATGGCCAGAAGAAAAAATGCCGAGAAGATGGCAACGCGAAGAAGGGCCGAGGCCGCCAGATCTGAGCCTCCACCACCTATTCAGACTGATTCTTCTCCACCGGCTCCGATTGAGGAAACAGCTCTCGCTGAGGAAACGGAGCAAGTTATTGCCACCGAGTCTATCATTAAACAATCGGACGACCTATTGGCCTAACAGAGGGGGGAAAAATGCCCCGCTGAGATTGGAGCCTATTCTTCTGATGACTTAATCGATAAACAGCCATGCATAGAAAAATCGCAGGATTTGACGGCGCCATTTATCATCCAGCCCAGAATAAAGAATGCGCCGATTTTGGCTGATGCATCAGCTTGGAAGGACCTCGCCGTGACCCTAAGCATGGCCTCGTCGATTTCCTTGCCAATAGACAGGGATGCGTTATGTGCAGAGCCGGACGTGGTGTCGATAGCACTAGCTGCTCAGTCAGCGATATTGGTACGTACTTTGACTCTTTTTATTTCGCTTCTTTTTATGCCGAATAACTGACACATGTTTTGTTTCAAGCGGCAAGCAGAATTACAGAAATCGGCCACCGTCAATACGACGCCATAGAGCAAATCGGCTTACGTAAAGCCAAAATTGAAACCAAAAAGGGCAAGGCTAAAGAGGCGTTGGCCGAATTGGCGATGGCATCTCTTAAGGCCGACTCTGAAACTAGGAAGGCAGAGGAAGAGCGAGCAAGGGCCAATGTTGAGGAAGAGAAGGCTAAACGCTCTGATCTTCTCAGTATAGCCGCCGAAGATAGAGCGAATACGAGTGACGAAGCGCTCAAGTTGGCCAAGGAGGCGATTACGAAGTTGGAGGCCGATTTGGAAGAATCGAAGAAGGCGAAAGAAATTGCCGACTCCGAGGTTTCCAAAGCGTTCGATGCTGGCGAGAACACTGCCTTGGAAAAATATGTGTAGGAAGTACCCAAATTTGAAAATCGGGGATTCAAACACGGCTGGCTCAAAGTCCTGATGGCCGCTAATGTGGTATTGGAGCAGCCAATTCCATATGAGCAGCTAAAGATTAAGCCGTTGGAGTTTGACGCTGAAGAATAAGTAGTATTTAAGTAATTTTGCTTTTTGTTTGGTATTTTCTTGTATGTAGATTTTTGCTTATTTCGTTTAGAAGTTATTTGTAAGGTAGGTTTCATGCATAAAATGATGATTGTTTGTACTCAATTTATTAATGAAAATTTCCTTTTTGTCTCTTTTCTCTGTGTGCTAATTAACAACTAAGTAGGAGAGTGCAACACCATTTGGCGATGAATAATTTGAATTAATGGTCAAAATAAAGCAAGACAATGTATCTCAATTCAGCTATAATATAGTATGCCGAGTTCAATCGTACGTTTGCCGAGTAACATATATCACTTGTAGCATGTAACCTTATCCACTGAATAAAATATTCGGCTTAAAGCTAAACGTCTGACCAAATGAGGCAATGTATTGTCATTCGGCTATATCATTAGATACGGACTACCGTGACGTATTGCCCTTGTCCCATTTGGGCATGTTGTTCCAAATGCCGAATAAAACATATGGCGCGTGCCAATTTGGACGTCGTTCCAACGCTGAATCACATGTGTCACTTGTAGCGTGTAACCTTAACCTCTGAATAAAATATTCGGCTCAAAGCTAGAAGTCTGGCCAAATGGGGTAATGTATTGTCATTCAACTATATCATCAAATGCCAACTACAGTGACGTATTTGCCCTTGCCCCATTTAGGTATGTCGTTCCAATTGCCGAATAAAACATATGGCGTGTGCCAATTTGGACCTCATTCCAACACCGAATCACATGTGTCGCTTGCAGTGTGTAACCTTAACCTCTGAATAAAATATTCAGCTCAAAGCTAGGCGTTTGGCCAAATGGGGTAATGTATTGTCATTCGGCTATATCATCAGATGCAGACTACAGTAACGTATTTGCCCTTGTCCCACTTGGGCATGTCGTTCTAAATTCTGAATAAAACATATGGCTTGTGCCAGTTTGGACGTATTTCAAACCCTACTACTGACGCGGAGTTAACTGTAGGGCGCATCGGAAATGCTGCATTCGCAATTAATGAACAAAGTATCTAGTATTTAAGAAGTTGCGGGCGTTGTGGAACAAATCTGGCACAGATGACGATAATGAACAGGCAAAAATCGATAATTTGAGGAAGAGCAGAAACTTGAGTTAGGCCATAGATGTCTCAAAGACTGTTCTTCAACAATAAAGGAGAAGCAAAAAGTTTGGCTGAACTGGACACTGAAATGCATTGTGTTTCCTGAGGCGAAGCTCAAAGAACGGGGGATGTAACAGCGGAGGAGAGAGAGAGAGACGTCGGTCGCCCAGACGTCGGAGAAGGTCCCCCAAAAGAGGTGATGTAGTTGAGTCACCCAAGGATGGGGTGCAGCAATGAGGGGGCTTAAAGAGTCATAACGCTGGTCATAACGCTGCGCGAAGTGAGCCGAGCAGAGCTCCGTGCCCATTGAGCTTTTCTAATTTCGTTAGGAATAAACTGATGACTGAAGCGGATTCGATTGTCCGCGATCAAAATGCGGCAATCGAGTTTGCATGACAGATTTTTTCGCCCAAGGTCCAGCAATCAATGGTTGGTCGACCTAATTACGAAGTTTTTCGGGAGGGCATCCATAGAGCGGTAAAGGGACTATATACCTCTTATGAAATCGGTATGCGTCTTCATGCCATGTGAAAAGAGATAGAGCAGAAAGATGGCCACATTCGGAGTTTGGAACATCGTGCAAAGAAAGTCGAGAACGAACTGAAAAAAGCTAAGGCTTCCAAAACGCAGTCAGTGAGTCAAATGAACCCGATCGTGACGGAAAGAGTAAACCAACGTCTTTTGGATCATGCGATTGCCGACCGAGATATGGCGACCATGTTCGCAAGAGAAGCAATAAGAACGAAGGCCTATGAACAAGGTTTTTTTGACGGCCAAAAAATTGGTACTGAAAAGACGAAGGAAAAGTTAGCTGAAGATGTCTGTTGGTGCAAAAATCGTGGATTTAAGCATGGATGGATTAAGGCTCTGCAAGCTGCGGGTATCGACTTGGCGTCACCTCTATATCAGAATTGCAAAATTCCCTTCGAAGCTTACGACACCGAGAAAACCGATGATAAAGAGGGTGCCAAATAAATTTAGATATCAATGCACATTGTATTTTTGAATTTGTCAAAAGCCATGTATTTGCGCTTATTTAATGAAATAAATATTTGCTACATTGTTTCAATTAATGTTTGTATTTACTTGTGACAATCATATATTGATCCATGCCATGCTATTGCCAAATTTGGTCCTTCCGAATTCAGAGGATTACTTAGCCGTTTGTGGTTATAAACGAAGGGCGCTCCGAACTCGAAAACTTATTCAACCCAAAAATGACTTCCACGAATGGGGCTCCGATTTCAGAGTCTTATTGTGCGCTAATTGTGATATCCATGAAGGGCGCTCCGAATTCGAAGGTTTATTCGGCCCAAACGTGACATCCATGAATGGGGCTCCGAATTCGGAGTCTTACTGTGTTGGCTAATTGTGATATCCACGAAGGGCGCTCCGAATTGAAAGGCTTATTCGGCCCAAACGTGACATCCACGGATGGGGCTCCGAATTCGAAGTCTTATTGTATTTTCCAATCATGATACCCACGAATGGCGCTCCGAATTCGGAGGCTTATTTGGCCCAAACGTGACATCCACGAATGGGGCTCCAAATTCGAAGTCTAATTATGGGCCAATCATAATATCTACGAAGGGCGCTCTGAATTCGAAGGCTTATTCAGCCCAAACATGACATCCACGGATGGGGCTCTAAATTCAGAGTCTTATTGTGGACCAATCGTGATATCCATGAATGGCACTCCGAATTCGGAGGCTTATTCGGCCCAAACGTGACATCCACGAATGAGGCTCTGAATTTGGAGTCTTATTGTATTTTTCAATCGTGATATCCACGAATGGCACTCCAAATTCAGAGGCTTATTCGGCCCAAACGTGACATCCATAAATGAGGTTCCGAATTCAGAGTCTTATTGTATTTGCTAATCGCGATATCCACGAATGGCGCTCCGAATTCGGAGGCTTATTCGGCCCAAATATGACATCCACAGATGGGGCTCCGAAATTGGAGTCTTATTGTGGGCCAATCGTGATATCCACGAAGGGCACTCCGAATTTGGAGGCTTATTCGACCCAAACATGACATCCACGGATGGGGCTTCGAATTCGGAGTCTGATTGTGGGCCAATCGTCATATCTACGAAGGGCGCTCCAAATTCGGAGACTTATTCAGCCCAAACGTGACATTCACGGATGAGGCTCCGAATTCGGAGTCTTATTGTGTTGGCCAATCGTGATATCCACGAAGGTCGCTCCAAATTCGGAGGCTTATTCGGCCCAAACATGACATCCACGAATGGGGCTCTGAATTCGGATTATTTTTGTATTTGCCAATCGTGATATCTACAAAGAGCACTCCGAATTCGAAGGCTTATTTGGCCCAAACGTGACATCCACGAATGGGGCTTCGAATTCAGAGTCTTGCTGTGTTGGCTAATTGTGATATCCACAAAGGGTGCTCCGAATTCGAAGGCTTATTCGATCGAAACGTGACATCCACGGATAGGGCTTTGAATTTGGAGTCTTATTGTATCTTCCAATCATGATACCCATGAATGGCGCTTCGAATTCGGAGGCTTATTCGGCTCAAACGTGACATCTACGAATGGGGCTCCAAATTTGAAGTCTGATTATGGGCCAATCGTAATATCCACGAAGGGTGCTCCGAATTCGGAGGCTTATTTGGCCCAAACATGGCATCCACAGATAGGGCTCTGAATTGGGAGTCTTATTGTGGGCCAATCGTGATATCCACAAAGGGCACTTTGAATTCGGAGGCTTATTCGGCCCAAACGTGACATCCACGAATGGGGCTTCGAATTTGGAGTCATATTGTATTTGCCAATTGTGATATCCACGAATGGTGCTCCGAATTCGGAGGCTTATTTGGCCCAAACGTGACATCCATGAATGGAGCTCTGAATTTGGAGTCTTATTGTGGGCCAATCGTGATTTCCACTAAGGGCGCTCCGAATTCATTATTAAACCATTATTAACGAGACTGCGATAAGAAAGGGCATTGCATTAGGAAATTTGAAAGATGTATACACAACATATCCACAAAAATTCGAAACAAACTAGCACGCCATACAAGTTGGCTTAATGATAAAATTTGCACAAATGTGTGGAATTCCAAAGGCGTGGCAAACTTCTCCTAGCCATGTCTTTGAGCCGATACGCCCCTATTCTGGTGATTGAATCAACCTGATAAGGGTTGTCCCAGTTGGGGCCTAATTTTCCGTCTGCTAGATTCTTGGTAGCAGGAAGCACTTTCTTGAGGACCAATTCTCAGGGATATAACGACGCAACTGTACGCGCTGATTATATGATTTAGCGAGTTGTTGCTGATACCACACCATGCATGCAAGGGCACGATCTCGGTGTTCTTCAATCAGAGTCAAGTCTAAGGCCAACATCATGTCATTACGACCCATGTCAAAAACCTTGGATTTTAGCGTGGGTAGGCCGATCTCCAGGAGGATAACTTCCTAGGTTCCAAAGCACAAAGCGAACGGCATTTCCCCAGTGGATCGCCTTAGAGTAGTGCGATGAGCCCACGACACACTAGGCAACTCTTCGACCTATCTACCCTTAGCTTTTTCCAACCTTTTCTTGATGCCGTCCAGGATGACTTTATCGGAGGCCTCCGCCTGACCATTGCTTTGTGGATATGCTGGCGAGGAAAAGTAGGGCCGGATACCATACGTGTTGCATAATTCTTGGTAGACGCCATAATTAAATTGGGTGTCATTGTCTGAGACAAGTGCTCTTGGTATGCCGAACCGTGTTATGATGTTTTTTCCATACAAAACACTTAACATCGACATCTCGAATATGTGTTAATGCCTCTACTTCGACCCATTTTGTAAAATAATCTGTTACGAAAATAATGTGCTCGTGCTCTTGCTCTATTCTCATCGATTAGGAAAGCACTTCGGAAATAATGTATTACAAGACGTTTGTTAAACTCGGCTTTACTGACTCAGATTTGTTGCCGACCAATTACCCATTATTCGGCTTTAACGCTAACCCCGAGTATCTTTTGGGCAAGATCACACTACCAATTTAGGCAGGCACCAGATTAGTAGATGTTGAATTCCTGGTTGTCAAACTTCCATCACCATACAGTTTCATCATGGGAAGAACTTAGTTGCATACCATGTAAGCTGTGCTAAGCACCTACCATCAATTACTTCGTTTTTCGACTGAGTACGGCATTGAACAAATTCGGGGCTCTCAGAAATCGGCACAGGCATGCTACCTTGTTGTTGCTGCAAAGAGACCAAAGGAACTGGAAGTGAATTCGATTGAAGTATCGGATCGGGAGAGCCTTGATGACATTAGGAAAATCCCCAGCAAAAAGGCAACTGAAGAACTGTATCAGATCGAAATTAATGGGAGTCCTAACAAGTTCTTCATGATCGGCACTTCCTTGGACGAAGTTGACAGACACGAGCTTGTATCCTTCTTACTCGGTAACCTCGACTTGTTTGCGTGGACACCATACGAGATGCCAGGGGTGGATCCTTCTGTGGCCCAGCACCGCGTAAACGTTCATCCAAAATGTAATCCAATCATTCAGAAAAGTCAGCGATTAGCCGCGGAGCATGCTTCAGCCGTTGTCTAAGAAATTGACTGATTGCTTGATAACGAAGCAATTCGCGAAGTAACTTATCCTACATGGTTGTCCAATATCATGGTTGTAAAGAAAAAGAATAGATCTTGGCGTGTTTGTGTGGATTTCATGGATTTGAACAAAGCTTGTCCCAAGGATTGTATTCCTCTCCCCAAAATAGACCAACTCGTAGATGCAACCGCACATCATCAACGCATGAGCTTCTTGGACGCCTACAGAGGCTATCACCAAATTGCCATGCATCCAGAGGATCAAGAAAAGATCGCATTCTTCACCCCAAGAGGAACCTATTGCTACAAGGTCATGCCTTTCGGGCTGAAGAATGCGAGGGCAACTTACCAGAGATTGGTTATTGCCATGTTCAAGGAACAGCTCGGCCGCACCATGGAAGTATACATCGACGACATGGTGGTTAAATCCAAGGAAAATCACGCCCATCTAGTGTAGCTCGACTTTCTTCGCGCCCCCTTTAAGAGAGCTCGAATTGGTCCTATAGTTCGGACTCCTGTCACGATTTTGAATCTAATCTCACAAAGTGCAATGTGAGATTGATAAACACCAAAAAGTCCAATCCGGCAAATCATTTTAGAAAATCGATTTTGAATCAAATAATGTCAAAACTGGACTGCTTTGCCAAATTACAGAGTCGCCACCTAAATATTTTGTTTTTGGGAAATTTAGGAAACCCTGACTCGTGCCAAAGGCCACGTGTCCGTCATCACCAAAGTTACCTCAGCTTAGGAACTTGCGTATGAGAGGGGAAGGTCCTGAAATGAGCACCCCCGCTCGCCCGATCAAAGATCAGCCTCTACTATCATGATACGTTGTTTTATAAACACATGTGTTCTTATTCCGATTATCAGCTAACATTACTATGTGACGTACACAAGTAAGTATAGACTAGTCGCAAGACTTGGAACAATTCAACTCACGTTTGTTTTGAAAATGGTTTGAATTTGCCATCTCAAGTGGACTTAAAAACACGGATTTGCCATCAAACAAGTGGGCTTAAAACATGAATTGCCATTTCGCAAAATAGGCTTAAAACTCTTATTCGTCGAATTGTTCCAATTCAAACAATCAAGCCTTCATCCACAGGCATTCATGCAGTTTAGCAAATAAGCACATAGCCTCATGGAAAGCATGCTATCATGGCATCACTCACACTCATGCAAGTATGCTAAAACGTAAAGACTCACCGAGTACTCCAAGCCAAAACGAAAGCTAATTAGAAGCAATGCATAATCCTAACTATGTTAAGATATCTAATGCAACACATGCAATATAAAATTAATAGGCTTGGCTACTAATATGGTATTTGCAATAATTTGATAACATGCTTTAGAACACGTATTCAAAGAAGTGTATTGAAATTGCAATGCAGTTTGAATGATGCGCCGAGCGTCCATGCATGCAAGACAAATGAATGATGCAAACATGCAAGCATAAAGTATGCTAATTGAAACATGTCCCTAATCTAACCATCGAAAGCGAATAAATAAAAGGGAGAAAGATGTGGGGTTAGAAGACATGCGCACACGCACGCACACTTATTACAACATTGCGCCCTCGCAAAGGAGGGTCCGAATGAATCAGCTAAGCTACACTAAGCTAAGCTAATTATTACAAAACAACTAATTAACTAACTTAGCTAATTAATTACAAACTGAATTAATTAATTAAACACTTAACTAATTACTTACAAAAAACAACAAAGCTGATGAACTAATTAGCTAGAAAATTTAAATGAAGGGCCTTGGGAAACGAAGGATGCTTGCATGCTCGGTTTGCTTCCTCCGAGGAATCCATCGCTTTGCCTTTGGATGCCTCTGTTTGCACTCGTTTGATCTTTGTAAATTGTGCCAACTCCCAGAATGCCTCTGCTCTAACTCAGGAACATACCGATGCAAAATTCATTTGTGGCCGGTCGGCTACCAATGGTGGCTGTCGGCTACCATTTGTGGCCGGTCGGCTGCTTCAACTGGCCAGTCGGCCACTGCTTTCCTAGATTTCCCTTTTTTGCTGCAACAGAGAGCAAACAAAGGCAAAGCAGTGTATTCCAAGGAATATATGTGTGTACTTCTACCCTCTTTATCATCTCTCAAGCTCAAAGGAGTGTAGCTCTTAGCTCTCAAGCCATCAATCAAGCATTTTTAATGTATGACGACTAGAGAACCAAGTTTGTACAAGGTCAATGAATGCACAAACAAGACCAAAACAACTACCACCCTATCATGCATGATCAAGGGTGACGGTGACCAAGAAAAATGGCACGTTTCATCACTTTGGGTATGAAACGTCCCATTTTCCTTGTGTTTGGATTAACGTCCGATCCAAACACATGTAATGCAACACAACATGCTTAACTTGCTTAAGTTTTACTTGTCATGTTTTATTTACTCATTTTAATTACCGATCCATTCTTTAACCGGTTAAGTCCAAAAGATGAGAGTCCTCTAATGGAAAGAGGGCTTAAGCCACAAGTACCTTGAGCATGAAAGAGGCCTCATGCTCTTGTTAATGAACTCCCGAAAGAATTAAACCATTAGGCATGAGGGTCTCAATTCCACACTCAAGCTAACAAGAGGCTCAAAGCCACTTTCAAAACAAACTAAAGAGTGAAGAATAGAGGGAGGTTGCAGATATTTCAGTGCCGACATGGCATGCAAAATGACACTAAATCATGCAAGCAACACATGCAAGTCATGTTTAAGAGCCTAACTCATTAAGCTAGTGAAGACCATTACACTATAGCCATGCAATACAAGCCTCAACTGACCAAACCAGCTTAGAATAGAGTTAAAATATGCCAAAATAGTGGCTAAAACTTGTTGAGATTAAGGCACAAAAGGCTAGAAAAACATGCTTATATGTTAGCTTGCAAACAAGACTCAAGAGCAACTCTAAAAAAGCAATGAAAGAGTGAAGCAAATGAGCATGTGACAGAGCTATAAACACTGAAATTACATGTAAAAAGACACTTCAACATGCAACCATCTCATGCAAATCAAGTTTAAAGGGCTAGAATGCCAAGCTAGTGAGGCTATTTGCACTACAACTATGCAAAACAAGGCTCATATGACCAAGACAACCCAAAACAGAGCTAAAACCAGTAAAAACAGTAGCTAAAATATGCTTGAATTAAGTAAGTTAAACCACAAAAACATGCTACCATAGGATGCTAACTAGGCAAGCAAATGAGACACAAAGAGGGGAGGCTAACCCCTCCATTTTTGGACTTCAAAACATGTTTTCCACCACTGAAATAACCCTAAATTTTAGTGGTTTAAAGGCCTAAAAATTTTGATTTTAATATGCTAAAAGATGGTGCAAAAAACTTCACAATTAAGAAACCAGAAGAGTAAACCACCCCTTAGCACAAAATGGCTTCAAACCACCATATTAAGCTTCAAAAATCAGAGTTTTTTGTAGTTGAAAACTAGGCCCAAAACAGTATAAGAGGGTAGCCAAGCAAGTGATTAGAACTAAGCTTATAAGATAAGCAATATACCTCTTGAAGCACAACACAAAACAGTCACAATTTTGAGCTAAAACCACCCTTAGGAGCTCAAACTAAGCCTCAAAGAACCTCAACTCCAAGATGAGGATGTTTGGTTAAGGGTCTTTGTGCAAAAGTGTAGAGAAAATCAACTATCAAGCATAAAACAAGAGGAGAGAGAGAGAATTCTAGAGAGAGAGGGAGAAATTTGCTCAAAATTGTGTAACCTCCCAAAATGGGGGAGAGACCCCCCTATATATAGAAAATCAAGCTAAAGGCATTCATCCCTCCATACACGTGTATGGAGATGAGCATTAGTGAACAATAGCTGGCACAGCTGGCAAATAAATATCTGAAAAAGGAGAAAAATGGCTGTCGGCAATCATTAGTAGCCAACCGGCCATAAACATAGCTGACTGGCCACCACTGGTGGCCGACGGGCACAAGTCATGGCCGGCAAGCTAAGGGCATGGCCGACAGGCCACCCTCTCCTCCAGAAATGAAGCAACATGCTCTTGGTCCACAACCAAGCACAAAACAGACAAGATTAGAGGCTCCAAGGCAAGGCGCTCGGCCGAGACCTTCAGGGACTCAAAACGAACACGAGCAAGCACAATTATCAGGTGTTCAAACAATGACGTCCAAGTCTTGAGGACGGTAAAAAATGGGGTGTCTACAGTTGCCCCTCTTTGACAGAACTTGGAAATCGTGAAATGATGGGAGTAAATGTCAAAGCCCAGAGACAACCGATTTTTTACAAGGCCGAAGATTTGGACGAACAAGCAAGCAAAAACAAAGAACGGTTGCGCCCACAGGTTGCCTACGTATCCTTTTGCAAGGAATCAAACCAGTGTAGTTCTAGCACAAGATGCAAATGACATGCACGATGCAAGAGCATAACTTATGATCATGCAATGAGACTGTAATGAAACATCTAGATGCAAATGTTATGCAAAGAAATGCCACATCAAACTCATGCATAAGCAAGTAAACAAACACGCTACGCAGGGGAATTACGAACCAAACCACATTTCATGCGGAAAAAATGTAAGAAAATTATGCAATCTTAACTACGCATTACGCAGAAAAGGCAAAGAACAACACAACCATCGGGCACACCCGAGGCGGAAAACAAGATTCCAACGCATGGCACACGCGAGGAAAGGAATGGCGTGAACCTAGGGACACCCCCTGAGGTTTCGAACCACAGAGAATAGTGATAACAAATGAAACACATCCAACTATTATGCAACCAAAACAAAGAGCGGTATAAGCATTGGAATCCATCCAGATGCTTTTAACCAAAACCTCCTAACGCGTCACGCGCGAGAGGGAAAAGAAAGTGGTGCAAACACTGGAGGGTGGTATAAACATCGGGTACACATCCCAATGTTTCTAACCCAAAATAAGGTGGTATAAGCATTGGAACACGTTCCAAACGCTTCTAACCGAAAGGGTGGTATAAACATCGGGCACACGTCCCAATGTTTATAACCAAAGAGGTGGTATAAGCTTCGGAACATGTTTCAAATGCTTCTAACCGGAAGGGTGGTTTAAACATCGGGCACACGTCCCAATATTTCTAACCAAAGAGGTGGTATAAGCGTCAGAACACGTTCCAAATGCTTCTAACCGAAAGGGTGGTATAAACATCGGGCACACGTCCCAATGTTTCTTACCAACAAGAGAGGGTGGTGTAAACATCGGGCGTACCCGAATGTTTCTAACCAAAATAGGGTGTTCAAGGGACAAGAATGATCTTACCTGGAGTTCCTCTGAATGAACCGTACATACAATATCATCTGGTTGCACCAACTTTGAATAAACCGTACATACAATATCGTGCCTACATAAGAAAGAAATTTAACAGATACAGCAAGATAGGAATGCATGTTCTATGCAAGTTTAACAGCATGGTCTATGCTTAATACCAAATGCATGTTCTATGTGAATGCGAGAAGCGCATATTCTATGCAAACGTGAGAAGTGCGTATTCTATGCAAATGTGAGAAGTGCATATTTTATGCAAACGTAGCAAATGCATGCTCCATGCTCGATTAACAAATGCATGTTTTATGCAGGTGAAAAGTGCGTATTCATGTAAGTGTGAGAAATGCAAATTCCATGCAAACGTGTATATTCTATGCAAATGTACAAAATGTGTAACTCACGCTCCAATAACAATGCATGTTCTATGCAAGTGAGACTATGCAAGACCTCATGTGAAAGGCACGTTCCATGTAATGACAAAGAGGTGCACATTCTATGCAAAGACAAAAGCGGTGCATGGTAAAAAAAACTCGATCGCAACCTCCAATCTACCTCTCGGAGGAGTTGCAACAGGCTAAAAGGATACACCTCGCACGTGTTGTGTATTATACACTGAAAACATGGTCCGGAGCTTCTGCAGAGACCATTTGAGCTTAAAAGTGAACTTTCCTTGCACTTTCTTGAGGGATCAGGGCATAAAACAACATAAAAATAACCAAGAAGAGCATTGGAAGCCTGTCGGCCACTCTAGAAAGCCATCGGCCACAAACGGTGGCCGTCAGCCACCACTGGTGGCGGGTCGGCCACCAATGGCAGATTCGGGGCAGTTTTGGCATTTCACTACGGGTCTTTAAATGTAGGGCTTCAACCCGCACTCCCTCACTTCTCTATTGCCAAAATTCACTCTTTTCCTTTTCTAGACCTTCATCCGCCTTAGATCCGAGCCTCGAATGTGTTTTCCAACACCCCAAAAACATTTTCTTCACTAAACCCTCATAGTTTACACTACTTTGAACCGATCGAAAGTTGTTTTTGGTGTTCCTTTCTTCATTTCCACCACTTGAGGTTTGTTTCCCTCGAGTTACCCTTGAGTTCGGCGCCCTTTTTTGAGCTTTGACCTTTTCTTTCATTTTTTCTTCTCTCAGAGTTGACTTTTGTTGACTCTCGGCGTTCCCCGCCCATTTTTCACATTTTCGACCATTTTCTCATCTTTTCTCGAGATGATGGATCCAGAGTTTGAGCCATTGCTGCTCATCATTCGTCCGTTCGACCCGGCGACATATCATCTCGAGATACACGTGCTACCTCCCGATAGCATCCTTCAGTTCAGGGGTTTGCATGAGGCGCTCCCGAGGACCTTTTACTACGCAAGCCGCATTCACATTTATCTTGTGGCGCCTCTGAAGTATACACTTTTTCTTTATTTTCTGCAATGTAGGTTACATTTCTTGTATAGCTCACATTGCCTTTCATTTGTTCATCTCAAACACATTCTTGCACTGCATTTCTTACACTGCCTTGCATCTGCTTGTCCTGCTTATAGGGGGATTCACATGCCATCCGAGGATACGGGACCACCTCCGCGAGGGAGTGGTATATGGAGTTTCCCGACGCAGTCCATCATATCATCGACGAGGCCGGCATCGACACATTTTGCATGGGGCTCTCACGTCTCATAGTGAGCCGGCCTCTATTGGGCGCTTTGGTAGAGATGTGGTGGGATACCACTAATTCCTTTCACTTCTCTACCGCATGGGAGATGACGATGACTCCTTTTGACTTCTCTATGCTCACCAGCATAGCGGTAGGGGGTCATCCGTTTCCTTACAACATAAACATGGGCGAGTGGGAGGCCGCTCAGATCTACTTGCTGGGGATTCACCCACCTGTCTCCCGATCAGGGATGGTCCGATATACATGGTTCACTGATCACTTCAGAGGGACGGCGCCGACGACCCACTAGGAGACGGTGCACTATGCCCGAGGTTTCTTGATGTTCCGGTTTGGCACTACTTTGTTCGCCGACCGGGTGAACACTGTTAGGCTTTACCTGATGAGTGCCTTGGTGGAACTGTCCCATGTCCGGCTCTACGACTGGGACGGCGCAGGCTTGGCCACACTATATGGGTATATGAGCTCCACCTCCTGCCAGAGCGGGCATCTGCTAGGAGGCTATTGGAGGGCCTGGGAGGTATGTCATACCCTTCTATTTTGCATTTCCCGTTATGTCTTCTGCTTCGCATTTTCTGTACACTGCACACACTGTATACTATACACACACAATCTGCTTTCTGTTTTACATTATCGACACACTGCACACACTATCTGCCTTCTGTATTGCATTCTCTATATACTGTATACACAATCTACTTTCTGCATCATTTGTATTCATTTGTGGTA
Organism: Camellia sinensis; assembly: GCF_055761805.1. Classification (NCBI taxonomy): domain Eukaryota; kingdom Viridiplantae; phylum Streptophyta; class Magnoliopsida; order Ericales; family Theaceae; genus Camellia; species Camellia sinensis. The sequence continues at coordinate 25,259,174 of NC_138969.1, read as the reverse complement.
TTCTCACTATTGTCCTTCCGCTTTCTGTAGCTATTGGTGTACGCCTATTTTTCGAGGCTCGCCCCAAAGCCAGAGGTGAAGATGCCACCTGTAGTGCCATACTCCCACAGGTACTGCGGGAAATGCCAGTGGAGGCCCCGAGAGTCCTTCTCAACTTTTCGTCGATTCTTCGACACTGTGACCGCAGCAGAGGTAACTAAAACCTTATAGTTATTTCAGCTCTACTTCATATTGCATATCTAATGGCAGCTAACATGTATATTCACTCTTTACAGATCACTTCGTAGCCCTGGGTGGTGATGCCTGACGGGGTCAGAGATAAGTTTGTCGGCGCTCGGGAGGCTTCCCAATTCCGGATCTTGCTCAAGGGCCCAGTTTGTCGGGCATGGTTCTTAGGGGAGCGATTACTACGCCAGAGCCTCAACTTGCCCGAGCTAATAGTTCCGATGCCGCCTCCTACATATATGAGGATCACAAAGAGATACACCATCCAGGAGATGATCGATTTCACCAGAGGTTAGGACGCCGACTTCTTCAGACTTGAGGGCCATTACACTGCCTTCATCTAGACATACCTCATGCCACCTTTGGCTGTCGCCCGTGGGGGTGAGAGAGCTAGAGCTCCAGCTGTGGGAGGGAGAGCCTAAGGGTCTAGGGAGACTAGGGCTCATGACAAGAGAGGTTCTCAGATGAGGCAGAAGGCAGGATCGCTAGAGCTACCCACTACACTGACTTGCTGGCAAGCTGGTCACAAGCTTGTCGGAGTTCGAGGCTCAACCCCGGTATGTACTATACTTTACATTTTGCACATTCAATTCATTTCAATTATGCTTTATAGACCGCTGATCATCACAACACATTTACAGGCATCCATAGAGTACACTGGGCAGGCTCTCAAGCTAGCGGTTTCTCTGATGGGGATGGTTCAGACGAGCATAAACCTGCTCAGCATCTACGGCATTTTGGTGAGTTTCTTCAGCTTACATTTCATGCCATCAAACTCCCTGCCGATACATCAGCATTTCAAGTATAATCTATTCCGTCTTGCATTGCTCTGACACACTGCACCCAAGCACTGCATACTGCATTCTATCTTTGCATCTGATATATACTACAACTGATGTATTTGACAAACTGCCTTTTTCAGATCACAGCCGCACCGGGCTCTCCAGCAGAAGTTACAGCAGGACTATCGGTTCCTTCTCCAACAACAGGAAGAGAAAGACGAGGGGCTCCGACGCACAACCGAGGTGGAGCTAGACGTACTCGTGACGAAAGCGGTCCATTAAAGCGTATCCCAAATGATAATGAGAATGATGAGGGTGAGGAGCCAGTGAGCCCCCAATCAGAGTGATCTGAGGGTGGAGAACGACAGCACCGACTCAGGTTCTGAGGGTGGTGGCGATGCTGAAGAGGGCTCCGAGGAGCGGAGCAGAGGCAGCTCTGGTTCAGGCTCCGGCTCAGATTCAGATAGTTGCACCGATGGCGATAGCTCTGAGTCCGCTCTGCCGAGTAAGAGGACGAAGAGGGCCTCTTGATCTTGAGGTGGCTAGCGCCAATTCAGATGTTTTTGCTTAATTTTCTTTTTGCTAGTAGTATTAACGCATTGTATAGTTCCAGTCAGTTTTTATTTTCTTAAAAAACTTATACTCCTTTTGTAAAAAGAAACCATGATTGGAATGAAAAATCAGCTTTTTGATAAATAAAAAAAAATGTTATGTTTTTACATTCTAAGCATCGCATTGCACCATTTTACTCAAAAACAGGATTTGATGGAAATTAGATGTTGTACACTGTATTGGCAATTGCTTAATCAAGTAATGAACCAACCAACACCTAACAAACAGAGTAAAACAACTCAATGAACAAAACAACAACTCGACAATCAATACAAATACAACTCGATAAGCAAAACAACAACTCGATAAGCAAAACAACAACTCGATAAGCAATTCAACAACTCGATAAGCAATTCGACAAAATTCTTAAAGAGAGACGGCAAAATGCACCAAGAATGGAACAAAACACAAGTTCTTAGCACTTTCAACACATGGATGGACCAGAGGGGCCATCGGCCATTAGCAGATGCTGTCGACCACCAAAAATGACTATCAGCCATTAGTAATAGCAGGTCGGCTACAAAAATGGCCGGTCAGCCACTAATGCAGGGAACCTCCAGATTGCTGCCACCTATCTTCCACTCAGCACCTTATCTTCTATAAAAGCTCCAACTTCGTAGTTTCTTCAATTCAGTTCTATTTTTGCCACAAATGGTGTCATTCTTTGCCGAAAAATTCTCGACTTGGATTGCAACTTTAGATGGCTCAGAAAAGTTGAATTTCTGAGGTTTCGGGATAAATGTACTATTCCCGCTAAGTCGTACCCCACTATTTTTCCATTCCTCCATGCCGCGACTAGATGTTGGAACCTGGTTACACATGTTTTTAGCTTTGGAGGACAAGAGATATGCCCCACAATCGAAGAATTCCAAGTTTTGATGGAATTCTAGCGTGACGAGGAAATCTTGCCTCAATCGCATTTTGGCCACATCCAGGCCTTAGGAAGAATGTGTGGGTTCACTTTACACGATGCCCGATCTTTGGTTCACAATGGGGAGTTGGACATTCCCAGCTTGATTCATCGATTTTCTGATGCCGGCGACCGCAACGATCATCTCTGGCAAAGTTTTCGACAACATGCCCTCTGCTTGTGTATGTTGGCTCATTTTCTGCTTGCCCCTGGCTTCGGAGGGTCTAGCTTTCGCTTGATCGAAGTTTCTCAAGGGTTGAAAGAGGGCAAGAGCTGTATTGACTTGACACTAGCCGAGACTTTGATGAGCTTGGATGCTTTCCATCGCTGAGAGACAATCAAGTTCGCAGGAAGACCACTACTTTTACAAGTAATGTTTCTCACCCTTCTCACATGTGTTTCTCACATCACTCGGCACTTAGACTCGATTTTTCTCTCAAAACCCTTTCTCACTTTTTCTCTCCACATACACCTCTCTAGTCTTTAATCTCTCTTATTTTTCATCCCTTCCCAAATATGGCTCATGGACAAGTTGAAAGTAGTGGACTCTTGTCCTACATATTCAGCGCACAGCTATTTCTTTCGCCAACAGCTAGTTGATTTCCCGAACGAGGGATGGTGGTGCCACTGGATGTGCAACAGATCCGCTGTTGACATTGCTTGGCGTTACCCCTAGTTTGATCTGCCTGAGATGAGCTACAGCATGTCTCGCCAGCGTGGCATTTAGTTGGTTGGTTTGATACACTGTGTCTTCTACTTTCCATTCCAATTCATGCGTCAGTTCGGACACGACTAGACTTGCCCAGAAGAAGGAGTAGAGTACCCGGCTCCATTTCCAATCCGAGGTTCATAACTAGCTCAATATCCCACTGCATGGAGGACAAGAGAACTTCTAGCTCCCGCTCCCAATTTTAGTTATGCCCTTTCTGGCGAATGCATAGCTTGGCTTGAAGATGAGGCGCAAACTGGGCCTACTTTAGCATCTGAAGCTTCCACAAGCTCTGGGAGGGAGCGCAGGAACACTTGACTCATCGATGCCTCAAGCTTAATGCTTTGATCTGTACTTTCAAGTTTTCCTTTTGAATATAATAAAAAAAGCAACTTTGATTTGTATCAAGAGGTAGAGAACTCTGCATTGAAATCAATAAAATTGAAGGCTGTGGGGACTGAAAATTTTCCTTTTGGTCAAAAAATGGTCTAACTTGTAAAAAGATTAATTTGAACAAAATCAACTTTTATGAAAACTTTTCAAAACCATTTTCGATAAAGATCACAACTAGACACGCTCGGAATCTACCCTTGAGATGTACAACCCCGAATCCAATAAACGGAAAGTTGCCCCTTGTCTGACTAGCACTACACTGCACTGTAACTAGTTCTCATAGTGAAGATCACAACCGAACTCTTGGATGCAGAAAAGACAAAGATGACCAAAACAATCTCATGGACATAGTTGATTTGGAAGTGTTTATGGCTGAACTTCAGAATGAAGTTGCCTACGTGTGCCGAAGATGGGAATCATGCCTTACGTAGTTCGGTTTGGGTTCATTCAGGTATTAACACTCTCCTTTTACGCTCTAACTTTTGCCAAGGCAGCCCTTTTCAAGTTTTTAACCTTGCGAGCTCAGTTTTTCTTTTTTTTCAATTTTTTGGTGCTCTAACTTTTGCCTAGGTCGCCCTTTCAGGTTTTCGGCCTAGCGATCCACTCAAGGGTAGTATTTCTTCAACTTGTCCATGTTGATTGATTGGGAGAATTCAAGGCCATCTAAGTCCATAAGAATGAGAGTTCCACCTGACCAGATAGACTTAATAATGTAAGAACCAGTTCAATTGGGTCTGAACTTGCCCCTAGGGTCATGGATGAGAGCTCAGTTGTCTTTGAGCACCAAATCCCCTTCTTTCAGATTCCTAGACTTAACTTTCTTGTTGAAAGCCCTGGCAATTCTGTGTTGATAACCTTGGACATGGTACAGTGCTTTCAGTCTCCTTTTGTCGAACAACATAAGTTCCTCGAACATGCTCTGCTGCCAATCCGCTTTTGCTATCTGGCACTCAACCATAACTCGCAGCGACGGAACTTCAACTTCAATCGGCAGAACAGCCTCCATCCCATAAACCAGAGAATACGGGGTTGCCCCAGTAGATGTTCGAATTGATGTTCTGTAGCCCCAAAGAGCAAATGGCAGCTTATCTGGCTAGTCCCTATAGGTTTCCACCGTCTTTTGTAGAATGTGCTTGATGTTCTTGTTGGTGGCCTCAATAGCTCCATTGGTTTGCGGCCGATATGTGGATGACTTATGAAAAGCCACGTTGTGCTTCTCCAACAAGTCGATCACTTCTTCCTTGAAGTGCGAACCATTCTCCGAAATGATCTCATTTGGGACCCCATAACATAAGTTCCTCGAACCTACTCTGCTGCCAATCCGCTTCTGCTATCCCATAACGATAGATGATATTATTCCTGATGAACTTGGCTACGTGTGACGCTTTCAGCACTGCATAGGATTAGGCCTCGACCCACTTTGTAAAATAGTCTATTGCCACCAGGATGTACTCATGCCCATTTGACCCCTTCGGAGTAACTGCCCCAATAAAATCAATTCCCCAAACTAAAAATGGCCACGGTGAAGTCATGTTGTACAACTTTGATGGCGGGATATTCATGCAATTTGCATAAATTTGACATTTGTGGCATTGCCGAGCAAAACCAATACAATCCTCCTTCATGGTTGACCAGTAGTAACCCTGCTTGAGAATTTTCCGAGCTAGCATCACTCCACTCATGTGCGAACCACATTCTCCTCCGTGGATGGCCTCCATTAGACGCTTCGACTCTTCTTCATCAACACACAGCTTGTGTATTCCCAGATGGCCTCGTTTGTATAATTTACCCTTGCAGATGATAAACTGAGCACCCATTCGCCATATTGCCCTTTTGTCTTTGGCATTTGCCCATAGCGGATAAGTCTCATTTTCTAAGAAATTCCAGATGTCATGATACCAGGGGTTCTGATCTTGTACTTCATCTATCACAGCAATCAACTCGTAGGCCGGCACATATCTCTATTCAATAATGATCGGACGCATCCGGACTCCCAAAGGGATGTCTATCATAGAAGATAGAGTTAATAAAGCGCTTGCGAACCTGTTGCTTTCTCTTAACAGATGCGTGAATGTTAACTTCTCAAACCTAGGAATCAGAACATCCAGGGTTTGGTAATAGATTTTCATCCTTTCTTTCTTAACCTTCCAGTCTCCTTTTGTTTGAGACACAACCAAGTTCAAGTCCCCAATGACGTCCAACCGTTTTGCCCTTAGTTCCAAGGCGACTTCCAAGCCAACGATACATGCCTCGTATTCTACTTCGTTATTTGATACCTTGAACTGAAGTTTGAAAGCAAAAGGTATATGGGAATTGTCGGGTGCTATCAGCAACACCCCTATCCCATAACTGTGCTGATTATATTGCGACCCAGGTTTTTACCCCGACCTTTATGGTGTTTTGGACTCGGGTTCCGTGATTGTATATTGTTGTCTATGCCTTTTTTCCTCCCTTTAATTCTTTGAATTTGAGTTTTGGGACTTGTTGGGCGAGTTTGGAACAGGTTGGTTGTATTTTGGTACAAATGGTTGTTGCCCAGATTTTGGCTTCTTCGCTCGAGCGAAGCTTTTTGTGCTCGAGCGAGCCTTGTGTAATCTGCTTCTTCGCTTGAGCAAGGCTTCTTGTGCTTGAACGAGCCTCATGAAAATGTTTCTTCGCTCGAGTGAGGCTTCTTGCGCTCGAGCGTGCGTCTGCGTTAGGTGGTAGACCTGAAGCTTTGCATTCTACGGTCGAGCAACGCTTCTTGCGCTCGAGCGAGGCGACCTTTTTGTGTCTGGTCGCTCGAGCGAGAATTCCTTCGCTTGAGCAAGCCTGGTGTACATCAATTCACAGCAGCGCCGTTTTGCTTTATTTTCTGATTCCTTTTCACCCCAAAACCCTAATCTGGCTGTCTCTCTTCTAAAACTCACATTCTCTCTAAGATTTTATCTAAATCCATTGAGTTCTTGACCCTAGGATCTTTGGAAAAGCGTAGAGGGCTACAAGAGCTTCATTTTGATCCAAGAAGAAATTGGTTTCGTCATCTTTGAAGTTCTATCTTGTTGTTTGGGTTTTCTACACTTGAGGTAGGGATTTTCTACACTCTAATATGGTTTTTAGCTTAGTTATTTGCTATTGTGTATAGATGATGAGATTTGGTTGTGGTTTGGACAAATCTAAGATTTGGGTGTTATATGGAAAATATGAGATTTTTGATGAATACACGAGGTAAATAAGTATGAGGCTTGAATATAAGATCATGTTGTGCCAAAATAATTGATTTTGGTGTTTGGGTTGAGATTTGATAAAAGAGGGATTTTGCCCTAATTTGATTAAATCATTATCTTGCATAAATAATTGGGATTAACATCGAAAATGTGAAATTGGAAGGTTGTGGTTATAAATGGTGATATTGGATATGTATTATCTCACCTATGGAAGTTTTGATAAATTATCTATTTTGATATTGAACATCTCTTTTGAAATAATTGCATTGGGCTATTGATGGAGGATAGCTATGATTGTTGTAGAAATTATATGAGGATTAGGCGATTTGATGCTAATCTATTGTTGGTGTCATTGAATATGATCATGTTATAAATACATTGTATATGTATGTTTATTAGGAGGAGAAAGGGGATGTACTCCATAAGTGGTTATGTTTATAAATACATTGCATATGTATATTTGTTTGGGAGGAGAAAGGGGATGGACTCCATTTAAAGCAAGTTGGCCGGAGTGTCCTAGGTGAAAGACCCGAAATTTTATATATAAATAGGTGCTGATTCCTTGTGATGAAATATCCGTAAAATGGCAGGTTTGAAGTGTTTGTGTATTTTGAGTAGTTGGAAAACCATTGAGTTGTAGTCTCATTTTGGTTGTGGAAAGATAATGAATTTAACTCATGAATTGAGTAGCATATATGAACTAGAAATGAATTGAAGGAAAATGGAATGAGGTTAGATCTTGGTGGCATATGAATATGCAGGCCTTGTGGATGTTTAGTATCGGTATTGTTTATGCACGTAATATTTATACCTTTGCTAAACTTCATATATTGTGTTAGATTATTTCTACTGGGCTGTTGGCTCACCCTATACGGGAATACCATTTTCAGGTGCAGGTGAGATGTTTCCTCTAAGGCAATAGTGTGGATGGACTTTCAGGAAGCAAGAGCTTCTTAATTATGCCCTATGTGTGTATGTTTGTTATTTGTAAAGCCAAGGGCTTAAGATGTAATGAGCGAAACTCAATTTGTGTAACTAAGCAATGACTTGGAAAGATGTAAGCCTACATGGCATTTAACTGGTTGTTAAACAATGAACTCTGATATATGAAAGTATGTTGTTTCTCATATTTATTCCGTATATGAGTTATCTTTATTGTATTATTTTGGGGGTGTTACAGATTAGATGCTCCATCAAAGTACATGGTCCAAATCTCTTCTTCGACCTGCGGAATAGCTTCATCTGGGAATTGAAACTTTACTGTTTCGCCTCCTTCTACTGGGTGATTGGCTAGGAACTCCGCTATATCCCTCCCCTTAACAGACTTACGAGTCATATACTTCAAATCAAATTTGGAGAGAAGAAGTAACCAACAGGCTAGCCTACTCGTAAGCGCTGGTTTCTCGAAGAGATATTTGATAGGATCCAATCTCGAAACCAGAATTATGGAGTGAGCTAACAGGTAGTGCCTCAACTTCCTGGTAGCTCATACCAAGGCTAAACAAGCCTTCTCCAGTGGAGTGTATCGAGTCTCATATTCCAGCATCTTCTTGCTTAGGTAATAGATGGCCTTCTCCACTTTATCCTCAGATTCCTGCGCAAGCCTGCAACCCATAGTCATGTATGTTACTGACAGATACAAAATCAACAGCTTCCCCGACTCTGGTAGTGACAACACGGGTGGATTCTGTAGATATTGCCTGATCTACTCAAAAGCAACCTAGCATTGGTTATCCCATTGGAATATATTTCCTTTCTTTAGGAGACCAAATAGTGCTTCACAAGTCAAGGTTAATTTTGCAATAAACCGTCTTATGAATTGCATTTTACCCAGAAAGCCTCGCACCTCCTTTTCAGTCCTTGGTGGTGGCATTTCTAGTATGGCCTTGATTTTGGAAAGATTGACTTTGATGCCCCTTTATGTAATCAAGAACCCCAGCATTTTCCTTGCTGTGACACCAAAAGTGCATTTCTGAGGATTTAGTCGCAGCCGATATACTCTGATCTGCTGGAAAATTTCTTTAAGGCGGTGTAATGGCCCTCTCTTTCCTTGGACTTGACAATCATGTCGTCTACATACACCTCAACCTCTTTGTGGATCATATCATACAAGATCGTAGTTGCAGTTCGTTGATAAGTAGCCCCAGCATTTTTCAAACCGAACGACATCACCCTGTAGTAGTAGGTTCCCCACGGTGTGGTGAAGGCATTCTTCTCCCTATCCTTGGGTGCCATCGAGATCTGGTTGTACCCAAAAAAAACCCATCCATAAAGGAGAGCAATGCATGGCCTGTGATGAAGTCCACCAATTCGTCGATGTGCAGTAAAGGAAAGTCGTCCTTCGAACTAGCTTTGTTCAGATCTCTGAAATCCACACACACCCGAATTCTGCCATCTTTCTTCGGCACCGAAACAATGTTGGCCAACCAAGTAGAATACTCAGATACTAGCAAGAACCCTACATCTATTTGCTTGGTGACCTCTTCCTTGATTTTCAGAGCCCAATCCGGGCGTATTCTCCGAAGCTTCTGCTTGACGGGTCGGGCCTCAAGGTCAAAAGGGATCCGGTGCTGTATCGATTCCAAGCATGTCTTTGTAGGACCACACAAAAACATCTTTGAAATCTTTTAATAAAGCGACTAAGCGGTCGCGTTCCTCCGAAGACAACGTGGACCCGATTTGAACCAGACGCGGATCCTTTTTAGTACCCACGTTAATTGAAGTGATTTCGTCAACCAGGGGTTTTACAAACCTCTCATCCTCTCGATCAATCAAATGTTTCAAAACCGGAGGAATTCCTTCCTCGTCGTTTTTATCAAAGTTTTAAAAGTCATGATCAATGCAATACACAAGTGGCATAGAAAAGTACTTAGAAACAGCAGTGGTACCATTCACATTCACAACTTCTAGTTCGTCCAATTCCTCGGTTACAACTGACTCAAAAGAAATGAAAAAAGACGACCTAGACAAAACAACAGCATCCGGGTTATCAACCCCAAGAATACCGGACTCTGACTCAGAAGAACTAGAATCTGATTCCGACTCCACAGACTCTGTGGAATCAGATTCCGGTTCACTACCTAATTCAGAAATGCTGGACAAAAAGCCCTTTCTCGAATTCTCAAACGATGGAGGGTGCGATAGATGCATCCAGAATGCCGGTAGAAGGGTCCGCAGCCGATTGATCTCCAATCATGGAAACAGAGAAGTCATCCCCCAAGCTCTCTGGTGTGATCTGAGGATCTGAAAGGAGACAAACCAGCGTTGCTCCTATCTCAAGTTCTATGCCATCGGACTCATCCTCTATACACTGCTCAGCCTCAGCTGGTAGGTCAGTTTGCTCTTCTACAACTTCATCCCCTTGCAACTGTAGGTCGAAAAAGATCTCAAAGCCGGGCAAGCATCGCTTTTCAGAATTCAGCCATGGCTCAGGAAAACCGTAGAATGGAAAATCTTTCCCCTCCCGGACAAAGTGGCCGTTCTCCCATTCCGGGTGCATGTTGCAGCTTATTCATGAGGTAGACGGATTGAGCACTGACATACAACCCCTCATCAATAGCCAGAATATCTTGCACTACCCGGGCCTCGGCCAAGGTAAACCCAGATAAAAAGACATCTTCCTCACTGTGTACAATTTCTAGTACCAGTCAGTGACTTCCGGCGGAGGATGTATGGAAGAGTTCCCAAAAACAATAGCTACCCCCTTCCCGTGGGGGTACTTCACCATCTAATGCAGAGTGGAAGAGACAGCTCTCACTTGGTGCAGCCACGACCGTCCAATGAGTAAATTATAGGTGGCTAGAACATCCAGGACATGAAACTCGATGTCTTGTTATGCTGGGCCAACCTGAGTTCTGATTCAAACTGTCCCCATCACTTCCCGACTTGTATTGTCATAAGCCCGAATCACCTAGGCCGTCGGTATAGAGTTTGCGGGTTTCAAACCGATAACATAGGCCGTGCGCGATGGACATACAATAATTACAGACCCGGTAACAACCAAGACAGCTGGTATCCACTTCTCTTTACATTCCACAGAGATGTATAGTGGCTTATTGTGCTCAGAGCCCTCAGGCGGCAATTCCTTATCTGTAAGGTCAAAGTCGGTGAAGCGCCACCTGGGAACACCAGTCCCACTAACTGCTCGGGGGTTGTGTCGATAGAGAGCTTAGCCTTATCCATTGCTGATAGGATGGCTTGTTTGTGCACCCTTGAAGCCATGAGCAAACCCCAAATGGATATGTCTGCTTGAATCTTCTTCAGCTGTTTCAGTACAGTTTCTTCTTCTAGCAGTTTATCTTTCTGTTTCTCAACTTCCTTGTCTTTCCCTGATGCTTCTGGTTGGTCCAGGTGTGGGGACTTAAAGTACCACCCACTCCGAGTCATGTGATCAACTTCCTCAGCATACCATGTATCATCTGGCAGATTCTGTCCCCAATCCTCATCCGTGTGGGCGAGATGCAAATCCTTATCTTCCCACCACATTCCTTCGGCAACCGACAAGCAACTGTCTGGTTCTGTTGTAAGTACTCCTGTATCCGCAACATAGTCAGTCTCCTCAGGACCTTTGGCTTTTCTAGCCTTCTGATCAGTCTCAGTTCTTTCCTGTTCAAACCGCTTCAATGTGGCCTTCTGTTCTGTATCAGCTGTACAAGTACTACCCAATTCTTGAGCAAAATTCTTAATACCGGTGCTCTCCGGTAATTTCCCCTTGTTGTCGACCATTCTAGCCATTGCAGCAATCCCCATTTCCAATTGTTCTTGCTTCTGTTGAGATCCCTTATCTACATCTAGTTCATCACTGAGCCACCTTGTATTATCTGTTGATCCGTTCATATCAAACCAACCAATCTGTACATTTCCCAGATCATGTTCATCGAAAAACTGCAGGTTACTAATGTCTTCCTCAAGCTCAGCTAAGTCATCCAGTCCTTGGCTTGGCCCGTCCTCCTGGACTACATTAACCTCCATCCCCGCCGGCAATTCCACCATTGGTCTAGCCTGGCTAGTTGGCACAATGTAACGGCACGGGTTGTACTCTTCTTCAGTTAAGCTCATAGAGCCCTTAGGCATACCTTCTTCTACGACAGCCACCACTATGGGTTCAGGTTGGGATATGGACGCGCCCATTATGCACAAGTCTGTGCTTTTTGGGATGAACAGCGCTGGCTTGGATAGGTGAGAGGGGGTGATGTATATACTGGGGTCATATGGGACGGCCAGTGTTTGGATAAGGTTTACTTGCCTGGGTGGAGGAAGGGGTTGGTTATGTGGTGAGAGAGGATTTGTAGTGACGTTAGGCTTCTCAGGAGGTGCTATCACTTTGTTGTCAATGAGATCCTGAATCTCATGACGGAGTCTAAAGCATAGGTCGCTGTCATAACCATGCTGCTGGTGGAAGGCACAATACTTGGCCGGGTTGTGTGTAGAAGGGAGGGGATTAGGCAATGGACGCAGCTCCAGGGGCTTCAGATGCCCCTTTCTGATCAGGACCCTCAAGGCCGCTGATAGAGACATGTAGAGTGGGGTGAAAACCCTCTGGCCCCGACGTTGGTACTTTGCAGGTTGCGGGGTAGTTCCGGATGTACCGGTAAAAGGGGTAGCTGTTTTTGGTGTGGTGGTGACCATACCAACATCAGAAGTCCTTGCAGCTGTGTTACTACTCGTAGCCGTATTTGAACTGTGTGTAAAAGCCCTCTTGGGCTGCTCTTTTTCATGGTCAATTAGACCCTGTTTTATCGCATCCTCTATCTGCACCCCTATCTCATGAAGGTCAGCAAATGTAGATAGAGGTAGGACTATCATCTTTTGTAGCAGCCTCGGTTGCAGATTACGAACGACTATTTTTATCTGGTCCTTTTCAACTAGTCGAGTTGTCATCGTGGAGGCCTTGGCCCTCCACCAAGTGACGAAATCAGAGAAGCCCTCCTTCGGCTCTTGACGAGTAGCCTCGAGATCATGAGTTGTGACCTCGATTTGAGTGTTATAGGAATATTGGGCGATAAAGGCCTCAGTCATCTCTTCCTAGCTCCTCTTCACAGAATCTTCCAGTTTAGCATACCAAATAGCCGCGACACCCGACAAGGTCCGGCCGAAGAGGGATAGCTTTTGTAGTCTGGATAGGACCATCGACCGCAGAATGTCTGAGAACAGCTGCAAGTGGACCATGGGATCACCCGAGCCGTCGAAGCGGTCTATATGTGGCATTTTAAATCTATCTGGTAATGTCACCGCCGAATCTGTACAGCTATCCTCTATATCTGGGATCGAATTGACACCCTGAGCTCGTTTGAAAAACTTCTCAAGCTTGCTCATTTTCAGAGCGGTAGGGTCGACCTCAAACTCAAACAGTGCCTCCGTTGGGTAGGCCGGTGCTTTGAAAGTCTGGGGTGGGACTGGCTCTACTGGAATGTCCGTATTCTCCTGGACATTAGTTGTATCCCCGGGTATTGGAACCCTGACTAGGGGTGGATATGAAGCAAAAGCTGCTTCTTGTTAGGGTTGTTACTGCTGTTGAAGCCTAGCAATCAGTTCATCCTGCTGGGCTGCAATCTCTGTTTGGCTAGCGGTAACTTCCGCTTGGCGAGCGGCATCCAGCTGCATGGCCTCGATGGTTTGTTGAAGTTGGCGCATCATATCCTCCATATTGTCTGAGGGGTGCTGATCTATCAGAACTGGTGTATACTCTCTTTCTCAGGTAGAAGCAAAAAACTAGGCCCAACTGCACACAGGTGACGTAGATAGTGACCGCTGAATTGGCGACTGCTGAACCGGTGATCTATGTCTAACTGTCCTCCGTCTTGTAACCGGGGGTAGCGAAGCAAACACTGGTTGTCCTCTAATAAGATCCTCAGATCAGTAAATCCTCCTGACTCTGGTCCAGAGTGCTCGGGGGGGAACTGCCTCGTCGGAAGCAATTGTGAAATACTACCTTGCAAAAAGAAAATAAAGCAAAAAAAAAAAAAAAAAACAATAACAACAACAACAACAATTAACAAATGCACAGCACCTCGGCTTAGACAAGGATAACACACAGTTGAAATCATAAGCTGGACAATCTGTACTCAAACACTGATTTCTGTCCCAAATTTCTACCTCAAAACTGATATCCTCAAACTGATACCCAGACTTGCAACTGATACATACATTCCTGCAGAGTCACACTGGAAAAGCACATATCAAGCAAGTGAGAGCCAAAACACCCCTATGATGGGGTAGGGTTACCCTGTCCTAGTTTCGTCAGGAACTAGGGATTCGCTACGCAAGCAAGCGGTTTCAAATAAACCTACATTCGGGTGAGCAACCTGTCCTAGTTTGGAACAGTCTCTGAGGCTTCCGATATGCCACTAGGTCGATTGGTCAAAAAAGGGTACCTCAGCAAGACTACCTAATATACCTCTCGCTCCTAACACCGAGAAGTGAAAGGAGGATCAAACGGTACAGTGGTAGTCCAGATCTAAGGGTTGTGTTCCCATCGTGGCAGAGCCCACAACTGGTCATCCTTATGGCATGCTTTTCCAAGCAAGCCTCCGGCAAAACGCTTAGGAATAGCAAATGGCAAACACTGTGACTTAGGCACACCGATACAAATACAATGAAAAGAAACACATACCATGAGTTCGAGTCAAATTCTCTAAATCCCCAGCAGAGTCGCCAGAAACTGTGGACTCGCCTTTTTCTACGCCCCCGCCTTTCGGAAAGGGTTTGAAAAGAAAGTCCTGAAATGAGGTCGTGACCCAAACCCGCCCCTATGGGTTTAGCATTGTAACCGGCCAGTAATCCGTGATTACCAAAGGCCTGCTTAACAGTAATGACAGTAATACAGAGTAAGGGGCTGGCGGAAGCCAAACAGTAAATAAAAGATGTCCAATGAGTTGTGAAAGTCTGAATGAGAAAAGACTTTTAAGAACAAGTCACACTCATAACCAAAAGCATATATACACATGTCAGATATACACGACGTGCAGGTTAGGGACCGAATCCCTAAACCCAAAACTGTACAATCAAAAGTCATATTCAATCTATACATAATAGAGACAAAAAGGGTGAATCTGAAACACCCCAAAAGTAGCCTTGGCTAGGACAGGCTTGGAACCTCAAAGTGAGGCACGGTGGTTGGCTTGACAAAAACAAGAGCTAACTCGACGCTCCTAGCTCCGGTCCGGTGCCTGGACACCTACGTATAAATATAAACAGTGAGCTAAAGCCCAGTGAATAACAAACGTGTAAAGAGGTTAAGAATGAATGTCGTTTCAGTAATTAAAACAGTCAATTGCAACTGTAGATCAGTTATTCAATCAATGGCTCATATTACATGCCATAACAGTCATTTAGAAATCATAGTAGTCATATGTGGTACATCCAATAGCAAAATAGTACGGTAGGTTTTAATAGACCGAACAGTTAATTGATGGCCATCGTAACAGTAAACAGTAGTAGTTCCAACATGGGAACTGACAGAGATCTCTGTAACAGTAGCAGTAACAGTAAAAGTGTAGTAACAGTAAGTTGCTATGGATGCCACGAGTACAGTTCATAAAAATAAGACAAACATTCATTCAGTAAACATCGTCATTTCGAAAAATAGTACAGTCAATCGTTCAGAAATAGTTATAATTGAACGTATCTTTACAACATTATTACTCACAGAGTTCTGGGCTATAGACAAGCTAATGAACGTCCTCGGATGCCAACCCTACACAGTTGCAGAATGAACATACACTAAGTTACACACTTGGGAATCAATAACTTAGTCCCCTAACTTGACTTGGTGCAGTTCTATAACATTATCCTCATTAAGATGCCTTAAATATGGCCTAGGAATGCATAGGATGGAATGAGGATGCAAAGATGTACTTTAAAACACTTTTCAAAAATTGCTGAAAACAGGGGTCTCGCTCGAGCATGGCTTTCTACGCTCAAACGAGCTTACCGCTCGAGCGTGGACTTCTTCGCTCGAGCGGTCTGCAAAAACATGAAAAGTACTGGATGTGGAAAATCCCCGCTCGATGCTCGCTCGAGCGTAGGTCTCGTCGCTCGGGCGTGCGTCTGCGTGCACCAAAAACTTGAGAGCTTGCAATCTACGCTCGAGCCAGCATTCCGTCGCTCGAGCAGAGCTCTGAACAAAAGATGATCGCTCGAGCGTGGAAGCCAAAATCTGAAATTTCCAGATTTGCTTCCTAAGTTCAAACCAAGTATTCAACACATCAAAACTCAACCTTTTAGGCCAATTTTCTAGAAAAAACTTGGAAACCAACATCATAACATGTTTTGAAGATCAATTGGTAAAATCAAGCCCAAGGGTAAGTCAATTGAACACAATTTCAATTAAAACTTCAAGAACATGATGTAAATATGCCATGCATGTGTTTATTTGAATTCAAAGCTTTTAACACATGATCAAATGCAAGATTTAGCTCGAGAACATGGTGAATTCATGTACTACAACCAAAATGTGAACATGCATGTAGGAATTCCATGAAAAACAACCTTAAATTCAAGAATGTGTACATGCATGCATGAAATCCCTCACAAATCAACTCTTTAAGCCAATTCCCAACTCTAATCACTAAATCTCCATGAACCATGCAAGATACAACTTAAATTCATAATTGAAAGGAAGAATCTCCTACATTAAATCTTGAATTTCAAGTATGGAAGCCTAGTTTGGCAAATCCTCTTCAATTCTCCTAGACTTCAAGCCAATTTCTTGTTGAATCAAATTTTCTCCTACTCTCCCTCTCTCTCTCTCTCGGTTTTGGTCTCTAAAGCGGCTAAAGAAATGATATGCCAAATATGTATGAGGACTAAACAAATGGTCTAGATTTAGCCACTCAATGGCAATCTCGTAATAAACTCAACTAATGCAATTCATCATTATTTAACCTAATTTAATCGTTCCAAATCAGATTTTAATTAAACCTACCATAAAATCACATAAATCCTAATTAGCATATAACATTAATCAGTTCCTGATTCGGTCGCCGATAAGGCTTTCAATTCGCAGTTCGAAACTTAAAACATGAACAAATCATTCAGTAATCAAACAGATAGAAATGCAATTAAGGCAATACACTTATGCAATCAATTCAGAATTCACCATAATCAGTTACTTATCATGCTTAATCACAGTTTAACACTAATCAGAGGTGAGGGTTGTCACAATCTTCCCTCCTTAAAAGAGTTGGTCCTCCAAACTCAAATTACCTTCATTCTGGAAGAACACTAAATTTAGGGGGAACAATTCAGGATATCTCTTCAACATATCGTCTTCCCTTTCCCAAATGGCATAAGTGCCACCGTGGTTTTGCCAATCCACTTTCACTAACGGAATTTCTTTTGTTTCTCAACTTCTTAATTCGTCGGTTTACAATCTGAATAGGCCGTTCTTTATAAGTGTGGTCATTACTTAGCACTACACGGGTAGGCTCAATAACATGGAAGGGATCCCGAAGATAATCCCTAAACATTGAAATATGGAAGACATTGTGCATATGCTCCATTTCAGGAGGAAGCGCTACTTGATACGCCCTTGGATTTATCTTTTCAATAATTTCATACGGCCCAACATATCTCGGTGCCAGCTTGCCCTTAACCCCGAAACGGGTCTGACCTTTCATTGGTGTCACTTTAACGAAAACGTGATCACCCACTTCATATTCCCTGTCTCGCCTTCGGACATCCGCATAACTTTTCTGTCGGCTCTGTGCGGTTTTCAATCTTTGCTGAATCAGTTTTACTTTTTTTGTGGTTTCTTGTACAATCTCGGGCTCAAGTAAAGGCCAATCTCCTACTTCTGCCTAGCAGATAGGAGATCTACATTTTCTGCCATATAAAGCCTCGAAAGGCGCCATACCAATGCTTAAGTAGATACTGTTGTTGTAGGCGAATTCAGCTAAAGATAAATGGCTTTCCCAACTTCCTTGGAAATCAAGAACACACATACGCAGTAAATCTTCCAGAGTCTGGATGGTTCTTTCTGACTGGCCATCTGTCTGAGGGTGATATGCACTACTTAACCTCAATTCGGTACCCAATGCCATTTGCAGACTTTGCCAAAATCTTGATGTAAACTTCGAGTCCCTATTAGAAACAATAGACACAGGCACTTCATGCAATCTAACAATTTCATCAATATAAATTATAGCCAATTTATCCGCATTATAAATTATCTTAACAGGTAAAAAGTGAGCAGATTTAGTTAATCGATTAACAATAACCCAAATTAAATCCATACATTTACTGGAGCGAGGTAAACCAACAATGAAATCCATAATGATATTTCCCATTTCCACTCCGATATTGATAAGGGTTACAATAAGCCTGCGGGTCGTTGATGTGCAGCTTTAACTTGTTGGCAATGTAGACATTTCGACACAAAGTCAGTAATCTCTTTCTTCATTCCCGGCCACCAGAAATTAAGCTTCAAGTCTTGGTACATTTTAGTATTTCCTGGATGGATGGAAAGTTTTGAGTTGTGGCCTTCCTACAAAATTCGTCTTTTTAGTTCAGAATCATTCGGTACACACAACCTTTCCTGAAATTTCAATACATTATTTTCAAATCTAAAGTCCAGCCTTGGTTTGGATTCCCGTTGATCAATGAGCTTTTTCAGAAAGTCATCCTGCTGTTGTTTTTCTTTAATCTCCTCAATAAGTGCCAGTTGACCAGAAATGGCAGTCAATGTCCCACCTTGTTCACGCAAAACAATATCAACCTCAAATTTCTCAATATCACATAACAGTTCTCTCTGTCCGGTGAGTAAACAGGCCAAATTCCCAATTGATTTTCAGCTAAGTGCATC
Organism: Camellia sinensis; assembly: GCF_055761805.1. Taxonomy (NCBI): domain Eukaryota; kingdom Viridiplantae; phylum Streptophyta; class Magnoliopsida; order Ericales; family Theaceae; genus Camellia; species Camellia sinensis. Next base: position 25,240,534 of record NC_138969.1, on the reverse strand, counting down.
AGCAACGAGGTTAGATTTCCTCGGATGGTACAAAATTTGCAGGTCAGTCTTTTATCAGTTCTAACCATCTCTGTTGTCTCATGTTCAACTCTTTCTGTGTAAAGAAATATTTCAAGCTCTTGTGATCGGTGTACACTTCACATGTTGCCCCATATAGGTAATGACGCCAGATTTTCAATGCAAACACTATTACAGCAAGTTCTAAGTCATGGGTCGGGTAATTCTTCTCATGCGGTCTCAGTTGTCGAGAAGCGTACACAATAACTCTACCATTCTGCATTAATACATATCCCAAACCCTTGTAAGAAGCATCACTAAAAATAGCAAAACCATCCGTACCTGAGGGTATTGTAATTTGGTGTTCGTACCATGTGAATACATGTATTTATGAAGTTTGAGCCATAATATGCAAGAAATGTTGGTTGGAATGATGAATTTGAGCTCAAGAACCATTCTGGAAAACCTAGAATTTATGATGTCCGCTCGAGCGAGAGAAGTGCCGCTCGAGGGGGAAATTCGTGTTCCCAGTATTTTTGCAGACATGGATGTCCGCTCGAGCAGGGAAATTCACGCTCGAGCGGGGAGCCATGTAGTGAGGCCTTCCGCTCGAGCGCTAGACTTCGAGCTCGAGTGTAAAATTGACATAACCAGTACTTTTGCAGGCCTCATAGGTCCGCTCGAGCGGGGAAGTCCACGCTTAAGCGGGGACCCTGTTTCTGAAAATTTTGAAAGTGCATTCTGTGTTTTGTTTTCCATTCTCTTTCACTTCTAAGTACTCTTAGGCATGCATTAAACATTGTAAATGAATTAAAGGGATAAGAACAAAACCTAAAGAGGAATATGTGAATTAAAGAACGGATTGGATCATTTGTGACCCGTATGTGTTATGTGATGTGTAGGGTCAAGCTCCAAGGCAAATCAACCAACCGATCACTGTGAGTAGTATCTTAATAAAGATATCTGGAATATACTATTCGTCCAATTGCTTAGCTTCCTATAAGTCTATTAATTTGAATTATGGACAAACAAAGGCCAGTTTGATAGGAACGAATGAATGAGCCAGAGGTCAGTATGATCTGAGTGATAGAATGAATGTGCCAAAGGCCAGTTTGACATGATAGAATGAATGAACCAAAGGCCAGTTTGACATGAATGAATGAATGGGCCAGAGGCCAGTATGATCTGAATGATAGAATGAATGGGCCAAAGGCCAGTTTGACATGGTAGAATGAATGGGCCAAAGGCCAGTTTGACACGAAAGTACGAATGGGCCAAAGGCCAGTTTGACATGAATGATAAAGTGAATGGGCCAAAGGCCAGTTTGACATGTGTGACATAAATGAATGGGCCAGAGGCCGTATGACATAAATGAATGCGCCAAAGGTCAGTCTGACATGAATGAGAGAATGAATGGGCCAAAGGCTAGTCTGACATGAATAAGAGAATGAATGGACCAAAGGTCAGTCTGACATGAATAAGAGAATGAATGGGCCATAGGCCAGTCTGACATGAATGATAGTCTGACATGAATAATGGTCTGACGTGAATGAATGGGCCAGAGGCCGTTGGATATGAATGAATGGGCCAGAGGCCAGTTTGACATGAAAGATAGAATGAATGGGCCAAGGGCCAGTTTGACGCTAATGAACACTAATGAAAGTATGAATGGGCCAAAGGCCAGTTTGACACTAATGAAAGTATGAATGGGCCAAAGGCCAGTTTGACATGAATGGATTGGGCCTGAGGCCGTCTGATATGTTTGGAACTGCAATCACCTGCCCTATGTATACCTATATATATATTAGATAGAATATGAATTGGGTCCAAGGCTGTTTGTCGTATGTTGTTCTAATGCATCTTCCTTATTCGATATTGTTCACTGAGCTTTCGCTCACGCTCATTCATGTGTATGTAGGTGAGCCAAGAGCGGTCCAAACCCAGCCTCAGTGAAGTCTGTGTGGAACAACCAAGGTTTTGAGGAGTCAACCCTTGCGTCTCACGCACGAGACACGTCTTTGCCCTTTTGCTATCTTGTGTCATTTTGTCATGTTGGCAAGGATTTTGGATACGTTTGTATATAGTTTTGATTGGCTGACCTAGACTTGAATGATCCTGTCTGTATAGAACTTTATGCTACTGTATTGCCTGATGTAAGTTATTAATATCTTTATGTATGGTTTGTTATGATGTGTCATGTAAGCATAGCTCTATGAACAAAATTTTAAATTCTGCTTCCGTTTGGCCCATTTACTCTGATGAGTTATGTCTGTTTTGGTTTGAGGCCGTAGGTAATTTCAGAATTACCAGCCGGTTATGTCCTTAATCCATGGGGGCAGGTTCGGGTCATGACAATTCTACTAGGGGCGAAATGGGGTTGTGACATACTAACTATTACTATACCCTTCTAATTTAAGAAATATGCACAACCATTGAAGAATTGATTGGCAAAGTTACAAACAGGAAAAATTCTTCATTATTCAAGAATTTAAGTCCTGAAATACCTAACAAATAATTCTAGACACAGAAATGGTGTAAATTTCAATGAAGAATTACATAAATTCAACAAAGATTTAGAACTAGTGTTATTGGCAAGCTTAAACAAAAATTATCTAAAAAGGAAACGATAGGAAGACTTGGTTTATCTAAAAAGCTAATTTGCAGAGAACATGTGATTGTGTGAGCAAGCCCAAGGTTTAATATAAAATTACATTCCAAATGAATTATCTCTAGCATACTTAGAGAGAGCTCTGAAAGGATATTTCCCTTGCTATTTATTTTCCGCTGCCAAGTCAGAGATGCAGATTTTGCAAGGTCAACCTTAATCTGGAAAACAGAAAACTATAGGAATAAGGGAAAAGAAATTCACATAGAAGGTGCCACAAGAATGAAAGTTGAATAGAATATGGGTCAAGGTAGCAAGGTAAGAACCACAATAATAAGCAAAAAAGAAAATCTGATTATAATTGATATAAAATAATAGCTGATGAGGAATCTTTAGTGCCTTACTTGTCCTTGAGTGGTATATGAGAACCACGAACAATATCATCAAAATTTTTTACTTATCATCCTCAAATGAATCATAAATACAAAATGAACAAAAGACCCTTAGATATCAAAATTAATAAGGAAGAAAAAAAGAACAAGAAAATCATATCAACAATAATGCAAATTACCTGCAAAAGTAAAGAAAGAGATAAACTTCATTGAAACGCTAAGCAGAGTACATGCTGCTATATATATACACTTTGTATTACTGAGTTGGTTGTAACCAACTATCTAACCATCTTGGTGTTTTCTATCTTTACAATTCTGTGACTTATTATACATGACAGTCGTATACATGAGGTGAGCAGCCTTGGATGCCTTGACTTGCTCTGTTTGAACAGATTGCAGTTGTATCAGAGTAGGTTGCTGCTGTTGTTGTTGCATAGGCTCTTGTTGCTGCTACTGTATAGATTATTCTTGCTGCTGCTGCATAGGCTGCTGAGTTTGCTTTTGTTGAAGCTGCTCTTGTTGAAGCTGCTCTGATGCCTTAGGCTTAGACTCAACTGCTTTGGGAACATCGGGAACATATATCTTATCAACTTCAAACAAACACAATCCAAATTCAAGTAAAGTATGTCCATAAAAGAGGGCACTCTCACAAACATCCCTATCTTAAATTTTCAAATTTCATCATGTCTATCAATAGTACTATCCTTAAAGGTATATATGAACATCTAAAACCCAACAAAAAAATCATTATAATTTTAAGAAAAATAGTTGTTTTTACCTCGGAAGCACTTCTCTTAAACCACCCAATACATAGTCCTCCACCATTATTAGTTGACAACAGATCACATATCTCTTCATTGTATATCTCCAATATAGTGACTTGAACATATGTCCCAACTCTTACATTTTCTTTATCTCCTTCACCCAATATATCCTTCAGAGATCTATATACAATCCCCTGTTGCTTTGCATACCCAAACAACCTAGTTGGCACGTACATCATTGCTGTTCATTTAGCACCCAATTTCACACTATTAATTGGAATATATAATCTCCTCTGGTTTTCCAAGGATGCTGGTGTACAAGAAGAGGAAATTGGAATCTCAGAACTATCGCCTCTTTTTTTTTTCCTTACTGTTTGTTTCCTCTTTCTTGTAAACAGTCTTTTTTCTTTTTCTTTTTTTTTTAAAACCCAAAATAATAATAAAAATAGAAAAAACACTTGGGTACTATTTTTTGCAACTGATATATAACGTTCCCTCAAAGATTAGTCTTTCGAACTTATTTTGACACATTCTATTGTTTAACATGAGTACGATTTTGGGCCTCATTCAACTTTTACTATCAAAATTTCTAGAAAGCCCAAAATATCACAAACAACATCATTGATATTTATTCGATTACTCCTCTCTTTTTTTTCTTTTTTTCTTTTTTTTTAACCTATGAACCTAGACAATCAAAAATAAATCGAGAATGGACAACAAGAATGGGTTTTATTTTATCATCTAAAATTGCACCTAAAAACAGCTCATAAACAGGTAATTAAAAAAATAATTAAATTCAATTTGGGCACTACCAAAGCTCATAAACAGATGTTAAACGCATGAGCATTGTCCAGTTTCATGTGAACATTTCGTCAAACACATGGTAAGCAAAAGGGTCAAAAGACAACAATAAATACAAGCATGGACGAATTTCATTTGAACATTTTTTCAGGCACATGGTGAGCAAGAGGGTGAAAAACAACAACAATTACAAGAATAGACCAAACAACAGTAATACATACACTACCATCAACAACAACAACAAAAAAAACCCCAATAAACTACATGAACTAGAGTGAAATGGGGAAATCTTCATTCTGGCTAAAAAAAAAACCCTAATAAATTACATGTTTCTTCAATCATTTTATAGAAACCCATTTCAATCATTGGTTCATTGATTTTACATAAATCAAAACCCTGGACCATAAATAAAAATAAATAAAAAAAACCTAGAGGTAGAGTGAAATGGGGAAACAGAGAAAGAGAGACAGAAAAGCAGAGCCGAGAGGAAGAGAGATAGAGATGGAGAGAGGAAGAGAAAAACCTAAATGTTGAAGCGATGTAATGCGAAACAAGACGAGGAGCTGCGAGGCGAGCGATGACGATGACGGTGGCGGTGGCGGTGGCGGTGTACGACGGTAGAAGATTGAAGGTGAACAATGGTGGAAGATCAACGGTGAGCGATGGGGGGTAAAGTAATGGTGAGTCGTCCATGAGAGAGAGAGAGAGAGAGAGAGAGAGAGAGCAAGAGTCAAGAATCTGGTTTTTGTTTGGATGGCTTGATAAAGAATTTCCTCCAATCTGAAAAAGTTACCCACCAAAAAATTTGTTATCAATGCCGACTAAACAAAATTTTAGTCTCCAGTTGTAGTACTTTTGGTAGGGGCGAGCAGCGAATTTATCAATTCGTCCAAACTGGCCGAACCGATCCATTACATTTTGAACGGATGTATGACGACGAGTAGACGGTTGTGGATTGATTTTTTCTAATCCGTCTAGTTTTGGACAGATGGTGAATTTAAGGTTCCTTTGGCTGCAACCAAACCGCCAAACTGCAAGCACCCTTATTAATTTGTAAGACTTTGTGTTTTCAATTTGTTTAGATATTCTGTTTATATTTTCAATTGAAAAAGGGTTTAAATATTCTGTTGAAATAAGTTTTCAACTTGAATATATTTTTGGGTTTTTAAATCTAACTCTAAAAATTATAAATAAAAAAGATGATATATGCTGGTTGGTTTTGTTTTCAAAAACAGAAATAGATGTAACAATACAGAGGCATACAATCTCTACTACTACTCTGTTCATGGTTTTGATGGTTTGAATTGTATTTACATTTTAAGAACCACAGATTGTAATACTTTATGTACATGAGGCATGCTGTAATTATAACATGTGAATGAGACATGTGATTGTAATATTCTAAAGTTTCAAACTTTCTTTCTTTGGATGAGACATGCAGTGATTGTAATACTTTTTTAAGTCATTGACTGTAATACTTTTTTTTTTTTTTTTTTTTGAGGAAATGCACAAGTTGAATTATGTTGAAAATTTATAAAATTTTAAACTACCAAACCGATTCGCATCCATCTATCAATCCGCTCAATCCACATCCGCCGGATTGGCGGACGAATGCGGATTATTTTCTCCAATCTGCTAATTTGCCAGATGGATGGTGGATTAGAGGTTCCGTGGCCGCAACTGATCCGCGCCCACCCCTAATTTTTGGCGACTAAAGGTAATTTCGTCACTGAAAATAAATATTCACTGACTAAATTTTTCGTCGCCAAAAATAAAAGTAAAATTTATACTTTTTATTAGTGACTAAATTATTACAGTACGCAAAAATAACTTTACAGTGACTAAAAATTTTTTAGTCACCGAAAATAAATGTTTGCCGACCAAAACTTTGGTCGCCAAGTTTAATAGCAAACATTATGTTAACTTTTTGGCGACTAAATTTATTTTAGTAGCTAAAACCTGGTATACCACGACTAACAAAAACCCTAAAACATGATCTAATGTCGACTAAAATAATTTTTAGTCGCCTATTGTGTGATTTTTAACGATTAATTTTTTTTTAGTTACCAATAATTAAGATACAGCTACTAAAAAAAATTAGTAGTTAAAAGCCATTTTCAATGTCGACAAATGTAATTTTTAGTCACCTATTCTACTACTTTTGGCGACTAAAAAAAGTTTAGTCGCCAAATTTAATCGCCAAAAGTATAAATTGTTGTAGTGCATAGCTGGGTGAGGGTTGGGTTAGGTTTACGGTTAGGGTTTAAGAGGTTATGATAGAATAGATTTGTAATTAAAAAAGTATATATAAAGAGACAAAGTTTCAAAAGTATATTAAAAAAAGAAGAAATTACAATTCAGCCTATATTTCCAAAATAAATTCTAAATTAATTTTAAAATTGATCAAATTTAATAATTAAAGTTTTAAATTTTTCTACTACTTTATAGTTTATTTTTATTTTTTTAATCTTCCAACTAGTTCACAATTTCTCCTTAAAAAAAAAGGGGGGGAATTACTTGCGAGTGATGGCAGGAAATAAAACTATTACAAAACAGTGGGGTACTTTTCAAAAATTTCACTTTAGTGGAGTATAGGAAAATTATTACAAAGCATGTGTTTGAAAAATCTCCATCTTATCAATAATAAATAATCCAGACTTAGCCTCCGTTTGAGAAGTGGATTGACTTTTTGACTTTTTGATTTTTTCGACTATTTTAGCTTGGGCTAAAAAGTTTTATTTGGAAAGGACATTTTGACTTTTTTGTGAGAGAAAAGTGCAATGATTATGAGTTAGATGTGATGTTTTGTTTGTTGTGGCTAAAATAGCCTATTTTGTCTTTTGTGGCTATTTTAGCCATAAACCAAATAGCCTATTTTGTCTTTTGTGTACTTATTTTAGACTTTGTTTGGTACGCGGGTTGTGTTAGATTGAAATTAAATTAGTCAGTAAAAGACAAAACAAATTAAAATTTTAATAAGATAACATGTTATATTTAAATTATAATTATTTTATTTTTCACTCATGAAAGTCAAAAAAATCAACACAAATAAACTTTTTAGTTGTGTTCAAAAAAAAAAAAAAAACAAACTTTATAGTCCCAATTTTAAAAAGTCTCAACTCCAAAAAGTCAATTAAAAAAGTTTTTGCCAAACGACAACTAATTCAGATTTTTTTGGGTGGGTAGTTATACAGTGAAAATTAAATTTGTGCCGTGTGAGATCCATATGTATGATAAATTTGAACTACAACATAATAATTTTAGATAATTTCTAAATAGTTAAATCTAGATTTATAATATTACTATTATCTTATTATTGGGTAAATTAGATTGACTTTTTTTCTAATAAAAAAAATAGATTTTATAATTTTTGTACATTTATATTGACTCGCCATTTTAGCATTGCTAAATGGATATAAGAATTAAAAAAATATACATTTTAATGTGAAAGAGATAATAATATTATATTTTTATCCATATAACTAATAAATTATTGATGAAAAATAAAATAAGTGTTAATAATTGGTTAGAGTTTTTCAAAAATACTTTTCGAAAAATTCTACTTTCTTGTTTTTCGTATTTTTTTATTTTTACTGAATTCTTTTAATATTTTAAACAATTTTTTTAATTTTTAGACATATCTAACATAAATATATACCTAAAAAGTAAAAAAAATTGTGAAATTTTTTTTTTTAAAATTCACTAAATACCAAAAATACAAAAAAATACTAGAATTCAGTACATTATTTGTATTTTTATGTATTTATTAATTTTTTAAAATATTTTTTCACAAATTTTTTTTACTTTTTAGATATATCTAAGTAAGGTGTATTTAAAAAAGTAAAAAAAAAGGTTTAAAATTTTAAAAATATTCAATAAAAAAAACACGAAAATCAAAAAAATTAATTTTTAAATAACTTAATTTAAAAAAATCAAACCAAACACGCTTGGTAACGTTTACGTTTTCAGTTTATATTTACAAAAATTTTATAAACTAGTTTTTGTTTATTTTTAGAAAAACATAAACTACAAACTCGTTTGGTAATTGACCAAATGTTTAAAAAAAATTAAAAAATATAAAAAGAGTGAGAAATGGCAAGTGGTGGCAAGTGGCGGCGGAAGACGGTGGTGGAAAGTGGTGACGGTGGGTAGCTGGTGGCAGTGAGTGGTGGCGAGTGGGTGGTGGTGGTGGTGGATGGATGGGTGACGGTAGCGGGTGGTGGGTGGTAGCGAGTGGGTGGTGGTGGTGGTGGCAAGTGGTGGGTGGTGGTGGCAGGTGGGTGGCGGATGGCGGATGGTGATGGGTGTGGCGGGTAGGTGGTGGTAGTGGTGGCAGGTGGTGGGTGGTGGTGACAGGTGGGTGGCAGATGGCGGGTGGTGGTGGGTGGTGATGGTGGGTGGGTGGGTGGGTGACGGTGGTGGGTGGTGCTGGTGGGTGGGTGGGTGACGGTGGCGGGTGGTGAGTGGTAGCAAGTCGGTAGTGGTGGTAGTGAGTAGCGGGTGGTGGGTGGTAGTGGCAGGTGGGTGGCGGATAGCGGGTGGTGGTGGTGGTGGTGGTGGGTGAGTGGGTGACAATGGCGGGTGGTAGCGAGTGGGTGGTGGTGGTGGCAGGTGGGTGGCGGGTGGGCGGTGGGTAATGGTGGTGGTGGCGGCGGCGGATGGGTGGATGGTGATGGCAGGTAGGTGGTGAGTGGTGGTGGCAAGTAGGTGGCGGGCGGTAAATAGTAGTGGCGGGTGGTGGGTGGTGGCAGGTGGATGTCAAGTGAGCGGTGGTGGTGGTGGTGGTAGTGGTGGTGGCGAGGGGTGGGTGGATGGTGGTGGCGAGTGGGTGGCAGGTGGGTGGTGAGTGGTGATGGGTGGTGGTAGCGGAAGACGGTGGTGGAAAATGGTGACGGATGGTGGCTAGTATTGGGTGATAAAAAAAAAAATTCAAAACTCAAAACTCAAAACGGAAACACATTTTTTGTGTTTTCATTTTTTAGCCAAATTTATAAACTGAGACCACTGATTTATAAATCAAAAATTTTACCAAATAGATTTTTATTTGAATTTTTTAAATTTTTGTAAATATAAATAAAAAATTGAAAACGTAAGTGTTACCAAACGGCACCTAACTAATCTGACCATTTATTCGCCTAAGGTGCTCTTTTTCACACCTTGACCCAGCTAGTCCCATACAAGGTTCAATCAACCTTCTTCAGAAACAAATCCAATCCAAACCATTGTTGAATAGGTTTACACAGTCCACCGAGATGCTAAGGTCCTCCATCCATCTCCAATTTTTGCTGTAAACGGCTCCTTAGAGTTTTAGCTGATTGTGAAGTGATATATGCTCCCTCCCAATTGTGTGAATGCACAACTTATCGAACTTAATCTTGCTAATCTTGGAACTAAATAACCGTTTGAGCTGATCAAAGTATTTGTCTGCTCTTTGATGCCCAATCTTCTGATAAACAAGAGCTTTGAGCTCTAATGTGTCGATTCGAGAATATCAAACCCACATCAACATTCCAGGAAAAAACACACAATTTTCAATCCATAGTGGGAAACCCTAATTGCCAAAAACAGTTTTCATCTGCATAATTGAAACAATTGCAACAAAAAGATAGTCACAATTATGAATTAATGACATCTTGAAACTAGAAATAAGAAGACCCATATAGAAGTCAAGCTCAAACAACAATTGCAACGTTCTCTAGATGATAATTATCTTTCAATTACATGTACTAATTTTTTATTTTTTATTTTATTTTACCTTCAGAGATATTTGGAATAATCTAAATAAATATATTTTTTATTTTTTTACAAAAAAAACATATATATATATATATATATATATAGAAAAAAACAAAGAGGTGATATGATCCAAATAAATACACATATCTAAATAACTGCACTTATATAGTGTATGCCAAATAGCCCCTGAGACCATCTCCAACTGTTCATTAATTTTTTTATCAAATTTAAATTTGGTAAAAAAATAACATTTTTTCTGCTCCAATGATTTCATTAGATTAGTACCAAATTGAGGATATCAAAATCTTTCACTAAATTTAGGACGTCTAAAAGCTTTCATCAAATCACTATTCATAACCGTTAGATTTTTACCATCGGATGTCACTCGAATGATCATCTCTAGGTAAAAATTTGTAAAAAAAAAAAATACATTGGTCAGTTGCCTGCTCAGTCGATCGATGTTTTGATGAAAGTTCAAAATCTTTCATTGAAGCATTTAATATTAAATAAAAATTTTACTCAAATTTAATAAAAAAAAAATGGGCTCTTTTTTGATAAATCCTATTTGTAACTGTTTTATTCTATAAAACCCAAACTATTTCTGAATATTCCATTAGGTCCATTAATTGTAAAAGGACGAAATACCCCTTCTCCGCCTCTCCCGCATGTAACCGATTCTGCAAAAACCCATTCTAATTCCAACTATTTAATCCACAAAATTTCCAAAACAAAAACTGAATCCACGAAACCAGATTCACATCGCCTCCAGTAACCCTAGATTCACATCGCCTCACCAACGTCGCCGTCGTCCACCGTCCACCGTCGATCCCAGATTCCTCTTCATCTCACCGCTGCGAAGGTTCACATCGAAGGGAGGGTACTTCTTCGTTGTTGGATTGAGTTTATTTCATCCACTGAGAGTGACCATACCCACACACCATGAGGAACAAAAGTAACCAATACCATTCCCCCTTCTGCTTTTCAATCATAATGTGATCACCAATGTATACATCCACCTTCTGGTTTTCGGATTTGAATTTGTAAACATAGATGTTTTCGGAATTGATTTTGTAAACACAGATGATGTGAACATTCCCATTAGTGTTGATTACTGGGTAAACTTACATTAGTAGACACTGATGTGAACATTCACATCAGTGTCTACTGATATAAATGTTCACATTATTGTCACTGTTGATATTGTTGATTGTTGATGTCCACAGAACCCCCAAACTTCACTCAACAATGTGATGAAATATGATGTAAATATTCACATTGTGACATCAATGTCAGACTTGTTTGTGTTGTTGGGTGTTGTTTGGTGCTGTTGGTTCTACCCTTTGATTTTTAGCAAATTATAACATAATGTGATCACCCATATAAATATTTACATTGCCCTGTAACTATTGTTGTTTTCGGAATTGATTTTGTAAACATAGATGATGTGAACATTCACATTAGTGTTGATTACTGGGTAAACTTGCATTAGTAGGCACTGATGTGAACATTCACATCAGTGTATAACGATGTGATTGTTCACATTACTGTCACTGTTGATATTGTTGATTGTTGATATCCATAGAACCCCCAATCTTCACTCAACAATGTGATGGAATATGATGTAAATATTCACATTGTCACATCAATGTCATACTTGTTTGTGTTGTTGGGTGTTGTTTGGTGCTATTGGTTCCACCCTATAATTTTTAGCCAATTATAACATAATGTGATCACCCATGTAAACATTTACATTGCCCTATAACTTTTGTTGTTTTCGGAATTGATTTTGCAAACATAGATGATGTGAACATTCATAGTACTATACTGGGTAAACTAACATTAGTATACACTGATGTGAACATTCACATCAGTGTACAATGATGTGAATGTAGAGATTACTGTCATTGTTGATTGTTGAATGTTGTTTGGTGCTTTTGGTTCCGTTCTCTGTTTTTTAGCCAATTAAATGTTCTTATTTGAACACCCAGGTCTTCCCCATAGATTTGATGGCAAGCGAAAGAGAGGGGAATCCCGTGCCAAAACCAAACCTGATCAAACAGCTGTTCCTGAAGAAATGAACATGAAAAAAGTTAACTACCCGTCAAATTTAACTGGATTGGTCAAACTGTTAAAGGATACCAAATTTACAAGTGGCCAATTGAAGTGCCTTAGAAAAACACCATTTTGGCCATTATTTGACTGCTTGATCAGTAATGAAGTCGACCTCAACCACTGCATAAAATATGATGATGTCATTGTACGTATAGTGCAAACATTCAAGCCATCTAGTGAGAGGTTTTACATTGGGGAAAAGAACATCCAGATATTTAGAAGCGATATATCACTGATTTTTGGGGTGGACTACGGCACCAAGTCGATGGACCTCTCTTATGGTGCAAAACCAACAACCGGCATCATACACCGGATGTGCAAGGATGTTAGTCGGTTAAGTGCTGCCAAAATATGAGAAATTCTGAGTGAAGCATTAAAGGGCACCAAGAAACAAGACAATGAAGAGGTCGCAAGATTAGTTTGCATGTATGCATACGTCAAGCTATTCTTCTCTACGTCCAGAGAAACAATTGGATGGGCTTTCTACTCATATATGGACCCATTAGACAACATGATCAAGTATGATTGGGCTGAGAGCATCTGGGCAACCCTAATGGGTTCATTGGGCCAAAACTGTGGAAAATCAAGACAAGCCACCGGATGTGTGATGTTGTTAATGGTAAATCTCATAAAACTTATTCTATATTTAATATGAACATTACTGATGTGAATGTTCACATTACTGGGCAACGGAGTGGAAGTTAACATCAATGATATAAACATTCACATTACTGTTCAGTAATGTACAAACACACATTAGTAGACACTGCTGTAAACATTCACATCAGTGTAGATTGATGCGATGGTAGCACCAAAACAAATTTAGAACATTCACATAACTGATGTGAACATTTATATTACTAGACAATGGTGTGGAAGTTGACATCAATAATGTGAACATTCACATTACTGTTCAGTAATGTATAAACACACATTATTAGCTACTGATGTAAACGTTCACATCAGTGTTAACTGATGTAAACATTCACATTACTGGCCACTAGTGTAAACATTCACATCAGTACTAATTGATGTGAACATTCACATTACTGGCAACTGATGTAAACATTCACATCAATGTTAATTGATGTGAGCATTCACATTACTGACATTTATTATTTGTTTCAGTACTGGTTGTGTGAGCATACAACAATCTTACAACCCCGCAACCCCAATGCCATTCCGCGATATGTAAAGTGGGACCTCACAGCCTTACATAACAACATGAAGTCCATATCTTTTGCTAAGCTTAGTTTAAATGAGGTAGAAGTACAACTAAAAATATTGTGCCCATTCATATAGTGAGACAAGGAACTATCTAACTAACATAATGTCTCCAACTGCAAGTATATGGCGGCGAACTAATGGCATCCCCAACTAAAGCGAACATGTACCATCATACAAAATTGAATGTGGAGCCCAAACCTGAGATTTTGTCAAGTGCATCAGCAAAAAAAGGTGAAAGCAATGATAATGAAAGAAAAGACAGTCAACGCAGTGACGACAATGATGGATTTTCTGTCGATGCAATGGACCTGAATGAAGTTGGACATGATATCAACCCCAACTGTAACACCCCCAAGGCTGAGTGAGATATCATCATAGCACAACCAACTGAGCCGAACATTGTGGATGTACTTATAAAAGAAAATCAAAAAGCTTGGGGTCTTGTACGACAATGGGAAACGAAATATAAACAGTTGGAAGAACCATGGGAGTTGAGGACAAGGGTGATTGCTGCCCTTGAAGCCAAACTATTTGACCAATTGGGCCCATCCAATATGGACATGGACATGAAGAATTGCATGGAGTGGAAAGATAAAGAAATTCAGCGATTGAGAAAGTTGGTCGTGAACTTGGAATGTGAAAAAACAATTCTTCAAGACCTTTTTGACGATCAGTCCGTCCACATTATCACTCAAGTTGAAGCACAAAAGGCTCATGACAACCTTAAGAAGCATCCCACTGCAGCATTGGAACACATTATCAGCCCACCATCGAGGGTAAAGTGCATCAAGCAGAAAGTAAGGAAAGAGCACCGATTGGATGAGTTTGAATACCCCAACTTGCCTGGTCAAAAGAAAGGGAAAGAGGAAGCCGAAGAGAAATCCCATGCAGTCCAAATTGCACAAGATTTAGACAAGCATCCATAGAAAAAGGAGCCAACAAAAAAAAAGAAGTTAACCTTGAACAACAAACTGAAGGTTTGGGCCAGCATGAGCAAACTCAACAAGCAGAAGGTCCAAAATTTGCACAAGAACGGCGGTGATGAGTAAGTGATCTTACATATCCCCAACTAAATTTTTTTTTTCCTCATGTTCAGTTCACATACATACTTAATAAATTAGATCATTTCATAAATGTGCAATGTTGACATTAACATTTTCTGTAATCACAATACACAGGTTGCTAATGTGGCAAGGGGACTCAAAAACTAAAGATGTGTATTTTGATGACATCATACATATCATCAAGGAAGAATCAATAACCAACAACATATGGCAACTGTAAATGTGTACAAAACACACACACACAGACACACACACTGTAAAGACACTGTAAATAATGTACTGTCACCCCTTTGTTTCTGCAGGTGATAGATGCATATGGTGAAATTCTACTTGAACTACAAGGGCTAGTCAACCCAAGTTTGGAGGATTCAGCATTCATCTTTACAAGCACATGTTCGGTAACCACTAGACTTTTGCTTTGTTTATGTTTCAATAGATGTGAATGTTCATCTCAACATTATATGCTTATATTGTTAACTTAAATGATAGGCAGATGTGAATGTTAACAACAACATAAAAACGACAAATGAGAAGCTGCACATTGACAGATGTGAACATTAACATCATTCGCAGTGAAAATTATATGCTTATTATGTTGTTAACTTAAATGATACACAAATGTGAATGTTAACAACAACATAATATAACAGGTGTGAACATTCACATCTGTAATACATTGCATGACTGTTTCACAAATTAATAGATGTAAACATTCACATCACTAATCAGTAACAGATGTGAACATTCACATCAGTAACATCACTCACATTAACAGATGTGAACATTCACATCATTCACATCATTCACCATTAGCACATGTGAACATTCACATCACTCACATTAACAAATGTGAACATTCATATCAGTAACATCACTCACCATTAGCAGATGTGAACATTCACATCATTCACATCAAGCATTGATATAAATACTAAGTACATCATTGTACGCCCTTTGTGTGCAAAAAATCATGCAAGAGTACCCCCTCCCCCACAAGAGAAACAAACTGATTGATGTACACATCAAGGAGTATCAAGGCCAGAGATTCTTAATCTTCCCAATACACGACAACTTCCACTGGATAATTGTTGTGTACGACGTGACAGAGAATGTATGGGGGCATTATAACTCATTGTGCCCAAGAGAAGGCATACATGACCCACATATTGACAAAGTACAAATAGTGGTAAGTGGCTAACACATATAATACTTGTATGATGTGTGATATTGGAACTTAGACGTATGCACTGTGTTGGTTGGTCCCTAATATGAAATTTCATTGTTGGCAGAGGGACTACATCGAGGCTTTGGTGCGCAACATTGGACCATCATCACCATTATGGACCAAATTATCAAGCCAAAATACTTCGCAAACAATCATATCAGTAGACATCTGTCCTCAGTAAGCATTAAATTTGTAAGCCTAAAATCGATTTGTACACATGTTCCACAACCATTACCCACCTAATTTTCAAAATCTAACAAGAATTTTGCATTTTCAGGGTGTATTACGGACCTACAGTTTGTTACATCATGAGGGCGCATGTATACCGTGAAGACATTGTTGCCAGCCTAGATCGCTTTGAATGGTGTCAAATAAGAGACTCATTAGTACACCTTTTTCTAAACCACAAAAAGATAGTGCAATGTGAAAACCTATAGGTGGGGGGTGTCCACCTATCACTGTTACCCAAATCTGTTATCTACATTTAAGGCAATTTAGTGTCAATAGGTTTTACATATTTGAGCAAACTAGCTTAATTGTAAATCAAGTCTATATCACTGCTTGTACAGATATTTTTCAGTCAATATATGTATATGCATTTTCAGGCCTATTTTGCGTTGGTCATGCACATTAAGATTGTATTTTTTTTTTTTTTGACACATGACATGATGTGAATGTTCACATCACAGAATGATCGTACACTTTCTTATGTTTTAAACCATACTACATGGATATAAATATTGCTTAAAGTGTTTGTGTAACACAATATGACAGGTGTGAATATGATATTTCTTAACACAAGTCAATATTCACATCTATTAATTTGATGATGTGAATATTCACATCATAGCTTCTGATTATTTGAATGGCAGCAACGATGTCATGAATATTCACATCTTATGAGTTGATGATATGAATGATTACATTGATGTAAACGTTTATGTCATCTACTTTGATGTTGTTAACAGTAACAAGAAAGTGAACATTCACACCACAAAAATGTTTAAAAGTTCAACCCATGTGCAATTATTCACATAATGTGATTATATTACACAAGTGTGAAAGTTAACATCATGCATTCATCCAAAACACAACAACATAAATGTCACATTAGTACCTTAAAAAATTAAAAACAAAACACAAATCAAATACTAATGCATTATTATGTTTGCCAACGCAACATAATCTTATTGCAACACAATCTTTGCCAACCGACACAATCTTATTTCAAAAATGAATATAAGAACCCAATATAAAACGCAATGTTGAAATGAAAAATGTACATCCTATATCGGTTCCGTGCATGATATCCGATTATGGCTCCCCAACTTATTACATCTCATGCACCTTATTTGCTTCAGTTTCTCACCCCTTGATGGGATCCTATTCTTTTTCGGCCTTCCGGGTGGTATTTTCACAGTTGGCGGGTATATAGTGAAGTCCGTGGGATCAAAAGGCGGCTTCTCCACCGATGATATAGGGAATATGGCACCCAAATAGGCTGCACGATATGTCTCTACATGAAAGTAATGTTCCACACAATCATTGACATTGTAGCGGCTCTTCTGAATGGCAATAACAGCATGGTCACATGGGAATCCGTTGATTTGCCATTTGAAGCAAGAACATGTACGCCTAGCAACATCAACAGTAACAGATGGTATCGAATGAACTTTAAACACATCCTCATTGGCTTTGCAAACTTGTCAAGACCTGCTGTCATTGAACGAATCCATAAGCCTTATTTCGAATGTAGGACAAATAAGCTCATTCCATTTGTTTGCTTGGTCACGCCGTGCAGACATTTGCCGCATCAACTGAGTACGAATTGTGTCCACCATTTGAGTGATAGGAAGATTACGTGCTTCTTTAATCCAGTTATTAAATGACTCTGCCGCATTGGATGTTATCTCCCTATAACGCATGCCCCTGCACAACATCACAAACATTGTACAATACGGAATTTAACAGGTCTGAACATTCACGTTGACAGATGTGAACATTAACATCATTTCCAGTAAACATTATATGCTTATTATGTTGTCAACTTAAATGATAGACAGATGTGAATGTTAACAACAACAAAATATGACAGGTGTCAACATCCAAATCTGTAATACATTGCATGACTGTTTGACAAATTAACAGATGTGAACATTCATATCATTCACATCAGTCATCTTTAGCAGATGTGAACATTCACATCATTTACATTGAACATGAAACACAATTAAAAGATTGTTACCATTCTAAACTGAAAATTCACATCGTTACCATTCTAAACTTCACAAATGGAACACCTTAGGAAACTATTATTACCTGAAGTACGAATTTGCCCAATGCTCAGGTGCCAAGTCCTTAAAAAAATTATGAGCTCGTTGTTTACCCTCATCTTTTAATTTTGCAAGCTTTTCATGGAACCCTACCACAGTTGGCTTGTAAGCACAGTCACTCAAACTACTTACTAGGTGATCCCTGAATCCATTATCAATTCCTTTCATCCGGTCTCTTAAGTTGCTCTTCAAGTGTTGTAAGCAATAACCATGATGAGCCGATGGGAACACCTTTGGCATAGCTTCTAGCAGACCAAGATTACGATCCAAAATAAAAGTAATATAGCGCTTACCATCAACAACCTTCCCAAGTTCGTGCAAGAACCATGACCAATTGGCCGTGGTCTCTGAATCAACAATCGCAAATGCAATAGGAAACAGACCTACAACATAACACCAATACACAACTATTCACAATATTCCAAAGTGAATAGAAAACAGTATAAACGAAACAGGTCATGTGAATGTTTATATCTACATTGCCCTATTACTATTGTTATTTTTGGCTTCGGGTTCGTAAACATCAACGATGTGAACATGCACATTAACGATCATTAATAATTCATTGTTGATTGCTGAGTCATTGATAATGTGAACATTCACAATAATGTTCATTAATCGATCAACTGACATTAGTATGCACTGATGTGAACATTTACATCAGCGTATACTAATGTGAATGTTTACATTACTGTCATTAGCAGACACAGATGTGAACATTCACATTAGTGCATACTAATGTCAATGTTCACATTACTTATAATTTCTCAACCACTCATTTGTCCAGACTATGCTGCAGAGAATGAATATTGACATGAATAGACAGCTAAAAAAAAATACTAACCATTGTTTCCGTCTTTCGCCGTTGCCGCAAGTAGCTGACCTTTGTACTTTCCTTTGAGGAATGTTCCATCTAGGAATAATAAAGGTCGACAAGAATAGCTGACCTTTGTACTTTCCTTTGAAGAATGTTCCATCCAGGAATAATAAAGGCCGACAAGAATTGAACCCAGAAATACACACAACAAATGACACAAAGAAACGACAAAACTGTTGACTACTCGCATCATAGTCAACATTGACGTATTTTCTCGGATTGTACCGCATCACAGCATCCGAATACCACCGCAGCTGGTCAAACGATAATGAGTGATCTCCATGAATACTAGCCTTTGCTTTCTCCACACCCAACCAAACGACATGGTAACTCACATCTAGCCCATAATCCTTCTTCAAAATAGTCACCACCTCACGCGGCCGAGTCAACGGCTTGTCCCTCACAATTTCAGATATGGTACTCGATACCAAATCCGAACTAACTCGCAGATTCTTCGATGTTCGGACATCCGTACCACAACTATGTACATCACTAAACCTCTTGATGTAGAAAAAATCATTTGCTCGTTGTGCTCTACAATGTATAGCCCACAAGCAGCCTCTCTCCTCACGCATCGCACACACAGCAGTAACTCTTGTTGTCTCGTTCTTGACATACGTAAACTAAAACCCACATTGGATGGCATACTTACATAAAACATCACGAAATTCTTGTGCACCTCCAACAAATCGTTGTCCCACATGCGTAATATCATTTGCCCAAGGGGCTGACAACAACACCTTCTCCTTATGGTGGCAAAATCTCCGTAGCGCATCAATATCTTCCTCAACCCCCACACGTAGCAATCCCGAGCTACTTGACTGACCAATATCACTTTTCAGCTCAACCACAACTTCTACATGTTATACCCCATTGATTTAGCAAGCAGTAACATGTTCTAAAATTTTTCCTCATTGTCCAAATCACACCTATTAATCCCAGGTAACCGACAGAACAATAAAATAGAACCAGCAGACAACTCCCCCTATTTTTCACACAAACAGTCCACCAAACGCGAATAACACAATGTGCGGGCAGCATTTATTACAGTGGTACTGCAACCATATGTACACCACCAACATCATAAAGGTATCCATCTCCTATAAAAACACAACAATACAACAATCAACAATAATCTAAACCGATATGAAAATTCACATTGTGCAAAAATTAGATGAATACGTGTACAGTTCAAGTGTTGCATCCATAATTCACATTAACAAGATGTGAATATTCACATTGATGCATATACTCTGAATTATATCACACACACAAAGCCTCATTAAGCAAACATCAAAGTAAAGTGAGAGCATCCACATTATTCACATAATATTACCACGATATAAACATTTACATTGGCACATATATTCTGAATTATATCACCCACACAGAGCCTCATTAAGCAAACATCAAAGTAAAGTGCAAAAATCCACATTCTTCACGTAATACTAACATGATGTAAACATTCACATTGTTCCACAAACTCTGAATTATAGCAGATCCACATTCATCACTAATCTGATGATCTCCCCTCTACAGGACCACGATGTAAACATTCACATTGATCCATATACTCTAAATTATATCACTCACACATAGTCTCATTATGGATACATCAAAGTAAAAGAAATATTATAACATTCTTCACATAATCTGAATGACCTCCCCTCCACAGGACCACGTATGATGCATGTAATTGAAAAAACAGAACATCCGATCCATAGCAATTAAAAAACAGAGCATCTGATCCATCCTAGAAATCAAAACATAAAGTGAACATGTATTCATAACCAAAATGATACTAACATTAATCATGCAATCCTAGAATTATCCAAAAACTCGAAAACAACCGCTTTGAAGTAGTTACACTCCAAAAAATGTGAGAACCGAACAATATGAAATTCGTTGTCTTCACTTGAAAATCACCGAATCATAGCAACAATAAAACCCTAGCATATCAAAGTCACAGAACGATAGAACGATAGTATGCAAGATAGAAACGTATCCATTTGAATTAGAATGATAAAAACTGTCAAAACTGAATCACGAAATCACAGGAACGTGTTATGTATTAACACAGTGTATATATATATATCAGGGCATAATAGTCCGTATAAAAATATAAAATTAGAAAAATAAATTTTATGAAATAAAAAGAAAAGTATATGAGATTAATCAAATTATAATATTCCTTTGTGGATTTAATAGGTTATAACAACTCTAAAATAAATTTATTAACAAAAATTCTAAAAAATATACTATTAGAGATACTCTAATAATCTATTTCCAAACTAATCTTTTAAAAAAAAAAAACTCAGGAAAAAAACCTACATAGAGAGAATATGGATAGGTGTGCACAGAAAACTGGAAGCCCGACCGTCAAACGACGGCGTGGAAGACGTTATCTGTCGGCGTGTCGGTTATGTTGTCGCTCTCTTTCTGTCTATCTCTCTGTGTTGGTGCGGATATAAATGGAAATGAATTTGGCGAGAAAGGAAAGGATATAATGATATCTACGGTTCAAAGGCTGAGTCCGTTGAATAACAACCGTACGATCCTGACGCTTTTAAAGTACTGATATGATGAGTCCAACACTTGCCTTATTGTGGTTTCGTTTGACTATCCAGATAGGATTAAAAAAATACTCCTTTCGTTATAAAATAACGGTCTTTTTTTAAAGAAGTTAATTTTTTTAGTAGTATAATTATTATATTTAAAAAAATTAATTTTTTTAAATTATCTTTTAATAGTATATTTTTTGAAAAATATTAATGTCATAATTGTATTTTTTATGTTATTAATAAATTTAAAATAAGGACAAAAAAGGAAATTTATATTATTTTTATACTTGATTTTTGAAAATGGACTAATATTTTAGAACGGAAAGAATACAAATGATAAAAATAAATTAATAAGATAAAATGTCATATTTAAATTATAATTATTTCATTTTTTCTCATAAAAGTCAAAGATATCAAAAAAATTTGTCAAATGAACTTTTTATTCCTAAGTTAAAAAGTTTTCAAAAAGTCAACTAAAAAAGTTTTTGCTAAACTGCAACTCTATGGGTTGGTTTGGAAAGTGAGTTGACTTTTTAACTTTTTGGTTTTTTTGGTTATTTTAGCTTGGGCTAAAAATCTTGATTTGGGAAAGATTTTTTGACTTTTTTTGTGAGAAAATAGTATAATGATTATGGGTTGGATGTGATGTTTTGTTAGTTGCGGCTAAAATAGCCTATTTTATCTTTTGTGGCTAAAATAGCCAAAAAAACCTATAATCCTTCTTCTCAAACGGTGCCTATATACTCTCTGTAAGAAATTATTTGTTGGTCTAGAGGTAGTGTCACATGGCGCTTCACATGCATTGTGATTGGTGAAAAAAAAATAAAACTCCCAATTTTATATTAAATGATTAAGGCATACTTTGACAATTAGGAAAAAATTTTAGGTCACGTCGCTTCTTTATTTTTTTATTTTTTTGCATATTTTTCAAAGGGTTGATTACACTTTTATCCCCTAAACTATCACTATTTTGTTTATATAGTCTCTAAGCTATTAAATTTGTCTTCTTGGTGCCTAAACTTTCAAAAACTCACGCTACTCAATCCCCATTAGTAGATGACCTTAATTATTTAATAAAAAATGGAATCATGTGCACTACACATGAGCTACAAGGATGGTAAAAGGGCTAAATTAGACATTTTACATATATTCCCAACATTACCTTCATATGTAAAATGTTTAATTTAGTCCTTTTACCATCCCTGCAGCTCATGTGCAGTGTATATGATCCCATTTTCTGTTAAATAATTGTTAATCATATGGTTTAATTTTGATAATATCTAAAATATGATGAAATAAATTGTGATTTTTTAAATAAACATATTTTATATTATTTGAAACAATATTATCTGTTAAAATACATGTTAAATAATGCATTTGTTATAAATATTAATCAAAGAGATTTTACTATGCATCTTTTAATATTTTCATAGAAAGATTACTACTGTGCAGCCTTTGTTTTTAACGTAATTATGTTAAAAACTTTACTATCACTATTCATTAAAAGCGACTTTGGCCAAAATTTTCAAACTCCCTTGAATTCTGCGTGATTTTCCTCCCCGCATGAAGCCGACCTGCAACGTGTAACTTCTCCCCGTCCAAAGAGGTGCGTCTCCTCTTCTTTTTGTTATATAATGGAATAAAAAAAAGCAAGAAGTAAAGAAGAGAAAAATTTGTAAGATTGATATTCTCTCAATTATTGGGGGTGTTTGTTTCAATTTTTCAGAATTAATTTATGATTTTTAGTTTTGAAAAAGTTATTTTGGACTGTTTGGTTAAACTTATTTTAAACAGTTTCTGAGAAGCTGCTCACCCCTTGCTTCTAATTATCAGCTTCTACTGTGGACATGTTAATTTATGGTTATACTCTTAAATTTTTTTATTTTTTATTTTTTTAAAAATAGAAAAAGACCCAAATGAACTATAGATTATTATTATTATTTTTTATGAGAAATGTAGACAAACAAAAAATAAAAATTAATTGAAAAAACTATTTCACAGCTTATTTAACAAACGCTACTCAGCAACTTAAATCCATAATCCAACAGTTACACCAAACAGATTAACAACTTCTGATTAAAGTCATAATTTATAATCTGTTAAGCTATAATCTATAAGCTGTTGTAACAGTTACACTAAACGGGGCCATTGTATTAGGTTTCATTGAGTTGTATTCTCTTTGAGAAAATTTGTTGAGAATTTGAGCAAAAATTATAAAAGGGTTTTCACACCCTTCTTATTTTCTTGTAAAAGAAAGAGTTTTTATGAGTGATTTTTTTGGGATAAAATCACTTGAATTAGGTGAGATTAGGTACCAAATTCAAAACTAGTTGGGTTATTTTTGTGAGTGATTTTGGGGATAAAATCACTTGGTTAGGTGTGATTAAGCACCGGATTCTAAACTAATCAGAGTAATCGGGATTAGTCACTTGTTGTGAGGGTTCACTAGCACCCGTAAAACTAGTGGTGTATTACTAGTTGAAGAATAGTGGAGAAATTTCCGAAGATGACACTTGGAGAGTGGATGTAAGTCCGTTGTGCCGAATCATTATAAATTACTGTGTTTGATTTGTCTTCCCTTTATTTCATTACTATATTTTATATTGTTGAGCATATTTATTTACTTATTAATTAGGTTAATTTTTAATTTGGCAATTTATTTAATAACTCAATTTACCCTCTTCTTGGGTTGTCTAACTGGAATAATAATAATTAACGTCATCTACCATTCGGGACTAAGTAGCACGAGTTTTTGAAAGTTTAGGTAGCAAGAAGACAAATTTAATAGTTTAGGGATTACATAAACAAAATGGTGATAGTTTAGGGGGTAAAAGTGTAATTAATCTTTTTAAAAAAAATCAATAAACTAAAAAAAAGTCACTTCCCAATATAGGCCTAAGAAATATGAGAAGGCATAAAAATTTGAGGTGCTTACTTGTAAATCCTAATAAGTGAACATATTGTCTAATAGGTCTTATGAGAAAAATTTATCATAAAAAAAGGTCACTAATTGTAAGTTTTATCGGTAGTTTATAAAAATCATGACAAAAAAAGTCACTAATTGTCAATTTTTAGCGACATATATAAAAAATTGTTACAAAAAAATTATTTTTAACAACAATTTTACTAAGACTTATTTTCAATAGGACTTGATGAGAATTAAGTCCAATTATTACGACCTATTGATATTTTATTCTAAAAATTTGTGATTAGCTTGGATATAATCGCATAGTACCCAGAATTAATCAATAATTTTTCAAAAAATTTAGAAGCATAGGATGGAACATATAAATCAAACACGAAAATTATTTATCGGTCGTTTGCCTGAACGATCAAGCAGAGTTTGTAAATCGCGACTGTTATGGTGTCGTCCACGCCCAACCGTGGTTGTCATGCATCGACCGTGACTATTATAGTATTTTTTCATCATCCGAACAAACGACCGGTAAACAATGTTTAGTGTTCGACTCTATGCTCCACCCTCGGTGCGTAAGCTGATAATTTACTCACTCAGATTATTTCGTTGAGCCTACGCGAATTTTTTCAGTTGGGATCTCTGGGTACTAGTCTCATTTGCCCATTGTGGGTCCCACTAAAAAGTATGCCGCTGTTATTCTAGTCTCAAACCCCATGCAACCTGTTTGGACTCCGGGAAAATATTCCCTCCCTCTTCCATGCTTGTGCTGGGAAAATCTCTATCTTATCAATAATAAATAATCCAGACTTATGAAGGCTTTGTTTGGCTATGCAGGTTGGGTTAGATTGAAATTAAATTAGTCACTAAAAATAAAATAAATTAAAAAATTAATAAAATAAAATGTTACATCTAAATCATAATTATTTTATTTTTTTACTTACGAAAGTCAAAAAAATCAACATAAACAAACTTTTTAGTCCCAATTTAAAAAAGTCTGAACTCCAAAAAACTAACTAAACTGGTTTTTGCCAAACGACAACCAATTCAGATTTTTTTGGATGAATAGTTATATAGTGAAAATTAAATTTGTGCAGTGTGAGATCCATAGAGATGATAAATTTGAACTACAACCATAGTTCTAAATCGCGGTATCGGGTAACGTAACAGTGCGGAGTATCGATATTGGGAGTATCGACCGGTACGTATCAGGTATCGGGCGTCGCGGCTGTGAAATTTCAAAAATCATTAGCAATCCCTCTAAAACTCAATTTTATGTATTTTTTTGACTCTTTTAGCCTTAATTTATCACATTTTAATCAAAATTTTGATATGTAAAGGCACTTTTGACTCATTTTCAACTAAATAATATGTATTTATTTTAGTCTCAAGCTTTTATTTGGCATATATGTTAAACTTTAATAGAAAATTGATGTGAAAATATTTTTTTAAAAAGTAAAATATTTGTGAATATTTTTTTATAAAAAAAAATTATTAAACCTCTTTACTTAACAATTAAACCTCTTTAAAAAAATCTAACAGATGAAACTTCTTTAAAAAAAAATCTGATATAAAAATAATCTGAAATAAAAAGATTTGCCAGATTCAAAAATTTGACAAATTCAAACAAACACACTATAAGGAAATAATTATCCTAAGCAACTCATTATCATGGCTTCTAAGTTTTTCATGGATCACTAATTCTTTATGACTCAAATGAAGCACGAGAGACTGAAATGATATCAAATTGGGTTTGGGATCTTCTATATTAATTATGCGCAAATTACATATACCCCTCTCGAGATTTGGCTAAATTACAGATACCCCCTGAGGTTTGAAAAATTACAAATTCTCCTCTGAATGCTATATTTGCATAAGAAATTAGGGGATAATTTGTTATGAAATATAAACCTCAGGGGGCAAATTGTTATAAAAATACAAGCCTCAGGGGGCGGGATGTAATTTTCGAAACCTCAGGAAGTATCTGTAATTTAGATAAACCTCGAGGGAGGTATATGTAACTTGCCCATTAATTAATTAATTTTATTTATTTATTTTTATCTATTTTAATGCACTTTCAATAATCAGGGTGACTCTAGTCTCATCCCCCATCAAGCAAACAAAAGCTGTTAAATTTTTTTTATTTGTATTATTAATATTTTATTATATATAGTTTGGTTATTTAAAAAAATCAAGAAAAAAAACCATCCCATACCATAATATAAATAAAAAAATAACCAAACACAACTTACCAATCAAACAAATTGTAAACCATTATAAACAACTTACCAAGAAAAAAAAAAAAAAAAAAAAATTATAAACAAACCAAACACAACTTAAGAAACAAAACCATTCCATACCATAATATAAATAAAAAAATAACCACAGAAAAAAGAAAAAAAAAAAGATAATATAAACAAACCGAACACAAGCAAAACCATTTGAAGAAGTCTTCAGCCAAAACAAAAAACAGAGCATGAAACAAATGCAAACAGAGCATGAGAGAAAAACCTTCAACGAAGAAACTTGAAATCGGTGATGGTTTGGGTTCAATTCGATGCTTCTCCTTGCAACACTTTACAAGATCGATGCCCTTGGGAGATGGATTTGGGTTTGATTGGGGAGTTGAGTTTGGTCCGATTGAGGGAAAACTTTAGAGGTTTTTACACATTTATGGTCTCCTGCTGTCCGTGAGTCTGTGTGTATGTATTACTGCTTGAAGAAGACAAATTTGCTGTCCAGGTGATTTGTTTTTCCAGGTGACTTTCTTTCCTCAATTATTTTTCCATATGCTTTGCTCGTTTTTCAGTCGAATCGGACTATATCAGAACTGGAGCGCTCACGAATCGGATACAAGCCGATACGTGTCGGGAATCGGCCGCTACGGACGTGAAATTCATTCTCACCGGTATACCGGTAAGTATCCGACTCGGCACTCTCATTTTCCGTTACGAACCGGCCGATATGGCATGTACCGGCCGATATTTAGAACCTTGACTACAACATAATAATTTTTGATAATTTCTAAATAATTAAATCTAAATTTATGGTATTGCTGTTATCTTATTATTGGTTAAATTAGACTGAATTGTTTTCTAATTTAAAAAAAAAAATTGATTTTATAATTTTTGTATAATTATATTGACTCTCCATTTTAGCATTGCTAAATGGATATAAGGATTATAAAAAATAAATAAATAAATATATTTTAATGTAAAAGAGATAATAATATTATCTTTTTATCTATATGACTAATAAATTATTGATAAAAAATGAAATAAGTGAACCGTTATAATTATGCTAGGGGAGATCATTATAATTTACCCTATTTTACTCTTCATGGTTGTGAGATAATAACGTAAATTTATCTTTCAAAAAAGTAAAAGTAAAGAATTAATTATTTTAATTTAAATTCTTAACTTTTAAAATTTAAGAGTTTAAATTGAAATAATTAAAAAGTTGGAGTTTGATTTATTATTGAGATCAAATTTTGAGATTTTTTTATTGTTGTAATTTCTCCTTTATTTTTAACTAAAATTAATAGAACTGTTGACCTCGTTTGGCAAGTGGCTTTTTTAAACAAAAAGCTAAAAAGTCATTAAAAAAATCAAAAAACTAACAATCTACACCAAAAAGTCAAATATTCCATTTTCTCTCTACTTTTTGCACATCTTTTCGTAAAAAGTCAAAAAGTCATCCCAAACATACTAGTTTTTTTAACATCACATTTTAGCCAAAAAGTCAAAAAGTTACTAAAAAACCTGTTCCCAAGCGAGGCCTTAAAAATTATTGAATAATGTAATAGAGATCGACAACATAGGTACACAGATTCAATCAGAGAACTGAAGATAACTCTTTCATATTTGAGGTGTGATTTATTCATCTTATGGATCTCGCCACATTTGAGATAGCTATGTTTAATTTTATGATCAAATTATATGTGTTTAGAAATTTTTATTATGAAATTGCATTCAGAGATGAAAAAACTCAACTCATAATTATGAAATTGTCCGACTAAACCTATTTAAAAACTGTTTAATTAAATCCGTTTAAATTCATAAACAAATTTAAAAGGGTTACATTACATCTAACAGATCTCGTTTAAACCCAGCTCCTCCACTTCAACTCTATCACCACCGGCACAAAGACAACCGTTGCATGTATCACCAAAATTGTTGAAAAAATGAACTCATTGGTGACTTTGCAATTTTGCTTATGTAACAAGAAACATGTCGCTCATATTTACAATTTCTATCTAATTTTTTGATATGTAAAATTTTAGATTAAATTGGCACAATATAAAAAAATTTAGAAACAAATTGAGTGGAAAAAAATTTCAAAATTAATGCAAAAGACAAAGTTACAATGATTGAGTAATTTTTCCTTTTTTTTTCTTTTCCAACAATGTCACCGAATTACAAAACAATAATTTGAAAAAAGGATAAAAAAAATGAAATGCATAGACCAATTTTATTGAGTGTTCGCACACACTCTCTCTATATGTATAATGAATATATAAGAAGGCATGCCATGCCTATAAAGTTGGATGACTTGGACAAAAAATTATTTAGTACTCCTAAGACATCACGTGTTTATATTTTCATTAATCACCATATATTTTATCTCTTGCTGTTCCTCAATCACTTAATATAAATCATGAGTCCAACCTTTTTTATTAATTAGAATACTTTTGAAACACCATGTAACCGTATCTCAAGACCACTAAATAACTTCTCGATTAGAAGTTACATGGAATAGAAGAGCAATTATTTGATGATTTTCGAGTAATATTTCACGCCATTTAACCTATGACATTTATCATGTTATTTTTTAAAAATTAGACAAAAGTATTAAATTTTATTATTTTAACTAATAAAAATTACATTGGTACATTTTGTGTGTACGTTTCAAAATTCCCAATTTTTTTTTTTTTAGGAGGGAAAGAGTTGAAGCCGTCAGAGATTGCCGGGCATACTTACAACCTCTGATATTCTCTCTCTCTCTCTCTCTCTCTCTCTCTCTCTCTCTCTCTCTCTCTCTCTCAACTTATTGTATTTTTTAAAACGTATGCAAACCCTAGGAGACGATTGGTCTTACTTTACAAGAATATTATTATTGCCACTTTGTTTTGGCTTTATTATGATCTCTTGTATTAATTAAAATGAGATATTTTGGTCAAATCAGTTAATAAAGATGAAAAGTAATGTTAGAAACTCCACCAATTCTATTAAATGTTTCACATGGATGTGAGACCTACACATGTGGGTCACATATGGGTCCCACATTCATATGAGACATTTGATAGAATTTTTGAGACCTCTAGTATTTTTGAAAGATAAAACATATCAAATAGTTAATAAGATAAAATATTACATCTAAACCATAATTATTTTACTTTTTTTCTTACAATTATCAAATTAATAACAAAAAAATAAATAAAAAATTAGACTAAATTAACTATTCCTAAACGAGGACTTAAGCCTTATTTGGAAACATACTTTTTTAGTAATTTTATTACTTTTTACGAAAAGAAGTGTAAAAAGTAAAGAGAAAATAAAATCTTTGACTTTTTTATATATGTTGTTAGCTTTTTAATTTTTTTAGTGACTTTTTGACTTTTAAGCTAAAATATGATGTTTCCAAACGAGATTTTAGACTAATTGATATTTAAATAGTAAACAATATGTCAACATATTAGCATTTGTCGTACATGAAGGCACAATTTGACATAAATTAAATAAATACACTTATTTAGTCATTTTGATTGGTGATTCTGTTAAAAGATATTCGCAAAGAATAATTTTTTTTTTGAAAAATAATTTACAAATAGAATATTTATATTAAAAAATCAATTAGAAATAAAAAGGTCACAAAAACCTATCCATTGGGTCAATCCTTATTATTTGTGTGTTTGGCATGTTCAATATTCTTATCCACTAATCCATGCCATGCCATTAGTATCCTATAAAAACCCTAGAAAAACCACACTCAAAAAACACTTAAAACCCTCTCCTCTCCAAACTCCCAACGCCCCATTCTCTCTCTCTCTCTCTCTCTCTCTCTCTCTCTCTCTCTCTAAACAAGAGTCCATCAACATTCAGACAATGCAAGTAGCCAAACGATCAACACCAATTCAAATGGAGGTCGGCGGCGGCGGCGAAGCCACGGAGTCGAAGACGACGGCGGAGTCAACCTACGATCAGATCCGCCACCTAGCCTCCGGCAACGCCGTGGTGGTCTTTACCATCAACGGTTGCTGCATGTGCCACGTGGTCAAGCAACTCCTCTTTGGCCTCGGTGTCGGACCCACAATCGTTGAACTCCACGACAAGGCCGCCGGCCGTGAGATCCACGCCGTCCTCCGCCACCTCGCCGGCGGCGACACCCACCAGCAGCAACCCTTTCCGGCGGTGTTCGTCGGCGGCAAGTTCTTGGGTGGGATTGAAACCGTCATGGCTTGTCACATCAACGGAACCCTAGTCCCTCTCCTCAAAGACGCCGGAGCTCTCTGGCTCTGAGGGCGGCGATCTGACCCACCACCACCACCACCAACCCATTGCCGGAATATGCCTTGAAATTACATTATATATACATATATATAGATATAGATATAGGAATATGAATATATAGAGTGGGTTCGTAGAAGGTACGGAGGGGACAAGGGGAGAAGGGTGACAGGATTGTGTTTTTAGAGAGAGAGAAAAAGGTGTTTGGTTGCATGGAAAATTTCTAAGCATATATGAAATATAATCTCTGATATGACTGACTATATGTAGAATGTAGTTAACAAAATGGTTTTTGAACTTTAAATTGTACTTCAATGACTATTTATTGTTTTTAGCGTTTGTAACGCAAAAATGAAAGAAAGTTCTAAGTAAGTTCTATTTCTACATAGTTGATGATAATTTCAAATATTTATGTAGATGTTCATGTAGTTATGTTTGTAATGAATCTCAAATCACTCTTTTACTATAATTGTTCGGAAAATGATATGTTCTTTTCATTTTTCTTTTTGATATCGGATTGATCAATCAAACATTTTGAAAACTTAAAAACTAAAACTAGAATTGGACCATTGAATTTACAAAATCAGAAAATTCAATTAGCTTTTAAATTTCTAAGCTATTATTCCCCCCTCCCCCCCCCAAAAAAAATAAATAAATAAATAAAAATTATCATTAACGACATTATCAATCAGTAAAAGATCAAATAATAGTAATAGAATAGAGTAGAAACTTGAACTTAAATAATTGCAATGGAAATAGCAATATATAAATTCAGTAATTAATATTATTTGTCAAAAATAAAGAAACTTAAGGTAATATATATGTGGGAAACAAATATATTAATTGTATAAATTGATTGGAATAACTTAGTTGGCTTGTCTATTTTAAGGTTAGTTTGCATCTTAGTTCTTTTTAGTTTATTTACTAAAAATAGTTAAAAAACAGACTAATTTGATTATTTCGAATTTCAATACATTAATTAAATTATAATCAACGATTTTTGATTACTCAAAATTATAGTCAAACTTTCAAAAAAAAAAAAAAAAAAGGGGGGGTCAAAATAGTACGATTTGTACCCATTCCAGAGTTATTTAGTTATTTATTTTTGGTTCATGCCTACTTTATGACAATTTTAATTCTAGAAATTTTGATGTTTTCTTCCATGTTTCTTATATTTATTTATAATTATTTTGGTGGGTTGTTGTTTGTCCTTGGAGGCATGATGAGTTCTTTGAGGCATGATGAGTTCATGACATGAGCCATGCAGAGAGAGAGAGAGATATGGATGGGACAGTATAAAATCATGGAATGTAATTGTCCGTACAATATTCTAGAGCTGAAAGTGATTTTTTTTTTTTTTTAATTTTAATTTTTTATCCATGGTGTCACAAGGACATTTTAGTCTTTGTACAACATTATGAGGAAGAGTGCTGCTATTAGAGTATCTCCAACGATAGTAGGCATTTTACCTATCTAAACATTCACTACAAGAATTAACACTTTTGGTAACAAAAAAATTGGTCGCTAAAAGTCTATTTGTGGTCGGCAAAAGTTATTCGCGACCAATTTTTTTGGTCGCTACTTTGGTTGCCAATTGAGGGTCGGCAAAAGTAATTCGCGACCAAAATTTTGGTTGGTTGGGAAAAGTCGGATTTGTCGACTAAATTTTTGGTCGCGAAATATATCATTACCGCGACTAATTCGTTTAGTCGCTAAAACACTATGGTTGCGAAAAGTGATATTTTCGCAACCAAAAAGTTTGGTCGCCAATTATTACATTCAACGACCAAAAAGTTTGGTCGCCAATCGTGGCATTCCGCGACCAAAAAATTTGGTCGCTAATTGTGACATTCCACGACCAAAAAAGGTTTTGGTCGTCATTTGTTACTTTTCGCGACCAAAACTTTTGGTCGGCAAAACTGAGTTTCCACGACCAAGAGCTGTTTTGGTCGCCAATAAATGTATTTTTTGCGACCAAAACTCTTGGTCGGCAATTGTCATTTTTTGAGAAAAAAAATTATTTATTTGTCGCGACTAATAAATTGGTCGCCAAAGCAGGAAAACAATAAACCTGTAATTCCTAATAATTCATTCAATCCATAATAAACCTAAGATGTTATGCAAACTAATAATTCATTTAAAACACAAACTAGAAGTACTGAAGTGCTAAATATTGATACAATATAAAATAAACTTTCTATATATACATATGAGAAGGTACCATAGAAACATTGCAAATTCCAAATTCAAGATGTTATGCAAACACCATGACTAAAATACAAATAGCCCAAAAAACTATTAGGCTGTAAATAAGCTAGATATGTTTTTAAGCAACTACAACTTCCTCCTGATAAGAGTCCGTTTGTGCTTTACTACAAGATTCCAGAGTATCCCGTGCTGATTCGATGACAACCTGACCATTGACATAGTGTTGGACATTGTGGATGCCAATAGGGTTCACACCTGGCCGGAAAGCATTTCCTTCAATATACCTGTGACAACATTTAATCAGTTAGCATTTGACCTAGTGTTGGGTAACTGTAATTTGCTTGTAGTGATTGAAGACAGAAACTCACATTTCTTTCAAGAAAGTGTGCTTATAGAATGCATCTGGGATTCTCCCAGTAAATTGATTATGATCCAGGTGCCTGCAATGAAAGCAAGCTTAAGATGCTGTCCCATGCCTACACAAAAAAAGATGCTGTCCCAGATACACAAATGCTACATGATGCAAAAAAAGGGGAAAAACAAATTAAAGAAGGGAAAAAAAAGGCATTACTTATGATAAAAACAACAGTTAAGAGCCATGAATCAAAGCCATAAGGGATGAAGAAATCTTCTCAATATTGAAGATTGGGTCACAGATGTCAAGGAACGAAACAAAGTGTATCGATGAAATAGGAAACCTAACTCAACCTTGGTTCCACTAACAAACTTGTCCTGCAAATCCAAATACTTTGGGTGTCAATTTCATTGGTATGACCTTGTTGCATTGGTATGAGACAACTGATATGAGGCTATTAGATCAGTACAATAGTGACATTTATCACAAAATAATAAATTATAGGCATAATTTTATAAGGAAAATAAAGTGTGCAATGTAAATTTAAAGTTAGTGATTGAGGGTTATACAAAGAATACATCTTATACGTATATTTTAATTCTGGGTAATTTTTTTAATTCTGGGAAAAGATCGATTAATTTTAAACAAAATAAAAAGATACATACTAGGCGAAACAGGGGGTTGTTAAAGGTTTTTTTTTAGAGAAAGGTAAAATCTGTCTAAGGTTAATGGTGATAGTTCTATGGTGATGGTGATAGTTCCATCTATACACTACAATTGAGTGACACATCACACAGGTAAAAATCTATTTTCAAAGGTTGTACCCAGTACACAATTCTTGCTTTATAAGGGTTTGGGAGAGGTAATAGGTAGTCAACCTTACCCCTAGTTTGGAGACTCAAAAATCTATTCTTAAAGTATAAAAAATAAAATAAAAAACTACAGCATTTTCTATATATGTTAGTTACAGATAAGCATAACAGTATTTTTCTATAGATCTCTTCCCACATAATAGGATCAGGAAGGTAGTGAATCATATACAACTTTAAACATCACAAACTTGGAAAAAATATATTATATATGAAGCACTTAACATTTTAAAACTTCAAGCAACAATTAAAAATACCTTCTCTAAGATAAAACGGAGGCCGTTATCTGGATAAGCAGCTTCATATGTCTCCCCCAATAATAGATTAAATGGCTTGCAATTTCTTCCCTCTGTACAAGAATATCCTGACACAGTAAATGCTGCTATATTAAGGATCCTCATAAGGCTATTACCCTACAAAGTCATACGAAGAAGGTAATCAATAACTTAAGAAGATCAATTCCTCAACTTTTTTTATGTCAATTCCAGATAAACTTTATACTTTTTCTGTTCTTTTCCTTTTTAAAGCTTTCTTTAGCTAGAGACTTCAAATGTAAAGTCTTGCAGGTTCTAGACAAAAGAATGAATAAATCTCCAATGTTTTCATAGCCACACAAATATTGAACAAAACACAAAATCAGAAATGGATACTCTGCAATTAACCTACCAAACTCTGAGTCAAAATATGTAAAAATAGTAAGAAAATGATTTTGTTGTGGACCCCTTTAGCTACGTTCTCTACTTCTCACAATATAATAATAACCACAACAATAACAAGAATAATAATAACAATCACGGCAGCATCAATATCAAGAAAGAGCATACTAATTTATCACTTCACTCATTTACAACATTTGCCAAACATGTATATAGAAATTGGCCCATTTAAGTTTCTGCCATTTACAAATTGCGGACTGCTATATATCTCATATTTTTCTCACTGTTTGAACATCACCGGGGGCACATAGGGAGATCTTGTTCATCTTCATTAATTCCTTAATGATTATTTTCAAACAATGAGCTAATCATGACTATCCACCTAGGAGATGATACAAAACAGCGACAAAAAAATCATAGACAAAAATCCATCAATGTATGCGTCCAGAAGTCTCCAAATCAAACTGTCACATTTGTAGCAATAATTTTGATGTAAAGAGACCACCATAATATCCCATGGAGTGAAAGCATTTCTTAAATGGTTGCTTTTGTTCATTGGTTCCCCTCTCAGACATTTCCAAGGCATGAAATTCTAAATTGAATCTAATGTTTAGAGTACACTATTTGGTGCCCACTCCCTCACTATTAAATATTTCTATTTTCTTAACATAAAAATTAGTGGTTTTCCTAAAATAGCTTTTTTTTTTCTGGGGCTAAGGTTAATGGTGATAGTTCCATCTATACACTACAGTTGCAATTATATAACAGCAAAATAGAACATATCATTTCCTTTAGGAATTCAATTATAATGTCAATGCCTAGCTTACCTCCACTGTCTCAATTTTGGCAAATATCTGAGTTTCATGAAGATTATGAGCTTTAATGAAATCTCTGAGCTGTTGAAAATAGAAAATGTGAAATTAGCTCTAGATATACATCTAATTAACAGAACAACATTGGCATGGTTTGAAAACTCAAAAACATGGCAGTTTCTATGAATATTGCTAGCTCCAACAGAAATGAACACATCCTCAATCAGGTATTAATAAATATTTGACTTGACAAGTTACAGGGACTTAGCAGAAGAAGTACTTGCTTCATAAAGTGTATGAGAAAGAAATGGAAAAGAAAAACATTTGGCAAATCCAAGCTTCTTAACGCAAAGCTTAAAGAATTTATCCCCATATATTTTTTTTAACCATTTAAATTGAAGGCTTTTTATGTTTTTTGTGTTTTAGCAAGCAAAATGGGTACCTTTTTACCGAGATTCAAACACACCAAAGAATTGCACATAGTTATTATTACACATGAAAGGAAGGTAAACAATAGAAATTTCCAACAACACCAATCTTATAATTTTAAGTGGTTGCAGTTTCTGATTCAAACACGCCAAAGCACTGCAGATATTTTTACACATGAAAGGAACCAAGCTTCATATATTTATGCTTCTAAAATTTTCACAAATTTTAAGTTGTTTGTCCTTCTGCAAGCCAATTTGATATTTCTATCTAAATTGCAAGTTAATTTTGTTTAAACAGTTACCAATTTCTACAATACCATCAACACATCAAACATTTTGAAAACACCAACTACTAATAGAAATATCCTTTTTATTCAACTGTTTTCTCAGCAACCAAACAGCAATCAAAGAAATTTATCAAAAAAAGAAAAAGCAACCCACCTCTGAAACAGGACTGTAAGATGGATAAGACAGAGGACGAAGAAACCCACCAAAAAGAAACCCACCTCGGAGTGCTCGATCTGGATCCCCGAGGCTTACCCACCAAAATGGCCCGCTTGAATCGGTAATTCTGCAACACAGAGGACGAAGACGAAGACGAAGAGCAACCCCTCTTTCGGATCTTGCAAGATCCGGGAATCAAACCCTCCACAACCCGATTCTGCCTTGGCATTATCAATTTCAATTTATCACACACACTCTCTCTCTCTGATCTATGAAGAAGAAGAAGAATGGATTTGCATTTGAAAATTCAAACCCTAGAAATTTATGATATGGGTTTTGAAAGTGTATGTATATGCTTTTTCATAGCTGGAGCTGGTGGATGGAGTGGGTTGGGGTAATCAGTAGTAGGAGAGTGATGCAAACAAAAGGAAATGAGAGAGAGAGAGAGAGCATGTGAAGGTGAATGCGTGGTACAAATGGTTTTTGTTTTAAAAATGGCGACCAAATGTTTTTGTTGCCAAAAATTTTCAATTCCCGCCTCTATAAAAATCAAATTTCCCCCCAAACTTTCTGCAACCAAAAGATCAAATTAGTCGCAAAAACAAGTTCTTTCACTGACAAATATTTTTAGTCGCTAAATCTCAATCAACGGCGACTAAAATATTAGTCGCGAAAAGTACTAATTTGGCGACTAATTTTTTTTGGTTGCTGAAAATAAGTTTTTCGCAACCAAATTTTTGGTCGCCAAAAAATATATGACCTTCCGCGACCAAATTTGTAGTTGGTCGGCAAAAGTATACCACTTTCTGCGACCAACATATTTTTTGGTCACCAAAATATAACCTTCTGCGACCAATAATATTTGGTCGCCAAAAATAATGATCATTCGCGACTAATTAATATTTGGTCGCCAGATGTCATATTTTTGCGACCAAAATTTTTTTGGTCGGCAAAAGTAGTCGCAAAATGTGTAAATTCTTGTAGTGATTATTATAAAGTATACATTTTATTTTACCTATCAACTGTTTCATGTTTCTACTCCAACCATACTCTTTATTTTAGCTATTCATCCAAATACTATTAACTTTATAGAATGCCACGTCAACAACAAAGATGGAGGAAAATAATCATAATGATTAAATACATTTTGCCTAGCCTTGAAGGCTAACTACATGTAGCTAGTGAATGTGAGCTGAGCCAAAATGCCTAATCACATGCCTAGTGCATTGGAGTTGAAAAAAGTGAGTCACATTAGACATTTTGACTAACAAGCATTATATGCCTAGTGGGTTGGAGATGCTCTTTACATCTAATAAATTATTTTGGACCTCTCAATTTTGAACTTTTTTTTATTACAATAACAACCTCAAATAAAATTATTAAAAATGACATCATTAATTACACTCCATCTCACAATTAAATCTACACACCCACTACATCATGAATTAGGATTTATGAGAGCACCCACCTCCATCACCACCAATCTATCTTCTCCAAATCCCACCTTCAAAACTTACCTACTCTCAAAACCTTGAAAACTCTTTAGTGGCAACATAGTTTATTTGTTTAGGAATGCACATTCGAACATTACTTAGTTGTTTGGAATGGCATTCCCAAACAAATAAGTAATGTTCGAGAATGCAAGTCCGAACATAAAAATTTCTTAATACATTGAACGGTCAAAATTGTTAACGCTTGTAGAAGTTTTCATTTTTTCAAGTTCGGAAATACAGGCCTAGATATTACTTATTTGTTTGAGAAGGCATTCCCGAACAAATAAGTAATGTTCGAGAATGCAAGTCCGAACATGAAAATTTCTTAATACATTGAACGGTTAAAATTGTTAACGCTTGTAAAAGTTTTTATTTTTTCAAGTTCGAAAATACAGGCCTGAATATTACTTATTTATTCGAGAAGGCATTCCCGAACAAATAAGTAATGTTCGGAAATGCAAGTCCGAACATGGAAATTTCTTAATACATTGAATGGTCAAAGTTTTTAACACTTGCAGAAGTTATCGAAAGTAGCCCAAATCCATTATTAGGTTCAAAAGTAATTCCTTCATCGAGTAGTTTTGATAATATTGCTGTATAGTTCTCTGCTGAACTCATAATTTTATAATATCTACCAACAAAATCAATTATTATAATTTTTTTTTCCTGTAAGAAAAGAAATTATTATGAGAAAACCAAGAAATTATGTGTGTGTGTGTATATATATATAGAGAGAGAGAGAGCATACCAACTGTGACAATAATGGATAAGGCAGCAGAGATAATAATCACATTGACTCTTTTTCTTCTTGGTGGGTTTTGTTAGGATTTTTTGGAAGAATACTTTTTTGGGGTGTGGGGGTGTGCATTCAATGGGTGAAAAGTTTTCACAAGGATAATTTTGGTATTATTTGAGGGAGGGAAAATAATTTTTGAGGGTTTCAAAATTTATAAGTGGGGGTTTAAAGAAATGTGAGTCAAAAATAATTTATGGGGTGCTAATAGTACCACTCTATGAGGAAACATTTAAGAGTGTTGCTATTAGTACCCCATCAATTATTTTAGACCCTTTATTTTTTTGAACTTCCACTTATAAATTCTAAAATCCTTAATTTTTTTTTTCTCCTCTCAAATAATACCAAAATTATTTTTGTGAAAACATTCCACACATTCAAATGCACACCCCCACACTACAAAAAGTCTCTCTCTCAAAACCCTAACAAAACCTACGACAGTGGAACCTCCCAAAACCAGTAGGAAAAAATTGTGGTGATTAAGAAGTTTTTCTCTGTTTCGTTACGAGATTTGTTAATCTGTTTGATTTTTTTTTTCTATTACATTTTTTCACACACACAGCACAATCCACTTTGATACTTCTTTGGTTTATTTTTTGTGATTCATTTATGGCCTCACTGTATTTGTACACTCTCTGTGTGAGCAAAACTGGGCAAGATTTCACCTCCCGGTCAACCAGTCGATTGACTACCCAAGGGTGGTCTGACCTCTTTTGTTTGCCTGCTTCTACTGCTACTCCGGTTATCTGTTTCTGAATAAATAGAAATGTTCGGTTACTTATTCTTGAACAAATAAATAACGGTCGAACCTGTGTTATCAAATTTCGATCATATGTTCAGGAGTTCAGTCCTGAAAAAATGAAGAATATTTTTTATTATTTTTGTCATTTTTTTCTAAGAAACTTATTCTTACAAGGCCAATTTTCTTTGAGCTAAGAATACCATCAAAGTTATAAACTTTTTTTGAGCTCTTATGGTTGTACTCCTCTCATCTCATGGAGTTGTGATTATCGAAAAAACTTTCACTCATTGTCATTGTCGGAAGAGTGTATGTAATCAAATAGTTGTCACTGTTACCGTCGGAATATTGTCGCCTAAAGGTTTTCAAAGTTTTGATGGTGGGTAGGTTTTGAAGGTGGGATTTGGAGAAAATGGATGGGTGGTGATGGAGGTAGATGGTCTCATAACCGTAACCCATAATGTAGTGGGTGTGTAAGCTTAATTATGAGATGGGTGTTCCAAAATTTGTGATGTCATTTTTAGTAATTTCATTTAAGATTATTATTATAATAAATTTTTTTTTTAAAAATAGGGGGTTCAAAATAATTGATGGGGTGCTAAAAGCAATACTCAATATTTAACAATCATTCTAAGGCTTGGTCTGGAGTCCAAACAAACAATTTATTGGTTTATTTCTACCACATTATCTCTCTATTTTTTTACATATTTTTTCGTAATAAGCAAAAAGTAAAAAAATATGTTATACCCAAAACAATCTTAAATATGTCACAAGTTTTAATGATTGGTTTAGAGTATTATTATTTACAATAAAAAATAAGAAATTAAAATATAATCACTTTAATAATATAATAAGTGTCACATCAATAAATAAAAAAAAATTGTGTAATATTATTATTATAAAATTATTTTTTTTAGATGCATGTAATTTCATATTTATATTTTTAATTATATTTTGAAACTACAATTTCAAGTTTAAAATCTTACTAGTTTCAAAAATATTTAC
Organism: Camellia sinensis; assembly: GCF_055761805.1. Classification (NCBI taxonomy): domain Eukaryota; kingdom Viridiplantae; phylum Streptophyta; class Magnoliopsida; order Ericales; family Theaceae; genus Camellia; species Camellia sinensis. Next base: position 25,199,618 of record NC_138969.1, on the reverse strand, counting down.
AATAAAATAATTGAAATTATGATTTCAAAAACGCAAAACATGAGTTGAAATTAAAATATTTTGTTTTCAAAATACAATTTCACAAAACAATAGAAGTTTAAAAAAATTAAGTTCAAAATTATTTGAATTTTTGTGAAATTTATTTTCAAATGGTATGGATTTAATTTTTTTTTGTCAAAAAAAAAAACAACTCCCGTGCTAATGATGACGGGGGAGTACCCTGGCAATTTGTTATCATAATAATTCAGTTGAAATCTGTTGGTGAAATCATATGATAAGGTGACATATGATACTTTTGACCAATGATTTTCTCATTTTCTAAAAACAGAAAACTTGTGATTTTGATTCCCCACAAGAAGTTTTTCCTCTCTAGAATTTTTTAGACTGTTTTCAAATTAGTACCAACACCACCTTTGACTGCTTTGTATGTGGCAAACTGTAACTTGTAGGGGCGTTCATATTTTATAATACATTTAGTAGGATATATCTGCAAAAACTCAAATTAATCGGATATCTTTTGCTCGTTCATCCATTCACATTTATATTTACAAAAATAAATAATAATTGTGATTTAAAGTATTAAAATGAATACCAATGTGCGTGGATGAATGGGCAAATGATATCCGATTAACTTGATTTTTTACAGGCATATTCTACTTGATGTATTCTAAAATGTGAACAGTTTGGATTATCAAAATGGGCCCCGAAATGGGTCCATTTTGACGCAGAACAAATGGAAAATTATTGAAGAAATTACGGTCCGTTTGGTTTAATTTTAAAATTATGATTTAAATATAGAGTTGTATTTTGAGTTTTAAATTTTTAAATCACAATTTGAAAATAAAAAATTTATTTGATTATGAATCTTGAAAATAGTTTGGAGATGATTTTTAATTTTTTTAATTTTTTTTAATTGATTGAAGTATAAAATGTGAGAAAATGTGAGAAGCTAGAGGAGAGATGAGAGAAAAAAAAAAAAAGTGATTGATTAATAATGATAATAAAAAGGAGGAGAGATGAGTTTTGAAAGTAATTTTAAGTTGTATTTTAAAAATATGTTTGGGTCATATGTTGAATTCAAATCATGATTTTAAAAATAGAGTTGAGTTTTGAAAAATAAAAAAACGCTACCTACAATTCAGTCTATTTAATAAAATAATATTTATAAAATTACAGGATGTAACTCTTTTCTATGTAAAAAGAAAAATGTTAAAGATTCAAAAAAAATTATTAAAATTTTTACTAAATACTCATATGGGTATGAATCTCATATAAATATAAACCCCACATCCATACAAGTGTTTAGTAAAAAAATTGATAATTTTCTTGGTCTCCTTAACATTGCTCATGTAAAAAATACAATAAGAGTTGCACACCTGAAAAAAAGCCTCCCACTGAAAAAAAAAAATTCTTCAAAATTATTCACTGCCCCGAAGCACTATGTGACCATGCAACCAATTATAATTTTTTTTTTTAAATATGTATATTAAAGCCACGTGTATTTTTTCCTTCCATATTTACAATGGATCAAATAAATAAATAAAAACATGCTAAAATATACGGCGAATTACACTCACGGTTCTTATAGTTTGGGTCTTGTGTCACTTTAATTCTTAATATTTTAATTGTGACACATTTGACCTTGAATTTTAAATCTTGTTCCAAATAAGGACAGTGAAAATACTATTGCTCAATTTCAATGTTAAAATTATCAATTTTATAAAATATAAACTAATTTGACAAAAATAAATGTCAAAAAAATATTTTTAAATTTTTAAAAATTATTTCTAATCACTAAAAATAAAATTATGTAAAATTGATAAATTTTTTAGACATTTATTTATTTATTTATTTTTACCAAATTAATTTTTACTATGTGTTTAGATGATAATCATGTAGTGGATGGTTATTTTTATTTTCATTAAATTAGTTTTCATTTTTTCAAAAGTCAAATATAGCAACAATTTTGATATTATTATTAAACCAATCTATTAAATTAAAAAATTCAAAATTAAAAATATTTCATATATTAAGGTGCCGTTTGGTAATACTTACGTTTTCAGTTTTTTGTTTATATTTATAAAAATTTAAAAAGTTCAAATAAAAACTTGTTTCATAAAATTTTTGATTTATAAATCAGTGGTCTCAGTTTATAAATTTGGTCAAAAAATGAAAACACAAAAAATGTGTTTCCGTTTAGAGTTTTGAGTTTTTTTTTTTTTTATCACCCAAAACTGGCCACCACCCGCCACCATTTTCCACCACCGTCTTTCGGCACCACCACTTACCGCCTGCCACCACCACTCACCACCCACCTGCCACCACCAGCCACCACCCACCTACCACCCACTCGCCACCACCACCCACCCCTTGCCGCCATCGCCGTCGCCGCCGCCATCGCCGTCGCCGCCACCATCACCCACCCGCCACCCACCTGCCACCACCACCCACCACCCACTAGCTACCACCACCCACCACCCACTGGCTACCACCCGTCACCGTCACCCACCCACCCACCACCACCACCACCCGCCATCCGCCACCCACTTGCCACCACCACCGCCACAACCACTCACTTGCTACCACTTGCCACCGTCACCCATCCACTCACCATCCACCCGCCACCACCCGCAATCCGCCACCCACCTGCCACCACTACCACCACTACCACCACCCACTCGCTACCACCCACCACCCGCCACCATCACCCACCCCACCTACCACCACCACCCGCCACCCACTTGCCATCACCATCAACCACCCGTCACCACCACCACCATCACCACCACCCACTCGCTACCACCCGCCACCGCCACCGCCACCCACCCACCCACCACCGCCACCCACCCGCTACCACCCCCCACCGCCCGCCATCCGCTACCCACCTGCCACCACCACCAACCTCCCGCCGCCACCACCACCACCCACTCGTTACCACCCGCCACCGTCACCCACCCACCCACCACCACCACCCACCGTCACCACTTTCCACCACCATCTTTCGCCGCCACTTGCCATTTCTCACTCTTTTTTATATTTTAAATTTTTTAAAACATTTTGTCAATTACCAAACGCGTTTGTAGTTTATATTTTTCTAAAAATAAACAAAAAATAAACAAAAACCAGTTTATAAATTTTTTGTAAATATAAACTGAAAACGTAAACGTTACCAAACACACCCTAAATATAACGATTATATATTAAAAGCCTAATAGTTACCCATTACATGATCATCATCTAAACACATAATAAAAATTAATTTGGTAAAATAAATAAAAGTCTAAAAGATCTATCAATTTTACATAATTTTATCTTTGGTGTGTAAAAATTATTTTTAAAAATTCAAAAATATTTTTTTGACATTTATTTTTGTCACATTAGTTTATATTTTATCAAATTGACAACTTTGCTCTTGAAATTGAGTAATGGTATCTTCAATTGTCCTTATTTGGAACAAGATTCAAAATTCAGAATCAAATGTGTCACAATTGAAAAGTCTGGAACCAAAATAACATGATTCTCAAATTATAAGAACTGTTAGTGTAATTTGCTCTAGAATATATATGGTCAGGTGTGATAGAAGCTTAACTTCATGGATTAAAATCAACATTTCTCTCTTAATTAATAGTTTTGCATCTTCAAAAGTAAGAAAAATTAAATTTAAATAAAAAATTTACTAAAAAAAGTAAGTAATTAATAATTATTTAAATTAATATTTAAATATTAAAAAAAAATCTCTCTTTGATATTTCACCTATACCCCAAAAATAATTGGCCCACCCTTGATTTTCACCACAAAGCTGACCCTCTTGTAACATCTTACCCCAACTCTTTCCAGCCAATATGTGCCAGCCGCCACCAATTTAACACTAGTTTTTGATTGGTTCTTTCACCAAGATTAACTATTTTAAATAAAATTGATTGTTTTAAAAAAATCAATCAATAAAGAGAGTTGTGTTAACAAAAATGTTTTTGCAAATCCACATTATCTAGTAACCCACCCACCCCCCCCAAAAAAAAAAAAAAAAAAAACCTCTTATGTAAATGTAAATTCACACAACAAACATATTGTATACACACGTGTAGAATTCATCATATTCAAAATAGATTTCTTAGCATTGCTCTTATGTGAATGTTACCACCTTTATTAAAAATTTCACATTGCTATGCCTTGTGCTAAAAATCTGTCAACTCATCAAAACCAACCATTTAAACCCTTTCCCCATTCCGTTCATGAGCTTGCCCATAATAACACAGACATACAAAATCTCTATTCTCAAAAACATGTTTTGGTTGTTGGTTATAAGGTTGAGTATTCATTATGTGAAGCTCTGCACCTATAATTTGCATCATCTTTTCTCTTCGATCTTCTTCGGATGAAGATGCACCAAGTAGGGTTTAACTAAGACCTCTGTGTTTTGCCTTGCTCTTCAGTTAAACACTCGAACAAAGGATATACTCAAATCCCTCCCATTTTTCTTTCCCATGTATTGGAAATAAATAAATAAATAATCCCTCCCATTTCCTTTCTTGTTCCTCCAAACCCTGCTATCATAATGAACTATTCAGGTCTATTGATTGTCTAAAATTCAAAACCCCCAACATGGATAATACACAAACAACAACACTACACATCCAGAAAATGCCTTTCAATTCCTTAGCACACAAACTATCTCGGTGCAGCAAAAGAGCTAAGGTTGATGACTAGGAAAACAAATCCTACTAGCGAAGAAGTATAGGAAGTAAAAACCAGTAGATTTCTAAACCAACTGTTCTAATTCCTGATCAATTTAAACAAAATGCATTGGATGATACACAAGTAGAACGTCCCAACAAACAAAAGGAAAAGATTGACACACTTCCACACCACAAATTTATACACATTGTGAGTTATTGTGACGCTTAACCAAAATAATGATCCTGTATTAACTAACGCAAATTTCAGATTGATCCTATCTGTTGGCTCCAACCGGTCTCTTCAACTCTTGGGTGCTTGAGAATATGCCTTTTATCCAGCCGTAGGGATTTCAATAAAATACTGAAGGCATCGCCACATCTATAAACAGACATGGTGAAACAATAGATAAATACTAACTTCATGAAGCTACAGTTCAAATGTGCAAGTAATAAACTACGAACCAATGGAAAGAAAAATAAAGGATGTATGGTTTCGAAGTTCAGGAGACATCCTTTATTTTTCTATTTTTAGACAGATGGCGGATGGGGATCATGTATCGGGCGACATCCCATCCGCCATCCGTCCAAAAAAAAGGGGGTACAAAGCATAGTTTTAAAAAACGGTATCAGATACATAGCAGAATCAAAATACGGTCATATATATCAGCTGATATCAATATCGGAAGTCTAAAATCTCAAAACTTATCAGCCGGTATTTAAAACCCTAGTGTACAAAGTGCACCAGCTGTTATCCCTAAAGGTGTATTATTGATCAGCTTTCAATCCCAAGCAAACTGTAGCATAATGAACCATATGCTATTTGAAACCTAAAATATATTTTAGACAAATCTTAAAGATTAACAATATGACGACCAATTTACAGCATTCATATCATAAACAAAGAAGAAGAACAGAGTTATTCACCCAAAAAAAAAAGAAGAAGAAGAAAAAAATCTTTCACAAATTTTTAATTTTTAACTACGCAAACAAATAAAGGTGCAAATCTTACATGAAAATTGATGCCTAGCAAGATTTCTTCAAGCGTTTGGGGGGCCTCATCGTTTCTTTCCTTGAATCCTCCGGAGTTTTTGTGTTTCTATGTGGCTGCAAACACTTTGGAGACTCAGTATCAGTACAAAGAGGATGATTCACTCTACTAGCAAACAATGACCAAAGTATAAAGCCACACAAACTATTCAGTTGAAAACAGATTCCAAATATGAATTATGCTGGTGTATGCTGTGTATCACTTCTTGATTAGCAAATATCATTGTTAGTGAGAATATTAACAGATAGTTATAATCCACGATCTAATAAAAGATCATTAAGATCATAGTCAACAAAATGAGAGCAGATAGATAAGATCATCCAATCATGAAATAGGGCCCTACTCAAACAGAGAAACTAGAAGATCAAAAAGAAAATCACTGGATGATCTTCATTATTTAATTAAAATTTACGTTCCGGAGTGGTAATTATAAATTACACTAGGCAGCACGAGGTGTAATAATTTAATTAGAAATAAATAAAATCACCCAAACGAATAAATATAGATCTCATTTATTTTACAAAGCCCAAGGCTGTGCAAGAGAAATGAGAATTTCAGAACTAAAATATTATGCCACTATTTCTTACCTCTTCCCACTTTCTTTGGAGTTCCAACAGTTCTTGACAGTATGCAAGGCACTCTGCATGGTATACAGCAGCTAAGTCTTTTATCAAGGCCTTCCTTCTGATAATACCAATCACTTCAAGCAAACAAAGAGAGAAAGGGTGAGTACGTTTAAGCAACATGTATGAACAAATAGTTCCCAATTAGACAAACTAAAAAATATTAGCTTCCATGCCAAAAATTTAGCCAATCAACACAAGAAAAACATTTCTGAAAGTCATCACATAGTGAAAGATATGAAGCACAAATGCTTTTAAGGTGTTGTGTATATGTAAAAGATGTGTCAGACACTGACAACACTCGTCAGACAGATCCCAGCACCGCACATCCAAACATGTTTTATTATTCTTTTAATATTTTTAGAACTCACATGGTTTGGACATTTGGGGAACATGCATATCCATCGTTTAAAGGCACAAAATATAATACAAATTTGCAGAAAACAACTTGGAAGCAAATGCTTAAGATCAAAATAATGTGGAATTATACCTATTAATTTCTTCTCTGGTAGGGTTGTCAATCCTAAAAACTTTTGTGAATTAAGCTTTCCAAGATTAGATGGATTTTTTTTTCTTTCTTTTTACACTTACTTTACAATATATAGAATGTGAAAAAGGATCGTTTACTATTTTGATAAAATAAAATAAAATATAAATATATTTACAATAAAAAAAATAAAGATGCTATTTAATTTTTATGCATAAAAAATATTTATATTTATTTGTTGCTATGTTCCTAAAGTACTGTGTCCTCATTGTTGAAAATTGTATTATTAGCATGTATGTATTGTGTCACGTGTTTGTACCCATCTTTTCTACAGTAAAAGAATGTACATATATAAGCTAATGAAAAACCCCATGGCCATCCAACAAACCTCAAGAAATATTTAAGATTTAAAAAGCATGCATTAGTCTTTTTCTTTATTTCTTTCTTCTTCTTTTTTTGGGGTGGGTAGTTCTAAATTCACTAACCAGCTATACTATATTATAAAAGGAACACCCAAGTTAATTTGAACCCATAAGTGAAGCAGGATAATGCTTGTTTCTATTCCAAAATTGTCCCCCTAAAAAAGTTATTTTTTACTGTTTAAAAGAGTTCTTCCGTAGCCTTTGAAGGCTAAGAGTGCAAACTCATCAACAAAATTGCTCACAATTTTTAAATTTAAAGATAGTTTCTAATACTTCCACATCTTCCTAGCCGTTATGCAGCATTACATGTTCCAACAGGCTGGTATGTACACATATTATACAGAAAATGCTAAAGAATGCCCTAGGTGGATTGTTTAATATTGGGATGAGTATAGAAAGTGCCTTGAAAATAGGTGAAAATGTCAAAAAGTGTATTGATTTTTACAAAATATGCATTAATTTCAGTGAAAAGTGTCTCGTGTGCTTTAATCTTTTTGTTTTTTTCTTGTGCCCCAAGGGCACTTGTTAGCAAGACTCATATATGAGATGATAGCTCAAAGTTAAAAAAGAATCTACCATAGACTTCTATGTTTACAAGACTATGGAATGTGTAACCAAGCATATTATAGTGTAAATTACACCAATGGTCTCTATAGTTTCAAATAGTTTCCAATTTGATCCCATATTTTCAATATTTTAATATACAAAAACTCTATAGTTTCAGTTGTATTTCAATTTGGTCACTCCCTCCAATCCAATAGTAACTAATGAAAAATTTATGTGCATTGCACAAGTAAGGAAAAATGTTTTAATATTACCTTCTACCATTCAATGCAAACGAATTGGATGAATCCATAAACTAAACTAAATTTCTTATCTCACTTTACTTTCACTATCTAACTCAAACCCATCATCCACTATCACCTTCCTTCATTGTAACTGCCCATAACCACCATCCCCTATCATAACCACTGCCACCACCTTTTTCTTTACTTTTCTCTCTCTCTCTCTCTCTCTCTCTCTCTCTACTTTCTTTATCTAACTCAAACCCACCATAACCCTCTTTTTCATTTTTTCTATCTCTTGTATCTCTAATCCACTTCTTCCACAGTAACCATCACCACCTTTATTTACTTCCTCTCTAACCCACATTCCCCATACATAATTACCACTACTTTTTTTCCTTCATTTTTTTTCTTTCTAAGCCAAACCTACCACCCATCACCACCTTCATTCATCACAACTCGTAAATCAATTTTCTTTTTCTTTTTTAAAGATCCAACCTCCTCCACCATAGCCATGACCATCTTCTTCATTTTTTTCACTTTGCTTTCTTTCTTTAACCCAAGCCATCACTCATCACCAACCACAATAACCACAATCACTTTTTTCTTCATTACGTTTCCATCTTTTATTTTCTTTCACATTTCTTGAAACCTTAATTTTCTTACGTTTGTGATATATTTCATTCTTTTAAAACAAACAATCACATGGACTGAAAAATATGTTTTCAGTGTCTTTTATCTCAAATTTCAAATGGCAAAAACATACTTCAAAGAGTTCAAACAAATCAAGTCCCCGAATTACTCCTAAAGGCTGAACGACAGGATTTACCAATTGGCTCTCATTCCTAATTGCATACTATGGTTTTCAATTGGTAGACACTACACTAGTAATCTCACAAAACAGGGTTACATTAAACCATAAAAATCTCATAATCACTAATAAGAAATAGAAAACACAAATCAAAAATTAAAAAGATGAATCTTGAGAGCAAATTAGAAATAGCCCCTAAGAGCATCTCCAATCCTCTATCAAATTTTTCATCACATTCAAAATGGATGAAAAAAAATGGTTAAAAGTGTGCTTTAACCATTTCATCAAATCTGTATCAAATCAAGGGAGCTGCAATTTCTTCACCAAATCAAGTATGACCCAAAATTCCCAACAATCATATTTTTACTCAAATTTGATATAACTTTTAAAAAAAGTAAGACTTGGAGATCGTTTTCTTTCACGTAAAATGCTCAAAAACAGGCTTTTAGAATAAATTATTAATATTTCAAACAAGTTTTTGATCAAATTTTCACTCAATTCAAAATTGTTGATACAACAAAGGCTATAATCAAATAGGTATATATATATATATATCAGAAATAATGCGCAGAGACAGAATCCAAACCCTAAAAAGAGCAGAGAAGGGAATTACTGCGGCTGGGATCGAATCGGGGAGGGGGTGCGGGCTGCGGCGGAGGGGCAGCATCAGATGATGCCTGCGGCGGCGGAAGAGGAGGCCCTAGTTCTTCGAGTTCAACCATTTTTGTGTCGCAATTGTGAGTCCCTTTCTATACCGTAACCATGACTTTTTCTTTGCTCTCTCTCTCTATCTATCTATCTATCTATCTCTACTCTCTCTCTCTATCTATCACTGCTGCAAAGCACAGCCCGGCAAACGACAGCGGTTTCACAGCGGGCGTTCGGTGTGGATTATAGAAGCAATTTATAGTTTATTTTAATTTGAGATTTTGTGCTAGTTTGTTATTAGGCCGAAATAATTTAAATAAATTAATAAAAATTTTAATTTTTTAAAAAATAAAAAATATATTTTTGATTTTTGCTTTTTACTTATTAATTTTAATTTAAAATAATCTTTACCAAACACTCCTAGTCTCGAACAAATCATCACCCAGGGGAGTGTTTGGGAATAAGATTAGATTAAAAATTAATAAAATAAAATATTATATTTAATTTATAATTTTTTTATTTTTTTCATAATTATTAAATTAATTAAAAAAAGTCAATCAACTTATTAAATTAATTTTTTTTAATCGAGTTAAAATAATTAGAAAGTTAAACAATTACCTAAATTAACTAATTTTTTTAAAAAATCATTAAATATATATATATATATAATTACACTAAATTTGAAGAAAAATATAATTAATTTAATATTTTTAACATAATTATATTCACTTTTTTATATAATTAACAATTAATGTCAATAGTAAATAAATGGGTTGGGCTTAGAGAACTTGAATGTTTTGATAGGAGTGATTTGGAAAGTTGATTAAAAGTAAGGGTGTAAATTTGGCTTGGGTCGGCCCATCTCGGGTTCCATGGGCTCTCATCAAAATTTGGGACGGGCCAAAAGACAAAACATTAGACCCAGACCCAGGCCCAAGGGGTATTTGGGCCTTGGACGAGCCGATGGGCCTAGGCTCGAGCTTGGGATGGGCTTGAACATAAATTTTTATTTTTATTTTTTCTATTAAAATTTTATTATTTCTCACTAAAAAAAAAAAAAAGCTAGGCCTTGCGCGAGGGCCAGGCTTTAAGTGGGTTTTAAGCAGCTCGATAGGTCGGATCGAGCTTCAAAATGATGGCTCAGGCCCAGGGTCTCGGGCCCGGGAGTAAAAGAGTCGGGTCCACCTCGAGCCACGTGCAGGCTTTGGGCTGGCCACAAGCTGTAGGCCATTTTTACACTCCTAGTTAAAAACTAATTTTTTGATTTTTTTTGGCCATTTGTGTATAAAAAATATGAGAAACGATATGATTCAAAATAGATTAAAAGCTAAAAACTAGCTTTTTACTAGCTTCCCAAATTGTCCCATAATCTAGATCGTTCATTTTGTAGGAATCTCAATACATATTATCCATAAAAAAAATTAGTTCATTCTAATAATCATAAATTTTTCATTTAATTACACTTATTTTTTTAAAAATATAAAATAAATATATATTTGAAATAGTTTAAAAAAAATAATATTGTTTTCATATAAATTCTTTATATTATAAAATCTATAGATATTTTTTAGGGCACTTGGCACATAATTTCAATTTTAAATATTTTTTATCCAAAACCCCACATGCTAAATTATTTTATCCATAAAAATACTCTCATAAAATGACCAAATTACCTGTAATCACAGTTATATTTTATTCTTAAGCCCATCTTAAAACAAACTCAAAAATCTTAAACCTCCCCGCATGACTCACATATTATTTAATATAGTTTTTTTTTATGTCTTTAATATATTCAAGACTATGTAGTACAATTTTTTATAATCAATTTTCTTACCTAACTAGTAATACATGGGGTTGTTTGGTAGAAATTATGGAAGTAACTTACAATTTATTGGATAAATTATATGGATACCTCTTGAGATTTAGTCCAATTGCATCCCATCCGTGACGTTGTAGAAATTACATTCCTATCCCTATGGTTAATGGTCTCATTTTACAAACTCTTTACTTATATAAAAAGTACCGACTCCCACAAGAAATTACATTAAAAAATAATAATAATAAAGCAAAGGAAAGGGGAAAAAAAAGAAAAGAAAAGAAAAGAAAAGAAAAAAAAGAAGTAAAGTAAAGCAAAAAAAGAGAGAGTGTATGAATTCAATGCCTTCATTTCATTTAAATAATGATAAGGGGTTAGTGTAATTTTCCAAATATCAAAAGATGATATGTATTAAACCCAAATCTCAAGGATGCAAGTGCAATTTACCCTAATTGATTTTAATATGAAAGTTTATGGTACACTGTTTGGTATAATTTCTACTTATAATTTATTTGACAAAAATAGTTTAAATAAACTGGAGAAAAAAAAAAAATTGTTTAAAAGTTAGAAAAAGAATACTTTTAATTTATATTTTTTAATTATCAACTTTTAACTTAAAACAAACTCCACCAAACAGGGCCTTGTAGATGGATTGACCGTCAATATCATTGGACCCAGGGTGGATGTGGGCTGATGACCCGCGAAGTCCGCTCAAATTCGTTCCTCATCATACTATGGGTTGAGTTTGGACCAATTTTTTAGGGTTTATATCTCAAGATATAATAGTGGGGTATTTGGTAGGAATCATAGAAGCAGCTTATTACTTTTTTTTTTTTTTAATAGGAGAATTTGTGTCAGATTGTTTGATGTAACTTTTACTTATAATTTATTCAGTAGAAATAGCTTAAACAAGTTTAAAAAACTAATTTTTCAGAAACTGATGTCTCATTTGTCAATTATATATTTTAGTCAAAAAAGTTAAAAAGTCACTATAAATTATCACATCACTCTCTATTTTTCTGTAAATCTTTTCTTAAAAAATTACTAAAATAATATATTTTCAAATAAAACCTAAATAAGAAATATTTTTAATTTTTAATTTTTAATTATCAATTTTTAACTTAAAATAATTTCCACCAACACAACGTGACCCATCCATAAATATACAATAAAATTTATAGATATACATATTTATATGTGTATTTTTTATTGTTTAATGTTATTTTTTATATGCATAAATTATGCTCACTTCTAAAATATAGACAACCAAACAAGACCTTGCCGTAAACCCATTAAAATTTTGGGCCGTCTGACCAATTGGGCCCATGCTACTCAATAATACTCGTCACCTTCTTCTACCTTCGTCGTCTTCATTCTCAATCGCCTAAAACCCTAACCCTCACTTTCTTCACCAGTCTAGGGTTTTACAGAATCAATACACACATATATATAGAGAGAGTTCATATAAATACAGAGAGAGAGAGAGAGAGAGAGAGGCGAAGATGAGTCTCGTGGCAGGCTCGTACGAGCGATTCATATGGGGATTCAAGCTCAAAACCCTAAAACACTCCCAAGAAACCCTAACCCTAACCCCACTCTTCACCTTCCCCTCCCACATCTCCCCCATCAGGTCAGTCGCCGTTTCCGGCTCCGCCGCGGCCTCCGGCGGCGCCGACGACACCATCAAAATCTACGACCTCTCCACCACCTCCGAAATCGGCTCCCTCAACGACCACTCCGCCACCGTCACCGCCCTCTCCTTCTTCACTCCGCCGTCCCTCTCCTTCCCCCGCAACCTCATCTCCGCCTCCGACGACGGCGCCGTTTGCATCTACGACGCCGACCCTTTTGTACACCTCAAGACTGTTCATGCTCATAAGAAGGGAGTGAATGACCTCTCTGTGCACCCTTCGGGGAAGTTAGCATTGACGGTTGGGAGAGACTCTTGTTTGGCGATGTTGAATTTGGTTAGAGGGAGAAGGAGCTTTTTTTGTAGGTTGGGGAAGGAAGCGTTGATTGTGAAGTTTGATTTGGCTGGAGATAAGTTCTTTATGGTTATGGATGAGAAAGTTTCGGTACATGAGTCTGAGGATGCGAAATTGGTCTTTGAAATGGATAATCAAAAGAGGGTTCTTTGCGCCGCTCCAGGCACGGTGAGCCTCCTGTGATTTCATATATGTATGTATGTATGTATGTATGCATGCATGAATGTGTTTCTTTAGCTTAAAAATTCCTGTACTTGTAATTCCTGACTTGGTTTTTTCATCAACCAACAAATCTATTTAAACCATTTTTGAAGAAAGAAAACCGTATCCAATTCGTAATTTTTTAAAAATATCATCAATTTTAAGTGGAAATATGAATGCTGGAAATTTGGTGAAGGATTTGGTGCATCCTTGATTTGGTGAAAAATTTGTGTCTCTCTTGATTTGATGAAATGGTTGGAGAACATTTTAACCTTTATTTATTTATTTATTTGAATTTGATGGAAAAATTGATGAAGGATTGAAGATGCTATTCAGTTTTTAATTAGATATTGGATTCAATGAAAATTGGATATAATAGGTACTCACTTTTCAGCCTTTAGTTTTTGTACAAATTTTGCCTTACCTGCAATTTTTTTTGAAGTGACTTGAATTTGATTACATTCTGCTATATTTACGATCCAATGTGCATTTCATAGATAGTAGGTTACAATCTCAAAGCTTTTCTACTTGGAGAAGAAAAACTGACATATTCATTGAGTCTGTTTGACCAAATGGATATGCCTGTGTAGTATTTTGTCAGATTGAACCCAGAAACCTCCATTTTCTCCTATTACCTTAAGTTATTGTCATCTGTACAGCCTGTGCCAATTTATTTGGTATGCCACCCACTTGAACAAGTATTATGTACGAGGATAAAATTGTTCGTTTATCCTTAAAATCAATGAAAGTCAGTTTCTTGGATAAAATAGCACCAGCCTGAAAAGTTTAAAACATAGAAATTAACTTTCCATCCTGTTCTTGAAGAAATCATTACTTTCACTACTATGGCAAATTCATTGGTAAAAAGGAATCGAGAAGAAAGAAAAATGTGTTAAACATTAACAAAATGAGGTAGAGTTGTATAGAAGTTAAGGGTAGGAGGAACAAGGAAACATATTGATGCATTGTATTTCAATAATGTTTAAGGATCGGGCAATGTTAAAGAAACATTTTTTTTTTGGATAGAATTTTCACACAATATGATGTGGTAGTGGCATTTTTGAGATAATAAAACAGTTTGATGGTCTTGTTATTTTCAAATTATTGGTGCAAAATGAGGCATCATGTGTATAGTTTTGTATGAAAATTTTGTATAAAAGTTCTGTTTTTATTGAATTACTGTGTGGATAAATTCGTCAATCAATATTTGATATTAAACCTAACTTCCACCATGTGCATTCAATACTGATAGTAAAGTCAAAATTCTGACTTATTTTCATCGAGTACCTTGCACCACACTCTGTTTTTGCATATTTTGTTACTTTCTCTTTGTTTGCTAAAATAGATTTGAATTGTGACAGAACGGACTTCTATTTACTGGTGGTGAGGACCGGGGTATTAGAGCATGGGATACAATCAGTGGGAAGCTTGCTTATTCCATTGAGGATGCACATTCAGCCCGTGTTAAAGGTGTTGTTGTGCTCGCAGGGAGTGATGCTGCTTCTGCTGATGGTGATCCATATTTAGTGGCATCGGCATCATCAGATGGTGTTATACGTGTCTGGGATGTTCGTATGGCCAACAAAGAGAAGCCAAACCCATTGTCTGAGGCTATTACAAAATCAAGACTGACCTGCCTTGCTGGATCATCTGTGAAATGTAAGTCATTCTTATTCAAAAATTTGTATGTTTTTCCTCTTCACGTGCTTACATCACATGCTGTTATATATGTGGAATTATAGAAATGAAGAAAGAAAGTATGACGGTTCTTCCTTTGAGTCAGTGACAGGGAATTATGGTGATAGTTGTTCTTATATTGTCACTTGATGATGACTGTGTAGCTCTGCAAATTGATTAGCACTTAAAACTCACACTATATATAGAGAGAGAATGCATTGTTAGTCGTGAGACAAGTGGTGTGGCAGTAATTTATATTAGGATATTTGAATGTCAATTTCGAAAATAGTTAAAGTTTTTTAAAAAAAATAAATTAATTTTTTGTTTTAACACTATTATAAGGGTAGTAATGTAATTAAAATTCATTCTAAAATTATTCAAAGCCTGTACAACTGGAATTTAAAATAAAAATTTCTCAAACCTTATTTGGGCATTGCTTTTGCCAATTTTTCTTTGCATATTTTGATGCATCTATGTGTCAATGTAGACGTAAAACATTTAAATATACTTATTATAGCACTATTTCTTCATTTTATCAGCTTTTAGGCGACCACAACTTGGAAACAATGTTCCTCAAAAAGAGCAGTACGCCAGTGTGGAAGATTCATAAAATCCAGGAAGCATGAATTGCTTTAAGCCAATCTACATGGGTGTATTACTAGAAGAGCTTGGCCATGTTACTGAAATGTTAGGTCCTATCGGTCCCTCCAATTTTGGCATTTATAATATCCATGTCATATATTGTTGATTTTAATGATAGATGTCACATTAAATTTGTCATACTATTTATTGATCTACAAAGTGTTCTTCCATCACTTTGCTTCACCAAGGGTTCATAGTGACTACTCTGGCTTTTAATTAAATAAGGAATTCCTACTTTCATCAGATTTTTTCTTTTATTTTAACTTTTATATTTTTATTTTGGGTGATTGTGCAGGGTAGGTTCATAAGTTTCTTGATTACATATTAGAATAATTTATCTTTTTTTTATATATCCGTGAGATTTTGGATGAGATTGATCAGCTAAAATGAAACTCCATATAACAATTTTATTTTATTTTAGAAAGCTGTTTTTCTGAAGGTAATCACTATTATTAAAAAAATAAAAATAAAAAAAGAGGCCTTTGTAAGTTATTAGGAGAAAAAACCACACCATGTAATTTATCCAAACATAAATTTGAAACTTTTCACAGATAATAATAGTAATCTGCATAGCATTGCCTTTAGACATGGGATAGGAGATCACATGACATGAGAACACTTCGGTCATGAATTTGGAGTCACCGTTTAAAATTTTTGTTTTGCAATGGTCATGTGAGGTGCACATAATCATTTTCCATCAAAAAAGTTTGACTATCGCTATTCATTGTTCTTGATTGACATAAATTGCAAAATTCAAGGGAAAATGTGTTGCATTTGAGCCGACATGGACCAATTCAAACTTACGTGAAACTACAGGGACAATTGGTTTGATTTACCCTTAAATTTATGGGAATGGCTTCCCTCTGGTCCTTCATCGGATTGGAGGGTACTGTTGGGCCCGTGGGGCTCACCACGGGTCCCGTTTTGATAATCCGAACCGTTCAATGTGTAGAACTTGTCGAGTACTGTATGCTAGCAAAAAATTGATCAGATATCTAACCATGTAATCAAATCAGTTTTGTATGAAAAAAAAAATGGACGGTGAAAAATAAAAGGATGACAAAAATTTGATTTGATCACATAGCTATCGATATCCGATTAACGTAATTTTTTTCAGGCGTATAGTGCTAGACGAGTTCTACACATTGAACGGTTCGGATTATTGAAACGGGACCCGTGGCGGGCCCCCACGGGCCCAACAGTACCCTCCAGTCTGGAGGGAAGCCATTCCCTAAATTTACTTTATGTTCTTGAACAAAAATTAAAGGTACAAAGAATTCATGTACCTACCATTTATCTCTAGCCAAGTGCATTCAGGAGCTTTCTGTCAAATCTCTATCCCTAAAATAGTTTATCATCTTAGTGATTCCATCCTACTTTCTTACTACAACAAATATGTTGGAGAGCAGAACATAGTTTCTTGTATTTTTTGGTTCCATGGTTATACCTTATAAGCTTCTCGGCTGCTAATTCTTCAAGCATGGTCTTTGAGTGCTTTTTACAAGCACTCAACAGTGATAGTCTATTCGACCTTAGGATAAGACCCAGGAAGGTAGCTCACTGAACGTATTCCCAGTAAAAATTTAGCTTCAAACTCCAAGGTTTGCCCTCCAAACATAGTGCTAAAAGCTGTTGCTGGGCCTAAGTGCTGAACTGTCGGGCTTCCCGCAAGCGCATGTTGGATGTGGGTGTAGGTGTTGGGCCAAGCGTGTGCAGCCAGAGTCCAAGTGCATGCCGACACCCAAGCCTTACTGAGGGGGGCTCAGACCTGGGCTGGTTTGAATCTAGGTCTCACCATCTCTCCTAAAATCAATTGGTGTTAGAGAGGGCTTTAACTTTGGTTTTAAGGCCTGTGTGGTTGACTGGTCAGTGTCTTGAGCCCTTAGGTCTATGCAGTTGACTGTACAAGGGTTAGATTGCTTGGTTCCATGCCCTAGAATCTTCCAACATATATATATACATATATATATATATAGAGAGAGAGAGAGAGTAAATTTTTAATAGATGGCGGCTTGCATTGTTGCAAAATTATATCGTCACTTCAGAAAGTAATACATATTTCTTTATCAAAAGATAAGATGCGAAAGACAGAAATATAGGAAGAAGATGCAAAACTCGCTTGTGCACAAGGTAAGGCATGTTAGAGCCTTCTTCAACAATAGTATCTAGATTTGGTGAACTGGAACTTCTTTGATGAGACATGAGACGGGCTGGTGCAACCTCAACCAGGTTGTGCATACATCTCATTCCCTTTGCCATTTTTAAGTATTAGAAAAGCCTTTGTTCAATGCTTTTGAAAATTCCTTCAATCAGAGAGAGAGAGAGAGAGTTGAAGATGGGTTGACATGGAGGGACTTAAGGATTGACTATATAGCGGAGTTAATGCGAGAAAGATGGAAAAATATAAGAAGGTGGTTAATTAAAGTAAACAAATTAATGGTGGATAGAGTCCACACATGATGTTTGAAAAAGTCTTCGGAACAAATCAAGAAGACTAGCAAATATGCTTGACCTAGGCTTAAAATTGGCTTGATCATAGACTGGTTCTCCATTAGTCATATTTCGCTTTAAAGTTCAAAAACAGTGATAGATTATCCATAAAAAAGATATAAACTATTAGTGTTAATTTAAAAGTAATTTTTTTTAAAAAAATATAGAGTTAGAGTTAATTTTTGTTAATATTGATTATTTGTGGATGTAATATTAATCTAAATAAAAAATAAAAATATATGAAAACATATTTTATTACCGTGTCCGTGTCTCCTTTTTTTGAAATTGCCGTGTCGCGTGTCCACATCCTATCCATATCCGTGCTTCTTATATGATGATCCAATCGGTTCATCTTGTAAGCCCCTATATGTAGATCATCCACACAAAAAAAAAAGTTTGATTCAATTATTGCAATTAGTTGATTCCATAATATTATTTTTAAAAAAAATTGACAAGTATGATTTTGAAAAAAGAACGTTTATTTTTTAAAAGGAGAATGTGATAAAATTACGTGGTTATAATCATTGGATCTATTTAATTTTTTTATGAATGATCTACACAGATTTTAAAAATAAACGAATCGAATCATCAAAACGGAACACATAGTGGATCCATGGGCATGGATTACACCATCTTGTTTGGAGGGAAGCCTCTCCTCTTTTTGAAGTATATACTTGATACCTTTTGGAAAATTCTATGTACACTTTCCTACCTTTTAATCAGTCTTTCAGCATACTTAAGTGCATATCTTCTTGTGATAAAAGCTTTGCTAGGCCCTATGGGATACCCAATGCCTGCATTGGACTTCTTTCCAACTGGTAATTCATCTCCCTGATTCTCTTATATAATTTGCCCATTTACCAAAAACACGATGTTTATTCTACCAAATATGGGTACAAACTTCTTTTTTAGTTTACTGTCAATGATCATACAATGTTTGGGGTCTTATACAGGGGCTAAATCTTTTGAAGTTTCTATTTGGAAATGTGTTCATCACATCCTAGCTCTGAGTAGCCTGCTAGCAGCTAGAATTCCATCTATTTCTCCCTTGTGCTCTCTTTTGCTCTAAAGATGAAGACTCTTTTGCATCTTTTCTGTCGTTGTAAGCTGTCTTGACTTATGTGTTTTGGTTCTACATTTATTACTGTTTGATTTACAAAACTTGACATCTTTCAATGATTGATTGCTTGGTTGGTCAGTGTCCTTTAAGCCATCGTGAATCCTCAATCTATAGCTTTTGATTTTATTTGCTATTATTTGGTCCATATGGAAGGGTGCACCCCAACAGGGGGTTGGTTTAGTAGATAAGACCTTCAAATCTCTCGCTTAAGGCTTGGGTTAGAGTCTCCATAGCCCCTTGTTGGGGTTAAACATAGTCTTTAGCGCTTGGAGCACGCGGGGGCCCTAAATTTCGGCTCCGATGTAGGTGCAGTGAGGTTCCCTGCAGATGTGCTGTAGGTGCTAAGGGACAATACTCCCTGGTGGATATGTTGGAGTAGCCTATCTGCATATCTATTTTTTTAATCTAAAAAAAGAAAAGAAAGAAGGGTGCACAAACAACTAAGTTTTTGCAAAGGAATGTGCCCGCATGTTCAAAAAAGCTGTTGCTTGGACTTATGCCCCTGCCCACTCCTCTTCTGTTGCGAATGTTGGTAATTTTTATCTTTCTTCATTAAGCCGGGGAAGCTCATTTTTTTAAAGTGCATTCTGTTGTGCATAGATGGTGCTTGGAAGCCCGACAATTTGTTGTTTTGGGTTGCTTTTATGGCATGCTAGGTGGATAGTTTTTTAAATGGCTAGCATCTCTATTTCTTGCTTTTCGACTTTTTCTCTTGAACCTAAGTTTCATAACAGTTTGTCATGCTCTCAACTAGCCGATATTGCATCAATATAATGTTAATTTGCATACATACATACTTACTGTCTAATCTTGTTTTGCGGATGGGAGGAAAGCAAGAACTGAGCTTTGTTGATCATCCTTCGCTCTTGATAGTTTTAGACTCGATTAACAACTTGATTTTGTGTAAAATATTTCAAGTGCCTAGAGAAGTTATAGCCTGCAAAAAATCTTGCCTGCAATACTCTTAGAAAGTTCTTGAATTGTTTGAGCGTAGGCTGCTAGCAAGATTACCCTTTTTTTGCTTTGTTATCTTTGCAGCTTTATTCTAGCATACACTTCTTTATAGTTAATTGTATCTTACTTTTATTATTATTGAAGTTATTTTTATCTCTAATATATATATATATATAAACAGAAGGGAAAAAACAAACCCTTATGCATATGATCTTTTAGTACACTTCTCCAATTTTATTTTATTTTCCTGTAGCTCACATCTCTCTTTTACAATCTTTTTAACATCAATCAAAGGACAGGCTTAGTTAGCAATACATAGAAGACAGAAATACAGGATCACACAAGCACCTTGTGTGCAACATCAAATCCGTTAGATCCTTTCTTCATGAAGTGTCTCTGAGTTTTTATAGAATGAATGAAAGTCTTTGAGAGAGATGAGAAGGCTGACACAACCTCAACGAAATTATACACATCTTACCTCCTTCACCTTTTGTCAATATTGCTTTTCAAGCTTTGATATCCCTCTTGGAAAAAGGCCTTCAATGCCTTGGACATATATTGTGGGAGAGAAGAGAGAGGATTATGGCTTCACGGGCTCATATTCTCCATTCCCTTGTTCGAAAATACTTACAATAGAACTATGAGAATCTTGAGATACGGGACAAAGGAATTTGAGACAAGATCCTATGTCAATAGAGTGATATGGGTAGAGTTTAGAGAGAGAATTGTCTTCATTTAGCACAAGCACCGGGTAAGTTTTTGGAGGGATGTGTCTAAAGGTTCATCATTCAAACAATGATGTCTCCGTTTATCAACATGTAGGAAACAATAGAAAGAACCACAGGAAGAAGATACAACATCTTCTTGTGCACAATGTCTAACCTGTTGGATCCTTCTTCATCAATGGTTTCCAAATTAGGAGCATTGGATGAAGCTTTTTGGGGAGAGATGAGGCGAGATGGTGCAACCTCAACCCAATGGTGCATATATGAGTTGATTTCCTTGGCCATATCTATGCATGAAAGAAGTGTTTGTTTAATTTATCTCTTGGAAAGAACTTCAAAAACACAATGATAGTTAAAAGAGAGAGCTTGGTGATTGAATGGGATTTTGGAAGAGCCAGAAACAAAGATGATTTGGAGGTAGGGACACTATTTATACTAGTTTTGTTTTGTTTCCCAACAAAACAGGAGATATTTTGGGGGTTGGGCCATTGATCAAAAATTAATGGTAAACATGGGGCCACTTGTTGGAACAAGTCCAATCTTGTTTATAGATAAATCGAGCAATTTGAACTCGATTTAAATGCCTAAAATTAAGTTTATCTATTTATATATTTGAAATAGATAAGCCAAGAGTTAATTGGTTTTGATGTCATCCGATGTATAAGAGGCAAATCCGATTTGGTTATACTAGTTTGTAATTTATTTTACTTCAATATTCAAATCACATGCTCAAGCAGTTGTACTTAAAAAAGGTAATGTGTTGGGTTCTACTATTCAACTTTTTAATTAATTTAATTTTTCAGCCTACACAAGAGGCAACTTGCCAATTAGCATATAAGAAATGTACAGAAAAATTTCAAAGAAAATTGGTAATATTTTAGAGAATTAAATAAATCTAAAGTAGTAAGAAAAAATTCATCTTCACTGACAGGATAAATTTTTGTCGTCGCCAGATAATAAGAAAAAATTCGGCCCACTCATTCCACTCAATCAATATCTAGTAGTTTCACACCAAGTTATAATTAATGAATCAACAATGTTACAGAGTCAGAAAAATACTTGCAAAATGTGTCAGAAAATGAAGTGTGTGGACTAAATTATATTTATTGTGTTGAATTTAAATTACATTATTATATTTTTTTACCAATTTTTGGTAATTTTGTTCTTGAGGCGGTGTTTGGATCTTAAATTTGAGTAGAAATTTGTGTAGAGAAAAGAAAGAGTGGTGATATACACAAACATAAAATTCATACAAAAAGCTTATACATAATGACTTGGTTGGTTTTTGAGTCTGTAACTTTCAAACAAAGAGCCCGTTGACACCCAAGCCTTACTGATGGGATTTAGACTGAGCTGGCCTGAACGTAGGATTGGGCCAAATTTACATTCTTAAGTTCATCTAAATGCTTACTAGGATTGAGCTTGTTTTGTAAATGGTTTTGAACTTTCTAACAAACTTCTACTCAAGCAAGCCCCTAGATGTTCCAAGTTGTGCCCAAGGATGCCCATTCATGATCCTATAGTGGCCATGCCAATTGCTAAGAGCTTGACGACAATAGCAATTGCTAAGAAGCTAAGAGCTTATCAGAATGTCAAGCCAGGTCTGAACTTGAATCTGTAAATTAATAACTTCCAAGGTCCAAGATAACATGGAGCCTGGCTAATTTGTTTCATAAAATAATCTGAAACTATCTTCTAATTAGTTTACCTCAAGTTCTGAACTAATTAATTGCTGAAAGCTTGGTTCGTCTTCAAGCTTTAGAAACCCTTTCTTTAGGAGCCTATTTTGCTGAGTTAAGGTTTGGAACTCAAATAATTGCATAGGAATGTGCCATCTGGTTCCAAAAAGCTGTTGCTTGGAGAGTCTGAAAATTTGCGTCGTTCATCATTAAGCCTTATCCTCCTTAGGGAAGTTTGTTTTTTAAGTGCATTATATATAGATGGTTCTTGGAAGATTGAAAACTTATGGAGTTGGGTTGGTTTTGTCGCGTGTTAGGGTGATATTCTTTGATAACCAGCATCTTTAATTTGTTCTTTTCGACTTTGCTTGGATTGCTTTTCAATAGAATGCTATTTACATACATATTGGCAGTCTTAATCTTGTTTTGCTGATGGGAGGAGAGAAAAAAGTGAGCTTTGTTGATATCATCCCTTGCTTCATATTGCATTTTAGACTCCATTGACAACTTGATTTTGTGTCAAATATTTTTTGTGCCTAGAGAAGCTGTTAAGCTTTCCCATTAACTTGTTTGCACTGCTCTCAAGAAGTTTTTGATTTTTATTTTTAAAATGCTATCTTTAGAAACACCTAACCCTTGTGGAGGCATATAATCTGTTAGTACACCTCTCCATATCTAATTTTCTTGCAGCTTACATCTCTTTTATCCTTTTTACAATCTTGTTGACATCAATTAAGAACATATCTATTTAGCTATACAGAGAAAAGATAGAAGTACAGGATCGCAGAAACATGATGTACACAACATCAAACTAGTTAGATCGTTTCTTCAAGAAATGTCTCTGTTTTTATAGAATGAACGCCTTTGGAGAGGTTTGAAAGGGCAGGTACAATCTCAACCAAATTCATACACACATATCTCACCTCCTTTGTTATTTCTTCTTCTTCATCATCATCATCATCAAAATATACTTTGCATGCTTTGATATATCTCCTGGAAAAAGACTTCAATGCATTGGATATTGAGGGGGACAGATTTCTAAATCTGTCTTGCTGTCCTGAAATATTCGTAGCAATTAGATCATGTCTTGAGGTTATCAAATGATCAAACAGTTGGGATTGTTTTTGAGGCAGAACAACAAAGGGGTTCTTGTCCATCGAAGGAAAGATATGATGTGTGAAAAGGACTACAATTCAAGCAATGATGTATTTGTCTATCAATATGTAGGAAATAATAGAAAGAACCACAGGAAGAAGATACATCATCTTGTGGTTGTGCACTAGGTCAAACTTGTTGGATCCTTCTTCAACAATGGTCTCCAATTTAGGAACATTGGATGAAGGTTTTTGGGGAGAGATGAGAGGAGATGGGGCAACCTCAATCCAATGGTGCATATATGAGTTGATTCCCTTGGCCATGTCTATGTATGAGAGAAGTGTTTGTGTTTTGTTCTCTCTTCAAAAGATCTTCAAGAAAGCAATTGATAGTCGAAAGGGAATTTGGAGAGAGCCAAAGATGTTTTGGAGGAATTTGGAGGTAGGGACTATTTATACTTGTGCTTTTTCATCAAATGATGAGAAATTTTAGGGTTGGACCATTGAACAAAAATTAATGGTAAACATGAGGGCCATTTGTGTGGTAGTGAAACTTTGTTAGAACGAGTCCAATTTTATGTATGAGATAAATTAAGCTATTTGGACCTGGTTTTTAGATGGCTAAATTTAGGTTTGTCTATTTTTAAAAGTTTGTACATATTTAATTGATTTGGATGTGCTCGAAAGTATAGATGGGCAATCTCCATCTGGCTACCACTTATTTCTAGGCTTTTAACTTAAAAATTCAAAGTCACATGATTAAGCAATCGTACTTCAAAAATTAAAAAAAAAAAAAGAAAAAAAGAAAAAATAAAATAAAGTGTTTGGTTTTACTATTTTTAAATTATTTTCTTGTTTGATTAGCTTAAAAATTGAAAATAAGCTTGCAAAGTTAGTTTTTTTTATTTTTTATTTTTTATTAATGCATTTTTTAAGCTAAGTTGATTTTTGTTTGAAGTGCCAATATTTGATGTTGAATTTTATTTTATTTTTTATTGGCAAAAAATTATAGAAGAAGTTTGAGATTGTTTATAAGGTAAATCTTATTATTTAGCATTTGCCTTAAAATATTGTTCAAAGGCAATACAATGTTCGCGAAGATTCTAGAAATGTGGCCTGAATGCCAACCAAACCTATTTTTTCTTCATAAAAGACCATTTTTTTCTTCATAATTGACAACAAACACAACCTAAACATGTCCATTGGCGTACGCTAGAGGCAATTGTATACAAAATATTCAAAGATATTTGTTAATATTTTAACAAATTAATTAAATCAAAAATAGTAATCAAGTCAAACTTCGAGGACATTACATTGACTAGTCTAAGAACCTTAAAAATAAAAAAATAAAAATTATCACCGACAAATAATAAACAAAATTATATCCACTCATTCTACTCAATCAATATCAAGTAAAAATTATGATTAAAAAAAATATCAAGTAAAATTACATCAAGTTAATTTAATCAATAATGCTGCATAGTTAGAAAAATAGTCTAAAAAATAGCTAAAAATAATTAAGTGTGTGGAAAAGGGAGTGTTTGATAACATAATTCAGCATTTAAAACTGAATGTATAAAGTGATAATTAATTAAATCTGTTTGATAACTACAATCGATATCACTTAAAAATTTAAGTGTCATTTAAAATGTAAGTTAAAATTTTTAAAAAAATTTAGGTTAGATGAAACTTACTTAATTCTGACTGAATTTATAAATACTAAATATAAGTATTAGCATACATTATTATAAATTAACTACCACCACCACAATCATGTCATTGTCGCTACTACTACCGCCACCGTCGCCGCTGCTGCCGCCATCCCCGCCACCACGACGATCATTACCGCTACAACTATCACTACTGCCACCACTACCATCGCTATCGCTACCGCCACCACCACTACCATTATCATCATACCACCACCACCACTACTACTACCACCATCACAATATAAAAATTAAAATATATAATTTGAAAATAATAAATTTTAAATTTAATCTTATACATATCAAACAATTTATTTTTAGTTCAATACTTAAATTTTTTATCAAATAAATTTTTGACTTAAATTTAACATTCAATTTTCAATACTTAAATTTCAGTATACAATTTTTAATTTTATCAAATAGCACCTAAAATTTACTCTCATCAAGCTATGTCATACATTTTATTTTTTTGACCACTTTTCTTTTTTTGGACAAACTTTTTTCTTAAGACTATGTTTGTTTGGATTTTGAATTTCAATAAGATTTAACCTCTCATTGCACCATGTGATAAATGACAAGAAGCATGAACAAGTCATGACCTAATTTTGACACGTCATATGAGAACCTCTCGGTGTTGTTAACTATTGTCCGCGACCCTTATAATCTAACTTACTGTCTGATTTTTTATATTTTTTTTGGGGAGAATTTGTGTTTGTTGTTTGTTTAGTTATTTAGGGTCTTGTTGTTTTTATTTTATTTTGTATGTTGTTTATTTTATTTTAATATAATTGTTTTTTTATCTTTCTCCCAAAAAAAAAAAGAAAACTTTGTCCACATTTGCGAGGAAAAAAGATGTGTTTTGCTTTTGTAAAAAGATGTGTTATTGTATGAGATTTTGGGCATCAAAGGTCTTGTGAGCCAAAAGGGTCTCCAATGATGTTTGTGGGCGAAATTGTCATTTTCATTTGTAGGGGGCAAAATTGCCATATATAGAAGCATGTGCACTTGTAAAGAATAAGATTAGAGACCCATTATACTGTGAGTAAGGTTCATATTATGTGGCAGTCTGAGTTCCGTCGGCCTTGTTTGGTGTAATTGTTAGAATAGATTGTACATTATAACTTAACAGATTATAAATTATAACTTTAATTAAAAATTGTTAATTTGTTTGGTGTAACTGTTGGATTATAGATTTAAATTGCTGAGTAGTGTTTGTTAAATAAGCTGTGAAGTAGCTTTTTCAATTAATTTTTATTTTTTATTATTCACTACTTGTCTACATATCTCATAAAAAATAATAATAATATTTTATAGTCCATTTGGGTCTTTTTTTATTTTTAAAAAAATAAAAAATAAAAAAATTTAAGAGTATAACCGTAAATTAATATGTCCACAGCAAAAGCTGATAATCAGAAGTAAGGGGTGAGCAGCTTCTCAGAATCAGCTTTTTTGACTTAAAATAAATTGTTAGAATCAGAAATTATTTGAAATAAATTTAACCAAACAGTTCAAAATAGCTTTTCAAAAGCCAAAAACTATAAGTTGGCTCAAAAAAGTCCAAACAAACACCACCATCACTATGTTTGGTTCCATTTTTTTAAAAGCAGTTTTTAAAAAATTTTACTTTCTTATTTTTTCGTGTTTTTTTATTTTTACTGAATTTTT
This sequence comes from Camellia sinensis, assembly GCF_055761805.1. Lineage (NCBI taxonomy): Eukaryota > Viridiplantae > Streptophyta > Magnoliopsida > Ericales > Theaceae > Camellia > Camellia sinensis. Next base: position 25,172,361 of record NC_138969.1, on the reverse strand, counting down.
TTAATATTTTATGCAAATTTTTTACTTTTTAGACACACCTAACATAAATACACTTAAAAAGTAAAAAAATTGTAAAAAAATCTTTTAAAAATTCACTAAATATCAAAAAAATAAAAAAATACAAGAATTCAGTATATTTTTTGTATTTTTATGTATTTCTTAATTTTTTAAAATATTTTTTCACATTTTTTTTATTTTTTAAATACATCTAAGTAAAGCACATCTAAAAAAGTAAAAAAAAAATGTTTAAAATTTTAAAAATATTCACTAAAAATAAAAAAATACAAAAATAAAAAAATTCAATATTCAAAAAATTTAATTCAGAAAGCTCAAATCAAACACACGTCATTGTGAATTGACAGTAAAAAATGATGTGTAAGATTGTTTATGAAATTCTGTGATTGTTGCAAATGTACTTGTTTCTTTTCTTTAATACTACATTACCAATCATTTTATATCATGTTTTAAGGGGGTGTTTAGGATGCAACTAAGAAAGCTGTTTTTTTAATTTATTTATCATTTGTTAAAAAAATCAAAAAAAACATATCAACTTTTTCATTTAAAAAAAAAAACAAAAAATAAAAAACAGATTCTTTTAACAACTTTTCGAACATATTAGCTTCTATTTTGAAAAGTAAGTTAAAAATTAATTTTTTGACTTTTTTTTAAAAAAAAAAATTGAAAAAATATACAAAAAGTAGAGAGGTGAGATGACAAAAAAAAAAAAAAAAACAAAACAAAACAAAAAAAAGTCAAAAAAACTGATTTTTAATTGTGTTGCCAAAAGAAATAAGTGGAAAAAGATCAGGTCTCAAGTTGTAGAGCAATTTAAAGGCAATAAGCATATAGTTTCTTGAAAAATCAAGTTTTTATTTTTTATTTTTTTTATTGACAGTAAAAATATCATTAAAAATATGAAATTGAATGTATAAAATAATAAAATATATTGAGAGAGATTTGGAATGTACAAACTCTCCTATTATTGAGAGAGCTTCCTGTAAAGTGAAGTATCGTTAATGTTCTATCTTATGTATCTTTTTTTTTTATCAATAATATTTTATTTTTCTTTTGCTGCTAAAAAAAAATATTGTTAACATTCTGTTCAGAGTGTAAAATTGGAGGACACTAAGAGCAAAAAGACAAAAAAATCTCAATTTTTATGTACAATGTTAGGTATCATGAAAAGTCTTTCATGAAAATCATCATAAAAGATTTGTAACCTTTAAATTATATTTACAATAAAGCACCTCACACTAATTAAGGTAATCTAAGAATCACAAATCTTTCATGATCATTTTCACGATCCCTAACATTTCTTGTATATTTATAGCATTGAGGCCTCGTTTGGGAACAGATTTTTTTAGTAACTTTTTATTTTTTTGGCTAAAATGTGATGTAAAAAAAACTAGTATATTTGGAATGATTTTTTGACTTTTTAAGAAAAAATGTGCAAAAAATCAAAAAAAAAGAGAATATTTGATTTTAATATAAATTATTGACTTTTTAATTTTTTAACTAAAAGAACACGTGCCAAACGAGGCCTGAGTACCTTCTAAGTAAGAATTTGAGACCTCTTAAGAAAGGACTTGTCTACAACTGATCTATTTCATAGGTTTGACTTTTTAGCTATAACATTTTCAAACCGGATAGGTAAATAATCTATCAGCGAGGTTACCGACTCATAAATTTTTATCTAAAAATATGAATAACTGGTTTAATTTCATTTCGCTTATGACATCACATTTCAACAATTTTTTTGAAAAGTTCTGGAATCATAAATCTGGATTCATAACCTTTTTTATATTTATTTCTTGGGATACATTTAACTCTAGCTAACCTTTCCAAACCAGTAATCCAATAGTCGACCATTGGATTATCATCATAAAACTATTGCAGAGAAATTCATTACAGAGAATTCTAATTTCATTTTTCCAGAAGATAATAATCACGTCCAAAGAAAAAAATAATACACAGTTTCTTCTGAGAAAAACATGCAAAAGTGGAACATGTTGGGCTCTGATTAAACTTTTTGCCATGCTAAAAGCATAGAGACAAACAGCACCTCCAATCCAACTACCAAAACTATGTCCAAATGATAACAACCATATTCCCACGAATTTTTTTTTTCTTCTTTTTCTTTTTCTTTTTCTGTCACTTGGTTGGATGAGAACATAAAGTTTCCACATAGTCTAAACCATAACTTTAATTGTACACAATATTTCACGGACCAATAATGTTATGACGATCACATTAGCAGTAACTTACTAAGCACATTGACCATCATGGCCGTACGATGGCCAATGCTTTCCAACTTCTGAGGAACACGTCGGATTTTTTGACAAAAACAAGGCCGAGGAAGGACTAGATGTTTCAGTGAATTCATCTGTAGTTTCTTCCTCGTGGATTGTTTCGAGGGTTACACGGATTTGGAGCCTTGAGAGCACGGGGAAGCGAGGTGGTGCAACAGCTGAGAATGGAGTTCTGGCCGGAGAGGTGGTGGAGGCCGGGGTGGTCTTGGGTGGCACAAGAGTTGGTTTGGGTGGGACTGGGAACACAGTTGGAGCAATATGGAAAGCAGCCATTTCTTGAGTTGGACTTGGATTGAAACACTAAAGACTAAGGCTTGTTTTGGTTAAGAAAGTAGAGTGGGGGTGGCTAATATGTGATGCTGTGTGCTTGATATATATAGAAGTAGCTACGAGTGATATGTTCTTTGGAGCACGACATGGATAAGATCAGGTGATACTATAGAATTAAAAAATAATTACGGAAAAATCTATATACTTAGAAAAAAATATTAGAAAATATTTAGAATGTCAAATCTAAGGTGTATAGTTAAGTTTTTTTGTATAAACAAATCCAGGCCTTAGATTCTAAATTCTGAGTATATTTATGGTTCTATTTTCGGGTATGTAAAACATGTTGAATACTTAGCTATAGGTGAGAAGTCCAAGATGACTTAAGATCTCATGTTACCGCCTTTTTTTTTTATTTCTTGAATTTTATTGATGGATGAGATTGTCTATGTTAACAAAAGTGAACACATAAATCAATAAGATTCAAGAGAACTCTTTGAGAGGTAGTTTGAATAGTCAGTAGCTCAGGAGGTCTAAAGTTCGACTCACTTCTCAATTGGCCGATTAATTAGATTAGGGAATGACCTCTAAATTTTGAATTTATACACCTGGGGTGAGTCCAAAGGACCATAGGAGGGATGAATTTAAAAATCATGTTTAAGAAATCTCCAATTTCTTTTCTTAAGAACGAGGCAATGATTCGTGTTGGAAAATTAAATTATGATGCATAAATTTGAATGCCATATATATTATATCTCATACAATACATGATAAGAATGAGGTAATGAGAAATTTTTGAGAAATTAGAATGGCCAATAATGCTAAGACGAACAAATTGAAATGCCATGGTGTATTGATGAAGCAATGCTCATGAGAAGAACTCACACAAAAGGCCATAGTCAAGGAGACTTGATTTGAAATGAAATTGAAATATCATGTTGCATTAATAATTTGATATCCACTTGAACTCACTCAAAAGACTTAGTCAAGAATACATCAATTATTTTTAGGTATTCGAAATTTTCATGCAAATTTCCAATTTGATGTGAAACTCAACACACGCCAACGTAGGTCAGGGTCATTACAGCTATTTCGTAGAAACAACATGGAAGAGGGTGCTTTGAATTCATGAAATTAAAAGTGATATTTGGAATTATTAGTTAGAGCCATTTCAAATAGGACACCCATTTCCACAATGGTGGGCTTAACTTTTTATGTGTTTGGATCTTGAAATATGATAGATCAAAAACAAGAAGCTTTGCTTTATGGACTTTTGGAAAAGTCATATTTTGGAATTTTTTGATCTTACTTTTTGCTTTAATTACTCCCACCCTTGCCTTCACGGCACAAGCCCAAATTGGAGCCCTATGTCGGGTAATCATCATCTGTTTCTTTTTTCTCTTTTTTTTTTTTTTTTGAAAAAATTACAAATTCAGTGGTATTTTGAAAAATATATATAGTTTTAATTATTAAAATTAATAAAGTTTATCGTTGATTTATAATATTTTTTTAAAATATGCACTGAAGTGCAATTTCTCCCTTTTTTTTTCTCTTTAAAAAAAGATTTTAAAATAAAAATATATATATTAAAATAAATGAATATAAATTTGCAACATTATTCATTATAAAGCTTTGTATGATTTTTTTGCATATATTATTTTATATCATGAGAGAATATGAAGGATGGATAATCCAACTATTATAAGAAAAATAATTTCTAACAAAATTTTATATGGAAAATATACCAGATATAATTGTAATATTTTTAAATAATAAATAAGTTTTTTTGTACTTAAAGTGAATGAATGGGATTCATATGACTTATTTACTTATATACTACTACCTTATATCATATGTCAAAATTCTTTCACTAGTAGGACATTGTTATTCTAATCCAAAAGTTAAACTCATTTTTCAAATTTAATGATGTGGCAATTCTCTTTCTCATATCACTAGGTCTATATTATTTTTCTTCTTAGTATTGTGACATTATTTGCTGGTAGGACTGAGCTCTCATGAGCTGGTAGTGAGTACCCTGGTAGCAATGGTGAAATTTGTTCCATAAGTGTAGCAAAGAAAGCTTTAGTAGAGTGATATTGATGCATTTGCAATAGAGGCGATAAATTGGGCGGTTGAGGCAAGTCAAAACAAGTTATACATTTAAAATAATTTAATTTAAATCCGTTCATTATTAACTGCAGATTATATAAATGAATTCAACCTACTCGTTTATTTTATTAATTCTTTATTAGAAAAATAATATATAAGTTTAATTTCTAGGCTCACTTTCTAAACTCAATAATGTGTAACAAAAATAATTAGCCAATGATTAAAAAAGATATGTGTGAGAGAGTTGCCTTAGATATTTTAATTCATTATCACATCATAGGGTTTGAAAAGTGAGTCTAACTTCTGAGGTATAATAACAATGCCCTTTTTCTAATTGATGGTGGTGGTGGGGAGTAGCCGTGGAGTGGAGGTGGTGGTAGAGTTGCGGCAGTAGTAGTGATACTTGTTTAAATGAGTATTCATGCTAGACATATTTAAAATCAATTTTAATTCAATTAGCAAGAAGTAATCTATTTATTGTTGGAAAAATGATTTTTGGTGACTTTAATTTAATATTAAAGTGTGGTGATTATAATTAAATATTAAAGTGGGTCCCAACCTTTTATTGTGTCAGGTCCAAGTGAGCCAAAAATCATTGGGTTTTGAATAAGAAATTGTCAAGAAATTGCCTCATGATATTAGATTCATGAATAGGATTTTAAAGAGTATTTAAATCCTTTTTCTTGGCTAAAGGGTGTGAATCCTTTGGGCATCCAAACTTTCATATTTTTGGAAAGGGGCTATGGATGCTTGGTGTTTTAATGACCAGCCTTAAAGGTTGGAGGCTCTTCTTCTCTCCCCTTTACATGTATAAATTGAGACCCTCCTATCAAGTTTCAATATAGAAATTTTTTGCTTCCATTTTACAAGTCAATTTGCCAGAAAGTTCCTACATTGAGAGAGTGCTACTGTTCTTGTTCGCTAAACTAGACAGAAAGTGCTTCTGCCGTAGCTGGTTTTGACCGTCATATCCTGGGAGACAGAGCCGGGATTCCTCAAGCACTCGACCTGTGAGGCGGCGAAATCTGTTTTAAGAAAACTGCTTCCGTGCAGGTTTCGGTTTCGTCTCTTTACCCTTTTATTGTTTTGTGTATTTCTGTTGAAATTTAATTGTAATTATCAGCATATGTTCTTGGTATATAATTTGATTTCTTCATAAATCTATTTATTTAATTTCACAATTTGAACAACAAGCTTAAAACAGATTTTATATATATTTTCTATGAAATTGATCGAATAGATTTATATAGACAATTAGGTTAGCTTTGTATAGTGTTACTAGGAACTGTTACGGAATTGCTCACTGTTTCAATGATACAAAATATAAATTTACATGTTGAGAGATTCAAGTAATTTATATGAATAGGCCATTGTTCCATTTTATGTAGGTTAATTGCCGGTTCATGATTTTGCTTCTTTGCATGCACATAAAACTATTTTCATGCCTTCTTGCACTGATTCATCCTTGTAAGTAAATTAATATATTTGTGTTTGCTAGTGAATAGATCCATGTGTGGTTTAAACATATTACATACTAATTCTATTCTAGTTTTTAATTTGTTACATGCTTATTATTTTCTAAACTAGATTACATAATTTACACTATGTTTGGGAACCTAGGAGAGAAAAAAAAAAGAAATGATTACTTAAGTTATAAGAGAAAAGAAAAGAAAAGAAATAATTGTGATTTCTCTCCTTTTTGTTTGGATAAGGGATAAATAAAAGAAAAGAAATGATTGTGATTTCTCTCATTCTTGTTTGGTTAGATTTCATTAAGAGAAAAGAAAAGAAATTATTTTATGTTATATTACTAAAATAACCTTTTTATATTTTCAATTATTTTATTTCTTTTATTTTTATAGGGACAAAATTGGTATTATGAAAATAGTAGTTTCTTTTCTCTCCCAATCTCTCCACTTTTGGGAAGATTGAAAATGAGGCTCATAAGATAAATGAGTTTATCTCTATTTCTCTCAATTTTTTTCAATTTCTCTCTACTTAAGTTATCCAAACAAGTAAGAGAAATACATATCTCTCCATTTCTTTCCTTTTCCCTCAAAATCACTCAATCCAAACATAGCGTTAATGTTTTTAGAATTATTTGCATATGTTAATTGTTAACTGGTTATTGGTTTATAACTCTTGCCTATTAATTTTAGTTTAATGTATTTAGAGTTATAGAATTTTTATGAATTGTGTACATGATTAATTTGAATTAATTGGGTGCATTAATCTAAATTATCTAATTGAGTGCATTAATGTGAATTATTTAATTGGGTGCATTAATCTAAATTATTTAATTGGGTGCATTAATTTGAATATATTTGGGTGCATTAATCTGAATTATCTAATTGGGTGCATTAACTTTGAATTTAACTTATTTATTTAGAGTTATTAGTTTAAATGTTTATTATGAATTAATTTCATTCATAACTCAGTATTGAACTTTTTTTTTTTTTTAAGTTTTAATTTAATTGGCATTTTAATTCATTGGTTACTTATATAATTAATAGTTGGCTAGATGGTTTCTATTATTTATTATATTTATTTTTTGCTTAGATTATTTGTTTGTATTTTGTTGTGGTTTGCTACTAACTTTCTTTGTAGGCATACAAATGCGAAAGGGAATGGAAAAACAAATACAAAACCAAATGAATAGTATTTGGAATGTAAAAAATAAAAAATGTTTGGACTACTAACTTTTGTGTTGAATAGGAATACCTAAGCATGGAAAGGCTTTTGGACTAAATAGAATTCTTATGAATTGGCTATTTTGTTTAAATGTTTGAAGCATGTTTTGCTTGAGATTTAGTTGGTATGTTTATCAATTTGTGGTAGCAAGTTTTTTTTGCTTGTTTTATTAGTAGCATTTTATATGCATGTATTTGGTTGTAGCAATTTTTAAATTGCTTGTAAATTTGGAATTTGGTTTAGTTTTCTGTAATAGAAACCAAAGTGTTTAGCCTTGGCTAAAGAGTAGTTCTTATTTGTTCAGAAATGACAACTAAGACGGATTTGGTTTCAAACCTTTGGAGTTTGAGGAAGTCTTTGGGTTTAATCATTTTATTCCCAAAGTGTTGGAAAACCAAGTTTGGAGAAAGTCTTTGGTTATAGTCTGATTATGTCTCAAGTGTTTTGGTTTTGAGAAAGGAAACCAAATTTTAGCTGTAGCTAAAATATTTTTGATTTTATTCAGAAATAATGGGCTCAGTTCCGGGAGTACCGGTTAGCTTTTATGAATGGTGTAATTCTGGTAGCAAACTTTATTTGCTTGGAAATTGGTTTGTTATAACCTGGTTTATCCCCTGGAAATCTTAATTTTAAAATTGTTTCCTATGGATTAGGAGTCAACATGCTCTTGGATGTTTTGTCAAAAGGTTAACTGGGTTTTAAGTGGGACCGATGTGACCCCTCCAGTCTTCCTGGGAACATTCCTGACCATGTTCGATTCTAGGTTAAATGGTGAGACTAGTTTTGAATTAAATTTCCATCTGAGGGATTTTCTAAGGATTAAGTTTAATTTCTAAAATCACAGAAGTGAAATTCTGTTGTGATGTTTCAAAAATGGCTTCAAAAGGTGACAAACAGAAATGTTGTTCCACCTAACAACCTTAGCCTCACGAGATTCTTAAAGGAAGATCTTGAGAGATCAAGTATGACTAAAGGAAATCATAAGATTGCATTAAAATTTCTCTGATCAAGTATGATTAAATGAAATCATAAGATCAAGTATGATTAAAGGAAATCATCAGAGGCAATTAGTTTGGTATCCTTGTGTTATTTATAGCATTTATGATTGCTATGTGACTTTGCTTGAAAGCAAAGATGAGACAATCTGTTATAGTGGATGAATATTTTTTGAATTTTTTAAATTCCAAATATATTCTTAAATTGGTGGCTCCTAGTGAGTTCAAGATCACTGATCACAGAGATAGAAAACTGGTGGTTCCTAGGAGGTGTTAGACCACTGGCTACACAGTTATGAGATTGTGGTTCCTAGTAGTGAACAGATTATTGATCACATGTCAAGACATCATGGTTTCTAGTAGTGGAGAGGTTACTAGTCATATGTCAAGACATGATGATTCCTAGTAATGAAAGAGTCTATTGATCCTATGTCAGGACGCTGTGATTCCTAGTAGTAAAGTGACTGCTGATCACAGACTAAGACATTGTGATTCCTAGTAGTAGAAAGTCTGCTGACCACATGTTGAGAAATTAGTGATTCCTAGTGATGAGACTACTGGTCATGTTATGAAGTTCCAAATAGTAGACTATTGAACACTGGATTTGTATTTCCTAATAGTAAGACTATTAGCTTCAGAGTGATAGGTTGGACCAATTATATTTGGATGCCTAATTCGGTTAATGACATTCTAGGAATGTTTTTACTATGATATGATTTTGAGAGTTTCATAATCATTGTGACACAAGGATTTGTTTAAGACTTTGTATAAATTCTACAAAAAAGACTTAATTATCCAACTCCAAATTGAGGAGGATAATAGAAAGAAATAAGGGAGCACCTCCTCAGTAAAGGAGAATGTCATTGAGCACGGAAAATCTTCTGGGGTAAGGAAGAAGCCCCCCCGTGAACAAGGGCTCTAAGCTGGGACCAAGGGGTGGTGTTGCAAAAGAAGCTGGCACACAAGCCGCGGGAACCTGGTTGTCGGTTCTTTGGGAAGTGCTACAATTGTGGTAGCGAAGGGTTTTAGTTTTACTAGGGCTACACGCCACATCTGCTCCGAGAAGGAGCTGTTTACAACTTTCGAACTAGTTACAAATGGTGAGAAGTTGTTTATGGAAAACTCTACTACCTCATTTGTTGAGGGAAAGGTGGTCCTGAAGTTAACCTCAGGAAACGAGCTAACCTTGAACGAAGTCTTGTATGTTCCGGACATTCGTAAGAATCTTGTCTCAAGGTCTCTTCTCTGTAAACATGTTTTCGCATGGTTTTTGAGTCCGACAAGGCCGTTCTGATGAAACACAAGTGTGAAACTTGTGTTAAAGCGAAGTGGACAAGATCCTGTATGAGTTATGGAATGGCGTTAAGCCTTCTTATAAATTCTTATGAATGTGGGGGTGTCTTGCAATAGTGGTGATTCCTATACCCAAACGGGTTAGGATAGGCCCGAAATCCATGGATTGTATATTCATTGGTTATGTACATAATAGTAGTGCATATCGGTTTCTTGTACATAAGTCTAAAATTCCAGACATTCACAGGAATACCATCATGGAGTCAAGGAATGCATGTTTCTTTGAAGACATTTTTCTTTGCCGAACCCATGAAGGGGTTCCAAGGTCTTTGGAGCAATTTGATGAGCTTGCTGGTGAGGATGATCATGTTGATGATTCAGGTGATGATCAAATTGAGGTTTTAGATGAGCCCAGAAGGAGTAAAAAGGCTAGGATATCCAAGTCTTTTGATCTAGACTTCTTGACTTATATGGTTGAGAACGAACCTCAAACTTTCCACGAAGTTATGACTTCTCCTGAGAGTCCTTGATGGAAAGAAGCGAACAAAAGTGAGATTGACTCCATCTTACAGAACCAAACCTAGGAGTTGGTAGATTTACCTCCAGGTTGTAAGCCTTTAGGCTGTAAATGGATTTTTAAAAGAAAGATGAAGGCTGATTGGTCTTTTGACAAGTATAAGGCGAGGCCGTTATCAAAGGGTATAGGCAACGAGAAAGCCTGGATTACTTTGATACGTACTCACCTGTAACTAGGATAACATCCATTCGCATGGTGATTGTGTTAGTAGCTTTGCGCAATCTAGAAACACACCAGATGGATGTAAAGACAGCTTTCTTAAATGGGGATTTGAATGAAGAAATCTACATGGAGCAACCTGAAGGCTTTTCAGCTCCAGGACAAAGCAAGAAAGTCTGTAAACTTGTCAAATCTTTGTATGGTTTGAACCAAGCGCCTAAACAATGGCATGAGAAGTTTGATAATGTAATGTTGTCAAGTGGGTTTTCAACGAATATGACATGTGTGTTTATGTCAAAGACACTGACAGAGGTTATGTCATTTTGTGTCTATATGTTGATGATATGCTCATTATAGGTAGTAATGATGAAATGATCAAAACTACCAAGAAGTTGTTAAACTCTAAGTTTGACATAAAGGATATGGGCATTGCACATGTTATTATGGGAATTAAGATTACCAGAATCTCTGGCGGAATTGTACTTTCTCAGTCTCATTATGTTGATAAGATACTTGAGAAGTTTAGTGGATCAGATACGAGTGTGTCATCGACACCTGTAGACTTATGTCTACATTTTACCTAGAATAATAATGAAAGTGTCTCACAGTTAGAATATTCTCGGGTAATTGGAAGTTTAATGTATCTAATGAGTTGTACAAGGCTGGATATAGCTTACTCGGTTAGCAGGCTTAGTAGATACACAAGTAATCCCGATGTTTCTCGTTGGAAGGGCATTGTGCGGGTGTTAAGGTATTTACCCTACACTCGGGATTATGGGCTGCATTATACTCGATATCCAGCGGTGCTTGAAGGATATAGTGACGCGAATTGGATATCAGATATTAAGGACTCAAAGTCCACTAGTGGATATGTGTTCACTCTTGGTGGGGCAGCCGTGTCTTGGAAATCTTCCAAGTAAACGTGTTTATCTAGATCAACGATGGAATCAGGGTTTATTGCTTTGGATAAAGCAACGGAAGAAGTAGAATGGCTTCGCCATTTCATTGAAGATATTCCACGTTGGTCTAAACATGTGCCAGCTATTTGTATTCATTGTGATTGTCAAACTGCAATTGGTAGGGCACAGAGTAATATGTATAATGAAAAGTCTAAACATATCCGTCGTAGACATAATTCCATACGACAACTACTCTCGAATGGAGTTGTCTCTTTAAACTTTGTAAAGTCTAAGGATAACATTGTGGATCCGCTAACCAAAGGGTTAAGTCGAGTGTTAGTCGAAACGTCGTCAAAAGGAATGAGGTTGAGGCCTTTGGAAGTTACCGGAATGGAAACCCAACCTAGTTGACTGGAGATCCCAAGATCTAGGTTCAATGGGACAACCTAATTGCGTATAACGGTGGTATGTCACTGAGGAGGTTAAACCTCCAGCCATTCCTTCTATCAGTGATACCTGCAAGTGTAGAGGTTAAGCTGAGCTTTTAATGACTCTAGTGTGTTAAGCTGTTGAGCTGGGTATTGCAGGATACTCAAGTAGAGTCACCTATGTGAGTGTGAAGTGGGGCCGCTTCTAGAAGAATTGGGCAGGCCAAGATTCTTTGAAACCACTCGTTGAACCAGGCTAGTGTCCAGGGCCACACAGGGCACACCAGTGAGAATAGAATGGTGGTAGGAGTAATTCCCGTGTGAGATCTATTGTCTTAGTTTACATAAACGGCAGAGCAGTTCAAGATGTCTTATTCACTGATCAGCCAGTAAACTCGATAGGTTTTCACTGGGAGAGATTCAAAGCCAAAAGCTACCTTCTCTGATGTCGGGATTAGTTCGTTGTACTCTCTCTTCGAGTCATTATTGTTGAACGATGTCCGTTTGTTGAGTCTTGCGGTCAATTTTTATTCATGTGGGGGATTGTTGAAAAAAATAATTTTTTGTGACTTTAATTTAATATTAAAGTGTGGTAATTTTAATTAAATATTAAAGTGGGTCCCAACCTTTTATTGTGTTAGGTCCAAGTGAGCCAAAAACCATTGGGTTTTGAATAAGAAATTGCCAAGAAATTGCCTCATGATGTTAGATTCATGAATAGGATTTTAAAGAGTATTTAAATCCTTTTTCTTGGCTAAAGGGTGTGAATCCTTTGGGCATCCAAACTTTCATATTTTTGGAAAGGGGCTATGGATGCTTGGTGTTTTAATGACCAGCCTTAAAGGCTGGAGGCTCTTCTTCTCTCCCCTTTACATGTATAAATTGAGACCCTCCTATCAAGTTTCAATATAGAAATTTTTTACTTCCATTTTACAAGTTAGTTTGCCAGAAAGTTCCTACATTGAGAGAGTGCTGCCACTGTTCTTGTTCGCTAAGCTAGACAGAAATTGCTTCTGCCGTAGCTGGTTTTGACCGTCGTATCCTGGGAGACAGACGCTGGGATTCCTCAAGCACTCGACCCGTGAGGCGGCGAAATCTATTTTAAGGAAACTGCTTTCGTGCAGGCTTCGGTTTCGTCTCTTTACCCTTTTATTGTTTTGTGTATTTCTGTTGAAATTTAATTGTAATTATCAGCATATGTTCTTGGTATATAATTTGGTTTCTTCATAAATCTATTTATTTAATTTCACAATTTGAACAACATTTATAAGTTTGATAATTTAAAAAGATTTGAAATTAATATAATTTGACAGATTTATGATTTCAGGTTGAGTTTGTCGCCTCCAATGAGTTAGGATCCACTAGAGTGATTTTTCTCAGCTTCATTGTAAAGTGATAATGTTAGATTTTGAGAGTCGAAAGGTAAAATAATTATTATTATACCCTCAATTTTGATAAAATTAAATTTTAGCCATTTAAAAAAATACTCTAAAATTATTTTTAGAAAAATGGCTCTAGAGGATCCTCACTCACCTCGAATTGGTAATGATGAATATGGTGATGGCACGACATGAGGTTGATAAAGTAATGGAGGTGAAGAGACAAGAAGCAATATTTGACACGGTTATGGAGGAGTATGTTGGTACAATTGTAATGAACTTTGTCTCAATATGCAAAGCATATCTCAAAGGATTACAAAAACCGATAGTGGAACAGTAAGAGAGAGTAGGACTCATTAGAGGTTTGATGAATTTGCTCTTTGATCCCTACTCTACTATAATTTTGCAATAGTTGAAGAGTTTCTCTAAATTTGTCTTAAAAAAGAAAGGGTGTCTGTACTAAAATTGGTAGTGTCATATGGAATTCTTGACTATGCACATCTCTAAGAGGTATACAAAAAAGAGAGTTGCAAATGCCCTTATCTTTTTTCTTTAAAACCCCACTTCTTCTATATATATTTTTTTATTACGATTTTACCTTAACATCAATTTCCATTTTTGACCCCATCTCTATCCTTCCAACCCTAACCCCAACCCGACCACAATTTCATTTCCACTTCCACTTTTACTCTGGCTGATAGCTTCCCCGTCATCACTAGATCCAACCACCCTCCACGCAGCCATCACCGCCCCTTCCATCTTCATCCTCACCATACACTACAAGAAATTAAGGTTTTAAAGACAAATTTTTAGGGACAAAAATAATTTGTTTATAAAAATTATACTTTTAAGGACAAAATGACAGAATTTTTTTTAAAATATATTTAATCATGTTATTACATTTTCTAGACAAATTTATTTGGTTGTAAAAGGATCAATCACTTTTCCCTATAATTTTAGTTGGTCCCTAATAAACCTAAATCATATCCCTACAATTTTAATTGGTCCCTAATAAACATAAATCATATATTATTATATTTTATATATTAATTTATGAACTCAATAATCGGGGACTCAAAAACAAAAACAAAAACAAAAAAAAGTTTCATCACTCACTCTCTTCCTCTCTCTCTCTCTCTCTCTCTCTCTCTCAAATCCCTAATTTCTCTTCTCTACTGATTCATATATCTCTTCTCAACGAATTTGATGTCTGGATCAATCCGTTGTCGCCTCATCTCTCCTTGATTCTCCGATTTCCCGGCGAATCTCCGATTTCCCGGCGAATCTCCTTGATTCTCCGATTTCTCAAAAATTAATTTTGTTACCCCATAATAATTAGACTTTTAGAGACAAATTTTGGTTGTCTCAAAATCAAAACTTTTTGCAACCACATATTTTTGTCTCTAAAAGTCTATTTATAGTGACAAATGCAAAATTTTGTCTCTAAAAGTCATTTTTTGACTTTTCCGGACAGACCATTTGGGACAAACTTGGCGACGGAGGAAATTGGTTGGCTAAAGTTTTTCCCAACAAATATTACACTTTTAGGGATGGAATAAATTTGTCCCTAAAAAGCTGATTTCTTGTAGTGAGAGAGAGAGAAAGAGAGTTATCATAGATAGTGTTGATGGGGTTCATGGCGACTTGGTTTTTGACAGCATCACCAGTCAAATGCTTAGTGTTAGTGAAGGTGACATAAGAAGGGGTTGTGCGATTGCCTTGGTCGTTGGAGATGATCTTGACTTGATCATGCTACTAAACTTCGATGCATGAGTATGTGGTGCCGAGATCGATTCTGATCGCTAGTCCTTCTTCATTTCTTGCCATTACTGCTGCTACTGCTGCTGTTGCTCTCAATTGATTGGAAGGTGAGAGAGAATGGAGATAGGGTGTGGGAACGAAAACTAGGGTTTACGAATTATTAGGTTCCATCACCATCTTCTTCCCTCTCTTATCTTCTTCCTCTTCCTCTTTTCATCTACATCCTCACCATCACCGTTGACCACATCTTCGCGGAACCCTAGCAGCCAAACCTTAGCCACCGCGAGGGAGAGAGATCAAGCGAGAGAAAGAGAGATCGAGCAAGGGAAGAAAAAGAAGAGAAGGAGAGAAGGGAGCGGTGAGAGACAACGATGATGACAGCGCGAGGTTGTGTAAGATGGACAACGGTAACAGGTTGGTCACCGGAGGAGGTTGTGGCCGGAGCTGGCAATGGTTGGGTTGGGAAAGTGGGTTAGGTTAAGGAGAGGATATAATTAGGGATGGCAATTTAAACTCGGCCCGACGGTGACTCGATCCCCCGACCCCGATTAGAACGGGTTTTCCCCGAAAATTATCCCCATAGGGCCGGGGATGGTATTAAAAATTTAATCCTTGATAATTTTCGGGCCGGGGACGGTGATAACTTTTCCATACCCGGCCCGGTCCGGCCCCGACTATCCCCGAACAATATATCTATATATATGTCTAGGCTACTTTATATAATATATATATATATATATGTTTAGGCTCAGGTTTCTAAGGATTTGGTCAAAAAGCTACTGAATTGATAAGGCTCTCAACTCTCTCACACTCTCTCTCTCTTCTCCCTTTGCTCTTTTATTTTTGAACAGATTCAGAGATGAATGAACAGCTTCCTCTCTCTCTTTCTTCTCCCTTCGCTCTCTATGAGAGATGAATGAACCTCTTCCAAAACTTCGCTCTCTGTGAGAGATGAATGTACCCCTTCCAGATTTAAGCCATGGAGAAGTTTAGAGATAGATTGGCAACGGAGAGCTCCTTCCAGATCTGAGCCGTGATGAACATTTTTTAGCACCACTGTCAGTCGTTGATCGTACCACCGTCACCGTCACCGACACCACCACCACCACCACTCTCTCTCTCTCTTTCTCACACCTCCGTTTGCTGCCTCGTCTCCAGATCTACCACCACTGGTCGCCCTTTAGCTCTCACTGTTCTTCCGATCTGAGATATATATATATATATATATGTATATATGTAGATATAGATATAGATATAGATATAGATATATATTTTTTAGCTGTTGATGTTTATGATAATGATCATTGATGATGATTTTGTAGACTATAGTTGTTGTTGATGATGATGTTGATGATGATGATGATGATGATGAAAGCTACTCTTTTTTTTTTTCTTTTTTTTTTTGGCCGGGGATTTTCGGGGTCGGGGAAACCCGATCCCCGTTAGGGGGCGGGGGTGGGAAGGGTGATAGGTTCTCTGTCAGGGATTAGGGCCGGGAGAATTTTCACCATCGGGGATCAGGGACGGGGAGTGTGATCCCCGGCCCCGCCCTGTTGCCATTCCTAGATATAATTGGAATTAAGGTAGGGGTTCAAAGAAAAAATTGAGGAGATTCATTTAATTGGGTGGGGGTTCAAAGAATTGGGGGCGCCAAAAAACAAAGGCAAGTGCTAATAGCAGCTCTCTACAAAAAATTCAAAAAAAATTAATAGATCTTAATAATTAGACTTAATTCCCATAAATTCTATTGAAAATAAGTCATAGTAAAATTGTCACGAAAAATAATTTTTTGCATGTCACTAAAATTTGACAATTAATGGCTTTTTTTGTTACGGATTTTATAAATTGTCTCTAAAACTTACAATAAGTAACTTTTTTCTATGATAATTTTTTTAAACTGTCCCTGAAAGTTGAAAATTAGTGATTTTTTGTGATAATTTTTTTAAACTGTCGCTAAAAATTATAATTAGTGACTTTTTTGTGGTGAAAATTTTAAACTGTTGCTGAAAATTAACAATTAGTGACGTTTTTTTAATAGTGTTTGATGAAAAATGTCATTAATGTTTACAGGACCTATTGAACAATAAGTCCACCTATTAGGACATACATATAAATCCTCCCCAAAATTATAACTTTGTGCTCAACAAAAAAAAGTAAAATGAAAAAACCACAAATACCCCTTTTATTTTGGGGACATTCCAAATAAAAAAATTATAGTCATGTATTCCATGTTTAGTGATTCCAAATAAAAACCAAATAGGACAGGATTCTACTAATTATCCCTTGTAATTCACAGATTTTCCAGATGTGAAATAGGATGCTTAATCTTAAAAAATTGATAATCTCATTATTATTAGTCTTGAAACTAACAATTTTATATAATTCAATCCAATGAAATAGCCATCCCGTTCAAAAAAATCCAATGAAATAGCCATCACCATTCATAGTTGTTCATGTGACGTCTTTACTTAAACACTAGAGAGTAAAGGAAGATAAATTTTTTGATTCTCTTTATTACAGATTTGTAATGATTTTTTTTTTATTTCATATCTAATAACTATAAAATAAAAATAAATAATAAAAATTTAAATTTATAATTATTTTAAATTAATAATAAATTATTACACTTACAATAATGTAATAAAAATAATCACAATCCGAGGTGGACAGCCCTAAGAGAAAAACATGCAAATACCTTTCCCCAATCCTTATCCAATCGTACCAACATGCATGTGGTAGCGGTAGGGCAATGAAGTGGAAAGAACCAAAACAAGGACTAATTTTGATATATATATATATATATATATATCATTCTCAAAAAATTTATAACCAAAAGTTCGGAAAATTCTATTTTTATACACCAAATTTTTTATATGCTCATCATTTCTCAAGGCACACATTTAATGAATTTGAAATCTCATCTTCTACTCAATACACAACTTATCATACCAAAAATGCCTCATCTCCTTCCTTCAAACCCTAATCCTAACCTTAACTCACCATTTTTCATTCACAGTCGACCAACCACTGCCTTCTCTGTCGGAAAATTACGCCATCATCGCCACCCTCATCCCTCTACCATCATCAATCACCATTGCTATCCCACACCATTCTCTATTTATAGTTTTAAAAAAATTGTATAATTTTCCGAACATAAATTGATGTTTTGTAAGTGTGTGCATGAGAGAGAGAGAGAGAGAGAGAGAGAGAGAGAGAGAGAGAGAGAGAGGGGGGGAGGGGGTGTAAATACTTGTGATATTGTTGGTCACTCAACTTGGACGTAGGTCTAAGTCTCTCCAAGTTTGTGATCAAGTTTACCAGATTCAATGAATTTCAAGTCCTCCAAGAGGATCATGTAATGTTTTAGAACTGCATCCACTTGCATCATTCCCAAAATCATCCATTATATTTATGCCTCACTCTCTCACAACTCACAACATCCAAACCAGATTCTTGACTTTCCAAGAAATTATGTAATAGGCCCAAGATTCATTAATTATTCACATTCTAGTATTCATCAAAACAAAAACAAAAGAATTAACAAGGTACAAAATCTTGCGAAACCTAATACGTGGTGGCAGTAGCGGTGGAGAAAGTTCACCGGAGGTAGAGGCTGACGATGGCAGAAGGCACGACTCTGTTTTGATATGAGAATTAGGGTTTAGGTTGAAAAGATGAGGATATTTTAGTATTTTTATTTTAAGATAAAAATGTAATATAAGAAAAATTCATTAAATATATGGATTGAGGAGATTTGGTGTGTGAAAATAAAATTTTCTAAAAGTTCTCTAACATTTGGGTGAATGTGGACCCTACGTTTTTGCCCCTCAAGGGTGACTGTTCATGCCTTAAGGGATGGACTCAAAATTCCAACATAAAAGAAGCGAATATGTACATTAATAAATTAAAAAAAAAATTAAAATAAAGTATAGATAACAATATTAATTTTCTACCAACATAAAAAGTGAAAAATAACATTAAAAATATATATAAATAAAAACATTTTCTTATATTGGTGTTGAATTACAATAATAATTGTAAGACAATACATTGATATTAGTCGTGAAAGATTAATTTTTTTCGTCATACTTTGCTTAAATTGTTAATTTTATACTTTTAACCCTATGATTTACAACACTATAAAAAATTAGGGTTTTGGAGACCAAAATTTAGGGACTAAATTATTTTTTAGGGACCAAATATTTTTGTTGTAAAAAATATTGTTATTATATTTTTAGCAACAAAAAATAGACATTAGTGATGAATTATTATCTATTTGGGACCAATTTTTTTGTCTCAAAAAATAAATCATTTTGAGACCAAATTATTTTGTTTCTAAAAATCTATATATTAGTGACATTTTCAAATTTTGTCACTAAAAGTCTTATTTTTGACTTTTCATGATAACCTTGTAGCGACTATTTTCACAATGATAGAAATTAGTCCCTAAATATCTTTTGTAACAAAACTTTTACTTTTAAATATCAAAATATTTAATATTTAAAATTCTTATATGTTGTAGTGATATAGAGGTTTGGGATTGCAACCCCTTAATCTTTTTCAAAGCCTAGTGGGGGCAATTATATATAATTTAAAAATAATTTATAGCTAATACCAGTATTTTAAAGGATTTTTTTGAATTTATATAAGGACGATCATCACCTCTTACCTCCTTCTGGGTCCATCCTTGCATGCCCTGGATAAGGGGTCATGAATATGGGGAGAGAGAGGGGTTTTGGATGATTACATTGACAATGAGTATATACTAATGAAGCCTATATATAAAGCCGTGATTGTTGATTTGTCATACAGCAATGTTAGGTATCATGAAAAATCTTTCATGAAAATAATTATGAAAACTTTGTAATTTTTAAATTACACTTAAAATAAAGCACCACACATTAATTAAGGTAATTCAAGGATCATAAATTTTCTATCATCATTTTCGTGAAATTTTTTTCATGGTCCCTAATTTTTCTCTTTGTTAAATTCCTTAACATTATGTAGCACTACTGTGCATGTGATTTGTAGGGTTAGCCGTGGATGCCTTGCTGTGCATGTGATTTGCGCGATCAGAGCGAGTTATATATTTGTAGTAATTTAATTTTTTTTTATTAAAAAAAGATTTAAGTGGGCTGAATTAAATGAGTTGGATAGATAAATCAAATTAATCCATTAATTTTATTTTTTATTTTACAACAAATGGCGGCAGTGATAGTGGAGTCAAGATGGTTGAGAGTGGAGATAAGTGATGTTAGTTGTCATGAAGTTGTGGTGGTTTAGTGGAGGTGGTATATTTTTAAATGGATTGGATGTGATATTTATGTCTAATTCATTTAGGCCATGTTTGTTTGGGTGGATATGAGCTTGGGATTGGATTAATAGTCCAATAAAATTATTAATCCGATGTTTGGTTAAATAATTGAAGTACGGACTAATTATTTTAAACTTGGCTATTAGTTAAGATAGGATACATAATCCAACGAATTCGTAGTCCTAGGACTATTAGTCATGGGAATGCTAATCCAGTCCGCCCAAACAAACATTGGCCTTAAATCTATAATTTTAATTAAGTTATCTTGTAATGGATTTGAACGGAGTTAAATACGTTTTAAATGGATGTAATTGAGCAGCTTTAAAATTTTGGGTATAAGAGATGGCAACCCCTTCAATACAAGGGATAGCAACAGGTCAAATCTTTTTAGATTTTGTGTACAAATTTTTTATTTTAAATTCAGTTACATAATATTTCATATTTTATCCTAATCTTGACAATTTTAACTTATCTATTTTTATATTTAATCCTATTATATCGATGCTCTCTTAATTTTCTTTTTTATTAGAATCAAATTTGACCAAATACAATTGGATGGAATAATTTTGCCATTATACCAAAGGGACATCTTCTTATGGGTATTGTTTGTTATTCACAAAGCACACATCATCTATATTTTAAAACAACCGCGCTTCATACACCAGTGGGGGTCGCGTCCCCAGTGACGTGGCGCGCCCCCACTGGTTGAAAACTTTAAAAAAAAAAAAATTAATTTTTTTTTGGACCAATCCGGGACCGACACCTTACTGGGGGTCGACCCCCAGTGGGGTAGGAAGCATTAATCATTTTAAAAATCTTGTAAAGCAATTTTCTTGACCATTTCTTGTTCAACACTTCCAAACTCAACCCATTGCAATGCAACCATCATCCCTCGAAATCAATGACACGTGGCACTTTAACATGCAAAAAAGTGCAAAAAGGGGAGCTTTCGATGCCAACAAAAACCTTATCTTAAATGCCGTACTCTACACATGCTCGACACAATAATGTTGTAATAATATTTTATTTATTATTTTTTGTATAATTATTAAATTAATCATAAAAATGTGATAGATAAATATAATCATTCATAACATTATTCATTGGCACAATGCAACCATTTTGTCCTAACGCATCATACCCACTAATAAAATCCCTCCGCATTAAAGTGTTTGGCATTGCGTAGACCTATAACGCCCTGAAATAAATAGAACAAATCATATAGTAAATGATAATATAAATCAAAATATAATATATTTTTATTAAATAGTATTTAATTGTACAAGAGGGTGACACATACAAATATACATTCATAAGTCTTATAACAATCCCGACCTATAATTAGCTGATAAATCATGATTAATTATGCCTATCAGATAATTAAGATGAAATTCTAAATTAATTACATGTATATTACATTATTTGTATCTCTATCTGTTTATCGTAGGAATATCTATTTGAGATTCTATTATATTTTGCGAATTGAAGGCCTTATTAGCATCCGATCATGAAATTGACTTGGTATATGTGTTACGTGGAATTTTTAGAATTTTATGATAGGTTTAATTAAAATTTGATTCGGAACGATTAAATTAGAATAAATAATGTCCATCTGATTAGCTTAAACCAAGTTTAATTAAACTAAACTAAATAGGCCTATATAAGGCCAAAACTGCCTCTAGAAGCCTTTTTTTTTTTTTTTTTATCATTCTTGTACTCTCCAGACGTGGGAGAGAAAGAGAGACCTAGGAGAAGTTGAGTTCAAAGCTTGAGTCTTGTAAAGATTCGGAGGATTTGACTTGGAAACTCACACAATTAGCCAACTAGAGTTCAAGTAAGCATCTAAGGTAAGCATTCAAGCCTCTAGTCTTGTAATTTAATTGGTTAGTGTTTGCATTCAAAGAAATTAGGCCATGAGATGCATGAATTGAACTAAGTAATAATGAAGAGCATCCCATGCATGCATGTGCATTTCATGGAGTTTTGAGGTTGTTTCCAAAGATTTCCTCTCATGTATGTGGTAATTCTAGCATGCTTTTAAGAATTCATGGCATTTCTCACATTTGGACCTCATTTGATTATGTTTCGAAAGCTTTGAACCCAAGTCAATACATGCATGCACTACAACAAAAAACATTTTGGTGACACATTTTAGCAACCAAACAAAAATTTAGTTGCCAAAGATACATAATTGGTGACAGAATATTTGTGGTCACTAAAAAATAAACTTTTGGCGACGAATTTATAATTTTGGTCGCTATTGATTTTGGCGCCAAGTGAATTTCTTGCACGGGAGCGCAAAAAAATTTTTAGCGACCAAATTAATTTATAGCGACGGAACATTTAGTCGCCAATTGTATTTGTTTGGCGACAGACATTCCTTGGTCGCTAAAAATCTGAATAATATTTTTGGCAACCAAATTAATTTGGTTGCCAATAAATTATTTGTCTTTACAAATTTTTTATTGCCAAAAATTGTTGACAAGTGAATAAACAATTTGGTACAGACAAATAATTTATAGAAATAATTTGTATTTTTTAAAGACAAATAATACAATTATTAAAGACAAATAATTTCTATAAAGACAATTATTTCTATAAACAAAGTTTGCCAAAAATATAGAAATAATTTGTTACAAATATTTGTCGATAAAAATAATTTATAGTAATAATTATATAGAAATTTGTAGCAAATTAATAATTTCTATACAAATATTAATTGTTACAATACAAATATTAATTATTTCTATAAAGACAAATATTAATATGTTTTCTATACAAATATTAATTGTTACAATAATTTCTATACAATTATTTCTATATTTCTATACAAATATTAATTTATTAATTTGGACCAATCTATTAATTTGTTTATAAAAATATAGAAATAATTTGTATAGAAATTTGTAAAAATATAGAAATAATTAATTTGACAACTATTTCTATAAAGACAAATAATTTATAGAAATAATTTGTATTTTTTAAAGACAAATAATACAATTATTAAAGACAAATAATTTCTATAAAGACAATTATATCTATAAACAAAGTTTTTTATTTTTTTCCAAATTATTAAAGACAAATAATTTAAAGACAAATTAATTTGTATTTTTTTTTACCAAACTTTTTATTGCCAAAAATTGTTGACAAGTGAATAAACAAGCAATTGACCTAACTTCTTCTAATTTTCTCATCCATCTGAAACGGCACACAGCACAGAACGGCACAGCAGTGCTCGGCGGTAGCACTTCTCAGGTATGTTCTTCTTCTCTCCCTCTCCCTCTCCCTCTCCTTCTCCTTCTCCTTCTCCCTCTTCTTCTTCCTCTTACTCTCTCGGGCCGCTGAATGCAAAAGGCACAGCAATGCTCGGCGGCAGCAGATCGCGACCCTCTTTTTGGGTCGCTGCTCTGTTCTCTTCTTTGTCTCTAATATTCTAAATGTAGTCCCTCTCCCTCTCCCTCTTTCTTTCTCGCACCGCCGAATGCCAACGGCATAACAGCGCTGGGCAGCAGCAGATCGACAGCAGATCGCAACCCTCTTTTTGGGTCGCTGCTCTGTTCTCTTCTCTGTCTCTGATATTCTGAATGTAGTCCCTTTCCCTCTCCTAGGCTTTCAATTGGGTTATATGATAGAGAGTAAGAGAATGTCCCCATTGAGCAACTAGAAAGTAGGCTTTATTTGCAACCAGTTAAAATGCATATTAGAGGATTTATTTTCCTAGAAAGTTCACTAACTAATCACTTGATTATTATTGACAAGCATGTACACATGCATGCATATTCACACATTGAATACATGTTTTGATTGTGTGACCAGTAGCAGCATATCATAAAATGAGGCCAAAATGAATGAGTTTGTTGAATGTTTCTCAGTTTGAGAATATAGAGCATTGAGAGGGAAGATGTTTTTCCACTGTGATGATATTTTAATACTGTATATAGTATGAGATATAGATACCCTTCTGGGAGTAAAAAGTGCCTTTGGTCACTAACATGGATAAGAAGAGATGATTGGAGAAACACTTTTTTAGAGACTCATAATCTCATGCTGTTGAATGAGAAATCGGGTGTCCGTTGTGTTTTGTACAGAACAGGGGTTGCTATGACGCTTACTAGGTTTGACTCCACACCTATTAAGATTATCTAAATTGTTCGTTTTCTATTATTTGTCAAGTATATTATTTATGTAAAAATCAAATTGATCGAACATTGATTACCACATGATGATTGAATAAAATTTTATTTTATTTTCAAAATGAATTATTTTTCAAAATCACTTTGTTTTTAATATAAATGTGATCTCTAATCGTATAACTATCAATATATCTTATCAACCTAATTATTTTATAACTATCAATACATCTTATCAACTTAATTATGTTTATAAATTATGAATTTGTTTGGCATGACCTATTGTAACACACTTTTTTTTTATCATTTTATTGTTTTTGAGTCGTATCACCTCTTTACATTTCTACATATCTTTTTATAAAAAAAATAAAAAATATACTTATTTAGATCATTCTAAACCATCCTTATATATTAAAAAGTTATTACATAATGAAAAGTGCAAATCATGTTGATGGGTTTAAAGTGAGTCACACTAAATAGCCCTTTGCTGACCCGAAGCGGCTTGGCTTGGTAGGCTCCCCATGAATGAGGGGTGAATTGGGGTACAAGTTCAAGTTGCTGGTTGGCAAATGATACTATTACTCCTGTAATTTAAGTGAAACAGCACTTTAATTTTCCTTAAAATTATAAAAATTAGAATAATATTTCATTTAAACTATAGAATTAATGATATAATTTTTCTATAATTTATTTTGAATTTCATTCTAATCTTTGTAATTTTGAACGTGATTTTTTTAATTCAAAATATGATAACACAGTCAGATGGGCTACATTATAATATAATTAAAAGTGTAAAAATTAAATTAAAATTATAAGAATAAAAAATAGAAAGACTAATGATGTAATCTTGCCTTATTGATATTACTACCAAAAACACAATTTTTATTTTTATTTATATTTTTTTAATATATTCAAACCAAAAACACACTTTACTAATTGGTCGAACCGACACAAACATTCATCCCTCTTCTTGATTGTTGCTGGTTGATTAAGTTAGAGTAATATAAATTGAAAATAAGTTGGAAGAATAGGCTAAAATGGTTGGTTGAGATGCAAGAAAAAGTTGAATGATGACCATAAATAAAAAATGTTAGCTTGATTGGTAACAACTCCACCTAAATGGTTAAATGAGTTCTTCAACAATTCTCTTTCTTTCTTGTAATATAGTGAATAATTTTCCTTTTGTTCTTATTGTAGCAAAAACTCTCTCTTGCAATGAATCTATAAGATCATCTGTTTAGCATTTGAATTTTCATTACTCTTTAGTTCATTTTTTAAGTGACTCTGAGCTTCACAGCATAGTAAAAGGTAATTAGAGTGGAGCATGCATCCACATTGAAATGGACACTAATGAAAATCTTCATTGGGCTAAGCTGCCTTTTCCACTTTGTCATGTCAATGTAGGACAACATTTTTGAAACTTCCTTGAACAGGATTTCTGGCAGATTTAGGTGAACAAAATATTATTGGGCTATGTACTCATTTGTTGGAGAAAGTTTCTAGGGTTTGTAGACATTAAGATGAGAGATTTGGCTTGATGTTCAAATGGATATGTTGTTCTTCTTCACCTTTATGATAAATCTTATTTGGTATCACAGCAATAAGTCGACCGTGATCGTCACATAGGGAGGATTTCATCGCTGTTCTCGACCTAAATAAAGTACCACCATGGTCGACTAGGTGTAGGGTTGCTACTTCTAAATTCTCAAATTTTTTCAAGTTATTGAATCCATTTTCTATTTTCCTTTGATTTTTGAAAGAAAAAAAGGAGGCCTATATTATGAATTCTGGATTTCATTCCTTGTTTGGAGCATTTTTCTATTCTACAGGAAAGTGAAGGTGCCAACTAGACTGTAACAACCTTCATGCTGCTTACCGACTAATGACTGATTAACCGCTAATTACAATTAACCGAGACTGATTATGACTGATAATCGAACTGAATAAACTACGGAACTGACTGACTAAAAACTGGAACTGAATTGACTGAGTATGTACGTTTGAATTGCATTTTATCTGTTGACTGTATGTTTGATCTGTTCATGACTTGTGTTTAAACTGCTCATTGAAGGCCTTATCGGCGGCCGAATTAGAAACCGATTGGTGTTTTATGATCGTCGTAATTAATGTGACTTTATAGTGTTTTTATTCGAAAACTGATTAGGTATGATTAAATTAGATTAAATATTGATAAAATACAGAGTTGGCCTTAATTACAACCTTGCCCTTGAGTGGGCCACTACCTATACACTTTTGAGTTCATTACACTTGAGCCAAAAACGTTTACCTCAGCCTTCTTCCTTGCCTTGCCGACTAGAGAGAGACTAGAGGAGAGAATTGAGTTCATTTTGTTGAATTGGCTTGAATTGCTTGGTGTGTTGCTTGCTAATCGAAGTGTGGATTGCTAAATTGAACCCCTAGACTTGCATCCAAGGAACCTAGGTAAGGAATTCAACCCCTCTTTATTGTGTTTAAGCTTATTCATGCAAGATTCTTGAGCCTCTAGTGATTTAAGTCTAGAATTGGTTCATTGTTGTTGATTTGAAGCTCATTTCATGCATGCATGTTTGTAATATAGATGTTTGAGTTGTTTTCATAGCAAAAGGTTACATGCATGTTCATAATTAAGTTTAAGTCCATGATTTCACCATGTTTTGAAAAGATTGGCTCCTCAGAGCATCAAGTTGGAGCTTCAAAATGATTTGAATACATGCATGTTTGCATGTTCATCTTGTTCTTGAAAAATGGTTTGAAATTGAGTTTGAATTAAACACCCTTGGGCTTTAGCTCTGTGAGTAACAATTGTGTAAAGATATGTTCATATGATTATCTTCTGAATACTGAACTGAACTGTTTACTGAACTGATATTGTTTACTGAATGAATGTATGTCCTATCTTCTGAACTGTATTGTGGCATCCTTAGCACCTACTGTTTACTGTTACTGTTACAGAGATCTCTGTCGGTTCCCTCGTGGAACCACTTCTGTTTACTGATTGATGGCCATCATTACTGTTCGGTCTTTAAGACCTACTGTTTACTGCTATGCTAATGGATGTACCACATATGACTGAATAACTGTTCTGACTGAAAGACTGAAGTATTGTTTAATGAACTGATTTCATTACTGTAAGGACATTTCATTCATAACCCCTTTACGCATTATGTTATTCACTGGGCTTTAGCCCGCTGATCAATTGGTGTCGTTGGTCACCTCTGGGGACGTTATGCCAGTAATATCCTTCACGGATAAAGAATTGCCTCCCGAGGGCGCTAATCACAACAGGCCTTTGTATGTAACCTTGGAGAGCCGAAAAAAGTGGATTCTGGTGGTATTAGTAGATACCGGGTCAACGATCAATGTGTGCCTAGTCAGAACTGCCTATGCCATCGGTTTAAGGCCGATTGACTTTACACCTGTATGAGAGGGTTCAAGAATGTCGTTGGAAAATTCGAAGATCTTCAAAGATCTTTGAAGAAAAATTTGAATTCTGTAGAAAATGATGAGAGGCTTAGATTCTTCAATAGTCACAACTAAGAATACAAAAGCAAAGAGATGATGGAAATAAGAGATTAGGTGAATAAGAAGGCAAAGTAGTTAGAGAGAGAATAATGGCAAGGCCCTCCCATGGATCTCCCATATTCACTCTCAAGGTTGATAATAGAGAAGGGAAATTAGTTCATTCCCAAGAGTTATCTCTTCAAAATCCATCCCTTGTAAAGCTATGGATGGGTGCTATTTATAGGCACCTCATGATGTAGGATGGAGCCCATGTGCAAGGCACATGGGGAATATTCTCTCTAACCACCTTGTTCGAGGAGGTGACCTCTCCGAAGATGACGAAAACCTCGAAGAGGAGATCAACCTCTCGGCAAACCTTTTTTCTTAGCCGCACCTAACCAATGATTTCCAATCATCCCAAAGGGTCAAGGGTAGTCCCAGAGGATGTTCTGCTGCAAAACGGTCAGGGTAGTTCAAGAGAACGCCTTGCCGCAAATATTGCCGAGTCTTAGGGACCCTCTAGATCGTGCCACCTCGACCCGGGTGTAGGCTAGTTTAACCAAAGAGTGAATTTATCTCTACTCATTGTCCTCGGGATCGGGTCCTTTGTTCGGACACCATTACGCCCATGATTCTGGTACGTAGATCCTGGAAAGCTCCGAGTCCACAAGTGTTCTGGGACTCATTAACGGAGTGGCTTCTAGATTGCGTTTCAATCCGTTCGAAGCCAAGTGCTTCGGATCTCTAGGTTCGTGGATCCGAACCCCGAATAAGTCTCTAAGTTCGTGGATCTGAACCCTTTCAAGGATTAGAGCGATTCGACCCGTTTGATGGCGATAAATCTTGGCCCACCAATCTTGGACTTGTGGTAAATTTGGGCCCACCAACCTTGGACTATTGGGCCTAATTAATTTAGTGAGCTCAAATCAGCTCATCTTATAACACCTACAACCTAAGTTGTCCGGGCTTATGATAATACAAGCCAGGATGTCATAGGAACGTTCAAGAGCAATATCCTGGTCGGCCCGTTCAAACATGAGGTAGAATTCCATGTCATAGATGTTCCGGCCACATTCAACCTATTACTGGGAAAGCTCTATCTCCATCAGATGAAGGCTATGTTATCAACAGTCTATCAGTTAGTGAAGTACCCCTTTAAAGGTGGGATTACCACCGTGTACGGTAACTCCGCAATTCATCCTCCCCAAGGAACTACTACACCACTACTGGAGATCATACATAGAGAAGAGGACATGTTCCTTTCTGGATTCTCTCTTGCAGAAAGCCCAGTTGGTCCAAACCATTATGGCAGAGGGCGATAGAGATTATGTGAGCGCACAAACCATATACATGATGAACAAACAAGGGCATATGCCCAGATCAGGACTAGGCTGAAACAGCAGATAAGGAGATACTGTTGCTAAAAAGTTGAGTCATAACCCCCATGCTTTCGGACTGGGATACAAACCTACCACCGTAGATTGGCAGAGGAAAAGACAAGAGTTGAGAGAGAGGCTGAAAGAAAAGAGAACTGGGAAGCAGTATCAGTTAGTCCACAAACCCATACGGGGAACCTTGAACGGACGCTTTGTCCTCCAAGTGGAAGATGTAATAACCCGAAAATTTAAATAGTCCTTTAAATTTTATATTAGTATTATTTAATTATAAATGATTTCAAAAAAATAATTTTAACTTTAGATCATTAATCGATATTATTTTCTGAGTATTATGATATTTTTATTATATTTTTCTCTATATTTTTTCTGGACTAAAATACACTGAAATATACCATTTTCTGTTAAAAAAAGGATGCGTGCCCTGCAAGTGTCTTGCGCCCCACACTTTGTCACCTATATATACAGATGATAATCAATTAATTCATCTCACCACGTCCAAGCTCTCTTATCTCCTCTCTCTCTCTCTCTCTCTCTCTCTCTCTCTCTCTCTCTCTCTTCCCTCTTTAGTGTTTTCTTTATATGTAAAACTTTAAGTTTAGTTTTGAGTATTTAGTAGGTTACAGTGAACGAAAGGTAAAGGTTGGAATTAATTTTAAGGTCAGTTATATTATATCTTGAGTTATCATTATATATTTTACGTATGTTTTGAGTTACCAAAGTTTATTTTATGTAAATTGTGTTTTATAAATTATCTTAGCATTTTTAATTTATGAACTTTATTTTATATAATAAGGAAAACTCATGGATATAACTGTTTATTAAAATGTGTTTTAAGTAATTATATAAGTACCACTACGGAGGTCCCATGCCTTGGGGACTTAAATAACCATTGGCCCTCTGATTAGTCACTTTGTGACCCTTTGTCTGTCATGGATCCATTGACACTCTGACTTCTAGTGTGGAGCAAAGTGTTGTATGGAGCTAAGTGCTACACTATTGTGGAAGCCACCTCTAGAGTTCGTACGAGCCATCTCTTGAGTCCGTACATCTGTTATGTTCTGTACTGTGGTCATGATTTCTGGTATGGAGCAAAGTGCTGTATGGAGCTAGGTGCTACACTATGGTGGGAGCCACCTTTAGAGTTCGTACGAGCCACCTCTTGAGTCCATACGTCTGTTCTGTTCCGTTCTGTATTGTGGTTATGATTATTTTATTAATTTCTATATTATATGTCAAATGATTTCCGTATTATATATTATGTATTTTAATATCAAGTTCTGTTTAGCTAATAATTATCCATGGTGAATTTTATGTCCTTATGCTCTTAATATAATATTTGTCACTCTGCCGTGTGCTTATAGCTATTTACCAATTTTCAGGAAACAATACAATTCAGAAGAGTCTTAGACGCGGGACGACAGAATAAACACACACAGCATTTTTATGGTATTCTTATATGTAAATATTGGCCTTTTTGGTCAATAAATTTTGTTATAAAAATAGAAGCTCCTATGATTATTTTGATACCCGCACTTAAATATTATTTCTGCTCACATTTATTAATTTGTTTAAGAATTGGCCAGAGGTAACGTCAATTACTGGCCATCACGATGCTTAACCTTTGGGTACAAGGAGCGGGTTGTGACAGAAGATTTCCCATTATGTGGATTCCCGGAGCCTTGGTATGACTGGGAAACAAAGACTAGGTATCCGGGATTCGAGATCTTTTTCGGGCACCAATTACCAGAAGAGAAGGATGAACAAGCAAACCTAAGCACTGACATGGATCAAGGAAAGACTACAAACCTGGACATCGAAGAAGATGAGCTGTTGGAAAAAGCATTGGCTAACTTACTGATGAGTTTCATTGCTGGAGCTGAGACCACCAACTTGGGGGATAGTTTTATTATTTCAATGATCAAGGATACCCCAGAAGCGGATTTCTCCAATCTTATCCTGGATGTATTTGAGACTCCACGCCTGGTCTGGATGTTCGAGCAAGGCATCACCAACAATTCTGAATTGGATAGTGAGCCCGGATCTAATTCCACTAAGTCTGTGGAGTCGGAGTTAGATTCAAGCTCCTCTCAGTCTGGTACTTCTGGAAGTGGCAACCCGGATGCCAAAGTCCTGTCCAGGTCGTCTTTTAGTTTTTCCTTTGAGTCCATTGTAATCGAAGATCCAGACTTTTTGAATGGGAATGCTGTGAATGTTGCCTACTTTTCTGTGCTTTTGGTTTGTTGTATTGATCTTAATTTTTAAAATTTCAAAGATGTTTTCGCGTGGTCCTACGAAGACATGCCTGGAATCGATCATGAGATTGTACGGCATTAGATCCTTCTTGATCCTAAGGCCCGGCCAGTTAAGCAAAAACTGCGTAGAGTTCACCCAAATTGGGCTTTGAAGATTAAGGAAGAAGTCACAAAACAGATTGAGGCAGGGTTCTTGCTTGTATCTGAATATCCGACGTGGTTGGCCAATATTGTTCTAGTTCTGAAGAAGGATGGCAAAATCAGAGTTTATGTCGACTTCAGGGATCTAAATAAGGCTAGTCTGAAGGATGATTTTTCACTACCATATATTGATGAGTTAGTAGACTTCACTGCGGGCCATGCCATGCATTGCACTTGTTTATGGACAGATTTTCTAGATATAACCAGATTTTGATGGCACCCGAGGATAGGAAGAAGACAGCTTTCACCACTTCGTGGGGCACCTATTGTTACCGAGTCATGTCGTTTGGGCTGAAGAATGCTGGGGCCATGTATCAGAGGGCTCGAACTACCATTCTGCATGACATGATCCACAAAGAGGTTGAGGTGTATGTGGACGATATGATTGTCATGTCCAAAGATCAAGAGGGCCACTACATCGCCTTGGAAAATTTCTTTTAGCGAATCAGAGAGTATAGATTGAGGTTGAACCCGCAAAAATTCACTTTCAGTGTAACAACTAGAAAAATGCTGGGATTCTTAATCACGCAGAGAGGAATTGAGGTAGATCCTTCCAAAATCAAGGCCATCTTAGAAATGCCACCATCAAGGACTGAAAAGGAGATGCGTGGCTTTCTAGGTAAAGTGCAATTCATAAAGCGGTTTATTTCAAAGCTAACCTTGACTTGTGAACCACTATTTGGTCTCTTAAAGAAAGGAAAAAAGTTCCAATGGGATGATTACTGTTAGTTCGCTTTTGAACAAGTCAAGCAGTACCTGCAGAATCCACCTGTGTTCTCATCGCCAGAACTGGGAAAACCGCTGATCTTGTACATGTCAGTGACAAACTCAACTATGGAGTGCATGTTAGCTCAGGAGTCGGAGGCCAAAGTGGAGAAAGTCGTTTATTACTTGAGCAAGAAAATGCTGGACTACAAGACCCGTTATACTCCCCTTGAGAAATCTTGTCTAGCCTTGGTATGGACTACCTGGAAGTTGAGGCACTACCTGTTAGCTCACTCCATAATCCTGGTTTTGAGATTAGATCCCATCAAATACCTCTTTGAGAAACCAGCGCTTACGGGTAGGTTAGCCCGTTGGTTGCTTCTTTTCTCCGAATTTGATCTTACATATGTTACACGCAAGTCTATTAAAGAGAGAGCTGTAGCGGAACTTTTGGCTAATCACTCAGTAGAAGGGGATGAAGCGGTGGAGTACCTTTTCCCAGATGAAGATATTCTACAAATAGAAAAGAGAACGTAGACGATGTACTTTGATGGAGTAGCCAATCAATACGGTTATGGGATCGGTGTATTGTTAATAGCACCTAACAACTCCCATATACCCTTAGCCCTCAAACTCCAGTTCAAAGTATCTAACAACGAAGTAGAGTATGAGGCGTGTATCGCTAGTTTAGAAGCAGCCCTAGAACTAGGGACAAAAAGGTTAGACGTCATCGGGGATTCGAATTTGGTTGTGTCTCAAGCCAACGGCGATTGGCAAGTTAAAGAAGAGAAAATAAAGGTTTATTATTAGGTCTTGGACATGCTAATTCCGAGGTTTAAAAAGTTGACGTTTACCCATCTGCTAAGAGAGAACAACTGATTCAATGATACATTAACAACTCTATCTTCCATGGTAAACATTCCATTGGGAGTCAGGATGCGTCCAATCATTATTGAACAGAGGTACACACCGGCCTACGAAACCATTGTCGCAATAGATGAGGCTTCAGATAAGAACCCCTGGTATTATGATATTTGAAATTTCTTAGAAAATAAGGCGTATCCACCAGGAGCAAATGCCAAGGATAAAAGGGAAATACGGCGTCTGGCCATCCAATATACCATCGCGGAGGCAAGTTGTACAAAAGAGGCCATCTAGGAATCCATAAACTATGCGTCAAGGAAAAAGAATCAAAGCGCCTTATGGAGGCCATTCACGGAGGAGAGTGTGGAGCCCACGTGAATGGTGTAATGCTCACCCAAAAAATCCTTAGACAAGGTTACTACTGGTCAACCATGGAAGAGGATTGTATTGGTTTTGTTCGGCACTGTCATAAATGCCAGAATCATGCTAATCGTATGAACGTTTTGTCATCGAAGCTCTACAACATGACTTCACCATGGCCATTATCTGTTTGGAAGATAGACGTTATCAGCGCAGTTACGCCAAAAGGGTCAAATGGGAATGAATTCATTTTGGCAGCAATCGATTACTTCACAAAATGGGTGGAGGCCCAGTCTTACTCTGTATTAAAAGCATCGCATGTGGCTAAGTTCATCAAAAATAACATCATATGCCGGTATGGGGTGCCCAATGAAATTATCTCCGATAATGGAACGCACTTCAAGAAAAAGGTGATAGATTTGCTCGAAAAATATAACGTGGCTTTCCATAAGTTATCAACCTACAGGTCGCAGACTGTTGGGGCTGCTGAAGTTACTAACAAGAATATTAAGAGAATTCTACAGAAGATGGTAGAAACCTATAGAGACTAGCCAGATAAATTGCCATTTGTGCTTTGGGGCTACAGAACCTCTATCCGAACATCTAGAGGGGCGACCCCCTATTCTCTTGTCTACGAGATGAAGACTATTCTACCGATCGAAATTGAAGTGCCCTTGCTACAAATTATGGCTAAGTGTTAGATAGTAGAGGCAGATTGGCAGCAAAGTAGGTTTGAGGAATTTATGGTGTTTGATGAGAGAAGACTAAGGGCATTGTATCATGTCCAAGGCTACCAACGTCGAATTGCTAGGGCTTTTAATAAAAGGTTAAGTCTCGGAATCTCAAGGATGGGGACATGGTGCTGAAAGAGAACTGAGCACTCATTCATGACCCTAGGGGCAAGTTCAAACCTAACTGGATTGGTCCTTACATCATCAAGTCAATCTGGTCAGGAGAGGCGGTTATTCTTATGGACTTGGATGGTCTGGAGTTCTTGCAACCGATCAACATGGACAAGTTGAAAAAATATTACCCTTGAGAGGCTAGCTAGGCCGAAGGGCGACCTAGGCAAAATTTACAGCATGAAAAATTAAAAATAAAGAAAAACTGAGCTCGCATGGTTGAAAACCCTAAAGGACGACTTTGGCAAAAATTAGAGCGTAAAATGAGAGAGTTAATACTCAAGTGAACCTAAACCGAACTACGTAAGGCCTAATTCCCATTTTTGGAATACGTAGGCAACTTCATCCTGAAGTTCGGCCGTAACTATTTTCAGTTCAACTGTCATATCCGTTTTCCTAATCAAGTCATCCTTGTTCATCATCTATTAGTTCGGTTATACTCCGTATTTCAAGCAGAAAAACTGAGTACAGAACAGTAGTAATGATATGCAGCCAGGGGCAGTTATGATTTCTTTTGACTCCGGATTTTACATCTTGGGGATCGACTCTATGCGTATCAGGTGGTGATCACTTCCGAAAATAGTTTTGGAAAGTTTTAATAAAAGTTGATTTTGTTCAAAATTTTACCCTTTTACAACTTTGACCATTTTTGGGACCGAGAGAAAAAATTTCAGCACTCGCAACTTTAATTTTATTGACTTCAACACAAGTACATTCTCCAAACTCTTTGATTCAGATCAAAGCCACTTTTTACATTTTAAACTTGAAAAGAAAAGATCAAAGTAGTAAAACTAGGGGCACAGTTGAGTCAGGTGGCTCTATGCCAAAGATGGTTCAACATCTACCTCCTCTTCAAGCCAAGCCAAACACTCCTTAGACAGGGTGTAACTGAAACTAATGACAGGGGCCAGAATCTCTCTCGTTCTCCAGGCCGCGAGATACTGGGGCAGATGCAAGGCGCAAACCGAAAATGAAATTGTGTACTCCAATCCTTCATCTGGTCGTATCTGATCATGCCCAAACTAGCGTCGGAACCGGAGAGGAAAATAGAACATGCAATGTGTAAGGCCAATTGTAGATACCCCATTTTTGACCATCCTCAAGACTTGGATGTCATCGTTTGAACACTCGATGATCATCCATGCTCGTGTTCGTTTTGAGTTCCCGGAAGTCTCGACTGCGCGCCTTGCCTCAAGATCTCTCAACTTGTCTATTTTGTGCTTGGTTATAGACCAAGGACTTGTGTTTTTGCTTCTGAGGGAAGAGGGTGGCTTGTTGGCCATCCCTACAACCCATCGGCCAAGGCATGATGCCATCGGCCTTGTTTTCTTGCTATCGACCATAAGTGTTGGCCGATCGGCACTCTTTTTTGGTTGATCGGCACTTTTTTTGGTCGATCGACCATATTTTTTAGCCGAGACCTATCCATTTGCTTTTTGCAGATATTTTGTGCCAGCTGTGACAGTTGGTGGGCACAATTCTCATCCTCCATACACGTGTATGGAAGGATTACATTCAAGACTCAAGCTTGTTGAACAAGCTTGAGAATTGAAATTCTATAAGAAGGGAGCCTCCCCTCCTTTTCCA
This sequence comes from Camellia sinensis, assembly GCF_055761805.1. Taxonomy (NCBI): domain Eukaryota; kingdom Viridiplantae; phylum Streptophyta; class Magnoliopsida; order Ericales; family Theaceae; genus Camellia; species Camellia sinensis. The sequence goes on along the minus strand of NC_138969.1, from coordinate 25,136,281 downwards.
GAGGTTCTGGAATTTTGATATACAAGTTCTATGTCTATCTCTCTCTATATTTTACCTCTCTCTCTTGTTTTACCTTTGTTTGTGCTCAAAAGTGTAGAATCTTCATACTATTGCACACAACCACCTAGTAAAACACCATTCTTTGGTTGTTGAGATCCTTAGGGGTTGGTTTCAGAGTTCTTGGAGTGGTTTAAGCTCAGAAAAGGCGCTGGAGTTGTGTTCTTGAAGGTGTTCTTCAAGGTGAGTAAACTACCTTTTAATCCCCCATTTTGGCTTAAGCTTTTAGACCTATTTTCATATTGTTTTAAGCTTAACTCTAAACTGTAAAAAGTTCTGATTTTTCATGCTTATGATGATTGTCTAAGGTCACTTTTTGGTTGGGGATTGTTTACCCCCTCTTAGGCCTTATTTGGCCTTGTTTTGTGCCTTTTTTTTGAGCTTTGGGACCATCTTGTTTTGACCTTTCTACCACTGAAATACAAAGGATTTTCAGTGGTGGAAAGGTGGTTTTGGAGTCTTGAATAGGAGAGGGACACCCCCCTCTCCTTGTGTCTTGCATACTAATATAAATGGCTCATAATAGTAGCATATTTGCTTAGCATGTTTTGGCCCCATTTCAGCAAGTATTTGATGTTATTTTGTCATGTTATACCTCTGTCTAAGGTTGGTTTAATAGTCTCTTGCATGCTCCATGCACTTGTCTTGCAATCCTCTCATTTGCCTTAGCATGCATCATGTGTTTAAACCATCATTCTTGCATGTTTTGGCTCAACTCAAAGAAGATTTTAGTCATGTTTTACCATGCTTGAGCTCTGTTTCTTGTTGTTTTAGTCATGCATGCACTGTTTTGTATAGCCTTGGTTCAATCTAGCTTGTTGGCTTTGAGTGTCCAAGTCATTAGCATGCATTGCTTAGACTATTTTCACGATTTAGCATCATTCCATATGTGATTTCAATCCATGTAGTGTAGTCATACACTTGCATTTGTCACCCTTTTGATGCTTTGAAGAGTTGGTGTTTTATGTCTCATGAATGGATCATTGTACATGCCTCCATGTTTAGGCCTTCGGGATGCCATCTCAGTGGATTTTCGGGCTTATTTTGACATGCCATAACTCTGTTTTTCATTGGTTAAGTCATGCCATACTTGGTCTTAATAGGTGTAGTGTAATACCCCTTATTGGCTTTGTATGTATCATGTCTAATGCCCTTCAGGTTAGCTTGTTTTGGCTTCGCTCCATGCTTGTTTTGGCTTCGCTCCATGCTTGTTTTAGACTCATTTTGGCATGATCTAGGACTGTTTTGGGTTGTACTTGCCATTTGCTTCATGTTTTGCATAGCCTTAGTACAAGTCCATTTTGCTAGTTTCAAGTTTTGAGCCTCTTGCATGCCATACTTGTGTAGTTTGGATGGTTTGGCACCATTCCATGCATGATTTCAGAGCTTATAATGCTTGTCACATGTCCACACTTTTCACTCTTTAAGTGCTCTTAAGAGTTTGTATCTTCATGCCTTGTTTGTGAACCGAAGTGTATGCATGTTTTTATATGCTTTTGTCTTCATTTTCATTGCATTTTGGCCACTGATTTGGGCATGGCTGAGGTCTGCCCATTTTGGTTTAAGTCCATCTTTGCATGTTGATTGCATGCTTGTCCATCTTGCATGTTGTTGCATACTTGTTAGATTCCATGTTGTCGCATGCTTGTTGTTGGCATTGTTGTTGCATGCTTATTACATTGCATGTTTGCATGTTTAGGTTGCATTGCATTTGGCATGTTTGTTACCTTAGCCTTGTGTGCATGTTTGAGTCATATTGCATTTGGCATGCTTATGTCGCATTGCATAGCTTCTCTATGTTACATGCATTGCATTGTGTTTGGTTTGGGGTGTCAAATCAAACACGAGGAACGAGGGACGTTTCGTACTTAAAGTGCGAAACGTGCCTCAATCCTCAGTCGTCGACACTCTTGATCTAACATGATAGAGTGTGACGCATTTGTGTGTTTTTATGCATTCATTCACATTGAATTATGCAAATTCGGTCTTTGGCCATCATGCATCGAAATGCGTGATTGATGGCTCGAGAGTCGAGCACTACACTCCTTTGAGTCTCAGACATGATAAGGGGTGTAGTTGCATAACATTTTCTTGTAAATGTATTTCCATGCCCCTGTTTGTACTCTACTGCAGCAAAAGGAGCAGTCTGTAGGAAGAGATGGCCGATCGGCTATCTTCAGTGCTGATCGGCCAACATTGATTGGCCGATAGCCTCATAAGTGGTCGATGGCCCTTATTCTTTGGCCGACGACCATGTCTTTTGGCCGATGGCCTCTCAACATGTCCTTGAGGTGGTTCAGAAGTATCACAAAGATTTGTACAGTTTCCAAAGGTGCAGAACAGCGCAAACAGAGGCAACATGAGGCATGGCAACGGATTTCCGAGTGAAGCCGACCGAGCATGCATTTGCCCCTCTTCTCGAGGCCGCTTTAACTGTTTTGTAACTTAATTAATTTGTTTAATTAGTTAAGATTTTTTGTAATAATTAATTAGCTAGGGTAGTTAATTAATTAGTTGATTTGTATTATTTATTCGAACCCTCCGTCGAAAGGGCACAATTGTGTAATAAGTGTGCGTGAGTGTATGAATGTCTTCCAACCCCACGTCTTTCTCCCTTTTACTTAATCGCTTACGATGGTTAGTTCTAGGTCATGTTTTGATTAGCATCCTTATGCTTGCATGTTTGTATTCATTCATCTGTCTTGCATACACCGGGCTCGGCGCATCATACAAACCGCATTGTATTTCAATACATTTATTTGAATACGTATTCAACAGCATGTTATCAAGTTGCATCTCATATGCCAACTTAGAATAGCTGAGCCTATTTTAGTTGCATTTTTGCATTTGTTGCATTAGCCATCTTAACATAAGCTAGAATCATGCATTGATTACTAACTAGCTTTTGTTTTGGTTTGGAGTACTAGGTAAGCTTTTATGCTTTAGCATCTTGCATATGTGTGAGTGATTGCCATGATAACATGCTTGCCATGAGGCTAACTGCTTATATGATTAACTACCTGAATGCCTGTGGGTGAAGGTTGGATTACTTGAATTGGAACAATTCATTGAAATACGAGTTTTAAGCCCACTTGAGGGTGACAAAATCATGTTTTTCTAAGCCCACTTGAGAGTGGCAAATCCACGTCTTAGCTTACTTGCGAGTAGCACCTTCAAATCATTTTCAAACAAACAAACATGAGATGTTTTGTTCCAATTTAGGCAATCTAATCTATACTTGTGTGTTGTGCGCATCACATAGTAATTATAGGCTAATAACCGGAATAAGAACGCATGTGTTTTCAAAAATAAGATATCATGTTAGTAAAGGTGTAGACACCCCATTTTTGACCGACCTTAAGACTCAGACGTCACCAGTTGAGCGCTCGATGATATTGCATATTGTGCTCGTTCAGAAGTTTCAGAGTCCCGGCTGCAAGCCTTGCCTCCGGACTTCCGGACTCTTTCGTGCCTTACCTTGGTTTGCGAACCAGGCTCTGTTTTCTCTTCCCGAAGGGAGGGAGAGGTCTCGTAGACCATCTCTCAGTGGCCGTAGGCTACGTTTCGCGGTCGTAGGCCATTTTTTCCCATTTGGAGCCCGGTTTTCGGTTTTTCGGAGCCGACGGCCGTGTGCCTTGGTTCGGGACCGCCTAACCACCTCCGTTTGCTCCGGTTTTTGGAATACACCTTATTTCCTCCCTTTTGAGGGACACTGTGGTCTGAAAGACCAACTTCGTGGTCGAACGCCACCTCCGGTGCTTAACAGTCAGTTTTCGGGCCCTCGGACCGCGTGTTTTGGCCCCCGAACCTTCGTTTTGCATCGGTTTGGGTTCATTTTTGGCGGAGACCTTATTTTCATAGTTAGGAAGTTTGTAGAAGGGTGGGATGCCAGCAATTATTCCGAAAAGCCAGCTTCATTTCTTCATCGCTCTCCGACGCCCGTTTTCCTCACTTGAAAGCCAATGTTGACCACCCCGAGGCCACTTTCTTGAACCCTAAACCCCATATTTGTGTTGTACACACCTGGGAGGCGACCAATATTTGGTGGCCGACCAGTAATTGTGTCTGACCCTTTTGACCCCCTCTAAAAAATGGTCTTTTCTCTCTCCTGGTTCACTTTTTCTGGGTTTCAACCACATAGTTATGTTGTGCACACATGGGAGACCACCTTTCTGAGGTGGCCGACCAGTAATTGTGCTTGACCTTTTTGACCCTTGGTCGGCCGGCCATGGGAGGTGGTCGGCCGACCACCTGAACCCTCAAAACCTGGCCGGCCATGACCCCCTCACTTGGTACCTTACAAATATGGCCTCTTTTTTCCCCCAGATCCTGTATCTGAGGGGGACTCTTTTGGGGAGAAATTTGAATTTCATTTTCCCCCCCTTTCCTTGCCTCTCTCCCTCTATAAGACCAGCACCTCTCCACCATTTCTAAGGGTTGACAAAAACCAATTGGAGCCTTGCATACATACATCCTCCATCTTTCTCATTCAACCATCAAACACTCTTGGTTCTTGGACCATTTCTACACCACCTCATAGCACCACACCTCCATACTCCATTCCAGAAACTTGGAGGTTATTTCCAAAGGTTAGGAGCACCATTTCTTCAACCAAAAGTTGCTAGTCCATTGGTCTACAAGGGTGAGTCCCATTTTCCCTCTTTTGTGCCTTATCGTGCTTTGTATCTAAGCCATACTTGCTAGCATTTTTGGGCTCTGACCCAAACTGTAAATAGTCATATTTTGTGCTCATCTCCATGTTTGATTAAGGGTCTTTCTCTGTTTGAGGTCCCCTCCTCACCCTTTGTGTTTAAACTCTCTTTTAGGCCAATTTTTGCATAGCATTTTAGGCCTATTTGTGAGTTGTTTTGGACTTTGACATAAACTGTAAAATATCTTTTTTTGAGCCCCTATTCAACATTGTTGAAGGGCTCTCCTCTGTTTGAGGCCTCCTGCTATCACTTGCTTCTTTATCTCTCTTTTAGGCCAACTTTTGCATAGTATTTTAAGCCTATTTGTGAGCTGTTTTGGAAACTGTGAAATATCTTGTTTTGAGCCTCTCTTTAACATTCTTGAAGGGATCTCCTCTGTTTGAGAACAGAAGCCACCACTTGTCTCTTTACCCCTCTTTTAGGCTTTTTCTTGCATAATAGTTTGGCCTCATTTGTGATTATTTTCGTAGCTTGATGTAAACTGTAAAGTGCCTTTTTTTGAGCCTCTCTTCAACTTTGTTGAAGGGATATTTTCCATTTGGGGCCATCTGCTGTCCCTTTGTGTTTAATCTCTCTTTTAGGGTCATTTTTGCATGATAGATTAGCCCTATTTGTGTTCATTTTTTAGACTTGTTATAAATTGAAAATATGCATATTTTGGGACTGTCTTGAATCTGTATTCATGCTTCATGATCAAATAATGCATGCTTTGTATAGCTGTAAGTCATTCTATGTGCCTAGTTTCGAATTTCGAGGTTCATTCCATGCATCGGGTGCCATGTTTCCATGTTTTGGGGCTGTTTTGTATCACATATCAGCGCTGAAATTTTCATGTTTGCATACCATGTTCCATGCCTTGCCATGCATTGGGTAGAGTGGCATTTGATGCCTTAGGCTTGGTCCTCGGTTTGCGTGCATGCGTGGACACATTTCGAGTGTCTCATTTTCATCTAATGGCTACTGATGTGAGTGTGGCTGAGGTCCACTCATGTTGGTGTAAGTCCATTGTGCATTGTGTATGCCATTTCATTTCATAGCATTATGTATGCTAAGTTGTATGTTAGCGCATTGTGTATGTCATGTTACCTCGTGCATCGTGTATGCCATTTCATAGCATTGTGCATGCTAGGTTGTATATTAGTTGCATTCATGCATGTCATGCATATTGCATTATGTTTGGGATAGGAGTTAGCCCGAGCACGGGAAACGAGGGACGTTTCGTACTTCGAGTGACGGAACGTGTCTCAATTCCCGGTCACCGACACTCTAGATTATCCATGATGGAGTTTAGGTCTTGTTGTGTTTATATGTGCATTCATTTCATATTGAGTCGTGCAATTCGACTCATCGGCCATCATGCATCGATATGTGTGATTGGTGGCACGAGGATCGAGGACTACACTCCCCGAAAAGTAGTCATGCATATATATGTGAAAATACTTTACCATGCCCCTTTGTTGCTCTCTGTTGCAGTAAATCAGAAATCGACAGCCTTTCGGAGCTTGGCACGCATTCCAAGAACAATTGCAAACAGAGGCAAACCGGGGCATCGTGAGGAATTCTCCGCACAAGGCAACCCGAGCATGAATCATTCATCATCCGGAGCAGATTTGAGGCAGTCCCTGGCTTGCACGCCAATTTATTGCTTTCCTAATTTAATTTGTTAATTAATTAGGGTTTTGTACATATTTGGATTGTAATTATTCATTTAGGACTGTATATTATTTATTCGGACCCTCTGCGCGAGGGCACAACTGTAATAAGTGTGCGTGTGTGTGATGTATGTCTTCCAACCCTACGTCTTTCTCCCTTTTATTTACTCACTTATGATGGTTAGATTATGGCATGTTTCAATTAGCATACAGTATGATAGCATGTTTGCATTCATTCATCTGTTTTGCATGCACCGGGCTCGGTGCATCATACTAACTGCATTGTATTTTTAATTCCGAGTTGAATACATGTTAGCTGTAGCATTTCATATGCCATGTCTAGAATAGCCGAGCCTGCTATAGTTGCATTTTTGCATGCGTTGCATTAGGCATTTCTGTATAATTAGGATCATGCATGGATTTCTAATTAGCTTCTGTTTTGGCTTGGAGTACTCAGTAAGTTTTATGCTTTAGCATCCTTGCATGCATGTGAGTGACTGCCATGATAGCAAGCTTACCATGAGGCTAATTGCTTATGTAATATATCTGCCTGAATGCCTGTGGGTGAAGGTTGGGTTATTTGGATTGGAACAATTCGTTGACTGTGAGTTTTTTTAAGCCCACTAGATAGTGGCAAAATCATGTTTTTTTAAGCCCACCCGAGGGTGGCAAATCCACGTCTTAGCCTACTTGCAGGTAGCACCATCAAACCATTTTCAAATAAATAAACATGAAATGTTTTGTTCCAATTCAGGCGACCCAGTCTATACTTATATGTTGTGCACATCACATAGTAAATCTAGGCTAATAACCGGAATAAGAACGCATAAAGTTTTTCAAAAATAGCTATCATGGTTAGTAGAGGCCGATCTTTGATCGGGCAAGCGGGGGTGCTCACGAAGTGACCTTCCCCAATCGTACCCAAGTTCCCGAGCCGCGGCAACTTTGGTGATGATGGACACGTGGCCTTAGGCAAACGAGTCAGGGTTTCCTAAATTTCCCCAAAATAAAACATTTAGGTGGCGACTCTGTATCTGGCAAAGCAGTCCATGTTTGGCACTTCTTTCAAAATCTGTTTTTTCAAAATGATTTGCCGAATTTGGGCTCTTTGGTTCAGATTTAGAACCGTGACAATTTGTGAGTCCGAACTTGTAGTGAGCCCAATACGAACGGAACGGGACTCGTCCTCTTGGGGCGTTCGGGGACGTCTACAAAAGGCCGATCTTTGATCAGGGCGAGCGGAGGTGCTCATTGCATGACCTTCCCCTCTCGTACCCAAGTTCCCAAGCCGAGGCAACTTTGGTGATGACGGACACGTGGCCTTAGGCACGAGTCAAGGTTTCCTAAATTTTCCAGAAAATAAAACATTTAGGTGGCGACTCTGTATCTGGCAAAGCAATCCATGTTTGGCACTTCTTTATAAAAATCAGTTTTTCAAAACGATTTGCCGGATTTGGACTCTTTGGTGATTTATCGGTCTTGCATTGCACTTTGCGAGATTAGATTCAGAATCGTGGCATTTGAGTCCAAACTGTAGTAGCTAATGAGCAAAACGGATTTCGCGCCATTTCATGCACGGAGCCCGGGACGTTCGGGCACGTCTACATCAATTAACTCTACACCCGACTGTCGGGACATGCTGTAACTTATCTCAGCTGAATTGAACCAGGGGCAATGCCAAGATATATCAGCTATGGATCGGCTGCACATCCAATCACACCATAAACCCTCTGAAGCAAAATCTGTTAGCCGTTGGCAAAAGAAGTAAGCCCTGGCCGAATATTCGAGACAAGGGCCCACTGCCCATAGTTTATCTATCAACCATACCTGGAGAGAGATAAAAAAAATAAGAGAGATTAAGGAATAGAGAGGTGTGCATTGAGGGAAAAGTAAGAAAAGGGTTTTGAGAGAAAAATAGAAAATGAGTGATGAGTGATGTGAGAATCATAAATTAGAAGGGTGGAAAATAATACCTAGACAACTAGTGGGCTGCCTGCGAAGCGGGTAGTCTCTCCCCAACGGAAAGCATCCAAACTCGTCAAAGTTTCGACCAGTGCTAAACCTATGCAGCTCTTGCCCTCTTTCAAGCCTTGGGTCACTTCGATCAACCGGATGCTGGCTCCGCCAAAACTATGGGGAATTAAGAGTTGCGCAAGTAGGCATAAATAGAGAGCATGTTGTAGGTGGCTGCGCCAGAGAAGGTCACTCCTATCTCCAATAGCGAAAAACCAGTGAACTAAACTGGGGATGTCCAGCTCCCCGTCATGAGCCAAAGACCGAGCCTCGTGCAATGATAATCCATACATCCATCCTAAAGACAGGACATGGCTAAAACAGGGCTAAGGCATGATTTCTTTGTTGCGTTGGGATTCCATCAGCGTTTGAAATTCTTCAAGTGTTGGACACATTTCTTGAGATCCAAATTGAAATACATGTGTGACTGGGTTCCAACATCGAACCGCAGCATGAAGGAATGGAAAACAAAGAAATGTGCAACTCAAAGGAAAAAGAGCATTTAGGCTGAAACCCTGAAAATTCACCTTTTTCGAGCCATTCAAAGTGGCTATCTAGTCTCAAAGCCTATTGATAAGTAGCATCACCATCTTGAGAGCAAAATATCAAAGATTTGTGAGTCTACCAGAAAAACAGCATGGGAGAACTATTTATAGAGTTTGAAAAGGATCTGTACATGACACCTGAGCAGCACTGACCGACATTACACTGATGGCCAGCCGTGCATCAGGGAAACCTCGGCCAGGCCCTAATGCTGGTCCAGTTCAGTGTAGTTGTAGCAAAAGCTAACCATTGTTCGGTTGGACTACGATTGTACTTTTGAGTCTTGTTTTGTTTGTACCAAGTGTTTTTTTTAGCACTTTTGAGTTGTTTTTATTTTGTTTTTTTGTTATCGAGTTGTATTTTACATTTTGACCAATTGTATGTCATTATCCGATTCATGAATCAATTCAAGAACAAGCATTCACAGTTCTAACGGTTACAATGCAAGAGTTATGCCATTCATCGCATGCATATGCCATTTATCACATTGTGCAAAGAGATCATTCAACAAAAACTTGACTTTTATAAACTAGCGGGTCCAGCCCGATCATTGTTTTACAAAACAAAGCAAAAAAACAAAACAAAACAAAACCAAACAAAACAAAAGTCTTCAAAAACAAAAGGGTCTATCTAAAGCTAGTCTTTAACTACAAAGGAAAACGATACGAACAAAAAAGAAAAACAAAATAGTAAAATCATCATCATCATCAGTAACCCATATTAACTCTCTTCCACCTCGGTTGCGGAGGAGGTGCATCACTATCATCACTAGGGTTGCTGGACTGCAAGTTAATCTCCTCTCCCTCGTCCTCGGGGGTCGTGGATCTGTCAAAAGACTCCTCCGAAGGTGAACGCTACCTCGCTCGGCCTTTCCCCTGGTCAGCTCCTTCGCGGAATATCACTAGGCCCTGTCTCCTTCTCTTTCCAGCTGGAGAAAGTCCTACAGGTGCAACTAGTACAGGCTCAAGCTAAAAAGAGGATAGATATTAGTATGAATCAACAAAAGTGTATAGTATGGAAACAACAGTAAACTATAGATAGAATATACATCGATCCCATGGGTGACTAAGGCAGTCTACCTCTTCCGTACTATCAAGAACAGTCGGTCGATCGTACGAAGGAGGTCATCACCATATGCCCGGGGGATCTGCAAAAAGAACAGAATCTGAGAAAGGCAAACAGAAGTAATAGCGAACAATGAATAGAAATGGCAAAAAACAAGCTAAAGTGCAGTATGGATTAGCATAAAGAGATGTGTACCTACTTGACGCCAGGAGCAAACACTAGCCTGTGGTCCCTCTCCTCGATGTTCTTAAATGGGATCTGCACGATCACTCCATCCAGATGCATGTACATGATCTCAGTGGGGATCATAGGAAATCCATGAATGGGAGCAATGACAGCGGCACCTCCAGCAGATGCATCACCAGTAGTAGCAATAACCTCCGGCACAGCTCGAGCCACACCTGGGGTAAGAGGAACCATCACCCGGGTGTGTAAGAAGGTAGTGAAGTCACCAAGCTTACGATGATGATCGTCATCCTCGCCTATCATCAAGAGGTCGAGCTCAGGACTATCCTGTAAATCATCCACTATCCTCATGCCGGGAGGAGAAGGATGTGGAATGTCGGGGTCAGTAACGCCCCACGTCTGGCGGATGAACCTCTCTCCCAGGTAGTAAGCTCGACCAAAGGGGCCCTCGAATAGAATCCTCATTGTAGAGGCATGTCATGCAGCGGTGTAGGTCATTTTTCGACACCTAAAGAATGCCCACCCAAGGGTGCCAATCAACCTGCAGATATCAGTGCAGTGGCAGAAATCAGTGCAGTATGAGAAAATTAGTGTAGTGGCAGAAATTAGTGCAATATGAGAAAAACACTGCAGTGGCAGAAATCAGTGCAGTATGAGGAAATCGATGTAGTGTTAGATCAGTGCAGTATGAGAAATCAGTGTGGTGTCGAAAATCAATGTAATATGAGAATGGCAGTGTCGTGTCGAAAATCAGTGCAATAAATCAGTGCAATGTCAAAAGTCAGTACAGTATGAGAATGACAATATGGTACAGATGCAAGAGCATGAGAGTGACCATGTAGTGTGGACCAGTGTAATATGCTTATAGTAGGTAACAACTAAAGACTGGTATTTTGCTACCTAGTCCGCAATGATCGTGTCAAAGAAGCAGCAGAAGTACGGGAAGGTTCAGTCTACAAGGCGGTGTCGCTCGAACCGCAAGTTGTAGTACCGGGAGTGGGGTACTGATAACTCGATCAGCCTCATTGGGATTAGAGCCAGGGAAGTGAAATATGTGTAGACCCAAAGCTACAAATAGAAGGCATGGAAAAAATAGATCAAATAAACAAGAAATGCAACAATGAACGATATGTAAAGCATATCAGAAAAGTAAGTGCAGGGTATACCTCCCAAACCCTCCAGTAGCCGCCGAGTGAATCCACCTTGCGGCGGGAGACAGAGCTCATATAGCAGTATAAGGTGGCCAAGCCGGCACCACCCTAGTTATACTCCACCACCCGAGGAAGGTGTACCAATGCCCCTAGAAGGTATAACCCCACGGTATTTTTCTTGTTCGCAAACAAGGTAGTACCGAGGAGATACATGAGGAAGCCGCAGGCGTACTGGGCAATCTCATCTGTAGTAGCTGGCTGAGTGCCGGAAAAGTGCTCCAAGAACCAGTTGTAACGCACCATCTCATAGCTGGTGGTGTCTAGGATCGCCCTGAGAAGCTAGAGCTGTGCAGCTCTCCACTGGGTCATATCCAGATCAAGGGGACTGGGCCGCCGACCCCAACCCGCAAACCAGTCAGCATCAAGAAGTCGTATAGGGTCAGCGTCATCTCTATAGTCGAGGAAAAGTGGAATGAGTTGGTGGTATCCCACCATCCCTCTACCAGGGCCCCATAGAACCATGACTCAGCCCTCATCTATATGAGCCCGGAGCAGAAGGGCCCAAAGCCAGCAACATCAACTAAAGTACGAACCTCTGCGGGAAGCCGCTCGTACCAATGCCGGGGGCTAGATATGGAGCCATAGTCGCCTATCCTCCTGGCTATCACCTATCAATTGGGAGTTTTATTAGTGTAAGTACAGCAAAGACAAGTGGTTTGTTGATCAGTTTTCGCATTTCAACATGTGTGCAAAGTAAAATAATGGAAAAAGTTGCGTACTGTGGAGGCGTCGGCAGAAACATGTTTCATGGGCTCTCGCAGTAGAGTGTCCTTATCCAACCCTGGAATGAAACCCTCAAATCTCAAGATGCCACCTCAAGGTGGCACATGTGTACGCAGCTGGTATATAGCCGCATCAAAGGGCCTCTCAGCAAGGGGAAGCAATACAGCGGCCTCCTCCGCCTCCATATCCACACCAAGGGCAGCACCAATACCTACGGCGAGGTCAAGAATAGGTACTTCGTCAATAGCCATAGAGAGGGAAAAAAGAGATTGAGTGGGTAAGCGAGGATATGTGGAAATCACAAAGCCAAAACCCTAGGAGAGAGAAAATAAAGAGGAGATAAAAAATCGAAGGGAGAAAGGGGAAAAGTTTGGGAAAATGTGTGAGGATTTAAGAAAAACCAAAAGAAAAATCAAAACTTCACCAAACCAAAATCCAATCAGTTCAAAAGGTGGAGGATCGAGAGGGTTTCAAGGAAAAATTTTGCAAAAGTTGTTGGGTAACTCAAGAGGAATGGAAATCTAGAGAGAGAAGAAGGTTAGAGAGAGAGAAGGAGGTGTTTTCGGATGGGGGAGTGTGCGGAAATGAGGGTTACATTGTGTTTTAAATAGCCACAGGTTGTGGCTCTCCCGAAATTGCCCCTGCTACTGCTGAAGGTCGGCCGATTGTGTCGAAGCCCGATTGTGCATCGGCAAGGACCAGCCAGCTCTTGGTGAATTCAATTTTGTTTTTTTGTGTTGTTTGTTATTATTATTTTATTTTAGTTTATTTTATTATTATTTTATTTTTGATATTGTTTGAGTTTTAATTTGGGTGTATAATAATGATAATGTGTGAAAAAAAGAGAGAAAAAAAAAACTGTGAGTGAAAAAAGAAAAAAGAAAAAGAGAACAAAAAGAAGAAAAAGTTGAGGAAAAATGAAAACAAACAAAAGGGAAATTTATTTAATTTTTTATCTAACTTGTTTAAGCTTGTTTGTTTGTTTTAAACCTTTTTTTTTTTTTTTTTTGGTTAATTGATCATTATTTTGCTTGAATCATAGTTCGTTTCGTTATGTTGTAACCAAACGATATTGTATGTACGGTTCATAAAGAGGAGTTCCAGATAAAATCATTCATGCCACATTAAAGTCATCATCCATTTTACAACCAGATTGAAACATAGTGCTTTGAGCTCATTGTTTTAACACATTGGCATTATTTTGATTTCATGTATCTTTGGGTAGAATCCATGTTTTGACTCCTACTCTCGTGTGTGATACGTTAGGATTGCAAATCGGTTAAAAACATCAGGTGCACCTGATGTTCACACCACCCTTCCTCCTTTCGCGTGTGACGCGTTAGGATTGCAAATCGGTTAAAAACACCGAGTGTGCCCGATGTTCACACCACCTTTCCTCGTCTCGCGTGTAACACGTTAGGATTGCAAGTCGGTTAAAAACATTCGGGTGCGCTCGATGTTCACACCACCTTTCCTCCTCTCGCATGTGACGCGTTAGTAGGAATGGCAACGGGCCGTGCCGGGGCCGGGGATCGCACTCCTCGTCCCCGATCCCCAAAGATACATATTTCCCCATTCCCGCCCCTGATCCCCGGCGGGGAACCTATCACCGCCCCCGCCCCCCCCTAATGGGGATCGAGTTTCCCCGACCCCGAACAACCCCTGACATTTTTTATTTATTTATTTTTTTTTTGGAAAACTGCTTTGAAGCTGGAGGATCAAAAAAAAGAAGATCAACATAGAGAAAGAGAAAGATCAACACCAACAGATCATCATCATCATGTAGCATCATCAACAACAGATAAAAAAAAAAAAAGAACAGATCAAAAAAAACCAACAGATCTCCGCCCTTGACATTTTTTATTTATTTTTATTTTTTTTTGGAAAACTGCTTTAAAGCTGGAGGATCAAAAAAAAGAAGATCAACATAGAGAAAGAGAGATATCAACACCAACAGATCATCATCATCATGTAACATCATCAACAACAGATAAAACAAAAAAAGAACAGATCAAAAAAAACCAACAGATCCAAAAAAAAAAAAAAAATAGATCAATATATTATCATCATAGATCTCAAGATTTGAGCTTCAATCTATAATATATATATATATATACATATATATGTGTGTGTATAACACAGAGAAAAAGAGGGATATAGATTGGCGAAACAGCCGGCGGAAGAGGGCGGCGGAGGAGATCGGCGAAGGAGGGCGGAGGAGAAGATCGACGGAGGAGATCGGCTCTCTTCTCACGGTGGAGGAGATCGGCGACGGCGGAGGATCGACTTTCTCTCTCTCCCTCCGGCGATAGAGGACCCTCCGTCCTTCTCTCTCCATTTTTCTCACTCCAACAGCCTCCCCCCATCTCTCTCAATTTTTCTGCCAACAGCAGCAAAGTGATTGTGTGTGAGTGTGCCAACATAAAGACACGCATATATTATATATATACACAGGGATAAAGTAGTAATTTTATTTTGGGGAGAAGCGGAGCGGGGGTCGGGGCCGGGATCGGGACCGGGGACGGGGCTGGGAAATGTATCCCCGTCCCCGACTTGAAAGTCATCGGGGATTCATTTTTGAATACCATCCCTAGCCCGTCGGGGGTATTTTTCGGGGAAAAACCGCTAAAATCGGGGTCGGGGAGGTGGGTCCTCATCGGACCAGGTTTAAATTGCCATCCCTACGCGTTAGGATTGTATCTTCGGTTAAAAACATCAGGTGCGCCCAATGTTCACATCACATTTCCTCCTCTAGTGTGTGACGCGTTAGGATTACAAATCAGTTAAAAACATTCGGGTGCACTCGATGTTCACACCACCTTTCCTCCTCTCGCGTGCAACGCGTTACGATCTCGGTTGAGACCTCGGGTGCGCTTGATAGTTACGTCGCCCTTTGCCTTTCATACGCAACGTGTAGTTAGGCTTGCATAATTTTCTTATATCCTTTCTACATGAAATGTAGTTTGGCCCGTGTTTCCCACGCGAGGCGTGTTTATCTACTTACTTCTTTTCATGATTGGAATTGATGTGCCTTGTTTCTGTTTGTTTAAATGTGCCATTTTCTTTACATTGCATTTTCATTTAAATGTTTCATTGTATGGCCTCATTGCATGATCATAAGTTATGTTCTGGCATCTTATGTTTGCATTTTGCCCCCGAACTACGTTGGTTTGATTCCTTGCAAAGGGATACGTAGGCAGCTTGCGAGTGCAACCAATCTAATTTATGTCTTGCTTTCTTGCCCAAGTCTTGTGGCCTCGTTAAAAGGGTCGTCTCTGGGCTTTGACATTCACTCTCGTCATTTCATGACTGTTTGAGCTCTGTCAAAGAGGGGCAACTATAGACCACCCATTTTGACTGCCCGCAGGACTTAGGCGCTTGGTTCGATACACTCGATGATAAAAGTTGAATTGTGTGCTTTGAATTCACAGCGATTCGGATTCAGTCAGGCTCTCAAAATAACCTCAAATCTTCAACATTGACCTTGTTTAAACCTCTGAGTCCCATTTTTGGACCTTTTTCCACCCTGAGCTAAGTTTGAACCAAAAAATAAGGGAGGGCATCAAAGCACGGCCATGCATCAGTGATGGCTGGCCATGGCTATGAATGGCCGGCCGAGCCTTGGTAGCGAGAAACGCTGTTTTGGGCGGGAGGCCGCCAGCTGTCCATTTTTTAAGATATTATGATATTTCTGGCTCAAATTCTATAAAAACGAAGCTGTGTTATTGTTGTGGAGGTTGAACAAAATTTAGAAAGCCTATATACACCTTGAGAGCCCCTTTATCCTCCTTCTTCCATGGCAAGCAACCTTTGAGCTAACCTAGCTTCCTTGTGTCATCTCCATGCACCATACACAACCTTGTCTCACCATCTTAGAGCCTTGGTTGATCTTTGAAAAGTATAATTCAAGCTTGAGAGTGGGTTGAGACTAAGCTTGGATCATAATCAAAAGCCAACTTATTTGCAAGGTATAAGCTTTTTATCTTCCTTCTTGCTTTCATATCTTTCATTTCCTACCTAATTCTTATTGTTTTGTGTTGCTTTGAGTCTATTTTAAGTGTTTAATATTGGGTTTGAAGAGCTACCAAAAGAGTAGAGAGAGTTTACACTCTTTCTATATCTTTACCTATAGCTCAAACCTTTCTTTTACACTCCTTTTCTTTGCTCCTAGCACTGATTTTCAAAGTTAAAAAAAAAGGCTAAAAATCATGTTTTGAGGTTTCAAAAGTGGAGGGGTTAGCCACCCCTTCTTGTTCTTGCTTACTAGCCTTGTTCCCCTTCTTCGTTGTTTGGTTTTTTTAGGTTCTTTTCATTAACTTTGAGCCACTGATTTTCATCTGTTTAGGGCTATTTGAGGGCTGTCCTAAGTTGTTTAATTGGTTCAAACTTTGGTTAATTCATTTGTTGTCTCATAAGATTGCATACATAACATGTTATGTTGTTCTAAGCTTTTCTTCAATTTATTTCCATGTCTAAAAGTCTAATTTTAACAATCAATCCACTATCTATCTCTTTCATTCCTGAGAATGATTTTAACCGATTAAGGTTGCTCAAAACATGTAAGAGAGACTTCTATTTAATGGCTTAATCTTTTCAGAGATTCATTGTCAATGGTATAGTCTTTCTCTTGTGTTTTTGAAGAACCTCTCGTTTGACGTTATTTCTTGTTTAAAGGACTTTAACATCACCATGGACAAATGGATTAAAGAATGGCAAGGCTTCAAAAAATTGGCTTAAAACTTGGAACAACCCATATAAAGAAAATGGTTAGAATCACTTGAACTTGGCCAGATGTTATGCCAAGTTCCTTGTGTCAAGAGTCGTCACATGCTAATTCATGGCATTTTGATGAATCTTGAAGCGTTACAACCACCCTTTTTGAGTTCACTCCATGACAAGAGGGAGAGGTGGTCTTATTCATTACATTCATTGACTTTTTGTCCAAAATTGTATCCGAGATCATCAAGCAATCAATTTGCTCATTGATGGCTTTAGAATCAATTTCAACCTTCTTTCGAGGCTTTCCCATGACAAAGAAAGAAGATAGGACAAACAAAGCTTGAGAACACTCTGTCTGTAATAGTTCACCTCAGAACACAAAAACAAAATTTTCCACCAAATTGAGGCACGACCAGCCGTCTGTAGACCCGGCCGGCCATCACTGATGCACGGCCGGCCCTCAGTGTGAGACCAGCAGTGCAGTTTTGTAGAAAACAGAGGCAGTGGCTAAAAGTGAAACAAAGTTGGCTTGGACAGATAGAGTAGCTCTCAGGCGCTGTGCATGCAACCCTCATCCGTCTTCACTTGCGCCTTTGTCGAACGCGAATGTTATAGTTGTAAGTTAATCTTATCATAATTGGTATTGTTGTACCCATCAGCTTAGATAATTGGTATAGCTAGTTAAATTGTTGTAATGAAGTAGTTAATTAGCTTAGTTAAGTTAATTATTATTCATTTTCCGAATTTTGTAATAGTTAGTTAGTTCGGACTTTCAGACATTAATTCGCACCCTCCTGTGTGAGGGATCAAATATTGTAATAATGTGTATGTCTTCCAACCCCACGTCTTTCTCCCTTTTATTTAATTGCTTACGATGGTTAGTTTAGAACACGTTTCATTAGCATTCTCATGTTTTGCATCTATATGTCTTGCATGCATCCAAGGTTCGGCTCATCATACTAACCAAATGTCCAAATTCATTTCTTGGAATACGTGCTTTATCGCATGTCTTGAATGAAATCATATGCCATGTTCATAGCTAAGCCTATAAAATACATAATGTGTGTGTTGCATTAGCCATAATTGCATAATTAGAAACATGCATATTTTGCTAACTCTTTCACCTTTTTGGCTCGAAGTACTGAGTAAGCTTTTATGTCTTAGCATATTGCATCAAGTGTTTGTGTTGCCATATTTACCATGCTTGCCATGAGACTAAGTGCTTAATTGATATAATTGTTTGAATGCCTGTGGATGAAGGCTAATTGCTTGAGTTGGGATAGTTTGATAAAATGTCCATTTTTAAGCCTACTTTTTTAAGTGGCAAATTCACAAAACAATTTCAAAACAAAACATGAGATCAAATGTTCCAAATCATGCAAAACTAGTCTATACTTTGTATGAGCATCACATAGTAAAGAATAGCCTAATAATCAGAACAAGAACATATAATGTAAATAAAAAATACATCATGATTAGTAGAGGCCGATCTTTGATCGGGCAAGGGGGGTGCTCAATTCATGACCTTCCCCTCTCGTACCTAAGTTCCCGAGCCGAGCCACTTTGGTGATGACAGACTAATGGCCTTTGGAATGAGTTTCGGGTTTTCTAAATTTCTCAAAAATATTTAGGTGGCGACTCTAAAATCTGGCAAAGCAGTCCATTTTTGGCATTTGATTCAAACATCAATTTTTCAAAAAGAATTGCCGGATTTGGACTCTTTTTGTGTTTTCACTATTTCACACTGCACTTGTGAAATCAGATTCAGAACCACGAGTGGAGTCCGAACTATAGGGTTATTCGTCTTTCGAAAGGAGCGCGGAAAGCCGAGCCACACTATTGTATCTTTATTTTAGGCTAGTCCCCTTGACTTTATTTGTATATATGGGTGACGTAAGACTACCATATCTATGACGTCACAGGTGTATATATAAGTTTTATTTTGAAAATTTGTGTCCTATATATGTCAACACACAGCTGTATGGACTCTGTATGCTTTACGTATTGCTTCCGCAGCCCCTTATTATATGTTAATCTATTCAAAGGCCTTTGGTAATTCTAGGATTACTGGCCGGTTACGGTGCTAAACCTATAGGGGCGAGTTTGGGTCGTGATAGAGTGGTATCAGAGCACGAGTTATACAGTACGCACGAGTCCATATGAGCTATAAGATGTCCTAGAAAGAATTAGGGGCATTCCATCTGCATGTGTGGGTGTGTGGCCTATTTGAACATACCTAAACTAAAATGAATTTATGTGGACACATATGAATTATTATGAAGCAAATATATTTGGAACTGAACACAAAGAACAAGACTATTATGCCTATGTTTATTATTGTCCTGTTTACTTATAGTGATAGAAAATGCAAGAAGTGATGATGTAGCAGGATCTTCTGAGGCTCGCATGAGTCGCATAGAACAAATGCTTGCAACCTTACCCATGCCTCTTCCGCCTCTACCAGTACAAAATGAACCAGATAACAATGACATAATGTAGCTCGGCTTTTTCGCGCCCCATTTTGAAAACTCGAAAGAAGCGCTACAGTTCGGACTCTCGCGATTCTGAATCTGATCTCACAAGTGCAATATGAAATTGATAAACACCAAAAAAAGTCCAAATCCAGCAAATCTTTTGGAAAATTGATTTTAAATCAAATTGCCAAAAATAGACTGCTTTTCCAAATACAAAGTCGCCACCTAAATATTTTATTTTTAGAGAAATTTAGGAAGCCCATGACTCGTGCCAAAGGCCGCAAGTCCGTCATCACCAAAGTTGCCTCGGCTCGGGAAATTAGGTACGAGAGGGAAAGGTCATGAATTGAGCACCCCCGCTCACCCCATCAAAGATCGGCCTCTACTAATCATGATATGATTTTTATCAACATTATATGCTCTTGTTCCGGTTTATTAGGCTAGCATTTACCATATGATGTGCGCACACAAGGTATAGACTAGTTTGCCTGAATTGAAACAATTCAATTTCATGTTTGTTTTTCGAAAAGGATTTGATTTTTCCATTTAACAAAGTGGGCTTAAATGTACATTCATTGAATCATTCTAATTCAAGCAACAAGCCTTCATCCACAGACACTCAAACAGTTTTATCAAGTAAGCACTTAGCCTTATGACAAGCATGCTAATCATGGCAATCACTCACACTCATGCAAGTATGCTAAAACACTAAAAACTCACCTGGTACTCCAAGCTAGGATAAAATAAAAAAGTTAGAAAAATATGCATGATTCCTAACTATACAAGATGGCTAATGCAACGCATGCAATAATACAACTAAAATAGGCTCAGTTGCTTAACATGTTATTTGCAACAATTTGATAACACAAAGTTTAAACACGTATTCAAAGAAGTATTGAAATGACAATACAGTTAGAATGATGAACCGAGCCTTGGTGCATGCAATACAAGATGAATGGATGCAAGCATAAGGTATGCAAATTGAAACGTGATGCCCCTAATCTAACCATCAAAAGCGGGTAAATAAAAGAGAGAAAGACGTGGGGTTGGAAGACATACACATTATTACAACATTGATGCCCTTGCGCAAGAGGGTCCTAATGAATGAACTAGCTAAGCTAAACTACCTAAACTAATTATTACAAAATATATGAATAAATAATTAACTACCTCTAAGCTAATTAAATATTACAACAATTAAATAATTAACTATGTTAAGCTAATTATACAACACAAACTAATTTAATTAATCAATCTAAACTAATTAAATAAGTACAAAACAAACTAATTAGCTACAACTAATTAATTAATTACAAAGTCACTAATTAAACTAGTTAACCAAATGACAAATGACTAATTTAAACTAATTAACTAGTCCGGGAAGCGAAGGAGGCCCATGTATGCTCGGTTTCCACCCGAAGAACGTCCACTGTTTGCTCCCGAAAGCCTCTGTTGCACAACCCTTGCACTATTTTTTTTTCTCTTCCAGATCAACTCTGCTCTACTTGACAAGCATTCTGCTCAAAATTCACTAGTGGCTGGCAAGCCAGAAGTGAGGGATTGCTGGCCACTGTTGAGGGGTTGCCAGCCACTGATGGCTTGTCCCTTCTTACTGCAACAAAGGATAAACAAAGCAAAAAGTGGGCATTTCCACAGGTTCTTTGTACTGTGTATCCCTCCTTATCATCGAAACATCTCAAATGAGTGATAGACTTGGTTCCAAAATCATCAATCAAGTAATTTCATTGCATGATGGCCAAAGAACCAAGATGTACAAGTTCAATGAATGCACAAACAAGACCAAAAACCATCATCCTATCATGCATGATCAAGGACACTGGATACCTAGGAAACTTGACACATTTCATCACTTTGAGTATGAAATGCCCCAATTTTCCTTGTGTTCAATTAATGTCCGATTGAACACATCAAAACATAATCAACTCTTTGCACAATTTTAGTTTCCATCTTTGTTTACCCATTTTAATTTACCATTCCATTCTTTGACCGATTAAGTCCATTAGTGAGTAAGTCCTCTAAAAGAGAAGGAAGTGTCAAACAAGGGGTAGTTTAAGGCAAGAAAGAGATGTCATGTCGTTGATAATGAACCCTCAAAAGAGGATTAAACCATTAAACATTGACCTCAATCTCAAGCTTAAACTATCCTAAGGTTGAAACAACCCTCAAAGCAAATGAAAAAGTCAAGAAAGAAGGGATGTTGCAAAGATTAATAGTGCTGAAATTAAGTGAGAAAGACACCAAAACAATGCAATCAACTCAAACAAGTGGTGTTTAAAGGCCTAAAACACCAAGCTTGTGAGGACACTTACACTACAAGCATGCAAAGCAAGACTCAAATGCACTAAATAGCCAAAAATAAATGAAAAACAGTCTTAAATAAAGCCTAAAACATGCTGGAATTAAGCTATAAATGGCTAGAAAAATAAGCTAACATATAGAGCTAACTAGGCTAGCAAACAAGGCACAAGGAGGGGAGGCTAACCCCTCCAAATTTGGACTTCAAAACATGATTTTCACCACTGAAAATATTCTGAAATTCAGTGCTCAAAGGCCTAAAAAAGATGATTGGAAAGTGGGAAACAAATGTGGAAAGGCCTTACCAACAAGGAATAAAGAAGGGTGAGTCACCCTCTAACCTTAAATGGCCTAAAACCAGCAATTTCAGCCCACAAAAACAGAGTTTTTTTATAGCCCAAAATCAGTGGGAAAAAGGTAGAAAAACAAGTTAAAAAGGGAAGTATTATACCTCTTGAAGCAAAAATCAACTTTAGGAAACAATTTAAGCCAAAACCACCTTCTAGAGCTCCAAGAAGGCCTCAAGGAACCTCAGCTCAAATATGATCAACTTTGGTTATGGAGGTGTAGGCAAAAGTGTGGTATATGTAGACTAATGTGAACAAATTTGCAAGAGAGACAGAGAGATTTTTGCTCCAAAAATTCCAACCCTCAAAAATGAGGGAGGAGACCCTCTATATATAGAAAAACATGCATTTGGCTGAGATATATCCCTACATACACATGTAGGAAGATGAAGCCCATTGTGCCAACAACTGAAACAACTGTCAACAAATATCTGAAAAAAGACACTGATAACCGGCAGGGCACACCATTGGCCGGCAGGGCACAATTGGTGGCTGACAGCCCACCAGAGGGGGCCTGCAGGTCCCAGGGTCTTGAAGTTTGAAGCACTAGAGTTTCGGTCCAAAACAAGGCATAGCATGGTTAGGAGTTAAAGGCTTGAAGACAGGGTGTTCCGTCGAGGACTTCGGGCACTAAAACGAGCACATGCAATCATAATCATCGAGTATACAAGCGATGACGTCCAAGTCTTGAGGACGGTCAAAAATGGAGTGTCTACACATAATCAATCTGACCTAGAAGTTTATAAAAATGAAACCGCCAACGTTCTTGGATGGGATTAAACCATTGAAAGATGAGACATGGTTACTCGAAATGGAAAAGGTATATGAAGTCTTTCCCTACTCCTAGACTCAGAAGGTGCTCTTGGCCACCTATACCTTAAAGGATAAAGCTCGAAGGTGGTGGTTGTTAATTTGAAATGATAATGGGAACATGACATGGACTCAATTCAAGGAAATCTTCTACGACAAGTATTTCCCTCAATGTTTTTGTGACCGAAAAGTTTCTGAATTCCAAAAACTCAAACAAGGCAACATGTCATTAGCAAAGTATGAGGCCAAGTTCACTGAATTAGCCAGGTTTGCTTCACACATAGTGGATACCGATTATAAAAAGGCACAAAAAATTGAAGGAGACTTGACTTTGGAAGTGTTTGACCGGGTTAGCGTCTTGAAGTTGCCTATTTGCATGGAAGTATTAGACAGAGCATTGATGGCGGAAGCTACTTTAGCAGTTATGAAGGAAAGCAAGGCCCCAACAATAACATAATGGAGAGGTAAGAGGTTGGGAAACAAGTTTAGAAAGGGCAACTCCTTTGGAACCAAGAAGCAAAACACGGGATCCTCCAGTAGCTCTAGTCAGAGTAGTGGGCCTATACCAATTTGTCCGGATTGTGGAAGGAAACATAAGGATGTCTGTTATCAAGCAACGGGTACCTGTTTCAAATATGAGAACCCGAATATAAAAATTAAATAAATAATTAAATAATAATTATTTTTCAAACCTCGAATATTTTACTTGTAAATCTTAAGGTACAAATTAAATATTGCTGAGCAATCTTTTAATTAATTTTAAACTATAAATAAATTTTTATGGAAGTCCACAATTTTAAAAACTATTGATAATAATCTTAATAGTAGTAACAATAATAATAATAATTTTACAATCTCAAATATTCTGATGGTGAATCCTAAAGTACAAATTAAATATTGTTAAAGGGTATTTTAATTAATTGTAAACACATAATATTAAAAGTTAATAATAATAATAATAATAATAATAATAATAATATTTAAGTTGGGCAGTTGGTTATATATATTTAGGAAAGGTAAACCCAAAAGGTTTTGTGTTTATAATTTTGATCAACCCTAGGTCTCCTAACAGCAGCCGTGAGAGTGAGATAGGGAGAGAGAGAAACAGAGAAAAGGAGGAGGAGAATCATTGGTGAAAAAGTCAAAGGAGGGGAAGGAACTCTCATAAATAGGTAAATATTTTATGTATTACTTCATGTAAGTTGGTGTGTTTCAGCCGTAGACTTTGGGAGATGTAGATGGTGCCAAAGATAGGAGCATATTCATCTTTTATTTAATATATTCACTATTGTTGCTGTTTGTTACAGGCTACAACCATGAATAGAGGTGTAGGAAATATATCAAATTAATAAATTTTATAATAAAATTTTTACAGTAACTATATTAAATATTGAACCCCATATTAGAATTTTCTCATAATTTTTTGGGAGTCAAAATCCATATAAATTGATGTTTTCAAATCTATCCAGGAAACCAGTACGAAATAGTAACTTTGGAAGTGTTGTTCTCTTTGGGTATAAATCCGAAAATTATCAAATCAGTGTCATTAGAACCGGTTACGAGTCTAGTTTCTTACATTTTTGGCCTTGCATTGATTTCTCATGTATATTAAGAGAACCATTAATTTCTTTAAGGTGCTGCAGAAAATAACCTGTTTGGATATAATTAATTGTAAATAATTATTTTGATAAGAAAATCAAGTGAAACCAATTGGGTTTGAAACTTAGGATATAGTAGTTGATATCTGGAGGGTTTTGGAATTTTTTGAATAGCGTGGAGTGGGTTTTGTAATTTTCAAAGTTAGCAAATAGATTGGGAAGGCTTGTTTAAAATTATGTTTTATCTTAAAGTTACTTTTAATTAAGTTTCGATTTGAACCCATGTCTTGGGTGATTTTAGATCTTGAAGAACATGAGTTTAGGTAATATTTAAGAGTAACGGTGAGTTGGGTTGAGCCGTGTTAGTGCGCTTTAGTTTGAGATTACTTTGTTTCTTATTCTTTAGTATTTTTAAATTAGTAGTGACGTGTAGTTTTCATACTTGGTTCAGGGCACTAGTTAGACTTTTATACTCTATTCGAGGATTACATTATTTCATTTCCAGGTGAGTAGTTTCATGCTACATATTTTAATAAATGTTTCCCTACCCTAAACTGTTGAAAAATTTAATTGTTGTTTCAGGACTAAACTATTTTGATAAATTATTATATTATCGATGGAATAAAATTATTTCTGAAACATGTGTAAACTTGGCATTCTGTAAACTATTTGTTTTGGTCTCATGTTTATAATGGTGAACTACCATATTTTGCGAAACTGATGTGTATTGATTATTGGGACCATCTGTATATTTTAGTCCAAGGAAATTATTCCACTATGTGTAGTGACTCTGGCCACTAGGGAACAAATTCGGGTTGGGTCATGATGACTCTAGTGCTCAACGATTGTAAGGAAAAGACCTAGGTTAAGCTAGGTGACCTTCAATCAGATCGTCTTAGAGAAAAGGCCCAGGTTGCCATCCTGAGGATGACTCTTAGTTCGGTATTGGATCCAACGAGGCTTATAGCCTTGAGAACTGTGTGGCATGTTACTTGTTATTTGTTGGTACCCAGAAAATTATTGGTGTTCATATTGTAATCTATTTTAAGTGGAAAATGTCATTTATCATGTTCTTGAGAGACATGAGTATTTTAACTATTGAACTGTGGAACCTTCTTTTTGAAACAGATTCTCTTTACCAAACTGTATGCCAATCTAGTTTCTGTGATATATGTCTTATTTTAGAATTGATCCCTATTTTCAAAACTGTATATACTATCCATGTTGCTACTCACTGAGCTATCAGCTGACTTAGTTGTTTACCATTTCTAGGTGTTAGAAGGACTTAGAGTGGACTCATGGCGTAGCGCAGACTCAATTACATGGACCTCTAGGACATTCATTTATTTTGTTTTAGACTGTTATGTCAAGTTTGTGCATATTTATATTTATTTTTATTGAGGTTCATTTAGGATTATTTTGATATGTAGATTGTTTATATCCCATAAGTTTGGATGGTATTGATTATGGTTGGTTTTGCCGTTTATACTTGTGGCATGACACTGAATTGAGTTTTGGTTATTTATTAATGGACTATTTTATAGTTATTCAATGTGTATGGATTCATATTTAGGCTAGCGTATGCCTTGGGCTAAGGCCCTGTGGGCCACGACCGGTCATACCCGAGTTTGAGGTGTGACAAATGTGGTAAAACTGGCCGCATAATGAGAGATTGTCCAGTCCAATTCGAGAATGCCAATTGCCTCGTAGCAAGTTCAACCGGATCTGTTTCCGTAAGAACAAATGCCAGAACTAATGCCAGGGGTAACACCGAGAATGAAACGCTAAGACAAGGGAGACTGTTCACACTGGTGCCAGTGGATGTACAAAACACTGAGTCTATGGTGTCATGTATAATTTCCATCTATGCCCAAACTGCATATGTTTTGATAGATTCTGGTTCTATCCACTCATTTGTATCGCATGTTTTTTCTCGAAAATTAATTAAACCTTTGGAACCTATAAACTGTTTATTATCTGTGTCTACACCATCTGGAGGTTCTATAATATGTGCTTATGTTTATCCGGCATGTGATATTATGATTGGTGATATGACATTGTATGTTGATTTGCTGCCTTTGAGCATTGACCATTTTGACTGTATAATGGGAATGGATTGGTTGACGAAGTATTGTGCAACTATTGATTATATGAATAAAACTGTTGTGTTTCGACCACCTGGCATGCCTAAGTTTGTATTTGTTGGGAATAGGGTAATTCCTCCACCGTATTTGATCTTTTTTGTGAAAGCTAGGAAACTATTACAAAAAGGGTGCCGAGGTTACTTATGTTGCGTGTTGACTATGACTTCTGATAGTCCTATGGTAGAGAACATCTCTGTAGTTAATGAATTTCCTAATGTATTTCCAAATGAATTGCCCGAAGATTTAATTGATAGGGAAATTGAGTTTACTATTGATGTTGTACCCGAAACACAACCAATTTTCAAAACTCCATATAGAATGTCGACTTCTAAACTGAAAGAATTGAAAACTCAACTTCAGGAACTATTAAATAAGAAATTTATTCGCCCGAGCACTTCACCTTGGGGTGCTCCAGTTTTGTTTGTGAAAAAAGAAAGATGGGTCCTTAAGGTTATGTATAGATTACCGGGAATTGAATAGAGTAACTATCAAGAACAAATATCCATTGTCCTGAATAGATGATTTGTTTGACCAACTCTAGGGAGCCCAAGTCTTTTCAAAAATTGACCTTAGATCCGGACTCCACCAATTGAAAGTTAAAGTAGAAGACATAGAGAAAACCACCTTCTGAACTAGATATGGGCACTATGAGTTTCTGGTGATGCCGTTTGGGATAACTAATGCACCTATAGCTTTTATGGACCTAATAAATAGGTAGTTTAAACAATTTCTTGATCAGTTTGTTGTTGTGTTTATTGATGATACTTTGATTTATTCCAAAAACAGGGTAGAACATGAAAATCATCTGAGAATTATGTTACAGGCCCTGAGAGAAAGAAAACTTTATGCAAAATTTTCCAAATACGAATTCTGGCTTGATTGTGTGACTTTTTTGGGCCATATGATCAATAAGGACGGCATATCAGTCGACCCACAAAAGATTGAAGCAATTGTAGACATGACAAGACCGATGAATGTATCTAAAGTTAGAAGTTTTCTGCGGCTTGTCGGCTACTATAAAAGATTTGTGAAAGACTTCTCCAAACTTGCCATGCCATTGACGCAGTTGATACGGAAAATTTGCCATTTGATTGGAATAATCAAAAAGAATCTGCCTTTCAAGAGTTGAAAGCCAGGTTAGTAACTGCACCAATTTTGACTTTGCCTAATGGTATTGATGGGTTTTAAATTTACAATGACGCTTCATATAAATGGTTGGCATGTGTACTAATGCAAAATAGTAAGGTGATTGTTTATGCTTCTCGGCAACTCCGCCTACATGAAAAGAACTATCCAACGCACAACCTTGAACTAGTAACTATAGTGTTTGCTTTGAAAATTTGGCGACACTATCTGTATGGTGTGACTTGTGAGGTGTATACCAATCATAAAAACCTGAAATATTTCTTCACCCAAAATGAATTGAACATGAGACAGAGAAGATGGTTAGAATTAATCAAAGATTATGACTTGTAAATCCTGTATCATCCGGGAAAGGAAAATACCATTGCCAATGCTCTAAGCCGGAAATCAATTGGGAATTTGTCATGTTTACTCACCGGTCAGAAAGAATTGTTATGTGACTTGGAAAGAAATGAGATTAAAATTGTGTTGCGAGAACAAGGTGGAGTCTTAGCCATCATTTCTGCCCAACCTGCCATACTTGAAGAAATTAAAGAAAAGCAAATGCAGGATGAATTTTTTAAAAAGATTGTTGATGAAATTGACTCAAAACCGAGGCCAGGATTTGTGTTTGACAACAATGTGTTGAAGTTTCAGAATTGACTTTGTGTACCGGATTATCTGGATTTGAGAAAACGTGTTATGACCAAAACTCACAATTTAAAGTTTGTTATGCACCCAGGAAACACGAAGATGTACAAGGATTTGAAAGAAAATTTCTAGTGGCCTAGAATGAAGAAAAGCATTACTGATTTTGTGGCTAGATACTTGCATTGCCAACAAGTAAAAGTCGAACATCAACAACTTGCTGGATTGTTATAGTTGCTTCCAATATCGAAATGGAAATGGGAGCACATTACTATGGACTTCATTGTGGGATTGCCTCGCTCTTCTCAAGGTATGGATTCTATTTGGGTCATTGTAGATCATTTAACTAAATCTGCCTACTTTTTGCCTGTCAAATCTTTGTGTAATACGAATAAATTAGCTAACATCTATGTAAATGAGATAGTAAGATTGCACGGTATGCCAGTATCTATTGTGTCTAACAGAGATCCTAAGTTCACTTCAAGATTTTGGTAGAGTCTATAGTAAGCTTTGAGAACTGAGTTAAAACTAAGCAGTGCTGATCATCCACAGACAGATGGCCAATCAAAACGAACTATCCAAACCCTAGAAGATATGCTTAGAATGTGTGTATTAGATTTTCAAGGGCATTGGGAGACTTATCTACCTTTGGCTGAGTTTGTGTATAACAACAGTTATCATTCAAGTATTAGTATGGCTCCTTATGAAGTGTTGTATGGTAGGAAATACTGATCTCCGATTTACTGGACCGAAGTAGGTGATAGACCTTTGTTAGGACCGAAACTTGTGCAAGAAACCACTGAAAACGTGAAATTGATTCAACAACGACTGAAAACTGCATAAAGTCGCCAAAAGAGTTATGCGGATGTTCGAAGAAGAGACAGGAAATATGACGTTGGGGATCATGTGTTTATTAAAGTAACTCTTATGAAAGGGAAAACTCAGTTTGGTGTAAAGGGCAAGTTAGCACCAAGATATGTTGGGTCATAAGAGATTTTAGAAAAAATCAACACGATGACGTATCGGGTAGCTTCACCGCCAGTCATGGACCATATGCGCAATGTTTTTCATGTCTCAATGCTGCAAGGATATTTAAGAGATCCGTTCCACATGATTGAACTAACTCATGTGCTCTTGAAAGATGATTATACGTACAAAGATAGGCCAATTCAAATTGTGAATCGCTGAATCAAAAGATTGAGGAACAAAGAAATATAGTTGGTAAAAGTTAATTGGCAAAACCATGGAGGGACCTATGCAACCTGGGAGACAGATGAAGATATGATGAGAAGATACCCTGATTTGTTTCCTTTGGACCCGATATTCTTCTAAAATGAAGGTAATTTGAGTTTGGAGGACCAAACTCTTTAAGGGGGGAAGACTGTAACAACCCTGACCTAGGATTAGACGATAAACCATGATTAATTATGTCTAATGGGCAATTAAGATGAAATTCTGAATTACTTGCATGTGTGTTGCAGCATTTGTATTTGTATTTCTATCTGTTTATCATAGGAATATCTATTTGAGATTCTGTTATATTTTGCGAATTAAAAGCCTTATTGACATCCGATCATAAAATTGACTTAGTATATGTGTTATGTGAAATTTTTAGAATTTTAGGATATATTTAATTAAAATTCGAATCGGAACAATTAAATTACTATAAATAATGCCCATTTGATTAGCTTAAGCCAAGTTTAATTAAACTAAACTAAGTGGGCCTATATAAGGCCCAAATAGCCTCTATAAGCTATTTTTTTTATCATCCTTGTACTCACCAAACGTGGAAGAGAGAGAGACCTAGGAGAAGTTGAGTTCAAAGCTTGAGTCTTGTAAAGATTTGGAGGATTTGACTTGGAAACTCAAACAATTAGCCAACTAGAGTTCAAGTAAGCATCTAAGGTGAGCATTCAAGCCTCTAGTCTTGTAATTTAATTGGTTAGTGTTTGCATTCAAAGAAATTAGGCCATGAGATGCATGAATTGAACTAAGGAAGTAGTAATGAAGAGCATCTCATGCATGCATGTGCATTTCATGGAGTTTTTGGGGTTGTTTCCAAAGATTTCCTCTCATGCATGTGGTAATTCTGGCATGCTTTTAAGAATTCATGACATTTCTCACCTTTGGACCTTATTTGATTATGTTTTGAAAGCTTTGAACCCCAGTCAATACATGCATGGTTTGTATACACATAATTCAAGTTAAATTTGATGAATCCACTTGTTTTTTAGCCTTGATTTTGAGTAATGATTCTTAATTCATGATGTTTTCCAAGTTTACAAGTGATTTCTTAAGTTTTTGGCCCAAAGGAACATGGTTTATAGCTTTAAATTCGAGTTTTGAACTTGGAAGTGCAATCTAGAAATTCTAAAATTCTGCTCTCCGCTCGAGCGACAGAACCTGCGCTCGAGCGACCATTCTTTCTTTGACACTGCCGCTCGAGCGACAAATAGTTGGCTTGCGCGTAAAATTCATGCTCCCAGAAGTTTACCATTTTTGTAAACCGCTCGAGCGACAAGAGTTACGCTCGAGTGAAGACCTCAGTCTCACGCTCAAGTGACTATCGAGCATGCGTCGAGCGAAAAAATCAAGCAACTAGTACTTTTACAAAGTTTACAAACCACTCGAGTGAAGGAAGTTGCGCTCGAGCGACCACTCACATGTTTAGACGTCCACTTGAGCAAAGAAAATTGCGCACGAGCGAGACCCTTGTATCCATCATATTTGACTAAGTGTTTTTAACTGCATTTTAACATCCTTATTGCATCCTAGGCATTCTTAAGCTACGATTAAGGCATAATAATGAGAATAAGATTTAGAAACACACTAAGAACGAAACGTAATGAGTTTAGTATATTTTGAGCATGTGTTTCAATGTGTATCTGCTATGTGTTTGTGTAGGTCACGCGCCATAGATTATCTAAATCGCCCGCTTTCTCTATTTTGCTATCCGAGTCATCTGTAAGTAATAACTCTGTAAAGTTATATATAACTTTAATTATTTTCTGATGATATGAAATGATTAGTTTTCTGAAATGCTATGTTTTGTATAAATGAATGATTGTCCAAGTTTCTTAAATGTATTCATGGCATCATATGATATGCGTCCCTCTACGGGTCATTTGAATGCCTTTATGGCTGTTCGTTTATGGGTTATCGGAAACGTCTCTGTGCACATAAGTCATCAAAACGTCTTATAGTTGTCCCTCTTTATGGGTTATCGGAATGCCTTCACAGCCGTCCCTTCATAGGTTGTTGGATTTGTTAACGCTAATAGATGTACCATGTACTATCAGGTGAAATGTATGAACTGTGAAGACGAATATGATTATGTATACAAATCTATTTCTGCTTTGACATCTGATCATGTACAAGACTCTGTTTTTGTATGGACATCATTCAGTAAAACCTTTACTCTGTTATTATTTATTGGGCTTCTGCTCACTATTTATATTATGCATGTAGGTGAGCATGCGCGTGACTAGGCCTAAGCTGCTGGCTGGAGTCTCTGTTTTGTCAGCCAGCTATTGTGCCTCCCGAGGATGTTCTATTTTGTGATCAACTCAAGTTTATGTGGCACATTATGAACAAGTTTCTTTTGACTATTGTATCTGTATTTTGGGCTAGTCCCCTTGACTTTATTTGTGTATATGGGTGACGTAAGACTACTATATTTATGACGTTACAGTTGTATATATGTAAGTTTTATTTTGACAATTTATATCCCATATATGTCAACACACAGCTCTATGGACTCTGTATGTTTTATATATTGCTTCTGTAGCCTCTTATTATATGTTAATTTGTTCAAAGGCCCTTGGTAATCCCAGGATTACTAGCCGGTTACGGCACTAAACCTATAAAGCCGGGTTTGGGTCGTGACAAGTCCTAACCCTGAATTTATAGCACGTGACAACAACAAAGATATGAAATAGAAGTTAAACAGAAAATAAAAATGCCCTGAAAGCTACAACTTTCTAAGACTATACTTGGTTACATCAAAATGGATTTAAATCTAATACAAATAAAGCCCTAGGCTTGTACAAAATAATATCAACAAGTAAACAAAATCAAACTCTTGTTCCAATCCTCCCAAGCTAT
The DNA here is from genome assembly GCF_055761805.1 of Camellia sinensis. Taxonomy (NCBI): domain Eukaryota; kingdom Viridiplantae; phylum Streptophyta; class Magnoliopsida; order Ericales; family Theaceae; genus Camellia; species Camellia sinensis. Next base: position 25,103,837 of record NC_138969.1, on the reverse strand, counting down.
TGCCGTGGCGAAGGCATCTCACCAACACCTGAAAATGATTTTCCTATATAGGGTGAGCCAAAGCCCAGTAGAAATAATCCAACACTAAATATGTATCTTAACAAAGGTATAAGGTTTTATGCATATGCAATGCCTATATCAAAACATTTTACATATTCATTTCCAAAAATCATGCCACGCTCAGTTTATATCACAATTCTCAATTCATATCCTTTACAATAGAAAGCAAAGGGGAAATTCTTAAGCCGATACAACCTTTCACGGATATTTCGTCCGCAGAAAACCGTCAAACGGTACCCATATAAACGTAGTCTATATAAGTACTACTATTGCCATTTTACGGAGATTTCATCCACGAGAATCGGCACCCATGTATACGTTCATTTTTCGGGACTTTCATCCTGGACACACAGGCCAACTTAATTTTGGTGATACACACATCTTTTCCACTTTCATCCATTTTTCTCAAAATCATATACATTTGCAATGTATTAAGTGAACAACAATGTTCAATGCATATGGATGAGAGAATAGTTTTAATTCACCTAATCCTAATGCAATTTCTACAACAATCATAGCTACCCTCCACCGATAGCCCAAAACAGATATTTCTAAACATATGTAAAATCTCTAATGTAGATAGACTTTCCAAATTTTAAGATATGAATAATAATACATATCCAACTCCACCATCCATATCAATATCCATCTAATTTCACATTTCCAACATCAATTTCATTTATTTATATAAAATAAATATTTGAGACATTTAGGACAAAACCCCATTTTCTTCCAAAATTCATTCCAAGTAACAAAATCACTAATTTTATCACAATTCAACCTCACTTCCAATTCCCCAACCATTTTTAATGCATCCATTTGAAAACCCCTATTTTGATTTTAAACCAAAACCCGAGGTTTGTTCAAAATCCTCCAAAATCACAAGATTGTTTTATAAAAACAAATAGCTAAGTTAAAAATCATAAAAGAGTGTAGAGAATCCCTACCTCAAAGTTAGAAAGCGAGATACACACGGATGAAACTCTGATGAAGCCGAAACCCAACTCTATTTAGATGAAAATAAAGCTTTAGGTGAGCTCCACTGTAACAACTTCGATCTGTGATTAGCCTATAACCTATGATCAAGAATTCCTAAAAAGTAATTAAGAAAATTTTCTAAATTAATTACACATGTATTGCATTATTTATGTTTATATCTGCTTGCTGTAAAAAGATATGCCTGTGTTTCTATTTCTTAATGCGGATTGAAGGCCTTATCGGCATCTGATCACAGAATTGACTTGGTTTATATATTGTTTGGAATTTTTAGAACATTATGGTAGGTTCAATTGAAATTTGATTCGGAACCAAATAATTAGAATAAAATAATGCAAATTTATTTACATTAAGCCAAGCTTAATTAAGTCCACTAATTAAGCCTACATAAGGCTTATCTACACTAGAGCTTTCTTTGTTCATCATTTCTTAAGATAAAAACGTGAGAGGGGGAGAATTAAAGTGAAAGAATTGAATTCAAGAAAGAAATGAGGATTTATTAGAGAATCAAAGAACAATTGGAGAAATTGAGCAAGAACTTGCTAGAATTCAAGGAATTGAGAACCTTAGGTATGAAATTCAATCTTTAAGCTTCATATTTGACTCATTCATGCATGAATTCTAGAGAAGTAAGTAGATTAATATGAGAATTAAGTTTAGCTTGGAGAATTATAACTCAATTCCTACATGCATGCACATTTCATAGCATTTTGGGTTGTTTTCTAAAGGATTTCCACATGCATAGTGTAATCTTGGTCTTGTCATAATAATTTAACATGTTTTTGAACTAAACATCTCATTTGATCATGATCTAGAGGCCTTGAGTTCAATTTATTACATGCAAGTTATATTTTCTATGTTTCAAGTTTTGTTTTATACAATTGGTAAAACTTTTGGGCTTGATTTTGTAAAATGGTTTGTAATTCATCATAAACTATGAGTTTCTTAATGTTTTACTAAGTTTTGGCCCAAAAGGATGTGTTTTGAAGCTTTGAAATTGAGTTTTGAACTTAAATCAGCAATCTGAAAATTTCAGAATTTGCACCCTCTGCTCGAGCGGTGGAGTCTGCGCTTAAGCGGAGAATGCAAGTTCCCAGTACTTTTGCAGGTTTAGGGATTGGCTCGAGTAGCAGAACCTGTGCTCGAACGACCACCCTTATTTTTTTGATCCTCTTGAACGATCGAAGTTGAGCTCGAGCATAAATTGAGAGCTCCCAAAAGTTTACAGACTTTTACAGACCGCTCGAGCGTAGGAAGTGGCACTAGAGCAGAGACCCTGTTTCCCAGTCTTACGCTCGAGCGGTGGTAACGTCTGTCGAGCAGAAAAATGATGCAACCCGTACTTTTGTAGACTTTGCGGACTGCTCGAGCGACAGAAGTTGCGCTCGAGCGGACTGCCCTGCTTTTGAAAATTTGACTGAGTGTTTCAGGTTACATTTTGGTATCCTCATTACATCTTAGGCATTCCTAAGCCCTAATTAAGACATAATAATGAGGATAAAGATTAGAAACACACCCAGGCAAGAAAGAAATAAATTAAATGAATTCTGAGCGTATGTTTCAATGTGTATCCGTTTTGTGTTCGTGTAGGTCACGCGCCGTAGGCTATCTAGTTATCTGCTCTGTTTGTCTGCTTTATCTGCTCTTTTTGTCTGCTATTGAAGCCAATTGTGAATAATAACTCTATAAAGTTATGTTTAACTTTAATTATTTTCTGATAATATGAAATGATTTGTTTTCTGAAATGCTATTTTCTGTATGGATGAATGATTGTCCAATATTTCTGAAATGTATTCGTGGAATCATTAGCTTCAGATGACACCTGTTATCTATTCTGTTACGTCTCAATTATGGGCCAACTGAACGTCTCATGAGCCAACTGTTATGGATCCTTCTGTATACGTCCCATTTATGGGCTAACTGTACATCTCATGAGCCAACTGTATCGTCTCCGTGCACGTGAGTTAATTGTATGCCTTTATGGCCGTCCTTTTATGGGTCAACTATTTATATTGGTGCTAATGGATGTACCACGTATGATTGACTGTAAATTCTGATTATCAATATGATTCTGATTCCATTTCTGTTATGAATACTGATTTCTAAATAAGAATATGAATCCACTTTTGATATAAGCTGAATTCTGTTTTCTGTATTTGTCATAGACAACATTCATTAAATTCTTTACGCTATTATTATTCACTGGGCTCCAGCTCATTCTATTATTTATGTATGTAGGTGACCAGACGCGTGGCCCGGCTCAGAGTTGATTGCTTGGAGTAGGGGTGTACAAGGTCCGGATTGGTTCGATTCTGAGAAAATCCAAGAACCGAACCGATCCTAACGGTTCTGTGATTTTGAGAACCAGACCAGACCGTTACACTTGTAAAACCGGACCAGAACCAAACCGAAAAAACGGTTCGATTTCGGTTTGGTTTACGGCTCCAAAAATTTCTATTTACAATAATAAATTGTTAATATTAGCAAAATAATTTCTCAAACTAATTACATTTAACTCATGATAAAAACTAATAATAATAAGGCATTACTTAATATTACGTATATATACCATCGTAATATCATTAAAATTATAAAAAACTAATTAATAAAAATAAAACTTGATATTATATATATATCTTTTAAAATTCGGTTCGGTTCGGTTCGAACCGCGATTTTTTCATAAAATCCATTAACCGAACCGTTTTTACGGTTCTCATATTTCTTAATCCGAAACCGAACCAATTCTTAATAGAACCGAACTAAACCGTATGATTCGGTCTAGTTCGGTCCGGATTACCGGTTTGAACGGATTTTTGAACAGCCCTAGCTTGGAGTTTCGTTTTGTCGGCCAACCTTTGTTTTCCTTTACTGAATCTGAACAAGTTTCTGTTTGTCTGTATATTGGGCTAAGTCTCATTTTGGTATATCTATACATGTGGGTGACGTAAGGTTAATGTAAATATGACGTCACATGTGTGTATATAAAGTTTTAAATTTTCGTTCCATGTATGTCTGTACAGTTCAATGGACTTTGTATGTTTTGTATATCTGCTTCCGCAATCCTTTTTTTATGTGATAATCTGTTCTGAGACCTTTGGTAATCCAACGATTACTAGCCGGTTACAACCCAAAACCTATATTTGGGTCGTGACATCCACCTTTTTAACAAAGGGAGTAGAGTGGAGAAATGGATAGATCTTGGTGCATTTGTAGAGAGAGTGTGTGAACTTAGGGTTTTGAAATGTTTTAGAGAGATAGAAAGAGATGAAAAAGTGATGTAAAATGACCTGTTTACGAATTGATATACGCACAGTTCACTCATGCGCAAGATGTGTCGCTCGAGCGACCAGACACAATAAGTTGTTTCATTTGAGCGCAAAGCGCAAAATACACACTCCCAGTAGTTTTACAGATAGAGGTCATCGCTCGAGTACAAGAAGCTTCTCTCGAGCGAAGAATACAAACTCCCAATATTTTTACAAACCTGCAAAAGTACTGGAGTTTCACAAAGACCACTCGAGCGCAAAAAGTGTCGCTCAAGCAAAGGAACAAAAATCTGGGCAACACAAGTTTGAAAAACAAGCCACCAACTTGTTCCAAACATAATCAACACAACCCAATAGCCAAATTCAATGAGGGAAAAGAGAAATAAGACGTAAACAACCATACAAAACAATGAAACCCGAATCCAGAATATAAAATGGGTCGGGTCTTAAACCAGAATCACTATAAAACCAGCTAGCAGAGCCTTATATTCTGACTCATTGTTGGAAGTCTTCCATCCCAATCTAATGGCTTGCTCCCAAAAAAATCCTTCTAGTGAAATGAGAACCACTCGTACTCTAGAATCTTTTTGGTTGGAGGATCCATCAACAAATAGCTGCCAGATATTACCTGTAACGCCCCGAAATAATTAACATGTACCCATCTCATAGCAATGCTACAGTTGTTCAACAGTCTTATAACATCTATGCATTTTATCTTTGATCGTTACAAAAGATGGCATGTAATATATATTTACAAATCCTAGATTCTGAATCTATAGCATATGGCAGGGATACAAGAGTTAAAAGGAAAATGAAATCAAATAAAGAAATGCCCTAATGGCTACAACTTTCCAAGACGATACTTGGTTACAACAAAATGAGTTTAAACTCAATACAGGTAAAGCCCTAGGCTTAGACAAAATAATTACATAGAGAAACCCAAAAAGGAAGCCTTAAGCTCCGAGTCCTTCCAAGCTATGTCTTTAGTGGAGGCATATCATCAGTACCTGAAAGTTGTTTTTCACATAGGGTGAGTCAAAGCCCAGTAGATATATTCTAACACAGTATATGAAACTTAACAAAATCATAAGGTGAATGCACATACATGCCATTTGAAAAATATTTTTCTTTTTCCATCTCAAAACAATACAATACCAGGTTATAAATCAGTTCATGAAAATAATCTTTTTATACAGAAAACAGGGCAGTGGATACAAAGCACTGGGAATCTCTAGGTACGTGTCTACAGTAGGCTATACAAGCACTACCAAAGCCATTTTATTGGTACTAACTGGAAGGATCAATACCTAATCGCACCGATTTTTGAACTTTCACCAAGGATACACAGGCTAACATCATAATCACAACCACACCTCATTACCAGATCTACCAAGGTATTCACCCATTTTTCTCAAAATTAATATATTTACAATATTTAATGCGTAATGATGCTCAATGCACAATAAATGAGAAATTAGTTTCAATTCAACCTAATCCACATGCAATGTCTACAACAATCATGATATCCTCCACCGATAGTCCAAAATAGATATTTCTATTCAATAGATAATTTCCAATCAAAAGATACAATTTCAATAATTACAATGGAAGTGATACTACATATCTAACTCCACCATCATCATCGACATAACCATTGTTCCAATTTCATAAAACCATCATAATTTTCCATTTTTCCTTCACAGTTTCAAATATTCAAAATCTAGGGCAAAACCCCATTTTCTTACAAAATCAATGTTAAGCAAAGATTTCCATCATTTCCACACAACTCACTCACAAACACATTCCCACAACCATTTTCAAGAATCAATTTGGAAAACCCCTCTTTTGATTTCAAACCAAATCCTAGGTTTTCTCAAAATATCCCCAAATCATTAACCTCTTTCAAAGAGCAAATAACTTAGCTAAAAATCATATGAAATAGTCAAATAAACCCCTATCTCAAAGTAGAAGACTAAAGGAAACAAGGAGTAGAACTCGATGGAGCTAAAAACACCAACTTCTCCGATTAGAACGAAGCCCTTGACGTGCTCAACGTTTTCTCCAAAGGATTAGGGTGAGGAAATCAATAAATTGGGAGTATTTGGAGCTAGAGTTCAAGAGCTATAGAGATAAGGTAAAGATTTTAGGGTTTTGAAATGTTTAGAGAGAGAGAGAAGTGGAAAAGTGACTGAAAATGGCTTTCTCTTAGACTAATATACGCACAGACCGCTCGAGTGCAAGAATGGTCACTCGAGCAACAGACACAATAAGTGGCACCACTCGAGCCACCAAACCCACCGCTCGAGCGCACAATGACCTCCTCCAAAAGTTCAGACCTACAAAATATTGCTCGGGTGCAAGAAATACCACTCAAGGGAAGATATCAAACTTCTAGTAATTTGCAGACTGTAAAAAACCACTTAAGCACAAGAATGGTCGCTCGAGCGAACAAGCAAAATTCTAGGCAACAACTCCTAGGAAAAGGTAACTTCCTAACCTGTTCCAAACATAACCAAAACTCCCAATAGCCAAACTCAACAAACAATAAGATAAAAATGAACTAAACAACAGTTAAACACACGAGTTCTCAGATCCAAAAAGCAATAAATGGGTTAGGTCAAAACTAGAATTGTTATATTACTAATGAAAATTTTTCATGCCTCAATGGGAGTCTGATAAGTGTTGTGGACTCTAGTTGCTAGGGTCAAGCTCCCTTTGGAGTGGTTGATTGGTCTTGATGTGAATTCAGCAACAAAATATGCTAATACTTGAGCATTAATAATGGTTCATGGCTGGAATTTAATGTCAAATTCCCCCAATTATACTGCCTACTTTGTTGTCCGGCCCAAGAACTCGGCTCGACTGAACACCGACTTGAAAGGATACTCAGTGAGGACAATGATGGTGTGCCATTGGAAGTAGTGAGCAAGCTTCCTAGAGGCGATCAGTATGTCAATTTCTCTAGAACCAAGTATCTGGTTTCAAAATCCAAGAGGGTCTTGCTAATGTAGTATACTGGTTTTTGCTCATTTCCCTCTTCTCTAATCAAGACTACACTCACAGCGTGATCGAAGACAGTCAAATAAAGAAAGAGCTCTTTGTTAGGGATTGGAATAGACAGAAGATGAAGGAAGGAAATATACTTCTTCAATTCTGTAAGTGCTTCAGATCACTGGCCATCCCATTCAAAGTTTGTCTTCTTCCTTAAGAGCCGGAAGAAGGGCCTCATTCAATCGAAGGACTTACTAATGAAACGGTTCAATGCTGCAGCCATGCCAGCGAGCTTTTGGAGTTCCTTGGCCTTCGCAGGCACTTCAATGTCTTAGAGGGCTTTGATCTGGTCGGGGTTAGCTTTGATGCCCTATTTAGTCACCATATATCCCAAAAACTTCCTCGAACTTACCTCGAATGCACACTTCGAGGCATTCAGGCGCTTATGGGTCTTCAGGATTTGAATACGTCCTCTAAGTCTCTCAAATGGTGCTCGGCCAGTTTACTCTTAACCACCATGTCATCTATACAGGCTTTCATGGTCCTGCCTAGCTGGTCCTTGAACATTTTGGTGACCATCCGTTGATAGGTTGCACCGGCGTTCTTAAGCCCGAAAGGCATCGCCTTGTAGCAGTAGGTGCCCCTTAGACTAATGAAGGTTGTCCTGTCTTGGTCAGGGCCGAACATAGGGATCTGATGGTAGCCACTGTAGGCGTCCAAGAAGTTCATCCGTTCATGTCCGGCTATTGCATTAACCAATTGATCTATCTGAGGGAAGGGAAAACTGTTCTTAGGTTAGGGCAGACTTTGTTAAGGCTCATGAAGTCAACGCAGAGTCTCCATTTATTGTTCTTCTTTTTCACCACGATAGTGTTAAACAACCATTTTGGGTATTGCACCTCCCGAATAACCTCTACTGCCAGCAACTTATCCACATCTTGGGTTATTACTTTAGCATACTCTACGGACGACCGTCAATTTTTTTGGACTACGGGCCGAGCTCCTAGGTGGACATTGAGTTGGTGACATACAAACTCAGGGTTTAACCCAAGAATCTCATAAGCGAACCAGGAAAACACTTTGATATTCTTGCTGAGTAAGGTTAGCAACTGTTCCTTCTCGTCGGTTGTAGACACCCCATTTTTGACCGACCTTAAGACTCAGACGTCATCAATTGAGTGCTTGGTGTTTGCGCATGTTGTGCTCGTTTTGAGGTTTTGAAGTTTCGGCTGAGAGCCTTACCCTCGGACCTCGGGACCCTTTTGTGCTTTGTCTCGGTTTGCGGACCAGGTCTTGCTTTCTCTTCCCGGAGGGAGGGAGAGGTCTCGTAGACCATCTCCCAGTGGCCGTAGGCTACTTTTCGTGGTCGTAGGCCACTTTTCCCGTTTGGAGACCAGTTTCCGATTTTTAGAGCCGTCGGCCGTGCGCCTCGGTTCGGGACCGCTTAACTTTCTCCGTTTGGCACGATTTTTGGAGAGCTTGAACCTTTTGAACCTTCGTTTTAGCTTCTTGAAGAAGCTTGAACCTTTTGAACCCTTGTTTTAGCTTCTTGAGGAAGCTTGAACCTCTTGAACCTTTGCTCTAACTTCTCCAAGAAGCTTGAACCTTTTGCTCTAGCTTCTCCAAGAAACTTGAACCCTCTTGTTTCTCTATAAGAGATGGCCTCCCTCTCCTTTAGAGAGGTTGAAAAAAAATTTGTCTAAGGAAAAGCACATATATCTCTCTATATCTCTACATTCTAGGCTTAGAAAGGGTTTTGTTCTTGGCCTTTAACACCACACCTCATAGCCACACACCTCCACCATTGATCTAAGGTTCTTGGAGGGTCTTGAGATGTCTCAAAGAGCTGGTTTTTGGTCCAAGAAGCTACTGGTTTTGCTGAAGCTACAAGGGTAACACACTATTCCCTCTTTTAGGCTTTATTTTGCTCCATCTTTTAGCCATACTTGAAAGCATATTTGAGCTTTGGTGTAAAATGAAAAAAGTCTTTTTTTGAGGTCCTTTTCATGTTTGTTTAAGGTCACTTTGTTGTTGGGGGTCATCTACCCCCTTGCATGCTTGTTTTGGCCTTGTTTTGTGCCATGCCATAAGGCCTTTGAGCTAGTCTTTTCTTGGCCTTCCTACCACTGAAATCCAGTGGATTTTTAGTGGTGAGAATGTGGTTTTGAGGGCCAAAATCAGAGAGGGGTGACCCTCTCTCTTGTTGTCTTGTTTATTAGCATATTTGGCCTTTCAAAGGAGCCTATATTTTCGCACCTCTAAGCCTTGTTTCAGACCCTTTTTGGTGACTTTTAGGGCCTTCCTAGGCTCTTTCCAGAGTTGGTTATGTCATCTTGGGTGTGCCTCTTGCATGTGTAGAATAATCTTATTCATAGCTTATCAAAGGAGCATGTCATTCTTGCATGTGTTGATCACTTTTCAGTGGGTTTTTGGGCATTATTTGGCATGTCATACCTCTGTCTTTTTCTGGTTTAGTGGCCTCTTGAATACTTCACATACTTGTAGTGTAAACTATGCTCACTAGCTTACATTGCATATTGTCTTGGCCCTTGATTATAGCATATTTTGGCCATGTTCTAAACTGATTTTATTCATGATTTGGGCTGCCTTAGCTCTGTTTTGAGGTCCCATGGTCGAATGATGCTTGCCATGTATGCTTGTAGTGTAATAGCCATGCCTAGCTTTGAGTTTTGAAGCCTGTTGCATGCTTATATTGAGGTTTTTGCATGTTTTAGTATCATTGTGTATGATATTTCAGAGCTTATTCATTCGCCATCTTTCCATGTTTATCACTCTTTAAGCGCATTTGAGAGTTGTGCTTGTATGCCCCGTTCATGAGCCATTGCATGAGCTTCATTTTTGCGCACTTCAAGACATCATCTTAGTCCCTTTCGCCACTGTTTTGGGCCTGCATAGGGATTGTTTGGGTCTAGTTTGGTCATTTGTGCATTGCTTTACATACCTCTAGTGTAATATGCTTCACTAGTTTCGGTATTTGAGCCACCCAACATGCATTGTGTGAGTTGTTTGCATGATTCGGGACCATCTTGTATGCTATTTCAGAGCTAGAACGTGTGCTATTGTATGCCATATTTCATCCTTCCAATGCTCTTGTAGAGTTGTGCTTTGTGCCCTAGACTCGGAGCCATTGCACCTTGCATGTTTGTGCGTGTGTTGTTGCCTCATTTTCATCATGATTGGCCGCTGATTTGAGTGTGGCCGAGGCCCATTCATTTTGGTTAAAGTCCATTTTGCATCGAGTATGCCATTGTAGTTCATAGCATTGCGCATGCCATGTAGTTCATCGCATTGAGTATGCTATTCGATATTCGCATCGTGTATGCTAGTCACATCTTGCCATATTGGTGCATATGTTGTCTTGCATTGAGTATATGAGCATTAGCATTGTGCATTGTGCATTGTGCATTGTGCATTGTGCATTGTGCATGCCATTAGCCTTGTTAGGTTGTCCATGTTGCATTAGTTTTGCTTGCATACATGTATCCCTTGCCTCTTGATCAACCATGATAGAGGTTGGGGCCCCTTATGTGTTGTGTGCATTTCATTTGATATAAACTGCACACTTGGCACCTTTGGCCATCATGCATTGAAATGCGTGATTGGTGGCCCGAGGGTCGAGAACCATACTCCCTTGAGTTCATAACATGATAGGGAGGGCGGTTGTGCAAACATTGTCTTGTAAATACATTACCATGCTCTGTTTGTCCTCTGCTGCAGCAAAATAGCATTCTGCAGGAATAGATGGCCGGTCGGCCATCTGACGTGCCGGTCGGCTACAAATTGTTGACCGAGAGCCTCATATATGGTCGATGACCAGTTCTCCTTGGCCGATGGCCTTATCTCTTGGTCGGTGGACTCTCAGAATATCCCCAAGGTGGTTCAGAAGTATCCTTGAGACTTTTAAAGTTTTCAGAGGTGCAGAGCAGTGTAAACAGAGGCAACATGACATGGCGATGGATTTTCGAGTGAAGCCGAGCATGCATTCATTCGTCCCTCTTCCCGAGATTGTTTTACTGCTTTCAGTAGCTTAATTAATTTGTTTAATTAGTTAAGTGTTGTGTAATAATTAGTTAGCTCGTTAGTTAGTTAATTATTTTATTTGTATTATTTATTCGGACCCTCCGTCGAGAGGGCCAACTGTTGTAATAAGTATGCGTATGTGTGATGCATGTCTTCCAACCCCCACGTCTTTCTCCCTTTTATTTACCAGCTTATGATAGTTAGTTTTAAGGCATGTTTCAATTCGCATCCTTATGCTCGCATGATTGCATCCATTCATCTGTCTTGCATGCATCGGGCTCGGCGCATCATACTAACTGCATTGTATTTCAATTCCGAGTTGAATACATGTTATCTGTAGCACCTCATACGCCATCTTAGAATAGCCGAGCCTATCTTAGTTGCATCTTGCATGTGTTTCATTAGCCATCTTAACATGAACTAGGATCACGCATTGATTACTAACTAGTTTCTGTTTTGGCTTGGAGTACTCGATGAGTGTTTATGCTTTAGCATCCTTGCATGTGTGTGAGTGACTGCCATGATAGCATGCTTACCATGAGGCTAACTGCTTATGTGATATAAACTGCCTGAATGTCTGTGGGTGAAGGTTAGATTACTTGAATTGGGACAATTCATTGAAATCTGCATTTTAGCCTACTTATGAGTAGCAAACTTCAAATCATTTTCCAAACAAACGGATATGCAATGCTTTGTTCCAAATTAGGTGATCTAGTCTATACTTGTTTTGCTGTATGCATCACGTAGTAATTCTAGGCTAATAAATCGGAATAAGAACGCATGTGTTTTCAAAAACAAGATATCATGCTTAGTAGTGGCCGATCTTTGATCGGGCGGGCGGGTGGGGGTGCTCATGAAATGACCTTCCCCAATCGTACTCAAGTTCCCGAGCCGAGGCAACTTTGGTGATGACGGACACGTGGCTTTAGGCACGAGTCAGAATTTCCTAAATTCCCCCAAAATAAAATATTTAGGTGGCGACTCTGTATCTAGCAAAGCAGTCCATGTTTGGCACTTCTTTCTAAAATCAGTTTTTCAAAACGATTTGCCGGATTTGGACTCTTTGGTGATTTATCGATCTTGCATTGCACTTTGCGAGATTAGATTCAAAACTGTGACATCGAGTCCGAACTGTAGTGAGCCCAATGAACAAAACGGGATTCTTCCTAGGACGTTCGGGGACGTCTACATCGGTTAAGAATGAAGTGCCAAGCAAAAAGAACTTGTACGGCTCATTTTCGTCTACCAAGACCGTTTTAAGATCCTCTACCATCTTTTTAGCCGGTACTCTGACAACGTCTTCCAGTACGGGCTGATCAGGTACTTTAACCATTTGGACTTCTTTGCACGCTTATTTAGACTTCATGGCTGCGATGAAAGAATGTTTTGTTGTTACTTGATTGCCTCTAATCTCTTCCACTCCGTACCATGTTAGGAAGCGAACAATCTGGTGATAGGTGGATGGCACTACCTCCATTGCATGACTCCAAGACTGTCCGAGGATTGCATTGTAAAGAGACGGAGTGTTTATTATTAAAAATTCTACAGAGACTACTTTGGATTTTGTTATGACAGGTAAGGTGATCTGACAGAGCAGCTACTCGGTCTGTCCATTGAAGCCAACCAGAGAAGAGGTTACGAGGGTTAGGTGTTGCTCGTTGAGACCCAGTTTCTTGAAAAGGTCATAGTACATAATGTCAACGGCGCTTCCTTGATCGACTAGGACCTGTTTCACATCAAACTTATTTGTCACACCGATAGTGATAATTAATGCATCAATGTAGGGGTATTAGATTCCTTTCAAATCCTTCTTAGCGAACACGATGTCGAACCGAGAGGGCCTTGCTTCCATTTTGGACTTCTTGGACGGATGTCCTACTGACATAACTTGTTGTAGGTGTGTAGCTCTCTGAATCTCGCCACAAAGGGTATTTTCCCTTTGAGGGTCAGTCATCCCATGGATGATGTTGATCACTAGCCTTGGGGCTTGGACTTTTGGTAGAGGGATTGGAGGTTACTCATGTTTCGCCTTAGTCTTCTCAGCATCAATCCATTGATGGAGGTGGCCGACGACGAGTAAGTCTTCTAGGTGCCTCTTTAAGTCCCAGTAGTTCTGCATCTTATGCCCTTTTCTCTCAGTGGTAGGAACACCGCCAATCCTGATTACGCCGAGTAAGGTCCCCCATCATCTTGGGAGACCAAACGAAGTAGGTTTCCCAATTGATTAGCTTTAAGAGCCTATAAATTGGCTCAGTGAACATAGTTATTATGGCTTTATAAGATCTTCTCCTTTCTTTCTCGCTTTCTACGTTGGTCTCTCTATTTCGGCCATATCTCCTTCACTATTCCTCCTTCTTAGGCCATTTGGCCTTAGGTTGCCAAGAGGCCTTGGCTCTGTCATCAACGACCGACACTTGTACAAAAGCAGTGTCATCTTCTACACGGGTTCGCTCCTCTATTTGGGCCCTTAGCTTTTTCAAGTCGAAGGCAAGTCGCTTTGTCAACGACTACCTGAGCTTGTGTGAAGGAGAGAGGCCTTGTTTGAAATATAGCATCGCCAATGGCTCACTATAGACGTCTTCTTCTAAATCACCATATGCTTCCTAGTACCGCTGGGCGTATTCATGCAGAGATTCCTTCTTATCCTTCTGAATATTGAACAATGTGTCCAACCCAGTCAAGATTCGGTTATTAGAAATGAATCATGCTAAGAATGACTCAAAGAGTTAAGCCCAATCATAGATGGATTGAAAAGGGAGTTTGTCGTACCACTCGTGCTCACCAAGGCTAGAGGCAAACACCTTACACATGAATGCGTCATTCTAACTCCAGAGTGACATCATTTGGCGGTTGTGGCTGATGTGAGTTAAGGGATTTGACTTTCCATCTTAGAGGATGAATTTTGATGGACTATACTTCTGGGGAGCTTCCACTACTTCAATCTCAAGGCAATGGAGAAAAGAGACTAGTTAGTCCAGAACACGATGCTCCATCTAATCAACAAACCAATCTAGATGTTCCTTCTCTCTTTCTAGCCACCGCCCCGCCACTTTATTTGACGGTCGATCGTCCCCCCGATTGTCATCCAACCATGTCCTTAAGTCACGCGGTCGCTCGTCACAACAGTGCGGAAGAAGAAGGACTACCGCATGATAACTGACCATCTTCTGTCTTTTGCAGAAGTTTTCTTGGAGATTCTCCAGTCTAGGATTGTCCGTCTTATTGTTGGGCCCCTCGCTATGTACCAGAATTGGCTGGCTACGCTCACCACGAGCAGGTCTTGGGTTGGACTGTTCTCTTCACGAAGGTAGAGGTGGAGTACATCTCCTTTGCTATGACGGCCATCCTCCAGGCCTCTAAGGCTCCTCCTGAGGCACCATCTGCTTCCTTAGCTGAGCGTAGCTCCTCAATCTCCAGACTTATAGAGTCGATGATGCGGTCACAATGGTCCTTTTCAACAAACAGACGTTGAGATGACTAATAGGCGGCGGCATGGCGTCGCTCCATCGGATCAAGGGTCGAACTATCATGTCCATCAGGTCGTCGTTCCCAGTAGGGACAGCCAAACCCTTGTCTTTGGTTCTCTCCATTCCTAGAGTCTTCTCTCTAATCCCAGGTTGCGAGGTTCCTTCAATACGCATTGTCGGAGTTTGTCACAAAGCAATCAGAGAACGATTCCCACGGACGGCGCTAAATATGCGGACTGGTTTCCGTAATAGAGTAAGATAGAACTTTGTAGATGAACCCTGGTGCACCAATGGGTGAAGGCCTACACAAGGAACAGACGGTTAGGCTATCCGATCGAGGTTTGGCCGAAAACCCCTCTGACAGTCGAGTCAGTACTAGAGTTTGGTGGAGAAAATGTAAAAAAGACAAGTGTATATAGAGTGTAAAGAGATCGATCCTTTGTAATGAGAGGTAAGGTTACCTTTTATAGAGAAGGCTTAACTTGCTCATCAAGTTTCTCTCTCTGCCACCTGGCACTTATTTGTTATGCTAAATCACTCTTCATTGGAAGAAACCAAAGACTCTGCTGAGTGGTTCCGTCATTCGCGTTAGTTGATCTGTTAGAGCTCAAGTGTCTTGGAGTAAGAGTCTTGGAGCCCAAGTTATGGACTAACCCACTTTGGAGTGGAGATGAGTGCTAGGGCTAGGCCCATGGCCCTGCCCACTTCAGAGTGGGGAAAGGGTCAAGGCCGAACCCTTAACTCAGCCTACATTAGAGTAAAGAAAGGTGCTTGGGCTAAGCCCGTGGCCTTCTCCGCTTCGGAGTGGAGAATGGGTCAAGACTGAACCCTTATCTCAGCCCACCTTAAAGTAAGGAACAAGGCCCACTTCGGAGTGTGGGACCTTCGTCTAGTCCAATTAGGTTCCATACAAATATGCTTGAATAATTGTACCCCCTTCAGCAACCCTTTCAGTATAAGGGATAGCAACAGGTCAAGCCTTTTTAGATTTTGTCCACAAATTCTTAATTTTAAATTCAATTATATAATGGGGGTGTTTGGGAAAGACTATTTTTTGACTTTTTAGGCTAAAATTCACAAAAAGGCAAAATAGGCTAAAAGAGCCAATAAGACAAAATGTCACATTAAACCCATAATCATTTCATTTTTTTTCTCACAAATATCACATCCAACTACAAAAAAATTCGACTATCTTCCCAAATACAAAAATTTTAGCCTATTAAAATAACCAAAAACTAAAATAACTTCCCAAACATCCACAATATTTCATTTTTTATCCTAATCTTGACAATTTTAACTTACCTACTCTTATATTCAATCCTAACATATCATGCCCTCTCAATTTTCTCTTTATTAGAATCAAATTTGACCAAATACAATTGGATGGAATAATTTTGCCATTACACCAAAGGGACATCTTATGGGTATTGTTTGGGTTCGTTTGGGAAGTGAATTGGTTTTTTGACTTTTTAACTATTTTAGCTTGGAGTTAAAAAGTCTCGTTTGGAAAAGATTTTTAAAATTTTTTGACTTTTTGTGAAAAAAAGAATATAATAATTATGAATTTAATATAATATTTTGTATTATTAAATTAAAAAAATATTTTTTTTTTATGACTAAAATAATTTCAAACCTAACCCAACCTTTTTTTTCTCAAATGAAGCCTTTATTATTCACGAAGCACACATGACTATATTTTCAAAATCTTGTAAAGCAATTTTCTTGACCATTTCTTGTTCAACACTTCCAAACTCAACCCAATGCAATGCAACCATCATCCCTCAAAATCAATGACATGTGGCACTTTAACATGCATAAAAGTGCAAAAATGGGGGCTTTCGATACCAACAAAAACCTTATCTTAAATGCCCTACGCTACTCATGCATGACACAATAATGTTATAACAAAATTTTATTTATTATTTTATGTATAATTATTAAATTAATTTTTAAACTATTCAATAAAAATATGATACATAAATATAATCATTCATAACATTATTCATTGGCACAATGCAACCATTTTATGCTAACCCATCATACCCACTAATGAAGTTAGCACTAAGTCTGAAAAATATTGCTAAGTAGTCAAATATATATATATATATATATTGGCTAAATTTATTTTAAATATAATTACATTACATAATTAAGTTTACATTAGATAATATTTTAAATTTTTTTAAATGAAGTTGTCTCTTTGAAATGATACTAGGCGCACAATTAATACCAAAAGTAAGAGGCGGCACAAACAGCTAAAAATGATTTGACTTGCTGGATAAGCACAAGTGACTCAATTTAACTCTTACAAATCTCATCCAATACCCAAACATGCCCTTATAAATTTCATCCAAAGGGTGTGTCCCCTTTTTCATTCAAAACTTTGTCTTCCTCTTCTAGCACACTCCTCTCCTTCCTAAACTCATCAATATCACTTAATAGTTTGAACAAAAGCATGGCAAATTCCCGCATAGCAAGGTTTGTCACCGAGGTGGCACCACCACAGATCGTGAGTGTCATGAGACGCAGAGCTTCGAAGATGTTGGATACAATCAACGAAGAAGAAAGAGATGTTAGTTCGAACGATTCTTTATCATCTTCTTCATCTTTTGGCCCTAATTCAGCTTCATCTTATAATATAACCGAATCTAAGTACTTTCTCAAGGAGGTTCAAAGATCGATTTCAAAACTAATTAGTCACTAACTCATTGCTTCCAAATATTTTTGCATTTTGTTTTTGGCTTCTATTTGTACCAAGAAATGAATCATGGCATGAGAGAGACCATGCTGTAATTTCTGTATTTTATGTATCAAGTTATTCAGTTTAATAAATTGATGCTTTGATATTGCATTATTGTATTATTGTTGTCTTTAGTTGAAAACTAATGCCTTTGTGCAATATGACTTTTGATATATAATAGTGTCAAATGATTCAACCACTTGTGACTTTAAAGCATAATATAAAAGTATGGATTTCATACAAATAAATCATTAAAATTCATTTATAATATGATCACGTCATTGTAATATAACTTTTTCACCCTAAGTTAATGGGCTGAGTAGGGGAATAATTATACAAATCAAAAGTTACAATCTTTGCAAATAGTTTTAGGGTTCTTTTTGGGTTATAGCACATGAAATCATACCTTTAGAAGCATCTCATCTATTTTCATTATCAAGACAATAAAAGGATTGCATAGTGGTGGCGTGGATAACAATATAATTTTATTTTTTTTTTCAATTTAATAAGACTAAAATATAAAAATATTGCGCGTAATATTTACTTTCACTCATTTATTTATCATTTTTTAACTCTCATTAAGTATACATTATCCGTAATATATTATAAATCTCTAATTTTATTAGTTTTCTTAATTAGTTTTAAACTTACAAAATTAATTCCCCCTCGCCCAGCTCTCGACATCCCCCAATTTGCCCTCCCTCCCAATATCATACGAGACTTGTTGCCATTCCATATTGATAAGCTCAGCAAAATAAAAAGAATTCCCACTCAAAAAAATGCCTTCTAAAGGTTAGACTCCACCAAAGACCTAAGGCTGTAACATTCATCATAACAAATTAAGATTTTGGAAATAACAAATTAAGAATAAAATCATCTTTTAGGAACTAAATTGTTTTCAACAAAAATGTCATATTGTATTTTTAGTGACAAAATTAGATATTATTTAGTGATGAATTACTATATTTTAGGACTAAATTTTGTCTAAAAAAATATTTTGGGACCAAATTATTGTATTTATTATCATTTTAAATTTTTCTATTAAAATTCTTTTTTGTTAAATTTTTTCAGAACAATCTTTTACGCCATGTTTGGTTAATAAATTTGATAAGGGATTTGAAAAAGGAAAGAAAAAAGCTATGTAAAATATGAATAAAATTTAGCTACATTTTACCTAGTTTACATACTTTTTTTCTTTCACTTTTCAAATCTCTCCTCAAATCTTTTAACCAAACACAGTGTCAACGATTATCCTCGCGATGGTTGGAATTGGTCCCTAAATATTTTTTGCAACAAAATTCACTCTTGGGGATAGAAAAAATGAGTCCCTAAATCTCTTATTGGTTGACATAGTGATAATTCTAGATTAAAAAAAAATCTGTACAGATCTTTTTATTTGTGTGTAGACATAAAATAACGAATCATCATTTTGATAAATTTTTTAAAAAATGGACCGACTCAATATGGGCTTCTGTAATACTCTATATGGGTTTTCTTTTGGGTCTGTCTGTACTACATCTGGTGGTGCTGCTTGGGCTTCTGTCTCATAATACTTTCTAATATTGGGCCGGTAAGCTAGGGTTGGTGAGATGGGCCTGCAGACAACAGCCCATTGATAGCCCACTTTTTTAAATCCACTGTAGGTTTAATTACTCACTAGTTCCGTTACATGGACCCGTGTGCAATATTAAGTTCTACAAGTAATTGTATAAATCAAGAAATCCTAAAAATTTATAATTAGTAATGTTTTCTTAAATCTATCACTAAAAGTTAACAATTAGTAACTTTTTTAAATCTGTCGCTAAAAAATGATAATTAGTGACATTTTGTTATGCTGGTATTCTAAATATGTCATTAAAAAATAATAATTAGTAATTTTTTCTATGATTTTTTGCGAAAAAATAATATTTAGTGACACTTTATAAAAATGTCACTAAAAAAATATAGAACATAAGATTTTGTGATAATAATAACATGACTTTTCAGTTATTCCCCCAATATTGTATTGTATTGACTTATTTTGATTAAGTTTAAATTTTAACCTTCTCATTAAATTAGATACATTTTGTATTTGAAAATTTCAGTGGCTTTTAAATTGATATGCAACTACCTCTCTAATTAATACCTTACTTTTTCAAGGATAAAAATAATCATTATTTAGAAATAGTGAAACAGTTAAATTCAAAAAAAAAAATTGAAATTAGTAAAAAAAAAGGGAAAATTTCAAAAAAAAAATAGTGAGTTAAAAATATAATTGCAAAGTAAAGAATTTATAAATTTTATTTGCACAATACAATGCATGATTCACTTATACATCTATTACTTTGCAATTATTTTTTCTACTCTCAATTTTTTTGATATTCTCTATTTTATTTTATTTTATTTTTTATGCGTCAAAACCATTGGCCAGCAAAACCCAACTTAAAAAATTCAAAAGAATCAGTGAAATAGTTACGATCATAGATAAAATATAACAAAAAAAATATATTATATAAACTAACAAATTTTTCTTATAAATCTAAATGGAAAAAGTAATTTCATTAAAAAATAAGCCCTGGTTTGGCATTTTTTTTAGGCTAAATAATTATAAAAAGATAAATTTGACTACAAAAGTAAATAAGATAAAATATTATTTTTTACCTATAATCATTATATTTTTTCTCTCATAAAAATTAAAAAAAACTCCAAAACAAAAACCAAACAAGGCTAAAAAAGTAAAACTAAAAAAAACCTAATACAAAAAAATTGATTATATTCACCAATACTAACGAATCCTAAGAAACATTTGTGAAAGGATCCAACCCCTCTCCTGTTGGAGAATTAATGTTAGGCTTTTGAGGTTCATTCATTTTTTTTTTTTTTTAATAGTTTGAACCACTTATTTTTTAGAGACTGTCAAAAAAAAAATCATCCAAGTAAAAAATTAAATCGATTGGATATTAGTAGTTGAATGATCGAATTACATTTATTTAAAAAAAATAAATGATTTATTATAAAAAAATATATTTGTCGTTCAGTTTTATAAAAAAATATAATTTAAACTTATAATTATTGATATTCAATTAATATGATCTTTCTATATAAATTATCTTCTTAACAAAATTTACAAAATAAAATAATCAGATTATTAAGGCCTCGTTTGAAAATAAATTGTTTTTGTAATTTTTTGACTTTTTATAAAAAGTTATACAAAAAGTAGAGAGAGAGTAGTGTGACAATTTATAATAACTTTTTCACTTTTTAGCTAAAATATGTAGTTGTCAAACGAGACCTAAAGTTTTGTTTGGGAATTAAATATTTTAGTCAAAAAGTTTAAAAAATCACAATAAATTATCATATCACTATCTCTATTTTTTGACATATTTTTTCATAAGAAATTAAAAAATTATTAAGGGTTCGTTAGAGATGTAAGTTGACTTTTTGATTATCTTAACTTAAGACAAAAAATTTCGTTTGAGATAAGATTTTTGATTTTTTTGACTTTTATAAAAAAAAAAGAAAAAATGATTATAAAATTAATGTGACATTTTATCTTACTTAACTAAATTAATTTATTTTATCTTATCAAAAATATTTTGAAACTCTAATTTATGAGCTCTAATAACTCTAATATGTATATGAGACCCATCTGATATGATGTTTTGATATTATATTTTTTTTAATTTTTTATCTTACTATACCTCAATTAAAATTCTAATTTTAGGGAGATATATCATTATTATTATCTTATACAACTATTTTACAACCTCTATCTCAAACAGACCTAAAATAATTTTGGCTTACGTGTCAAAATGTTCTGACCAAGCCGAAGCCATCTCCTTTCCATTGGTTAATCATGACTCCAAGTCACATCTTTGAATGTGTACATTTCCGATTGGACTGGTCGCCATTTCATGTAGGGACTTAGAAATCGAAAGAGAAATCTCAATCTCAATCTCAACCTCAATAATACACCCAAAAAATAAATAACAATTACGTGGCTCAGATACATATGTCTATCCAACCGCTATCCTACTCTTTATTATTTTTCAATATAAAAGTGTGAGCATTCGTTTGAGATGTAAATTGGTTTTTTAATTTTTAATTTTTTAGTTATTTTAATTTATGGTTAAAAAGTTTTATTTAGAATAATTTTTTTTAATTTTTATAAGAGAAGAAATAAAATAATTATAATTTAAATATAATATTTTATTTTATTTTATTGAAAAAATTATTTTATTTTATTTTTTTCTTATTTATTTTTATTTATTTATTTTGACTAAAATAACTCTAATCGAACCCAAACTTTTAACTAATCACGGCTACGAGGGCACCACGTGATAATGTTTTAACATCACCAAATACCTTTTTTTTTTAAAAAAACAAATGAATAACGATTGAAGCTCATGTGGAAGGTATTATCTTAAAAACAAAGCTGCAATAATACAGACCCCACCAGATAAATCATTGAGAAGTGGTTCGGGAAGTGGGTTGATTTTTTAATTTTTTAATTTTTTTGATTATTTTAATTTGGATTAAAAAATTTAGTTTGAGGAGATTTTTGAACTTTTTAATTTTTTTTTATAAGAGAATAATGTAATGATTATGGATTAAATATGATATTTTATTTTTTATGATTAAAATAACTTATTTTATCTTTTATGATTAAAATAGTCAAAAAAATCATGCTTTCTCAAACGCAGCCCGAACACTATTTATTACACTCCTGACAGCACTCCGTGAAGTCGCATTCAGTGATTTGAATTTTTAAAATCAATTTTTAAAAAATTAAAAAAAAAAATTTGGATAAATTGCATATACTTCCTTCGAGATTTAGTTAAATTACAGATACCCTTAAAGTTTCGAAAATTACAGATATTTCCTGAGGTTTTTATTTTCATAACAAATTGCCCCCTGAGATTTATATTTTTATAACAATTTACCCCCTAATTCGTTATGTAAATATCACCTTCAAGAGGTTATCTGTAATTTCTCAAACCTCATGGGGTATCTGTAATTTTACTAAATCTTGAGGGGTATATGTAATTTGCCCTTATTTTTTATATTTTTATTAATTTTTTAAAATTTTTAAGATACACTTAATATAAGGGCTGGTTTGGGGTGTCATAAAAAGGTGTACTTTTTGTCTTTTTGGACTAAAAAAGACAAAAAAAAAATATGGAGGTTTGGGTTAATTTTTTGACTTTTTATGAAAAAATGTGTATTAAAAAATTGTATAAAAAAAGTGTGTAAGAGATGATAAGAGAGGAGTGGGCCCCAGCCATACAACCGGCTGTACAACCGGCAGACTCAATTGGAGTTGGAAATTATTGGCTAATTTTTTTACAAAGCATTGGACGATTTTGTTTGGCCCGTGGGGGTCATCACGGGTCCCATTTTAATAATCTGAACCGTTCAATGTGTGTAACTCGTTGAACACTATGTACCTATAAAAAATCACGTTAATCGGATATCAATAGCTATCTGATCAGATCTATTTATTTTTCAATCATTAATTATAACACCATCCATTTGTTGTACATAACTGATTTGATCATATAGT
This sequence comes from Camellia sinensis, assembly GCF_055761805.1. Classification (NCBI taxonomy): domain Eukaryota; kingdom Viridiplantae; phylum Streptophyta; class Magnoliopsida; order Ericales; family Theaceae; genus Camellia; species Camellia sinensis. The sequence goes on along the minus strand of NC_138969.1, from coordinate 25,080,734 downwards.
TATCGATAACCAATCAATGTGATTTTTTGCAGACATATAGTACTCGACGATTTATACACATTGAACGGTTCAGATTATCAAAACGGGACCCGTGATGACCCCCATAGGACGAACAACGGTGTGTGTAAAAACCACACCCAATCATTTCTTTTCTCTCCACTGCCGCACACAGCAGCTGCACACACATCAATTCGGTGTGTACTTTTTTTTTGAAGAAAATTAATTTTTTAATTTTTTTTTTTTGTGAATAGTGATATCTTTTTGGATTTTGGAGTAACTTTTTGACTTTTTGGCTTATTTAGGATAAGCCAAACCAGCCCTAAATATACTTTAAAATTATAATATTTGTAAAAAAAAAATCTTCAAAAAATTTATTAAATATCAAAAATATAGATAGAAAATGCTAGAATTCAGTACATTTTTCGTATTCTTGTTGATGATACAGCGTGTTCCAGGTGGAACGGTCGGACTGATCCACGCTCCTCAAACCAGCGTCCGAATGACCAAGCCCACCAGGAGACCTACACAATAGTTCAACAGGGAACGGGGAGTCCCCCAGCGAACCCTCTGACGAGCACGTTAGAAAGAGAAGTGGAGTGTAGAAATAGATTAGAGATAGAAAAGCTTAACATTCTTCTTATCTTCGACGTCTGCTTATATCCTCTGGTAATCATTTTGTTATCCCTTCCGACCTGGCGTCATGGCAAAAAATCTATGCTCTAGCTTGCCTTGTTCATGGTGAGGCCGTTCTGTCTCGACGGTGAGGGCTTATCACAATAAATGCTGTAAGGGGCTTCATTAATGGCTGATGTGCAGTACAATAACTTTGCAGGATCTTTGTCTGCTTATGTGGCTTGTCCTTCACCTGCCACATCTCTAAGTGTCATTGGTTCTTAATGCCATGTTGACTTCCAGCCATGTTGGGCCTCATCAGTTGAATTATGTATTGGGCCCTAAGTGGTGAGCTTGGGTTGTTCATAGTGGGCTATAGCCTTTATGGGCCTACCCATGTCAGTAGTCCCCCATTCCCAAGTGCAGCTTTAGTCCAACGAAGGGAATAATGAAGAGAATGATGGTTGCTAGAGACCGGCGAGGCAAGGGGGCTAACCATGAGGAGGGCCGACCGCAAAGGGTGACCGAGTGAAAGGTCCGACCATAAGGAAGGCCGACCGCGAAGGATGACCAGGCGGCGGTTCACGTCGAGGGGTGGCAGGGCACGTGGTGATTTGAAGTGGAAAAGACAGGGTAGGGGAAGGGGCAAAGGGATCATGGGCGTACACGTGGCGGAATCCCATGATAGGGAAGGTTAGGCGTTGAGTAAGAAATGAAACGATAAGTCAATATAGGGTGTTGAAAAGACAGTTTTGGCGGATTTTTGAAAATTTTCAAACTAGCGAAATTTAATTATGACCCTTGGAATATAGGCAAACATTGGGCTTTTGGTATTATTCGTTTTACGTATCTCTTTGAAAACAACCAAAATATTCCAAGTGTAAACTCCTTTGTGTCGAGTGATACCCCTTTGCAACATTTTGTGGACTATCTCGCGCCAGCATCTGAAGCTATTCGCAGACATACAAGAGAGATGGCCCAAAAGGAAACAACAACCGCGAGGGTTGATCCATTGGGCGACGATGATACGGTGGATTTGGCAGAACAATATCACATGGAGCGTAAGGAGGGGGAGGGAGCGAGTCAGGTTGTGCGAGCTCGCCCCAGGACAATAATTTCGGCCGCGAGACCTATTAGTCAGGTGGAGCCAGACCATTGGCACACCAAACCGGACAGATCCGTACTGACAGCAGAGGAGTAGGAGGGAATAAGCAAGAAGTATCAAATTCCCTCGAAGATAGGACTAAGATTGCCCACAACCAAAGAGAGGGCATCAGATGTGCGACCGGGCGAATTTAACTTGTACGAGGAGGCGTTGCGAGGGGGTTTGAGGCTACCTCTCCCCCAAGTAGTGGTGGATGTGCTAAACAAGCTAGAAGCGGCGCCAGGGCAACTGATGTCGAACGCCTAGAAAATAGTAATGGCATGCACGAGTGTCTGGCCGCAGGCGACCGGAGGGACGGCGATGATAGTAGAGGAGTTCTTCTCCTACTACAAGGCCTCCAGTCAGCAGGAGACCTGGGTGACACCGCAAACGGTGGCGGGCGTGAGGTCTGGTGGCAGGTCTTCCATCGTCGGTGAAGGGGTGGAGACCGAGATGGCTCTTTGTGACAGCGAACGGTGGGGCTGGGGTGCGTACGACATGGAAGGTCCCCACCAAATCAGTCGAGCCTAAGTTGGGTGGGGAGGCCGAAGACCAAGTGAATAAGGTGAGGAAATGGAAGGAAGAGAAAGGGGTGAGATGGGATGAGCTGGTCCTGTCCTCAACGTTGTTCGTCCTGAAATTGGGACCGCAACCGTTGGGGGAGGACCCAGCAAGAGAGGAGCTAGAGGCGCAGAGGAAGGAAGAAGAGAGGAGATTGTTCGCCCGAGCGGACAAGTATAAAGAGGCAAATTTGGGTCCTGCTCCAAAGGTGGCAATGAGGGAGAGGATTCGACCTTGCCCCAAGCCTTTGGGCGATAAGAACCTGAGTAAGTTTGCCTCATTGCCACAACCCATAGACCCCCTGAAGGAGAAGGGCAGACGAGAGGTGGAGGTGGGACTAAAGAGGTCGAAGAAGAGGAGGGTTGCCACTGAGGGGGCTACAGATGCGCCTGGTTCGAAGAAGATGAGGGTCGGTGGGGAGGACACCCTCATGGCGAAGGAGACAGAGGAGAGGAGGTGGGGGCTACTCCAGAATGGGTGGTTATTCCAGAGGCGCAGGGGGACAAATGTCAAGGGGCCCAAAAGGAAGAAGAGCACATGAATGCCATGGGCCCCAAGATGCAAGTGGAAAGTGGGTCAGCTGGCCCTGAGGAAGGGGTAGAGCAGCAACCCAAGGGGGGTCCTGCGCGCCAGGGAGAGGGGGTCAAGCTGAAGACTACCATTTACCATGCTCCAGCAGTGTCTGGGCGACTAGGAGAAGAAAGAGGCCCAACCAAGACAGCTGCAGATCGCCTTTTGAGGGTAGTGGAAGAGGCAACCGTGCGCTCAATGGCCAGTTTCACTGAGACTGAACTGTTAAGGGGGTTGTGTTCTGCCCAAATGGAGGCGACAACCAAAGCAAGAGCCTTACTGAGGAAAGCGGCATACGCAAAGGACGAAACTGAGCCGTTGAAAACGAAGCTGGAAGAGGTAAAGGCCCAGCTTGAAAATTTGAGGATGGAGACTGCAGGGTGGAGGAAGAACACACGGAGTGCGTGTGCCAGAGGGCTGGAAGAGGCCCAGAAGGCGAAGAAAATAGAGGTGTTAGCGATGGTGCAGAGGAATGTTACCAACCGTGCCCATGCTGAGCTGCTCGTGACCAAGTTGGAGTTAGAGACGGAATGCCGCAAGGTGGTGTCACTCGAATTCCAACTAGTCGGCGAGCAGAATAAGTTGAAAAAGGCGCAGAAGGCCTGCACCATCGCCAATGAACGGTGGGATGATGCGATGACCTGTAACGAGGATCTGCGCGCCCAGTCGATCAAAGAAAATGAAAAAGCAGATCTGAAGATCACTGGGTTGGAGAAAGATCTGGCAGACGAGCGCGCCAAGGCAGCGGAAGAGAATGCGGGGCTGGAGAAGGCCTTGGAGAAACAAATGGCGAAACTTGCATCTGAGAGGGCAGCGTACCCTGGCCTATGTGTTACAGCGGTTAAGCAGTTCGAGGGGTCCGCCGACTTCCAGATGGCCATTGATGCCGCGATCGCCAGCAACTTGGCAAGAGAGGGGTTTGGGGGGGCTGGCCCGTTAGGAGCGACCGCTGGGAGTAGGAGTGAAAAAAAAAGTGATTCAGAGCTTCCAGCAGTCGAACTTCTACAAATATGAGATGGCTGAGTTTTGGGACAGCGGCTGGAAAACATTCAAGCGAAAGGCTAAGGAGTTGTTCCCAGACTTGGACTTCAACAATATTAGAGTAGAGGAAGACGATGTAGCCCAGATCCCCTTAGATGAAGGAGTTGACGAAGAAGATCTTGTTTCGAGTGAGGAGGAGTGAATAATGTAAAATTTTTGTACTTTGTTTGTAAATAAATAAATAAAAATTTTGTTGTTGCCTTGTTTGTGGTTGTTTTTCTTTCTCGTGTTTTTTTTTTTTTTTGGTTGGGCGTGTAACTTCTATAGTAAACTTATGTATAAGTCTGTGAGTAAATAAAATTCTGAGTTGTGTTTGTCACACTGTGGCCTGTATTTTTGTAAATTTGAAAAGAATTGTTCAAATAAGGTTGGTGTATAAATTGTAGTGAAAATCGAGAAGTAGGGAACCAAGTTAGCTTGTGAGAAAATTATGATGCAAAGGATGCTATCAATAAGAACGTTGCAATGTAAAGGTCTTAAAATGTGAAGTTTTAATGCGTGTTGTAAAAGCGTTGAGAAATGAAAGACTGGGTTGGGAAATAAAGGTTAAAAAATGTAAAGAATGTTCAAGTGTGTGAAATCATGGACCTGGAATTTGACCAAGTATGGCAACTATTCTACCAACATGAAGTCGTAAGGACGTTTGAGCCGTAATTAACTCAGTCTGGCTGAGCTCTTCGTGCTCAGTCTGGCTCAGGCTTTGAGTAACTCAGTCTGGCTGAGCTCTTCGTGCTCAGTCTGGCTGAGGCTTTAAGTAACTCAGTCTGGCTGAGCACTTCGTGCACAGTCTGGCTGAGCCCTTCATGCTCAGTCTGGCTGAGGCTTTAAGTAACTCAGTCTCGCTAAGCCCTTCGTGCTCAATCTGGCTGAGGCATTAAGTAACTCAGTCTGGCTGAGCCCTTCGTGCTCAGTCTGGCTAAGGCTGCAATCAGGGCGTTATTGAAAAACCACACAGATAACTGAGATATAAGATTGTTGTCATGCAAAGTGTAGCCCATTTGATCATAAATTTACAGCATATGAGAAGAGAATAAGAACATTCGAGCGCGTAGATTGTCAAAAGAAAAAATACAGCAACTGATTAATACAAAATAGGGCTTCATTGAAAATAATGCTTTAAGTGCTCGGCGTTCCACGGATGGGGGAGATCTCAACCTTCCATGTCCTGAAGTCGGTAAGTGCCCAGACGAGATCTGGCCTTAACGACGTAAGATCCCTTCCACTTGGCTGCCAACTTGCCCTCGGCTGGATTTTTTGTAGCAAGAGTTGCTTCGCGCAAAACAAGGTCTCCCACCGCGAACTCCCTTGGTCAGACTTTGCGATTGTAGTGAGTTCTCATTTTCTGTTGATATGAGGCCTGTTTGACAGCAGTGGTCTCTCGGAGCTCTTCAATCAGGTCTAGGTCGGCTCGACGCAGTTCTTCATTGAGTTCTAGATGTGGGTGTAGAATCCTCGGGGTAGGCAGACCGATTTCCACTGGGATGACCGCCTCAGCGCCGTATGTTAAGCGTAAGGGGGTCTTCCCAGTGAGGGTTCAGGCTGTAGTGCGGTACGCCCAGAGTACATTTGGTAATTCCTCCGCCTAGAGTCCCTTAGCAGCTTCCAGCTTAGTTTTGATGATCTTCAGAAGAGAACAGTTGGTAACCTCAACTTGGCCATTGGCTTGGGAATGACCTGGGGAAGAAAAACATAGTTGGATTTGAAATTCTGCACAGAATTTCCTGAATTTGGCATTGTCAAATTTTTGCCGTTGTCGGAGACGATGGCTTGAGGGATGCCAAATCGGCACACGATCGAATGCCAGATGAATCTGGTTGTGTTTCGCTCGATAATTGTAGCAAGGGGTTCTGCCTCCACCCATTTAGTGAAGTAATCAATGGCGACAATTATGAATTTGGTTTGGCCTCGGCCGGTGGGCAGTGGGCCAACTAGGTCGATCCCCCATTTGGCGAATGGATAAGGGCTGCAAAGTGTGATCAACTCTGTAGGAGGAGCATGAGGGATGTTGGCGAAGCGTTGGCACTTATTACATTTAAGCACAAATTCAGCAGTATCTTGGTTGAGAGTAGGCCAGAAGTAACCAGTGCGGAGTATTTTGTGGGCTAGTGACCTAGCACCCGAATGATTGCCATACAATGGACTTCTCTCATCACGTAGGTCGTTTGAGCAGGATTGAGGCATCTCAGGTATGGGCGTGAAAAAACACGTTTGTACAAGAGACCACTGATAAGAATGTAGTTGGACGACCGGACCCTGACTTTGAGTGCCTACTGTTTGTCGTCTGGTAGTTCCCCCGTTGTCAAAAATAGAAAGATGTAGGCCACCCATGAAATGGGTTCATTTTGGAGAAAGTGGACTTGCTGCTGGTTTGGGGAAATGACGGGGTGGGCTAGGTACTCAAAACGGACACCATGGCTGAAGTCTGACTGGTTGGCAGAAGCTAATTGAGCCATCTCATCTGCCTTGGAGTTTTCTGTCCGCGGGATGTCCTTGATGTAGAAAGTGTTGAAGAGGCGAGCAAGGGGAAGTGTAATATCCTTGTAAGCCCGCATTGTGCCTTCCTTGGCATCGAATTCCCCCGTGATTTGTCCAACAATAAGCTGGGAATCGCTGAGCACTCGGATATGGTTAACATTAATGTCTCTGGCTAGGCGGAGACCTGCTATCAATGCCTCATATTCAGCCTCATTATTGCTTGCATCGAACAAGAAACGGAGAGCACATTGGAAGTAACCACCCTCGGGGGCGATGAGGATAAGACCAGCCCCACTGCCTTCTTTGCGGGATGATCCGTCGACGTTGAGGGTCCAAGAGTGAGGGTCGTCTACCTTAGTCTGGGGGTGCGGAGGTGGTGGGGTAGTGGTCTGAGTGGGATTAGTGAATTCCAGGATAAAATTAGCAACAACCTGCTCTTTGATCGCCGTTCGAGGTCTGTAGGAGATGTCAAACTGGCTGAGCTCGACTGACCATTGCATAAGTCAGCTGGACAACTCTGGTTGTTGCATTATTTTCTTCAACGGTTGGTCAGTGAGGACGACAATGGGGTGGGCTTGGAAGTATGGTCGGAGTCGCCTTGAGGCTATGACCAAGGCTAAGGCCATTTTTTCAAGCAAGGCGTAGTTTTGTTCTGCTCCCCTGAGAGCCCGACTGATGTAGTAGACCGGTCGTTGGACAGAGTTGTCTTTCCTGATGAGTGCTGCACTGACTGCGGTGTTTGACACGGCTAAGTAGAGGAAAAGGGGTTCACCCGTGATTGCTTGAGAAAGTAGGGCGGTTGGCCATGCACTGCTTCAACTGCTGAAAAGCCTCTTTAGATTCTGCCGTCCACTCAAAAGTTTGCCGAAGAACTTTGAAGAAGGGGAGACACTTGTCTGTTGCATAGGAAATGAAATGGTTGAGGGCGGCGACTCTGCCGGTAAGCCTCTGAACCTCTTTAACCGTTCTGGGCGACTGCATTTCTATCAAGGCCTTGATCTTTTCGGGGTTAGCTTCGATGCCTCGCTGATTGACCATAAAACCCAAGAATTTCCCAGATCCTACGCCGACGGGGCATTTCTCCGGATTGAGTTTCATTTGATACTTTCGTAGGGTGCCGAAGGTCTCTCACAGATCGGCCAGATGATCAGCGGAGAGCTTGCTTTTGACTAGCATGTCGTCGACGTATACTTCCATGTTCCGTCCTATCTGGTGATGAAAGACGGCGTTGACCAACCGTTAGTAAGTGGCCCTAGCATTTTTCAACCCAAATGGCATGACACAATAATGGTAAGCCCCCCGGTCGGTGATGAATGAGGTGTGCTCCTGATCAGACGGGTGTATCGGAATTTGGTTGTATCGAGAGAAGGCGTCTAGGAAACTGAGCATTTGATAGCCGGCCGTGGCGTCAAGGAGCAGATCTATGCGAGGAAAGGAATAACTGTCTTTTGGGCACGCTCGGTTAAGGTCTGAGTAGTCGACACAGAGTCGCCATTTACTGTTGTTTTTTTGAACCAATACCACATTGGACAGCCATCTAGGGTAGTCCACATTTTTAATAAATTGTGCCTCAAGGAGCTTATCTACTTCGGAGGCGATAAGAATGTTGCGCTCCGGGTGAAAGATGCGCTGCTTCGGGCAGAAAGGTCGGAAGTGGGGCTCAATGCTAAGACGATGGGTTATGAAGGAGGGGTCAATACCCAACATATTTGAGTGGGTCCAGGCAAATACGTCGTTGTGCTCAATCAGGAGGGCAGTAAGGTCAGCCTTTGCTTGGGAGGATAGTTGGCCGCCGATTTCGGTAGTTTTTGTCTGGTTGGTGGGGTCAATGGGGACCTCGACAAGCTCTTCCACTAGTTCCCCTCTGACTAGCTCGTCCTCGTCTCTGACGTTGAGCCCTTCAATGATCATAGCCTCTTTTAGCTTGACCTCTTTAAGTGAGGCGACGTAACATTCCCAGGCCACGGTCTGCTCTCCTCTTACTGTGCCGACTCCCAGGTCGATGGGGAATTTGACGGCAAGATGGAAAGTGAAAGTGATAGCTTAGAAAGCATTTAAGGCGGTACGGCAGAGGATGATGTTGTAGGCAGAGGGACAGTCGATGACGAGGAAGGTGAGTAACTTTGTGGTCTGCCGTGGGTATTCTCCGATTGTGATAGGAAGATCGATGGAGCCGATGGAGGTTACCCGATCTCCAGTGAAACCGACTAATGGGGTTTGGAGATGGGACAGACTTTCTTTCCTGATCTTGAGCTGGCGGAAGTAATTTAGGAAGATGATGTCTAAAGAACTGTCGTTGTCAACAAGAACCCGTATGACCTTGTAATTGGGGAGGAGGATAGAAATGACGAGAGGGTCGTCATGGGGGTAACGGATGCCTGTGCAGTCATCGTCCTTAAAGGTGATAGGCTTCGTCCACTGCTTGGGCTGTTTGGAGAGTCGGTCCAATGTGGCAACTTCTTTGTCTAAGCCCTACCTTATTTTCCGGAGTTCTGCTCGCTAAGCCGAGCGGGATGGTCCTCCACAAGCAAGTCCGCCGGAAATAACTTTGATTTCTCCAATAGGGGGGGCGAAGTTACCTTGTGCCCGAGGTTGCTGTGGAGGGCGATCATGGCCTTGGTTAGGTTGTGCTGGTTGCCGGGGAGGGGTGCGTCGGCGGTAGTTTCTGATGGGTTCAGTCATTTGCCTCTGCTGAGGGCGAGTTTCCATGAATCGACTGAAACGTCCCCGACGTATCAAACCCTCGACTTGATCTTTGAGGTTAACACGCTCCTCGGTATTATGGCCATGGTCCTGGTGAAAACGACAGCATTTGGACTGGTCTCGCCGATTGGAAGGAGACCGTGACGGTTGGGGCCATTTTAAGGGGTAGTCTCATTGGATCTAGTTGAGGACGTGTTCCATGGAGGAATTGAGGGAGGTGTATCGTTCGAACCAGCCAGCGCGGTCGAGTTGGTGCCGACCGGTTGGCTCGGGGGGATCGGTCGGTATAATAAGGTGTTTGGTTATTGTACTGGTGTTTCTGGTTTCTAAGTCCTTTCTCTTCTCTCTAGGGGTCGGGTTTTTGGCTGTAGGGTCTTAGCGAGCGGCTAGGGAATCTTCGGCGTTCATGTATTTTTAGGCTTTGGAAAGTAAGGTTGCCATGGAGGTCGGGGGATTTTTGGAGAGGGAGAAAAGGAAATCAGATGATCGTAGGCCGGCCAAGAACGCTGTGAGGATGACATTGTCATCGTTTTCCGCTGCCTGTAGGGCTTCGGTGTTGCAGCGAGTGACAAAGCTACGCAGCGACTCCCCCTCAGTCTGACGGGTGTTGAGGAGCTGGGTTACCGGATGCCACTGGCACTGGGCTCCAATGAAATGGCTGAGAAAAGAGTCACTGAGGTGCTGGAAAGTGGAAACGGAGTCTGCTAGTAGTTGACTAAACTAAAGTCGAGCCGACCCCTTGAGTGTTACGTGAAAAGTCCGACACATGATTTCATCGGGGAATGCATGGAGGATCATGAGGGTTCTGTAGGTCTCCAGGTGGTCGACTAGGTCTGAAGTACCGTCGAAAGAGTCGATCGTGGGCATTTTAAACTTGGGTGGTAGAGGTTTGTCCCTGATGGAGGCAACGAATGGGGAGTTGGCTGTGGTAGATGGTTTATGTTGTATGTTCTGCATAACTCCTTAGAGCTGGAGCTTCATGGCTCGGAGTTCTGCATCCGAGAGAGGAATGTTGTCACCACCAGAGGGCAGCGGAGGCTGGATCCTACTGGCCTCTCCTTCGGGGGTTGGTGCCGGGATCGATGGATGGGGCCCCGGGGTGGCAGGTTTAGACCTGGGAGAGGGGGTTGCAAGCCTACCAAGTTAGGTGGATAGGGCTACTGGATAGTGTGGCTCGGGGCTCGTTCTTGGTTGGGTGGAATATCTGGAGGTGGTGGAGGAGGCATGGGAAGGTTTCTTTGGAGTAGAGCATTAATCAAAGCTTGGTTTTGCTCGGCCAGGCGGTTAATGCTGTTGATGAGCTCGGTAAAATATTGTGGTGGGTTATTTGGATTGGGAGGGTCGGCTTGATGGTCAGCAACATTGGGGTGAGAAGCTATGGATCTAGTTGTGACCATCCACCTTCGCAGGTGGTAGGAAGGGGTTATTGGGAAAGGGTCTCCGGCGACAATGAGCACAACTGGCGCACGGAACAAAAACACTTCCTACAGACGGCGCCAACTGATGATACAACGTGTTCCAGGTGGAACGGGTCAGACTGATCCACGCTCCTCAAACCAGTGTCCGAATGACCAAGCCCACCAGGAGACCTGCACAAGAGTTCAACGGGGAACGAGGAGTCCCCCAGCGAACCCTCCGACAAGCAAGTTAGAAAGAGAAGTAGAATGTAGAGATAGATTAGAGATAGAAAAGCTTAACCTTCTTCTTGTCTTCGACGTCTACTTATATCCTCTGGTAATCATTTCGTTGTCCCTTCCGACCCGTCGCCATGGCCGAAAGTTTATGCTTTAGCTTGCCTTGTTCATGGTGAGGCCGTTCTGTCTCGACCGGGAAGGCTTATCGCAATAAATGCTGTAAGGGGCTTCATGAATGGTTGATGTGCAGTGCAATAACTTTGCAGGATCTTTGTCTGCTTATGTGGCTTGTCCTTCACCTGCCACGTGTCTGAGTGTCATTGGTTCTTAATGCCATGTTGACTTCCAGCCATGTTGGGCCTCATCAGTTGAATTATGTATTGGGCCCTAAGTGGTGGGTTTGGGTTGTTCATAGTGGGCTATAGCTTTTATGGGCCTACCCATGTCACTTGTATAATTACTTTTTTTATAAATATTTTACTTTTAATATATCTAAGCCTCCGTTTGGGAAGTGGGTTAGTTTTTTGACTTTTTGGCTTTTTTGACTATTTTAGTCTAGGCTAAAAAGCTTGGTTTGGAAATGATTTTTTGACTTTTTTTTTGAGAAAAGAGTGTAATGATTATGAGTTGGATATGATGTTTTGTTTATTGTGGTTAAAATAGCTTATTTTGTCTTTTGTGACTATTTTAGCCACAAATCAACTTGCCAAACATGAGCTAAGTAAGGTACATTTAAAAAAGTAAAAATATTATTTTAAAATTTTAAAAATATTTACTAAAAATAAAAAATATATATGAAAAATAAAAAATTCAATTTTTAAATAATTAAATTCAAAAAATTAAAACAAACACAGTGATTAATTTGGTGAAAAACAAGTTCTCATCAAATGAATATTGAATGCTGGGGAATGATTTTGCTTTATGTACATTGTATGTTGTTGTGTTTGTTTCAAGGTAAAAAAAAATTTAAAATTTTATTTTTTAATGTTTGATTGACGTTTTTAAACAAATTATTATTATTATTGACTAATTTTTCTATCTTTTAAAAGATTGAAAAAGATCGAGTTAAAAGATATTTTTTTTAAAGAAAAATTTAACTTACACAATTTTAATAGTAAGTCATTTCGAAGAATATGAAGACAAAAGTTTAAATATTTTAATTGTGTTTTGTTCAATTAAAAAATAAAAAATGAGTAAAATATATTTTTTTAAAAAAACGTTGTACATTCCATAATATCATAAAACATTGCTCATCTCCCTACGTAATTCTTGCTAACAAGATTTAACATTAGTTATTTATATTGTCACTTGTTTTGTGAAGTTAGTTAAAAATTAATTTTTTAATTTTTTTAATTTTTTTGAAAGAATATATAAAAAAAGAGAGTGATAATATGACCTAAAATAAATTAAAAGTCAAAATTTAACTTTCTACGATCTCCCCCAAAAGAGTTCAATATTTGCTCAACGTTAAAAAATTCCTATTTGATTCTGTTTGCAACATTTGCATGTTACTTGATTTTCGCTGGGGAAAATGATCCACACAAATACAATTTATTTTTTATATATAGAATTTTATATCCAAATGATTAGTAATGATCTTTTCAGAAACATAAATAATATTGATAAACTTTTGTTTTTAAAATGATAGAATAAATGATATATTTTTACAATTGAATGATTTAAAACATATAAATTCATAAATGAGAAATAAGTTGGTATTTGTTAATAATTGAGGGAGCTTAATGTTAATTAATCCTATTATATAAAAAATTATATTATGGGTTAAACAAAACAAAAACAAAACAAAAAATCAAATACAATTGTCTAATAAAATTGAAAATCTAGACTATATATTAAGTAAAATGGGGTTTTTAACCCCAAATTTTGTGGGAGTTCCAATCTCTCAATCTAAATTTTTTGATTTTTTGATTTTAAAAAAAAAATCTTAGCATTTATTAACTTCTCTCAACTCCCAAGTCTTACGATTATAATAACACTTTAATGCATTAACAACAAGCATACAAAAAAAATTCTTTGAAATCAAACACATATGAATTCCTTGAAAAGTCCCAACACATATGATTATTATCAAAATATTAAACTTTAATATAATATAATAATAAAAAAAAAGACATTTAATTCCTTAAAAAGTCCAACACCTATGATTATTATCAAAATATTAAACTTTAATATAATATAAAAAAGGAAAAAAAGAAGACATTTAAAAAATATATATTTAAAAATCACAATTCACATATATAGATAACTAGCCTATCACCCGTGCTATGCACTGGGATAATTATAGATATTTATATTTGTTTTAGATTTTTTTTAATATATAAATTATGTTTTTTAAGATTTTTTATAAAAATAATTTAACAATCTTATCACTAACCATAGTATATGGGAGAAGTTGAAAAGGGTACTGCAGTAACTATACACGGATTGTATCTATAATTATTTGTATGAGGGGATTTTAAATGCTGATTAGTGAATTTTGACCAAATCAATAAATGTAGGCATGTGGAAAGACATGTAGATTGAAAAAATTTAATAAATGCTGATCAGGAGATTTTGACTAAATCAATAAATACTGAGTTTTTTTAAATAAAAAATAAAAAATTTAAAAAATTCAGATTGGGATATTGAAACTCCCACAGGTTTTTGGGGTTAAAAATCTCATTTTGAACAAACTACAATTGCATCACATTTTTCCCATAATAAAATAAATAAATAAATGGAAAAAAAAAACCATTGACTAACTACAATCACATTTAAAAAAAAAAAAGAACCATTGAACTAATTACAATCACATTTTTTTCTTTGTGAGTGTTTATATTTATCTAACTTCAATCATATTAAAAATAAAATTAAAATAGTAAATAAAAAAATTAAATAACATTAAAAAAAAACCATTGAACTAACTACAATAATCATATTAAAAAAAAGAGCCATTGAACAAACTGCAATCACATCACATTTTTTTCATAATAAAATAAATAAATGAAAAAAAAACTATTAAACTAATTACAATCACATTAAAAAAAAGAATTATTCAACTAATTATAATCACATTTTTCTCTTTGTGAGGGTTTATATTTATCTAAGTTCAATTATATTAAAAATAAAATTAAAATAGTAAATAAAAAGATTAAATAACATTAAAAAAAAACCATTGAACTAACTACAACAATCATATTAAAAAAAAGAGTCATTGAACAAATTACAATCACATCATATTTTTCACATAATAAAATAAATAAATGAAAAAAAGAATTATTAAACTAACTACAATCACATTAAAAAAAAAGAATCATTCAACTAATTATAATCACATTTTTCTCTTTGTGAGGGATTATACTTATCTAATTTCAATCATATTAAAAAGTCAAATTATAATTTTTTATTCGCTAGGCAAATCACAAATATTTTTATGCGCTATCTAACTACAATATTAAAACAGTAAACAAAAGGAAAAGTCAAGAAGGAGAAAACAAAAAGAATACTTATTGTTTGCATACGTGGTCACTGAAGTTGAAAGTGTAGAAGTGAGAAGTCAAGAAGGAAAAAATAAAAAGGAAACTCACTGTTTGCAATAGGTATGTGAAAAGTTAAAAAGAGTGTGTGTATTGGAGAAGTAAAAAAGACTTGGAAGAATTTAATAAGTGCTAAGTTTTTTTAAAAAAAAAATCAAAAAAATTAAGAAATTAAGGTTCAGATATTGGAACTCCGACAAAACTTGTAAGTTAGAGATAGATATAAATAAATAGATAGATATAGATATAGATATTTATATTTGTTTTAATTTTTTTTTAATATACAAATGATTTGTTTTGGAAAAGGTACTGCAGTAATTATGAGAGAAATCAAAAAATCTTGTGGGTTGAGAGAAGTTAATAAATGCTGAGGTTAATTTAAAAAAAAAAAAAACAAAAAATTAGAAATTTAGGATTGACATATTGAAACTCCCACAGGCCTTGAGGTTAAAAACCCTCTTTTGCTTAATATATAGTATAGATTGTAAACGCAATCCGTGCATAGTACGAGTGATATGCTAGTGCTATATATTAAGCAAAAGACGATTTTTAACCCCAAACCTCGTGGGAGCTCCAATCTCCCAATCTAAATTTTCTGATTTGTTGATTTAAAAAAAAAAAACTTAGCATTTATTAACTTCTCCTAACCCCCAAGTCTCACCCTCATAATAACACTTTAATGCATTAAGAACAACCATAAAAAAAAATTTTAAAACCCAACACATATGAATTTCTTGAAAAATCTCAACACATATGATTATTATCCCTCATAATAACACTTTGATGCATTAAGAACAAACATAAAAAAAATTTCTTGAAAAGTTCAACACATCTATACTATATATTAAGTAAAGGGGGGTTTTTAACCCCAAGTCTTGTGGGAGCTCCAATCTCCCAATCTAAATTTCCTGATTTTTTGATTTTGAAAAAAAAAACCTTAGCATTTATTAACTTCTTTCAACCCCCAAGTCTTATCCTCATAATAACACTTTAATGCATTAAGAACAAGCTCAAAAAAATTATTTGAAATCCAACACATGAATTCTTTGAAAAGTCCCAACACATGTGATTATTATCCTTCATAATAACACTTTAATGCATTAAAAACAAGTATAAAAAAAATTCTTTGAAATCCAACACATATGAATTCTTTGAAAAGTCTCAACACATGTGATTATTATCCTTCATAATAACACTTTAATACATTAAGAACAAGCATAAAAAAAATTTCTTGAAAAGTCCAACGCATATGATTATTATCAAAATATTAAACTTTAATATAATATAATATAATAAAAAAAATATTTAATTTCTTAAAAAGTCTAACATATATGATTATTATCAAAATATTAAACTTTAATATAATATAAAAAAAAAAAAAAAGACATTTAAAAAAAAAAGAAAACATTTAAAAATCACAATTCATATATATAAATAATTGTAAATACAATCCGTGCATAGCACGAGTGATATACTAGTATGATTATTATCAAAATATTAAACTTTAATATAACATAGGCCTCGTTTGAGAAGTAGCTATTTTAAAGGTTTTTTGGTTTTTTGACTATTTTAGTAGGCTATTTTAGTTTTTGTGTTTGAGAATATGGGATAGATTTTTATTTGAGTTGGTGTATTGAAAAATGTGTTGAAATGATGTTTGTAATTAAAATGACAATTTTATCCCTATTCTCACATTTTTCAAAGTAAATCAATAGGGCAAAATTGTAATTCTACTACCTGTCACTGTGGCAGCCTACCATTGTCACAATGACAGCCACTGCCGGCCTAATTTTTCTTTTTTTTCTTTTTTTTTTAAAAAACCTTTTGATTTGGAGGCTTTTTTGTTATTTTTGTTTTGGAGGCTATATTAGCCTAAACCATCTCTTTCCAAACACTCCCATAATAAAAAAAAAATACATTTAATTCCTTAAAAAGTCTAACACATATGATTATTATCAAAATATTAAACTTTAATATAACATAAAAAAAAGACATTAAAAAAAAAGATATTTAAAAATTATAATTTATATATATAAATAATTATAAATATAATACGTACACGGGTGATATGTTAGTAAAAAAATTAAGGTAAAACAAGGTTTTATTTTATCTGCCTTATTCTTCAAGTAAACACCAAATCAATCACAGGAGAAGGTTAAGAGGTCTCATCACTAATGATGCTTTCCCAAGGAACTGAATTAGCTCTTTGAAAAGGGCAAAATAACCCAAGATTGTGGTAAGGTCTTGGGATTTAAGTCCTAAGGTCACAAGTTTAATTTCCTCTGTAGGCCAATTTCTCGAGCGAAGCACTGTTGGTTAGGAGGTTGGACCTTAAGGATGCCTAATCAGTTACTTGGTGTGGGTTTAATACTCCCCCGTTGTGCGAGTCCTGACTTAATCGAAGCTTGTCTTGGGAGGTCGGGACAAGCTTCCAAGTTATAGTCTCTTACTCGGAACGGACAACAGGACACCCTGGTGATCTCCTCATGGGGCGCTGTCTTGAACCTGCAGGAGGGTGGGAGGATTTCCCTGTAACCAAAAAAAAAAAAAAAAAGGCAAAATATATATATATATATATTAACAATAAAATAATAATATAGTCCCTTCTCTTCCGCTTGAAATCGGAGGAAAACTTATTGTTAGAGCATCTCCAACCAATCCTTTATATATTTGGAGGAGGATGAATTGATCCTCCAAATATAGAAGGAGGATGAAAAAATGGAGGAGACTCTAAAACACTATTCACTCTATATTTTTTAATTATATTTGAAATAACTTTTAATGTGTAAATTTAATTTTTATAAAATTGACATCAATAAAAAGTATGAAATCATACCTTTAAAATGAGTATAATATTAAATACGTTTTACAAAAATTTTAAAATTAAATATTTATTAATGAACAAAAATTATTTTTTTATTGGAGTTTGAAGGAAGGAAATGAAGGTTTGTGGTTGGAGTTTGAATGAATAGTGACCTCCTCTATATTTACTTTTTGAATAAAAAATATTATTTTCATCCCCTTGAGAAGAGGATGTGGTTGGAGATGCTCTTAGGCCTTCATGAACCTATTAGAGAACCCATATCAATAATCTGAATCATTTTATATGTAAAACTATTTGAACACTTTGGGTGTGTTTGGTTTGACTTTGAGAGATGAGTTTTGAAAAAAAAAATTCAAAATCAATTTCTCTCTTTTATACCTCAATCAATCACTTTTTCTCTCTCCTCTCTCATTCTCAATCAATTTTTTTCCCACACACATCTATTCAATTACAATAAAATATCAAATCATCTCAAATTTCAAAACTCGAAAATTACTTTCAAAATATACAACCAAATAAACTAAAAAAAAATTCTAAACTTTCTCCCCAAAACTTTTTTTGAAAATCACTCTCTCAAAATCAAACCAAACACGCCATTTATCTCTGTAAAAATTCATATTGATTGGATATGAATAATCACTTGATTAATTTAAATTTGTGTTAATAGTAGTTATGATTTTAAAAAAAAATCACTTCGCTTGGTTTGGGTTTTTTAAAAATATTTTTCAAAAAAATTTTACTTTCTTATTTTTCTTATTTTTATTAATTTTTTTTAATATTTCAAGTATTTTTTTTATTTTTAGACACACCTAACATAAATACACTTAAAAAGTATAATTTTCGTAAAAAAATCTTTTAAAAATTAACTAAATACCAAAAATACAAAAAATAAAAAATAAAAATTCATTATATTTTTCATATTTTTGTGTATTTATTAATTTTTTGAAATATTTTTTCACAAATATTTTATTTTTTAGATACATCTAAGTAAGGTGCATCTAAAAAAGTAAAAAAATAGTTAAAATTTAAAAATATTTACTAAAAAAGAAAAAGCACGAAAAGTAAAAAACTCAATTTTCAAAAAATTGAAATAATATGATTTTTTATAAAGATAAAATATTCGACGAATCATATACATTAAACGATTTGGATTCTCGAATCGAATCCAAAATAAGCCCATAATGAGTCAAACTAGAACGTCCAATTAACTGATCCAACCAGACAGTCCAAGCCAACCCTTTGGATTCGTTTGGAATGTAAATTGATTTTTTGACTTTTTAATTATTTTAATTTACAGTTAAAAAATATCGTTTGAAATAAATTTTTAATTTTTTTGACTTTTATAAAAAAAATAAAATAATTATGAATTAAATATGATATTTTATGATATTAAATTAAAAAATTTATTTTATTTTTTTTATTAAAATAACAGAAAGTTCAAAAAAATCTGACATGCCAACCGAAGGCAAACTAAAGTTTAAAAAATCTGACATGCCAACCAAAGAAGTTTGGAAAGTAATAATGATTGATCAGTCATTGGGAAAAGGTAAAGATAGTGTCATAGATGAATGGTTGGTTACAGAAGCAACATGCATTGGATTACTTTTATTTATTTATTTATTATTGGGTCCGTTTGAGAAGATGATTTGTAACTAAAATAGTTTATAAAAAATAAAATATATTATTTTAATCATAATAAACAAAATATCATATTCAATTTATAATTATTATATTATTCTCTTATAAAAAAAATTTAAAAGTCAAAAAGTCCTTCTCAAACCAAACTTTTTAGCCAAGGCTAAAATAGCCAAAAAAGTCAAAAAGCTAAAAAGCCAACTTACTTCCCAAACCAACCCTTAGATAGGTCTATTTTATGAAAAATATGAGAGATCTTAAGCCTCCACTTAGATAGGTCTATTTTATGAAAAATATGAGAGATCTTAAGCCTCCGTTTGGGAAGTGGGTTGACTTTTTGACTTTTTGATTTTTTTGGCTATTTTAATATGAGCTAAAAAGGTTTGTTTGAGAAGAACTTTTTGGATTTTTGACTTTTTTGACTTTTTTTGTGAGAGAATAGTGTAATTATTATGGGTTGGATGTGATGTTTTGTTTGTTGTGACTAAAATAACTTATTTTGTATTTTGTAACTATTTTATCCCCAAATCTCCTTGCCAAACGAACCCTAAAAAAAGGTATTAAAATTTTAATTAAATATTTTATATAGATGTGAGATTTATTTGAGATTATATAGTGTGAGTCTTATATCTATACAAAATATTTAATAAAATTTTTAATAAATTTTTTGAAGTGTCTAACATTATGTCTATTTTATTGAGCTATTTTACATTTTTATTTGAGTGAATTATAATTTTTATTTTTAAATTGAGAGTATTTGTCAATTTTTGTTTATGGCAAATACTAACAAATGTTCCTCTGACAATTGTTAATATTGGGAATGTAAAAAAAAATTGTATTGAAAAGTGTAAAAATATTATAAAATATTTTAAAATTTATAAAAGGTGAATTGAATTTAACAATAAATGCATCGAGATTGACATATCTTTCCTTCTTTTATTGTGTCCTAAAGGCACTTCTTAATAACACCCTTTGTTTATATAACTTGAATAAGTTTTATTTTATAAAAAAATAATTATGTAAAAATTGAAAAAAATATTTTAAATTTTACTTTTTTATTATCATTTTTTAATTTTATAACAAATTACACAAAATAGAACCAATGTCTTTTATTTTATTTTCTTTTTTTTATGTAAGGTATTTTGGACCAGTTTACAGGTATCAAACTAAGTTCTTACAGTCTGAACAAGCCTTCCGGAACAAGACTTCGAACTTGAGACCTAGGAAAGGAGCAAACTTCTAAATCTCAATCATCACCGCTAAGCTAACTACCCTGTGGTTAATAAAACCAATGTCACTCAAACTAGGAGGCCTTTAACCTAATTGTGGGTGTTGATTTCTGACCACACAACCAAAAGGGGGAACTCAGTTGGAGAGTACCGACAGAATAGATTAAACCCAAACAACCTGTCATAGAAATATAAGAATCTCGCGGTGGTTCGTCCATCCAGGGGTACTCCGACGATCAAGTTAGTAAAATATCTCTCAAAAATAACCAATAGTGCTTAACTCACTAGACAGAACATAAAAAGCATACCTTAGACCCATGAGGACACCTCCCTTTTATAGCCAACACAAACCTAGTCCCAATAGAAGCCTTGCTTCAATGGACTCTGGATTACTGGTAATCTTGGACTCCCAGTAGGATTGGAATAAACTCTCTAAGAGTCTTATCTTTATCAAAACTGAAGTCCTCTCCCAATCTAGAACTCTAGTCATCTATCCAAATAGATAGTTTGATGTCATCTAGTTCTCTAGTCTTCTATCCAAATATCTTAGATTCCAGTATTATCGCACCATATCTCGACATCATGGTCCATCCATGTGGCACCTTGGCTAACAACTTCGGCCACGTGGGCTACCCAAAAATATGTCCCCACAACTGCCTCATAGGTTCTATTACCTCGGCAAACTGAGGTGATGGAACCTATACATGTACTCCTCCGACCGAGATCGTGACTTGTCGACGCCAAGAAATAAGGACTCATATGACCACTCGTTAAGAATCAAGAATCAAGAATCAAGAACCATCATGTTCTATCTCATCCAGGTCCAACAGAGATCACACTACTAGTAGAGATCATGATTTGCTAGTTCAAGAACATCAAGATCCTAGTATCATCTCATAAGAAACCAAGAATAAACAAGTTCTGCTCCCATCCAAATTCAACATCTCAATCGAGATCAACATCTCAACTGAAATCATCATGCCAACCGAGATCGTCATCTCAACTGAGATCGCACTTCTCAATCAAGATCATCATCAAATTGGAGCATACTAATCACGTCTCCATTGTGTCGCATCAATTTTGCCCCCAGCCGTCTAACATCAGTACGAGCACGTCTCCTAAGGACTCGAAATCATAACTTTTTGCCATCTTTTTTATTTTGCCTCTATCTGTGTCCCCAAACTCTCTTTTTTTGCCTCTGCAAACCATCATCGTTGTTCTTAAAGCATTCATTACCATGAATAATCCATTCGTGCCCCAAGTTCAAACTTTATTAGCTGAACCAGACTAGTAACCAAACACTTCATCAACTGCTCCACGTATCAACCCACCATTTCAATGGCAGTGTAAACACCGACATAGCGACAATCTTGCAGCTACAACCTGGAATAGGAAACACCGAGGTCCTAAGCTTCTAGCCTTAGACCTTGATAATTTTTCAATCGCCTTATCTGTGAGTAACCATCGTCGTAACCAACAACGACATGTCTCGCTGAACTCTTGTCATAGAAGACCTTCTTGTTGACATCCCTGATGTCATAACTGTGCAATGCACTCCATCTCCTTATAGTCAATCCGACATGCTCATGCCTCCAGCAACTCAATATATCGAAAGAGAAGCACATGAAGCAAGTGGACTAAGTTACTGCTGCTAAAGCCAAGGCCATTGCTAAGGCTGAAAAAACAAGTCAATATGGCCTGCAACAAAGGCTACTATCTTGACTGGATGACAGCCCTCAAAAAAGTGTTTGTCCCCAAGGACTCTCCCTTCCGTGATATAGGTCAACTCAATGTCCCTTTCCCTTTCTCTCCTAATCAATCTGAGGATGAGGCCAAGGAAGTAGAAGAGGCCGACAACGAAGAGGCGAGAGACAAGGAAAAGGCCGAGACTGAGGTTGCTGAGAAAGAATCTGAAGTTGCTGTTGGGGCCAAGTCCCCTACTCTGTTGCTGGGGCCAAGTCTTCTACTCTAAATAATCAAGCCCTGGACTTGATTGAGGAGGACGAGGATGAGGTCTCCAAGAGCACCTCACCAAAGAAGGCCGACACTTTTGAAACCGAGATCACTGTAGCTGCAAAAAGCCTAGACCAGACTCTTCTAGAAATTGATGCCGAAATCATGGCCGAGAAGTCCGCCCAGCTGTCTTTTTCTTTGTAATTTTCTTCTCTGTTTTGAATAGTATCTATTTTGTCAAACCGATGTGCCTGTGTTATGTACTTGAACAAGTTGTCCCTTTTCAATGCAAGCCTTCTATTTTCTTCTAAGTGTTGAATATGGCTTTCATCATGTATGCTTACCGCTTTTCTTCTATGCTTTCCATGTTTTCATACTTAGAATATTTTGCATGTCTTCAACGTACACCTTAACTGTGTAATCTTCTCGGTGCGGAATACTTTGGCTATACCCACTAGCAGTTTTATCTCGGTTTTGACCTAACGCTTGAAAATATTTATCATAATATTTTCACAAGTGTTATTTACAACTTGCCACTTCACTCTTTACTTATCAGGACATCTGTCTTCTATTATTTCAACATAACCTCGACTTAACTTCAACTTGTAAATTTTTCTTAAAATTTCAACAAGTGTTAAACCAATCTTAGCTTGTAAATTCTAACTCCCAAGCATCATTCTCCAGCCCTCTGCCCCCTAATGTGAACTTAAGTTCTACTTGGGTTCTCATTAAGCATGTGGCTTTGACCTTGTTGCCTAGGTCAGATTCAAACAAAGACTGACCGAGGTTACCAACCTTGGTCTCTATGTTAATCTGACTAATATGCACTTAGTTCCAATCTGTGTCTGATTCTGCCGATATGACATGTCCATGTTAATCCAACTTAGTTCAACTCTATTATATGCAAGTATAATTCAACTCTGTCATATAATAAGTCTAAGTTATTCGTCATGTTTCGCTTAGAAATATCGCCAACTTAGTTCAACTCTATTATATGCAAGTATAATTCAACTCTGCCATATAATGAGTCATAGTTATTCGTCATGTTTCGCTTAGAAACATCACCAACTTAGTTCAACTTTATTATATACAAGCATAATTCAACTCTGCCATATAATTAGTCTAAGTTATTCGTTATATTTCGCTTAGAAACATCGCCAACTTAGTTCAACTCTATTATATGCAAGCATAATTCAACTGTGTCATATAATAAGTCTAAGTTATTTGTCATGTTTCGCTTAGAAACATCGTCAACTTAGTTCAACTCTATTATATGCAAGCATAATTCAACTCTGCCATATAATAAGTCTAAGTTATTCGTCATGTTTAGCTTAGAAACATCGCCAACTTAGTTCAACTCTATTATATGCAAGTATAATTCAACTCTGCCATATAATAAGTCTAAGTTATTCATCATGTTTCGCTTAGAAACATCGTCAAGTACTGGAATCCGGGATTCGAGATTTGGAATTCGGGATCTGTTCACTTAGGCTGAGCTCTTGTCTTCTCGGACTTAATTTTCTAGGCTGAGATCTTGTCTTCTAGGATCTGGGATCCGGGATCTAGAATCTGAGATCTACTCACTTAGGCTGAGCTCTTGTCTCCTCGGACCTACTCATCTAGGCCGAGATCTTGTCTTCTAGGATCTGGGATCCGTGATCTAGAATTGGGGATCTACTCACTTAAGCTGAGCTCTTGTCTTCTCAGACCTACTCATCTAGGCCGAGATCTTGTTTTCACCAGTTTTGGTTGTTAGTGCCGGCATGTCTTGTAATAGGGATGTCGGCTGCATTACGTTGTTCTGCATCATGAAGTTGACCACTGTTTGTAGATCTGTCAACTTATTTGCCATGTCTTTTAGTTTTCTCGTATTTTCTCCGGCATCTGTCCCTTCATACCTGAAGGTTGCTTTTATGGTAGTACTTATCTTGGCCTGCTTTCTTCGATGCGTCTCCCTTTTGGCCGATGTTATTCTCGCCAGGATTTTGATCCCATGCTCCTTCATTACGGTTTTCTTTTTCCACGTTTAGATTGGCAAGTTTACCACCCCAATTAGGGATGTCGTCCCCAATCTTTTCTCCCTGCTCGTTATTGGCTATTTATTCTCTTTAAATTCCCATAGACGGCGCCAAATTGTGAGTGTTGATTTCCGACCACACAAGCAAAATGGGGACCTCAGTTGGAGAGCACCTACAGAATAGATTAAGCCCAAACAACCTATCACAGAAATATAATAATCCCGCGGTGGTTCGTCCATCCGGGGGCACTCCGACGATCAAGTCAGTAAATATATCTCTCAAAGATAACCAATAGTGCTTAACTCAGTAGACAGAGCATAAAAGCATACCTTAGACCCATGAGGGTAACTTCTTTTTATAGCCAACACAAACCTAGTCCCAACAGAAGCCTTGCTTCAATGGACTTTGGATTACTGCTAATCTTGGACTCCCAGTAAGATTGGAATAAACTCTCTAAGAGTTTTATCTTTATCTAAACTGAAGTCTTCTCCCAATCTAGGACTCTAGTCCTCTATCCAAATAGATAGTTTGATGTTATCTAGGACTCTAGTCCTCTATCCAAATATCTCAGATTCCGGTATTATCGCACCATATCTCGGCATCATGGTCCGCCCACGTGGTACCTCCGCTAACAACCTCGGCCACGTGGACTACCCAAAAATATGTCTCCACACTAATGAATGCGCAGTGAAAGGTCATTGGTATGATCTATTTCCATTACAATTGAATTTGTAACAATACATGAGTAATGAAATCTAGGGTAATACTATGGCATACACCTTCAAAGTTAAGTCATTTATAAGTTTAATTATCACAAATGACATAACTCAATCCTATAAGGTTGCGTTTGGTTGAAGGATTTGATAAGGGAAAGGGAAATGAAAATATAAAGAAAATGAAAATATAAAGAAAATGAAAATAATTGATAGGATTCGAATTCCTAAGTATATTTGATTGAGTTGGTAAATGGAGAAAAAGAGTCCAAGCAACCCAAAAGATAAAAAATTAGATTGCATTTCTCTTTCATTTTCTTTTCCTTTATGTTTTCCATTATAACCAAACAAAAAAGATTGCATTTTCTTTTTCATTTCTCTCATTGTAGACGCGCCCGTGGGCCTCACTACAGTTCGGACTCAATTTGTGTTACGGTCCTTAATCTGAACCAAAGAGTCCAAATCCGGCAAATCGTTTTGAGAAACAGATTTTTGAAAAGAAGTGCTAAACATGGACTACATTGCCAGATACAGAGTCGCCACATAAATATTTTTTATGGGGGAATTTAGGAAACCCTGACTCGGTGCCAAAGGCCACGTGTCCGTCATCACCAAAGTCACCTCGGCTCGGGAGCTTGGGTACGATTAGGGAAGGTCAGCTATGAGCACCCCCTCTCGCCCGATTCGAAGATCGGCCTCTACTAACCGTGATATCCGTTTTTGAAAACGTTATGCGTTCTTATTCTGATTATTAGCCTAGAATTACTATGTTATGCACGCAACAAACAAGTATAGACCAAATTGCCTAAATTGGAACAAAACATTTCATGCTTGTTTTGAAGATGGCTTGCTACTCGCAAGTAGGCTAAAATGCAGGTTTTGCCACCCTCGAGTGGGCTTTTAGAAAAGATGGTTTTGCCACTATCTAGTGGGCTTAAAACTCACAGTTTTAATGCATTATTCCAATTTAGGTAATTCAATCTCCATCCACAGGCATTCAAGCAGTTATATCACATAAACTAGTTAGTAATCATATGCATGATCCTAGTTCATGTTAAGATGTCTAATGCAACACATGCAAAATGCAATTAAGATAGGCTCGGCTAATCTACAATGACATGGGAAATGCTACAACTAACACGTATTAAATTTGAAATTGAAATACAAATGCAATTAGAATGATGCGCCGAGCCCGGTGCATGCAAGACAAATATATGAATGCACGCATGCATAGCATAAGGTATGCTAATTTAAATATGCCCTAGTCTACCATCATAAGCAGGTAAATAAAAGGGAAGAAAGACATGGGGTTGGAAGACATACACACACTCACGCACACTTATTACATAATTGCCTTCGCTCGGAGGGTCCAAATAAATATTACAGTCCGAATAAATAATACTAAATTAATTATTACAGAATTTCTAATTAATTAACAAATTAAACGCAGGATTAAAGTGGCCACAGCCCTTGCCTCGAAATGCGTGGATGATGCATGCTTGACTCACCTTGCTCGGAAACCCGTGCCATGCCACTGTTGCCTTTGTTTACACTGCTCTGCTCCTCTGAAAATTGCGCACCTCCCAAGGTGCACTCTTTGGACACTGGAGAGCATCACCGACCAAGTGGGATCACCACCGGCCATGTCTGGATGGTTATCGGCCATTTATAAGTCCATCGGCCAACAATTAATGGCCGGTCGGCAGTATAGGTGGCTGGCCGGCCAAAGCTTCCTGCAGAACCTGTTTTTGACAGCAGTAGAGGGCAGACAGTGCATGGCAAGGAAATTCAAAGCAATGTATGCATGGCCACTCTCCCTATCATGCAATGGACTCAATGGAGCATGGCCCTCGACCCTCGGGCCATCAATCACGCATTTCAATGCACGATGGCGCAAAAGTCAAGTATGCATTTCAATGTCAAATGCAATACACACAAAACATACAAGGGACCCAACCTCAATCATGGTTGATCAAGAGGTGAGGCAATGCACGACGATGCACATGCGACCTAAGCATACAAGCAAACATACAAACATGCAATGCAACTACATGGCACACACAATGCTAACAACATAACATGTACAACGCATTGAAACATGGCATACATAATGCAGGATGGACTTACACTAACATGAATGGACCTCAGCCACACTCACATCAATAGCCATTAGGTGAAAATGAGACTCTCGAAATGCGTGCACGCATGCACACAAATCGAGGACTGAACCTAAAGCATAACATGTAACTCTAACAAGACATGGCAAGGGATGCTAGATGGCATGCAAACTCACAAATTTCAGCACTAAAATATGATGCTAAACAGCCCCAAAACATGGAAAAATGGCACCCGATGCATGAGACGAAACCCGAAACTCGAAACTAAGCACATGCAATGATTTATAGCTATACAAAGCATGCATTATTTGATCATGAAGCATGAAGACAAAGCCAAGGCAGTCCCAAAACATGGACACTTCCAGTTCAAAGCATGGCCAAAAGATGCTAGCATGGTGGACAAAATAGCATGCAATCTTGACTAGCAATCATGGTTTACATGTCAAGTATATGAAGCAAATGTAATCTCACCAAACCAGCAAAAATCAGTGAATAAATCATGTGAAAATAGGCCCAAATAACCACTGATATGCAACCATGATATGCAAAAATAATGAGTTACTTTGGAGGGCCATGCAAAGAGTTATTAAGCACATGCAAGATAGACATTTAGCATGGCATAAACAACCATGAAAATCAAATATAATAGTCCTAAAACTCACCAAATTGACCCTGGAGAGTGACTTCGAAGCATGCGAGGTAGGGTCTCTTTGGAAGGCCAAAAAGGCCACCAAACAAGAGAAGGAGAGAGGGGGTCACCCCCCTCTAATCTTGGCTCTCAAAATAGTGTTCCAGCCACTGAAAATCCACTAGATTTCAGTGGCTAGAAGGCCAAACCAAGCATGCAATTGGGGCTTAGGTGTAAGGCTCAAAACAAGGGACAATCAAGCATACAAGGAAGCATGTGGCCTCAAATAAAATAATGCCCTTAATAAAACATGAATATGATGTCAAAACAATCCTTTTTCCAGTTTATAACAAGTCTAAAAAATGAACATAAATAGGGCTAATCTATCATGCAAAAATGATCCTAAAAGAGAGAATAGAGATAAGGGACAGCAGCTGGCTCCAAACAGTGAAGAGCCCTTCAACAAAGTTGAAGAGGGGCTCAAAATGAAGCACTTTACAGTTTACATCAAGTCTCGAAAATGAACAAAAGTGAGGCTAAATCAGCATGCAAGAAAAAAGCCTAAAAGAGGGATAGAGAGGCAAGTGGTAGCAGCTGACCTCAAACAGAGGAGAGCCCTTCAACAAAGTTGGAGAGGGGCTCAAAAAAAGACATTTCACAGTTCATGACCAAGTCCAAAACAGCTCACAAATAAGCCTAAAATATCATGCAAAAATAGACCTAAAATAGAGTTTAAACACAAAGGGGGAGGAGGAGACCTCAAACAGCAAGAGGTCCTTGATCAAACATGAAAAGGAGCTCAAAATATGACTATTTACAGTTCAGGCCAGAGCCCAAAAATGTAAGCAACAAAGGCTAAGATTGCATGCAAAATAGAGCAAAAAGAGAGAGAAATGAGGCTCACCCTTGTAGAACAACAACACAGCAGCTTTTTAGTCCAAGGAAATGAGCTTCTAGCCTCTGGAAATCAGCCTCAAGTTGCTGGAATGGAGTGTGGAGGTTGTAGGCTATGAGTGGTAGTGTAAAGGGGGGCAAGAACCTTAAGGTTTGAAGGGTTTGGAAGAGAGAGATAGGGAGAGAGTTGAGAATTTTAGAGAGAGAGGAAAATGTTTTTTTTATTTCAAGTTGTATCTCTCTTCTTTCCTTCTTTCCCTCTTCTTTGAGAGAGCTTGATTGATATAGATATATCAATCTGCAGCCCCCTCAGAACTCCCACGTCTAGGCATGGACTGGGGTATGGCCTGGAATGACAGCTGCCAGCTATCCACAGAGATATCTGTTGAAAACCACACTTGGCCGGCCGGCCATCAAAGTGATAGACCGGCAGTCAAATTGGCCGGCCGGCCATCACATTTGGCCGATTGAAAATCAAGGTGGCCGGTGGGCAAGAGACTTGGTCGACAGGCTCCCCCCTTCCCTCAGGAACACATCCACAAGCTCTTGGTGCAAAACCAGACACAAAGCAGTCGAGTTGAGAGATTCTGAGGCAAGGCGCGCAGCCGAGGCCTCTAGGAACTCAAGACGAACACAAACAAGGATGATCACCGAGTGTTCAAACGGTGACGTCCAAGTCTTGAGGACGGTAAAAAATGGGGTGTCTACACTCATCAAATTCTCTAACTAAACACAACTTAAGAGTCATAACTTAAAAAAATAATAATAATAAAAAATTGAGTTATAACCAAACATCACATGAGGAATAACCAAACAACTCTTGGATCATAACTAAAATAATGGCATAACTAACATCACAATATGTCATAGCGAATAACATAAGAGGTCATAACTAAAGATACAAATGTCGTAACCAAATGTGCATATGGTCATAAAATTTTCGATGAAATTTATTAAATTAATATAGTTTTGACACATAAGGTGACGAACAAATTGGAGAAATTTTTATATGTTATGAGGGATACCATATGACACTATCAAGAGGTACCTTTCATCAATAATAAATGCATATACCTCATACTATTTCTCAAATACTTAATATAAATATAATGGATCCTATTGTTAAATATAATCACAATAGAATAATCTACCATCCTCGCACAAAAAAATTCCTCAACAAATTGTGATTCGAGAAAAATGATCATTCTAATATTATTGCTTTAGTTAATGATTGATAATGTTTTGTTACTTCAGTGTAAAAAAAGAGATTTGGCTTCTCTCAAGTTGTTTGGACTTGGCAAGTCCATTTTGAGACCGATTTTAGGGTTCAAATAGTTCATTTTTTAATTCTCGTTGAGTAGAATTTTTATATAAAAAATTAAGGCGATCAAATATCAGTAACTATTCTTAAAATTATATTACAAAAAATGAATGACTATTCTTAAAAATTATACTTGTCGTTAATTTTTTTTAAACAAATATGATTCAAACTTATAGACACTGATATTCAATCATCTTATTTTTTGCATTAATATTATACTCAACAAGTTTTAAAAAGTGAACAGTTCGAATCATCAAAATGTCTCAAAATGAGCCTAGCAAGCATAAATACTCTCTCAAGTGGATATGACAATTTGAGAAAAGCTAAACCCTACCAAAAAAAATAAAATAAAATTGAACTTGTGTAAATTGTGGCATTTCTTTAATATTAAAATTTTTGTAAAAATTGATTTGAAAAGATAAAATTTAAAGAAATTATTACAATACAGTGTGGTATTAAAAAAATAATTACAGAATCATTGAAAAATTTATAATTTTAATTATTACTGCTGATAAAAAATTTCACTAATCTATAATTATTTTTCTGATAGTACAATAATACTTTGAATTTAATTTAAATTGTTTTTTAAATTAGTAAAAAATAATTTTATATTATTATTTTTAAGAGAAAATTACAACAAAAAAAATCCAAAGCCTTTATAATAAAATAAATTCTAAATTTTATTAATTTAAATCTTAATCTTTTAATTTATTTTATATAATTGCATTGAGTTTAATGATTAAAATACTATTTTCAGTCGATTTTACTTAATAAAAATAAATAAATTATTTAGATTGAAGATAAATTAAGTGATTAATTAAGAAAATTAAATTTATTTTCTTACAAAATCAAACTGAGATTTTTATTTTTTTTTATTTTGGCAACTAGAAAATTTTTTTTTGATTGACTTATAGGCTTCATTTGGAAACGGACTATTTTAATAACTTTTTGATTTTTTAGTTAAAATATGAGGCAAGTTAAAAGTATTGCATGCCAATCGAGACCTGATATTTAGGTTATATTACCTCTTTATTTTTTTTCATTTTTTTTTTAAAAAAAAAAGTAAAAAATTAAGGCTATGCTTGGTTGTGATTTGTAAACGTGTTTCTACACGTGCGTTTGAGTATGATGTTTGGTTGTTGTTTTGGAATCAATTTTCACGAGCTCTGCAGAGAGCTCTGTGCATCAGCTGCAAAATTTTGCCCAGGGGAAGACCACCTGGATGTTCGTAGGGACTTCCACCTGGATGTCCTCCGCTGTATGGATTTTTTTTTTTTTTTGGCAATTGATTTATATAATTGGGAAAAATATTTTCTGAATTTTTTTTAATTTTTAGCGTGCTTTGAAAAGATTTTGAGTTGTATGTTTAGTTATGAGTTGTAAATTTTTGTATCACATATCAAATATCACATCAACAATTCCCCACTCAAATCAAACCTCTCTTTTCGAAAACTATTTTCAAAACTCTTTACCAAACAAATTTTCTACACTCAAATTATAATTCTACAACACACAAATTCAAAATACAACTCATATTTTCAAATCACATTTACAAAATATAACCAAACGCGGGCTAATTTTTTTCCTAATTTTCAAAATAAGACGTAAATAATTTCCGATTAACAAGAGGTTAGTACAAATTTGAAAAAAAAGATTGCTGCCACTCTAGATGAGAAGAGGAGTTTTAAGAGCTCGTGTAAGTCCCACGCTGATATGATATTTGTGTCTTGTATATTTTTTTTGATGAATCATTTCTGGTACAAATATATCCAAAAGTTGCTGGACTTTTTCAGCCGCATCAACAGACAGAGGGGGGGAGGGAGGGGGAGGGAGAGAGAGAGAGAGAGAGAGATCTACACGACGCCTTCGATTCGAATCCAAAAACACAGAGGTTCAAAGCGTCGATCAAGGGCTTTTTCTACTCGAGATCCTTGCTCGAATTTACAAACTTCACTTGAATTCTCAGTTCAATCCACACTGCAAGTGAAAAAAAAGAAAAGGAAAATCCTAAATCATTTTTTTTTGGCGAAATCGAATCAATTTTTCAGATCACAAATCGATCCATTTTCGTCTCAAAAAGAAAAAAACCTAGTCAATGGAGTCCATTGGAGTTCGATGTGATTGTCACGCTCATCAGTCACTTCTCTCTATTGTCTCCAAGTATTTTTGATAGTTTTTTTTTCTTTTCTTTTCTTTTCTTTTCTTTTGGATTTCTATTGTGAAGAAAAGGAAAGATGAATGTGGCAAAGTCTCAGGTGTGGCAGCCTTGCAAGAGGAAGAGATCTTGATTTCTAGAGAGAAATCAAAATCAATGGATAGAGAGATCTTGAGGTTAGACAGAGAAAGAGAAGAAAAAAAAGTCTGACTGATACACACACACAAATCAATATATACATAGTGTGACATGGCTTCAATCGGCGGCGGCGGCGGCGACGGAGAGAGAGTGAGGACGAGGGTGGGGAGGTACGAGCTAGGGCGGACACTGGGGGAGGGAGCGTTTGCGAAGGTGAAATTTGGAAGGAATGTAGAAACTGATGAGAATGTGGCTATAAAGATTCTCAACAAAGAGAAAATTCTCAAACATGATATGATTGGTCAGGTATTCCAACAATTCTCTATTGTTTCAGTGAAAATAAATTATTTCAGTGAATAAATAAATACTGAGTAATTGTGATTTCTTACTATATTAATTAATTGTTTGCGTTGGCTTTTTATTATTCTGACCAAGAAACATGACAATGAAATTTCAAGCTTTACCCTTTATATATACGCTGTTTATGTTCTAAGAATTTAGTATATCCTGTCACCCAATCCTTCAAAAAAAGGTTAGCCTCCGTTTGACAAGTTGGTTTTGAGGTATTTTGGGTTAAAATAATCACAAAAAATAAAATAATTTTTTTAACTCAAGATAAAATATTATATTTAATTCATATTCATTACTTTCTTTCTTTCACAAAATAATCAAAAAAAAAAGTCAAAAATGATTCCTAAATTACGCTTTTTAATCCAGACTAAAATAATTATAAAAAAAAAAAAATCAAAAAATTAACTCATTTCTCAAACAAAGACTTAAATGAAAAAAATTAATAATAAATTAATACCGTTTTACCTCTACATCAATTTACCAAAAGAGCAAAACCCTAGCCCCAACTCCGGCGGCCACCCTAGCTCTGGTCAGCTCTTCTCTAGATCTGGCCAGCCCCACTTGCCATGCTCCAGTCCTTCCCCACTCTGTGGCGCCACCTTTTTACCCTCCGGCAGCACCCTGATGAAATGGGTGGGAGAGGGGGCGACTGCTGTTGGGAGGAAAACGGAGGCGGCGATAGTGGTGGGGGATGAAATGGGTAGCGGTAGGGTTGGGATTAATTAGAATATTCAAAGCGAAAAATAAAATTAAAATTTGAGAGTGCGGTGTCCTAATAAGTTTCCGTTTGAGAAGTGGGTTGGTTTTTTAATTTTTTAGATTTTTTGGTTATTTTAGCTTGGGCTAAAAAGTTTAGTTTGGGAAGAATTTTTTGACTTTTTGGCTTTTTTGATTTTTTTTTTTTTTTAGAGAAGAATGTAATGATTATAGGTTAAATGTGATATTTTGTTTTTTGTGACTAAAATAGTAAAAAAAAACCCACTTTAGTTCTTCCCAAACGGACCCTAAATGAGGTGTTTACCACATTTTATGAGGTGGTTTTAGGGAAAATATTCTATGATTCACATCTTTCAAAGGATATATACCATACATATCTTATAATTAAAAAAATAACATAATTTAATTTTTTGAATCATAATTAAAAAAATGTCATAACTAAATATAATATAAAAGCATAATTAAAGAATTTATGAATCATAACTAAAATAATGTCATAACTAAAGAAGAAAATTAGTCAAAACATAACTAGAAGTCCATATGATACTCCCCTTTTGCATGTGCATATTAGAATTTCCTTGCATTTAGAGGCTCTTGAGTTTATATATTATAAAAACCAAAGTTACCTCATTATCCTTGCATACTAAAAGACAAATGCTTGGTTAGGTTTTTCAAAAGTCACTTTTCAAAAAATTTTATTTTCTTATTTTTCGTATTTTTTTGTTTTTATTGAATTTTTTTAATATTTTAATCAATTTTTTTTATTTTTTAGACATACCTAACATAAATATATCTAAAAAGTAAAAAAATTATTGAAAAAACCTTTTAAAAATTTACTAAATACCAAAAATACAAAAAAAAAAAAAAAAACGATAATTCAATATATTTTTTATATTTTTATATATTTATTTATTTTTTAAAATATTTTTTTACAATTTTTTTACTTTTTAGATACATTTAAGTAAGGTGCATTTAAAAAAGTAAAAAAAATGTTTAAAATTTTAAAAATATTTACTAAAGACAAAAAAATATGAAAACTAAAAAATTCAATTTTTAAAAAACTTAATTTAAAAAACTCAAACCAAACAGATTACTTTTTTTTTTTTTTTTTCCTCTCTCTCTCTCTTAAAAGTTCCACCACCACCACCTTAGCCCACCATTACCTACCCCTCACCCACCCTTAGTCACGCAACACCACCCCTCTCCCACTCTTAGCCATCCACCCCATCACCTCCTCCACCCTTTCCCCCCTTAGCCACCCATCCTATTACCTTCCCCACCCTTCCCCAGGCTCCCCAACCCCTTTTCCACCCCGCTGCTGCCACCCCACCATCTCATCTACCCACCAAGCAACCACCCAAACCCACAACTTGCAACATAAAAATTGTGCAACAACAATAGAATGAAGAAGCATAAAAATAGGGTATTGGGGGAGAGAGGAGTATAACGGTGGCGGTGGCGGTGGCCATAGCCACAATGAAAAATACATTCAAAAAATAAAATGGTTGATAGAAGGAAACCAATTAGTTAACCTAATGACTAACAATACGGGTATTTGTTTTGCAATTTGAAACCTAAGGAGGCAAGATATATTATTTTAGAGTCTGAGGGAGTCGAAAATATTTTAAACAAACCTTAGGGTGTGTATTTATAATTTACTCTTTCCCTTTTCACTAACATGAAAACAATATTTTAGAGCCTAAGGGAGTCAAACATATTTAAAGCAAACCTTAGGGTGTGTATTTATAATTTACCCTTTACCTTTTCACTAACGTGAAAACAATGAATATATGAAGTTGTGAAAAATATTAAAAAAAAAGAAAAGAAGTATATATCACATTTAAATTTATTTTCTCGTTCAGAAAAACATCATCTCGTTTGCATATTTCAATTGCCAATTGAGTTCATTGTATATTCTTTATTTCTTTACTCCTGGCATTGATAATGATAGTATGGATGAATCAATGTTGTGGCTATTTTATTGACACATTGAACAATAATCTTCATTCTTTAAATCTGAATCTGGATTTTTTAGAATTTGATGTTGGATATTTAAATCTTAATTTTATGGTGACATTATAACTATGTTTTTTCCTCTACAGATTAAACGTGAAATTTTAACCATGAAACTAATCAGACACCCAAACGTTATCCGTATGTATGAGGTTAGAATGTGGCACAAGCATCTTATATTTCTCATGTGTGATTTTACCTGGGGTTCTAATATGACCAAACCTTTTCAGGTCTGGGAGTTTGGTTGCGGGCAAAATATTGTACTAATTAGACTTGTGGACTTGTAAATGACAAAGTTTGCTGTATTATAATCATATAAGATCAGTAACTCTGTTGTATTTTTCTTACATAAATAGGCATGTTTCTCCTTTTTGATGACCCCATGTATTTTTTGAGCAACTCAAGATCCTCTGGTTGTAGGTTATGGCAAGCAAGACAAAAATATTCATTGTTTTGGAATTTGTGACTGGTGGCGAACTTTTCGACAAAATTGTAAGGCTTTGATTGCTTGATTTAATGCATTGATTCTCATGAAAATCTTGTTCCATACAATTAGTGACCATGTTGGATTTTGTACAATTTTTTTGAGGCAGTCTGGTAAAGGTGGGTTGAAAGAAGATGAAGCAAGGAAGTATTTTCAGCAGCTCATAAATGCGGTGGATTACTGCCACAGCAGAGGTGTCTTTCATAGGGATCTGAAGGTGAGAAAATCACTGACTTTTGGTTTTAATTTCTGCCAAGGTCCAGCTTTCTTCAACATAGTCACAGAGTTGATGACCAAATCAGACTTATACGGATTTGCATTTTCATACTCTATAATTCACAGCCGGAGAACCTGCTGCTGGATGCAAATGGAATCCTTAAAGTTTCAGATTTTGGATTAAGCGCTCTACCTCAGCAAATTCGAGTATGTGACAGCTTCCTGTCTAGTACTTCTCATCTGCATCCTACTAATCGGAAAAAAAAAAAAAATGATCTGCATCCTCGTAGTAAAAATTGTGTCAAAGTTTCAGGGGGCAACGCTTCATTTATTTTATCTATACGTACAGTATTGCATTGTTTAAACTCTTGATTTGATGATAGTGTGGCAACCATTACACATGTTTAAAACTGAGTTTCTGAACTCTTCATTCAGGAAGATGGGTTACTGCACACGACCTGTGGAACACCAAATTATGTTGCTCCTGAAGTATGGTACAGTGTTTACTGCAATTTAACATATCTATCTCTTCCTAACTGCCCTTATTATCCTCATCGCTTTGGTTGTTTACTTGTCTAGGTGATTAAGAATAAAGGCTACGATGGAGCTAAAGCAGATCTATGGTCGTGCGGTGTAATACTTTTTGTACTATTGGCAGGCTTTCTGCCATTTGAAGAGTCCAACCTCATGGAATTATACAAAAAGGTTTTTTTCTTTTTCTTCCAAATAATACCCTATCCCTTTGGGTTTTTTTGTTGTAATTTGTTATCCTGTCAGTGGTTTTTCTTTTTTTTTGCTAACTACGTGAAGTACTTAGGAAATCTTATTGCATTCTTTTCATGATATCCTCTAAGGAAATTATAGTTTAGAGTGGAGAAGATAATGCAGAAATTTGTTGGTTTAGGATGAAATGGACATTCTCTTGCGGGGTGACCAGTGCTGGCATGAGGTTAGCGTGGAGAAGAGAATGACAAAATTTGTCTTATGCATGTTATTTGGGTGAGTGGAATCGTAGGTCTTTTGCTCACCCCAAACAACATGCATAAGAAATCTGTCTTATGCATCTTAATTAGAAGTTTGAGTTACATATGGTGTAGAAATAAGCATGTAAACCTCAAGGGTTTGGCCTAGTGGGCATAACTTGAGGTCTGGGAGTGTGCTCCCTCCAAGTCTCAGATTCAATATCCACTAGTAGCAATAAGCTCCATGGGGCCATGTCTATACAAAGCATTCGCCTTGGCTTTAAATGGGGCCCCCGCAAGTAGGCTGTGGGATTGGTCTCCTAGATTATTCGCGGTGCGCATAATTTGACCCGCACACCTGGTTATCCAAAAAAAAAAAAAACATGTAACCGCTAGTTGTAGTTTCATATGTAGTTGTATTTATATGCAAGCAACAATTTTAGTGAAAAGTAACCTATTCTTGCATTCAATTGTAAAGATCAGTGGACCTCATCTTCAATTTGCTTTTTAAAAAAAATTGGTATACTAAAACTCGAATTCAAATTTTGATGCCCCTTGGAGCCCCAAATTAGGGTTTCTTGAAATTGAGCGACAACTCCAATGAGGAAAGAGAAAAGACCAAAGGTGGTGAAAAAATTCAAGAAATGAGTTGCATTTGGCATGGTTTACATTTCCATGTGACTTAATATAAGTGAACCTTTTTGTTACGGATTGGTATAAGATTATCTTATGCATATTCATATTCTTAGGCCTCGTTTGGGAACAGGCTAATTTAGTAACTTTTTGGCTATTTGGCTAAAAAGGTAGGTAAAAAAAACTTGTATGTTTGGGATGACTTTTTGGCTAATTACGAAAAGATGTGCAAAAAGTAGAGAGAAAAGAGAATCTTTGACTTTTTAGTATGGGTTGTTAGCTTTTTGGCTAATTTAGTAATTTTTTGGCTAATTGGCTAAAATAGCCTCTTGCCAAACGAGGCCTTATAATATTATGTTATTTTCTGTGGTTTACTTTTTATGGTTGAGACATAGCTATATAAGGACTTCACATGATTGCAGATATTCAAGGCAGAATTTTTATGTCCACCATGGTTCTCCTCGGGCTCAAGGAAACTAATCAAAAGAATTCTGGATCCTAATACTGAGACAGTACGTCCACTCGTCTCTGGTCCTTGTGATAAAAATGCAGTAATCTTTTATTTTATGTTAAAGGACAAATTGCATTCATCTTGTTAATAATTTTGAGCACCTGATGTGCCCTTGAATTAAGTCGACAGTAATTTTTCATATCGGTTATAACCCAGGTTATGACAATATAGTTTTATGGTATGAAACAGCGCATTACAATTGCTGAGATCATTGAGAACGAATGGTTTCAAAAGGGATATAGGCCACCCACTTTTGAACAAGAAGATGTTAGTCTTGATGACGTTGATGCTATATTTGATGAATCAGGGGTAATAGATCTTTTTGGTGTTCCAATTTCAGTTGGAACAATTTTTTCATGTTCTTTTTGGTTTGGATATTTGAGGAATGGGTCGTCAGAGTGACTTTGTATTTGATTTTCTTTTGGTGTACAGGACTCCAAAAACCTTGTTGTGGAGAGGCGGGAAGAACAGTCTGCAACGCCTGTCACCATGAATGCTTTTGAGTTTATCTCTAGGGCTCAGGGACTCAACCTTAGTTCTCTATTTGAAAAGCATATGGTATGTCATAAGTCTTTAATTTTGGTTATTGCGCTTGGTGCTTGAGCTATCAGATGTTAAATATCTTTTGGATCTGATTATTTCATGCATTTGCTTGCGAATGAATAGGATTATATTTTTTTTTATCTTGATCTGTGAAGCATATTCAAACCATATTAGGTTTTGCTAATCCAAATGTCGTGTGTAAATGCAGCTGGTGGTTTTGTCAGAAACATATTCTGTTACAAAAGTCAAGTTTTATTTTTATTGCCTCAAAATGACAAAATCACACTAAAATGATCATAATCTTAACGTGTCTATTATTTAAAAGAATATATATATATCGAGCTTGTTCATAATTTGAAGCTTGGAGTGGCTGACATCTACTTTTATGTCTAGGGGGTTGTTAAACGGGAAACAAGATTTACATCCAAATGTCCTGCCAATGAGATTATCTCGAAATTTGAGGAAGCTGCTGCATCTCTCGGTTTTGATGTAAGGAAAAAGAACTGCAAGGTACAATGAGCATTTGGTCTCTCCCTATGTTCAATTGTATTGTCTCTATGTTGCGGATCTTGGGCACACCAGGGGACACTCACAAGCAAAAACACAGGACTTTTAACGTGGTTCGGCAAACCGGCCTACGTCCACGGGAGCGATGTTGTTATATATTAACAAATGGAGGAGATTACACACTCTCAACTCACTGTCTCTCTATATAACACACTCTCTCACACTCTCTGATACACAAACAGAATATAGCTCTCACTAGCTCTCTCTGTTTTGTGCCTCTCTCTCAGCAGTGTGTTTCTCTCTTGCTTGCTATGTTTGCCGTGTTTTCAATTCACCATCACCATTCCATTTTATACACCAAAACAGAAGGTGGAGGAGGCCTCATGGGTGTGTTGGCTGCCAGCCCAATAATCTCCTTTGAGCTGCTGTCCAGTTGAAAGCTTTGTCCCACCATGTGAAGACTTCACATGGCCAACTCCATGCTTTCTCCTTTGTTGCTGGCGCATGGCAAGCCTCATGGCTGCCAACTCATGCCAACCTCTTTTGCCTTCCTTTTACCATGTGGGTTGGCCACCCTTCCATGTGGCTGCCAACTCAATTTGGGTTGATCTCCTACACTCTGCTAATTCCAGAGTAAATTAGAAGGAGATTATTCAGATAGCTGTTCTTTGAGTTGGTTAATTTTTTTGTCTAATTGAACAAATGCAAGGAATGTGGGCTTCCTGAACCCCATTTCATTGCCTGTAAACTTGCATTTTTACTTTTCTACTACTAATTGCTAGGTCTGTTGTATTATGTTCAATCAATGGTCCTTTAAGCTGGCTCTCAGTTATATTGGATCAGCTGGTACTACTAATGAATATCTTGTTTAGTGTTTGATAATGAATATCTTGTTTGAAGGTTGTTTGCTGAACTGGAGCGATTATTGTTTAATTGAGATGAAACTAAAATATAAGACACTTAAACGATAAAGTTAACTCTGTCCTACTTATAATTTATTTGGTTACTGATCTCAGCTAAAGCTTCAAGCAAAGAAAATTGGGTACAAGGGTCATTTATCCATTGCAACAGAGGTATTTTTCTTCCATTCACCTCATCAATGGATTTCTCCTGAAAAATCACAAGAACATTATTCAGACTAGTGTTTGAAATCAGGTCTGAAAGTAATTTGTCCAACAGGTTCTCGAGGTGGCTCCGTCACTTTACATGGTTGAACTTCGCAAGACTGCAGGGGATACCTTAGAATTTCACAAGGTATGGTGGTGAAATCTGATTGCAATGGTGTTGCTTGGTTATTATGGTTGTACAATTGGTTATCCGTTGATTCTAGACACCATGTTGTTCATGCTGGTGGCTCTTAAAATTGGCACAGCTGCAATATGATGTGCGAGGCAAGGAATTGATTACCTTTTCAGCCCACCCAATGGGCTGTATGCTTAGGATCCTAAAAAACACAGACACGGATACGGACACTTGACATGAAACGAACAAGCTGACACGGAAATTTTCAAAAAATGTACGAATATTTAAAAGTCACTTTTTGGAATCTAAACAAGGATAATAGGTATAAATGTACATTATTTTTATTTTACCACTGTGTCTAGATCAAAGATTTGAGTAAGGATTTGTGAACGGAAGGGAAAACACAAACCCCCCTTCAAATCCTTCATTCAAACACAGCTGTAATATGTTTCATGTGTAGTGTCCGGTAGCGTCTGACACGGTGTTGGACACAACATGTTACGAATGTCCATGCTTCTTATAGCTAGGATCTTGCCAAACGTAAAAATTGCCTCCCCTTCCACAACATTGCCATGTTAGAAACCTTCTCTTTGCACATGTGCGTGCATGCATTTGTGTGTTTTTCCTCTTAACCATATACTATTATAGTATGCTTTTGAACTTTCGTTTGGGTACACAGTTTTACAAGAGCCTTTCGACTGGTTTGAAAGACATTGTGTGGAAAACATGTGATGAAACAGAAGGGGAAGTAAATGAAGGTCAGTATTGTATAGTAGAAGTAGCAATCAACCATATTTCAATTGAATATTGTGTGATGATTTGACACAAGGTCCGTTTAGAGGAATTTTGTGTGCAGCTTCACACAGATTAATTGCAAGTCCTATGAAAAGCATTAGGTCTGTCAGATGATTGGAACATCTTTATCATGGCGTACCTTCTTCCTGTGGGTGTTACATGTTTGCTGCACATATCCCTACATGTGTGATACCCCACCCAAAATTGAAACCATTTATTTCAAGTTATCAGCCTTGAGTTTACATTATTAATGACTCAAAATTGATGTGAACTTTTTTTCTTTTCATTTTTTTTGGAGTCATGAATTATTGTTCTGCTTTCATTCATTCTACAGGTGTTGGTGTTGCGTCGTCTTCTTGATTACCGGCTTCCTTCAATTATGTTGGTGGAAATTTCAACATAATTTCAATCGCCAGATATTCGAATTCAGGTGATTAGGCTTTGCTTTACTTTATTTTTGTATGCAATATGCTTTCCCTTTGTTAAACACGATGTTTATCAGTAAAATATTACATTGGTGTTGCTTGATTTATTAAATTGAACAATAGTTTGCATAACTTATGCATTGCACAATAATTTTATAATAATAACATATTTTATTTATTATCTTATATATAATTATTAAATTAGTTCAATAAATCTTATTAGTTATGGACGTTATCAATACTGTAGCAACACATTACTGAATAAAAAATATAATACATAACATATAGTTTTTGGTAACCGCTAATGTCCCGAACGAGAAATTAAGAAATTAATTGATTTTTCAAACTAAGTAAGAATATAATATTCATATTCCTGTATCACATTCTTAAAAGATTACAACTAGTAATGTACTCAAAAGTTTTTTAAACTTAATGAGTCTGTGAATGAACTCGATCAGTAAATAATTGACTTTGTGTATAAACATTGTGAAATTTACCCGTGATTGTGGATCCGAACCCTGTGGACCTTGATATTAGCAGTAAATATTCAAAAAAATAAAAAAATAAAATAAAGTTGACTATTTCTGCCAGTACTTTTTAAAGTATTAATTTTTGGCTTCCTCTTCTTTGCCAAGATTAAAAAATAAAATAAACAAAGGCAGCTTCACTCTTCATTAATTTATTATCATATTATCTCTCTCTTGTATTATTATTTTTTGATGAATATGAAATATTATCTTTCGTCATCTACTTGTGGCATTGATGTTTATAAGCATATTTTGCTAAAAGATTCAAACAAAGTTTGTTTTACCTATATAGAATGGGTATAAATAATCAATTAATTATGAGGGACAAACCATTTCTTTCAAAGCAATTGCCCAATTAGGGATTGCTAACATTAAAAATTGAACATCTGACCCGGTTACGGTGAGTGTGAAACATAATGGGATTAATATATTTGTGAAAAGTCTAAATAATCTTTAAAAAACCATCACTTCTTCAAAATCTATTAGTTTTTAGGAAAAATGAGTCCTACTTTTCCTTATATATATATATATACATGTATATTGTACTCGATAAGATGTTAACATTTTAGATTTTGTTTGGCTACGTTTTTTTACTCACATTTTTACTTTTAGAAAAAATTAAAAAACTAATCACTTTTTTCCCCAACTTATTTAGGCCAAGTTTGGGAACACCTCAAAAAGCCAAAAAGTCAAAAAGTTACTTAAAAAGTTAAAAAGTTATCACTATTCACCAAAAGTCAACAATTACGGCTGCACAACTCCCAATTCTAATTTTCTCCTACAAATCAATTTTTACAATTTTTTATTACACATTTTTTCATAAAAAGTCAAAAAGTTAACCCAAACATTCATATTTTCAACCTCAACTTTTTAGTCTAAAAAGATAAAAAGTACACTTATTTAGTCTTCCCAAACTTGGCCTTAGCTTCCAATACAATTGAGGAGAAAAAAAATTGTTTAACAAGATTCATTTATTTATGTTTGGCAACGGCTAAAAACTCGCTTTTTTTGAATATTTTTGTCTTAAGAAATTTAATTATTTTACTTTTTGGGTCCTAATTCAAAAAGATGTCAGAAGTAAAAAAAAAATTGAAAAAGTCAATGAAAAAATACTATTAAAAAAAATAAACTTACACTTTTCCAATAACATAAAAGCTAGTTTTTTTTATTAATTTTTTCAATTTTTTTAGGAATAACTTTATTCTAAAAAATAGAAGTAAAAAAAACTAAAAAAATTAAGTGTCCAAACAAACTTTTAATAAGTTAAATTAATGCATCAGACATTTAATACATAATAAAGAAATCAGATAATATAAGAGGTTTTAGAATAATGCTATATGTACTAATTAGTGTACTAACTAATATATCAATTGATGATGTGGCGTAATTTAAGAGATTTTAAAAATTTGTAATGTGATTAATAAGTGGGGTCAATAATAATATCATAATGTTGATACACTAATTGGTGCAGTAGTACCACCGTTTAAGTTAATACTCAAGTTATTTTTTTATAAATACCGAGAAAACTTGCCCTTTATTTTTAAACAATCCTTGTGCCACATGAGTATTTTTGTACATTTTTCCAACTTTGTTCTTCGAATATTAAAAAGTATAACCATGCAGTTTTATTTCGTCCTATCTGAACGAACAAATGCCTTTTAGCCCAAATTTTCACC
Organism: Camellia sinensis; assembly: GCF_055761805.1. NCBI lineage: Eukaryota > Viridiplantae > Streptophyta > Magnoliopsida > Ericales > Theaceae > Camellia > Camellia sinensis. The sequence goes on along the minus strand of NC_138969.1, from coordinate 25,037,231 downwards.
ATATAGACTCATATTTTCACTTTATGCAAAAGTTTTATTTCTTTATGCAAAAGGTTTATTTTAATGAGTACAAGACAAGCTATATCATTTCACATTATGCAATATGGGATTCCCATGCTGTAGGAAAATCGGCTCTGTAAAATTGATAATTTTTTCAAAGTATACAGTTTTTAAAAATATATATATATATATATATATATGATAAAATAAAAAATTTATAATTATCTAATCAATTTAATTTTATAAATAATCTATATAATAAAATTTTAGAAAATAAATAAATTAAATTACTGAAATAAAATCATGATAAGTTTTACGAACGATTCAAATTCTAATTATGCTCAACCTAACTATTATCCCTAAATTTGATGTGACTCAACCAAATCCAATTCCATTGGTGGATCATGATGAATCCATTCAAGTCATATCTTTAATTGTCTGGCTTTCCTATTGGACAGAAGGCCTTTTCATGTAAGGATGGTTGTTGAAATGGCAATCTCTTTTTTTTTTTTTGGTGAATTAAAAATGACTATCTCAATAATACACAGATTATAAATAAATAAATACACATGAAGCATGATTGACGGCACTCTAGCGAGAGAAACAAATCAGTGTGTTTGGTTTGAGTTTTTTGGATTAATTTTTTTGAAAATTGAGTTTTTTAATTTTCGTATTTTTTTATTTTTAGTGAATATTTTTAAAATTTTAAACATTTTTTTTTACATTTTTAGATGCACCTTACTTAGATGTATCTAAAAAGTAAAAAAAATTTGAAAAAATATTTTAAAAAATTAATAAATACATAAAAATACAAAATATGTACGGAATTTTCATATTTTTTTTATATTTTTGGTATTTAGTGAATTTTTAAAAAGTTTCTTTCACAATTTTTTTACTTTTTAAGTATATTTATGTTAGGTATGTCTAAAAAGTTAAAAAATTGTTTAAAATATTAAAAAAATTCAGTAAAAATAAAAAAACACGGAAAAAAAGAAAATATAATTTTCTGAAAAGAGTTTTTGGAAAACTCTAACCAAGCATGCTGAATATTATTCCTTCCATCTCAAAATAATAATTTTTTTGATAGTATAATTATTATAGTTTAGAAAAATTAAATTTTCAAAATTACACGTAGATAGTATATTTTTTAGAAAATATCAACTGTCATAATTGTACTTTTTGTATTATTAATAAATTTAAAATAAAGGCAAAATAAGACATTAATATTATTTTAATTTTTGATTTTGAAAAGAGAATAATATTTTGAGATAATAAAAAATAAATAATGAATTAATATTTTTTTAGAAAATATCAACTGTCATAATTGCACTTTTTGTATTATTAATAAATTTAAAATAAAGGCAAAATAAGACATTAATATTATTTTAATTTTTGATTTTGAAAAGAGAATAATATTTTGAGATAATAAAAAATAAATAATGAATTAATATTTTGAGACGAAGGGAGTATAAAATTGCATCAATACAACCGTATAAAAAGTCATTGACTATGCCTTCGTTTGGGAAGGAAAAGTCTGAAGTTTTTTTGTTATTTTAGCCACAAAAACAAAATAAAATTTTCAAATTAATAAAACAAAACACTACATCTAATTTATAATTATTATATTTTTTCTCTTATAAAAATTAAAAAATTCATCCTAAATAATTTTTTTTAATTTCAAATTAAAAAAATCGACAAGCCCACATCCTTATTATGCACTCGAGGTAGGGGTGTGCGCAGTGCGGGTCGGTGCGGTTTGAGAGAAAAATAGAAACCGTATGGCGGGTGGCGGATTGATAAAAGTGTCACTAGAATTTGCCATTTTCTTTATCAAAAACCGGCGGTTTGGTTGGCAAATAATGACGGATTTGCCTTGGCGGTTCAGGCGGATTGGCGGTTTATAAAAAATATAATTCAAATTACAAAACTTAAATCAAAGAGTAAAAAAAAAATGAGAGATACCGTGATGTTAAGCATCTTGCGAAGCTTTCTTTTGATGCAGCAAGTGTAGCAACAACATGATAATATCAACAACTATGCCATCAGTTCATTACAAGCATCTGTGGAAGCTACAATGATCAAATACAATACATATCATTCAGGGTTTACAATATTTTGAAAATGTTTATTGTTGAAAAGTGTTTAGATTGAAAAGTGAGCTGATTCAAGTTTGCAACATGGCCAGAAAAAAATAAGATTGAAAAGTGAATTGGAATTCAACTTTATTTTGGATTACTGACATCTTGAATTCTCCCCGAGCAGTAATGAAATACTATATTCTAAGGTATAGAACAACAAGCAAACTTAAGTAAAAAAGAATTTTTAAAATCTTATAAAACATGATTTAATAGCGGTGCGGGTCGGTGCGGTTTGGAAGAAAAATAGAAACCGGCGGATTGATAAAAGTGTTACTAGAATTTGCCGTTTTTCTTATCAAAAACCGGCGGTTAGATTGGCAAATAATAACGAATTTGCCTTGGCGGTGCGGTTCAGTGCGATTTTGACGGTTTCGACGGTTTTAGCGGTATTATGCACACCCCTAACTCGAGGCACGCTTTGAAGTCCCATTGGCACAGAGTAAGAGGAGATATTCACAATTACTACTACAAAGTCGTCCCCACAAGAAGGGAAAAAAAAGTATAAAAAAAAAGAAAGTTTAATGTCATAAAAATCAAATAAATTAGAATCAACAAGGAATTATTCGTTTGTAACAATGTGTGATTCTCTTTTGACTAGTTGAAGGAGCCTGTTACTTTATTATGATAGACTTCAATGGGGATATCATCAACTGCAAATCGTGGAAGGCGTTAAAAAATAGGACAACGTGAGGGTTATTTCAATTCGATCGTCATGCCATTAGGCTTGTCTATACTATATATATATATATATATTAAGTAAAAAAAGGTTCTTAATCTCAAAATCTGTGAGAGTTCTAATCTCTTAATCTTAATTTTTTATTTTTTTGATTTAAAAAAAAAATTTCAGTATTTATTGACTTCTTTCAACCCAACCTCAGCATTTATTAACTTCTCCCAACCCATAATTCCTTTTGACTTCTCTCATAATTATTGCAACACTCCTTTTCAATTTCTCCCATACACTATGGTTACACACAAAAATAAAAAAATATAATAATTTAGTTATAGATCTCAAAAAGATATAACATCTAAATTTGAATTATGATTTAATAATATAATTATGTGTTTTTTTTATGTATATCTATCAAAATTTTAAATCACTTAATAGGACAAATAAATCAATTTTCAAAAATTATTGATTTTTAATTTACAAAATAGACTAAAAAAAACTATTGACTGATTTATTTATTTAATAAGAAAAATATTTCATAATCTCTCCCTCCTAATCTTTCTCACAAGTTTTCAAAAAAAAATATTAAAACTTGCATTCTTTTTCTCTTCCCCAAAAAATCAGATAATGTTTTTTATTAAAGTTGTAGATATCTACCTATATTTTATATATTATATTATAACATAACAAAAAAAATCTAAAATACTAAAAAAAAAATCTTTAAAGTTTATCTAAATAAATTTTAAATCAATAAAACTCACATGTCTATCACATATCTAACTCACATCATAACCTACCTAAATAATAATAATTAAAAACAAATAGAAATCACAGATAAATTAAATTTAAAAAAAAAAGATACCCACAACTCCATCTTAAATAAATTGAAAAAAAAATATCCGAATAGAAACCATACAAAAATAAAAATAAAAATAAAAAGATATGTCTATCTATCTATATCTATACTATATATTAAGTAAAAGGGGTTTTTAACCCCAAGTCTTGTGGGAGCTTCAATCTCCCAATCTAAATTTTCTGATTTTTTTATTTATAAAAAAAACCCTTAGCATTTATTAACTTCTCCCAACCCCCAAGTCTTACCCTCATAATAACACTTTAATACATTAAGAACAAGCATAAAAAAAATTATTTGAAATCCAACACATATGAATTCCTTGAAAAGTCCCAACAGATATGATTATTATCCCTCATAATAATACTTTAATGCATTAAAAACAAGTATAAAAAAATTTTCTTGAAAAGTCAAACACATATGATTATTATCAAAATATTAAACTTTAATATAATATAATAAAAGAAAGAAGACATTTAATTTCTTGAAAAGTCAAACACATATGATTATTATCAAAATATTAAACTTTAATATAATATAAAAAAGGGAAAAAAAAACATTTAAAAAAAAAAACATTTAAAAATCGCAATTCACATATATAGATAATTGTAAATATATTAAGAAAAATTGGGTTTCTAAACCCCAAGCCTTGTGGGAGCTCCAATCTTTCAATCTTAATTTTCTAAATTTTTTATTTAAAAAAAAAATATCAGCATTTATTGATTTGGTCAAAATTTTCTGATCAACATTTATTAACTTTTTCCAATCCACATGCCTGCATTTATTGATTTGGTCAAAATCTCTTATTAGCATTTAAAATCCCCTCATACAAATAATTATAGATACAGCCCGTGCATAGTTACTGCAATAGTTTTTTTAATTTCTCATGTACACTATGGTTAGTGATAAGATTGTTAAATTATTTTTATAAAAAATCTTAAAAAACATAATTTATATATTAAAAAAAATTAAAACAAATATAAATATCTATAATTATCCCGTGCATAGCACAGGTGATAGGCTAGTCTATATATTAAGGAAAAGGGGGTTTCTAACCCCCAAGCCTTGTGGGAGCTCCAATATCCCAATCTAAATTTTCTGATTTTTTGATTTTAAAAAAAAAAAAAACTCAGCATTTATTGACTTCTCCCAACCCACTTTTTGACTTCTCCTATATCTACTTCTACGCCCTTTTTAACTTCTCCCATACACTATGGCTAGTGATGAGATTGTTAAATTATTTTTATAAAAAAATCTTAAAAAAAATAATTTGTATATTAAAAAAATATCTGAAAGAAACATAAATTTTTATTAAATCTATCTATCTATCTATCTATATCTATATATTAAGGAAAATGGGGTTTCTAACCCCCAAGCCTTGTAGGAGCTCCAATATCCCAATCTAAATTTCTTGATATTTTGATTTTAAAAAAAACACTCAGCATTTATTGACTTCTCCCAACCCAATTTTTGACTTCTCCTATATCTACTCCTACACCCTTTTTAACTTCTCCCATACACTATGGCTAGTGATGAGATCGTTAAATTATTTTTATAAAAAAAATTTTAAAAAAATAATTTCTATATTAAAAAAATATCTTAAACAGACATAAATTTTTATCTATCTATCTATATCTATCTATATCTTCTATATATTAAGAAAAATGGGGTTTCTAACCCCAAGTCTTGTGGGAGCTCCAATATCCCAATCTAAATATCCTGATTTATTTATTTAAAAAAAAAAAAAAAAAACTCAGCATTTATTGACTTCTCTCAACCCACTTTTTGACTTCTCCTATATCTACTCCTACGCCCTTTTCAACTTCTCTCATACACTATGGCTAGTGACGAGATTGTTAAATTATTTTTATAAAAAAATCTTTAAAAAAATAATTTGTATATTAAAAAAATATATAAAACAAACATAAATTCTTATTAAATCTATCTATCTATCTATATCTATGTATTAAGGAAAAAGGGGTTTCTAACCCCCAAGCCTTGTGGGAGTTCCAATCTCCAAATCTAAATTTTCTGATTTTTTATTTTTTTTAAAAAAAATCTTAGCATTTATTAACTTCTCCGAACTTCCAAATCTTACCCTCATAATAACACTTTAATACATTAAGAACAAGTATAAAAAATTTTTTTTGAAATCCAACACATATGAATTTCTTGAAAAGTCTCAACACATATGATTATTATTCCTTATAATAACATTTTAATGCATTAAAAACAAGTATAAAAAAAATTTCTTGAAAAGTCTAACACATATGATTATTATCAAAATATTAAACTTTAATATAATATAATAAAAAAGAAAAGACATTTAATTCCTTGAAAAGTCTAACACACATGATTATTATCAAAATATTAAACTTTAATATAATATAAAAAAGAAAAAAAAAGACATTTAAAATAAAAAAAAAATTAAAAATCACAATTCACATATATAGATAATTATAAATATAATCTGTGCATAACACGGCTGATATGCTAATAAATAAATAAAGCTATTTATGAACAAATTTAGTTTGACTTATTTAAGATTCATTTATTAGTAAACAAGTTCAAATCAAATTTATGAACTCGTTTAATAATTGAACTGAGTTCAAATAGATCGACTCAAACATACTGGCGAACATGAGTGTCTATAAATTAATATTTTTTTCTAATAATGCGTCAAATATAATTTGTTTAGTTATTATTTTATTTCTTTGTTTATTTTAGTGTTTATACAAATTTATATATTTGATTGGTGGAATTTATTAATAATGTTCATTATATATATGTATATATATATTATTTTTTTATTCTTAATGTGCACTTTAATTTTTTAAAGCTTCTGCTAGGTTTGTTTAGGTACTCAATTTGACTCAAACTCGATTATTTAAATTCAAATTATGTTGAACTCAAGTTCAAGCTTGGCTAATTTTCAATAATCTGAGCTTGAATATATCAAAGTTCAATTTGACTCGTTTTGTTTGCAATCTTATTTTTAAAACAAATTCAAGAGGTATTTTCAAATTGATAGTTATTAATTTTATTTCTTGTCTTATTTTTACTCTTAAATATAAAACAATGGACCCATATTAATAAATGTACATAAAATATATTCACTTATATCTAAATATTAAAAAAATATGATAAAATGATATTTAATATTTTTGTGTTCCTGTTTTGAGAGAGAATATAAAATAAAATAAAAAGGTTAGTGCCCTGTTATGTCCTTAAGGCCCCGTTTATTTTTAGAGGTAGAATGAAGGGGATTCATAGGGAAATGATTAATAGTGAGGGGATTGTTAGTGAGGGGATTAAGTAAAATTGTGTTTTTTTTATGATAATTGTTAGTGTAAAAATTGTTAAATTATTTTTATATAAAATAATAAAACAAATGAAAAATACAAAAAAATAAACATTAATGTTAAAAAAAAAAAAAGCCCAACATGTAAAAAAAAAAAAAATTCTAGTCCTCTCACTATTTTTCTAATACACCTCCACTTTCTCCATCCCAATTCCCTTTCCAACCTCCATCTTAATCCCTTCCTCTATCCTAATCGCTTCTCTAACTCTACAAACAAATACAACACTAAGTGAGTCTCACCTCCATCTTAATCTCATCTCACCCTCTACACCCCCAAAACAAACGGGCCTAAAGTCTCATTATTGGCATGATTAAAGCTTACATCGACACTTGTCAATGTCGTGACAACTATACAATGAGGTTAGACTCAAATTTTTGGGAGAGTTATCTACATGAATTATGTTGTGGGGTTAGCTCTCGTTTGGGAATATACTTTTTTAGTAATTTTTTAATTTTTTAGTTAAAATGTGATGTAAAAAAAATTAATATGGTTGGTATGATTTTTTGACTTTTTATGAAAAGATGTGCAAAAAGTAGAGAGAAAAGAGAATCTTTGACTTTTTTGTATGAGTTGTTGGCTTTTTGATTTTTTTAGTAATCTTTTGACTTTTTGACTAAAAAAGCCACTTACCAAACGAGACCTTAGTGTTACAATACTATTTATATTATGTACAATTTATAATCTAATTGATGTTATTTATGAATTATTATGGTATTTGATGTGCTTGATAAAATTAACAAATTATTAATTGAAGTTGATTATATCCATAGTGATGTTCAGTTGTGTCTCAAAGTAGTGTTGATGATAACTTATTAAATTAGTTTTTGGTTACAATAAGTGTTCTTCAACTATGTTCCAAAATGTTGTAAATTATGACTCAATGTAACCAAAGGCTGTTTACATTTTGTAATTTCCCCAATTTTAAATACCCATTCCATTTGTTCACACAATAAAATGAAATAATGGTAGTGCCCAAAAGAAAAGATTTTGTTGAAAAGTAAGATTAGGAGTTTTATTTCTATTTTCATAATTCAAAATATTTATATTATAAGATTTGTTAAGTAAATCATTTATAAAAAAAATCAAGTTAATTAGATATTTATAACCATATAATCAAACCCTAATTATTTTTTTCAGCAGTGATTTAGACCCCCTCAAACTTCAACCCCCACCATCCCCCACACACACGTGGTGGGTGGTGATTGGAGGAGGAGAAAAAAAAGAAAAAGAAAAAGAAAAAGTGACCAATCAAGAAAGAAAGGGGGTCAAAAGGGAGTGGGGGAAAGGAAGTCCCAATCTTTATTATTTATTATGTAGTTACAATTTACAAAAGGTCTAATTAATTTTTTTTCATAAAAAATATATTTAATAAATATCATAAAACAAATAATTCGGATCATTGCATGTTTCGACATTTCATATGTAGTCCAAAAATAAAGTTGAGCCGTTAAAATCATGTTGTTGTTGATGTGTCGGGTGGTTAAAGCCACAACAAAGGAACAATTATTTATAGTCACATGTGATTGTGTATAATGAACAAATTTGAATTGAAAGACTACATGTAGACAAATAGATGGTTCAAATCTATAAGCCATCATTTTAAATGATTTATTAAATTTGTTATATAAGTGTGAGATATATATATATATATATATATAGATTTGTGCGGGATTCACACACATATAAAAGATTTAATAAAAGTTTTATAAATTATTTGAGATTTATAGTATTTTCTGATCTATAATACATACATAAATTACCGGTTCAAATTTATTTGTGGCAGGATCATGAAATAATTTTTGGAAAATTCTGTGTTATGTAATACAATATAATAATATAAAAGTGGTAAATAAAAACGTGTGATAAGGAGAATTTAAAAAGATAAAAAGTAAAATAATCTTTCGTTTGGCATGTCAGGCTTTTTGAATTTTTGGTTATTTTAATCATAAAAAGATAAAATAAGTTTTTTAATCCAATAAAACAAAATATTACATTCAAACCATAATCATTTTATTTTTTCTCTCAGAAAAGTAAAAAAAACCAAAAAATCAATTCCAAACGAGATTTTTTAACCCCAGGTTAAAATAGTTAAAAAGTTAAAAAGTCAAACAGTCAATTCATATCCCAAACGATCCCTAAATAATTTTTAAAATATGAAGGTATAAGATTTATTTGTATAATCTAATGCATAAGTTACTTGTACCTCTATCTTTTTAAAATTATTTTTCTACTCTACTTTTTTGATATTCTCCCTATAAATTAACTTATCTACTAATATAGAAAAAAAAATGTTGAAAAATCTAATTTAACAAATGTCTAAGGTATTAAGTCCAGTGAATGTTTTTTGTTAGCGAGAGGTCTATCTTTTGTAAAATAGTTTAATGAGAAGTCCCTTTATTATTTTAAAAGATATTTTATTTTCAATTTTCCTCATTATCTATTTGTTGATTTTTTTTTAGCTATATGTTCAAAAAAAATTATCTATTTAATTTTTTAACTATCTGTTCAAATATTTTTTTATCTATTTAAATTTTTCTCTTATATGTTTCAATTTATATTTATCTGTCCAATTTTTTAATTATTTGTTTTATCATCACCAACGCGAGCTCCACCACCAATAGCTTGTTCCCAAAAAAAAGAAAAAAGAAAAACAACAACAACAATAACAACACAGATATACAAAAAAAAAAAATCAAATGTATCCAAATATGGATTGAACAATTTCAAAACCAAAAAGCAAAAAACAAATAAACAGATCAAATGTATATACATACAATGTAATATATATATATATATATATATATGAACTTCATATTTTGCAATGAAGAAATAGACTAATTAGAACAGTAAGTTCTACAATTGTTTTTGTGTTCTTATATATAAATGGACCAAAACCTCATCCATGTCCATTGTAACTGTGACTCTTATTTTAATATCGATTATAGCCCATCATTTAGGACCCAGTACGTAACTCAAATACTAAAGCCCAGCATTGTTGAAGCCCTACGTAGCAATAAGAACCAATGACATCAAGACATATGGCAAGAGAAGAGCAAGCCACATAAGCAGACAAAGATCTGCAAAGTTATTGCCATTGCACATCGCCATTGATGAAGCCCCTTACAGCATTTATTGCGATAACCCCTCTCCGTTGGGACAGAACGCCTTCACCATGAACAAGGTAAGCTAGAGTGTAGACTTTCGGCCAAGGTGACAGGTCGGAAGGGACAACGAAATGATTACCAGAGGATATAAGCAGACGTCGAAGACAAGAAAAAAGTTAAGCTTTCTAACTCCAATCTATCTCTACATTCCACGTCCCTCTCTCTCTAACTTGCTCGTCGGAGGGTTCGCTGGGGGACTCCCCATTCCCCGTTGAACTCTTGTACAGGTTCCTCTGTGGGCTTGGTCACTCGGACACCGGTTTGGGAAGCGTGGATCAGTTCAACCCGTTCCGTTTGGAACCCGGTGAATCATCAATTGGCGCCGTTTGTGGGAAAGTTTTTCTTCCGCGCGCCAGTTGTTCTCATTGTTGCCGGAGACCCTTTCCCCATAACCTCCTCCTACCACCTGTGAAGGTGGATGGTCATAACTAGATCTATGGCTTCTCACCTCAATATTGCCGATCATCAAGCCGACCCTCCCAATCCAAACAACCCACCACAGTATTTCACCGAGCTCACCAATAGCATTAACCGCCTGGCCGAGCAAAACCAAGCCCTGATTAATGTTCTACTCCAAAGAAACCTCCCTATGCCTCCTCCACTACCTCCAGATATCCCACCCAACCAAGAGCGAGCCCTGAGCCATACTATCCAGCAGCCTAATCCACCCAACTTGGAGGGCTTGCAACCCCCTCCCCCAGGTATAAACCTACCACCCCGGGGCCCGCATCCATCGATCCCGACACCAATCCCTGAAGGAGAGGCCAGCAGCGTCCAGCCCCCGTTGCCTTCCGGTGCTGATAACATTCCTCTCTAGGACGCAGAACTTAGAGCCATGAAGCTCCAACTCCAAGCGGTCATGCAGAACATACAGCATAAACCATCTATCACAGCCAACTCCCCATTTGTTGCCTCCATCAGGGACAAACCTCTACCTCCTAAGTTCAAAATGCCCACAATCGACTCTTTTGACGGTACAACGGACCCAGTTGATCACTTGGAGACCTACAGAACCCTCATGATCCTCTATGCATTCCCCGATGAAATCATGTGTCGGGCTTTCCCCGTGACATTCAAGGGGTCGGCTCGACTCTGGTTTAGTCAACTGTCAGCAGACTCTATCTCCACTTTCTAGCACCTCAGTGACTCCTTTCTCAGCCATTTCATTGGAGCCCAGCACCAGCGGCATCCGGCAACCCAGCTCCTCAACATCTGTCAGACTGAGGGGGAGTCGCTGCGTAACTTTGTCACCCGCTTCAACACCGAAGCCCTGCAGGTGGCGGAAAACGATGACAAGGTCATCCTTACGGCATTCATGGCCGGCCTATGATCATCTAATTTCCTTTTCTCCCTCTCAAAAAACCCCCCGACCTCCATGGCAACCCTTCTTTCCAAAGCCCAAAAATAAATGAATGCAGAAGATTCCCTAGCTACTCGCCAGGACCCTACAGCCAAAAACCCGACCCCCAGAAAGAAGAGAAAGGACTCAGAAACCAGAAACACCCAGTACAATAACCAAACACCTCAGTATACCGACCGACCCCCCAGAGCCTACCGGTCAGCACCAGCCCGACCGCCCGGCCGGTTCGAACGATACACACCCCTTAATTTCCCCATGTAACAAGTCCTCAATCAGATCCAACGAGACTACCCCCTAAAATGGCCCCAACCATCACGGTCTCCTTCCAATTGGCGAGACCAGTCCAAATATTACCGTTTTCACCAAGACCACGGTCATAATACTGAGGAGTGTGTTAACCTCAAAGATCAGGTCGAGGGCTTGATACGTCAGGGACATCTCAGTCGGTTCACGAACACCCGCTCTCAATAAAGGCAAAGGACCGAACCCATCAGAAATAACCGCCGGCGCACTCCTCCCCGGCAACTAACCCAACCTAACCCTGGCCATGATCGCCCTCCACAGCAACCCCAAGCACAAGGTAACCCCTCTCCCCCTGTCGGAGAAATCAGAGTCATAGCTGGCGGGCTTGCTTGTGGAGGTCCATCCCGCTCGGCTCAGCGGGCAGAACTCAGAAAGATAAGATAGGGCTCAAACAAAGAAGTTGTCACATTAGACCGCCCTCCCAAACAGCCCAAGCAGTGGATAGAGCCTATCACCTTTACGGAAGCCGACTGCACAGGCATCCGTTACCCCCATGACGACCCCCTCGTCATTTCTGCCCTCCTCTCCAATTACAAAGTTAGACGGGTCCTCGTCGACAATGGCAGTTCTTCAGACATCATCTTCCTAAATGCCTTCCGCCAACTCAAGATCGGGGAAGAAAGTCTGTCTCCCCTCTAAACCCCGTTGGTCGGTTTCACTGGAGACCAGGTGACCTCCATCGGCTCCATCGATCTTCCCATCACCATCGGAGAATACCCATGGCAGACCACCAAGTTACTTACTTTCCTGGTCGTCGACTGTCCCTCTGCCTACAACATCATCCTCGGCCGCAACGCCCTAAATGCCTTCCAAGCTATTACATCCACTTTCCATCTTGCCGTCAAGTTTCCCACCAATCTTGGGGTCAGCACGGTCAGGGGAGAGCAAACTGTGGCCAGGGAATGTTATGTTGCCTCACTTAAAGAGGTCAAGCTCAAGGAGGCCATGATCATTGAAGGACTCGACGTCAGAGTCGAGGACGAGCTGGTTAGGGGGGAACTAGTTGAGGAGCTTGTCGAGATCCTCATTGATCCCACCAACCAGGCAAAAACTGCCAAGATCGGCAGCCAACTATTCTCCCAGGCTAAGGCCGACCTCACCACCCTCCTGATTGAGTACAACGACGTATTTGCCTAGACTCACTCCGACATGCCAGGTATTGACCCCTCCTTCATCACCCACTGTCTCAGCATTGAGCCCCATTTCTGACCCATCCGCCAGAAGCAGCGCATCTTTCACCCGAAGCGCAATAACCTTATTGCTTCTGAAGTAGATAAGTTCTTTGAGGCACAGTTTATCACAAATGTGGACTACCCCAAATGGCTGTCGAATGTGGTTCTAGTTCGTAAAAATAATGGTAAATGGCGACTCTGTGTCGACTACTCCGACCTCAACCGAGCTTGCCCTAAAGACAGCTGTCCTCTTCCTCGCATAGATCTGCTGGTTGACGCCACGGCCGGCCATCAAATGCTTAGTTTCACGGATGCCTTCTCTGGATACAACCAAATTTTGACGCACCCGTCTGACTAGGAACACACCTCCTTCATCACCGACTGAGGCACCTACCATTACCGTGTGATGCCACTTAGGTTGAAAAGTGCTAGAGCCACTTACCAACGGTTAGTCAATGCCGTCTTTCATCACCAGATAGGCCGGAACATGGAAGTATATGTCGACGACATGCTAGTCAAAAGCAAGCTCTTCACTGATCATCTGGCCGACCTGGGAGAGACCTTCACCACCCTATGAAAGCATTAAATGAAGCTCAATCCGGAAAAATGCGCATTCGGCGTAGAATTTGAAAAGTTCTTGGGTTTCATGGTCAGTCAGTGGGGCATCGAAGCTAACCCCGAAAAGATCAAGGCCTTAATTGAAATGCAGTCACCCAGAACGGTTAAGGAGGTTCAGAGGCTTACTAGCCGAGTTGCCGCCCTCAACTGCTTCATTTCCCGCGCAACGGACAAGTGCCTCAATTTTTTCAAAGTTCTTCGGCAAACTTTTGAGTAGACAGCAGAGTCCGAAGAGGCCTTTCAGCAGTTGAAACAGTGCATGGCCAACCTCTCCTACTTTCTCAGGTAATCACGGGCAAAACTCTCTTCCTTTATTTAGCCGTGTCAAATACCGCAGTCAGTGCAACACTCATCAGGGAAGACAGCTCTGTCCAACGACCGGTCTACTACATCAGTCGGCCTCTCAGAGGCGCGGAACAAAATTACCTATTGTTAGAAAAAATGTCCTTGGCTTTGGTCACCGCCTTCAGATGACTCCGTCCTTACTTCCAAGCCCATTCCATAGTGGTCTTCACTGACCAACCATTGAAGAAGTTAATGTAATAACCAGAGCTTTCCGGCAGACTTATGCAATGGTCGGTCGAACTCAACCAATTTGACATCTCCTACCGGCCTCGAACGGCGATTAAAGGGCAGGCTGTTGCCGATTTCATCCTGGAATTCACTAATCCCACTCCAACCACAGCTCCTCCACACCCGCCACCCCCCACCGAGCTAGAAGACCGCCACTCTTGGACCCTCAACGTCGACGGATCGTCTCACAAAGAAGGCAGTGGGGCTGGTCTCATCCTCACCGCCCCTGAGGGTGGTTATTTCAAATGTGCACTCCGCTTCTTGTTCAACGTAAGCAATAATGAGGCTGAATATGAAGCATTGCTTGCAGGTCTTCGCCTTGTCAGAGACATTGGTGTCAGCCACATCCAAGTGTTCAGCGATTCCCTGCTCATTGTCGGACAAATCACCGGGGAATTCGATGCCAAGGAAGACACAATGCGGGCCTATAGGGATATCGCACTCCCTCTTGCTCGCCTCTTCAATAATTTCCACATCAAACACATCTCTCGGACAGAAAACTCCAAAGCAGATGAAATGGCTCAGTTAGCTTCAGCAAACCAGTTAGACCTCAGCCACGGTGTCCGCCTCGAGTACCTGGCCCACCCTGCCATTTCCCTAACTCAGCAGCAAGTTTACTTCCTCCAAAATGAACCTATTCCATGGGCGGTCAACATCTTTCTATTTCTGACAATGGAGGAATTACCAGTCGACAAACAGCAGGCCACCAAAGTCAGGGCTCGGTCGTCCAACTACATTCTTGTCAGCGACCTCTTGTACAAACGCGGTTTTTCACGCCCATACCTGCGATGCCTCAATCCTGCTCAAGAAACCTACGTGATGAGGGAAGTCCATAAAGGTATCTGTGGTAATCATTCGGGCGCCCGAGCCCTAGCCCACAAAATACTTCGCACTGGTTATTTCTGGCATACTCTCAATCAAGATGCGATAGACTTCGTGCTCAAATGTGATAAGTGCCAACGTTTTGCCAACATCCCCCATGCTCCTTCTACAGAATTGATCACACTTTACAGTCCCTACCCATTCGCCAAATGGGGGATCGACCTAGTTAGCCCATTGTCTACTGGCTGAAGCCAAACCAAATTCGCCATTGTCGCCATTGATTACTTCATTAAATGGGTGGAGGCAGAACCCCTTGTCACAATTACCAAGCGGAACACAACCAGATTCATCTGGCATTCGATCGTATGCAGATTTGGCATCCCTCAAGCAATCATCTCCGACAACGGCAAACAATTCGACAATGCCAAGTTCAAGAAATTTTGTGCAGAACTTTAAATCTAGCCATGTTTCTCTTCTCCAGGTCATCCCCAAGCCAATGGCCAAGTTGAGGTTACCAACCGTTCTCTTCTCAAGATCATCAAAACTAAGTTGGAAGTCGCTAAGGGACTCTGGGCTGAGGAATTACCGAATGTACTCTGGGCCTATCACACTACCGCTTGAACCCCCACTGGGGAGACCCCATTTTGCTTAACATACGGCGTTGAGGCGGTCATCCCAGTGGAAATCAGTCTGCCTACCCCAAGAATTCTACATCCGAATCCAAGACTGATTGAGGAGCTACGCCGGGTAGACCTAGACCTAATTGAAGAGCGCCGAGAAATCACTGCTGTCAGACAGGCCTCATACGCAAAGTTTGACCGAGGGAATTCGCCGTGGGGGACCTTGTTTTACGCGAAGTAACCCTTACCATCAAAAATCCGGCTGAGGGCAAATTGGCAGCCAAGTGGGAAGGACCTTACATTGTCAAAGCCAGATCTCGTACGGGCACTTACCAACTTCAGGACATGGAAGGCCGAGACCTCTCCCAACCGTGGAACGCCGAACACTTGAAGCGTTATTTTCAATAAATCCCTATTTTTGTATTGATCAGTTATTGTATTTTCTTTTTTGGCAATCTATACCCTTGAATGTTCTTCTTCTTTTCTCACATGCTGTAAATTTCTGATCAAATGGGCTACACTTTACACGACAACAATCTTATATCTCAATTATCTGTGTGGTACCTCAATAACGTTTTGATTGCAGCACTCAGTTACAAGCCTCAGCCAGACTGAGCATGAAGAGCTCAGCCAGACTGAGTCACTTAAAGCCTCAGCCAGACTGAGCATGACAAGCTTCAGCCAGATTGAACATGAATAGCTCAGCCAAACTGAGTCACTTAAAGCCTCAGCCAGACTGAGCACGACAAGTCTCAGCCAGACTGAACATGAAGAGCTCAGCCAGACTGAGTCTCTTAAAGCCTCAGCCAGACTAAGCATGAAAGGCTCAGCCAGCCTGAGTCACTTAAAGCCTCAGCCAGACTGAGCATGAAGAGCTTAGCCAGACTGAGTCACTTAAAGCCTCAGCCAGACTGAGCATGAAGAGCTTAGCCAGACTGAGTCACTTAAAGCCTCAGTCACACTGAGCATGAAGAGCTCAGCCAGATTGAGTTACTTGAAGAGACAGCCCGACCGAGTTAATTATGGCTCAACCCGAATTGAGCACAAATGAAGCGCTCGGCCAAGGCCATTCTTGCAACTTCATGATTGTGGCATAGTTGCCATACTTAGTCAAATTCCAGTTTAACGTTTTCCAAGTCAGACTGGCTCCTCGCTGGGTCGTGATTCATAACTTCACGTTTTTAACATTCTTACATTTTAAACTTCACTTTGCATTGAGGTTTTCCTATATTTTAAACTTCACTCTGCGTTGAGGTTTTCTTACATTTTAAACTCCACTCTGCATTGAGGTTTTCCTACATTTTAAACTTCACTCTGCGTTGAGGTTTCCTTACATTTTAAACTTCACAATAATTTATACACAAGCCCTGTGTAAGTCACCACTTTCATTATTTGCAGATCCTTAAACAATACAGACAATAGTATAAAAACAAAAACACAACTCATAATTTTATTCATTCACAAACTTATACATAAGTTTATTACAGAAATTCCAAAAAAAAAAAAAAAAAACCAAAACTCTGAGTACAAATTTTGTTCACACAAATCATTCCTCTTCACTTGAGACGAGGTCTTCTTCTTCAACACCCTCATCTAAGGGGGTCTGGGCCACGTCGTCTTCGTCAATCTTTACACTGCTGAAGTCCAAGTTTGGGAACAACTCTTCTGTTTTGCGTTGAAACATCTTCCAGCCGCTGTCCCAGAACTCAGGCATCTCGTGTTTGTAGAAATCCGACCGCTAGAAGCTTTGGATCACTTCTTTTTCACTCCTACTCCCAGCGGTCGCCCCCGACGAGCCAGCCCCCCCAGATCCCTCTCTCGCCAAGTTGTTGGCGATCGCGGCATCGACAGCCATCTGAAAGTCAGCAGACCTCTTGAACTGCTCTACTGCTGTGACGCATAAGTCAGAGTATGCTGCCCTTTCAGAGGCTGCCTTGGTCCTTTCTTCCTCCAACTCCTTCTCTGAACCCGCTTTCTCTACCGCTGTCCTGGCGCACTCGTCTGCCAGATCCTTCTCCAACCCCGCGATCTTCAGATCTGCTTATTCCTTTTCTTTGATCGATTGAGCGCGCAGATCCTCGTTACAAGTCATCGCCTCATCCCACCGTTCGTTGGCGATGGTGCAGGCTTTCTGGGCCTCTTCCAGCTTTTTCTGCTCGCCAACCAGCTGGAACTCGAGCGACACTACCTTGCGGCATTCGTCCTCCAACTCTAACTTGGCAGCGAGCAGCTCAATATGGGCACGATCGGCAACATTGCCCTGCACCACCACCAACACCTCTATCTTCTTGGCTTTCTAAGCCTATTCCAACCCCCTAGCACACACACTTCGCGCGACCCTACGCCACCATGCAGTCTCCCCCTTTAAGCTTTTAAGTTGAGCCTCCATCCCCTCCAATTTCGCCTTCAGTTGCCTCACTTCGCCTTTTGCAGCCGCCGCCTTGTTCAGAAGGGCCCCTACTAGGGCGGTCGCTTCCATTTGGGCAGAACACAACCCCCTTAGCAGCTTAGCCTCAGTGAAACTGGCCATCGAGCGCACGGCTGCATTCTCCACTACTCCTAGGAGGCGATCTGCAGTGTTTCTGGCCTCTATTCCTTCTCCTTCCAGCCGCCCAGACACTGCAGGGGCATGGTAAAAAGCGGTCTTCGGCCTAGCCCTCTTTTCTTTTTCTTGGGGCGCAGGACCCCCCTTGGGCTGCTGCTCCACCCCCTCCAAGGGGCCAGTCTCCCCACCCTCCACTTGTCTTTCAGGGACAGTCGCACTACCCTCCCTCTCCTTCGCCCCCTCTTCCTGCCCCACATCAGAGGTCTCTTCTGGCACCACCCTCTTAGTTCTCTTCAGGGCTGGCCCCTCTTCCTTCTCCCTTACCCTTCTCTTCTTCTTCACCACAGCCTCCACCTCCTTGTATCCCTTTCCTTCAAAAGACCAATTGGGGGCGGTCGCGGCTCAAATTCACCCAAGTCCTTTTCCTCCAGCGGTTTGGGGCGTGGTCGGATCCTCTCCCTCGCGATCGACTTCGGCGGCCGGTCTGCCTGTGACTCTTTGAATTTACTGGCCTTGGCAAGAATGGTCCTATCCTCCGCCTCTTGCGCCTTCCTTCTCGCCTCTAATTCTGCCGGTTCCAGGTCTCTACCGGTCGACTGAGGGCCCAACCTTGCGGCAAACAAGGCTGACGGCTGAACGAGCTCGTCCCATTTGACGCCCTCCTTCTCCTTCCATGCCTTCACCCTCTTCACCCTCTCCTTACTGCTGCCCCCAGCTTTGGCTTCACAGACTTGGTGGGCATTCTCTACACCGTGCGCACTCCAACTCCTCCGTTTGCAGACACGTAGAACCACCGCGGCCTCCACCCCTTTATTGATGACGGTAACCCCGCCACCAGGCCCTTCCCTGCCGTTGCTTGCAAAGTGACCCAAGTTTCTTGCTGTCCCGAGGCCTTGTAGCATGCAAAAAACTCGTCCATCGTCATAGCCGTCCCCTCATTCGCCCTCGGCCACGCGCTTACACAGGCCAGTACAATCTTCCACACATTGGGCATTAGTTGACCCGGCGCCACTTCCAAACGGTTTAGGACATCCACTACCACCTACAGAAGCGGCAACCTCAACCCTCCTTTCAACGCCTCCTCGTAGAGGACAAACTTCCCCGGTCGGGCGTCGGATGACCTCTCCTTCGTTGTCAGCAGCTTCAACTCTATTTTTGCAGGAATCTGGTATTTCTCACGTATACCCACCAATTCCTCCGCAGTAACGATCGACTTGTCGGGCTTCGTATGCCAGTGATCTGGCTCAACCTGCCTGATTGGTTGCGCAGCCGCTATCATTGTAGACAAACGAGGTCGCCCCATTGGCTCCCCCTCGCTTCCCACTCGCCTCTCCGTCCGGTATTGTTCTGCCAAATCCACCGCATCGTCGTCGCCCGATGGATCAACCCTCGCGGTTGTTGCTTCTTCTTGGGCCATAACTCTTGTGTGTCTGCGAATAGCTTCAGATGCTGGTGCAAGATAGTCCACAAAATGTTGCAAAGGGGTATCACTTGACACAAAGGAGTTTACACTTGGAATATTTTGGTTATTTGCAAAGAGATACGTAAAACGGATAATACCAAAAGCCCAAGGTTTGCCTATATTCTAAGGGTCACAATTAAATTTCGCCAGTTTGAAAATTTTCAAAAATCTGCCAAAACTGTCTCTTCAACACCCTATATTGACCTATCGTTTCATTTCTTGCTCAACGCCTAGCCTTCCCCATCATGGGATTTCGCTACGTATACGCCCATGATCCACTGCCCCTTTCCCCTATCTTGTCTTTTCCACTTCAAATCATTACGTACCCTGCCACCCCTCGAGCCCTGCCCACCGCCACTTGGTTACCCTTTGCGGTCGGCCTTCTTCATAGTCGGTCCCTCCACTCGGTCACCCATCGCGGTCGGTCCTCCTCATGGTCGGCCCCACTACTCGGTCACCCTTCGCAGTCGACCCTCCTCATGGTCGGCCCCTCCACTCGGTCACCCTTTGCGGTCGGCCCTCCTCATGGTCGGTCCCTTCACTCGGTCACCCGTCGCGGTCGGCCCTCCTCATGGTCGGCCCCACCACTCGGCCACCTTTAGCAGTCGGCCCTCCTCAAGGTCGGCCCTTCCACTCGGTCACCCTTCGCGGTCGGCCCTCCTCATGGTCGGCCCCTCCACTCGGCCACCCTTTGCGGTCGACCCTCCTCATGGTCGGTCCCTCCACTCGACCACCCTTCGCGGTCGGCCCTCCTTATAGTCGGTCAACCCTCTCGGTCGGCCTTCATCTTGCCGGTCTCTCATAACCCTCATTTTCTTCATTATTCCCTTCGTTGGACTAAAGCTGTACTTGGAAATGGGGGACTACTGACATGGGTAAACCCATAAAGATTATAGCCCACCATTTAGGGCTTAGTACGTAACTCAAATACTAAAACCCAGCATTGCTGAAGCCCTACGTAGCAATAAGAACCAATGACATCAAGACACATGGCAAGAGAAGGGCAAGCCACATAAGCAGACAAAGATCTTCAAAGTTATTGCCACTGCACATCGCTATTAATGAAGCCCCTTACAACATTTATTGCGATAACACCTCTCCGTCGGGACAGAACGCCTTCACTATGAACAAGGTAAGCTAAAGCATAGACTTTCGGCCAAGGTGACAGGTCGGAAGGGACAACGAAATGATTACCAGAGGATATAAGCAGACGTCGAAGATAAGAAAAATGTTAAACTTTCTAACTCCAATCTATCTCTACATTCCACCTCCTTCTCTCTCTAACTTGCTCGTCGGAGGGTTCGCTGGGGGACTCCTCGTTCCCCGTTGAACTCTTGTGCAGGTTCCTCTGTGGGCTTGGTCACTTGAACACCGGTTTGAGAAGCGTGGACCAGTCTGACCCGTTTCGTCTGGAACCCGATGAATCATCAGTTTTTTTTTTATAAAAAAATAGATACTTAAAATTACGTTTTGCCATTTATTTATTTTTAATGCAAATGTGATTTTATTATATAATTACAATTTACAAAAGGTCTAATTAAATTTTTTTTCATAAAAAATATATTTAATAAATATCATAATATAAATAATTCGGATCATTGCATGTTTCGACATTTCATATGTGGTCCAAAAATAAAGTTGAGCCGTTAAAATCATGTTGTTGTCGATGTGTCGGGTGGTTAAAGCCACAACAAAGGAACAATTATTTATGTGATTGTGACACAATCGTATGATGAACAAATTTGAATTGAAAGACTACATATAGACAAATAGATGGTTCAAATCTAGAAGCCATGATCTTAAATGATTTATTAAATTTTTTATATAAATGTGAAATTTATATATATATATAGGAAAATGTTTCGTAGCTCAAATTTTGTGGCTCAAAATTGGCTCAAATGGTCAAAACGACGTCGTTTTGGCCATTTTTATGTTGTTCTGTACTCAAAACGACGTCGTTTTGGCCATTTGAGCCACTTTTGAGCCACAAAATTTGAGCTACGTAGCATTGTCGATATATATATATATGGATTTGTGTGGGATTCACACACATATAAAAGGTTTAGTAAAAAATTTTATAAATTATTTAAGATTTATAACATTTTTTGATCTATAATACATACATAAATTACCGGTTCAAATTTATTTGTGGCAGGATCATGAAATAATTTTTGAAAAATTCTGTGTTATGCAATACAATATAATAATATAAAAGTGGTAAATAAAAACTTGTGATAAGAAGAATTTAAAAAGATAAAAAGTAAAATAATCGTCTATTTGGCATGACAGGCTTTTTGAATTTTTGGTTATTTTAGTCACAAAAAGACAAAATAAACTTTTTAAACCAATAAAACAAAATATTACATTCAAACCATAATCATTTCATTTTTTCTCTCAGAAAAGTCAAAAAAACCAAAAATTCAATCCCAAACGAGATTTTTTAGCCCAGATTAAAATAGTTAAAAAGTCAAACAGCCAACTCATATCCCAAACGAACCCTAAATAATTTTTTAAAATATGAAGGTATAAGATTTATTTGTATAATCTAATGCATAAGTTACTTGTACCTTTAGCTTTTTAAAATTATTTTTCTACTCTACTTTTTTGATATTCTCCCTATAAATTAACTTATCTACTAATATAAAAAAAAAAAAAAAATGTTGAAAAATCTAATTTAACAAATGTCTAAGGTATTAAGTCCAGTGAATGTTTTTTGTTGGTGAGAGGTCTCTCTTTTGTAAAATAGTTTAATGAGAAGTCTTTTTATTATTTTAAAGGACATTTTATTTTCAATTTTATTCATTATCTAGTTGTTGATTTTTTTTTTAGCTATATGTTCAAAAAAAATTATCTATTTTAACTATCTGTTCAAATAATTTTTTATCTATTTAAATTTTTTTCTTATATGTTTCAATTTATATTTATCTGTCCAATTTTTTATCTGTTCAATTTTTTAATTATCTGTTTCATCATCACCAGCGCCAGCTCCACCACCAATAGCTTGTTCCCAAAAAAAAAAAAGAAGAAAAAAAAAAAAAAAAAAACAACAACAACACAGATATACAAAAAAAACATCAAATATATCCAAATATGGATTGAACAATTTCAAAACCAAAGAGCAAAAAAAAAAAAAAAAAAAAAAAAAAAAACAGATCAAATGTATATACATACAATGTAATATATGTATATATATATGAACTTCATATTTGGCAATGAGAGAAATAGACTAATTAGAACAGTAAGTTCTACAATTGTTTTTGTGTTCTTATATATAAATGGACCAATACCTCATCCATGTCCATTGTAACTGACTCTTATTTTAATATCGATCATCACCCCATCTTTATCCAATGCCAATCACTATCTTTTACTAAAACTTACCAACTCGAACAACAACAACAGATTCAAGATCGGAGATCGAAGCAAGTACCAAATCAGAGATAGCAAATCTATTTCAGATCTAAGATTGTCGGTGGTTGAGACAGTGATGGTGTTGTTGGAGGGAAAGGACGGTAGTGGTAGTGTTAGAGATGAAGAGATAAAGAGAAGAGAGCGGTGATTGAGACGATGACGATAGTATCGGGACGGTGGTGGTGGTGGTGTCGAAAATAAAGAGAGAGAGAGAGAGAGAGAGAGAGAGAGAAAAGTAAGAGTATCTCCAACATTTACTATTTTTTTTTCCATTAAATTTGAATTTGAGTAAAAACTTCATCTGATATTGCTCATTTTAACGAAAAATTTTGAATTTTCATCAAAGCACCAGTCAACCGGGCGGGTGTTCGGTCGGTCGACTAGTTTGGTGTAAATTGATCACAACCTGCAAAACAATTTTGCAAGGAAGAGATTGTCCGGGAGGATATCTGGGCCAATGGTCATCTACAAATTTGATGAATTGCCCCAAGCATCTTTAATTTGATGAAAATTTTAAGATATCTTTAATTTGATTTTGGTTTAATGTTATGATTGGAGCACCCAAACTAGACTTGTTTTCCATCAAATTTAAATTTAATGAAAGAAAAGAGTAAGTGTTGGAGACTCTCTGGGTGTATTTGTTTTGAAGGATTAGGGTGTGGGATTGGACTATTAGGGTGTGTTTGATTGGGGGGATTAGGAGGGGGGACTATCCACTATTTGGATTGTAATCCAAATAGTGCACCTTATCCGTCGTTTGATTTTTTTTTAGTCCGGCGGACTCCATGTCCGGCCGGACTCCATGTCCCCCATATGGGGGACTATCCTGTCCTGGGGGGGGGTGGGACAGAAAGTGGGGGACTAATCACTGTTTGGATTATGTGCGAAAATGACCATTTTGACCCTCTACTATTTAATTATGTATTATATTTAATAAAATTCAATAAAATTTAAATGTCTCAATTTAAAAATAAAATAATTTTATTTAACTTTTTATTAATGTTTTATTTATTTAATTTTTTTAAATAATTTTTTATAGATATTTTATTGATGTTTTATTTTAAAATTTTGTTTATGTTTTATTTAATTTCATTGTTTAAATTTAATAGATGTTTTATTTAAACAATTAAATGTTTAATTTCAACAATAAATAATTTCATTTATTTAAATTATGTTTTATTTAAACATTTAAACATTTGTACATCAACATGTTTATTAAATTATTTCAACATCTGTACATCAACATGTATATTTATTTAACATCTATTAAATTATGTTTTAATACGTCAACATTTGATTACATCTACATTTGTTAATTGTTAATTACATCAACATTTGTTAATTGTTTAAACATAATCTATACATCAACATTTATTTAATTGTTAATTGTTAATTGTTTAAACATAATCTGTACATCAAAATAATTTCAATGTTAATTTTTTAAATAAAAATTTAAACATTTAACCATTAGTATGTTTAATTTCAACAATAAATTTTTATTTGTTTAAATAAAAATAATCTATACCAGTCAAATTTTTTTATCAATATTAGTATGTTTAAATATCTTTAAACAAAATTTAACCATTAGTATGTTTAATGTTTACTAAAAATAATTAAAATATTAAAAATATGTTTAATATTGCTATTACTTAGTAAACAATTGAAAAAGGGTAAAATAGTCTTTTGTTCATTTATCCTATCCAGTCCGTCCAACCAAACGTTGGATTCACTGAAAATAGTCCTATCCAGACATCTAATCCCATGAAAAAACAAACACAGGATACATATCCAATCCGACCAAATAGTCCGGGGGATTCACAGTCCCAGGACTCAAGTCCGATGGATTCTAATCCCCCCTTTTCCAGTCCGTCCAATCAAACACACCCTTAGTCCCACCGGATTAATAGTCCATTGTTTGTTTCAAAAGTTTTGCTCCGGACTAATAATTCCCCCGGACTGTTAGTCCCATATTTGTGAGACTATCCTATCCCATGGGGGGGTGGGATAAAAACCATGGGATAACTCATCTCATGGGATTAGACAATGAAATTACATTTTTGCCCTCTAGTATTTAATTATGTATTATATTCAGTAAAATTCAAAAAAATTTAAATGTCTCAATTTAAAAATAAAATAATTTTATTTAATTTTTATTTTTGTTTTATTTATTTAATTTTTTAAAATATTTTTTTATAGATATTTTATTGATGTTTTATTTTAAAATTTTGTTTATATTTTATTTAATTTCATTATTTAAATTTTAATAGATATTTTTATTTTATTTAATTATTTAATTATTATTATTATTTAAAATAAATTTATTTAAAATTTTAATTAAATAATAACATATATTTTTATTTATATTTAATTTTTTAAAAATAAATTTATTTAATTGTGCAAAAAATAAAATAAAATAAATTTTTATTTAATCTAGCTAAAAATAATTAAAATATTAAAACTATGTTTAATATTGCTATTATTTAGTAAATAATTGAAAATTATAAAATAGTCATTTAAGCATTTATCATTTTCCACAATATCCCAAACAAACATTGGATTCACTAAAAATAGTCCAAGCCAGACATCTAATCTCATGACTAAACAAACATAGGATACAAATCTAGTCCAACCAAATAGTCCGGGGACAATGTATCTCTGGACTAATAGTCCGATGGATTACAATCCCCCCTTGTCCAGTCCGTCTAAACAAAGATTTGATTTTCTTTTTCTACTGTATAACCTATATATATATATATATATATACATACATACATACATGTGTAATTTGGTAATTTTATAAGAGTTTGACTTTATAGACAAAATATTTTAGAGTGTGGACCTTTAGGTAAAAAAAAATTTAAATTAAATTTATGAACCGCGTGTCCTAAAAAAAAAAGAAGAAAGAGATTTTCGTAAGTCATAATTTTTGATTTTTTTTTTTATAATTTATTTGAAATCCTTAAATAAGATTATCTCCGCTTCAAATTTAAATCTTTCATTAAATTTACATTTGATAAAATTTTAGTGAAAATAGTGTTCCAACCGTTTCACTAAATTGGTATCAAATGAAAGGAGCCCTATTTTTTTTCATCAAATTAAGGAAGCGTTTAACCTTTCATCGAATCTTGCAAATGATCATTGCTGGACGATCGGTCAGACAATCGGGAGGGCGACTGAATTAGGGAAAATTTGAAGAAAATTTACACTAGGTCGGTCAACTGTCTAAACATCCTTCTAGTCATCCTCTTAGTCGACCACCATTTGATGAAAATTGAAAATTTAAAGTTGGAACGCGTGGTACTAGATAAAACTTTTATCCCGAATCTGTTCTTAAATTTGATGATAAAAAAAAAAAAGAAAAAAAAAAGTAAGCTGGACAAAGTAATTCCACCAATACTTACCCAAAAAAAGTAATTCCACCACTATTTTTCTTAATTATAAATTTTTAGCTCATTTTAGGTATTTGCGCAACAAAAAAATTGTGTAATAACTTATTTAACCAAACATGTCTGAATATTTTTTTACAAATTATTAAAAATGATATCAAACAAATTTACAATTTACTTTAAATTTTTAAGTTAATAATCTAAAATTAGAATAAATTATAAATATACATTTGAAATTTGCTTAAAATATAAATTGCTCGATGTAAGTCTAGAAATTACAAATACCCCATAGTCATAATTTTTTATTTAACAGAAATAACAAAAAAATAAAATTACTAACTACTCTCCTATACAACAACCAAATTGTTTGAATAGTTAATTAAACTATATTATCATTAAAAATTACTAATTGAGTTTATAATTTTTAATAAAATTAATAATTTGTTGTGGGATTAAAAATTTGAAGGGATGAGATAATTTCTAAAATTACAGGGGACAATTTATATTTTACCAAAAAAGATAAATTATAAATACACTCTTAAAGTTTGTTTAAAATATAACTTGCTCCCGTTGTTTTAAAAACTACATCTCGTCACTCATTTTATTAATAAATTATTAAGTCAATTAACAATTTAGATAATTTTATTACTGTATAGAAAAATAATTAGAAATTTTATTTTTTCTATTAATTCTATTAAATAAAAAATTATAACAAAAGAATATTTATAATTTTTAAAATCACATGAATCAACCCATCCGTGTTTTAAGCAAATCTTAAAAACTGTATTTGTATTTGGGTAAATTATCAATAGGTTCTAATAGTTGGATTTAATTTTTATCAAGTCTTATTAAAAATAAGTTATAAAAAATCATCGCTACAAATAATTTTTTGTGATGATTTTTACATGTCGTTAAAAAAGCCAATTAGTAACTTTTTTTGGTCATGATTTTTATACATTGTTTCTAAAATTTATAATTAATGATATTTTTCTGTGACAAAATTTTTAAATTATTATGAAAAGTTGAAATTGGTGATTTTTTATGACACTTTTTTTAAAATTATCGCTAAAATTTATAATTAGTAACATTTTTTTATAATAAAATTTTTAAACTATTGCTAAAAATTAATAAGTGATGACTTTTTTTTAATAATATTTAATAAAAAATATTATTATTATTAATTAAATAATAAATCAACCTATTATAAACTACATATAAATTATTTTTGATATTTTACACAAAAAAGAAAAAAAAAATTATAATCACCAAAATTAAATCGGAATATAGTTCTGCTTTGCGCCAAGAGTAAGTACAACCGCTCCTACTGTCTGTCTATATATTTGCGGAGGCTCAGTTTTCATCGATGCATTCAGAGAGAGAGAGAGAGAGAGAGAGGGAGAGCGGTTTACACGACGATAAGCGTCGATCAAGGATTTCTCTTTGTGGTCGTTGTTCAAAATTTCAAAGATCACTTGATTCGATCCAACGCAACACACTCCAACTGCATGAAAGAAGAATAAGAAGAAAAATTAATCATCTATTGGCGAAATCGAATCAATTGCGATCATAAATCGACTTGTTTTTGAGCTCAAAAACCCAAATCAATGGAGTTCATTGCTGGTGGTGTGTGTGAAGAATTTCTCTCTCGCCATTCACTTCAGCAGCAGCATCTTCTAGTTCTTGAAGCCTCCTTGTATTGATTTTGAAATTTAATTTTTTCATTTTAGAGTTTCTACATCTGTTATTTCTCTCCTTTGTTTTTTTGTGATTTTAAGAAAGATGAATGTGGTGAAGTCCCAAGTGTGGCAACCTTGCAAGAAGAAGAGATCTTGATTTCTAGAGAGAGACAGAGAAATCAGAATCAATGGTTGGTATTTGTCTTGTGTACAGTCTCAGGTGATACACAGAGAGAGAGAGAGAGAGAGAGAGAGAGAGAGAGATCTTGAGTGTATAGAAAGAAGAAGAAGAAGAAGAAAGAAAGTACAAAAAGACATACAAACAGAATAAATATATACAGAGTGTGAGATGGCTTCAACGTCAAGCGGCGGAGGTGGAGTCGGTGGTGGTGGTGGTGGTGGGCAGAGTGCAAGGACGAGGGTGGGGAGGTACGAGCTGGGGCGGACATTGGGGGAGGGAGCGTTTGCGAAGGTGAAATTTGGGAGGAACGTAGAGACTGGTGAGAACGTTGCTATAAAGGTTCTCAACAAAGAGAAACTTCTCAGGCATAAGATGATCGATCAGGTACTCTCTTTCTCTCTCTCACACACACACAACTTCGATTCTGTTAATCATCTCCAATCCTTTTATCAAATGTTTATCAAAGTTGACGAAAAGTAAAATTTGGGATGAGAAGGTAATTTTCTAAAAGATTTTGATGAAAATTTGAAGATAGGATTGGAGTAGTTCATGAAGCAGCTAACCCTCTCCAACTAGCACGAGAAAATTAGCAGTTAACCCTTCACGGGTTTACATACTAGTCTAAGGGAGGTAGTCCACTTATGTAGTGGAGCTGCGATATCTCAGAGTGATGTGGGATAGTGCACCCACATAACTCCCCAGTGGACTAGCTGTGGAGTTTTCACAGCCGGCGCCAAATGAAGCATCTAACCCTCCCAACTAAAATGATATTATCCGCTTTGGAGTTAGGCGAATATCAACAGCTAATACCTCATGGTTTTAAAAGGCCTCGTACTAGTCTAAGGAGTTAGCTTACTTGTGTAGTAGTGAAACTGTGATCTCTCACACATAGCGATGTGGGATAGTGCACCCGCAAGTCATATCATATCAAATCAAATCAAATTTTTTACTCAAATTTGAAATCAAATTAGATGAAAATTTTAATGAATGATTGGAGGTGGTCTTAGACCATCCCTAATTTAAATAAAAACCTTGATTTAATATGAAAATACTCTAACCCTTTCATTAAATTTTATTTTATTATACCAAATTTTACTTCAACAAATTCAAAATTGATTAAAGATTTTATGAGTTCTCAATTTGATGAAAAGAACAATTGAGGAAAGGATTTGGAGATAATTTTTGAGTATTTTTTCATCAAATTTTAATTCAATGAAAGAAAAGGTGAAGGATTGGATATG
Source organism: Camellia sinensis (assembly GCF_055761805.1). Taxonomy (NCBI): domain Eukaryota; kingdom Viridiplantae; phylum Streptophyta; class Magnoliopsida; order Ericales; family Theaceae; genus Camellia; species Camellia sinensis. The sequence goes on along the minus strand of NC_138969.1, from coordinate 25,007,674 downwards.
CTCTCTAATGTTCTAATCTTTTTGTTCTGTGAAAATTCTGTTTCTGGTTGGCTTTTTTCTGATTTTTTTTTTCTTTCTTTTGTAATTGTAGTTCACGTCTGCTTGGCTACCAAGAAACTTAACAAGAAAGAAATATAATGAAATTTCTAGTTTTAAGCTTTTAGCTGTTTATTATTTCGTGGCAGTGACCTGTTTATTTATTTCTAAGAATTCGAGTAATTGAATTGGATATTTTTATTTTTTTTACATGTAACTGACGAGAACAAAAGGAATATATACAGTAAAATATATTTTTTAAAAAATTATTTTAAAGTGTATATTATGTTCAAATTAAGTTCCTGCAGTGTCTTGGCAAACTAAAATAGTAGACAATGGTTCTGGTTTGAAATTCACACACTTCATGGTAAAAAGTATAAAAAGTATTGATTTGTTTGTAATTTTCTGCATTGGTGAATTGTTTAGGTTGATCAGACAAGAAAAACATCATGTAGTTTACATGTTTTGATTACCAGTTGAGTTAAATTAAAAAAAAAAAAAAATTCCTTACTCCTCTATTTGATGCTATTTGGCATGATGGATGTATCAATTTAGGAGGCTATTTTTTTTGACATATTGAACAATAATATTCAAATCCATTTTGGAATTTTAAATTTTTTTTTTTTAATTTTGGATTTTTATGTCTTATTTTTGTGTTTACATTGTAATCATGTTTTCCTTTGCAGATTAAACGTGAAATTTCGACCATGAAACTAATCAGGCACCCAAATGTCATCCGTATGTATGAGGTTAGAATGTGTCACAATCATCTTATATCTCTCTCATGTATGGTTTAGCAGGACTTCTAATATGGCCCAACCTTTTTCCAGGATAGGAAGTTTGATTGCGGGCAAAATATTGGGGCTGTTTGGTGCAATCTTATATTATAAGTTTTTTATTTTTTATTTTGAATTTTGTGTTAGATTATTTGATGCAACTTCTGCTTATAGGAAGAAATAGTTTAAATAAGCTGAAAAAACTGATTATTTGAAAGTTGAAGGAGGGGTGTTTTGTTTTCTGATTAACAGCTTACAATAACCTGCACTAAACAGGCCCATTGTACTAACTGGACTTGTGGATTTGTAAATGATGAAGTTTCTTGTATTATGATCATATAAGATCACTAATTCTGTTTTATTTTGTATACAAAAATAGCCGAGTTTCTACCTTTTGATGACCCCATATATTTCATGAGAAACTCAAGATCCTTTGGTTGTAGGTTATGGCAAGCAAGACAAAAATATACATTGTTTTGGAATTTGTGACTGGTGGTGAACTTTTTGACAAAATTGTAAGACTGATTACTTCTGATTTATTGTATTTGATTCTCGTGACAATCTTGTTCTGTCCAATTAGTGACTAGGTTGGATTTTGTATTAATTTCTTTGAGCCAGGCTAGTAAAGGGAGGTTGAAAGAAGATGACGCAAGGAAGTATTTTCAGCATCTCATAAATGCAGTGGATTACTGCCACAGCAGAGGTGTCTTTCATAGGGATCTAAAGGTGAGAAAATCTCTGACTTCTGGTTTTTGATTTCTTCCCAGCTGAAGCTTTGTTCAACGTAGTTTCAGAGGTGATGAACAAATCAGTTATACAGATTTGCATTTTCTTACTCTATAATTTACAGCCTGAGAATCTGCTGCTGGATGCAAAGGGAGTTCTTAAAGTTTCAGATTTTGGATTAAGTGCTCTAGCTCAGCAAGTTCAAGTATGCCACAGCTTCCTGTCATATAAATCTAATCTGCATCCTACTTATCCCAAAAAGAAATAAAAATAAATGGAATATATATATATATATATATATGCATCCTCGTAGTAAAAATTCTACCAAAGTTTCAGGGGCACTGGTTTATTTATTTCCTGATACCTACAATATTAGAAAACTCCAACTCTTGATGATAGTGTGGCAAGCTTTCCTCAAGTTTTCATAAATTGTAATTTGTAAAAGATTTTAATATTGAGTTTCTGAACTCTTCATCCAGGAAGATGGGTTACTACACACGACCTGTGGAACACCAAATTATGTTGCTCCTGAAGTACGGTAGTGTTTGCTGCAATTTATCATATCTATCTTTTCCTAACCGCACTTATTTTCATCATCGCTTTGTTTACTTTTCTAGGTGATCAAGAATAAAGGCTACGATGGAGCCAAAGCAGATCTATGGTCATGCGGTGTAATACTTTATTTAATATTAGCAGGCTATCTGCCATTTGATGACTCCAACCTTATGGCATTATACAAAAAGGTTTTCATTTAACTAAAATTCAAATTATGATGCCTCTTGGAGCCCCAAATTAGGGTTTCTTTACAACGAAATTCAGTGACAACTCCAACAAGGAAAGAGAATCGACCAGAGGGCAATACATTTAGGAAATGAGTTGCATTTGGCATGGTTTACATGTCCAAGTGACTATTTAGTACAAGTGACCCTTTTTGTTAGGGCTTGGTATAAGATTACCTTATGCATATTCAGTTTCTTAATGTTATGCTACTTAAAATTTTTGAGGTTGAGACATAACTATATAAGGACTCGACATGATTGCAGATATTCAAGGCAGAATTTACATGTCCTCCATGGTTCTCCACGAGCGCAAAGAAACTAATCAAAAGAATTCTGGATCCTGATCCTGTGACAGTATGTCCACTTCTTGTCTCTTTTATATTTTTAATCTAAAAAAAAATTGTATTCATCTTGTTAATAATTTTGAATGCGTCCTTGAATTAAGTCGCTACTAATTTCTCATATCAGTTATAACTCAGTCTATGACAATATAGTTTTACGGTATGAAACAGCGCATTTCAACTGCCGAAGTCATTGACAATGAGTGGTTTAGACAGGGCTATGAACCACCCACCTTTGAACAAGTGGATGTTTGTCTTGATGACATTGATGCTGCATTTAATGAATCACTGGTAATCGGTCTCTTGGTTTGCAGTTGCAGTTAGAACAATTCTTTCATGTTCCTCTTGGTTTGGATATTTGTGAAATGGGGAGTCGGAATGACTTTGGATTTGATTTTCTCTTGGTGTGCAGGACTCCCAAAACCTTATTGTGGAGAGGCGGGAAGAACGGCATGCAACACCTGTCATTATGAATGCTTTTGAGCTTATCTCTACGTCTCAGGGTCTCAACCTCAGTTCTCTATTTGAAAAGCATATGGTGTGTCATAGGTCTATAACTTTGATTTTTGAGCTTCGTACTTGAGCTATCAGATATTAAATATCTTTTGGATCTGATTGTTGCATGCATTTGTTTGTGAAGCCAGTTGCTCCTAGGTCATCTCATGAATGAATAGGATCATATGTTTTTTTTTTTTTCATTTTTTTTAATCTTGGTCTGTGAAGCATATTCAATTGTAGGTTTTGCTAATCCATATAATATGTGGAAATGCAGCTGGTGGATTTGTCAGAAACATTTTCTGTTAGGCTCAACATGACAAAATCACAGTTAAATGACCAATAGCTGTCTCTTTGACTCTGTTCAGAACCTAAACTTGTCTATCATTAAAAAATGATCTTGAGCGCTTTGAATGTCTGACATCTACTTTATGTCCAGGGGATTGTTAAACGGGAAACAAGATTTACATCCAAATGTCCTGCTAATGAGATTATGTCAAAAATTGAGGAAGCTGCTTCACCTCTTGGTTTTGATGTAAGGAAAAAAAACTACAAGGTACAATGAGCATTTGTTCTGTCTCACATCACCCTATTTTCAGTTGTATTGTCTCTTTGTTAATTCTAGGGTAATTTAGAAATTATTACTTTAAATGGCAGTTCTTTGAGTTCGTTTGATTTTGGACTAATTGAATAAGTGCAATGAAAGTGAGCTTCATGCATCCCGATTTCATTGCCTGTGAACTTGCATTTTTACTTGCTAGCTACTAATTGCTAGGTCTGTTATATTCTGTACAATTGATGCTCGTTTAAGCTAGCTATGAGTTATATTGGGTCAGCTGATACTAAGTTCTTGTTGACAGGATGATAGTTTGATAATGAACACTCTGTGTGAAGGTTGTTTTCTGAAATGGAAACATTATTGATTTATTGATATAAAACTAAAATATGAACTCACTTAAAGGTCAAGTTTTTCCGGGTTTACCCAGATACCCGATTATATATATATATATATAAAGATCAAGCTTGTGACTGTCCTACTTCCTCTGACAATTTATTTTGGTTATTGATATCAGCTAAAGCTTGAAGCGCAGAAAACTGGGCACAAGGGTCATCTAGCCGTTGCAACAGAGGTATGTTTCTCCCATTCACCTCTTCAGGGAATTCCCAATTGACTGGAAAAAACACTAGAACATTATTCAAATCAGTGTTTGAAATCAGGTCTGAAAGTAATTTGCCCAACAGATTTTCGAGGTGGCTCCATCACTTTGCATGGTTGAACTTCGCAAGGCTGCAGGGGATACCTTAGAATTTCATGAGGTATAGTGGTGAAATGTCATTGCAATGGTTTCACTTGAATACTATGTTTGTGTTATCCATTGATTCTAGACACCATGTCTTTCATTTTGTTCTTTGGGATCAATGTATACATGGGTGTATTTTTTGTTTTTTTCCACCTTCTCTTTGTTTTCATATATATTACTTAATTCCAAATCAACTTTCTAAAATTATATATGAAAAAAACTCCACAAAGTTAAATGTGTCCAAACACAGGAAACGCTTGTTCATGTAGTACCCCTGTGTGTCTTGCAATAAATAATAATTTTAAAAAAATTCGACACACCACATGGCGTGTCTGACACGTGTGGCACCCATTTTGTAGTGTCCTTGCTTTCTAGATTGGCATAGCAGCAAAATGGTGTCTGAGGCAAGCAATTGGGAACCTTTTTGGCACACCCGGGGGCTATGCCTAGGATCTCTTGAATTTCACAAATTGCAAATACCAGTGTTTAACTGGAGGTGACACTTTGTCAAACATTTGGCCCAGTCTGATCAGAGTGATCGGATGCATATACCTGATCATCCACTCCTGTGTAGCTGTGGGCTGAGAAACTTGCCACCCTTTTGCACATCATTGCCATGTTAGAAACATTCTCTTTGTGTATGTGTGTGAATGTGTTTTCCTTTTGACCATATACTAGTATTATAAGTATGCTTTTTGCACTCTGTTGAATACACAGTTTTACAAGATCCTTTCGACTGGTTTGAAAGATATTGTGTGGAAAACAGGCGATGAAGCAGCAAGGAAAGTAAATAAAGGTCAGTAGTGTATAGTAGTTGTAATCACCAAAATTCAATTGAGTATTGTGTACAAGGTTGGTTTAGAGGATTTTCTGCACTATAAATAGGCATTGCGCGTGCAGCTTCACATCGATTAATAATTGAAAGTTCTATGCAAAGCATTAGGCCTGTTAGATGATTGAAACATCTTTATTATGATGTAGCTTCTTCTTCTCATGGGTGTTACATGTTTGCTGCATGTATCTACACACATGATATACTCGGGAGAGAGGTTAGGGTTGCAAATGAACCAAGCTATTCATGAACAACTTGAGCTCATCTCATTTAAAACTTGTTTAAGTTCACTCATTTGCCAAATGGACAAGCTTGAGTCAAATTTTTATGTTCGTTTTTGTAATTGAGCCAAGCTTGAGTAAACCTAAGCTCAGCTCGAATAGACTCGTGAACACAATTATATATAGATTAGTATTTATTTTTAATGATATAAAAATAGTGTTTTCATTAATTTATTTTACTTCTTTATTTATGTTTGGTAGTTGTACAAATTTACATATTTAATTGATGAAATTTATAAATAATATAAGAATCCTTTTATATTTTGTTCATAATCTTCTCCTTTTTCCTTTGAAGTTGAAACTAGACTCAAGTTTCTCAAATACTTGACGATCCAAGCTCGAGCTTGACTAATTTCAGCCAACCGAGCTTGAACTCTCCAAAGCTCAACTTGGCTTGGCTCTGCCACCCAAATTTTAAACCATTTATTTCTAACTTTGTCAACCTTGAGTTGTGAGTAAATATATGGTCTTGTGTACACAATTCATGATTCAAACTGAAGAGAACTTTCTTTTCTTTTCATGGAGGACACAGATCACTCAAATTCTCTGAAGTTGGTAGCGCTTTTCTTTTCTTTTTCTTTTTTTTTTCTTTTTTTTTTTTCAGTCATGGATTATTGTTCTGGTTTCATTCTACAGGTGTTGGCACTGCGTCATCATCGTCATCTTGATCACCGGCTTCCTTTGAAGATCTATGTTGGTGGAAATTTCACATAATTTTGATCAGCAGATATTTGAATTCAGGTGGTTAGGCTTTTCTGTATTGTATTTTGCTTGTGTGTATGTTGTTGGGTTATGGGTTTTAGTCCCGGGTTAACTATTGCTATATGTTTCCCTCCTTGTCAATATGTAAAACTATGTTACATGGACTCAAGTAATGGTGTGTTCAAGTGCAAGCGTTCATTTCATATAATTAAATCTCAAGATATTGTGATTATGTATTGAAGTTAGAAATGGGTACAATAGACACGTGTGTATTGTATGTTGTATAATTGATAATTCTTTTAATAAAAATTTTGAGAAATTTCTCTTAAGACAGTAGGTCCTATTACTATTTTAAAAATTGTATTACTATAAGAAACTTCGTTCATCTTGAATATCGTATAAAAGCTTAATATGTAATAATTTTATAATTAATTTTGTATGCCTTCAAAGTTATTAATTATATGTGATTATTTTGTAGCAACCATTTTCTTTTGAATGGAAGACACCAAAATAGATTAAGATTGAAAACATTTATTTATAGGATAATTTACAAATTTCTGTAGTCATTAGAGCTATGGCCTGTAAGCTCCAACATTTGGTAGTTGTTATTTGCTAAACGCCAAGGTTTAGGGGCTTAGGGAAGTAGTCCCTAGCTGTTATCCTCAGCTGAGTCTGTTATGATATTTCATAAAATTTTATATAGATCCTCAATCACCAATCCTCGTATAAATATGGGTTGTGCTTGAGAGGCTATGAATCGATTGGCAAAATGATCTACTTTACGAAAATTTCATTGGATTCTGGAAGCTCGTAGCATTGGTCCAGCCCCATTCGCAAACTGAAGAAGCTGGGCGTACCCGTCAGCCCCTGACCTGCTTCCCATAATTGAAAGTGAATTTATTTTCTATTAATCAAGATAAATCGATCAATCATGCAATTACGGCCAATCAAGCAAAGATTCGATTGGCCTTCTAGAGAGCTGACATTAAAGGACTTACACCCACAGCACCAGCAAAGTTGTACGACATACGATCAGAAGTTCAGGATGATGTGATCGAAGTAAACCTAGAGGCGGAAGCAGGACCTCAACCCACATACATCAGTAAGAACCTATCTAGTGAAATGGCCGAAGCAATTGTAAATCTTTTGCAAGAATACAAAGACTACTTTACATGCTAGTAGTGAGGTATGCTTAAAAGAGTATTGTTATTAGCATATCAATTAATACTTTGGAACTTCCATTTCTTTGGACCTTCATCTATAAAATTCAAAACCCTAAAAATTTCTAAAAACCTTTTAAATAATACCAAAAGTATCATTTTAAAAGTATCACAGTCACCAAAATACAAACCCTTACCCCCTCAAACCCTTCATCTCCTAAAATACTTAATTGTTGAACTCTCACTATTGAACTCAAGTTTTCTCTTTTCGTTGAAAGAACTCTGCCGTCAATCTCTGTCCACCGTCAATCTCTCCGCCATTGATCTCTATCACAAGCGATCTCTCACAATCGACCTTTCTCCGCCATTAATCTCTCTCACAATTGATCTCTCACTGCCAACCTCTATCGGCTATCAATCTCTCTATTGCCATGTTCGGACCTGTGTTGCCAAACAAATTACCCATGTTTGGACTTGTGTTATCAAACATTATAAAAACATGAAGTTCATCAACCATTTCTGTGAACAAATTTGACCTATTAAAGTTTAACAAACAAATATAAGTATACATCAACCAATTTGATTAACAAATAAAATTAAAATTTATCGCATAACAAAAATATAAGTATGCATCAACGTTACATCCAAAGTGTCGAACATATGAATAATTTTTGGTTAGACTTTGCCGAACTAATGCCTCACTAAAAAGGAAATAAATTATTTTGGGACATACATCCGCTAAATCATAACATAAAGTTTATGGAAGTACCTATCTCCATCACCACCCACACTTCAAAACCTTCAAAACTTAAACACCCTCAAAACCCTTCAAAAACCCTTTAGCGTCTAGTCTTTCGGCAGCTTCTGACGGTAACGACATTAACTATTCGACAATGGTGATGTGTGAAAGTTTTTCTAGCAACTCTAATATTATGAGACAAATGGAGCATCACAATATACAATTTGGGGATGCTGCTGCGCAGCCCGCGCAACAGCAACTGCAACTACAACTGCTGTGCAGCGAAATGGGCCCATTTCGGGACACATTTTAATAATCCGAACCGCTGACATTTTAAAATATATCAAGTATAACATGTTTGTAAACAATCAAGTTAATCGGATATAGTTGACCTTGTAATGATAAGTTTTTTAAAAAATGCATCCAAAAAAATGGTAAAAATGGTTCAACTTTTTTTTTTTCCTTCTTCTTCTTCTTCTAGTACTGAACTCTCAAACATATGCCAAAAAATTGGCAACACAGCCGAATTAATAATTTCATTTAAGATTATTATTGTAATAAAAATAAATAAAAGAAATTTGGGGTTCAAAGTATTAATTGGGTGCCAATAGCCGCACTTATGCTTAAAATACATAATATGATTTTGAAAATTACAAATATTTCCTTGTCGGAATTTGTTATTTAACAGAGTTGATGAAAAATGAAATTCTTATCTATTCTCCTAAATATCAATGAAATTATCTGTTAATTGAAATATATTGCTAATATCATTCAAAATTGTTGATTAATGAAAGAAATTATTTGTAAGTGATTAAGAATTTTAAGGAGCAAGATATATTTTTTATAACCATAGGAGGCAAATAGTGTTTTAAGAAAACCTTAAGAGATGTATTAGATTAATGAATGGGGTTAACCAGAATGTTGTGGCTAATACAGTAAAAACCTTGTAATTGTATGTCTATTTATTTATGAAGAAAGTCTATTTAATTGTGTACAACAGTGGTATTATATATACTCTAATTATTGCAGGAAAGTTGTTCATTTAACCAAGTTGACTTTTAAATATGAAATAAGTTACCAAAAGCATCAATAATTCAATAATTTATACACATATTTGGCAATACAATAAGAAATTGAAAATTTGTAAAGATATCATTTAAAAATCCATTTGGTTAAGGCGTGATGTCTTTTTCAAATATCGCAATTTAATTTATAGAACAATACGAATTTAGATTAGTATATTCATAGACGGTAGATGGAAGAACCATTAAAATTCAATACTAGTTGTTGACAATATGTTCTTAAATTTCTTTAAGATGGAAGAACCATTAAAATTCAATATTTAAAAGAATTTTAAAATAATAATAATAATAAAATCTCATATGATAGTCATGCCTACTTCACCTTTAGAATCAAACTTGATTTCAGTCTAAGGTTGACGCTTATTGCCATCTATTTTATTTTATTATTATTATTTTTTAATCCTTTCATTTTTTCTTTTTTCTTTTTCTTTTTCTTTTTCTTTTTCCTTTTCATGGTTATTTTATCATCTTTCAAAACTTAGTTGTTTATTTATTTTATTGGGTTTTTAAAGCAAGGAGAACGTAACAAATCACCATCAAGATGGATCATGAAAAGAATAATGAAGGAATCACTAGCAAGTGTCCATAAGTACAAATAACAATACTAAAAAATTGCAATTATTGTACAATCTCCTCAATTGCAATAGTTGACTATTCTATTAATTTACTCGCAAAGATTTTCAAGTGCGCATGTTTCAAAGCTTGATTGGCTATGTGAGATATCTTGGCTTCTCCTTATATGTTTATTGTTTTTTAATTTTAATAATTCTACGCGCCGACACAGAATTAAAAAAATAAAGTGACACCACTTCAATAACATGGTCTTACTTTGTGTATAGATTTTAGGTTAAAAAAGAGAAAAGAAAAAGAACAAATATAAAAAATCCATTAGTGAGTCGTCGAAGAGAGATCGAATCAATCTCTCTCTAACTATGGAAGATCTCTACATGATTTGTGAGCATTGAATTCATCACGATCCCTCTTCGTTGCAAGCATGGCCATCTCCCTTCCTTTCCATTTTCATCACCCTTCTCTCCCTAGTCATTTAACAACTTAAACATCCTCAAGCAATCAAGTGATTTCTCACAAAAAAGAATTATTATTACAAAATAATATAATTTGATATCATATCGGTTTAAAAGATTTTAAATCTTAATTTGAAGTGATTTTTCTATCCAAGAGTTTTTCTCTTTCATTTGGTTTGTTGGTGAAGGAAGAATTCTCTTTTTTCATTGGTTCTCAGGTCTTTGTTTTGGCTTGGTTTGGTTTTTTAAATTTGTTAAACCTCGCCACATCACATTTTGTTTTTGATTTTGTGCATTTAGCATTATTATTTGAATTTTTTAAATTATTTAATATACATAATAAAATCCTAATTGTACACAAATGATAATTTTTTGAGTTTCCCGCCATAATAAAATAATCTACTATCACAAAATGAGATTTCTCAATGAAAATTACAATAACATTAAATGTTTATATTATCATTGTTCTATTTAATATTTACTTTATTTAAAGAATAAAAATGATTAAAGATCTTGGAATCTCAAGATATTTCTTCAAAATATTGTTTAAATATATATTCTTTAATACGTTTTAAAATAATTGACAACTTTTTAAATTATAATTATTTTAAAAAAAAAAACTTAAAAACATATATTTTCAAACAAATTGCTACGCATATGACATGTAAGTTGGCTAAAGATCTAATCTAGTCGAAGTAATTAACATTTTTCAATAAATAATGGTGACATTTTGTTTGGGAAGGATTGTTTGGATTAAATAGCCAATAAAGATAACAATAAGCTAAAATAATTAATAAAATAAAATGTCACATTTAACTCATAATTATTTTATCAAAAAAAAAATCAATTATCTTCTAAAACACATTTTTTTAAAACCAAACTAAGGCATTGTTTGGAAAGTTGACTATTTTAGTTAATTTTTTAGCTATTATAACCTGGCTAAAAAAAAACGTGTTTGGAAAGTTTGTTGGTTTTATTTGTAATTGATTTGATGATTATGAGAAAAAAACGTGAAATAATTATAAGTTAGATGTGACATTTTGTCTTATTAATTATTTTAATTTATTTTATTTTTATTAGTTATTTTAGTCCAAGTAGTCAGACAGGACCTAAAATAGTCACCAAAAAAAAAAAAAAACTAACTAACTAACTAAAAACTTCCCAAACGAGGCATGTTTCTTAATTTTTTTTTTTTTTGATAACGCTTACATAAATTTTTTGATATTTGCTACAATGTATTGATTTAACGGACTTTACATCTCATTATACCAATTAATTAGTGACATACTACATGAAAAAATTGATATATTTTTCTTAGGGAAATTCTATAAGCAATCTATTAGCAATACATGAAAAATTAAATATATTTTTTAATTAATTATACTCTTCACCTTTATAGTTTGATCTAAATTTTATTTTAGTCTTTATAGTTTCAAATTAAATAATTTGATCCCAACATTGTATAATTTTAATTTAGTTCTTTCGTCTAAATTAGAAGTTAAAAATAATAATTTTGGGACACTTGTAAAATTTTTAAAGTGTACACGTAGATAAAATTAACAAAAATTTAGACAGAAAGATCAAATTAAAATCGAACTTAAAGTGTAAAGATTACATTGTTTAAATTGAAATAATAGAGACTAAAGTGAAATTTGAGCCAAATTATAATGGTGAAAAGTTTAATTAACTCTTTTGTTTTTATTTTAATTCTATAGCAAATTCCTTTTTTCTTCTACTGTTTTTTTGGAGTGAAAAGTGAAAAATGTTGTTCATACATAAAATTCATACAAAAATCATGACAAAAATGATATGGCAATATCATTTCGGTTAATCAACGTTATCTTTGTATATGTTTTGTTTTAAAATGAGTAGTTTACATTAAGCCATATCGTTGTGTATAGAAATATTGTATGAATTTTATATTTATATATTTTTACTTCAAAAAGTGGTATAGGGTTATTTTGAAATATGACTATTTTAAAGCCTAAACATGTTATTTTAATAATTTTTTGATTTTTAGGTTAAAATATAAGGTAAAAAATTAGCATGCTTGAGATGATTTTTGATTTTTTAAGACAAGATATGCAAAAAGTAGAGAGAAAATGAAATCTTTGAATTTTTGGTATAAATTATTGGCTTTTAATTTTTTTGTAATTCTTTTAACTTTTAGACTAAAAAAAATGAGACCTTAATTTTTTATGAAAAGACATAGAGAAAAATAAAAAAATTAGTTGAAAATAATTTTTTGAGTTTTAATTATTTTAAGTCATTGCCGAAATAACTTTTAGTTACCTGAGACATATCAGATCACAAAATATTCACTTTGCTTGTTTTTGGTTTTTCAAAAACACTTTTTAAAAAATTCTACTTCCTTATGTTTTGTATTTTTTTATTTTTACTAAATTTTTTTAATATTTTAAGTAATTTTTTTTTAATTTTTGGACACATCTAACATAAATACACATAAAAAGTATAATTTTTATAGAAAAAATATTTTAAAAATTTACTAAATACCAAAAATATATAAAAAAAAATACGAGAATTTAGTATATTTTTTATATCTTTATGTGTTTATTAATTTTTTTAAATTTTTTTTTATAAATTTTTTACTTTTTAAATACATCTAAGGTGTATTTAAAAAATAAAAAAAAATGTTTAAAATTTTAAAAATATTAACTAAAAATAAAAAAATGCGAAAACTAACATATTTAATTTTAAAAAAATTTAATCTAAAAAATTCAAACTAAACACACAGATTATAATTTATATCTATCTATACTATATATTAAGCAAAAATGGGTTTTTAACCCCAAGGCCTGTAGGAGCTCCAATCTCCTAATCCTAATTTTCTAATTTTTTGATTTAAAAAAAAAATCTCAGCATTTATTGACTTCTCCCAACCCATAATCCCTTTTGATTTCTCTCATAATTATTGCAACACCTTTTTCAATTTCTCCCATATACTATGGTTACACACAAAAATAAAAATTAAAAAGATAAGAATTTAGCTATAGATCTCAAAAAGATATAATATCAAAATTTGAATTATGATTTAATAATATAATTATGTCTTTTTTTTATGTATATCTATCAAAATTTTAAATCACTTAATGGGACAAATTAATCAATTTTTCAAAATTATTGATTTTTAATTTACAAAATAGATTAAAAAAAATTATTGACTGATTTATTTATTTAATAACAAAAATATTTCATAATCTCTCCCTCCTAATCTCTCTCACAAATTTTCAAAAAAAAATATTAAAACTTGCATTCATTTTCTCTTTCCCAAAAAATCAGATAATATTTTCTATTAAAGTTGTAGATATTTACCTATATTTTATATATTATATTATAACATAACAAAAAAAACTAAAAAATTAAAAAAAAAATCTTTAAAGTTTATCTAAATAAACTTTAAATCAATAAAACTCACATGTCTATCACATATCTAAATCACATCATAACTTATCTAAATAATAATAATTAAAAACAAATGGAAATCACAAATAAATTAAATTTAAAAAAAAAGATACCCACAACTCCATCTTAAATAAATTGAAAAAAAAATACCCGAATAGAAACCACACAAAAATAAAAATAAAAATAAAAAGATATATCTATCTATCTATCTATACTATATATTAAGCAAAAGGGGGTTTCTAACCCCCAAGGCCTGTGGAAGCTCCAATATGCCAATCCTAATTTTCTAATTTTTTGTTCTTTTTTTTTAAAAAAAAAATTAACCTCAACATTTATTAACTTCTCTCAACCCACAAGACTTTTTGACTTCTCTCATAATTACTGCAGTACTTTTTCCAAAACAAATAATTTGTATATTAAATTTTTTTTTTAAAACAAATATAAATATCTATATCTATATCTATCTATTTATTTATATCTATCTCTAACCCACAAGTTTTGTTGGAGTTCCAATATCTGAACCTTAATTTTTTAATTTTTTTGATTTTTTTTGAAAAAAAAGTACTTATTAAATTCTTCCAAGTTTTTTTAACTTCTCCAATTCACACACTCTTTCTAACTTTTCACATACCTATTGCAAATAGTGAGTCTCCTTTTTGTTTTCTCCTACTTGACTTCTCACTTATACACTTTCAACTTCAGTGACCACATATGCAAACAGTAAGTCTTATTTTTATTTCCTCCTTATTGACTTTTCTTTTTGTTTACTGTTTTAATATTATAGTTAAATAGTGCATAAAAATATTTGTGATTTGTCTAGTGAATAAAAAATTATAATTTGATTTTTTAATATGATTGAAGTTAGATAAATATAAACCCTCACAAAGAGAAAATGTGATTTTAATTAGTTGAATGATTCTTTTTTTTTTAATGTGATTGTAGTTAGTTTAATAGTTCTTTTTTTTCATTTATTTATTTTATTATGGGAAAAATGTGATGTGATTGTAGTTTGTTCAATGGTTTTTTTTTTTTAATATAATTGTTGTAGTTAGTTCAATGTTTTTTTTTTTTAATGTTATTTAATCTTTTTATTTACTATTTTATTTTTATTTTTAATATGATTGAAGTTAAAAAAATATAAATACTCACAAAGAAAAAATATGTGATTGTAATGTGATGTGATTGTAGTTTGTTCAATGGCTCTTTTTTTTAATATGATTGTTGTAATTAGTTCAATGGTTTTTATTTTAATATTATTTAATATTTTTATTTACTATTTTAATTTTATTTTTAATATGATTGAAATTAGATAAATATAAACGCTCACAAAGAAAAAAACACTCACAAAGAAAAAAATATGATTGTAGTTAGTTCAATGGTTCTTTTTTTTAATATGATTGTAGTTAGTTCAATGGTTCTTTTTTTTTAATGTGATTGTAGTTAATCAATGGTTCTTTTTTTCATTTATTTATTTATTTTATTATGGGAAAAATGTGATGTGATTGTAGTTTGTTCAATAATTTTTTTTTAAATGTGATTTAATCTTTTATTTACTATTTTAACGGTTTTCTTTACAATTATTTATGAAAAAAATATGATTGTAGTTAGATAGCATAAAAATATTTGTGATTTGATTTGATTTTTTTTCTGATTTGATTTTTGAAGTACCAATTATTGATAATGATTACGTTGTATTTTGAAAAAAAAAAATTGTAATTGATTTTTTTAACTCATTGTGTTTTTTGAAAAAAAATTATTGTGTTTTTTTAACTATCAATTCACTTAATTTGTGATTTGATTTTTAACTCACTGTATTTTTTGAAAAACAAAATGGATTGTACTCATTAGGGTCGCATAATGTACCAATTATTGATGATAATCAGATTATATTTTGACCCAAAAAACATATTGTAATTGATCTTTTTAACTCACTATGTTTTTTGAAAAATAAATTATTGTGTTTTTTCAATTATTGATGATGATTAGATAGCATTAAAAAAATTATGATTTGTATGATTGAAATTATCTCCATTTATTTATAATTTTATTTTTTAGTATGATTGAAGTTAGATAAACATAAACACTCACAAAAAGAAAAATGTGATTGTAGTTTGTTCAATAGTTTTGAATAATCTTTTTTATTTACTATTTTAATGGTTATTTTTTTCAATTATTTTTTTTTATTATGAGAAAAATGTCATTGTAGTTAGATAATATTAAAAAAATTGTGATTTGTATGATTGAAGTTATCTCCTTTTGTTTATAATTTGATTTTTTAATATGATTGAAGTTAACTCACAAAAAGAAAAATGTGAGTGTAGTTTGTTCAATGGCTCTAAATAATCTCAATTTGAATTTTCTAAATTTTTTATTAAAAAAAAAAAAGCCTTTATTGATTTGGTCAAAATCCCCTGATCAACATTTGCTAACTTTTTTCAATCCACATGTCTTTCCACATGTCTGCATTTATTGATTTGGTCAAAATTCCTTCATCAGCATTTAAAATTCCCTCATACAAATAATTATAGATACAATCTGCGTATAGTTACTACAGTACTTTTTTCAACTTCTCTCATACACTATGATTAGCGATAAGATTGTTAAATTATTTTTATAAAAAATCTTAAAAAAACATAATTTATATATTTAAAAAAATCTAAAACAAATATAAATATCTATAATTATCCCGTGCATAGCACGTGTGATAGGCTAGCACTATATATTAAGCAAAAGGGGGTTTTAACCCCAAGCCTTGTGGGAGCTCCAATCTCCCAATCTAAATTTTCTGATTTTTTGATTTAAAAAAAAAAATTCTTAACATTTATTAACTTCTCTCAACTCTCAAGTCTTACAATCATAATAACACTTTAATGCAAAAAAAAATTCTTTTAAATCCAACACATGAATTAATAGCATGCTTTAGATGATTTTTGATTTTTTTAAAAAAATATGGGAAAAGTAGAGATAAAATGAAAATTTTGAATTTTTGGTATAAATTATTGGCTTTTAATTTTTTAGTAATTTTTTTAACTTTTAGACTAAAAAAATGAGACCTTAATTTTTTATGAAAAGACATAGAGAAAAATAAAAAAATTAGTTGAAAATAATTTTTTGAGTTTTAATTATTTTAAGTCATTGCCGAAATAACTTTTAGTTACATGAGACATATCAGATCACAAAATATTCACTTTGCTTGTTTTTAGTTTTTCAAAAACACTTTTTAAAAAATTCTACTTCCTTATGTTTTGTATTTTTTTATTTTTACTGAATTTTTTTAATATTTTAAGTAATTTTTTTTTAATTTTTGGACACATCTAACATAAATACACATAAAAAGTATAATTTTTATGGAAATTTTTTTTAAAAAAATTCACTAAATACCAAAAATATATATAAAAAAATACGAGAATTTAGCATATTTTTTATATTTTTATGTGTTTATTAATTTTTATAAATTTTTTACTTTTTAAATACATCTAAGTAAGGTGTATTTAAAAAATAAAAAAAAATGTTTAAAATTTTAAAAATATTAACTAAAAACAAAAAAATACGAAAACTAACATATTTAATTTTTAAAAAATTCAATCTAAAAAATTCAAACTAAACACACAGATTATAATTTATATCTATACTATATATTAAGCAAAAGGGGGTTTTTAACCTCAAGCCTTGTGGGAGTTTCAATCTCTCAATCTAAATTTTCTGATTTTTTTATTTTAAAAAAAAAATTCTTAGCATTTATTAACTTCTCCCAACTCCTAATTCTTACAATCATAATAACACTTTAATGCAAAAAAAATTCTTTGAAATCCAACACATATGAATTCCTTGAAAAATCTCAACACATATGATTATTATCACTCATAATAACACTTTAATGCATTAAGAACAAGCATAAATTTTTTTTTTGAAAAGTGCAACATATATGATTATTATTAAAATATTAAACTTTAATATAATATAATATAAAAAAAAAAGGCATTTATTTCTTGAAAAGTCCAATACATATGATTAGAGCTGTGCAAAATACCGCCCAATCTGTTAAAATCGCATCAATCCGCACCGCTCTAATCGCTAACCGCTGTTTAAACTTTAAAATTTATTATCTGCCAACCGAACTGCTCCACTCTGCTATAGTTAATACATATATATTTTTTAACCTCCAATGAAATATCAATGTAAAAATGAGTGTGCGAGATATTTAAAATATGAAATTTATTACAAATTAGTAGTTATATATATGAAACATATTATGTAAAATTACTTTGTGTTATATATCTAAAAAATATTATACAAATTAGTGTTATATATTATGCAAATGTATGATAATTAGCTAGAATATTTTTCAATCCGCCAACCCGCTAACCTGCCATTCGGTTTATAATTTTACTCTCAAACCGCCCGAACCACACCACGCACACCCCTACATATGATTATTTTCAAAATATTAAACTTTAATATAATACAAAAAAAGAAAAAAAAAAAGACATTTAAAAAAAAACATTTAAAATCACAATTCACATATATAGATAATTGTAAACACAATCCGTGCATAACACGGGTGATATGCCAGTCTATACTATATATTAAGTAAAATGGGGTTTCTAACCCCCAAGGCATGTGGGAGCTCCAATATATCAATCATAATTTTCTAATTTTTTGTTTTTTTAAAAAAAAAATTAACCTCAGCATTTATTAACTTCTTTCAACCCATAAGACTTTTTGATTTCTCTCATAATTATTGTAGTACATTTTTTAAAACAAATAATTTGTATATTAAAAAAAAATTTAAAAAAATGTAAATATCTATATCTATATCTATATCTATCTATTTATTTATATTTATCTCTAATCCATAAGTTTTGTGGGAGTTTCAATATCTGAACCTTAATTTCTTAATTTTTTTGATTTTTTTTGAAAAAAAAAACTTAGCACTTATTAAATTCTTCCAAGTCTTTTTAATTTCTCCAATACACACACTCTATTTAATTTTTCTACATACCTATTGCAAACAGTGAGTCTCATTTTTGTTTTCTCTTTCTTGACTTCTCACTTCTACACTTTCAACTTCAGTGACCACGTATACAAACAGTAAGTCTTCTTTTTGTTTTCTCCTTCTTGACTTTTCCTTTTGTTTACTGTTTTAGTATTGTAGTTACATAGCGCATAAAAATATTTGTGATTTGTCTAGTGAAAAAAAAATTATAATTTGATTTTTTAATATAATTGGAGTTAGATAAATATAAACCCTCACAAAGAGAAAAATGTGATTATAATTAGTTGAATGATTCTTTTTTTTTGATGTGATTGTAGTTAGTTTAATAGTTTTTTTTTTCATTTATTTATTTTATTATGGGAAAAATGTGATGTGATTGTAATTTGTTCAATGGCTCTTTTTTTTAATATGATTGTTATAGTTAGTTTAATGGTTTTTTTTAATGTTATTTAATCTTTTTATTTACTATTTTAATTTTATTTTTAATATGATTGAAATTAGATAAATATAAACACTCACAAAGAAAAAAATGTGATTGTAGTTAGTTCAATGATTTTTTTTTTAATGTGATTATAGTTAGTCAATGGTTCTTTTTTTCATGTATTTATTTTTTTTATTATGAAAAAAAATGTGATGTGATTGTAGTTTGTTCAATGGTTCTTTTTTTTAATGTGATTTAATCTTTTATTTACTGTTTTAATGGTTTTTCTTTACAATTATTTATGAAAAAAATATGATTATAGTTAGATAGCATAAAAATATTTGTGATTTGATTTGATTTTTTTCTGATTTGATTTTTAAAGTACCAATTATTGATAATGATTAGATTGTATTTTGAAAAAAAATTGTAATTGATTTTTTTAACTCATTGTGTTTTTTGAAAATTTTTTTTGTGTGTTTTTTTAATTATCAATTCACTTAATTTGTGATTTGATTTTTAACTCACTGTGTTTTTTGAAAAACAAAATGGATTGTACTCATTAGGGTCACATAATGTACCAATTATTGATGATGATTATATTGTATTTTGCCCAAAAAAAATTGTAATTGATCTTTTTAACTCACTATGTTTTTTGAAAAATAAATTATTGTGTTTTTTAATTATCAATTGACTTAATTTCTGATTGATTTTTTTAATTATTGATGATGATTAGATAGCATTAAAAAAATTGTGATTTGTATGATTGAACTTATCTCCTTTTGTTAGTAATTTTATTTTTTAATATGATTGAAGTTAGATAAACATAAACACTTACAAAAAGAAAAATGTGATTGTAGTTTGTTCAATAGTTCTAAATAATTTTTTTTATTTACTATTTTAATGGTTATTTTTTTCAATTATTTTTTTTATTATGAGAAAAATGTCATTGTAGTTAGATAGCATTAAAAAAATTATGATTTGTATGATTGAAGTTATCTCCTTTTGTTTATAATTTGATTTTTTAATATGATTGAAATTAACTCACAAAAAGAAAAATGTGATTGTAGTTTGTTCAATGGCTCTAAATAATATTTTTATTTACTATTTTAATGGTTATTTTTTTCAATTATTATTATTTATTATGAGAAAAATATGATTGTAATTAGATAGTATTCAAAAAAATGTGATTTGTATGATTGAAGTTATCTCCTTTTGTTTATAATTTGATTTTCTTAATATGATTGAAGTTAGATAAATATAAACACTTACAAAAAGAAAAATGTGATTGTAGTTTGTTCAATAGTTCTAAATAATCTTTTTATTTACTATTTTAATGGTTCTTTTTTTCAATTATTTTTTTTATTATGAGAAAAATGTGATTGTAGTTAGATAGCATTAAAAAAAATGTGATTTGTATGATTGAAGTTATCTCCTTTTGTTTATAATTTGATTTTTTAATATAATTGAAGTTAGATAAATATAAACACTCAAGGGGGTTTTTAAGTAAAAGGAGATTTTTAACCCCAAGACCTGTGGCAGTTTCAATATCTCAATCTGAATTTATTGATTTGGTCAAAATTCTCTGATAAACATTTATTAACTTTTTTCAATCCACATGTCTGCATTTATTGATTTGGTCAAAATCTCCTGATCAGCATTTAAAATCCCCTCATACAAATAACTATAGATACAATCTGTGTATAGTTACTGCAGTACCCTTTTCAACTTTTCTCATACACTATGGTTAGTGATAAGATTGTTAAATTATTTTTATAAAAAATCTTAAAAATCATAATTTATATATTAAAAAAAATTTAAAATAAATATAAATATTTATAATTCACTACAAGAAAAGTAAGAATTAACGGCGTTGATTTGACGGCGTTTAAAAAAACGCCTCTGTTTCTAATTTTTTACGGCGTTTTTTCAAACGTCGCATTATTATTGACTAATACAACACCGTCTTAACTTCCGAAAGCGCCTTCAAATGTTTTTAGTTTTTTTTTTTTTTTAAGGTAAATAGCCTATTCTCAATCTCTCGCTCTCACTATACCCTTGATTTCACTCTCTCTTGCTTCAAACCCTTTTGTTTCTCTCGATTCAAACCTCTTCATTTATTAATCGATTAATCTGCAACCCTTCTCCTCTTCAAGTATTCGATTCACCCCTTCGTTTATTCGATTCAAGTATTCGTAGATCGTCGATTCGCAGATCATAATGTGCCATCCCGAGTTCGTGTTCAAGTTCGCAGGTCTTTCTTCATGGTAAGTGTTGATCAATCCCATCTCTATCTTCTCACATTCAAGTTCGATTGAAGATGATACTTACTGAAATCATTCGATTCAGGTATGCTAGGTTTTGTCTACTTTATCATTCTTAGATCAGATTGATTTCGAAGTTCAACCTTCTTCAGCTTGGTGATTCAATCTCAGATTCATTCGGCGATTTCGAAGTTCTCTCTCGATTTCAAAGCTCGGTGATTCAATCTTAGATTCGTCCGGCGAGGAGAGTGAGCACCATCATCTACCAAGGTGAGCACCATCGCTTCAGAAAATCTCAAGCTCTATATCTCTCTCTCTCTCCCTATCTCTCTCTCTCAAGTTCTTCCTTCCCGTCGATTCTTCTCCTAGGGTTTTCAATCAATGTTTTGAAGAATTTTAATCTCTGTTTCTTATTGTTCAGTTTGGATTGATCAATCAGTGTTTTACACATCTCATTTATTTTTCCCCAGATCCGCAGAACTGATTTTTCAACCAGTGTTTTTTATTTTTCACTCTCTGTTTTTTTATTACCCTGTTTTAAACCCTAAATTACCTTGGTTCAAAATGACCTGTTAGATCTGGATACTATTGAACTAACAATATGTCTGTTTTCCAAGAATATTGTATTTTACTATTGAGCTCTTGTTGTCCTACCCAGATATTTGGCGGTGTGGGCATTGCTTGTCTGCCATTGGGACTTACTTTTCATTCTTTCGGCGTCTAAAAACTGTTATCACTCGTTCACAGTATATTAAGGTACTTTTTGCATTGTGCTTTATGTATCCATATGAAATTACCTACTTCTGCCTTCTGTATCAACGTAATGGTTATTTGCATGTTCAAGTTGATTATAGGCAATTGACTCGATAATTTGTAGGAAGCAACTAAACTAGGTAAGAAGGCAAGAGAATTGAAGAAAGCAGCTGATGCGCTTCGTTAGGAGGAAAAGAGTGGCTCAAAGGGAAGGAAGTGGCGTAAAAATGTAAAGGCAGTAGAAAAGGTATTAACCTTTATCAGTTATTGTTGCACATAATGTTTCTGTTTCTTCTCATGGAACATAAGGTATTGGGGACTTTCATCACAGAATGGGAAGATGAGAGGTTAATGCCAACAAACTGCTAGCAACGAAGGAGTCTGCCCACATGTATGCTGAGCGCTTGACTGAACTAGCTACTGCTTTGGGATTTGATGGGTGGCTGGTAAAGTCTTCTTTTCTTTACTTTTTTCTACAACATAGCCACTGCCATCTTTTGGTTCCTCTTTATTCTCTCGTGGAGTTCACATTCTTTATGTTCACACCCTACTTATTTGTTTGATAGCTTATTTTTATGAACTTGTTGATGTATTTTGTACTCTTTGCAGACCTGAAAATCTGTTGTCACAAGATGATCTAAAAATTTGACTGCATGGTTTGGCTTGGTTGGCATGAGACAATTGTTCCTTTGATCTTCAAGAATCTGATACCTTTATCATGAAATTACCATATGGATATTGATTAAATTATTATTATTATTTTTGTATCTTTTTGTTTGCATTTGCACGCATTTTTATACCACTGTTTAATTTCCTCAGTTAATATTTTTCGTAATGTGGTCCAGGAAAAATTAGCTCATGGATTGACCTGGATTCAGAAGATGAGATACTCAGTGTTGAGTGCCATTTCCTCAACTCACTTTCCTTTTGATTTGTATTCAATCAATGCCTTTTGTTCTAGGCAGGTACATTAGCAAGTACAATTCATGGGAGGTTATTTTGCATCTTATGTGATGATTTTAATTTGTATGATAAAAATGACGTGTTTTATTTTGTGTTCTTGCACTGCAGGTCTTCCAATCGTTGCATAAGAAGCTTATTGTTTTCACTATTTGCATTTCTCCTGCAGGCTTGTCTTCTTCAGGCTTGTCTTCTTCCTACTCCTAAAGGAGCATCCTATGCTAATTATGCTAGATGTGTGAATCAGATTCTACAGAATCTGACCAACATGCAGGTGCTAATCTTAAACCATATATCACGCATCCACTATTTGAGTCTTGCTTCATGTCTTACATTGTCTCTCCTTTTGTGTAGTCTTCGTTCTTATTATTTATTTCCATATTAAAGTTTGAACTTGCTGTATGTGAAATATGCCACTACCCAAAGTTGATCTTGCTTATTAGGGGTGGAGAGCTGGAGTGCATGCGTTTTAATTTTCTGATTTGTTTGAACTTAGCATATGCAAATGGAAAGTTATTTTGTCATGGAATTGCTTCCTGTCATCTTGGGGTTATGCCTCTCTCTTATGGCTGGATCATTTGTAGTTTCTTTGCTCCTGTCCAATTAATTTTTGAATCCCGAAGTGTGTGTTTTTTTGGCCTAACAAGATTTTCTGTCTTGTGTTGGTTCACGGTTTCTCAAATAGAATGATCAATTTCTGAACCTTAATTTTCCGAGCCTGTGATTAATTGATCAAAATCTGCCCTCATTTTTCTCTTGTTTCTCTGATTGGTATTTTTCTAATTAATCCATTGAAAGAACTTTTAAGTGGTATGGTGTGAAGCATGTGTAGATTAGAAATTGTTGTGATAACTGTGTAATAAATATCAGTTTTATCTTTACAAGCCCTTCTATTTTTGCCTAACAGAGTGGAGGACAGGTCGATTCTTGGGAAACATGGAATTCCTTCCGTCTTCTATATGAACATCACAGTCAGTTGTTCATTGCCCTTGATGTTTTGTGAGTATATATAAACATTAATTTATATATAGGAGATGTATCTGTTTCCACCTAGTGTAAAATTTTTACTTACACCCCTCTGTAACTTGTGTTTAAACTTTCACAAATCCTACCTTTGTATTTCATGCTTATCTTATACCTTTCAATCTTGCCAAATTTCAGTTAAATTGAAGGTCAAGAGTTTTCTAATCCGTATCGCTTTCATATATATAGTCATATTATACACAAAATGCAAGTGTATGGATAGCCTAATTTTTTTTTTTTTATTGTTGATTGATCTAATACTTGGCACGCATGAATGGAAAAAGTTGAGCATGAAATCCATCGGCAAGATTTGTGAAAGGTGGCTTGCATAAAATGTTATAGATGTGTGTAAGAATAAAAATGTCTTACAGCAGGTGTAAATGGATCCCTACCCATATCTATCTATCTTTCTTTGAATGCAGAAGTACTTAAATGATGTGAAGTTTCAGTGGTCAGTACTCCAGAACCACCAGTAATTCTATGGTTTGACACGTGACCAATCTTTTCATTGGGAGTTCACTGCCTTCATCAAATTCAATTGGAAGATGGTTTGGGGAATCTGTTAGAGCAGCTATAATTCATACCAGTGTAAAGGGTTTATCGATTATACCTTTTCTAAGCTTAAGTAGTATTTCATGCAGTCTCTGTGACTCAGACACTCACATTTGTGACTGTTGATTTGCCAGTCTTTTCTAACAAATGCTCGGGGATATCCGTGTCTGTCAAAGCGTCACCAAAAGCTGTTGTCTGTGTTTTTTAACCATTCAATACAGGTAGCGTTGTCATTTTCTGTATATCAAATTTTAGTGTTGAAGAGACACTTGGATCTCAAAATTATGTTTTTAATGATTACTATGTTATACTTTGTTGTAGAATGTTGCTGTTATTAAGATTTCAAATATTATTTTTGGGAAATCAGTGGGATAACTGACAACTGTCATATAAATATCTATATTCTATTCTTTATTCTGTGGCAATGTTTCTTGCTGCACAAAGTCTATTTTCTTTTCTTTTCCTTCTTTTTTGTTCAAGGGGGGGGGAAAGAAGTAGGCATTCAGAATCTGTCATTTCAGTTATATAATGTTAAGGTGCTTAATTGAAACAAAATTGGTAGTTGGCCATTCAATGGGGGAGGGGGAAGAAGTAGGCATTCAGAATCTGTCATTTCAGTTATATAATGTTAAGGTGCTTAATTGAAACAAAATTGGTAGTTGGCCATTCAATGCAATGCAGATTTTGTGATGTTTGATTTTTCTTTGTAGCTGGAATGTTCCAATAGTTTTCTGATTCATTTCCAATTTTATACGATGGCGCAAATGTTAAAATTTCTTTCGTTCATTTCTTTTGCATCTTTTCCATTGTACCATTTAAAATTTGTCAAGTACCTCTGTTGTACACTTGTCACTAAGGTATGGGATATGTTTCTGACATGTCTAGTTGGACATGCCCAACAAATATGTTTAAGTTGTAGAGCTTACTACAAAACTATGCATAAAACTCCCATCATATGCGTAAAAAAAGCCATGTTTTGGTAACATATTTTACCTTTTAATAATTAATAAATAAAATAATTATGAAATTGGGATTGCGAATTAGATAAATTTGACACGTATGCATACTGGCACCTAATGCCCATACTTGAGTCCTTATAACATAGATTCACAATAATTTAAGACATAGTAGGTGATTAATTTAGGCCTATTGCAGAAACAAAAGTTGTTCTTTCTTATGATTTTCTACACGACATTGTCATTCCGCAATATATGCTGATCTTTCTCTTTTGCAATGTCTTCCTCAGGCAGTAGTTTCTGGGAAACCAGAGCACAGCCTTCCCACAGGAAGTTCAGAGTTGGCTGTAAATCACATTGACAGTAAGTTGGTGATGGTGGCTGGGGTGGTAATTGGTACTGAAGGCTGATGGTTAATATTGTTTAAGCCGTATTAAACTTGGCATAAATTATTCAAATATTTGAATGGAAGAGTTCAGCACTTATTCTTACTTCTCTATCTTTTTATCATGTTACAACTAGTGTTAAAGATTTATATATATGTTTATGGGCAACATTCCCTTCTAGTTTTAATGTAGTTACTTGTAAGATTTGTTATTTATCTTGTTTTTGTGTTTGGGTGTCGTCTCCTTTTAAGGAGATTTCTTTGTTTTTGATGTTTAGTGATTGGAAGGCTGTATGTCACTTGTTATTTCGCCTCCTTTTATTTTTGGTGGACTGTTTGTCCCTTTCATCTTTGTTGTTCTTTTTCTCCTTTGATTTTGGATAAAATTTTGTTGTTGATAAATATTGTGTAATTGTGGTTCTTGTTCACTATATTCTGTAGGTGTTATTTTTTATTTTAATGAGTTTGTGTTGTATATTTATAGTTCATAGGTTTTATTTATTTATTTTTCATTCAGGTTTTCAGAGACATCCCTTACGGCCATATTTAGACTATGTTGCTTATCAATATCAAAGGATGGATCCCCTTCCTGAACAAGAACGTTTTGAGGTAGCCTTTCTCTCCTTTCTTCTTGGTTCAAACTGGTTTGGAAGTTTTATATTATCTTTCTATTGACCTTCTTCTCTTATGGCAGCTTGGTTACAGGGATTTCTTACAGTCGCCCTTGCAAGTATGTTTTATTATGTAAATTCATGGTTTAATTCACAACTTTTTTAGTATGATGAACTTTTCATTCCCATCCATTGTGACGCTCCCCTCACTGTTGTTATAATTACATGTTGAGTTTCCTACTTCTGAATGCGGCCTCTCATGGATAATTTAGAGGCCCAAACATACGAAACATTTGAGAAGGATAGTGCCAAATATATCCAGGTATGCCTTATGATTAATCTAGAATCTAGATAATTTATATCTCATCTAAATCAAATTAGATTTTTCTTAGGTGGAAGTCATGGCGTAGTGTTCAGTGTGCATATATGTATTTAATCAAGTAAAATTACTGCCTAAATTTTATGCTTATTTTTAATTTCTAATGGTTAGTTGTTTCCATATTGCTTATGTTTTTTAATATTTTATGGCTTAGATACTGTTTTGCTGTAGTGGTAAAGGGCAACTGTTTGCTACTGTCAATAGTTTTGTGTTTTGTGTGTTTTTTTTTTTTTTTTTAATATTGATCTTGTACTTGCATTTTGGTAGTATCAAAGAGCAGTCTCGAAAGCTTTGATGGACAGGGTCCCAGATGAAGAAGCATCAATGATAATCACTGTAAGCTGTGTGATAATCCTTGGTATTATATCTCAGATGTATGTGTCGGAATAAAGTATAGCTGAGTTCATTCTCGTTGTCTTAATATCTTATCAGCAATTATGGCATGTGTTGCAGTTTGACAGTGAAGGTCATGACACTTCTGTTCTCGTGTTGTAGGTACTGATGGTTGTGGGAGCTGGACGTGGACCTCTTGTTAGAGCATCGTTGCAGGTCTACTCTTATGTCTATGTTGCGTGGAGATGAACATGGATGCAAACACAAAATTTGGATTTGACATATTACATAAATGCTAAATGCTAAAATGTCGACTTCCCTGAAATGGAAAATCAAGAGAGATGTCGATATTTACGTGTTCGACCTGTGTTAGAAAAGTTTTTGGTTATATACACACACTCATAGATGTATATAAAAGAAACTATTTTAAACATCTAGGATGTCATAATTAGTGTACATACATAAATGCTCTATTCCTTGGGAGTCGTGCTTGCACTACTTTGCTTTATAGTTTTTTCATATTAGTTGTGGCTTATGTTTCTGAAAGGGGCTGCTTGATTTTATTGCAACTTTGATCTTTTTTGTTAAAAACCTTATTTTGCTTTTCTTATCTTCATAATAGGCAGCTGAAGAAACTGGACAGAAGTTGAGAGTTTATGCAGTGGAGAAAAATCCAAATGCAATTGTCACACTTCATGTAAGTTGTCAAATCCAATCATTTGAATCTGATTATTATTGTGCCTTGTTATAATGTAATTTGATGGTGTGGTTCTTGTTATGCATGCAAATATTGTACCACTAAAATTTTTGTAAAACTAGACTTCTTTAGGCTTTTACACTGGTCTAGGGTTTGTAAGTTAGTTCATGTCTTGATTATGTTGAACATTGGTCTGCAATAGTCACTTTGGAATTAGGAGGAGCAGGATTCTGTATTATTTGTGTTGCACTTGTTTTTCAGAAGGATTACCAATCTAAATCATATAGATTCACTTATGCTGACCTTTTTTTTCCCCTTCCTCTGAATTTTCTTGTACTGAACAGGGTATGAATGACAGAGTTGTCCCACCCTCAATGACAGATTTTGTGCAGCGGCTTCTACCAAGGGGCGATGGTGCATAAGCTCCTTTACGACGGCCATTTCACCTGTTATTATTTCTGTGACGAATGCCATAGACAGATTTTCACTACCATTTTTGGAAACCCACAAGGGCCACTTGCCGCTAAAGTAGATAGTGAAGCGATAATAGAAGAGGAAAACCTTGGTGATTCTGTCATGGACTGAGAACATTTTCTGCCATGAGAACCATTTTTTGTTTCTTAGTAGATGCTTTCATAGTACTTGTATGTATAATTAGTTTGAATTGTATCTTTTGTGCCGATTTGTTTTGTAACAACTTTCAACTTACCACTAGGTACTAGTTTAACTTTATTTTCATCTTGGAATTGAAATATTTTTGCGTATTGAGAAGCATGAATTGATCTAGTATTATGTTTACCTAAATTTAGTCAATATATTGTATATTTTTCATCTTTATAAAAGGTATTTTTTTGGGGTTAAATCTCACAGAATTAGCACAATTTATTATTATTTTTTTAAAAAAAAATGAAGTTATAACGGCGTTTTTAAACGCCACTGTAGAATACTAACGGTTATATTTTTAAAATAAAATGACCTATCACGGCGTTTTTAAAACGTCGCTAATGTGGAGTGACGTCATTGGACCATTATGCAGCACATTTAGTGGCGTTTTTTAAAATGCCACGGCGTTTTTAAAACGTCGCTAATGTGGAGTGACGTCATTGGACCATTATGCAGCACATTTAGTGGCGTTTTTTAAAATGCCACCTATACTGATATAGCGACGCTTTTAAAGCGTCATAAAGTTACAGCGACGGCCGCATCTTCGACGTTTAGTACTAAACGTCACAAAAAAAATTAGCGGCGTTTTTGATAGCTATAGCGGCGTTTTTTAAACGCCACTAAAAGCTTAATTTCCAGCAGTGATTATTCCGTACATAGCACGTGTGATAGACTAATACTATATTACACCCAAAACAAAAATATATTGTAGAATTACGGTGAGTACCATAACATTACCCTAGAATTTAACTTTCTATTTTTATCGATCAAAATTTAACTTTCTATTTTTATCGATCAAGCAATAACTTTCATAAACGTTATGTTAAAAAAATAAACTTTCATAAATTAATGTTTACAAATCTAGGGTATATCCCCAAGCATCTTCGTACAAAGTTTGACAGTCAAATTTCCGCCTCTTTTGACAAATAAGTTGGGGAGTTGTTTGAGATGAGTTATATAATTGTATTTTTTAATTTTTAACAAAAATATATTTAAAAGTTAAAGAGATAATGTGATTTTAAAAAAATAAAAAGATAAATAAGATAAAAAATATAAATAAAAAAGTAAAGAGATAATGTGATTTAAAAAAAATAAAAGGGCAAATTACAAACACCCCTGAGATTTGGTGAAAATATAGATTTCCCTATGAGGTTTGAGAAATTACAAATTGTCCCCTGAGGTTTATATTTCCATAACAAATTGTCCCCTGAGATTTTTATTTTCACACAGATTCTCCCCTAATTTGTTATGCAAATTTGACCTTTAGGGGGCAATTTGTAATTTCTCAAACCTCAGGGGAATCTGTATATTCACCAAACCTTGAGGGGGTGTTTGTAATTTGTCCAAAATAAAAAGATAAATAAGTACACTTTTATAATGCATCTCAAAGTTAGCTTATTGACTTTTTAATTTTTTTAAGTCATATTATCTCTCTATTTTTTATATTTTTTTAAAAAAAATAAAAAATAAAAAATTTGACTTTTAACCTAATTCTTAAAATAGGCCAAAGGGAGAAATGAAGTTAACTCAATAATAAATAAAACCTACTAACAATTTATTTTCATTACAGAAACAAAATATTTAGAATTTAAAAGGAAATTTTAATATACACATCTTAAAATGGTGTATCATATGCATTTTTAATTATATATATATATATATATATATTAGTTTTGACTAATTTTTTTCTTTAATTATGACATTATTTGTAGTTATGACTCATGAGTTATTTAGTCATGTTTCTTGTTATGTTTGGTTATGACATTTTTTTACTTTAGTTATAACTCAAAAAGTATGAAATTATGCCTCCGTTTGGCAAGTTGGGTTAGGGGCTTTTTTGGCTATTTTAGCCACAAAAGACAAAATAGGCTATTTTAGCCACAAAAAATAAAACATCACATCCAACTCATAATCATTACACTATTCTCTCACAAAAAAAAGTTAAAAAAGCCAAAAAGTCAAAAAGCGCTTCCCAAACTATGCTTTTTAGCCCAGGCTAAAATAGCCAAAAAAGGTAAAAAGCCAAAAAGCCAATCCACTTCCCAAATCAACCCTATATAATTTTCTGAATTAGTTATAAGATACATATGGTGTTTTCCGAATTTAAAATATACTATTAAGACATTAGCACTTATGTCAAGTTTAAATTTATTTGACAAATTCAAATTTTAGATTTTTTAAAATAATCGTTTGAATATATAATATTAAATTCAAAACCATGTTCTAAATATTTTATGAGTACATAAATTCTTTCTAACGATGCCAATTTATTAGACAAAAATAACTTAAAATTCACTTAATATATATTGAAAATTATACTATGTTGTTTTGTTTGTTTGTTTTTTCTAAAGTTCAAAAGCATATATTATTTTTATTTTTGTGTGTGTAAATAATTAATTTTTTTGTATGTTACAAAGTGGATTGTTTTTCAAAAAATTCACAAAATAAGTTGATCAAATAACTTTTGAAAAATTCTATTCATACAAAAAAAATTTCACAAAAATAATATGACAATACTATTATTATAAATAAATTCATTTTAATGGTATTTTCAATTTTACTGACTTGTAATTTTAACACTATTCATAAACTTTCTGTAATCTTGAAAAATAGAAAACAAAAAATTAAAATTACAAGTCAGTGAAACTTTTAAAAAATAATTACAATTCATAATAAAAAAAATTAAATTATTAATATTTTCAAAATTCATCATTGATTTATAATTATTTTTTAAAAATACCACTTGATATTTCTCCCAAACAAAAACAATACAAAACACACAAACACAAACAAAAACAAAAATCAAAATTTTATTTTAATTTAATTTATTTTTATTGAAAAAGCCAAGAAAAGTAGAATTTTCAATGTTATATAATAAATAAATAAAAAAATAGAAAAACAAAGATTCAGCTTTTAGAGAGAGAGAGACGCTGACTTCTTCAATTGGCAGAATTACCTTTTCTCTTCATCGTAGCCGAAATTAGCAAAATTTCTCTTTCATCGATCCCAATCTCGACTATGTAAATCAAACAACCCAAATCCCAAATTCATCCCAAAATTCTTTTCACTTTCCGATTCCAAATCACACCCCAAAACCCTAATCAATGATGGATTTCTCAGGCGTTGTTTCCTTTTCCTCTTCATCATCCACCACTTCTTCTTCCATTCTCCGTAACCTCTCTCATTGAATATCGATTTCTCTCCGTTCAAATCTCTGCAGTTTTTCTTGTTGTTCTGAAAAATCAAAGATGAATGTGGGGAAGTCTCAGATATGGCAACCTTGCAAGAGAAAGAGGTATTGATTTCTAGAGAGAGAAATCGATACATATAGATAGATATAGAAACAATGGATGGTATTTGTATATGTATTGAGGACTCAGTCGTGCCAGATTTGTAAAAAGAAATAGAGATTAACCTTGAGGTTAGAGAGAGAATTATATATATTTGTAGAGAGAGAGAGATGGCTTCTCGTGGCAATGGTGGGAGTGGGAAGACGAGAGTAGGGAGATACGAGCTGGGAAGGACTCTTGGTGAAGGATCGTTCGCGAAGGTAAAGTTTGCGAGGAATATAGAGACTGGTGAGAATGTTGCTATAAAGATTCTTGATAAAGAGAAAGTTCTCAAGCATAAGATGATCGCTCAGGTACTATATATCTCTATATATCAAATTTGATTTTTTTGTTTTTGTGATATTGGAGTTGATTGACTTTTTAGCAATTGATGTCGATTGGTTTGTGGTTTTCGTCGTAGTGATAATAATTAGATTCTGTTTGGATGGTAAGAAAAAAAAAAATGAAATTTGACATCTGGCCTAGTTATATGATTCTATTTGGGTGGAAAGAAAAAGTGAGGGAAATGAAAGAAAATGAAATTTGACATTTGAAGCTTTTGGGTATATACTGGCCTAATTAATTAAGATTTGAGAATATGAATATCTCAATTCTACCCAAGAAATAATTGTAGATGTCACTTGAACGCAAAATCGACAAACATGCTCACGTGCTCGAGGTTCTTTTGTTTTTTTTGGTCTTAATTATCTATAGTTTCTCTGAAAGCTAAAACAAAGTTGATCTCTCAGGTAGTATATATATCTCTCTCTGTCAAATTTGAATTTTTTGTGATATTCGAGTTGATTGACTTTTGAGCAATTTGATGCCAATTGGTTTGTGGTTTTCGTCGCAGTGATAATTAGATTCTGTTTGGATGGTGAGAAAAAAAAAAAAAAAAAAAATTAGGAAAACCAAAGATGATGAAAATTGACAATTGGACTAGTTTGATGATTCTGTTTGGATGAAAAGGAAAAGTGAGGAAACTGAAAGATAATGAAATTTGACGTGTAAAGCTTTTGGATATATAGTGGGCTAGTTAATTAAGATTTGAGAATATATGAATATCTCATACTCAATTCTATTCAACAAATAACTGTACAAGTGTTCAATAAGGTTCTTTTGTTTTTTGGATCTTAATTATCTATAGTTTCTCTGAAAGCTAAAACAGAGTTGACCATTAGGTATGGCTTGAAATTTTGCACACTTCCTGGTAAAAGAGTATAAAACTAAAAAGTAAAGCATGTAAGTTCGACATATCTCAATTTTCTGGTTTGATTATCAATAAAGAGAAAGATCATCTAAATTACCTGTTTTGACTATGTGTTTAGTTATTTTTATCGTTTATTTTTTGCTCCTTTTGGTGTTGTGATGTATTATATTGATTTTGTGCATGCGTTGCCCTTGATATTAAGACTTTCCTTTTTTGGCGGATTTAAGAATTATTTTTCTTCTAAATTTAATTTCTATTTTGTTATTTGATGGTGTCTTACATAGTAATTTTATGGTAACTTTGTAATTGTGTTTGTTTTTGCAGATTAAGCGTGAAATTTCAACCATGAAACTAATCCGACACCCAAATGTCATTCGTATGTATGAGGTTAGAATTTGCGTACTTACATTCATCCTATGTCTCCCAATTCTAATAAGACCCAAATTAGCATATGTTTTTGCATTTATAAATCAATAAGCTTCTGCTTTTCTATGATCCCGTATATGTCTAGAGTGACTGAAGGTCCTCTGTTGTAGGTTATGGCAAGCAAGACAAAAATATACATTGTTTTGGAATATGTAACTGGTGGCGAACTCTTCGACAAAATTGTAAGCCAGTCATTGCTTCAGTGTTTTTGCTTTTGTTTCCATCGACAATCTTGTTTCTTGTGATTAGTTACAAAATCAATTTCATGCAATGTCTTCGAGCCAGGCTAGTAAAGGGAGATTGAAAGAAGATGAAGCGAGGAAGTATTTTCAGCAGCTCATAAATGCGGTCGATTATTGCCACAGCAGAGGCGTTTGCCATAGAGACCTGAAGGTGATAAGGACACTGATTTTCAGTTTTAATTTCCATTGATCTCAAGTTTTCTTCAACATTGGCCTCAGAGATGACAACCAATTGGCTTTTTAGTTTTTGATGCTTGATCTTTGCTATTAGCTTTACTGATTTGAACGCTGTTGCTGTTTTATAATTCACAGCCAGAGAATCTGCTACTGGATGCGAATGGTGCTCTTAAAGTCTCAGATTTTGGATTAAGTGCTCTACCTCAGCAAGTTCGAGTAAGTGTGATGGTTTCCTATCTCATGTGAAAAGTATTAACCCTTCAATATTAAGTGCAGCAATCATTGGCTTTTTTGCCAGTAGGCTTTGTATCTACTTTATTTTATGCATAACAGACCTAAAAAATGAGTTTCTGAGCTTTTTATTCAGGAAGATGGCTTACTACATACAACCTGTGGAACGCCAAATTACGTTGCTCCTGAGGTACGTTTACAGCTTTTACTGCAATTTATATCTCTACTCTCTTCAAAACTACAGGCTTTTGACCCCCGACTGTGATTCTTTACTTTTATAGGTGATCAACAATAAAGGCTATGATGGAGCTAATGCAGATCTGTGGTCGTGTGGTGTAATCCTTTTTGTCCTTATGGCTGGCTATCTTCCTTTTGAAGAGCCCAACCTGATGGCATTATACAAGAAGGTTTTCTTTTTCCCTTGGTTTTTTTGTTGTAATTTCATCAATAGTTTTTCTTGTCATTTCCTTTATTTTTCTTACTTTCTTGACCAAATCTCATTTATCACTGGCAGTTTCATTCACTCACACTTTTAATCTTAATCTTTTGAGAACTTCACTTTGAAATGTTTTGACGATTCCGACATCATTCTGCATTATTGGACATAGTCTGGTAGATAAAAGCTAATGTAATCAGAGAACTAAATTACTTGTGTATCATGTGTGGGTGTTATTTTTATATTTACACGCAAGCAACAAATTTAATGGAATTGATCTATTTTTAAATACAATGTTCAGGATTAACACCTTTTCACTTGGTTTGCTGTAAATTATTTTTGGTGTAGTGATCTACCTGGACAATTCTCTTGAATTGTTCTAGATATTTTCGGTCTGGCAAGATACATGATCATTTTACTTCCATCTAAACTCCAAATAATAGTGTTCCTTGGACCCATAAAATAGGGTTATTTGCAGTTAAATTCAAATAGCAGGGATGAAGAAAGAGAAGACCAAAAGAGTAATATAACTTATTTTGAGGCCCAAGATTTTTTTAATCGTGTTTTGCCTATCTAAGCAGCATTGTAATAGAAGGGGTTCTTTGCCATGGTTTGGTATAAGATTAACACATGTATAAGATCTTTTTTTTTAATTTCAAGTTGCTTCTTTCTTTCTTTCTTTCTTTCTTTCTTTGTTCTTCTTTTTTATTTTATTTTATTTATTTATTTATTTTTTATGGTTGAAATGCAAGTATACAATGACTTTCCATGATTGCAGATATTCAAGGCTGACTTCACATGTCCTCCATGGTTTTCCTCAAGCGCGAAGAAACTAATCAAAAGAATTCTCGATCCTAATCCTCTGACAGTATGTGGCCACTTTTGTCTTATTCTTTTGGTTAAATTGCAGTATTTATATTTATTTTAGTGAATTTTACTTATCAAATAAAATATTTGAGACACTTGTAATTCCCTACATTTATAACTCATGATGTGCATATATAATTTTATGGTATGGAACAGCGCATCACAATTGCCGAGGTCATTGAGAATGATTGGTTTAAGAAGGGGTATAAGCCTCCCACTTTTGAACAGACAGATGTTAGTCTTGATGATGTGGATGCTATTTTTAATGAATCAGGGGTAACTGTCTCTTGTTTGCTATTTCAGTCAAAAAGCATTTGATCTTGTACCTTTTTGGTTAGTAATTTGAGTAGTGGAGCATTTGACTGGCTTTGACTTTGATATTCCTCTTAATGTACAGAACTCTCAAAACCTTGTCGTGGAAAGGCGGGAAGAACGACCTGCAACACCTGTCACTATGAATGCTTTTGAGCTTATCTCTAAATCTCAGGGTCTCAACCTCGGTTCTCTATTTGAAAAGCAAATGGTACATCATATGTTTACAGCTTTGATTGTGCTCGGTTCCTAAACTATCAGATGTTAAAGATCTTTAGAATGCTATAAGTCCATGTATTTGTCAGTAAAGTGAGAGCTTCTATGTCATCTCATGAATGGACCGGGGTGATTTTGTTAAGTATTATTGAACCATTGGAGATTTTGTTAATGCCTTCAATGTGCGGGAATAGAGCTGGTGAATTTGTCATGATAGTAGCTGTCAAAAAATGTTGAACTTTTATTTGTTCAATTTTTTTTCCTCCCACATGCTGCATCATAATTACGTAGTGAAATGACAAGTATCTGTCTCTTTTTTATTGATAGACCCTCAAATTTGTTTATATATTTGAAGCTTATGATGTCTGACATATGCTCTGATGATCA
Source organism: Camellia sinensis (assembly GCF_055761805.1). Classification (NCBI taxonomy): domain Eukaryota; kingdom Viridiplantae; phylum Streptophyta; class Magnoliopsida; order Ericales; family Theaceae; genus Camellia; species Camellia sinensis. The sequence goes on along the minus strand of NC_138969.1, from coordinate 24,971,153 downwards.
GGGGCTTGTTAAACGGGAAACAAGATTTACATCCAAATGTCCTGCTAATGTGATTATCTCAAAAATTGAAGAAACTGCGGTGCCTTTGGGTTTTGATGTAAAGAAAAACAATTACAAGGTACGGTGTGCATTCTGGTTCTCTCTCTCTCTCTCTCTCTCTCTCTCTCTCTCTCGTCAATTATTTGTCTTTTATGTTTTTTCTAGAGCAGTTTAGAAGCAGATTATTTTACATAGCGATTCCATCAATAAATTTAGTATTTTGACTAGGTTGAATAAATCCAAGGAATATATGGTCTTCCTGCATCCTAATTTCTTTGCCTGTAATTTTGTATTTTTGCGTTTCACCAACTAGTTGCTAGGTCTGATAGATTTTTTACAATTGGACATACAATGAACTTGGCTATAATGAACTTATCAGCAACATTAAAAGGTTATGAAACACTTTCAATCAAGGTCTTTCTGTTTTCCTACTTCTAACGATATCCTTTTTTGTTATCAATCCCAGATGAAACTTCAAGGGGAGAAAACTGGGCGCAAGGGTCATTTAGCTGTTGCAACTGAGGTATGTTTCTCTGAGGAACTTTCTTCAAAGGATCTTCTGTTGACTGAAAAAGCACTAGAATATCATTCAGGCATTGTCTGAAAAGAATTTTTTCGACAGATTTTCGAGGTGGCTCCTTCACTTTACATGGTTGAGCTTCGGAAAGCTGGAGGGGATACCTTAGAATTTCATATGGTATGGTTCAGTATTCTCATTGCAATCGTAACACTCGGTTGGTAGTAGAAATATTTCTGCAATTGTTTATCCACTGGTTCTATGCAACCATACTAATGCTAAAGACAAGGAAAATTGACAGTCATCAATACGAGACAAGCAATTCAGTTTTGTAGGCAGCCTACCGAATGGGCTATTCAAGGATTTCCTTGATCTCACAATAAGCAAAACCAGGGTGGCAGTTTTTTCAACATTTAGAGAAATCAGATACAGATACCCAATAATTTACCCGTTTTGTATCCTGAAATTTGAACTGTTCTGAGCTACTGTCTTCTTGCATGCGTGTGTTTGTTTTCCCTTTTAATTGTAAATTATGAGCTTATTTTTTGCACTCATTTGAATACAGTTCTACAATAACCTCGCAACTGGTTTGAAAGATGTTGTCTGGAAATCAGGTGATTAATCAGAAGAGGAAGCAAATAATGGTTAGTATGAGATGGTAGTGACAACAATTACCATTTTTCAATTGAATATTGTGCAATGGTTTTCTGAATCATGTCATGATCAGTTTGGATACATGTTCTTTGCAACAAATTTCATTGCTTATAAAGCATCGAAATGAACAAACTGAAAGTTCTGTGCCAAGCATTAGATTTATCAGATGATTGGATGAATGTTTTTGGGTTGTGACATATATTGCTTTGGTTTGTGTCTACAGGTGTCGGTATCGTGTCCTGATCATCCGCTTCCTTTCAAGACAAATATTGGTGGGAATTTTACGGAATTTCAGCTACAGATATTTGAACTCATACTCTTAGGTTTTGCTGTATTGTGTTTTTTTATTTCTTTGCATGGCATTGGGTGCAGAAACTTGTTCTGGGTTCCTCTAGCAATGTGTTTTCCTTGTTAAACATGGTTGCTCATATATAAAATACCTTGACATTGTTTGGTTTAGATTGAACAATTGCTTGGACCATTTTGTTTTGGGTTAATTTCACTTTTATTCCCTACCCTAAACTATCACTTTTTTTTTTGGGTCTATTTCATCTTTAAATTTACGAATCAGCAATTGTTGAAGCTTGATTTGATCGGTAAACAAATTAGTTTAAAATTTGAACAACTTAAATGTACAATTAAATGCTCATTTTTTCACTATTTTTAATAAATTACACCTCAAAACCAAGAGAGTTTGGTATTTCAAGGTAGTTGAATTTTCAGATTTTTTTAAAAAAAATTGAAAATTAGTTGGACTAAAAAAGAAAACCCAACTCAAATTTTTTTTAAATCATATGAAAGTAATAAGTGATGGTGGTTTATTTTTTCTTTTTTCTTTTTTTTATCAAACTAAATTTTCTGTAGTTTTGAAAAATATTTCTAGAAACTAAACCAAACAAAACCAAAATTTGGAATTTTATGGGCATTTTAGCTTTTTGTCCATTAGAAAAAGGGAAAATTAGTAAAACATTCCTCTCTAACTTTGTGTAGTTGAAGAGGTCCAAGACGTTTTTTTTAGCTAAGGTCCCTTAACATTTTCACAGATAAAATTTGACGCAGAAAAATTTCGCTCGACTTAGAGAAATTTCAATTTCATAGAGAAATTTGTTTGATTTCTCTCTTATTTCACAGAAAAATTTTGAAATTTCTCTATGAAAATTAAAATTTCTCTGAATCAAATTTTTTCTCTAAAAGTATTGAGGGACCTTAACTATTAGAAAAATAGTATATGTCCTTTATTTTATAAAATCTTATTATCAGATACCTTAAAAAAAAATTTCCCTAAAACAAACTATACTTTAAACCTTCCCCTCACAAATATTTTAGTTTAGGGTTCAATACATCTACATGTTTTTTTACAAACAAGGCCCATGAATTTAAACTTGATGACCAAAGTCATGTAGTATAAAAGAACCAGACACTTTGAAATCAATTAATTTCTTGTTTTGAAAACAAGTGAATTTTTTTTATTTGCAAAAATTCTGAGAATTTTAAAGTCCAAATCCAAGTTTCAGATTACCTTCCTAGTTTCAGGTACAGAAGGAAACAAGGTGATACAAGATTGAGAGTGAGTTGCGGAGTTGTGAAAGCATTTTATGTAATCGAATCAATTTCGGATATGTAAGGATAATTTTTGTTGCTGTATTCCACACAAGAAGTGAACATTATTTTACAATTATAGAGATATGAAAATGGAAAGCAATTAGTTCATTGCTTTTGATTCTTAATTTTGCATACATTTACATACATTGACTCCACTAATCTATCCTTCAAATGGTAACTTAATGAGGAGCATGAATCAATTGAGGAATTTTTATCCTGCTCTCTCTTATTTCCTTGTTTCAAATACATTTTTTTATCAGAAGATTTATCTTTTTGACTCTGATCTTGTGATAGAAAAGGGATTTGAAACAAAAAGACGTGAAAGAATAGAACAAAGAATCCAGTTATGCAAGACTCATACATTTTTTGTCCACTATCATATTTTCTTCCTCTTAAGTTTAGTTACTTTTTTTATACTCCTATAATACAATTCCCCACAAGGTGACAGTAAAGTCGAAATATATGCAATTACTTATAAATTGAGTATATCAATTAAGGGTGCATTACAAACTTAAGATATTCGAGCTTACAATTCGTTCAAACACATGCTATTTTATATATTACTCACTATTACAAGACGATAGTCACCCATATAAAATATATAGAGTTTAGGAGGACTGTCAATTCAAAAGTTCATTTTCATATAAAAATATAGAATTCAAAATTAGTTACATAGTTCAATTTGAACTTATAATCATCTAAAGATATGCCATTTTGTACGTCATTTTTACGAGACAATAATCATCCATATAAAACATATACAATTTATGAGGACTATCAATTCAAAAGTCCATTTTCATATCAAAACATAAAATTCAAGATTAATTACATAGTTTAATCTGATTACCTTATTTTCCAAACAAACACTACCTCAGTGTTTTTATACCCTCTCCATGTCTTTATCTCTCTATCCATTGTCAAGAACACTATTGAATGCACTACTCACATTGAAAATGATTATTGAGATTTTTTAAAATTTTCTTTTATTTCTTTAAATTGATCTATAAGAAGTTCCACATCTTACTTTTATAAGTCCTTCCAAAGGACAAACCTATCATTATTCCTCATGCACGTTTTAATAACAATTGAAAAAAAGAAATGAAAAAGGAGACTTTACAAACCAAAATTTTCAAAGATTGGAAGAAAGGTGACAAACCATTTCCTCCATAATCAATGGCTAAAAATATTGCAAGCACCATTCTATTCAAAACCTATATATAGAGGTCCCTAATCTACTTTGAAAACCGTAAAAAAAAATAATAAAATAAAAATAAAATCTACTTTTGAAAAAAAAAAAAAACATTAAAAGAAAATTCTACTTCAAATCTTATCTACCTCATATCAATGCCAAATTCCAAACATACATGAGCACTATTAAATTTATTTGGAAAACAAGTTAAAAACTATTTTGGGGAAAAATTTTCTAAAAACACTGCAATTTTTTTGAATTTTTTTAAAGTTGTATCTTAAAATGTTGAAAATTATTTTTGCAAACAAATAAAAATGATATAAAAACAATGAGTGTTTTTGAACTTTTCAATTTGATGCACTACTGAGCTGCCTCTACTGAAAACGAAAAAAATACAAACTTGGACAAAATAAACATCTTAGAATGAGAAATTTAACCAAACAAATCTTAGAAAATTTAGAAGGCAGGAAAAAAAAAAGAAAAAGGTAATTCCAGTGCACAATGAATTTGTTTATAGCAGGATTTGAGAGGGGAGGAAGGTAGATAATTTTATCTCCACTTTTTTTTTTTATAGCGAGATCGAATCTTATGCCTCAAAACTAAAAAAAAAAATCCCGGGCTAATTTAAATTCAAAATATTAGTTTTAAAAAAAAAAAAACAAAAAAACTATATAATTCACTTTTGCATTCAATTCTAGGCTAAAATTTCACAATCTCAAAGAATTATGAGGCTATGTGCTTTCAAAAAAAATAATTAAATTAAATTAAATGTAGAAAATGACATGGTACCCTTAAGAGATAACAATGCTGACAATTTTTATGAATATACTACAAGACAATATGAATTTAAGGTAAACCTAACATTTTCCTACAGTAGAAAGTACAAAAAAAAAAACTAAGAAAATTTGCCTATGGAAGAACAACTAATACATACATGTGATTTTACATGACATAATTGGATTCAATGTGTTTGCTTGGGAATAGAGAAAAAAAATAATTAACTCAATTAAAAACATCCATTGAAAAGAATATAGAAAATTCTGTATTTTTAGGTAAGGATCATTGGTCTCTAAATTTATGTTCTCATGCTTTAAATTCTTCACAATTATTAAATAATTAATAATTTTAAAATAGAATAATCTTAATATATGATCTAATAAATATAAATATTTAAAAATTAAAAAAAAATTAAAGAAACCAAATCCCATTCTTATATTTTGTCTATATGCAAAATTATCTAGTAGGTTCATGAATGGTACACACCTTTCAAAAGATTACGTATTTTTGTGATAATATTATATATTTTTATGATAAATGTTACATATTTTTCTGATAAGAGTTATGACAATTTGTGATTTAGAAATAAAATTATACATTTTGTAGTAGTGTCACACATTTTAGTGATAATATTACACTTTTTGTGGTCCAAACATTTTCTAACTACAAAATATATAACAATATCACAAAACACATAACATTACTAAAAAATACATGATTTCAATTCTAAAGTACAAACTATCATAATTCTTATCAAAAAAAATATATAAGATACACAATAAAAATATGTAATAAAATGTATATGATACACATCTTTAGGGATGAGTGTGCATCATAAAATTTCTCTTTCATTTAACTCATTGCATTTGTTAAACATACAACTACTGTAAAATTATCAAAAGAATTTATCATTTATATGGTACTCTTCACAATTAATTCAAAAGTGCTTTATTGACTTGCCACGTGGAAAACATGGTCAAATAAGTAGGCTAGTCAACCAATTCAAATGCCATAAAATGCCCATCATTTACTCACACCAAGTAGTGACATATGGGCCAAGGACATGACCTAAACACTCCCATGTGGATAGGTATATATAGGTAGGGCTCCAAACCCACCTTCCATGGTTACCCATTTGAGTAATGATAGTCATAATAATAATAATAATAGTACACCACTTCATTTATAAGAGAATGTTTTGGGCACTAACCTTTAATCTCAAATTCTTTTGAGAAAGGTTATTATTAAGTAATAGCATAGGGTTATTAATTTATTGGAGGGCCTCATTAAAGGTAATCCATAAAAAAGTTTGGAGGAATAATAATTAGTGGAAAAAACTTAAAGTAATTACAAGAACATATATGAATGTTTAAGTGGATTCAATGCTACGTTACGAGTAAGGTTACAGTTTTCACCAAGGCCATTACTTTAAAACCCACTAATATCTCCATAATTTTGTAATCATTTTGATTTTCTTTTTAAAGAACAGATTGAGTTCTTAATGATTTGTAATTTTTCCAAAAAGTTAAAGAGTAACCAAGTATAGGATTCTCTATTAAAAATTTATGTCTCTTTTTTTTTTTTTTTAATGATCGGATCAATTTACGTGCACCTCGACTAATCTCAGAACCTACGCAAAGTATCATCTCCATGTGGATCAGATAAATCTTACATAGAACCTGCGGACGCGGCCCCAAGAAATTGATAACACCTAGTACAAGTTAAATTTGAGATCTGGAAGGAGCACACTATCAGGTCCCAAACTACACCCATTAAACCCATGTACTAAAATTTAGGTCTCCTTAACTTCAATATATTTCCAACTGCACATTGGCCATGTTTGGTGCAATTTATTTAAGTTGCTTATAATTTTTTATCTTGAAATTTGTGTCAAAATTTTTGGTACAATTTCTAAACAATTTAAATAAGTTTAAAAAATAAATTACCTATAAACTAAAAGAGGGGTAAATTTAACTTTTTTTTTTACTTTCTAATTATAAATTTTTTACTTGAAAATTTTCTTACCAAATAAGTTCAATACGATGAAGATGTTTGTATTTCACAAATCAGAAGGAATAAAATTTTGAACACTGAGGATTCCTGACGAGGTAACCGTTTTGTTAACCTAGGGTTTTGAGCATATTAATTTAGTTGATGGATATAATAATTTTGTTAACCTAGGACTTGGAGCATTAATTTAGTTTATGGATATGGTAATTTATTATAGTTAAATGGTAATGGAGGAGGGTGACACTTTAGTGAGGAGGGAATACTTTAGTCTAGGGTTTGGAGCCCTTAAAAGTAGTGATAATAATTTTGAAGGGAATATGAATCATATTTTAATGTTGAAAAATGTTTTGGGTAATAACTTGGAGATTGTCCTGGGAGAATATTATAGTACACATTTTTTTTAGGGCATATTATATGTAAGTTATGTTATTTGTGAGTTTGATTCATGAGAGTTCCAACTGAAAAAAAAAAAAAAAAATCGAGTTATAATTAAATATTACATGAGATAACTTTTGAATCATAATTAAAATTTTACCATAAGTAATATCATAATTAATAATTCAATAAATTATAACTATTGACTCATCGTAACTAATAGAGGAGTGCATATCATAAATTTTCCGATTAACCTAACCTAAGTGGTAATTCAAACAATACGTGTAGCCAATTATTGGATTGAAAAGTTTTCCCCTCTTTCTCTGCATTAGGTTTTGTAATGCCATTTGGATTTCATTTTAGCCTCGAACTTTTTAATTACAATAATTATTAAATTTTTTAAATAACATATTTTAAAAATATATATATATTTCTAAAATTTAATTAAAAATATAAATATGAAGAAGGAAATAAAATTTAAGTGAAAGTTAAAAGATATAATTTCAATATTATTTAATATAATTTTTTGATATATTTTATGGCAACAATAAGTTTCAATTTCTGTATATTTTATCATCCCATTTAGTTGAGAAAAACATCTCAAAACAATTTCAATGTAATTTCTCAGTGAATATTATATATTTTTAGTTCATATTTTTTTTTATTATTTAATTATTACACAAATTTCATTTTCTCACCTTTTAATTGCTAACATAATCATCATATGAGTATTTTTCGTCATTTTTTTTTTTTTTTTTGGACAACAAGTAATGTGAGAATTAAATTGAAATAATGGTAGAAGTTTTAGAACTTTAATTGTTGTAATGAGAAGAAGAAAAAATTCAAAAGTAAAATTTGAATAAAAAATTAAGAGCAAACATTTTTACTATATTTTAATATTTAAAAAAAAATTAATAAAAAGTTGGCAATTTGTGAAATAGAGTAGAGATTTTAGGGCATAGGTCACTGCCAAAGATCCTCTAGAGTAAAATTTTTCTAAAGTTTTCTAGAGTGTTACATTGTGTGGTTGAGATTTACTGGTAAGTCACATCAAAAAAATTAATGTGACTTGTCAATAAATCTCAACCGCACAATATAACACTCTAAAAATTTTAAAAAAAAATCACTTTAGAAGATCCTTACTCATAGGTCACATACTTAAGGAAAGAGGGGTAGGAGGGAAGAATGATCATATACATTATAGAATTCTGTACCCTACATACACACCCTACTTACTGACACATTTCATTCATTCACACAAAAAGATGGCATTGGTGGATGTGTATCGAAAGTATCTTTGACTCATCTCAGCAAGCAAAACACAGCACCCCTTCATTTATTTATTACTAATTATTTATTTTTCAAAAACACTTTTTAAAAAAAATTATTTTTTATTTTACGTATTTTTTTTATTTTTATTGAATTTTTTTAACACTTTAAGTATTTTTTTAATTTTTAAATATACTTAACATAAATATACCTAAAAAGTAAAAAATTCACCAAATACCAAAAATATAAAAAAAAAATAAAAATTCAGTACTTTTTTTATATTTTTATGTATTTTTTAATTTTTTAAAATATTTTTTCATAAATATTTTAATTTTTAAATACTTCTAAGTAAGATACATCTAAAAATAAAAAAAAAATGTTTAAAATGTTAAAAATATTCAGTAAAAACAAAAAAAAAACACAAAAATTAAAGAATTCAATTTTCAAAAAGCTTAGGGATTGTTTGGTAATGAGTTGGGCTAAATAATCACAAAAAAGATTTTAAAAAAAAAGAGTCAAAAAATTACCAAAAGCCAAAAATCACAAAAGGACAAAAAAAAATTCAGCATTCCAAAGGTAAAAAGCAAAAAAAAAAAGCCAATTAAAAATACCAAACAAGCAAAAAAAAATTCTAAACTAAAAAAATCAGAAAAACCAACTAAAAAAAATCATTACAAAACCAATGCTTTCCAAAACACTCAAACCCAACACATTGATCATACAATTAAAAATAAAGTTTCAAATAGCCCCTCAATTAATTATAATATTCCTAATAATCGTCAAAACTCTGCGAGGAATTCAAATTCACCCGAAGTTGTCTTTTCTCATTTATTAATTTGTTTTTTATTTTCTTCGGAAAGAAGTTAATTATGGATTTTTTCTATAAGCATAACAAAAAGAAAAAAGAAATATAACATATTTTTTTTTATTAATCATAAAACATTTTCTTATCAATTTAAAAAAATTATAACATTTGTTATATATATATATACATATATATTTTTGATTAGCAAACATAACATATATTTGATGGTATTTGGTTATACATCAATCAATCACTTTTTCTCTTACAATCATTTATTTATGAGTGTTTTGAGAAGTTGGTAAAAAACTGACTTTTAGTTTTTTACCAAGCTTTTTAGCTTTTTAGAAAGTGAGTTGGGAAGTTAGTAAAAAGCTGACTTTTTGCTTTTTAGTTTAATATTTATTTATGGTGTCAAATCAAATTAAAATGACCAAAATACCCTACCTAACATTATTTTTTTATTTTTTTATTTTTTTTCATAGGCCCTAATTTGTAATTTTACACCTGCATTTTTAGCACTTGCCAAACCAATTTTCTGGCGTTTTTGGCACTTGCGTTTTTAGACATTTTATCCAAAAACGTGACTTTTTACTATGTTCTCAAAAGGCACTTAGCTACAAAAAAAATTCATAAATTATTTTAAACACAATTATTTTTATTGACTAAAATAATTAAAAAATTAAATAAAATAACCAACATTCTATTAATCAATCACTTTTTCTTTCACAATCATTTGTTCAGTTACAAAAAAAAATCACATATTATTTTAACCACAATTTTTTTACAAACTAAAATAATTTAAAAAATTAACTAAAATAACCAACACCTCAAACGAATATTCAAGAATACACAGTTTTGGAGTATTTTTATCCACACAAAAAAAAGTTTCGGAGGATTTAACCTACCACATCATAATGCAATTAATTTTAGAACAAAAGGAGGAACATGTGCTAAACATAGGGTAGTTAGGGCCATCCAATTTTGGTCATATCATTTTTTATATTTTTTTACTTATAAAATGATAATAAAAAAATTAAAAAGTTAAAAAGTCAACTTTTAATCAACTTCTCAAAACACCTTAAGTATAATTTATTTTCAAAAAATATATAAAAGTAAAAAAAAAAAGGACCAAACCATGTAAGGGTGATCTTTAGAGTTAGACTTTTAATGGAGTCAAGGTCTCGGATGTCACTTATAGGTGGTGTTACACGTCAGAGTTATTTAACTATATAGTGGTAAGTCGCGAACGTGTACATTAATAGGAATTCGAATCTACACTTGTGATACTAGATATGGTTTGCTCTAGGTTAAAAAATTTGTCATACTAACCACTAGAGGTGGTCGTGGGTCGATTACGGCCACTGAATCTCTAATCCGCCATCCGTCCACCGGATTAGCCGATTGCAGAAAATCCATCCGCATTCGTCCGTCAATCCGGCTGATGCGGATTGGCAAATGGATGCGAATTGGATTGGTGGTTTAAAATTTTACAAAATTTTGCATAATTTAACATGTGCGCTTCCTAAAAAAAAGAAAAAAAAAATGTGCACTTCCTTTCTCAACCACCACCTATGTGCAATGCATACATAAATAAAACACTGCAGTGGGCAAAGCAAACAAACACGTATACAACAAAAACAAACAAACAATAGTATTACAAATAGTGTGTGTGTGCGCGTGTGCTGTGCATGCATAATAATAGACTTCTATTCTATTAGAAGTCTTCTATTAATAGAATAGAACAACTTGTAATAGAATAGTATTACAAACTTGTTCAAACACTGTGTGTGGGATCATAGAAGACTTCTATATCAGTTTGCATTGCTGCAATATACAAAAATAACAAGCTCAGATTTAGATTCAAACAAACAAACACTCTGCTCAGATTTAGTTGCTCAAATTTAGATTCAAACAAACAAACACTCTGCTCAGAGGTAGTTACACAGTGTGTTGTGCATGCATATACAACAACACAAACAACCTAAGCAGTGGGCAGTGGGCACAAACAAACTCTGTTTTTCCCACTGAGCACAACAAACAATTGGATAGTGGGCGCAACAACGCAGCATAAATTTTCAACATACAACCATCCAAAATAAAGTATTACAATCATCCAAAAAATTTAAACGTCTTAATACAATTATCCAAAATAAAGTATTACAGTCATCTAAAGAAAGTTTCAACCAATAGTCATATTTTCAAAACAACTTAAAAAGAAACAATAAAGCCATTGAATTCTTTAAGCCAAACCATGAGTCATCTAAACCTGCATAACAAAAAAATGAAATTATTTAATAAGAAAAACACTAAAAAGTCATAACATTTAACAAAGGGGATGTATTTTACCAATGATATTAAACTTCAATAAAACTACTCTCCAGACTTGGGCTTGAACATGAACTTGATTTCGAAACAACTTCACTAAAAATGAGATTTAGAATATGCGCACAACAACGCATATGTAAAAAGTCATGCTTCAAGACAGTTCCCTTCCACAGTTTTGTGGTTTGTTTCAAGAATCTAATGATTAGATTATTAGAACTTGCATTGTCAATAGTTAAGGTAAAAAGGCCATCAATGTCCCACTCTTTTAAGAGTGCCTCAATTTTTTTACCAAGAGTTTCTCCTTTGTAGTCTTCAACTTGACAAAAATTAATGATTCTCTTTTGTAACTTCCAATCATCATCAATGAATGTGTTGTTGTAGACACCTCATTTTTTACTGCCCTTAAGACTTGTACGTCTCAGGTTGAACACTCAATGATGAAAATTACGCTATACAACCGCTCAAGTTCTTCAGCAAAAGGCTTTGATTTTTGAGCTTCTAAATCCCAACCTTACGCCCTATTTTTGATCAAAACTATTTTAGACTTTTAAACCCTCTTTTTCAAAATATTTTTTCAAATGTTTTTACGATGTTCTGAGGCTCACATTTCATTTCAAATATTGCACTTTTCGGTAAACTAAGTAAGGACATAAAGGAAATAAGTGGAAGGGAGGTGAACTCTTTGAAAAATCTTTAAAAACATCTTATTTATAGGTTTAGAGTTGGAGGAAATAAGAGGGGAGGGAAGAAAACTAGTTAGAGAAAAGGTTGGGCATCAAACCGTTAAGAAAGAAATGAGCAGTTTTCACTAATAGGCATATCTCTTTGTTCACTTAGAATTTAGATGTGAGGCCACCACTACCACTATTCGAAATTAGACTTTCGGAGATTCAATTTAGGCTCAATAATCATCTGAAACTCAGTTCGGATGAATGAGATATGCCCGTTTAAAGTCGGGCCTAGACATAAATTTTTGTGTTTGGCCGGCCACTTTTTGTGGACGGTCATACAAGTCTTTGGCCGGCAACCAGGTGTCCCCATGGGCCAATTTTAGTGGCTGGATGACCATTTGTTCTAATAAAACAGATATTTGTTGTCAGATGTCCCCTACAGGTGCATGCACTACACCAGTGTAGACACCCCATTTTTGACCGACCTTGAGACTCAGACGTCACCAGTTGAGCACTTGGTGATATTGCATAATGTGCTCGTTTAAAAGTTTCAGAGTCTTGGCCGTCAGCCCTGCCTCCGAATTTTCGAACCCTCTTCTGTGCCTTGCCTCGGTTTGCGAACCAGGCTCGATTTTCTCTGTTTCTTTTCCTGAGGGGAGGGAGAGGTCCTGTAGGCCATCTCTCAGTGGCCGTGGCCTAATTTTGTGGCTATAGGCCATTTTGCCCATTTCGGAGCTCGGTTCCCGGTTTTCGGAGCCGTCAGGCCATGTGCCTCGGTTCGGGAACGCTCAACCATCTCCATTCGCTCTGATTTTTGGCATGCATCTTATTTACTCCCTTTTGAGGGACACTGGGGTCTGAGAAACCCACTTCGTAGCCGAACGCCACTTTCGGTGCTTAGCAGCCCATTTTCGGGACCCCGAACTGCGTGTTTTGACCCCCGAGCATTCGTTTTGCATCGGTTTTCGTTCATTTTTGGCAGGTGTAGACACCCCATTTTTGACCAACATTAAGACTTAGACGTCACCAGTTGAGCGTTTGGTGATGTTGTATATCGCGCTCGTTCAGAAGTCTCAGAGTCGCGGCCATGAGCCCTGCCTCCAGATTTCCGAACCCTCTCCTATGCCTTGTCTCGGTTTGCGAACCAGACTCGGTCTTCTCTGTTTCTTTTCCTGAGGGGAGGGAGAAGTCCCGTAGACTATCTCTCAATGTCCGTAGGCTACATTTGGTGGCCGTAGGCCATTTTGCCCATTTCGGAGTCCGGTTCCCGGTTTTCGAAGCCGTCAGGCCGTGTACCTCAGTTCGGGACCGCTTAACCATCTCCTATTGCTCTGATTTTTGGTATACTTCCTATTTTATCCCTTTTGAGGGACACTGGGGGCTGAGAAACCCACTTCGAGGTCGAATACCATTTTCGGTGCTTAACAGCCCATTTTCGGGACCCCGAACTGCGTGTTTTGGCCCCGGAACATTCGTTTTGCAACGGTTTTTGCTCATTTTTGGCAGGTACCTCTGTTTTATCACGAGGAAGGTCACTGAAGGGTGGGAGGCCAGCAATTGTTGCAGCAGCCAGTTGTCTCTCCTCCGGAGCCTCCCAACGCCCGTTTTTCGCACTTTCGGGCTAATGTTGAATACCTTAGAGCTAGTGTTGCCAACTTTCAACCACATATCTGTGATCTACACATCTGGGAGGCCCCTAAAAGTTGGTGGCCGGCCATTAAGGTCACCTGACCCTTTTGACCCCTTTCTTCCGGGCTAATGTTGAACCCCTTGGACCTTTTTTCTCGAACTTTGAACCACATATCTGTGATCTACACACCTGAGAGGCCCCTAAAAGTTCATGGCCGGCCAGTAATTCAACTTGACCCTTTTGACCTCCTCTTTCCGAGCCAATGTTGAACCCCTTGGACCCACTTTCTCGGACTTTTAACCACATGGTTGTGTTGTACACACATAGGAGTACCTCCCCAGTAGCTGGCCGGCCAGAAAATCACATTGACCCTTTTGACCCCTAGCCGACCGGCTAGGAGGTGTGGCCGGCCGGCCACCTCCAGCAAAAGTGATAGGCCGGCCGTGTCCCTTGCACTGTGCACTTTACAGCTGTGGGGCAATATCCCCCAGATATTTTCTGTATCCGGGGGATATTTTGTGGGGGAGTTTTACTCACCTTTTCCCCCATCTTTACACCCCTTCTTTGGCCTATTTAGCAAGCAAACCTTGTTCTTTGCTGGGGTTAGAAAATTTACTCTTCAAGCTTCCATAGCCAACTCCATCTTCTTCCTTCTCAATTCTTCAAAAAACCCTAAGTCCCTAACCATCATTCCTTCTACACCACCAAGCTCTACCACCACCACCTCATTTCCAGCAACAAGGAAGGTTTCTAAAAGGCCAAAGAAGCTGCAAATCCATCCAAGAAGCAACAAAAGTTTGAGTCTTCAAGGGTAAGTAATACTTTTACCCTTTTGACCCTTTTTCTTGATCTATTTCTAAGCCCCACTTGCTTTTTGTTTCAAGCTCCGGCCCTAACTGAAAAGGGGCCTCTTTTGAGCTCATCTTCACTTTTCATTAAGGGCTCAACCCTGTTTGAGCCCTCCATGACACACTTGCTTCATTGATCCTCTTGTATGTCATAATTTTGCATGCTATTTTTGACCCATGAGAAATTTATTTTCGAGCATGTTGTAAACTGATATGAGGCTTATTTTGAGCCCCTCTTCAATATTGAAGAAGGGCTCAACACCATTTGGGACTTCCATGTTGTACCTACCTTTATACTCCACTTTTATTCCCCATTCTTGCATGCAATGGCAGCCTACCATGCTTAGGTTTTTGGCCATTTTACAGTTCTGAAAAAGTCCTTATTTTGGTCCATTTTTCATTTTTAATTTAGGTCCTTTCATGGTTTGGGACCTCCATATGCCACTTCATGTTTTATCTCACTTTTGGTTCGTTTTCTTGCATGTTTAGTTAGCCTACCATGCTTTTATTTTTGGCCATTTTACAGGCCTATAGATAGTCTTATTTTGGCCTATACTTCATGTTTCATTAACATTCTTTGGCTTTTTGGTGATTATTTTGTATACCTCATGTTATAGCCACTTTTGAGCCTCATTTTGCATCACATTTTTATCATGTTTGTATACTGTTTTGGCCATTTTACAGTTCTGAAAATATTCATATTTTTGGTCCCTCTTCAATGTTGTAGAAGGAATTTTTTCAGTTTGGATTTTTCTTATATCACTTGCTTCAATACCCCTCGAAAATACCGTTTTCATGCATGCCATTTTTGCCCTATCTATGCTTGCTGTTCGGCCATGTTTATAACTGTGAAAGTGCTTATTTTGGGACTTTCTAGCTTCTGTCTTTGCATTGCATGTCCATATTGTGCATGTTTGGCATAGCTATAGGCCATTTCGGGTGCCTAGATTCGCATTTCGGGACATTTCCTTGCATTTCATGTCATTTTGCTTCATTTCGGGACTGTTTTCCCCCATATTTTGTTGCTGAAATTCCATTAGCATGCTTGCACATCATTTTTGTCATTTGCATTGCATTTGCCATCGCCTCGGTTTGCGTGCCCGTGTGCACGCATTTCAAGGCACTTCATTATTTATCCGACGGCATCCTATGTGAGTGTGGCTGAGGTTCACTCATGTTGGTATAAGCCCATTTGTCATTTCCATGTCATTCCATCGCATTTTATCATCGCCTCGGTTTGCGTGCCCGTGTGCACGCATTTCAAGGCACCTCATTTTTATCCGACGGCATCCTATGTGAGTGTGGCTGAGGCTCACTCATGTTGGTATAAGCCCATTTGTCATTTCCATGTCATTCCATCATATTTTATCATCGCCTCGGTTTGCGTGCCCGTGTGCACGCATTTCAAGGCACCTCATTTTTATTCGACGGCATCCTATGTGAGTGTGGCTGAGGCTCACTCATGTTGGTATAAGCCCATTTGTCATTTCCATGTCATTCCATTGCATTTGCCATCGCCTCGGTTTGCGTGCCCGCGTGCACGCATTTCAAGACACATATCATCGCCTCGGTTTGCATGCCCGCGTGCACGTATTTCGAGACACATATCATCGTCTTAGTTTGCGTGCCCGCGTGCACGCATTTCGAGACACATTTCATCGCCTCAGTTTGCGTGCCCGCGTGCACGTATTTCGAGACACATATCATCGCCTCAGTTTGCGTGCCCGTGTGCACGCATTTCGAGGCACCACATTTTCAGTATTCTGTCATTTTCTCGGTTCGCATGCCCATGTGTACGCATTTCGAGGCATGTCATTCCATAGCATTGTGTATGTTAGGATTGTATATTAGTTGCATTTCATGCATATCATGCATATTGCATCGTGTTCGGAATAGGAGTTAGCCCGGGCACGGGAAACGAGTTACATTTCGTACTCCGAGTGACGGAATGTGTCTCAATTCCCCAGTCACCGATACTCCGGATTATCCATGATGGAGTTAGGTTTTAGCTGTAGTTTCATGTGCATTCATCCTATATTGAGTTGTGCATTTCGACTCCTCGGCCATCATGCCTCGGTATGCGTGATTGGTGGCACGAAGATCGAGACATGCATATATCTGTGCAAATACATTGCTATGCCCCTTTTCTGCTCTCTGTTGCAGCAAAACGAGGAATCAGCAACTTTCTGGAACTTAGCACGCATTTCAAGAACAGGTGTAAACAGAGGCTAATTGGGGCATTCCGGTGGATTTCCGCGCAAGACAATCCGGACATGCAACATCCATCAGAAGCAAGGCAGTCCCTGGCTTGCACGCCAGTTTTATTTGCTTTCTTAGTTAATTTGTTCATTAATTAGAAATCTGTAATATTTTGGACTGTAATATTCTTTTATTTCGGACTGTAATATTTGGATTGTATATTTATTCGGACCTTCTCTGCGAGGGCACAACTGTAATAAGTGTGTGTGAGTGTGATGTATGTCTTCCAACCCCACGTCTTTCTCCCTTTTATTTACTAGCTTATGATGGTTAGATTAGGGCATATTTCAATTAGCATACAGTATGACAGCATGTTTGCATCATTCATCTGTTTTGCATGCACCGGGCTCGGCGCATCATACTAACTGCATTGTATTTTCAATTCCAAACTGAATACATGTTAGCTGTAGCATTTCATATGCCATGTCTAGAATAGCCGAGCCTGCTATAGTTGCATTTTTGCATGTGTTGCATTAGGCATTTCTGTATACTTAGGATTCATGCATGGATTTCTAATGTATGTCTGTTTTGGCTTGGAGTACTCGGTAAGTTTTATGCTTTAGCATCCTTGCATGTGTGTGAGTGAATGCCATGAATAGCATGCTTACCATGAGGCTATGTGCTTATATGATATAACTGCCTGAGTGCCTGTGTGTGAAGGTTGGGTTATCTGAATTGGAATAATTCAATCAAATGTTCTGTTCCAATTCAGACGATCCTGTCTATACTTATTTGCTGTGAGCATCACATAGTAACCTAGGCTAATAACCGGAATAAGAACATACAATGTTTTCAAAAATAGATATCATGGTTAGTAGAGGCCGGTCTATGACCGGGCGAGCGGGGGTGCTCACGAAGTGACCTTCCCCAATCGTACCCAAGTTCCCGAGCCGAAGCAACTTTGGTGATGACGGACGCGTGGCCTTTTGGCACCGAGTCAGGGTTTCCTAAATTTCCCAAAATAAAATATATAGGTGGCGACTCTGTATCTAGCAAAGCAGTCCATGTTTGGCACTTCTTTCAAAAATTAGTTTTCTCAAAAACGATTTGCCGGATTTGGACTCTTTGGTTCAGACTTAGAACCGTGACATTTAAGAGTCCGAGCTGTAGTGACCCCAAATGAACGGAACGGGACTTAACCCTCCCGGATGCGTTCGGGGACGTCTACAGTTTCTGGCGACTCTGCTGGGGACTTAGAGAGCTTGACTCGAACTCATGATATCTGTTTTTGACTACACTTGTGTGTTTCTTTGCATTGCATTTGCATTGGTGCGCCTAGGACACAGTGTTTGCCATCTACTATTCCTGAACGGTTTGCCGGAGGCTTGTCTTGTCAAGGCATGACCATAAGGCTGACCGGTTGTGGGCTCTGCCAGTATGGGAACACAAACCCCGGTTTTACCGGGGCACCCTCTTTGACCATTCGACCTAGTGCATATTCGGATCCATAGTGACCATTCCAAATTAGGACAGGTTGCTTACCCGTTTATAGATTGTTTGAAACCGCTGCGTGCGTAGTGAAACCCTAGCTCCTGACAAAATAGGACAGGAAAACCCTACCCCTTTATAGGGGTGTTTTGGCTCTCACTTATCTGTTATGTGCTTTAGAGTGCGTCTCTACAAGAATGCATGTATCAGTGTATGAGTTTGGGCATCAGGCCTGCGGGCACCAGTTTGTGAATCTGGGCATCAGGCCTGCGGGTATTACTATTAGTATTTGGGAGTCAGCTTTACCTGCGGGTATCAGACTCAGACTTTGAGGCCGAATTTTGGGGCAGAATTCAGTAGAGGGCACACTCATTCAACTATGCTTGTATCCGTTCAGATAGAATCGGGTTGAGATGTTGCATGTTTCCCCTTTTGCTAGGTAGTCTTGGAACTATAGCTTCAGAAGGCTCCGATATCCCTCGGGTACATTGGATCCGTGTCGATAGACTTTGTCAGGTCGGAAATTCAGTTCAAGGGAAAATCAGTGTTCCTTCGCTGAGGTAAGGCAAAGGAGGGCCAGATAGGGCTCATTTTGTTCATCTGATCCGACAGTCACCAGTCACATCATCAGCAGACTCATGATGACGCACAATTCGGAAGAAATTATGGTTATGGCAGCCGCATCAGACCAAGGAATCACATTGCGGGGTAATACCGATGTTGGAGCGCCACACCCACCCAGGTCACTTGCCGCACATCCGATCTGGGAACCCCAGTTATTTCAAACCCGTGAACCCACTACTTCGGAGCTAAAGAGAATGATCGAAGACCTTCAAAGAACTGTGACAGATCTAGCTTCCGGGACATTGGCTCCGTCATCAACCACAGCACATGCCAGGAGTTTCACGACAAAAAGCTCCCCAATCTTGAGACGGACTGCATTTGAAGAAGGCCGATCCCTTGACCAAGTGGGGGGGAGTGGTGAAAACAAGATAGGGGCGGACATGGATCCCAATGAACGTCTTCTGTTGGCTGTTGAGGCCTTGAAAGCCGAGGGACTGAATAAAGAGCAAGTGCTCGCGGTTGTTGCAAAAACTGTGAACGACACTTTTGCCACTCAGAATGAGAGCATTTTGAATCAAGGGACAAGCCGGGAGAAAGGTCGTTGTATCAGAAACGTTCCTTTCAATTATAATCCTGCACTTGGAAGAGGTCGACAAACCAGGCCAGCACCTGCCAATCCTTTTACTGGTACGTCCAGCAAAAATCCACAAACCTCGAAGTATCTACCCCGAGGTCGGAGGGTCTTCCATGCCCTCTATATGCCTTTGTCCAAAGCTCTCCAAATCCTTGTTGGACAAAGCCATCTCAAACCCCTTGAGCCTCGGCCTCTCCCGAACCCTCTTCCGGCTATGCATGATGCTACCCAGTACTGCGCTTTCCATCAACAAACCGGTCATGACACCGACAGTTGCGTCCGTCTCCGCCACGAGATACAAAATTTGATTGACAACGGGGTCATCCCCGCACCAGGTCCTGCAAAGCCTATCGGCATTTGATCAGTGAATTTGGGGGATAATGTGATGTGATCGAGGGATGAACCACCTGCGGGCAGCGCTCAGTTTACTCCAGATATGGTGGATGGCATGCACTGTTTTGAGCATTTGCGAATGCTAGCTTTGGTGCTTTCTGACCTGGGTATTGGGTCAGTCTTGTTGTTTTGTATAAAGTCAGTCTTTTCTTACTGAGTCAGTAGGGTCTGTCTTGTTGTATCAAGTCAGTCCTGTTGTACAGAAGTCGGATGATTCCGAGGATGTTACCTCGGATATCATTATTCAGTTTTGCGTCTGTCTTTTCGCTTCCTTGTGAGTCTGTTTCTGCCTTGGAGCCAGTTGTACCAACAGATTTGAATGAAACAGCAATGGTTTTTCACGCTCTTGTGTTTGCCTCGGCCGTGTGCCAATTGTGCCGGAAAGTTTGAATGAAACGGCGGTACTTTTCGCCTACTCTTCTGCACCCCAAAATCATTGCATTGACCTAAGTTTTTTTTTAAAAACTTTTTGAACACTGTGGTGAAAACGAAGAGGAAGTAATTCCTCGGGTTTTGCAAAAATTTGATCATTTGAGAGAAAGAGAGGCGTGCTAAGCCTTTAACGAATGGAATCATGCTTGTTAGCGTAAGTACTGGGAAGGATCCTAGCATGATCCAGATTGGTTCTACACTATCTTCAGCGCGAGCGATTTGTCGCTTTCTTAAAAATTTTCAAAAACAAAATGTTTTGCGCGGTCTTGCGAAGACCTGTGTGGAATCGCTCTTGAGATTGTGCAGCCTAGGATCGCTCTCAGCCTCGAGACTCAACCCCTTCGCTTCCAAACCTTGAACTTGAAATCAGAAGGTTCGACGGTCAACTACGATGTGAGGCCTGTGTGGCTAGATTTGAAGCAGCCCTCGAACAAGAGGCACCAAAGTCAGGTCAAGAAGATCAGATCTCATCAGAAGAAGCTTACAAAGCAAAGCAGCAGCCATTCTCCTGGATTCAGATGACTCCAGGATCTCAAAACCATTTGGCATGGACTTGTTATACTTTTACCCTTGTGAGGCTCGCTGGGCCGAAAACCCGGAAGGGCGACCCAGGCAAAAGTTAGAGCAAGAGAAAAATACAAAAAAAAGTAGAAGCAAAAAATGCAAAATGAAAAAAAGAGAACAAAAAAGAAAGATGCAAAGAAAAGAACGAAAAAATCAAAAAAGGAAAAAGAAATGAAAGAATTGAAAAGAAAAGAAGAACAAAGCTCGCAAGCCCGCAACGGGCGCCTTGGCAAAAGTTAGAGCCTAAAAATGAGAGGTTAATACCCGAGTGTACCTTAACCCCGAACTACGTGAGGCTTGATTCCCATCTTTGGGATACGTAGGCAACTTCATTCTGAAGTCCAGCCGTAAAACAATTCGATTATGTCCATGCGATGGTTCTGGCCATCTTTGTCTTTTCTATATCCGGGAGTTCGGTTGCAATCATCGCTCTGAGGACTGCCTACAATGTGCTGCGGTGCCATCCAAACAAGGGACAACTTTCCGTTGCCATTCAATGCGCTGTGGCGCCATCCAAACAAGGAGCAACTTTCCGTTGCCATTCATTGCGCCGCGGTACCGTTCAAACAAAGGGCAACTTTCTGTTGCCATGCAGTTCCCCTCAAGCAAGGGGCAATCTTCCTTCGAATCCGAGGTTGTGCATCTCGAGAGTAAGTTCCGTGCTCGTTGAGCAGTGGTCGTTTGCAAAAATAGTTTTTGAGAATTTTTACTGAGGTTGACTAATCTTCTCGAAAAGTATTCTATTTTCAAAACTGGACCATTTCTTGGACCCAAAAGAGGAAAATTTTCAGTGCTCACAGCCTAACTTGCATGATTTTAAATCAGAAAATTGAACGAGCATGTTAATCTAACTCTCATTTCGGCCAAATTTTTTTAGGAGAAAACTAAAACTAAAAAATGGTCAAAATGATGAACTACGGGCACAGTTGAGTCAGGCTTCCCGTCTTTTCCCCATTGCCAACATACTTGCCAGAAAGGCCACTCTACCCGCCAAAAAGGGCGCCACCGAAGTTAACAACAAAGGGCAGAAAGCTCTCTCATTCTCCAAGCAGCGAGGTATCAAGCTGAGTGCGAAGCACGAATTGGAATGGATCGAGATGCTCCATTCCCTCATCCGGCGCATCGACACATGTCACTGAAGGAAATAGCCGCGAGCTGATTATGTTGGGCGTGAGCCCGCAACTTCCTGTTCATCCATCAACCACCCAGGGGAGGGATGAAAAATGAGAGATTGAAGAATAGAGAGATGTGCGATGAGAGAAAAAGTGAGAAGAGGGCTTTTTTAGAAAAACGGAGCCTGAGGGCCGAGTGAGGTGAGAATCATAAATGAGAAAGGGTGGGAAACACTATCCGGTGAAACAGGCTCCCTGTGCACTTTTGTGTGTCGTGTCCTTTGTTTTGTTGGTCTCGATTCTTACTTTGAGTCGTTCTCAGTGTGTCTCGATGTGTTTAGGTTGTTTTTCCTTTGTTATTCGATGTATCTAGGCTGTGTGCCTTTTATTTCCTTGTTGAGTCGCTTTGCTGTGTTCAGTCGTAGGCTCGATACCCGGTCAAGAGCTCATTTATCAATTCCAAAATAAAATCATTTTGCGCTCCGAGTGCCGGGCCGTTCTCCACATCTGTGCAAAACAAGATTCATTCTTTCATAAAACCGCGGGGTTCAGCCCGGGTTATGTCAGAACGGCAAAACAAGGACCTATCCGAAGCTATGTAAGTTCCGGACTGCAAAGCAAAAGAAAAGAGGGAAAATTTTGAGCATCTGAGTGTGTTTCACCTTCAGAAAATTCTGAGATTGCATTCCATATGTACCTCTTCAGGCCTTGCCAGTGCCCCGAAGAATGAGTGTGCCTCTACTCCAAGCTTAAGCATGCTTCAAGTCAGAACGGCAATTAAAGCAGCAGCAGCAGATTTTATCTCTTGCCAATTCGAACAGGGTGTGCCCTTTTTGAGCTGAGTGTGTTGCAAAGTCCTCTAAGAGGTAAATCAGAGGCACCAGAGTATATTTGATACTCCTCTACTACATAGAATTTGAATTTTCATATATACTGTTGTGGCATGCGTGCCACGCATCGTTGTGATTCATGCATAGAATATGTTTGCTTTCGATTCTGCATAGAATATGCTCGTATCTTTTGCATAGAAAATGCACTCTTCCATACTTGCATAGAATATGCTCGTATCTTTTGCATAGAAAATGCACTCTTCCATACTTGCATAGAATATGCTCGTATCTTTTGCATAGAAAATGCACTCTTCCATACTTGCATAGAATATGCTCGTATCTTTTGCATAGAAAATGCACTCTTCCATACTTGCATAGAAAATGCTCGTATCTTTTGCATAGAAAATGCACTCTTCAATACTTGCATAGAAAATGCTCGTATCTTTTGCATAGAAAATGCACTCCTCCATACTTGCATAGAATATGCTCGTATCTTTTGCATAGAAAATGCACTCTTCCATATTTGCGTAGAAAATGCACCTCATTTACATAGAACATGCATCACTCGCACTGTTTAGTGCATTTCATTTCAATCGCGCTGTTTAGCGCATCGCACTGTCTAGTGCATTTCATATCAATCGCGCTGTTTAGCGTATCGCACTGTCCTGTGCATTTCAAATCACTCGCGCTTTCTTGCGCATTGCACTGTTTTGTGCACCTTACTTGCATTTTGCATGCATTCTATCGCGCTATCTTGCGCATCTCACCTGTACTTGTTAAGTGCATTGTATCGCGCTATCTTGCGCACCTTATTTGTATCGCACTGTTTTGTGCATTCACCTTGCTCGTACTGTTTTGTACACCTTTAGCATCGCACTATTTTGTGCATCTGTTTAGCACTGTTTTGTGCATTCACTCTGCATCGCACTGTCTTGTGCACTCCCCGGTCTAGGAGACCTTAAATCGTCCGGTCTGCGGAGACCTTAAATCCTGCATCTTTATTCGCACTATCTTGTGCACTCCTGGTCTAGGAGACCTTAAATCCTCTAAAGGTGTAATTCCTTTGGTGTTTGTCGTGCCCGAACGACTTCCGGTGGCCCGGTATAGCCACCTGCCTGTGTTTGCAGTGAGTTCCTAGGAGACCAACTGCGACGGTGGAAACTAGAGTTCGAATGGCTCATGCCTAGAATGCAAAGGTTCGGGATTTCCGAGACTAAAGTCTGGTTTAAATACCCAGAGGCGTGTCCTCGGCTTGAAATCTGTATGGAAGCCCCATAGGTTGAGATAGCGTGTATGCACCTCAATTCTGGATACTGAACCAACCTAGTCTGTCACCCCGTTGGAGAATAGGGAAAGCTGCGACCATAGTCAGGGAGAAAAGTAGTACCTGCAGTTCAACCAAGAAGAAGCGAAAGATCCCCAGCAGCATGAGGTAAGTCATCGCCAATTACCCCTGTGAGGTACCTTTACCTCTTAGCCATTACATTGCGTTTTAGCCACTACTTTACAGTGCATTGCATGAATCCTCAACTTTCAAAACCGGCTTCGCGTAGCGTATAAGTCCACTCGTCAAACCGGCTTCGCGTAGCGTATAAGTCCAATCTTCAAACCGGCTTCGCGTAGCGTATAAGTCCACTCGTCAAACCGGCTTCGCGTAGCGTATAAGTCCAATCTTCAAACCGGCTTCGCGTAGCGTATAAGTCCAACTTTCAAAACCGGCTTCGCGTAGCGTATAAGTCCGATCTTCAAAATCTTCTTGCATATCATTTTGCATTTTGCCCCCTTTTGCCTGCGGGCACTCCTGCGGGTATATCTCTGTCTATCTTGTATGTTTGTCTAAGTCTTCGGCCTTGTCAAAAATGGGTCGTCTCTGGGCTTTGACATTCACTCCCGTCACTTGTGACTTCCGAGTTCTGTCAAAGAGGGGCAACTGTAGACACCCCATTTTTGACCAACCTTAAGACTTAGACGTCACCAGTTGAGCGTTTGGTGATGTTGCATATCGCGCTCGTTCAGAAGTCTCAGAGTCGCGGCCATGAGCCCTGCCTCCGGATTTCCGAACCCTCTCCTGTGCCTTGTCTCGGTTTGCGAACCAGACTCGGTCTTCTCTGTTTGTTTTCCTGAGGGGAGGGAGAAGTCCCGTAGACTATCTCTCAATGTCCATAGGCTACATTTGGTGGCCGTAGGCCATTTTGCCCATTTCGGAGTTTGGTTCCCGGTTTTCGAAGCCGTCAGGTCGTGTGCCTCGGTTCGGGACCGCTTAACCATCTCCTATTGCTCTGATTTTTGGTATACTTCCTATTTTCTCCCTTTTGAGGGACACTGGGGGCTGAGAAACCCACTTCGAGGTCGAATACCATTTTCGGTGCTTAACAGCCCATTTTCGGGACCCCAAACTGCGTGTTTTGGCCCCGGAACATTCGTTTTGCAACGGTTTTTGCTCATTTTTGGCAGGTACCTCTGTTTTATCACGAGGAAGGTCACTGAAGGGTGGGAGGCCAGCAATTGTTGCAGCAGCCAGTTGTCTCTCCTCCGGAGCCTCCCGGCGCCCGTTTTTCGCACTTTCGGGCTAATGTTGAATACCTTAGAGCTAGTGTTGCCAACTTTCAACCACATATCTGTGATCTACACATCTGGGAGGCCCCTAAAAGTTGGTGGCCGGCCATTAAGGTCACCTAACCCTTTTGACCCCTTTCTTCCGAGCTAATGTTCAACCCCTTGGACCTTTTTTCTCGAACTTTGAACCACATATCTGTGATCTACACACCTGAGAGGCCCCTAAAAGTTCATGGCCGGCCAGTAATTCAACTTGACCCTTTTGACCTCCTCTTTCCGAGCCAATGTTGAACCCCTTGAACCCACTTTCTCGGACTTTTAACCACATGGTTGTGTTGTACACACATAGGAGTACCTCCCCAGTAGCTGGCCGGCCAGAAAATCACATTGACCCTTTTGACCCCTAGCCGGCCGGCTAGGAGGTGTGGCCGGCCGGCCACCTCCAGCAAAAGTGATAGGCCGGCCGTGTCCCTTGCACTGTGCACTTTACAGCTGTGGGGCAATATCCCCCAGATATTTTCTGTATCCGGGAGATATTTTGTGGGGGAGTTTTACTCTCCTTTTCCCCCACCTTTACACCCCTTCTTTGGCCTATTTAGCAAGCAAACCTTGTTCTTTGCTGGGGTTAGAAAATTTACTCTTCAAGCTTCCATAGCCAACTCCATCTTCTTCCTTCTCAATTCTTCAAAAAACCCTAAGTCCCTAACCATCATTCCTTCTACACCACCAAGCTCTACCACCACCACCTCATTTCCAGCAACAAGGAAGGTTTCTAAAAGGCCAAAGAAGCTGCAAATCCATCCAAGAAGCAACAAAAGTTTGAGTCTTCAAGGGTAAGTAATACTTTTACCCTTTTGACCCTTTTTCTTGATCTATTTCTAAGCCCCACTTGCTTTTTGTTTCAAGCTCCAGCCCTAACTGAAAAGGGGCCTCTTTTGAGCTCATCTTCACTTTTCATTAAGGGCTCAACCCTGTTTGAGCCCTCCATGACACACTTGCTTCATTGATCCTCTTGTATGTCATAATTTTGCATGCTATTTTTGACCCATGAGAAATTTATTTTCGAGCATGTTGTAAACTGATATGAGGCTTATTTTGAGCCCCTCTTCAACATTGAAGAAGGGCTCAACACCATTTGGGACTTCCATGTTGTACCTACCTTTATACTCCACTTTTATTCCCCATTCTTGCATGCAATGGCAGCCTACCATGCTTAGGTTTTTGGCCATTTTACAGTTCTGAAAAAGTCCTTATTTTGGTCCATTTTTCATTTTTAATTTAGGTCCTTTCATGGTTTGGGACCTCCATATGCCACTTCATGTTTTATCTCACTTTTGGTTCGTTTTCTTGCATGTTTAGTTAGCCTACCATGATTTTATTTTTGGCCATTTTACAGGCCTAGAGATAGTCTTATTTTGGCCTATAATTCATGTTTCATTAACATTCTTTGGCTGTTTGGTGATTATTTTGTATACCTCATGTTATAGCCACTTTTGAGCCTCATTTTGCATCACATTTTTATCATGTTTGTATACTGTTTTGGCCATTTTACAGTTCTGAAAATATTCATATTTTTGGTCCCTCTTCAATGTTGTAGAAGGAATTTTTTCAGTTTGGATTTTTCTTATATCACTTGCTTCAATACCCCTCGAAAATACCGTTTTCATGCATGCCATTTTTGCCCTATCTATGCTTGCTGTTCGGCCATGTTTATAACTGTGAAAGTGCTTATTTTGGGACTGTCTAGCTTCTGTCTTTGCATTGCATGTCCATATTGTGCATGGTTGGCATAGCTATAGGCCATTTCGGGTGCCTAGATTCGCATTTTGGGACATTTCCTTGCATTTCATGTCATTTTGCTTCATTTCGGGACTGTTTTCCCCCATATTTTGTTGCTGAAATTCCATTAGCATGCTTGCACATCATTTTTGTCATTTGCATTGCATTTGCCATCGCCTCGGTTTGCGTGCCCGTGTGCACGCATTTCAAGGCACTTCATTTTTTATCCGACGGCATCCTATGTGAGTGTGGCTGAGGTTCACTCATGTTGGTATAAGCCCATTTGTCATTTCCATGTCATTCCATCGCATTTTATCATCGCCTCGATTTGCGTGCCCGTGTGCACGCATTTCAAGGCACCTCATTTTTATCCGACGGCATCCTATGTGAGTGTGGCTGAGGCTCACTCATGTTGGTATAAGCCCATTTGTCATTTCCATGTCATTCCATTGCATTTGCCATCGCCTCGGTTTGTGTGCCCGCGTGCACGCATTTCGAGACACATATCATCGCGTCGGTTTGCGTGCCCGCGTGCACGTATTTCGAGACACATATCATCGCCTCAGTTTGCGTGCCCACGTGCACGTATTTCGAGACACATATCATCGTCTCGGTTTGCGTGCCCGCGTGCACGCATTTCGAGACACATGTCATCGCCTCGGTTTGCGTGCCCGCGTGCACACATTTCGAGACACATATCATCGCCTCGGTTTGCGTGCTTGTGTGCACGCATTTCGAGGCACCACATTTTTAGTATTCTGTCATTTTCTCGGTTCGCGTGCCCATGTGTACGCATTTCGAGGCATGTCATTCCATAGCATTGTGTATGTTAGGATTGTATATTAGTTGCATTTCATGCATATCATGCATATTGCATCGTGTTCGGAATAGGAGTTAGCCCGGGCACGGGAAACGAGTTACATTTCGTACTCCGAGTGACGGAATGTGTCTCAATTCCCCAGTCACCGATACTCCGGATTATCCATGATGGAGTTAGGTTTTAGCTGTAGTTTCATGTGCATTCATCCTATATTGAGTTGTGCATTTCGACTCCTCGACCATCATGCCTCGGTATGCGTGATTGGTGGCACGAAGATCGAGACATGCATATATCTGTGCAAATACATTGCTATGCCCCTTTTCTGCTCTCTGTTGCAGCAAAACGAGGAATCAGCAACTTTCTGGAACTTAGCACGCATTTCAAGAACAGGTGTAAACAGAGGCTAATTGGGGCATTCCGGTGGATTTCCGCGCAAGACAATCCGGACATACAACATCCATCAGAAGCAAGGCAGTCCCTGGCTTGCACGCCAGTTTTATTTGCTTTCTTAGTTAATTTGTTCATTAATTAGAAATCTGTAATATTTTGGACTGTAATATTCTTTTATTTCGGACTGTAATATTTGGACTGTATATTTATTCGGACCCTCTCTGCGAGGGCACAACTGTAATAAGTGTGTGTGAGTGTGATGTATGTCTTCCAACCCCACGTCTTTCTTCCTTTTATTTACTAGCTTATGATGGTTAGATTAGGGCATATTTCAATTAGCATACAGTATGACAGCATGTTTGCATCATTCATCTGTTTTGCATGCACCGGGCTCGGCGCATTATACTAACTGCATTGTATTTTCAATTCCAAACTGAATACATGTTAGCTGTAGCATTTCATATGCCATGTCTAGAATAGCCGAGCCTGCTATAGTTGCATTTTTGCATGTGTTGCATTAGGCATTTCTGTATACTTAGGATTCATGCATGGATTTCTAATGTATGTCTGTTTTGGCTTGGAGTACTCGGTAAGTTTTATGCTTTAGCATCCTTGCATGTGTGTGAGTGAATGCCATGAATAGCATGCTTACCATGAGGCTATGTGCTTATATGATATAACTGCCTAAGTGCCTGTGTGTGAAGGTTGGGTTATCTGAATTGGAATAATTCAATCAAATGTTCTGTTCCAATTCAGACGATCCTGTCTATACTTATTTGCTGTGAGCATCACATAGTAACCTAGGCTAATAACCGGAATACGAACATACAATGTTTTCAAAAATAGATATCATGGTTAGTAGAGGCCGGTCTATGACCGGGCGAGCGGGGGTGCTCACGAAGTGACCTTCCCCAATCGTACCCAAGTTCCCGAGCCGAAGCAACTTTGGTAATGACGGACGCGTGGCCTTTTGGCACCGAGTCAGGGTTTCCTAAATTTCCCAAAATAAAATATTTAGGTGGCGACTCTGTATCTGGCAAAGCAGTCCATGTTTGGCACTTCTTTCAAAAATTAGTTTTCTCAAAAACGATTTGCCGGATTTGGACTATTTGGTTCAGACTTAGAACCGTGACATTTAAGAGTCCGAGCTGTAGTGACCCCAAATGAACGGAACGGGACTTAACCCTCCCGGATGCGTTCGGGGACGTCTACAGCAGGTACCTCTATTTTATCACCAGGAAGGTCACTGGAGGGTGGGAGGCCAGCATTTATCTCGGCAACCAGTTATATTCCATTTTCGCCCTCCGGCACCCGTTTTTCTCACTTCCGAGCCAATGTTGAACACCTTGGAGCCACTTTCTTCAACCCCAAACCACATATTTGTGTTGTACACACATGGGAGGATCCTAATATGATATGGCCGGCCAAAAATTCCATTTGACCCTTTTGAACCCCTCTTAAAAATGGCTTGTTCTCTTTCCTGTTTTACAGTTTCCAAATTCGAACCACAGGGTTGTGATGAGGGGACCTGGGAGGACACTTTTTTGTGGTGACCGGCCAAAAAATCAACTTGACCCTTTTGACCCCTAGCCGGCCGGCTAGGGGGGGTGGCCGGCCGGCCACCTGCAACTCCAAAAAGTGGCCGGCCTTGATCCATACAATATGAACTTTACAGCTGTATAGCTGTTGTCCCCCAGAAATATCTAAATCCGGGGGACACCTTTTGGGGAAAAGCTTTGGTCCTTTTCCCCCACCCTTTCCCTCCATGCTCCCCCTCTCCTTGGTCCTTATAACCAGCTGCCAACATTTGTTTTAGGGGTTGGAGCAAATTGCCTTCAAGCTTGCATATACAACTCTCCCTCCATCTCTCTCTTTCAAGCAAAAACTCCTAAGTTCTACCCCCTTTTCTTCATCACCACCAAGCACCACCACCACCACTCCATTTCCAGCAACTTGGGAAGCTTTCCAGCAGCTAAGAGGCACCACTTCTCAAGCCAAGAAGCAACAAAAGACTTGTCTTCAGGGGTGAGTAGCATTTCCCCCTTTTTGGTCCATTTCTTGCACCATTTATAAGCCATACATGCTTGCTGTTTTGAGCTCCGGCCCTAACTGAAAGTGGCCTTCTTTTGAGCTCTTTTTCACTTTTTCTTAAGGGCTCAACACTGTTTGAGGCCCCCATATTGCACTTGCTTCAATATCCTTCTTAAATACCATAATCTTGCATGTTATTTTTGGCCTATGTGTGATCTGTTTTGGAGCATGATGTAAACTGTAAATAGGCTTATTTTGAGCCCCTATTCAACATTGAAGAAGGGCTCATTACTGTTTGGGACCTCCATCTACCACTTCATGTTATATCCCTCTTTGGTCCCTATTTTTGCATGTTTTGGCAGCCTATTATGCTTCGGTTTTTGGTCATTTTACAGAACTGAAAATAGTCTTATTTTATCCCATTCTTCATTCTTCATTAAGGGTCTTTGGCTGTTTGATGAATTTTTTGTATACTTGCTTCTTTAGCCACCTTTTGGCCTATTTTCTTGCATAAGAGCTTAGCCATATCTATGTTTGTTTTTGAGGTTTTTACAGTTCTGTAAAGTGGCTTATTTTTGGCCCCTCTTCAATGTTGTTGAAGGGCCCTAACCTGTTTGGAGTCAGCAGCTGTGAGTTGCGTCATAATCTCATATTTAGGGCCATTTTTGCATACTAGTTTTGCCCTATTTATGTTTGCTGTTTGGCCATGCTTTGAACTGGAAAAATGCTTATTTTGGGGCTGCCTTGCTACTGTCTATTCATTTCATGTCCATATTGTGATTGTTTGGTATAGCTATAGGCCATTTCAGGTGCCAAAATTCATGTTTCGGGACTATTCCATGCATCGGGTGTACTTTCGCCTCATTTCGGGGCTGTTTTCCCCACATTTCAGTGCTGAAATTCCATTAGCATGTTTGCATATCATTTTTCATGCTATTGCATTGCGTATGCCATTGCCTCAATTTGCGTGCCCGTGTGCACGCATTTCGAGGCACTTCATTTTCATCCATCGGCCTCTTATGTGAGTGTAGCTGAGGCTCTCTCATGTTAGTATAAGTCCATGTTGCATTCTATATGCCATTTTAGCCATATTGCATTGCGTATGCCATTGCCTCGGTTTGCGTGCCCGTGTGCACGCATTTCGAGGCACTTCATTTTCATCCATCGGCCTCTTATGTGAGTGTAGCTGAGGCTCTCTCATGTTAGTATAAGTCCATGTTGCATTCTATATGCCATTTTAGCCATATTGCATTGCGTATGCCATTGTCTCGGTTTGCGTGCCCGTGTGCACGCATTTCGAGGCACTTCATTTTCATCCATCGGCCTCTTATGTGAGTGTAGCTGAGGCTCTCTCATGTTAGTATAAGTCCATGTTGCATTCTATATGCCATTTTAGCCATATTGCATTGCGTATGCCATTGCCTCGGTTTGCGTGCCCGTGTGCACGCATTTCGAGGCACTTCATTTTCATCCATCGGCCTCTTATGTGAGTGTGGCTGAGGCTCTCTCATGTTAGTATAAGTTCACGTTGCATTCTATATGCCATTTTAGCCATATTACATTGCATACGCCATTGCCTCGGTTTGCGTGCCCATTTACACGCATTTCGAGGCATCTCATTTTCACAACACTGTGTATGTTAGGATCGTATCTTAGTTGCATTTCATGCATATTGCATCGTGTTCGGGATAGGAGTTAGCCCGGGCACGGGAAACGAGGTGCGTTTCGTACTCCGAGTGACGGAACGTGTCTCAATTCCAAGTCACCGACACTCTGGATTATCCATGATGGAGTTAGGTTTTGTTATGTTTATACGTGCATTCATTCTATATTGAGTTGCACATTTCGACTCCTCTGCCATCATGCATCGATATGCGTGGTTGGTGGCACGAGGATCGAGGCATACATATATCTGTGAAAATACATTGCAATGCCCCTTTCCTGCTCTCTGTTGCAGCAAATGAAGAATTAGCAAACTTCCGGAGTTTGGCACGCATTTCAAGAACAGGTGTAAACAGAGGCTAATTGGGGCATCCCAGTGGATTTCCGCGCAAGGCAGCCCAGACATACATCATTCATCAGAAGCAAGGCAGTCTCTGGCTTGCACGCCAGTTTTACAGTTTTTCTTAGTTAATTTGATTAATTAATTAAGAATTTGTATGTTATTTGGACTATAACATTTGGGCTGTATTATTCTTTCATTTGGGACTGTACATTTATTTGGACCCTCTGTGCGAGGGTACAATTGTAATAAGTGTTCGTGTGTGTGTTGTATGTCTTCCAATCCCACGTCTTTCTTTCCTTTTATTTACCTACTTATGATGGTTAGATTAGGGCATATTTCAATTAACATACAGTATGATAGCATGTTTGCATTCATTCATCTGTTTTGCATGCACCGGGCTCGGCGCATCATACTAACTGCATTGTACTTTCAATTCCAAATTGAATACATGTTAGCTGTTGCATCTCATATGCCATGTTTAGAATAGCCGAGCCTGCTATAGTTGCATTTTGCATGTGTTGCATTAGGCATTTCTGTATACTTAGGATTCATGCATGATTTCTAATGAGTTTTTGTTTTGGCTTGGAGCACCCGGTGAGCTTTATGCTTTAGCATCTTTGCATGCGTGTGAGTGACTGCCATGAATAGCATGCTTACCATGAGGCTAATTGCTTATGTGATATAACTGCCTGAATGCCTGTGGGTAAAGGTTGGGTTATTTGGATTGGAACAAATCATCAAATGTTTGTTTTAAGCCCACTAGATAGTGGCAAAACCATCTTTTCTAAGCCCACCTGCGGGTGGCAAAATCTGCATTTTAAGCCTACTTGCGAGTAGCAAACCATCTTTCAAATGAACAAGCATGAAATGTTTTGTTCCAATTCGGGCGACCCAGTCTATACTTGTATGCTGTGCGCATCACATAGTAACCTAGGCTAATAACCAGAATAAGGACATACAAAGTTTTCAAAAATAGATATCATGGTTAGTAGAGGCCGATCTTTGATCGGGCGAGCAGGGGTGCTCACGAAGTGACCTTCCCCAATCGTACCCAGTTCCCGAGCCGAGGCAACTTTGGTGATGACGGACACGTGGCCTTTGGCACCGAGTCAAGGTTTCCTAAATTTCCCATTAAAAAACATTTAGGTGGCGACTCTGTATCTGGCAAAGCAGTCCGTGTTTGGCACTTCTTTTCAAGAATCTGTTTCTCAAAACGATTTGCCGAATTTGGACTCTTTGGTTCAGACGTAGAACCGTGACAATTTGAGAGTCCTGAGCTGTAGTGACCCCAAAATGAACGGAACGGGAGCTCGTTCCTCCCGGGGCGTTCGGGGACGTCTACAACCAGTTGTCTCTATACTGATATTTTCGACCAAGGCACCTGTTTTTCTATATATATATGACCACCCCTATTGAAATTAGGTTAGAAAAAAAATTCCTAAAGCGCGCGCGCGCACACACACACACACATACACACACACACACACACACTCTCTCTCTCTTTCTATATATATATATATATATCTATCTTACAACCTACACACTCTCTCTCTACACTTCTTAAACCAAAAATTTAGCTCTTCTTGCTGAGGTTCTTGAGCTCAAATCTCAGCCCTTGAGAGTGAGAACTTGTTGGTTTGTCGATAAAGGAGTTACCTCTCTTCAAGAGGTATAATTTTGAGAATCTCTACACTACTACTTTTCTCTCTTTTCTTGCTGTTTTTGTATTGTTTTTACACTTTTTTTATGGGCTGAAACTTGTGGCTTAAAACTATCAAAGGTGGTGGGGTTAACCACCTTTCTTTGAACCTTGTTTTCTAAGCTTTTGCCCTTGTGTTTTCCATTTCTTTCTCAACTTTTTACCACTGGTTTTCAGAGGTTTTCAGAGGCTAAAAATATTGTTTTAAGGTCCCAAAAATGGAGGGGTTAGCCACCCTCCTTACGCTTGTTTACTAGCTTCATTTCCTCATTATTTTAGCTAACTTTTTCAAGCTTTTTCAAGTAATTTCCAGCATTGTTTTTAGCTATTTTAGAATTGTTTTCGGTTGTTTATTTCATTTGTGCTTTGTATAGCATGCTTGTGGTGTAGTGGTCCTCATAGGTTTGGTGGTTTAGGCCTTAACCACCAATTGATTTGAGT
Source organism: Camellia sinensis (assembly GCF_055761805.1). Lineage (NCBI taxonomy): Eukaryota > Viridiplantae > Streptophyta > Magnoliopsida > Ericales > Theaceae > Camellia > Camellia sinensis. The sequence continues at coordinate 24,936,505 of NC_138969.1, read as the reverse complement.
TGATAGCATTTATTTTATGTTTTTCATACTTGTGTTCATCTCTAATCACCTCTGCAACATTCTTCCTTTCTTGGCTTTTTATTTCTTTGAGAGTTGTTTCAACCAAGTGTTGTTTAAGCTTAAGAAAGAGACCCTTCAATATTAAATGGTTTAATCTTTCTGAAGGTTCATTACCAGGGCATTACCTCTCTTTCATGCCCAAAGCAACTTCTTGTTTGACACTTCTCTCCATTTAGTGGACTTAACTATGATTTTTGGACTAAAATGACTAAGGAATGGATAAGTAATTAAAAGAAGTAATAAATTGGGGCTAAAATGGAACAAGATAATAAAATCAAGTCTTGGGTTCAATCGGACGTTAATTGAACCCATTGAGTCCTGAGTCATTTCATACTTTTAGTGATGAAAATGGTTCAAGATTCAAGGTCTACCACTTCCCTTGATCAATTCCATGATAGGGAGAAGGTTTGTAGGTCTTTCATTGTCATTTATTGAGCTTGTGTGCCTTGATTCATAAATCATCACGCAATGAGTTTCCATTGATTGATGGTTTACAAATCAAGGCTACCCCTCATTTGATCTGTTTGATGATAAGGAGAGACAGAGTGGACAAACATCCCCTAAAAATACTCTGTTTCTTCTCTGTTGCAGCAGGGCAGAAACCAAAACTAGTAGCCGACCGGCTAACTCTCTGTACAGCCGACCATTTTTTTTGGCCGGCCGACGACCTTTTTTCAGCCAGGTAGTGTCATTTTCCTGCAAAACAAAATAGAGGCAGAGGCAAAAACAGAAGTATTTTCTGCAGACATAACAGTTCTGGCAGCAAAACAGAGGTGTTTCCGGGAGGATGTTCGCATTGGCACGTATGGTTGCTTAACCCCCTTAGTTAGTTAATTTGTAATAGTTGGTTAGTTTAGCTAATTCATTTATTTGGTTTGTAATAGTTAAATTAGCTAGGACATTCATTCGGATCCTCCTGCGCGAGGGAAAGCTTGCAATAATGTGTATGCCTTCCAACCCTCATTTTTTTCTTCCTTTTATTTACTTGCTTATGATGGATAGCATAGAGCATCATATTTTAATTAGCATTTTTCATGACTTGCATCCATTTGTCTTGCATGTATTGGGTTCGGCGCATCATTTTAACTTTGTGGTTATTTCACATTCTTCATTTGAATACGTGTTTAACTACATGTTATCAAATTAATCCACATGCCATGCTAGTAACTGAGCCTAGTAGTTACATCTTTACATGTGTTGCATTAGGCACTTGCATATTAGATCATGCGTTTTACTAGCTATTTTTGTCACGACCCAAATCCGCCCCTATAGGTTTAGCATCGTAACTAGCCAGTAATCCTTGGATTACTAAAGGCCTCTGAACAGATTACCACATATTTAGGGGTTGCGAAAGCAAATATTAATTATACATAGTCCATTGAGCTGTGTAGACGTATATGAGACATAAATTATAAAAACTTTATGTATATAGGTGACGTCACAATATAGAAATCCATGTCATATAACAGATATAACAAAAGGGAGCTTAGCCCAATATATACATAAACAAAAAACTTGTTCATATTTCAAAAGAAAGCAAGGTCTCAACATGTGCATCACAAAAGGGAACCTCTACGAGATGCACAACAGCTGGTTGACACGACTGAGACTCTAGATCATCAACTCTGAGCTCGATCATGCGCCTGATCACCTACATATAAATAATAAATAGTGAGCGAAAGCCCAGTGAATAATAACAGAGTAAAGATTTTAATGAATGATGTCCAGCTTCGTATCATATCAATTAGAGAGATAAGCATTGTTATAACCAAACAGAGTCATGTTCATAATCATATTCGGATCATGTGTGGTATATCAATTAGCATTAACATATCATGTTTGGTCAAGCATATTAATTTCCATAATGGAACCTTTGGTACCGGGTGTCTCATTACATACGTAGCCCACGGTATTGTTTCCCCCTAGCGAGAGCCTATGCCACGGTATTGTTTCCCTTGAGCGAGGACCTGTGCCACGATATTATTCCCCCAGGCGAGGGCCTCATGACCATAAGTCAGAGTATTATGTCCCCTAGGTGACGGCCTCTGCTAAGAATATCACAATTATACTTCAAAGAAAAATTAGACAATCATTTGTTCATATAAAACATAGCATTTTAGAAAGCTGTTCATTTCATATTATCATAAAATAATTAATATCAAATATAACTTTACAGAGTTATTACTCACAGATGGTTAGACAGATATCTTGATAGTAGCCAATGGATCAACAGCTTACGGCGTATGACTTATACAAACATAACAGATACACATACTAAGACACACGTTTAGATCGTACTTAACTTATTTCATTTCATTATTCGTGTGTTTCTAAGTCTTATCCTCATTATCATGTCTTAATCTTAGCCTAGGAATGTCTAGGATGCAATGAGGATGCTAAAATGCACTTGAAAACACTTGGGCAAATATGCTGAAAACAGGAGCCTCGCTTGAGCGCAACTTCGTTCGCTCGAGTAGACATCCAAACATGTAAGGTCGCTTGAGCGCAACTTCCTTCACTCGAGCAGTCTGTAAACTTTGCAAAAGTACTGGTTATGTGATTTTTCCTCTCGACGTACGCTTGATGATCGTTTGAGCGTGAGACTAAGGTCCTCGCTCGAACGCAACTCTTGTCGCTCGAGTGGTCTGCAAAAATGGCAAACTTCTGAGAGCATGCATTTTACAATCGGGCCAACTTTTGGTCGCTCAAGCGAGAGTGCAGAACAAAGATTGGTCGTTCGAGCGCAGGTTCTGTCGCTTGAGCTGTAACGCCCTCAAAATATGACATAAACCAAATATTCATAAGACCCATAAAAGATAATAGAAATGTTATATTTCATTTATTAGAGTTTATATTACAAAAGATATTACATGTAATTTCTAAATGTTAACAACAGAATAAATGCCCTACAGGCTTACATCTTTTCAAGTTGTCACTTGGTTACAACAAAAGAAGAGTCCTAGCTCTTTTACATATAAAGCCATCGGCTTGAATTTACATTTGACTACAAAAATATAACAAAACGGAGCCTCTAATCCTTAATCCTCCCAAGCTATGCCCTTGGAGGTGGCATGTCACCAGTACCTGAAAGTGGTGTCCTAAGTAGGGTGAGCCAAAACCCAGTAGAGATATGCTACACAATATATGAGAAATAACCAAGGCATAAGCATTAGATAAATGTAGGATATTCCGTAACCGGCACATATTATTTCCGTGACCATTCAATATACATTACCATAACTCAATTCATTTCCAATCATCCATTTTGGGTAAATCTATTTACCAAGTTCATAGTTATCAAACAACCAAAATGAGATTTTAACTCAATGGTTCACAATTCAATGCATTCATCAATCCAACACTTCTATTTCTTGCCATTTTACGGAACTACGTCCGAGAGAACCGACACCCATAAATAAATAAGATTTCGGGACTTTTACCCTGGACACACCGGCCAACTTAATTCTCAATGGAGTTCATCCCCTATCTCCTCCCAAACAATGGAGTACATCCCCTATCTCCTCCCATACAATGATACATATATAATATATTTAAACACGTTGTCATATACAATGACTTATCAATTCACATATTCAATGATTTACTCAAACTGTCATATTCAATGACATAATTCAATTGATTAGTTTCAATTTTCCTAATCGTCATGCATTTTCTACAATAATCATAGCTATCCTCTTTCGATAGCCCAAAATAGATATTTCTAAACAGATAAATAAATCTATCAACAGATAATTTATCAAATTTTTAATAGGTGAGTGATTTATCAATCGAACTATACCATTTAATCACATTTTTCCCCAATTTCATAGTTTCCAAACTAATTTCATATTTCCACATTGATTCCATTATTTATACAAAATAGTTTATTTAATTCAAATTAGGGCATTTTTCCCATTTTTCCAAATATTACACCCAAGGCTAAATTTCACCCATTATACACAAATAACTCCATTTTCAAGACCTTACATACACATATGGAGTCCAAAATAGAAAACCCCTATTTCACAAACTCAAACCCAAAACCTTACTTCACCCAAGCTTCCCAACTCCACTATTTATGCAAAATGACAAATGTCTAGGTCAAAACTCATATTAAAGAGTAGATTATCCCTACCTTAAATGAAGAAGCTCAAAGAGGAAGGAGGAGAAACTTGAAAATGCTCCAAACTCGAACTTTTTCGGATCAAACGGAAGCTCACGTGATACTCTACCCTTTTTACAAAGGGAGTATGGTAGAAAGACTCTAGATCAAGAAGTATTTGTAGAGAGAGAGAATGTTTTAGAGAGAGAGACAGCCGATCTAGGGTTTTGAGTGAAGAAGAGATCAAAAAGTGATATGAAATCACGCTACTGCGAACTGATATATGCGAGGCTCGCTCGAGCGAAGGAGTTGTCGCTCAAGTGACCAGACACAACAAGTGGTCTCGCTCGAGCGCAATAAGCGTCGCTTGAGCATACAATGCCAAGCTTCAGGTCTGCCATAAACGTAGACGCATGCTCGAGCGCAATAGTTCTCACTTGAGCGAAGGAACAAATAACACACGTCTCGCTCGAGTGCAAAAGTTCTCACTCGAGTGAAAGCTGTGTCAAAAAGAAATCTAAGGACTCTCAATCCTCGCTCGAGCGCAAGAACCCTCGCTCGAGCGAAGAAGCAAAAACCCAAGGCTCGCTCGAGCGCAAAACGCCTTGCTCGAGCGAGGAAGCCAAAACCTGGACAGCAACCGATTGCACCAATAGACAACCGACATGTTCCAAACTCGCCCAACAAGCCCCAAAACTCAAATTTAAAGAATTAAAGGGAGAAAACAAGACACAGACAATGACATACAATCACGGAACCTGAGTCCAGAATACAATAAAGGTCGGGGTAAAACCGGGATCGCTATATGAGCGGAGAAACAGAATTCTAGAATTTTCAGATTGCTATTCCAAGCTCAAAACTCGAATTCAATACATAAAAACTCATCATTTTGGACCAAAAACTTAAGGAAACATGTGTGAACTTGGAAAACATTGGGAATTCAAAATCATTTCGCAAAATCAAGTTCCAAAAGTATGTCAATTATGCCAATTCAAACTCAAAATTTTGAAAACATAACATATATTCAATGGAGTGAGTTCAAAGCTTCCAAATCATGATCAAAGAAGGAAAATTGATGGAAATCATGATGAATTCTCAAAACTATGGTAGACTTAGCGCATGCATGTGAAAATTCTTAACAATTAAGTTCAAAATGGAATAAAATGTGCATGCATGCATGATATGTTCTTCCTTCCTGCCTCACTAGCTCAATTCTTGCATTATTTACCTAACTTCTCTTGAATTCAAGGTCTAGACATCATAAGTAGCGAATCTAAGGGTTGAATTCTTACCTCAAATTCTCAATTAAGCTCTAGATGGTGAATTCACTAAGGTTCCAAGCCAATTCCCTTGAATTCGCTAGCAATTCCTTTGTTTGACTTCAATTCTCTCATCTCTCTCTCTCTCTCTCTCTCACACACACACACACACACACACACACACACACACACACACACACGTTTAGGAGCTCAAAGATGAGGGAATGAGAGTGTAATTTGAGTGTCCTAAGTCATACAAGCCTTATATAGGCTTGATTAATTGTTGGCTAATTAAACTTTAATTAGTCTAAGCAATGACCATTAATTTATTCTAATTAATTTGTTCTGAATCGAATTTCAATTGAACTTATCATAAATTCCTAAAAATCCCAAACAACACATGAATCAAGTCAATTTCGTGTTCGGATACTGATAAGGTCTTCAATTCATAGAACAAAACAGAAACATGAACATATATTCGTTAGAGAAACAGATATAAACACAAATAATGTAGCACACATGCAATTAATTCATAATTTCACCTTAATTACTTATTAGGCATCTTTAATCATAGTTTAGCAGTTAATCATAGGCCAGGGTTGTTACAATTTTATTTCTTTTGGTTTGCTTCGGTTGAGTACTAGGTGAACACTTATTACTTTAGCATATCGTATGTATGTGATTGTTACTATATCAAGCATAACTTCCATGAGGCTAAGTGCTTAAGTGATGTACTTGCTTTGAATGTTAGTGGATGAAAGCTAATTGCTTAAGTTGGGATAATTTGATTAAATGTATATATGAGATCACTTTTTCAAGTTGTACATATTCAAAACAATTTTCAAGACAAACATCAAAATCAAAATGTTTCAACTTTTACAAATTAGTCTATACTTGTGTGCATCACATAGTACGAATAGCCTAATAATCGAAACAAAAGCATATAATGTAAATAAGAATCACATCATGATTAGTAAAGGCCAATCTTTGATCGGGCGAGTGGGGTGCTCAATCCATGACCTTCCCCTCTCGTACCTAAGTTTCCAAGCCAAGACACTTTGGTGATGATGGACAAATGGCCTTTGGCACGAGTCATGGGTTTCCTAAATTTTTCAAAAAATATTTAGGTGGCGACTCTGTAATCTGGCAAAACAGTTCGTTTTTGGTATTTTAGTTCAAAATCGATTTTTCAAAAGATTTGCCGGATTTGGACTTATTTGTGTTTATCTATCTCATATTGCACTTGTGAAATCAGATACTAAACTATGGGAGTCCGAACTATAGGGCTAATCGTATCCGAAAGGAGCACGAAAAGCAATCTAAAGCTGTTAGACACATATAACACAAATTTTGTATGGAAGTCCATGTGTTTGTGGTAAAGCAAATTCTACGCCCCTTCACAAGTTTCTTAAACCTCTCCCTTTCATTAATATATATGTCTACAATGTCCTTAGCAACAGTATGTTGAGATGGGATCTTGAACTTGGGTTGCATGACATTACAAAACCCTCTTAAAACCAACCCCACCCACAAATTCAAAAGGCAATTCATCAATTACTATCATCTCGACAACATACCTCCTGCCAACTTCTATAGAAAATGATGTAGCCACAATCTCAACACCACCCTGGCCACCAACTTCTCTAGGTTTAAATCCCAATGTTTGTTGCCCCTGAGTATCCCTATATGGATACTTTGTACAATTTTTCAAATGAGTTAATAAATTACTTGTTCCATGACTCTTGGAGCTTATCATATATTATTTCTTACAATACTTGCACATAGCCCTATCTTTCCCATCAATACCTTTAATCTTTTCAAAATGATCCCAAGCCTTTGATTGTGTTCTTCCACTACTACTACTTTTGGCTAAGGGTGGTCTAGGAGGGGGAGCAATAAGTTGGGTAGAGGGGTCAATAAAAGATGATTCAGGCTCAACATTAGGATTAGCAAAAACTGTTTCTTCGCTTGGAGGATCCATGACCAAAAGATTATCAAATAAACTGCCAAAAACCAAACATAGAACAAGGGTAAGACTGAATAACAAACTTGTGTATTGACACTGCACTACTTAGTACCTGACCAAAAGACAAATAAATAAAGATAAACATCACTACTTAGCAACTACTTAGCAACTCATACAATGTTAACTCAGTAAGCTTACTTAGTACACTGCACTACTTAGTACTTGAAATTATCCTAACACAATATTCATTTTACCCATTTAATTTAGTTACAGTTGATTGATTTTTAAGGGTAAAGAATAGAAATGAAAGTTCATTGAGATGTACAGGTCTAGTAACTGAATCTATTATTTGTATAAGCTCATGCTTCAAATGTTTCGGTGAAGAATTTGTAAATAAATAAAGACAAGCATCCTCCAACCAAAAAAAAAAAAAAAACTAAAACTAAAAAGGGGATTTTAGAAAAATAAATTACTATTTCCCTACAAATTGTATAAGTTCATTCAGTTTTTCCATTTTTCATTCACAAATTTGCCAACAAATTCAAAATTCAAACACAGTTTATCCAAACACAGTTTACAAATTCAATATTCAACACAGTTTGCCTACAATGGAAAGTTACATCGTTTTTTCCAGTTTATTCACTCGACATTGTAAAAAAAAAAAAATCCAAAAACAGATTCAGTTACACCATTTTCCCCTCTCTGTGAGCTTCTTCACACTGTAAACAAATTCAATGTTGCATAATACAAAAAATTGGTGTACGGAGAGGGAAAGAGAATAGGAAACTTACACTTTTTTTTCCTCTCTGTAAGCTTCTTCACACTATGTAGAACCTCTTTTCCATTGGTTTCACTTTAGAATTGCAACAAATTGGAACAAAAAAAAAAGAAAAAAGAAAATAAAAACGAACAGATTACAAAACAAAAAAAAAATTACAGAACAGATTACGAACAGATTATAGAAAATAAGAACTTCAGAGGTCGTTGAAGTCGAACAAAAAAAAATTACAGAACGAATAAATTAGAGATATCGGAGAATAAGAGAAGAAGAGAAAAGAAGACAATATCTCACCACCACACCACGATCACCGATCCTCTTTCAGGTCGAAGAATGCCAATGAGTTAGGGTTTTAATCTAAGATTCTCAAAAAAAAGGCTGGCTGAGGGCGTACAAATTTTTTTGTTTTAAAAAAAACACAAATCGTCGATCACCGATGGCTTTTCAATGTAGATCATCGTCGTCATCGATATATGTAGGGTTTTCGAGGGGGGGAGAGTGAGAGAGAGAAAAGAGAGAGAGCGAGAGTGAGTGAGCGAGTATGTGTGTGTGTGTGTGTAATGTATCGAAGAAGAAGAATGAATTAGGTTAGGTTAGTGTGGTTAGATCAGAAAAAATGGGCCAAAAAAAAAAAAAAAGGGGAACAAATGCGAGCGGGTTGGGTTTAATGGGTAAATAAGCGGATCAACTGCAACCCAACCTAAACCCGCGAAAAGACAAAATCTAGGCTCACACTTGCCCGTAACGTCACGCATCCATCCAAATGTCGTCAGGTCAGGCTGGGTCGGACGGACCAATCGGGTCAGTGCATCTGTTGATCAGCCCTACTAACCATATATGCTATTACCCAAATAATTAATCTTGGAGAGAGTCGAACATGAGACTTAGGCCGTCTTTGGCATCAATTTTTTTGGCTATTAATAAAGACAAAAAAAAAAAAAAGTTAAAATAACTAATAAGATAAAATGCCACGTCTCACACATTAATCAATTATTTTTTCTCTCATTATTATTTATTTAACTATAAAAAAATATCACAAATCATCCAAAACTTTTTTTCATTGGCTAAAATAATTAAAAAAACCAAAAAGTTATAGCCACTATCCCAAGCAACGACTAATAAAAAAAAGGAAATTACATGAAGGGAGAAAGAAAAAAATTACAAACACATGAAGGATTTAAGTGTGTCTATGGTGAAATGTAAATGATGATAGAATACAAATGAAAGACTGTTGATAATTTTTTTCATTCTCCCATTTGTTTATAATTTCTCATACAATAAAAAGTAAATATATGAAAGGTGGTGTTTGTTTTTTTTTTTTTTTTTTTTTGGGGGAAACATGGAAGATGGTTGACGTAAGTGGGGGAGGAGGATGCATGTATGTGGTGGTACCTTGTACCATACATAACTTGTATCAGACGCCATGGCAACTTTTACCCTCTCAAGATTCTCAACCACTTTGATCTATTAAAACAAGTTTTTTATTTTATATTTTTTTTTATTAAAAATGGAATTTTAATATACATATAAGTTACAATTTAAAGAGATCGTGGCTAATTTATCAATTCCATATCGAAATCTTTTACTTACCACTCTCTAAAAATACTATTCAGCCTTGGTTTGACAAATTATTTTGACTATATAATCACAATAGGCAAAAAATATATATATAAAATCATAAAAAGAGACACAAGTTACAAAATTATTAAATTGACTCATGTATAAACAAAAAGTCAAAAAAGCATCATTTTTAAGTAGAGGGTAATTTTGTCATTCCAAAGTTAAAAAGTCAAAAAAGTCAGACAAAAATACCAAACGACTAAGGGGTTGTTTGGGATGTCTTAAATAAATGTATTTTTTGTCTTTTTAGACTAAAAAATTGAGGAAAAAAATATGGATGTTTGGGTTAATTTTTTGACTTTTTATGAAAAAATGTGTATTAAAAAATTGTATAAATTAATATGTAGAGGAAAATTAAGATTGAGAATTGTGCAGTCGTAATTTTTGACTTTTGATGAATAGTGATAATTTTTTAACTTTTTGAGTAATTTTTTGACTTTTTAACTTGTCAAATTTGACCTAAAAAAATTCCAAACTAAAAAAATCAAAAAAAATAAAAAAGTCAACTAAAAAACAAGTCAAAACCAAACTAGTCGCAAGAGTCTCGGCCTATAAAAACAAGTTAAAAAATCCTAGTAATAACAAATCCCCCAAAGTTAAATGTTGTTGACCCAGAATCCCAACTACTCCCTCAGCTGTCTGATCTCACTTGTATGGTAGTCAAAGACCCTTTTCATCAAGGAAAATGTTTTAGATGTTTAAAAAAATATCCATAATGATGTAATAAAATGTGATAATTTTTAATTTATTACACATTAAGGTCTCATTTAATAATTGTATATTTTAGTTAAAAAGTCAATATAAGTTGTCACATCATTTTTTTTTTATTTTTTTACATATTTTTTCATAAAAAATCAAAAAATTACTAAAATACCTTATTCCCAAACAAGACCTTAGGTTTATTTTGATAATCAGAAAAAAAAAAAGAAAAGAAAAAAGAGTCAACTTATTAATTTATTTGGATCACATTATCTTTTTCTTTTTTTTTTTGTGCACATTTAGTTAAAAAAAAGTTTTAAAAAATTAGTATTTTTTTTTCTTGCTTTTTAAAATAGGTCTTAATGATGGTGGCCCAACTTCCATGTCACATGTGAATTTGTGGGTATAAATGTGTGAATCTCTAATGTTACTCGTTTTTTTTTTTTTTTTTTTATCTATATATATATACTATTTTTATTTTATTTTTTTGCTTTCCTTTTGAATTGATAAAATTAAATAAGCTTTGAATTATAACAATAGTTGTTTTACCTCACTATCAGACAGGTAATTTTGAAAATTTCTTGTTATTTCTTTAATAATGGTAAAAGTTTGGGAGAATTGTAAAAAAATGATCCAAACACAAAATAATTGCAATGTTAAAAAAATACAAACACTTGATACATTAGATTATGCAACTAATACTTCCACCTGTTTGTCATTATTTGAAGTTTATATAATTTTTTTTGCAATTGTGTCTAATTATCAGAGAAACTCTTAGTTGTAAAGTTTTTTTTTTATTTTTTTATTTTTACCAAACTCGAATTATTATAATAATTTATTTTTAAAAATAAATTGTTTTGAATTAATTTTTCTAATAAAAATTGTTTTTGAAATCCTGACACAATTTCACAAAATTTTACAATAAGTTAATTGAAATCATCTTTTGAAAACATGACTTCAATGTTGTCAAGTAAATTTTGCAATTAAATGCTCCTATGAAAATTGATTCTTTAATAATTTTTTAATTAAAAAAATGTATAAAAAATGAATTGACAAATTATAATAATCTTTTAATTTTTTAACTAAAAATTGCTTTTTTTCAGACATTGTCTGAATGATTATGATATATTTACTTGAAACAGTAAACTATTAGGTAAAGAAAGCAAATTCAATTCAAATTCAACATCATATTGACACTGTTTTTTTTCAAACGTGGGTCTGTTTTAAATCATTGTCACTGTTTAAAAGTCGGTCCTAAATACTTCCTTTCAACCAAACTATATATACGCATTCATAAGGCAAAAATTATAATTGGATATGCCTATCAGATAATGGGGTGTTTGTTTGGGTTTTTTTGAATCAACTTATGACTTTTGGCTTTTGAAAAGTTATTTTAGGTTGTTTGGTTAAATTTATTTCAAACAGTTTCTGATTCTAACAACTTATTTTAAGTCAAAAAAGCTGATTCTGAGAAGCTAATCGCCTCTTATTTTTTATTGTCAGCTTCTACTATGGACATATTAATTTACGGTTATATTCTTTGATTTTTTTTTATTTTTTATTTTTTTAAAAGATAGAAAAAGACCCAAATAGACTATAGAATATTATTATTATTTTTTATGAGAAATGTACATAAGTAGTGAATAATAAAAAATAAAAGTTAATTGAAAAAACTATTTCACAGCTTATTTAACAAACACTACTTAGCAACTTAAATATATAATCTAACAGTTATACCAAACAAATTAATAACTTCTGATTAAAGTTATAATCTATAATTTGTTAAGTTACAATCTATAATCTATTTTAACAGTTATACGAAACGGGGCAAATATCATGTAACCTAAGCTTCTCAATTTTTTTAATCGGTATTATATTATGGGGGATTTGGTGATAGTCCCTTCACTATCTGATTTGTCTTTCAAAAGGATAAGAATTATATAAATACTTTCAAAACCCCTTAATATTTTAAAACTTGTTTCTTTTACTATATTACCCTCATATCTATCTGCTCTCCTATTAAGCCATCTTCACTGTGTATTTCAGAGTAAAATTTTACTCTGTATAAAAGTAAAATTTTACTCTGAATAAGAGTAAAATGTTACACTCTGAAACTAAAAGTAAAATTTTACTCTGAAAAATTAGTAAAATGTTAGACTCTACACAAAAATAAAATTTTACTCTGTATAAAAGTAAAATTTTACTCTGAAAAACGAGCAAACTATGAGACTCTAAAGCTAAAAGTAAAATTTTACTCTGTATAAAAGTAAAATTTTACTCTGAAAAATTAGTAAAATATTAGACTCTACACAAAAGTAAAATTTTACTCTGTATAAAAATAAAATTTTACTCTGAAAAACAAGTAAACTGTGAGACTTTGAAGCTAAAAGTAAAATGTTACTCTGCACAAAAGTAAAAAAGCGAAAGCAGTGTTTGTGGCGGCTGAAGTGTTTGGCAATGACCACCTCTTCACAGTAAAATTTTCCTATCATTCTAACACCAGAGTAAAATTTTACTCTAATTCTTTCAAACAAAAAACTGAGCAATAGAACAAGAGTAAAATTTTACTCTCATTATCTGAAACAAAAAACAGAGTAATAGAACCAGAGTAAATTTTTACTCTGGTTCTGTCAAATGAAATTAGATCAAAAACAACAAAAATAAATCAAAAAAAAGACAAAAAAACAAAAACAAAAACAAAACAAATTAATTAACAAATCAACATATCTAATTGAGAAGAAAAACTTCTAAAACTCGATCAACAATCATAAATCTCAATGAAAAAAATATATGTGTTCAACAACACTCATACACACAAATATATATATATATACATATATTCAAAACTCAAATCTGTGTTTAAAAAAATATGTATAACCAAACAACTCCACCAAACATGCCTCAATTTAGAGACGATCTGTTTCTCCTCGTAGACGATCTCCTTCGATTCTGGCACCGGAGGACAATTTTCCGGCCCGTAATTGATTTTGTTCCCGATGTTCTTGATGAGTTCATCGTAGAGATCGGTTTCGGCATTGTTGATCGTCGGAGTTTCGCTTGATAACTGACCGGACTTGGCTAGGAGAGTGATGACGATGACGTTGCTATCATCGCTGAAAAAGAAGTTACCAAAATTGTCGAGAAACAAAGCTTCAGATCTGGAAGGAGGAGCACGTCGGCGGAGAACAAAGTCAGAAGGGAAAGAGGGAGGAGAGAGACAGGGAAGGTGGGGAGAGAGTGGGTGGAAAATGTAGGAAAATTTAGTTGAGGGTATAATAGTCTAATAAAATATTTAAATAATAAATTTTGTCTTTTATGCAAGACTTTATAATTATGAGGAAATTTAGAAAGTATAATTTTTTTCTTAGTTCTTTTAACAATAAAAAGAAGGTAATAGAAATTTATAACCAAATTTCTCATATATTATCTAATAAATTATTAGTCCACAATAAATAAAAAGTCAACAAATTTTACGTAACTATCAATTGGTAAGCCTACTAAGCGCAAGCCCAATAACACTCGACTCCACTAAATACAACCCCATAATGGATAAGGAATGAATAATACCAGAAAATGTATCAAATTTTGTAGGAGCTTCTCACTCTTACATACATATTGTGCTTGCCATTATTAAAGCATTATTTATTGTTCTTCAAAGAGATAAATTGCTTAAACAAACTTGTTATATTTCTCTCTCGCTAAAAAAATTAACTTAAGTCATTTTTAAAGTCATTAAAAATGTCAAAAATATGTAAATAAATTAATTTTTTAAACACTGAAAGCCTTCGCTTAGTATGTTAGGCTTTTTGACATTTTGACTATTTTAGTCATAAAAAGACAACATAGACTTTTTAACCCAATAAAACAAAACATCACATTTAAACTATAATCATTTTATTTTTTTTCTCACAAAAGTAAAAAAATCCAAAAAAATCCTATGCCAAACGAGACTTTTTAGCCCTAAATTAAATTAGCATATGCAAGTAAGGGTAAAAATTTTGTTGGCCGAGCTTGCACCTCAGTGGTTCAGCCTAACTTAAATGAGAATAGATCTGACCATAGAGGTTTGTTTAAAAAAAATTAAAATATTAATCTTTTATTTTATTTTTTATTATCTCAAAATATTAATCTATTTTTAAAAATCAAGAAGTAAAATAATATAAATTTCTTATTTTGTCATTCTTTTAAATTCATTAACAACACAAAAAATACAATTATGACAATTGATATTTTAAAAAAAATATACTATCCAAAAGATAATTTCAAAAAACTAATATTTTAAAATGTATTAATTGTACTATCAAAAAAATTAAATTTCCCAAAAAAACTATTATTTGAAAACGGAGAGACTATCACATTTTCGTTATCTTTTCATAGTAGGCCTTAACAAAAGTTTATTAAAATGAATTATATGATTATAATGGCAAAATGTAATCATTTTTAATTATAGAAAATTTCAATCAAGTGATTTTTTCAAAAAAAAATTACAAATAAACGACAAACTTTGTACACATTAATAATAATAATTATAATTTTTTTAATAAATTTGTAATAATTTCTAGTAGTTTTTCACTGACTAATAATTTCCCCATTGATTAAGAAAAATGTAGCCATAACAAACCATAAATGTAACTTACCTTAAATATTGAAAATCGCCGAGGAAAGGTTATAATAAATCGGTAAAAGATCGCCAACCCATTATGTAACGCCTGTTGGTTAGCAGGACACACTGTAGAGAGAGATTGCGACCTTCACCCCCTAACTGGTCTTAAAGCCTCCTCAGCTTCACTTTCTCTCACTAAGTGAGGGGAGAGAGAGAGAGAGAGAGAGAGAGAGAGAAGGATCTAATGGAGTACGAGAGGATTCACAAAGTTCAGGTATGGCTTCTTTCTCTTTGTACGCCTATTCAACATTTTACCATATAGACTAATCTCATACTTGTACTGTCTTTGAAGTCAATTCAACACAATTGGAGCTATTGATCTCATACCCATCTTGTGATTTTGTGTAAACAGTGTATTTTCTGAAATGGGTTTTGTGTAGAAATTATTGAATCGGTGAAAAACAGGTGTTTTGACACACTTTGATTGAGCTTGATTTGAGTTTCCAAAGATTTGATTTTTAAAATTTTTTTAAATTAATGTACGTGAACCCATTTGGGGTTCACATGAAATTAACCATTACATGGTTAAATGGGTTTTGTTCTGTTCAATTGATTCTATCAATGTTGAAAATTTCTTGGAAAACTTTCCCAAGGGTTGGTTTATAATTATTTGTCTTAATTTGATTTTATTTGTTTATTGATTTTTTGCTGTGGTAATGTAGACTGGTATAATTTCTCCAAGTAAATTGAGAATGAAGCTAATAGGGGCCCACCAGCAGAGAAAGAAAGATGGATCAAATAGTAACTCCTCACGAACATCTCCTTCCAAGCTTGAGGATGTTGAGTTTGTGAAGAACAGTTTGTTAAATAATGGTGACTTTGATGAGGAAGGTATGGCCATGCCCTATCCTCTCTATCTTGATTTCTACACCATACCCATTATTGGAAACTGTTTTTGGTTGAACAGTTGCACCAAATAAACTCAAATTGTTTTTGTTGTCATTGCATATTTGGATCCAACTTTGAACTGGTCTTTATTCCCTATATAGCCTATTGTGCTAGTTGTGAACTGTTTCTGGGATTTGTCTTCCAATTGCAGTACCTAAGCTTAGGTTTTGTTTGCTGCAGGTGAATAGGGTTTTTTTTTTTTTCTTTTTTTTTCTATAAAAAATTATTGTGGAATTATGTGCCAGAGCGTTTGCTATAGGTCATGGGACTGTTTGGTGGAGGCTGCTTATAATTTTTCATTTTATGCCAGTGGTTGGTGTACTTCTACTTACATCTCAAAAATAATTTGAATAAGTTAAAAAAATAGGCATATTGAGAAACAAGGAGAGGTACTTTTAGCTTATGATTTTTGACTATCAGCTTTGCTAGAACCTTCACCAAACAGGCCCTACAGCTGCTGCTTACAACTTCTACAGTAAAGATAGCGTACATAAGTTGAACAAATTTGATTATCCTGAAGTTGGGAGAGGGCCGCATTTAGATTTTGCTTATAGATTATATCTATTTTCAGCTCAGAATAAGTTCTGGCAAACAGGCCCTAGTTTAGTTGTTTCTGCTTATTGAACTCAATTTTGAACTGATTTTTATATCCTGATATAGGGGAATAAAAAATAATTTTTTTGCTGATTTTTGGTCTTTCCATTCAATTGCAGCTTCCAGTTTAGAAGTTTCATCAGTGAAATTATCAAACAGTGCGGCACTAGATGCTGGCCAGAGCGACCAGAGTTCTTGCCAACCTAGGGAATTTATGCAGAAGGAAACTGTTAAAATGCAGCAATTTTCAAAGAGTGATAGCGGAAATTCAAGCTCAGTTCACCCGGTGAGAACACTAGAAGAGGAAAATCTTGATTATGATAGTAATGCTAGTTCATCTAGCTTTGAGTTTCATAAAGGGGAGAGATCAATGCACAATCCATTGACAAGATCACTATCAAGACCTATGTCATCTAAGTGGAATGATGCAGAGAAATGGATAATGAATAGGCAAAATATGCAAGCTAATTATTCCAAGAAAACCCATTTACAAAGCCAAGTAAATCGGTTGCCGATGTCAAATACGGTGAGGGTAGCCCCGGAGTCTGCTAGTTATGATCAAAAGTTGTCGGTTAAGCGGGTTGATTTCTGTCAACCAACATCTCAAATGGGCTCTGAGAAGGTCTCAAATTTTCCCTCTGGGACTCACCTTGCAATTGCAGAAATTGATCTGTGTCCTCAAAGTAAGGATTTGAAGGAAGTTGACAATGGGGATTCATCTTGTACAAAGAATTCAAGTGAAGACAACACAGGTAAATCATCACATCTTTTTAGTAATTCAATCAACATATGCATTAATACCTTTTGGGAAAGTTATAAAGGAATAACAAGAGCTATGTTATGCAGTCTTCTTAAAAGGAGAATGTTAAAGGCAATCCATAAAGCTGTTCTTAATGTTGAAAAATGTGTAATTGTGTACTAAAATGTATAAAAAATATATAGAACTATGTGAAGGTGTTCTGAGATACGTGAAAGTGTTTTGGGATTATAAAATATTTTGGTATTATTTGATCTTTAACTCCAAAGGGCTGTCATTGGCTTGACCCTTACAAAAAAACAAAAATTGGAGACCAAAATGCTTTGAAGATGGTAGGTTGCCCAAGGTTAAAACCCAGAACCAGTCTTATGGAATGCAAGATTTCCTTGTTAAATAAGTAAAAAAAAAATCCTCATGACATGCTTGCAGTTTTCATTGGAGACTGTTTTTCCGTAGACAAGGCTTTGAAACTATGAAGCACCAACACTTCAAAACAAGTGCTGTACCATGTCAGACAAACGGACACGATAGGGACACATTTATTTTCAAGGGACATACCGGGGACATACCGGGGACACACTAGTGACATGTCAAGTTATTTTTTTTCCCATTTTCTTTAGTGCTTTTGATAAATATTGAATATTTATTTATTTTTCTTAGATTTAAATACTTAATAGATCATCATCCATAAAAAAATATATAAACTGTAAATATTAATTTAAAAGTGTTTTTTTTTTTATAAATAATATAGAATTTGAATTAGTTTTTGTTAATATTGATTGTTTGTGAATGTGATATTAGTCTAGATAGTAAATAAAAATATATTAAAACATATTTTCTTGTCGTGTCCTGCCGTGTCTTTGTCCTTATTTTTTTGAAATCGCTGTGTCTCGTGTCCGCATGCGTGTCCGTGTCTGCATATGTATCCGTGTCCATACTTCTTAGCTTCCAAACAAATTTGACACCCGGGCTTCAAACATGAAAGAGTTCATACATCAACCTCTGTTTTGAAGATTCTTTTACTTGTTTGTTGTTTTTTTTTTTTTTTTTTTTTTGGGCAATTATGATACAAAATCTTTTCTTTGTTCTTTAACAACTCTCTGTTGTTGAATATATGTGGAACATATATATCATGTCCTGTAAATATCAATGAAATGTGCCACAGGTTTGTTGATTGATGCTTGCCATACATTTAAGTTGATACCAAAGTGCAAGTCGGTAAAACATCTGAGGAATGATGCATACAAAGAAATTTTGTTAATCTAAGTTCCTCCAAGGCCCACAGTTGATGGCAATGATCATACATTTGTTTTATTGTTGACACAGACGAAGATATGACTTGCTAGTTCATTGATCCAATTAATGATTTTCTATGAGATGATTTCTTCTAAATTCACAGGTTTAAATTTCCAAGCCATCACATGCACTTCAGTCTTCACCTGTGTAAAAAATCTGTTGTGTGTAAATTTTTAGTGGTCATTTTATTTGTACATATATGACTACATAAATGTATTTGCAATACACATTTAATAATTCTATCAGTGAAAATGGAAGTTGATATCTTTTCTGCTTTAGATGTTTTTTCTGAGCATATAGATTTTCTATAAGCTTTTGAGTTGTTAAATTCCTGATGTTACATTTCATCATCAAACAGGTCTTCCTGCCATAAGATCGGTCTCAATGAGAGACATGGGAACAGAGATGACCCCTATTCCAAGTCAAGAGCCTTCAAGGACCGGAACCCCTGTGGGGGCCACGACACCCCTTCGCAGCCCAAATTCTTCAATCCCATCCAGTCCTCGAGGAGCACCTGCACCGACCCCCAATGGGCAAACCACTGATGATGAGTCACAACGTACAACACATAATAGCGAAAGAGAATTGTCGGATCACGAACTAAAGCTCAAGACAAGGCAGGAGATAGTAGCCCTCGGTGTCCAACTTGGGAAAATGAATATTGCTGCGTGGGCAAGTAAAGACGAGAAGGAAAAAAATGGCTCTGCAGTTGAAACCGGGGATGCTGCAAAGCTCGAACAAATTGAATTCGAAAAACGTGCAGCTGCGTGGGAGGAAGCTGAAAAAACTAAACATGCAGCGAGGTTTCTTCTCACAACCTGTGCTCTTGAATCTATTTTTAAACAAACATTTTAATGCTGATCAATGGCATTTAGTTTCAGTTTCTCGTTTTGAAACATTGTACTTTCCAATATAGATTTTGAAGTTAGGATGTGGAAAATTTTGCAGATACAAGCGTGAAGAAATCAAAATCCAAGCATGGGAAAGTCAGCAGAAAGCAAAACTTGAGGCAGAGATGAAGAGGATAGAGGTATTTGAGAGTTCAATTTTTTTCCTATTATATCAATAGGAAGTACTTCATTACAGTGTTTAGAATTTTTTATTTTTTATTTTATATTTTAATTGAAATCAATTAGATTAAAATAAGCATTGATAGATAAAATTTTGGGACCTTAGAGGAACGAAGATTAAGGCTCTGGGCAAAGATAGGTAAAGAAAATGAAGTAGGAGTCAAAATATTTTCTATTTTTTGGTTGGGTTAGGAAAATGAGAAGAAAATGATTACATATTTGTCATAAATCCATTTTTTTGTTTAGTTATATATAAAAATTCAGTATGTATAAGTAAGTCTATTTCCCTTTCCCTTTTATTTTTCCTCAATTAATTCGGGATCCAAACACTGCCTTAAGAAAGATATTAAGGAACTTCAAAACCTCAATGGATTATTTATAATCTAAACAATAACCTACCTTGAAGGTTGACTCAAACTTATTCTGAAATATGGTGCGATGCTCAAGCCATTTCTTAAATTGGGTGATTATCTTTCAAAAAAGTGAACACAGAAACTGATCGCAGCACCGAACTCAACTCTCTCACATGAGGTGAGACTTACCATTTTGGATGTCCCACACCCATGTGTGTGATTGGTTCTGTGCAAGTAGAAATACTGTTATCATTTAGTTGTAGGACCGTCACATATGGAGTGGCTTTTATTAGCATAGATTATTATTACATGCTGAGTATCTTTTAGCTTTAGCATAAATTGCTATTATTTTTCAGGCCCAAGTTGAACAAATGAGAACACATGCTCAAGCAAAGATGGTGCAGAAGATAGCAATGGCAAGGCAAAAATCGGAAGAAAAACGGGCAGCAGCCGAAGCTAGGAGAAATCGACAGGCCGAGAGAGCGGCAGCTCAGGCAGAATACATTCGCCAAACAGGCCAAATCCCATCATCCTCCTTCATCTGTTGCGGTTGGTAGTAATAAACTCAGAAAACAGTACAAATACGAAATTGCTTCACCATACAATCACTATGCAAAATTAGCCCGTTTGTGCTCTGATTCAGATTTCATCATCAAAGGAGCGTTGCCCTTTTTGCTATCCGCCCTTGTATTTACTGTGCAAAGCCTCGGAGTGTAAGTTTGTTACCTGAAAATTTTGCATTTGATGCATAAATTGTTAATTTATGTTGTTTTATCATTAGGTAGGATTGAACTCAAATCATCTCAATTTTTACACTAAAGAGCTTGATGCTTGAAGATGTTGTGAAATGAATGAAAAGTTTGTATAATTGCCTGCTTTTCCATAACTAATGGGACTGACATTCCAAAATGATTGTTTACTGCCAAAACTTAGGCTCTGTTCACTTGTCAAGAAAATCATAATAAAAGGAAAAGAAAGGAAAGGAAATCATGTAAGAATAATTTTTTCATTATGGTTAAGTTTGGTTAGGATGAAAGTTTTAGAAAGTGAGACAAATGGAAAAAATAAAAAATTTCTTGTGTTTGTTTAGCATGGAAGTGGTGGAAATGTCAAGAAAGTTGATTTTTTTTTTTTACAACCCATGATAGTATGGTGACTAAGTTTCTAGTTTCTTGTAAAAAAAATATTAGAAAATGCAAGAAAGTTCAAATTTGTTTATAAAAGTAGTGACTTAGAATTTGTAATTTTTCAAAATTTTCATCCTACTCAATTTCATATGAGAATATATTTTTTTCTTTCACTTCACTTGCTACTATTTTTAATTTTCACCATTTATTTCTTTCAAATGAAATGGATCTTAGATGTTTAGTTGACAAGAAAGTCCGTAGAAAATTCAGTTTTCAATTTTCTCGCCATATATAATCCTGAACTTTTTACACCATGTAATGCTCATGTCTTTATGTTAAATGAGATTATTCTGCTCTGGTTAATAAGACTAGTGTTCTGTTCATTGATCCTATTAATCCTATTAGTTCATTTCATTCCTTTCCTTCTCATTAAAAATATTAAGGTTGTGTTTGAAGTATAAATTTAAGTAACGATTTAGAGCAGGAAAAGAAAAAGCTGTGTTTGAATCATGTGTCATATTTGGTAGTTTCTGAAACTACAAATTAGAATGGAGATGTTTTTCCATTGAAGTGTTGTTTATGAGCTTTGGCTTTCACTCTCATCAACATCTGTAGCTGTTGAGAAGCCATCTCTCAAGTATTGTCTACAATTTATATTTACGTTGTGTTTGAAACATAAATTTAAGTAACGATTTAGAGTGAGAAAATAAAAAGCTGTGTTTAAATCATGTGTCATATTTGGTAGTTTCTGAAACTACAAATTAGAATGGAAATGTTTTTCCATTAAAGTGTTGTTTATGAGCTTTGGCTTTCACTCTCATCAACATGTGTAGCTGTTGAGAAGCCATCTCTCAAGTATTGTCTGCAATTTATATTTATCATTTTTGCAACAAGTCTTGTCTCAATAGTGCCATACACTTTGTCAAATCATAGACCATGTTCTTATTTTATCCTAACAAACAGAAACACTTCTTGTTTATGTCCCAAACTAATTCTCCTCAGACATCTGAACACATGTTAGACATATATCAAGACATCTCCCATTACTATTTTTAGGTTAGACATTTATGGAATATACATATTTATTATTTAAACGCAAATAGATGGCATTAGAAGTTTATGCAAAATAATGGATAATCTAATGATAAAGTAAATAATATTAATTTATACTTGGTCTCTTTTTTTTTAGGTAAAGATATTTGGTCAGTGCATTGAATTAATGTCCATATCATATATTAGATACACATAAATCATGATATGATATGTAATTATCAAGAATAGCTGCTACTAGGCAATCTAAGTGAGATTCTGTTATAAAGATTGCAACTTTATGACTTATATTAAAAAAAAAAAAGGGACAATCATGTAAAGGATTTCACAGGTTGAAAAAGAGAATTTGATTAGTTGGAGTCCAACAACCCTTCAACAAGTAAATCTAGACTATCATTATTAGTCTATCAGTAACTCTTATAAAAATAAAAAGGGCAAATTACATATACCCCTTTTTAGGTTTGGTTAAATTATAAATATTTTTTTTGGGATTTAAGAAATTACAAATTTTTTCATAAATGTTATATTTGCATAACAAATTAGGGAGTAATTTGTTATGAAATTCAAATCTCAGGAGATAAATTGTTATGAAAATACAAACCTTAGGAGGCGGGATGTGATTTTCAAAACCTCAGAGAGGTATCTGTATTTTAATCAAATCTCAAGAGAGGTATATATAATTTGCCCAAATAAAAATAAAACAATAAAAAAAATATGGCACTAAACCTAGTTGCCTAGCAGTAGCTGCAATATTGGCCTCGATCGGAAAGATAATAAAAAATTATTTTTTGATTTTTAATTTATTTTAGGTTACATATCTCTTTATTTTTTTTATATATTTTAAAAAAATTCAAAAAATTAATTTTCAATCAACTTTTCAAAACAATTCATTATAATTTGGAGTAGTTAGGTGTACATCCTAATAAGTGAATTTATTATTTAATAGGTCCTATGAGAAAAATTTATCATAAAAAAAGTCATTAATTGTGAATTTTAGCTACAACGTATAAAAATCATGACAAAAAAAGTCACTAATTGTCAATTTTTAGCGATGTATGTAAAAAATTATCACAAAAAATTATTTTTAGCGACAATTATACCAAGATTTATTTTTAATAAGACTTGATGGAAATTAAGTCTAACTGTTAAGACATATTAGTAGTTTACCCTTATAATTTACTTTAATTTTAGAATTTCTGGTATTATTTAGTACAATTTCTACTTATCAAGCACAAATAATTTAAATAAACTAAAAAAATTAATTATTTGAAAGCGATACAAAATATTTTTTTAATTTCTATTTATCAAGCAGGCCTAGTATATCCTATGTTGGGGGTGAAAATACATGTACATGTCTTGATCTTAATCCATATTTATGATTAGTGTATAATCAAAATTTACTTTGTAAAGTGAGAATTTAAGTACTTGGTCGCTTGCTTCAATCATGGCCGTAGTAACTTGGAAAATGAAAGTTCTCAATTGTAGTCGTAAAAATAATTTAAATAAATAAATAATTAATTAATTTAAAATTGACATGGAGATACTTTTAGATTGGAGCATCTCCTGTAATGTTCCATATTTTTTTCCCCATAAATTCTAGTAAAAAAGTGAGTGAGTTTCCTATTATTTCTTTATTTTTGCAACATTCATTTTTTGTTCATTTGAATTTGAGAGGTTTAAAAGAGAGCTGAGGGTGGAAAGGTGAAAAAATAAATTTGTGTTATTTAGGAGCTCGAACTTCCCAATAATAGGGAACCCTGAAGCTCAGCTTGTTTGGTTTTATTTTTTTAAAAATAGTTTTTAAAAAATTTTACTTTTTTATTTTTTGTATTTTTTTGTTTTTATTGAATTTTTTTAATATTTTCAACAATTTTTTTACTTTTTAGACACAACTAACATAAATACACCTAAAAAGTAAAAAAATTATAAAAAAAAATCTTTTAAAAATTCACTAAATACCAAAAATATAAAAAAAAAAATACAAGAATTCAGTACATTTTTTATATTTTTATATTTTTATGTATTTATTAATTTTTTAAAATACTTTTTCACAAATTTTTAACTTTTTAGATACATCCAAGTAAAGTACATCTAAAAAAGTAAAAAAATGTTTAAAATTTTAAAAATAATCACTAAATAAAAATAAAAAAAGCACGAAAACCAAAAAACTCAATTTTTAAAAAATTTAATCCAAAAAACTCAAACCAAACACACTGATTGGAACTCTTTCTTGAATCAAAGACTCCTCAAAATAACTAAAAAACAAGTTGAGGGAGACTACTCAGACTTAGAGCAACTTCAATCACACTCTCTACTTTTCACTAATTAAAGTACAAAAAAAAAGTATTCTTTATTTTATCTAATTTTTTAGCTATTGTGTTCTCCAACCACGTTCTTTATTTTAGCTAATCATTTAAACTAACTTAATTAATTTTTAAAATAAACAAATATTAATTGTTGATGTTTTACTAATATAAATTTGCAATAATGATAAATTTGCCCATACAAACATACAAAACTTGTAGAATGAGAAGAAGAAAAAAAATACAAAATACAAAATAAGTTATTCCGTAATTCATCAAACAGAATTGAAAGAACAGATAAAATTGCTATATACACACACATACATATATATATATATATATATAATCCCAAATCCAAGACATAAATATACAAAAATCTAAAATATATACATACATAACTATTTGGAAAGCCTCCGGGAGCTCTTCAATTGTAGCCACAAAAAAAAATAGGATAGTAAAGTAACTAGCACAATACCTAGCCCATTGGAACTCAAAATTAGACTTACATAAGATAAAATACCTAACAAATCTTGTTTAACTATTCCTTTGGAGATGCTCTTAGGAACTAATTTGTTAGCCAATAATAAAGATATTTTGCTAAAAATATCTTAGCTCATGTGACAAGCTAATCTCCCATAAAAAAAAGTTCACTTTAATCACTTTAAAAAATCATTAAAAGAGTTTTTTTTTTTTTTATAAAAAAAAAAAGCAATGAATGTAGTGAATAAATTAATTTTTTAAACATTAACCATTTTATGAATCTATTTATTTTTAGCAAACTAGCTTTTTAGCTAATTCATAAATGTTTAAATACTTGTACCTCGCAATAATTTACACCAAATCAAGCCAACATGAAGTGCAGACCAAGTGTAATGGTGTGTTCATGCTGATCATAAATTTAAATAAAGATTTGATAAGAAAAAAAAATAGAAGAAATGTAATAATATTTCATTTATATTTCACCCATCTTTTTTTCTTCTTTTTTTTTGCACTAAATTTTTATTCAAATTCCTAATTCAAACACATCCACAATAAGAAGCAACTAAAGGTTAAAAACTCAAGAAGGCTACATGGTCCCCTTTCTAATTTTAGACAGACAGACGTACACAAGGAATTCAATGTGTACTAGTATATATATATATATATATAAAAAAAAATTTTACTTTCATATATAATACCATATAATTTTTAAGGATAATTTCATTTCAATTTAGGTTTGTCAACACCACGTAGATAATACCACATGACTTCAAGACTACTGAATAATTACCCTGTTTATTAGATAATCCGGGAATACCATTTGGAGCTACATCTGAACATTCACAAGAAAATGGAATTGATTCCATTTCAATGTAATTTTTAAGACACAATCCACTCTCTTCAAATGCAACAATTCACACAAACAATTGGCTGACCATAAAACAAAAATACTTCTTTCAAGTTCTAACAGAAAAATACTTCATGGATCAAAATGGGCAGGTTTCAAGTTCAATTATGCCAACATGAGAGAGAGAGAGAGAGTGGTGGACCAACCGATAAACTAGACTCCATGTCCATGTCCAGCGAGAAAATATAAACAGAAGCTATCTCTGAAAACATGA
Source organism: Camellia sinensis (assembly GCF_055761805.1). Lineage (NCBI taxonomy): Eukaryota > Viridiplantae > Streptophyta > Magnoliopsida > Ericales > Theaceae > Camellia > Camellia sinensis. The sequence continues at coordinate 24,910,319 of NC_138969.1, read as the reverse complement.
GTCTCCTAATAAATAAGGTTCTTGTATTTTACTTAAACCGTAGAAACAAGGAAGATTTTATGTTATATAATTACACTTCAGTTGCTTATATATAAGCTTTAACCTAGAATTAGGCAATCCTTTCCACCATATACTAGTTGGAAGAAACGATAAAATTACAGAAGACAAGGATAGCATCTTAACTGGTTAAGTCATCTCAGTAATCAAGAGACCCCATAGATGCGATCCCAGAGCTCAAATTTCTTGACTCCTGTCCACTTGCGTAGTCGTCACAGTTGCTATCAGAGAGCCTCTGTGTTGGGACCGAGTTTAGAAGCTCCAGACCGCGTTTGCCCATCTGATGCACTTCTTGCGGAGAGAGTATCTTGATGCACCAAACACTGTTTACAAACTCCCTGGCATGGAAAGAGGCATAAGATGCTTACAAAAGACAACATTCAGAAAATAAATCGCAATGTCTCTCAATAAAGCAAGTGCCAAATTAATATGCACAGCACCATAAGCACTGGAAACTATAATGGATAGAGTCACAAGTTCACAACTGTAAAACAGGTTAGAGAATCTCTGATCATTTATCAATTTCAAATTTGATGAAAAATGACTAGAAGTGTGATCCAAGTTACAACCATTTCATCAAATTTATATAACAATTTTTTCAACAAATCAAAGATTCCTTCACCAAATTTCCAGTAGTCATATTTTTACTCAAATTTGATAAAATTTTTAAAAGAGCAAGGACAGAGATGGAGAGAGAAATTTTTCAACAAATCAAGGATGAACAAAATCCTCCACCAAATTTCCAATAGTCATATTTTTACTTAAATTAAATGAAATTTTTAAAAGAGTAAGGATTGGAGTTTCCATATTGGATAAAATATTATACCTAATTTTCACTCAAATTTGATGAAAAAAAAGGTTTGGAGATACAATCTATGAATATGAACTATCTTATTTCACCCAATAACTTTCAGCTGCCTTCCTGTGGTTGAGGAACAGCCAGAAATTATAAATTGGGTGGTGAAACCATATGATCGCAACAATTTGGACACTGAACGGGCTACATAACTAGTGTTGTGCTTGTAAGACCGACCTACTGATTTGAAATTTGGATGCAAATCATTGCCCTGAAAGAATTCTCACTGTACAACCATCGTAAAAAAACAATACTTAAGAAAGAAAGAAACAAAAAATTAAGGATTTGAAACTCACTGCCAGGGGTCATCACCAAGGAGAAGAACATCATTCTCCCGGTCAACAAATACAAGCTGCCAGCCTGATCTCAGGGGGTCCTCCAACTGGCCTTCGAGGCCGAACATGCGAGCAAGCTCACTGCGCAGCTCACGGTAGCTGCTGAATTTGGAGATATCTAGTGACCTGCCAAAGGACCCTGACTTGTGAACCTGTCAGTAACAACAATACTCATATTAATACTAAAGAAAGAGAAGATCAACATTACTATGAAAAGAAAAGAAAGAAAAATGGGTTCTCAAGGGATGAAATGGAAAGGATAATTATTTTTAGGGTAAATAACACTTTTCAACCCTTAAACTTTCATCCAAGTTTCATTTGGTCCTTCATCTTTTAATTGCAACAATTAAGCCCTCAGACTTTTATTTCAGTATGGTCCTCCCATCATTTACCGTTAAAATTTTGGACAGAAAATGCTCATGTGAGGGTTGCATGAGCACATTTTAGAGGCATTAGAGGATAAAATTTAGATGACAAATTATACTTTTCACCCGAATTCCACTTTGGTCGCACATATTTCAACTTTCACTCAAATTTCAAGAGGTGGGTTGACAGAAAAACAACGGTGGAACAGAGGTTTAAATTTGAAAAATTAATTGTTGCAATTAGAAGATGAGGGACCAAAGTGAAATTTGGGTGAACTGTGTAATTTACCCTTATTTTTAAGACATGCATAAATAGCAGTCAAGGATAATTTATTAGAAACCCAAAAAGTCAACTAACCTTAACAAAGGTTCTGGTTGGTGGGTTTGCTTGACCAACATTTTCCGAAGACTGCAGGAAACCCGATTCATCAATGCAACTGGAAGGTGTCACTACCGGATTAAGCGAAAAATCAGTGCCTGTAGTACTCAAATAATTGGAAGAAGCAAAGGGCATAGTCATGGAATCACCATCACTACCAACTCCCCTAATGCTTGATATCCCATTCTGCATTATAAGGGATGAGGAATCTATATTAACTCCAAACAAAAGATTGTTCTGCGGATCATTGCTACCTTCTTGATCAATGGAGCACTCTCTACCAGGAAATGGTGGCAATGAGATAGCATTTTGAGAGGTGGTTGTATGGGGCGGGCCCAACTGTTCCACCTGGGGCAGAATACATTGCGATGCTGCAGAGGGTAGAAGAGGATCAACCGCGACTCGTTTTGATGGCCACCCAGCTGAGGATAATAAAGCATCACTTCTTGGCAAGCTGAGCAGGTGGGATGTTTCGTCCTGGGAAAATGAACCCATAAAACTGTGGAGAGGAGAAACAACAGCATTGGTCGCAGGGTTCCCATTTGAGTCAGAAAAGCTCTGCTGTTGGCACATGGAAGAGATGGCTTGCAATGACGGTGACTGGGTTTGAGAGCTTGAACCAAACTGAGACATGGTAGAGACAACAGTCGAAACGTGCTGGTGATCAACCAGTTGCTGTGGCTGTTGTTGCGATAGTGGTTGCTGCTGATGCTGATTGGTGAATGAAAGCTGGTGTTGCAGTTGTTGCTGAAGAAGATGAGAATGAGCCTGAGCCTGAGCCTGTTGCTGGTTCTCTTTAACACTTTGAAGAAAAACGGGTTGAGGGT